>NC_059149.1:5849040-7071136 GCF_020740605.2 Lemur catta | reverse complement strand
CAGCAATATTCTCGTGTGTGTTTTTTTCGAAAAGGTCGATCTGGCAGCATTTTGTGGGAAGAACCAGAGGGCAGCAATAGCGTAAACTGTTTAGGCAGCTACTGCCATTGTCTAGGTTAGAATACGTGGAGCAGAGATGGAGGGAAGAATATGGATATCAGAGATAATTAAGGGGGAAGGCTTGACAGAATTTGGAGATGCATTGGCTCAATTCTCGGCATTGTTTCTCCAGTCATTTTCCCAGTGCCACTGTCACCTCCCCGGGCCGGAATCATCTGCCACTAGAGCACTGCTGCCGGTGACGCAGCTCACTGCTCTCCACCTTTGCTGCGTCCTTTGTATCACAGCGGGGTTTCGCTTTCTGCAAGGCCGCTCCACACGCGTAACTTCCTGCTCAGCACTTTCTAAGTCTGCCCACTGCCTGCAGTACCCAGTGCAACGTCCTTAGCCGCACACTCAAGACCCTTTATGATCTGGTCTCTCTAAATTTACCCACTGCATCCCCTTGACATAGATTAAGCCAATCAAAATAAGATTTCTTCAGCACCTATTACAGGCCAGATTCATTCACTTGCTGTAAGGCATTCCTGGGGCTTCACGTGCCGTCATTCTGTCTTCCCCGACACCCCATCCTTCTTGTCGCTTATGCAAATGCAATTCTGCCTCCGTCCCGGAGCAGATCTCATTTCTTAGAAAGATTTTCTTAAAACTTTAGCTTGTACTAAAGGTTTCTCGGCCATCCACAGGAATTGGCATATTCTGCCATTAATTGCTGGTAAGTTTTCTGTATGTCTGAGGAAGTGGAAATCTTATTTTCTGTTGAGAAGGTGGTCGATACGCAGGGTTGGTTGATGATGTCATCCATACGCATGTGCTCTGTTCAGAGTGGCCAAGGGACGGTGACACTGAGGGGCGGTGGCGGGCGAGATTCTCAGGAAACGCAGGCAAGGTAGGACACATCGGACGTTCAGTAAACGGTCACTGAACAAGTGAATTAATAAATGATTGCCAACATTGTCTAGCCTACAATATTGAATTATAGGTAACTTGGGACAGGCTACTGTCTCACTCTTAATGATTAATAGACACAGTTTAGTTGAGTTCGATTATTTCTGGAGTGCCAGGTTCAGGACACACAAGGGTGAACAGGTCTGTTTGAAAACCCGAATGGTGGGGTCGGGAGAGGGTGGGAGAAGGGAGGGGCAGACCCCATCGCTGCAACAGGGCAGTCAGTGCAACCGCAGGTAACGGCAGTAACTCAGGACAGGGAGGCCCAGGTCGCCTGGGGAAAGTACTGATTGCCCAGAACTCATTCCTTCCCTGTTTGATTGACCGGTGCCACTCGGATTCGGCCGCAGCCTTTCCTCCAGGCTTTTCCCGCCCCCCACCCCCCGCACCCTGCCTCGAGGTCCTCGCTCCAGCCACACTGGCCCAGGTGACCATCTTCCAGCAGGTGCCACCTTCCATCCTCTGTGTTCCGGCCCATCCTCAGTGCTTCTCCGGCTTTAAAGGGCGCACGCGTCACGCGGGCCTCTTGTTAACACCAGGTTCCCACTCAGGAAGCCCCCCAGGCCTGGCACTCTGCATTTCCGACGAGCTCCCAGGTGGTCTGCGAACCGCCCAGAGCAGCAGGATCACTGTTCCTCCCTGAGCACATTTGCTGCCCCTCCCCCGTTCAAATCCGCCACGTTTTTATGAGCTAAATCAAATGTCTTCCCTACGAAGATCATCTTCTCAACTTCAGGGTTGGACACCAGTGC
The DNA here is from genome assembly GCF_020740605.2 of Lemur catta. NCBI lineage: Eukaryota > Metazoa > Chordata > Mammalia > Primates > Lemuridae > Lemur > Lemur catta. Next base: position 7,069,376 of record NC_059149.1, on the reverse strand, counting down.
TGGTTTGTTTTGTTTTTTTCAGTCTCTAGCAGATATTTCTCTCCAAGTCTTTTCTCCCAGTGTATTGAAGGCTTTCTGAAGGAAGGACTTGGTCTAGTGCACCCAGACCCCTGGATGGTGTCCGTTACACGGTTGGGCCTTTGTAAATATTTGCTCAGCTGAATTTGAACTTAAAATACTATTGCATATGGATGAAATGTGCGTGTATTGGTGTGCTTGTGTGTGTGTGTGCATGTGTGTATTTGTCAATGTAGGGAGACAAGATCACAATACATACACGAACCAGATCATTTTAGCATCGTGAATTATAATAAAACATAGATTATAATTACCAGAATGGGAGAAATCACCTACAATGTAAATTTGATGAAGACAAAACACTTTTTTGTAGGTCCCCTCAGAGCCTAGACTCATGTCTTGCACATAATAAATATTCAATGAACACTTGTTGAATGCTAAATGAATGAAAGGAGAAGGTATTGAACGTCAATGTTATGAATAATCACAACTTTAACCCCTGCAAAATAAAGTGGTCAAAACACCTTTAGGATCTTTAATTTGCTGGAATAAAATAAAGACAAACAATATTTTGGACATTTCTACTGAAGAAAAGAAGAACCAAAGAAACCTGAAACTCTTCCCCTAGAGTGAATTTTTTTTTCACTAACATCTTCATACATAGCAGCAAAACAAAATGTAAGACATTTTTCCATACGAATTTTTTTCTAAAATACCAAATTATTTTAGATCAACAAAGAATTTTTTTTACTATTAAACACCAAAAGAGATTCACTTCATTGCAAACATAAATGCTTTTTTCCTTGCCTCTGCTTCACTTTTGCTGAGGAGGAAGATTTTGCAGCTTTGCTTGGTACCAAAATAGCTCTGTTTTGCTGACTGCTATCATCCTTGCTGGGCAGGGCAATGATAATGAACTTAGAACACAGGAAGTTTACCATTTCACAGTATTAAAATAGAATTTCTTATTACAAAGATACCTCTCTCACATAGGAAAAGCAGCTAAAATTTTCATTTTCTTCAATCTGTTGAAGCCACTATGCTATATTAATAAATTAAGGCAATATAATTAATTCTTGGGAAATACTGCTCCATTGTATATTTTTATTTGAATATTTTTAAAAAAATAATTCAGAAACTTTTCTTGTCTATTAAACATTTCAGTCAGCATGGCTTAGTAGAAGCCAATATTAAACAACAGCAAATTTTTGGAACTCTGTTTTCTTGTAAAGAGTTAAATGGTAACTTAATTAGTTTTAGGTAACAACATAATAGAAAGATTAAAAGTCAAGAATAACATTTGCTGAGTACCTACTGTAAATGGATTCAGTATAAATGCAGTCTCATCCAGTCCTCATCATAATCATTGTGGGAACCTATAGCTGTTTCCATTTACAAATGAGGAAACTGTCAGAGTGGTTAGGTCATTTGCCCAAGAGATCTTACTTAGTAAGGACCAGAGAAGAAAATCTGACTTGTGTCTTGACCCCAAACTCCACATACTTTCCTCTGTACCAAGATGCATTTAGAAAGCTATATCTATTTTATTAAAATGTTAAGCCTTTGTCCAAAAAGTACAACACACAAGGCTGCCTGTATCATAGATAGCAGAATTTTGCTTCGTTCATTTCTTCCATAAACGTTTACTGGGTTCTACTGTGTGCTTGGCAATGTGCTGAGTACTAAAAATAGAGATAAAATATAGTGGAGTCAGGAGAGAGAGAGACAATTCAAAGATGAATGAAATTTCAAATTGCCAACATTCGAACTATGCCATTAATAAAACGTGTTAGCCAATAAAGAGAATGGCACATTTTATTCCAATTATTCCAACTGAATATTACACTTTAGAAAGGAAAAAAAATTCCAATGTTATTCCCTGACATTTTGATTATACCTGCTGTGTCACTGTTTCTTTTGGTTCAGTGGAAGCCTGTATTTTCCTGGGAACGTAGCACGTAAAACAGACCCAGGCCCTGAGTGAGCTCCAGCTCTGATGTCCGTCCCGGCTGGTCACTGGCCCTCTGTGACAACGGGCACATCATTTAACCTCTCTTAGCTTCATTTCCCTTGTTGGAATAATGGAGAGATTGTGCTTATTTCAGAGGCTCAGCCCTCAGTGAATGAACTAACGGGTAACTTGCGCAGTAATTTCCACTCCTGCTCCATCCCCTTCATCCTGATTTAAATCTGAAGACATCGGAACAGAAACAATCAACATTTCAGGTTCCAAATACTTCAATTTTCGTCTTTCACTGCGATTAAAATTAGTTCTGAATTTCTGTTTTATAATTTTACCATCGTTCTAGGCAGAACAATAAAACAAAAGGCAGTTTATCGCCACAGAGAATATTTCTCAGAGACCCTCTCTTTGGCAAACTGATTTGGTCAGTCTCAAACTGACACCAATTCCCAATCCCAGGGCTTCCCTGAGAAATGGCCTTGGATGGTGGATCTTCTCCTCAACGCAGGACTGACATCCCAGAGGCCAAACCAACCTGCTCAAAACTGAGCCCATTCCCAGCAAGCTGGAACTGTACTCAAGGAGTCTCCAGAGCTAACAGGAAATGAGTCAAGACCAGAGCTCGCCAGAACAAGTGCGCTGGCTTCCCCTGTGCGCAGGATAATAGAGCCCTTGCCTCACCACCCTTCCCTGCACAGCCCACTCAGTGAGTCAACAGGTTCCAAAGATTGAGAAATGAGGGACATCTGGTGCGTGGTGTACTTTGGTAGTCTCCACCTGGGGACAAGGCAGGGCACCGGTTGCGTGTGTAGGAACAAACACCAGTCACTAATATAAATAGATGTGTAATTGCAGAATACAGGAGTGGATCTGAAGTTCAGGGTTCCATGAGGGAGATGTCAGGGAAGGTCTAACGCACATTGGTTCCCCTCGAGGAAAAGGCGTTAGGAGTGAGGTGGGAAGGGCAGGTAGCCAGTGGAGGATGGGAGGGACTGGCAGAGGGCCCCGGGCGTGCGCAGGGCTGAGCCCGGAGGAGAAGGCAAAGCTGGGCTGGGGAGAGCTCCCGCGATCTGGGGTGTCCCCTCGGAGCAAGGCAGGGTCGGTGACTCATTTCAAGGAGAGGGATGGCCACAGGCGTCGGTATCTGTGACAGGCAGGGGTTGCTCTGTGGAAAATAGATGCCATCAGGCAATAGAGGAAACAAAGACAGTAATAAAAATGTGGGAACAAGCATTAAGGGTACAATGAGAAAGGATAAAGTTTATGGAAGGAGTGGCTAGAAGTGAAATTAAAAAAGAAAAAAAAGCAGAATGGTAAAGTACAGAAAAGAACCTGTTCTAGAGAGACGGAGAGGTTGTATGCAAAGTCCTTGTGATATAGCTGAAAAGGTCAGGGAGGGCACGAATCTGAGGGACAGTCATGGTGTGACAAATAGAGACTTGTCATAGTTGTGGGATGAGGGTGGTGGGAGGTGGTTTGCAGATTGGCTGTTCATGAGCCTCAGACGTTCTTTTAAGTAGATGTAGGAGACCCCCTCATCCTCCCCCTCACCTCCACTGGCCCCAGATTCACTCCAAATGAATCTAGCCTGTGCAGCCAGGTGGACTCACGCTCAAAACATGAGTCCTGCTGCTGCCCAGTCTTCTGTGGCCCTCCAGGTGCAGGACATGGTCAAGCGGCAACACGCCGAGGTTCTCCAGTGCCCAGCAGCGCACCCTCTGGAGGACGCAGCCGTGGGTGAACGGCAGGGACTCCCCACTGCCCCCCACTGATGAGTGAACACACCTCCTCGGTGCGTGTGCAGAGCTGCTCCAAGGCACGCTGTGTCCCCTGAATGTGATTCGCAAGACAGAGGTCACTCTATTCTGTAAAGGTCTCCCCATGACCAAATTTGGCCTCTGAGAGCTGGGCTGAAACGTTTGGTCTGAGTCACGTCTATTTGTCTCATTTTCTGTCACTGGTTGTTATGGAAACGACACAGCCCAGCCCAAGGGCTCAGAATTCCTGAAGTCAGCCTCCAACTTAGGCTTCGTTTGTACGGCAAACAAGTTTGCTTACTTTGTTAATCTTTAGCTACTTCCTGCCCTGTTCTCCTTGGGAGCTGCAGAGCTGAGCGTCCCTGGAGCCCGCCCTGGGCTTTCCGCGGGAATCATGCCCTGCGTTCTGCCCTGAAGCCGGTATGGACAGAGAAAAGAATCCAAACCACTTCCTGGGTTATCTGATTGCAGGATCAAAGCTGCTCCTTTGCTAGCTCAGAAACTGTACACATGTGAAAGAAATTTAAGAGTCCTTCACACTGTCCTTTTGGGGTCATTCCAATCTCGTGGCAAAATCTCCAATAAATCTGAATAGCCACTGGGTTTACTCTGGGAAATCTGTGCTTTAGGGAGACGTTTGACAGACGTGCTACTTGAATGTCTTTCATGTCTACAAGTCTTGGAAACTCAGACCCAGGCGTTTTATGTCCATGCTGCCCCTCGATTAAAGACTGGTGACGAGCTCTGTGGTTTCTTCAGCAAGGAGTTTAAATCAGACAGAAGGGGGTCACAGTCTGGCTCTACCGTGTAGTAGTTGCGTGACTGACTAGGTGACTTGCCTTTGTGAGCCTGTGGGACCCGCCTGCAAAGGAACGACTCCCACAGGTTGCTATAAAGAGTAAGCAAGTTTAATGTGCAAATTACTTAGAACAGGCCCTTATTTATAGTCGATGCTTAACAAATGTTAATCACTTTCCTTTCCCATTGGACTAGCCGCCGAGTGGTCATTTTGCTACTTGATAGCCTTCCAGTTGGAATATTCAGCAGGAATAGTGAATCGCTAGATAGGGAAGGTGGAATTTTTTAGAAGTCACAATTACCGAGCCCAGGTGTTCCTCTCTCTTTAGCTGTGTGATTTAACATATGCAAGTGATTTAGCGTCTGGGTGGAGAATACAAACTGAGAAGGCTGGAGCGATGATCCTGAAGCCAGGCATTTTAACTGATGTAAAGGAAGCGACAAGTATGACGACTGCCCCTCATGGATTTATAATTGATCTTTTCAAAATTGCACCAAAAAAAAAAAAAAAGTACAAGGCAGAGGAAAGATCAAGATGGAGCAGAGAAACAGATACATTTGGTGGAGTGGCCGGAATTGGCATCAGAATTCAGGCGTCTGCTGTGGCCCCTGCCTGCTAACGAGTCATACTGACACTGGCAAGCTCAACTCGACTGGACTGTGCCCTCCCTCGTTACACGAGCTCAGCCCCTTGCAAAATCGCATCTTAGCATTTCTGTGAGTCCGCATCATCTCCCCCTAGTCCTCTCATGTCCATGAGTTCATACCTCCACGTTGATGTCGGCCACCCATGAGGTCCCTTAGAGGGGCCACTCATCACTGCTAGTGACATCCGTGCCCTGTGTGGGGACAATCGTGTTCACATCCTAGTATTTCAAATGCCAGCCGCTCTAGCTGAAACTGCTGCTGAATTCTGCTCAGTCTCCCCTGTTTCTTCCAGCCCCGAGTAGTCACGAAAATGACTCCCTGAAGGCCTTGCCAGTGATTTAACAAACATGTCCAGGTAGGTAATCAACTTAAATGTAGGCTAGGACCCTCTGCTAAGGAAAGATAGAGTTTATGTAAGTGGAGAGGAAATTCTACTTGAAGTACGGGAAGATAATCAGCATGATGGGTCGGAGAACTTGTGATTGAAGCCCTGAAAGATAATAAAAAGTAGGGCCAGATTAGGAAGGGCATCTTAGTGCTAGTCTGATGGGTTTATAATACATCTGACAGGCTATAGAGACCTTGTAGATGTGAAGACAGAAAGAGTTGAAAATCAAGTCAATTTGTCATTTTTTTAATTTAATGACTTAGAATTAAATCCAAAATCTACTGAATGTTATTGTGTACCTTTGTGCAAATAATGCACACTTTCTAATGATCAGTTTATTCTTCTGTGAAGTTGGGATAATCCTACCTTCGCCGAGCGTTGCTCTTAGGAGTGAATCAGCTGACACACACAGACTCAGCGGGCACAGGGCCCAGCACACAGTAGGCTCTCAGTGCTTGTGCCCTTTTTCTTTTTCCTTAATAGAAGATTAAGGGGAAATTATTGCCAAAAACTAACGTTAAGAACTACCTGTATATTTCAATTATTCATCCATCAGTGAATGATGATAATTAATAACAATTTCACTGTCAGAATGTAGGAGTTAGAAGGGGAAAATGGTGAAATTAGTCTGCTGATGCTAAAGGGTTTTTTTCTTTTATAACTTCATAAATTATACCTACATTCAGATGCAACAAATGCAAACATTAACAAAGATATCCTCTCTTTTAATGGAAATGGTGTTATTAGAAAATGAATTTATCACGTTCACTTCCTCCGAGCTATTACTACATTATTTAGCACTCAATGTTTTCTCTGACTTTTCTCCTCTAATTATACACAAGAATTTTACAATTTTTAATAGTGGTATTTTTGAGATAATTAACATACCATACAATTCACTGATTTAAAATGTGAATATTTACATTTTAGTATATTCACAGAGTTGTACAATGACCACCACAATCGATTTGAGAACATTTTTATCACCTACCAAAAACCCCCAAACAGTCATTCCCGCTTCCCTAACCCTAGACAACCGCTAATCTACTTTCTGTCTCTATAGATTGCCCTATTCTAGACTTTCATATGTATCTAATCATATAACAGGTGGTCTTTTGTTTCTGGCTTCATTTGCCTAGAATAACGTTTTCGAGGTTCCCTCATGTTGAAGCATGCATCAGTATTTCATCTCTTGTGTTGCCAAGCAGTGCAAGTAGTGTTCCATCGCATGGATACACCTCCTTCTACGTATACATTCCTGAGTTAATGTACCTCGGAGTCGTTTCCAAATTTTGTCTAATAGGAATAATGCTGCTATAGAATTATGGAATTTTAAAAGGTGCCATATGGCTTATTTAGCCTGTTTCTCTAGATTTATAGATATGCTAACGAAGCCTCAGAAGAGTTAGGTCAACTGCTTTCCAGCTATGGAAACATTAACTAGAACTCAGTCTTCCAACAACTGTGCAATTACCATTCCCGTCTCCACCAACAGTTCGCAGGGTTTTAGGCGGAGGCTGAGTGCTAACAGTGACAGTGGACGCGGTGATAGCTCTGGCCGGTCTCTGCACCCCAGCAACACACAGTGTAGCGGGACAGTGACGGTGTCTGATCCTCTTCCTCTCTGCAGGACTTGTCTCAGTGCAGAGCACACAGTGAGCAGATAATAAAAAACTGCCTAACTGGTACTTTGGAAGAGTTGAACTCATGGGGTGTAAACACGTAAGCAAATTAATGTTTGATTTTTATTTTCCCTTTAAACATGCTCATTGTGGTAGTTTTTTTTTAATACTCTTTGCTAAAAATTTGGATAAGCCCAAAGAAATTAAAAGCTCTAGAGTCTCTTCACATCACAAAACAGTCTCAATTCAGTACTTAGAATACCAAACCTGTGTAAAAGTGAAAACTTCCGTTTTCACTGGAGTAGAGTGTTCTCTGTCACCTACGGCCTGTGCTGGCCCCGCAGCATGCCAGGGTTTGGGAGGTCAGGGACAAGTGGAGCAGAGAGCTCTTACAGGCCTGACGCTGTAATAGGGTGGCCTGTGTCCTTGGACTTGGCAGGTGTTCACAGCCTGTTTCGATCATGGTTGCTTCTACAGGGTCGTTAGAAATTCTCTCCCCCGTCACTGGGTGTCTACAGTTCCCTCTACAGGGATGATTTACACTTTTCTGGCTCGTGACCTTCTCCTCAGTTCCCTCACCTATAAAAGCGGACTTTTGTTCTGGTGACTGTCTATTTGCTTTTCATTACGGTAGGTCTGACGACTGTCTTTGCCATCCTTTAGAAAAAGTAAATATTTAAGAGTATGTGACTTTTAGTTCATTAACAAGACTGTGCCATTGCACTGCAAGGAAAAACACTCACATTTCAATTATTATTATTTTATTTGTACTTGCGGCGATAAATTACTACCTAACACCACCAAATAGTTACTCGGGATCTTCTAACGTTTGTCTCTAGAGGCAGCAGGTGTTTATTTTTGGTAGATGCATGAATCTCCAAAGTAGACAGATTTGCCTGTCAGTCAGCATGGACAGACAGAGTGAAAGGAGAGAGGACTCAGGCAGCTGCTAACCACACGTGTTACGCAACTTCCGAGGGAACAGTCCAAGCAGGGCCCCGCGTGCAGCCAGTGAACCCCGGGCTCAGAACTGCTGGGATACTACATTGCTGCTAATTCCGCTGTTAGACATTTCTGGTGTGGGCTGAGCTTTTAACATACGGAGATGTTTGCTCTGTTGTGGGAGAGGACATAATGGAAATAAGCTCTCACTTCCAGGCAGAGCTTTCTTCCAAGCTGCAGACTTTTATATGAGGCTGAAAATTTCACAGTTATGCTTCCATAGTCCAGGAAAAGAATCCTCAGACTTATCCAAATTAAAGCTCTTAATCTTAACTAGAAGTATCTAACACCTGCTTAACATTAATGATTTTCCCAGAGGAGTCTCTCTCGCTGTCCTGGTCCAGGTGGGGTCTCTCTGTTGCACACCTTTCTCATGATGCTTCTCACACTGGGTAATTACATACTCACTTGTGCGCCTCCTTGTTCAACACGTGGCACTTCACTAGTCTGCACCTATCAGGGGGACAGTACATTGCCTGCCACGGCATACAGTAGGTGCTCAGTAAGTATTGTGGGGTTAATGAAGGACACTGCATCATCACATTTCAGAACTTTGGCGATGCTAACTTTATTATTTCTGAAGAAACCCACAAGCTTACACAAAAAGAAATTGCTGGAATGCTTTAATATCTAAAACATCTCTACTGAAAGAGACTTATTTGTTGAATGGATTTAGAAAGAGATAAAAACACTTGATAGTGAAGAAATATTGTAGTATACTATTTTTAATTCCTGGATATAAATTTGATATTTTAAGAGAACACCAGGGTAATAAAGGGCAAATATTCCTAGACAACCAAACAAAACTTACTTAATATTAATCTTTCATGAAATACAGGATTGTAGACTAGATTCCTAGCCCACTGGGAATATCAAAGATCTTTAACCTCCTTATTTGACAAATTAGCAAATTTATGTCTCAGTAGATGATGTTTTGGTCTCTACTGATGCCACATTGTGGAGAGGATATTACTCTCTGGTCTCCTAATTCCTTGTCCAGTATTTATTTCATTTTACTACAATTTTAAAAAATAGTTATGTAGAACATAAGCTTATATTACATTGCAATATAACCTCAGCAAATGGGCAGAATAAAAAGGCACTTTAATAATCTTATTGTTAAGTAGTTAGAATTTTTAAAGTCACTCATTTTTAGTAACATTTCTCTACTTCATAGTAAAAGTAATGTTTTTACTTCTTCAGATTTAAAAAAAAAGTTGTCATAAACTGTGGTACATCTGCAAGATGGAATATTACCTAGTGCTAAAAGAAATGCGCTACCGAGCCGTGCGGAGACATGGGGGAAATTTTAGTGCATGTTGCTAAGCAAGAGGAGCCAGCTATGAAATCTACACGCTGCGAAGTTCCAGCGCGATGACAATCTGGAAAAGGCAAAACTATGGAGACAGTAAAACGATCGGCGGTTGCCAGAGCTTGGGGGAGGCTGGACAGGTGGCTCACAGAGGGTCCCCAGGACAGAGAAACTATTCGGTACAGTGGCGGGCACATGTCATTGTACGTGTGTCGAAACCAACGGACTGTGTAACACCAAGAGTGTGAACCCTGCTGTAAACAGTGGGCTCTGGCTGATGGTGATGTGCCCTCAGTGGAGGCTCACTGCCCACATAACTGGGCCACCGGGTGGGGGAGGCTGGCGCTGCGGGAGGCCGTGCCTGTGACGGGGGAGGGGGCCACAGGGACTCTGCATTTCCACTCGATTTTGCTGTGAACCTAAAACTGCTCTAGAAAATGGAGTCTGTAAGTAAACATGAATAAATAAACAGGCCAGTGGACAGGTAGCTAGAGAGATGAGAGGTAAACGTCGCTCATTGCTGTCATTTCCTTTGGCGGTCAGCCCACAGCGCATTTGTGGAGTGCCCTGCTTTAGGTGGCAAGGCCAACGTGACACGCAGCACACAGGGGCAGCAGACAGGTTACGCAGGGGGGACGCGGCCTGCTGTGGGGAATCTCTGTCCCCCCCAAAATTCATGTGTTGAAACCCTAACCCCCACGGTGCTGGCATGGGGGTGGGGCCTTTGGGAGGCAGAGCCCCCGGGAATGGAGTCGGTGCCCTGTGGAGCAGACACGGAGGAGCTCGTTCGCCCCTTTGTGGGTGAGGACACAGCAAGAAGGTGGCCGTCCACGGGGCAGGAGGCAGCCCGTCACCAGACGCTGAATTTGCTGGCACCTTGGTCTTGAACTTTCTGGCCTCCAGAACTATGAGAAAGGAATCCTCTTGTTCATGAACTACCTAGTGTTCTGTCACAGCGGGAAGAACGCACGCAGACGCGGCCTCGCCTCCGGGCGCCATCCACGCGAACTAGCGTGGCCTGTCGGCTCCGAGTCCTGCAACGCGGCCACCCTCGTTCAAACCCGTTCTTTTTCTCATAACCCACTGTGTGACTTCTGTCAACACAGTTAAGCCTTTTGCATTATGGCCATTGTATTCCCTATGTTGGAGCTTAGAAACCAATGCCCCAAAATATGGTGCTTTGTACGTGCTGAACTGAAGAAGGAGCCTCGAGGTCTCTCCCCCCTACCCCTGCCCCATCACAGCAGGATAAAGTTGTTCTCTGAAGTTCCTTATCCACCAGACCTACCAAAGGAGAAAACAACTACTTCTGCTTCCTTCCCCAAGTTCTCATTAACCGAACCCACGTTGCAGGGAGGAAGACTAAGGTCTGTTGACAAACCTGGACAGAATTGTCGTAAACCACTGTCCCCTCTGCAGGCCCAACAGACTTTGCCCCAGGCCTTTGCATGTTCTTCAAGCCCATTGAATTCTCCCCAGTGGTTATCTGTTGCCCCTCAACAGAATTCCAGTTCTCCCCCACCCATAGCCTGCTTTGCCAGGACCTCAGCTCTCACCGTTTCTGTAGCCTCAAGATGGTAGACAGGCTTCTGTACCCCACGGCAGGTTGGGTCTTCATCCTGAAGGCTCCTGTGTGCGCACAGTAAACAAGCTCCTATGCCCTTTCTCCTCTTCACACCTCATGTCAGTGACTGTCAGTGAACCTCGGGGGGCAAGGACCTTGGTTCCTGCACATGTATGATTGTGTTGATAACACACACTTCACAGGGTACGCAAAAAAGGGTCCCAGAGGGATCATTTCCATGTGGAGCAGAGACCTAGTAAGACGAGTGTTTTCCAATTTAAAGGTTGCCACAAATGTGATTTACTCATTAGGGTAAATCCTCCAGGTTTCCCCCTTAGGCTGGATCTGGTACCTTCTGGGAAGAAGAGGTTCTTCTTGTTCATATCATCTATAGGTACAAAAAAAAATAGGCTAATTTGATGAACTGCATCATCAGGAATAAAAACAGAGAGCAATATTCCCAGTGCAATTCCAGCAGCCAATTTAGAAGTATGAACTACAAACCAGGGTCCAAGGGTTCTAGGCCATGATCTAATTTATCTATATTTGTTACTTTTGATATTTTTTCTGTTGCTTTTCCTTGAAGAGAGTAGTAGTTAAAACCTTCACTCTAAAAGTTCTCAGTTCCTGCCTTAGATATTGAGCACATCACAGCCCATCTTGGGGGAAGCCGACCTTTGTGGATTACGAAGGTGATTATAACCTGAAAAGAAGACAGGAGAAGCAGGCCGAGTATGAGGAGGTGCAGTCTGCACTTTTCGACAGAAATTCACTGGTAGCCATCCTGGTTTCCGGGGGAAAGGCCATCACTGCCCCAGTTGCACATGCATGACACTGCCTGTCTGTGGAGCTCAGTGAAGTATTGTGTTGTCTTCCTTTCCTTGGAGGACAAAGCTATCAGGTTTCTTAGAAAATGCTTTCTCCCTTCCTAGCCGAACTATGCTTAGATATAAAGTATGTCTTCTTGCTTTGGGTGATACTATAATAATTCATATATAGTTTTATGTAAACTCTCTTCCCTTGACTCATCAGAAAATAGAACCGAGTGTGGTATCTATAATCCAGTGGCAAATATTTTTAAAAAACTTATCTGAATAGAAGGCAGATTTAGTGACTATTTAGAGCCCAATTTTTTAAATATAATTAACCTCCACTGGAAAAGTAAGTCGGCAGAGCCAGAAAGAGGGTGTCTGTCCCAGTTGGTACAAATGCTCATGGTTCCCCCGTTCACCAGCAAAGGACGTGTCCAAAGGCACCTTCTCTACCCGGTCTGAAGAAGCTCGCTGGGTTTATTACGCACATGATTCTTTCCCAGGAGAGGGGATTATGAGCTTAAAATGAGACTCTGCTCAGCTGAATTCTGGTAGGACTGACTGAAGAAGTAAAAAGTAAACCTGGCCCGGCGTGGTGGCTCACGCCTGCAATCCCGGCACTCTGGGAGGCTGAGGCAGGAGGATCACTCGAGGTCAGGAGTTGGAGGCTGCAGTGAGCTGTGATGACGCCACCGTACTCCAGCCTGGGCAACAGAGAAAGACTCTATTTCCAAAAAAAAAAAAAAAGGTAAATCTACACAATTTTATCAAGAACTCAAAAAACGAGATTCACCAAAAGTAATTTATTCACAGATAACCAAAAATTAACTGTGTAGGAAACTGTGTGTTGAGAAAGCCGCAGATCACTGCAAGAGCCGTTGAATGATACTGGCAACAGAGTATGGACGCCAGTCAGTCCTTGCCACTGTAGGAAATCTCAACTTCTTTTATAAAAGAAAAAGGAATAGGAAAATTTAGAGAATTTAAGGATCTGTGAAATCTGTATTGATTCTCAGAAAGGAGGCAAGAACTTTAACATGAGCCAACCCAGGCCCTTCAGGGTGAATCCTGTGCTTCAACGCACAGACACTCCTTGTCAATAAACACATTGTTAATGATGTTCATCCAAGCAACAAATATGTCTTGAACTCTATCATGCACTGGTGTGTTAGGAACCGGGACTATTGCTGGCTAAGAAAATATCCACCCCTCCTTGTGGAATACTTACCTATCTTGGGGAGACAGACAAAAAAAAAAAAACCCCAAGTAAACAACAAAAACAGTAAATATAAATTATGATGGATGAAGTTAATGAACAGGGGATTAATGCTCAGAATGGATGTTCAGGGAAGGCCTTCTGAGACCATGATGATCCCAGGCAGCTGAGATTTAAAGGAATTATTTAGGTCAGTAAAAGAATAATTTTGAAGACAAACTGTAAGTTTACTTTATGCAATTTTACTAGCTCTCTTAAAACCATCCTATAGGATAGGAATTCTTAAATTTTAGCAAATACTAATATCTAAATCACTTCCTAGAGGCCCAATTAAAACATAGATTCCTGGGCTCCTCCTTCAGAGGTTCAGTCTGATTGAGTTGGTGATGGGTAAAGTCTATAAATCTGCATTTTCCACGAATTTCCAGATGCTACTATTTCCGCTGGCTATTGGACCACACTTTGAGTAGCACCATTATAGGACAAATGCTTTTTGTTAGCAGATTGCTGAGAAGGGTAGGTTAACAAAAGTAAGATATTTTACACTTGTATTAGGGTAGCTTAGAAAGTAATTGCATATATGTAGTCTCATTTGATCTATGTAATTACCATATGGGGAGGTAAAAGCAGATGATTGTATCTCTGTATTATTATTATTATTATCTTTTTAGAGACAGGGTCTCCGTCTGTCACCCAGGCTAGAGTGCAGTGGGCGGATCACAGCTCCCTGTGACCTGGAACTCCTGGGCTCAAGCCATCCCCCAGCCTCGGTCTCCCAGTGCACTGGCATTATTGGCACGAGCCACCAGGCCTGGCTTCTCCATTATTCATTTAGTCATTTATTCATTCAACACAAATATTTTGAGGTTCTGTTGGGTGATGAGCAGCAAGCAAGGTGTGCTGGGGATTGGGGTGGGCAAAGCGGACGTGGAGCTTAGAGCTCAGAATGGGCAGACATTTAACCAACGGTCGCATGATGTATATGGTGATTAAATACGTATAGCAACCCCATTATAGAGATGATGAGTGGTATAAAAAATGTACAAAGAGAAACTATAACAGGAGGGACCCATTTCATATTAGAAGGTGCAGGAATGGCTGTCTGAAACTCCCAGGCTGATTCCATGAGCAGGGAAGGAAGCAAGGCAATCTCCAAACCCCAGCGTGCTTCTGCTGCACCACGGCTGCCTCTTAACATGTAGACGGTCAGGAAATCACAAAGCCAGGAAAAGGACGCGGCACTCAGATCAGGAAGTGCCACTGTCTGGGGCTGAATCTAAGGAAGATCCACACCCCAAGGACGGGGCCGCGGTGCACACACAGTGAGGCTGGCACCGGGCGGCTGGGGATCCTTTATCAGCGAGTTTGTGCTTTCCGCCCTCACCAGGAAGCACTTGTCCAAATGCCATCAAAAGAGGGAGGAAATAAGCATTTTCTTTTGACACTCTACCAAGTTAAGCATTTTTTCTACTGCATTGGTGCTTATTGTTCCTTTCTTACATATGCGTGAACTCAGGCTCACAGAAGTTAAATAGCTTAGCCAAGGTCACATGTCTTGGCAGAACTCAGATGACAATCCATCTCTGTCTGACAGTAAAGTCGGTCTGACTGGTAGCTCGGAGCCAAGTAGACTCAGAGCGCCGAGGAAAAGCGGAGCTCCCAGAAGACCATGGCTCTTCTGTAGACTCTTGTCTCTGAAACAGCCACTGGATGGAGACCCACCTGAGCATGCATGTCAGGAGTTTTCAGGTATATTAGACTAGAATCGTATAGGATGTGCTTAAAAGAGACGCCGGGACGCATCCCTAAGGAATCTGGTTGGGCGAGTCTGGGGTGCGGCCTGACGATGTGTGCACATGTACTGTGCACACGAATGCACACATGCACATGCATGCATATACGCACACACACACCTATTCTTACACTAGGTTCCCAGGCCATCCTAAAGCCCAGTCAGGCTCTGTTCTATTAATTTGGCTGTTTTTAAGCCTGAGCATAAGTACAGTTGGAAGGTAGGTCAATATGACTAGCAAAAGTACAGAAATAGAAGATAAGAACATATTTGAACATTTTATGGGTAAATAAAATGATTATTATTTCATACCATAGAACTCATTTGCTCAAACATTCCACGCTTATCAAACTTAGAGATAGCATTTCTGAGAATCTCGATGCTGAGAAAGACAGCCCTGGCTACCTCATCTCAGTTCTCTTGTCTTCCTGGCAGATCTTTCTCTATAAATTGGTTTCGTTATGAATTTTATTCCTGGGACTTTACTCCGTTACAACTTTATTGCCCTTGAATTTATACAGCTGAGGATCAGACGGTCACCACTATATGAGGCGCGTGGGTACACAGGTGTCATTAAAACCCTCCTGTCCACACCCAGGCCATGAAATAAGAACAGGAAGCTACGTAAGAGCAAATTACCAGAACTCTTGAAAATAAAATACCTGATTTCAAAAATGAGGGAATCTTATAGAAGAAAAAACCACAAAGTTAAGGAAATTTCACAGAGGACAGAAAAAGATGGAGTAAAAAAATAGGACACGAAAAAAATGAAAAATCAGAAAATCAGTGCAGGATGTTCATTATCTAACTTATAGGAGTTTCATAAATAGAATGGAGAAAATGGACAGGAGGAAATTTATCAAAGAAATAATTCAACAAATTTTTCTAGAAATGAAGAAAGTGTGTTTAGATTCAAGAAATCTAAGCACAATGAATTAAAACACAAACAAAATCTGTCACATTATTGTGCAAAGTCACAGGGGATAAAGACCTTGCAAGAATTCAGAAGAATAAAAACAGGTTAAAACAAAGACTATTAATCAGAAGAGTAGTGAACTCCTCCAAAGCCAGAAAACACCACCTTAAGCATTCTGCAGTCAACTATGTTCAATCCAGAACTCTACATATAGCCCAAGCTGTCAGTTGAGTGTAATGATACAATAAAGGCCGTTCCATTCAGGTAAGGTGTAAAAATGCATATTCCATGAACTCTTTCCGTGGAAGGCACTGGAAAAGATACTCCCATACAATGAGAAAACTAAAAAGAAAAAGGAAGACATGGAATTTAAGAAAACAGCAACACCGAATGGCCGTACTGCAGGACTGCAACAAAACCATTCCAGACAGAGCACTTTCCCAAACCTTGATTTGGCTTTTTTTTTTTTTTGAGACAGAGTCTCACTCTGTTGCCCGGGCTAGAGTGAGTGCCGTGGCATCAGCCTAGCTCACAGCAACCTCAAACTCCTGGGCTCAAGCAATCCTTCTGCCTCAGCCTCCCGAGTAGCTGGGACTACAGGCATGCGCCACAATGCCTGGCTAATTTTTTCTATATATATTTTTGGTTGTCCATATAATTTCTTTCTATTTTTAGTAGAGACAGGGTCTCACTCTTGCTCAGGCTGGTCTTGAACTCCGGAGCTCAAATGATCCACCTGCCTCGGGCCTCCCAGAGTGCTAGGATTACAGGCGTGAGCCACCGTGCCCGGCCAGCTTTTTAATGTAAATAGACATTGGTTAGGAAAAAGTCCCTTGGAAGTACAGTTTTTTTAAATGGCATGTTTCAAATAACAAGTATCATAAAAAGAAAAAAAATTTAAATCAATGAAGGTTGCTACTAATTTCCAGGAAAAAAAAATGATTTATGGAAAAAAAACACCCAAAATTTGGCCAAGAATGGAATTGTAATAGGAGGATTCACATAACTCAGTGTTCATTAATAATTTTAGTGACTAATTATGTCTAATTTCTACCACACAAATGGCCAGTGTAATTAAAATAAAACCCAACTTTCATAATCACTGCCTCAAAGAAATAACACATATTGAATTGTTTTGGAATGCAAAGATGGTTCTTGCTACTTCAAAACACAGGAAGTTGAATTCACATATCCACCACAAAAAAGGGGGGGAAAAAACTATGGTGGAGTTGAAACTAGAAAAAAATTAGCTTTATATCTTTATATGAAAACACAAAATTCTATGATTATATTTTAATTTGTTCAGAGGGAGGAGTTCTGTAACCTGAAATTTTTCCCTTTTTTCTTCCATTTAAAACTATATCAAATCATTCTAACTATAGTGTTATTTAATATGTAAATTGTATTGCTACACATAAAGTATAGTTTTTGATGTAAAAAATTGTTTTAGGTCATATTCACTCACTGGAGATTTCCCTGTAACTGTGGCATTGGGAGAAAGCGGTGGTGTTGGGAGGTGGGTGCACGGTAGGGGGAATGGCCCATAACTACTAAACTCGCACTTAAAAATAGCTCCTGTGTATCGAGCACTCACTCCGTACTGGGGACTGTTCTAGATGCTTTGTGTGTTCTTACCCACTTAACTCTCACAACTACCCAGCGAGTACAATTCTTACGCCCACCACACATACAAGGAACCTGAGATACAGAGATGAAGTAACTGGTTCAAAGTCACGCACCTGGGGAATTGCGTTCCCAAGAAGTAAACCCAGGTAGTCTGGCTCCACTGTTCCCATTTTTAACGTCTACCCTCTGTTGCCTCTCAAGTCAGCTCACCGCCAGCCAGCGATAGATTATGTCCATGAACGCCAAGCAGGAAATGATGGCATAAGCTTCTTATTTAGAGTTGTGGGGGCAGAGACCAGCAGGAACAGCAGGCAGTCCCCCCGAAGCGTCTGCCTCTGCAGAGCAAGTTGCAGGGCTGGGAGCCTGGGTCAGGGCAAGCGCCGCGTGTGCAAAGCCATACCTGTTTGTTTATATGCTTGTATTATGTTGCTTTCAAGTCAAATTAATTATTTTTTAAACAGTTTCAACTAGGATTTAGGAATCTTGTATGCGAGTCTTAATACAGTTTATAACTAGCTGTTGGTAAGATTATCTGCACTTAAGTGTACCCGCAGAGAAAACCCTAAGGTGCTTTGCCGTCATTCCTATCTCTGATTCTGCCACGCCCTCCATGATAAGGGACTGAGGGGTATGAATAGGTGGGCATTTGAGGCACACAGGTAGGTAAATGCATCTCGTGTGGTAACATCTAAGTGCCTGGATGTATGATGAGCATGGAGTTGATGGCTGTTTTTTCTGCTTCCCCACCACGGCCCCACCTTCTCCCACCTTCCTGCACCCATGGATGCCGTATCTCCCCCTCCCCAGGTTCCTGGTGTCACTGTCAGAGGTTGTCGTTTGGGCAGGATGAATACCTGGCCTAGCTCAAAGCGGTAATTCTTTAGATCTTGGGCTGAACACCCGAACTAAAATTAGACTCAGATTTGAAGTTGTGCACCGGAGAACTATTTAGGGTGAAGAAATTTAGTGAGAGGATTATTCAGATTTGAAACATGAATAGAAATAATAATCGGCTGATAATTTGGGGAAAAGTATTTTTAGTCTCTTGAATGTTCAAAAAAGTCTTCAGAAAAAAAAGGAAATCTATTTCTCATAGATTGTCACAGCTAAAGGATTTGACCCTTTTATGTGCAGTGCTTCAAGCATATTTCTAGGCATAAAAAATAAGCAAAAAAGAAGAAAACATATGTGTTGATGGAGCCGGCTTAGTAGAACAAATTGCAAGAGAGAAACCCTAAGGAATAGCAATGATTCATAGTCAGACAATCCAGAACTATTTAAATGTCTAGGACCAGGGCAGAGCTGAAACTGAGTGAGAATATTGCTCTTAAGATACCAATTTTTTTAACTAGGGGAAAATGGCAATATAACAGACAATAAAAGCTTTCTAAGGCAAATCCAAGAGCAGCTAAGTTTTTAAAATCAAAATAAAAAACTGAGCAATAGTTTCTAGAGATTAGGCACTTAAAGGAACAGTCTACATTCTCACTATTTAGGGCATGAGATACGGAGACATACTCACTTGTCCAAGGTCACGCAGTGAATGAGCAGCAAAGACACAGTTGAAGCCCAGGTTTTCCAGTGCTGGTTGATCATTGAACAAAACTATTGTGTCGAACACATCTGTGCAGAACTGAATATATAGGGAAGCTTAGGAGGGACGCAAAGCCCCTGGGTGCTGAGAATTGCTGAGACTTAGAGCGTTTCAGGAGAGGGTAAACTAGAAGGCAATCAGGAAGCAGTTTTATCCCACATAAGCATTTCTGGAAAAGTGACTAAATTGGTGTTAGAAGGAAGGGACTTGAGCTTGCAAGGCTCTAATAATTTGTTGAGATTTATTTTCCCGTTATAAATAAATATTCAATTTTATACCCAATTTTATAATCATAATTTTTTTCTTAAAGAGGTCATGTAAAATTGTATATGAATGAGGCTCCCCTCACAACCTGAAACCACAGAACCTCTTGAATATAGACCTCATTGAATGTTATTATAATTTTTGGTTGAACAGATTGTAGAGAGAGTCTTAAGGAATAGTGATGACTCATAGACAATTCAGAACTATTTAAATGTCTAATAATTACCTAATTATTATCTACATCTATCTGAAAAATTAAAATGGTTATTTTACATTATAAAATGCTCTTTTATTCTTTTGTAAAAGGCCAGCTAATAAATATTTTAGGTTTTGCAGGTTGTACGGTCTCTGTCACAATTACTCAACTGTGTCTTTGTAGCGTGAAAGCAGCCACAGACCATACATAAATGAATGTGAACAGTTGTGTTCCAATAAAACTTTATTTACAAAAACAGGCAGTGGGCCAGCTTTAGCCCACAGGTAGTACTGTGCCAACCCTTGATCTAAAGTTGCTTTAAATCAGGTTCCTCAACGTCAGCACTATTGAAGTTTTGACCAGATAATTCTTGGTTGTGGGTAGCTGTCGTGAGCATGTGTTTAGCAGCAACTCTGCATACTGTCCACTAAATGCCAGTAGCACCCCCACCCCACACCCCCTGCAGCTGTGACAACCAAAAATGTCTCCAGACATTGATAAATGTCCCTTGGGAGATGAAATCAGCCTCAGTTGAGAACCATTGATTTAAATTAATGGAGTTTCAAAACATGTGTTTGGTGGGGGTCAGGGAGGCACTCGTATCTGGAAAATCTGGGGGGCTTTCTCTAAATGTGTGACTCCAGCCCTGCCCACCCAACCCATTCCCTCCCCTCTGACGTTCTGGAACACCAGCGGTGAGGAAGTCCCACTGGGGATTCAGAAACTCAACTTCCACCTTCATCAGCCCATTATAACATGAGTTTTATTTTACAAGATTCACAGCAACTGTTTAATATTTTAGTGTATAAACCGAGGCTCCACTGTGTGTAACTAAGACATTTGACTGCTAACTTTGATACTTTATATAATCAATCACCTCTAAAACTCTAAGGAGTATCTTAGGTATAATACATTTCCTGTTGATAAATATTTTATATGGTCTGGCTTTTTAAATTCAAGCTGTTATCGTAATAAAATTTGGGGGAGAGTGCATGCGGAATACTTCAGGTTATACAGTCATCGATCCTCTGTAAAATCTAACTCAGTGTTCTCTGTAAGTCTGCACCCTTAAAGGAACAGCAGGAAGCAAATACGGGTGTCAGAGTTGTCCACTGTATCGGGAGGTCGTAAAACATGGACGGTGAGAAATAATGCTCAAGTCACACAGTCAGTCTATGGATGCTACAGCATCTCAAAGGCCTGCGATATGTGATTGCAAATGCTCTCTGGGGTAATTTCTATGCTTCTTTAACATAGGAAGGTCAGAGGGCAACATGAATGCTACAGTGGTCTCTGGCCAACTTTACTTTCTTTCTACTTACGGAGGAAAAAATGTATTCATGTTTGCTTCTCATTTTTGACAGGCAGCGGAGCGCTGGGGGGTAACCCTGGAAGGTGATTTTGCTAGTGCACTGCAGCCTGGCGCAAACAAACAGGCAACTTCACCTCTGTTTTCTGAATTAGGTTTAGCTTTTAACATCCCTGTTGTTTGGAGGCATTCCTACCACAGAAAAACTTACGCTTTGTTCCTCTTGCTCTTAAAAATGTCCTCTCCTAATAAATCTTTACACATTTGATTGTAGAACTCAGGGCTCTGAATTCCCTAAGTAAATACATGGGACATAATTCAGTGTTTGATGATGGGATTTGCAGCTCTGGCCCTCACGGTTGCTCGGCGAGTGCTCTGTAACGGGGCTCGGGTGCTCAGCTCCATCAATCCCGATCTCGGCTGAAACGGGGCCTAAAAGCACAAGGGCGAGAAAGCAGACATGGGAGGACGAAGAACCCGCCCCTCAAATCTTCACCCCTGCGCTTCTCAGCTGTGCTATCCTCACACATTTCCACCTCTGGGGACACCATGCCTTCTCCATTTAAGGTCAGCACGGCATTTGTTTCTAAGCCGAGCCCGCCCTAATCAGAGAAACCAACGATGCTGAAACCACTGCAAGCAGCATGAAGAGGGAAGGGGAGGCACCTGGCAAGGCTGCAGGAGAACCCCTGCTCTGCCCTGCGACACTCCAGAGCCAGCACCAGCGTCCGTCACCGAGGGCTGGACGGTGACTTAATCAGGAGGGCAAAGCAGTTTGTAGCAGTTGTTACTCGGTACTGGGGTGACATCTGGGAAACTCTTAGGGTGCGTATTTGTTTTTCCAGGGAATTGTATTCCCTGACATGTGTGGTCACACATTTCACCGACACTCAGTGCCAGAGCCCTCAGGACCAGCTGCCCTCCCCGGACTCCGGATGATGAAAGGCAAGCTCGCCTAAAGGGTGCGACACCAGGAATGTCCTTGCTTTGTGCCTGAAGACCTGGTAACAGAGACTAGGTTATTTTTAGCTGTGAAAATTATATCCGGTTACACAACCTGCCCCTTGACATCCATTAATAAGGAAAAAACTTATAATTGGAGCCAGTTACTAACACTAGCAAAGGTGTTTCTTGCCGGGCAGGTTTTGTGCCCCAAAAATGATAAAAAAACAAAATCTCAGGGAGAAATCTGACCTTTAAGGCAATGTGTTCTTTCTGGGTAATAGGATTGCCGGTTGGACTCTTTGTAAGCCGGCTGTGGAGAAGCACATAGGCGGCATTTGGGCTCTTGTTCAGTGGTTCTCAGTTGAAAGGTATCTACAGAAAAAACTCTGTTTCCAAGGAACCACCTTGGAATTTATGTTACAGTTTTTTCCTAACATAGAAAACCAAGAACAAAGTTGGACCATGTACACCTAAATTCATTTGCAGCACAAAGCACACAGCCCATATACAACTTGGCATATATATATTAATACATATATATACTCATATATATACACATGAACACATATATGCACAAGTGTGTGTGTGTGTGTGTGTGTGTGTGTGTGTGTGTGTGAGCTGAATTTTTCACCCAGTAAAATGCACACCATTGATTTCTGTTTGGATTTTTAGCCACCATATTGACTGCATTTTGGCCACGGCCCCAGCCCAACATAGTGTCTTTAGCAACTTAGGAGAGGGGTTTCCTGTAACTGAAGAAAAAGAAAGCGAGAGAGAAGAAAAGAAAGAAAGAAAGAAAGAAAGAAAGAAAGAAAGAAAGAAAGAAAGAAAGAAAGAAAGAAAGAGAGAAAGAGAGAAAGAGAGAAAGAGAGAAAGAGAGAGAGAGAAAGAGAGAGAGAGAAAGAAGGAAGGAAAGAAAGAAAGAAAGAAAGAGGAAGGAAGGAAGGAGAAAGAAAGAAAGAAAAGAAAGAAAGAAAGAAAGAAAGAAAGAAAGAAAGAAAGAAAGAAAGAAAGAAAGAAAGAAAGAAAAGAGAGGGAGAGAGAGACAGAGACAGAGAAAGAAAGAAAGAAAAGGATGAAAATTCAGATGCAGGAGGGCAAGTTCTCATCCCAGCTTCCCCGCCGACTCTCTGCTTCATCTCCCCACATGTAGAAGGAGCTTAGTGAAGTCATTTTGCTCTACTCACCAGACAAGAGGACAAAATAAGGTGAGAATAAAATCTTTTAAAATTAGAAAAATTTGTCAAACTCAAACTCAAACTGTCAAACTCAAAAAATATAAGTGAGGACCACTGCGAAGAATGGTGTACTTAGGCAAAATCAAAAGCCAGACAAGGCAGGTTGGGTGTTGCTTGCTCTTACGTAAACCTTCCTCTCAGTCAGGCCTCACCCGCTTCTGCCTGGAGCCTCCCGTCTGGTCCCTCTGCCGTCCTCCTCACCCCTCTCACCCGCCTCTCAGGGCCTCTGCCGTGCTCTCTCTCCCAGGGGTTAATCGTAGCATTCTTTGGCCCCACATGAGACACATTTCCCCAGAAGGAAACGTGTCACCTTCCACATAAACTGGGGAGTGTGTTTAACACGTGCACAAATCTCCTTAGGTCAGACCATCCCTGATTCACCATCCTCACTTTCCCCTCCTCCTTCCCTTGAAGTTTGCTCTTCAGCAAGACCAAAGGACGGTGCGTTCCCAAGTACATCGCGCCACTGTTGTCCCTGTGCAGCTGCGAAACTTTCCCTTCTGCTTGCAGTGCCCTGCCCCCGCAACCTGCCTGAGACGCGAGCACTCACTCGTTCTCTACACGGCACCACCGATTTCTCCTCCGTGGCGCTTCCATGTTCTGGAGAGGAATCACCCCTTGTGCCACCAGTCCCTCTGGGCTATGCTTGTGTGTTTACCTGCTCACCTTGTATCTGATCGTCTTGAAAAGGTGGAACACATCTAATTTAACTTTGATACCGAGGGCCTGGTGCAGTGCCTGACACAAGAAGATGCTCAGTATTTGTTGAATGAATGAATGAATGAAGGGAGGGAGTTCATCGCTAAGCTGTAGAATATCTCTCTGCTCTCAATCCTCTACGTGATGTTTCTGCATGTGTGTATTTTCCATACACATCTTTCCTGCCTCTGTGACCTAACCAGAGCTTATGGATTATTCTCTTGCATTTCCCTTCCTGGAACCCCCAAATCCACTGTGTTTCTGCTATTTCCCCCCAGAAAATAAACTCTTCAGCCCTCATTTTTTTTTTTCAATCTCCGATTATTTTCTTGACAGGGTTAATCAGGTCATTTTACTTATCAAAGTTTTTCCCTTTGCCCTGATGGAGGAGTAGGAGATTCTGAGCACCCAGGAGGGAAAGAGGGCATGGCCAGAAGGGTGGCAGGAGAAAGAAGAGCGTGTCACAGAAATGAGGTGGACGGTCCGTACGGAGAGCCGGCAGGATGACCACATCTGGGGCTGGAGACAGGACGGAGGAGTTCAGCCCAACCTCAGGGCAACAGTGCGTCTACCCCCTAATTAAGATAGTTATGATGTAGGTGCTTTTTAAACAGTATCTTTAATCTAGTGAACTTTTATTTACTCCTCTAAGTACAGACACTTAAAAAATGCTACTTAAAACAAAACTAGTCGTTACAACCTCCGGACCACCCCCTACCAAAAAAAAAAAACCCAAAAAAAACACATTTCTTTGGATGATCAGTTAGACCGACACACTAATCAAAAAGATAAAGTAATGTCTTCAAGTATTTATAGGACTAAGCCAGCCATCAGAAATGAGTCACCTGGAAACCACATGAGTACTATACTTGTGTGGAAAATTCACAAAAATATTATGGCCTCAAAGCCACACCTATGTACCCGCTCCTGGTTCCTAAGACATTGCGTCTTAAACATGTTCGATTTTATGCTGATTCTTTCGCTAAGGGACCTATAAGCTATATCCACTTGGTAGCTATATCCTACATGTTTACCCGAGATTTACTCAAACCATCGTACTTCTTAAACCCAGGAAACTATTTGACTTGAAGAGAATCTTAGAAATCATCTAGTTCAACCCTCAGATTCTCCAAATGAGAAACAGAAGTAAAAGGATATTAATTATCTAAACTCCTGCAATGGGGTAAATGGGATTCAATTCAAATCTGCTGAGTTTTAGGCCAGAATATTTTCCCCTAAATCATAGCGCACAAACCAACACCCATGAAATACTACACAGCATGCAGTTTCCACATATATATGACAGATAAGTATTTACCGTTGAGTAAAATTAATTCAGTTTGTTGCTTCTAGCATAAAAAAGAAACAACAAAACTTTAGGAGAATATTTTTATTAGGCGCAATCTCATCATACTTTTTGATAACTTAATATATTTCATCTTATAATTGCCATTTTTTATTTTGCTTGTTTTTTGAAATTCACAAAGGTAAAAAGTGTCCCTAAATGCCTGAAGAGGGGTTGGGAAGCTCAGCCCCTCTACGCTGAAGGGTGCATTTCTCGTCTTTTCTACAACTGGGGTACTAACGGCTCCCTCTTGTGTCTCTCAGTATGATGCAGTCTTCAGCCTTAGAAACTGCCCTTTCCTTAGGAATTCCCGCTGTTCCTCTCTGAAGAGAGGAAGTAGGAGTTTGAAAGATAAACTAGCCAGCTTGTCACTCCCCTCTTCCATGCTGCATGTGCTGAGGGTAGTCAAAGCATAAGTGGAAATAGGGAAGCTTCCTATTTTATTCCTGATTTTGTTGACTGTTTTCAGCAAGGAAATCCATCGCCCCCCAGCCCAAAGTATGTGGAGCAACTGTGATTTCAGAAAAAGAAGAGAAGAAAAAGTGACCTATTGCTATGCAAACGTGTCATTTAATTGGTTTTTCAGGAGCTGTACCGAGCCAATCTGTCTCTATTTCATAGGGCTCAACATTGATTACTTTGTTAACTTAATGAATGCATTAATACGGTCAATGATTCCTTTTGGAGCCTGCCATTTTCATAAAGTAATAAGCCAGCCGTGTGGGGAATGCAGACAATGAGAGACTATTCCTGTCCTCAAGGCACTTACTACGTATGAAAAGATACAGATACGATCACAAGTGAAATAACACAGGGCACGTATGGCCGCTTTCGTGCTGTGTCACACGAGGGCCACAGGAAGAGTTCAGAGGTAGAAAATTCTGTGTGAGGCTACGGAGACCAGGGAAACCGATACATGGAATGTGGTGTGTCACCTGCACCTGGCATGGCGGATATGCCTTGCAAAAGGGTTCCATGGACAAGAAAAAGCTGGAACTGAAAACGAGATCAGCCCCGGAGGTGCTGGAATGAGGATATGTACAGAGGAGCAGGGACGCTTTGCCAGGGGCTGGGACAGTGCAGCATGAGCCCTTACAGTCTTAGCATCTGGAGCGTGTGGGAGTCAAGGCCATGGCCTGGGTCTATTGTTAGCCCCATGCTCTTCTCCTCAGCTTCGCTAACAGGACCAGAAAAACGACTTGACAGTGAAGAGGATGGTGATTCACAAACACATGGGCTGTGACACTCTGCAATGACATTTTGAATAGAGAGCCTAATGGCTTATCTATTGATCTGTCTGCTCTTAATTCTGCTTAGCTGTTACTTTTTTCAGGTAACATTTCCAAATTATACACAAATGTCAGTTATCTGCATTAAGGAAACAGAACTGTGGAACAGACAATCCAACTGTCATCTCATTTAGTCTTTGGAATGAGTTTTAATGGTAATTTGAAGAAGAAAATTCATTCTTCCCAATTCATTTCTTCAGACCCTATTAAAATTAATGTGCTCTCCCTTATAAATATATCAGACTACCTAGTATTAACAGATTTCATGAATAATCTGCAGAGGAAATGATCCACTACTGCTAATGGACATCACTTGCTTACTGTCACATTCATTTAATTAAATTATTTCGCATTAACAAAATGGAACATTTTTATATGAGCACCAGAGCAAGAAATGTCATCTGCCTCCTAATTTTTTCTGTCTTGATTCCACCGGAATCCCACTGGGATGAGACTTTAACATCGAGTTCACTAAATCCTTGAAATGACATCCTTTGCCAATCTCTTCAACATATTTGTTTCCTCACTTACAGAAATGAATGTATTTAAGTTTCCTGGTTATCAGCATTTAAGACATTTCCTTTCATTTGACATTTGCTTATATCTTCCTTTACCCGTCTGATAACTCTTCCATACCTCGTGTCCCTGTGGCAGGGAATTTTCCAGAGTGGCCGTTATAAGTAAAATCTGAAAGAGGAGGGAGTGCGCTAGTATCATTGACAAGCAAAGAAGGGGTGGGGTGGATTGAGAGGTGAGCCAAGCTTATTTATCTTAAAATCATAGGTGAAGTTCCGCGACAGTCACCTGCCACTGCATGTCGCCTGTCAGCATCCAAAGCAAATTGTCTCCTTTATGAAAACTGCTGACAAAAATTGCTTCATGGCAGGACTGCAGCTGCCTGGGAAGAGCAGACAGTACGTTCTGCAGCGCTGCTGCCCTCTACCGGCGACACTGCGGGATGCTGGCTGCAGCGTCGCTGCGTCCTTGTGGCAAAGCGCAGTCAGGACTCCGAACTGCTGGGAGCTGTGTAAGGTCACTTTGGACGGTGCCGACAAGGAGAGGAGGTGGTCCCAGTTCCCTGTCTTCACCCAGAGTTACCACTCCTACTCCCCGCCATCGGGTCTGAGAGGCCGTACATACCCTGCGGTGGCATGTAAGTTAGTCGGAGCAAATAGTCATGTATGTACCTGCATGCACAGAGGTACATATATGACCCGTGTTCACATGAACAAGAAATTAAGTCTTACAAGTAGGGAAACAAGTTTCTATTTTATATCTGGAAAGATCTGGGATATAACTGCATTCTGTACTAATTCTTAAAATAAACAAAGAATAAATTAAACGTGGATGTTTTTTAAGCACGGCTTTTGGTACAGAATCGTATGATAGTGAGATGCAATGCCAGTCACCTCAAGTTTAACACAACGATCGCGGAAGATCTGTTCGCAGAAGCCTCCAGTAGATTCACTGATTTCCCCAAGGGCCTCTCTCATCTTTCAGTGTCCAGATCATTCGCCTTTGAGGAATCCATCATGTTGAAATCCTCGTCCCGGCTGGGCACGAGGATGGCTCATGTTTGCAATCCCAGCACTGTGGGAGGCTGAGGCAGGAGGGTCACTTGAAGCCAGGAGTTCAAAGCTCAGTGAGTTATGACCACACCACTGCACTGCAGCCTGGGCAACAGAGCGAGGCCTTGTCTTTAAAAAAAAAAAAAAAAAAAAAAAAAATCCAACCAACCAAACAAACAAAAAACCCTGGTCCATTTTCTCCAAACTTCAAATGGAATAACCCTCCCAGATCTCTATTCGTTGGTGATCCCAGCAACTTCCCAACATCATCCATGTTAACTACTACATGTAATTCTGCCTTTTCCAAAATTTGTCGTTTTGCTCCACAATTTTATCAGAAAGGGATGGTTGAATGGGTTCAAATTTTATAAGTGATCAATTTATTTATTTTTTTATTTCAGCATATTATGGGGGTACAAAGTTTAGGTTACGTATATTGCCCTTGCCCCTCACTCAAATCAGAGCTTCAAGAGTGTCCATCCCCTATACGGTGCACATCGCACTCATTATGTATGTACACACCCATCCCCTCCCCCCCACATCTGCCCAACACCTGATTAACGTTATTCCTAAATGTGCTCTTAGGTGATGATCAGTGAAACCAATTTGATGGTGAGTACATGTGGTGCTTATTTTTCCATTCTTGGGATACTTCACTTAGTAGAATGGGTTTCAGCTCTATCCAGGAAAAAACAAAAGGTGCTATATCACCACTGTTTCTTATAGCCGAGTAGTACTCCATGGTATACATATATCACATTTTATTAATCCACTCATGTATTGATGGGCACTTGGGTTATTTCAATTGTGAATTGTGCTACTATAAACATTTGAGTGCAGATGTCTTTTTTATAGAATGTCTTTTGTTCTTTGGGGTAGATGCCCAATAATGGGATTGCTGGATCAAATGGTAGGTCTACTTGTATCTGTTTAAGGTATCTCCATATTGCTTTCCACAGAGGTTACACTGGTTTGCAGTCCCACCAGCAGTGTATGAGTGTTCCTGTCTCTCCTCGTCCACACCAACATTTATTGTTTTGGGACTTTTTGATAAAGGCCATTCTCACTGGAGATAAGTGATATCTCATTGTGGTTTTGATTTGCATTTCCCTGATAATTAGAGATGTTGAGTATTTTTTCATGTATTTGTTAGCCATTCTTCTGTCTTCTTCTTTCTTTTTTTTTTTTTTTTTTCTGAGACAGAGTCTCACTCTGTTGCCCAGGCTAGAGTGCCGTGGCATCAGCCTAGCTCACAGCAACCTCAAACTCCTGGGCTCAAGCGATCCTTCTGCCTCAGCCTCCCAAGTAGCTGGGACTACAGGCATGTGCCACCCTGCCCGGATAATTTTTTTTCTATATATATTTTTAGTTGGCCAGATAATTTCTTTCTATTTTTAGTAGAGACAGGGTCTTGCTCTTGTTCAGACTGGTCTTGAACTCCTGACCTCCAGCGATCCTCCCCCCTCGGCCTCCCAGAGTGCTAGGATTACAGGCATGAGCCACCGTGCCCAGCCCTTCTGTCTTCTTCTGAAAAATTTCTATTCATGTCCTTGGCCCACTTTTTGATAGGGTTGTTTAATTTTTTCTTGCTGATTTTCCTGAGTTCTAAATAGATTCTAGTTATCAGTCCTTTATAAGATGTGTGGCATGAGAAATTTTTTTCCCATTCTTTAGGTGGTCTGTTTGTTCTCATGACAGTTTCTTTGACTGTGCAGAAGCTTTTTAATTTAATCAGGTCTCATTTATTTATTTTTGTTGTTGCTGTGATTGCCTTTGGGGTCTTCTTCATAAATTCTTTGCCTAGGCCAATGTCTATAAGAGTTTTTCCCACATTTTCTTCTAGAATTCTAATAGCTTTGCACCTTAAGTTTAAGTCTGTTATCCACCGTGATTTGATTTTTGTGAGAGGTGAAAGGTGTGGGTCCTGTTTCAGTCTTCTACATGTGGCTATCCAGTTTTCCCAGCACCATTTATTGAATAAGGATCCTTTTCCCCAGTGTATGTTTTTGTCTGCTTGGTCAAAGATTAGATGGCTATATGAGGATGGTTTTATATCTGGATTTTCTGTTCTGTTCCACTGGTCTGTGTCCCTGTTCTTGTGCCAATACCAAGCTGATTTAACAACCACAGCCTTGTAGTATAGTTTGAAGTCTGGTAAATTAATACCTCCCATTTTGTTCTTGTTGCCTAAACTTTCTTTCACTAGACGGGGTCTTCTCTAGTTCCATACAAAGTGTAAAATAATTTTTTCTATATCTGTGAAAAATGATGTTGGTAATTTAATAGGGATTGCATTGAATCTATAGATCACTTTGGGTAGTATAGACATTTTAACAACGTTGATTCTTCCAATCCATGAGCATGGTATGGTTTTCCACCTGTTTACGTGCTCTGCAATTTCTTTCCTCAGTGATCAATTTATTAATGAACATTTTAATACAGAACAGCGTTTTCTTCCCAAAGAAATGAATTCACAGATTTCACTCACGGATAATTCACAGAAATGATGTGAATGATGTCCACCCTGTCCACATAGCTGATTTGACAATAACTGGAAATGGGGAGGGGGACTTCTAACACTTTTGTCAGGGCACCACCTTCCTCGGTCTCAGCAAACTCTCAGCCCAATCAGATACTCTTGAGAATTCAGGGGTAACCTGCTAGTCATCATGTTGAAATGACAAATGGCATGTTGGTGCTTCGTGGCTCAGCAAGCACCCTGTGAGATTGGACTAAGCTCGCCTTGGCCCCATTGTCACCTGCCTTGAGTTGTTCATTGGCATAATGGCAGTCGTGCATTTGTGCCGAAAGCATGAGCAACAGAGTAGCTTCCTGCGGCCATGGCAGCGACCATTTTAGCTGGGGTAAAAGGCATTGGAGGGATGCAAGGGGGCGTCTCTGTTAACATGGCACAAGCCTTAAGCACCGAGGACATGATCTGAAATCAAGATTTAATGAATGTTTGTGGCTTCAGTTAGCCTTTGGGGAGGGGAGTTTATGTTTGTACCATAACTAAGGTTGTCCCAAATTGGGAGCTAAACAAAGTTTTTAACTTCCGAGCTGCCTTTCCTTTACATCAACAGCTGTCAATTTTTTCCCTTGTTAAAAAGAAGCAAAACCTTATGTTTCCAAGTCCTACGTGGCCCGGTCTCAGAGCTATGGAGCAGTCGACGGAACACAGAAATAGCGCACGTCTTTTGCTCCCTTTTCTTGAAAAGCCTAAAGAGAATCCAAATACACAAGGCAACCTTATAAAAATCTTCCTGTCCTTCCTGTTCTCTGCTGTTACAATCTACAGCTTCTATTAATAAAGGGCCCCTCTTTTAGAAGCCCCTGAACAAAACGGTTTCCTACTCTAGTTCTCATAAATTTGCCCTCCTCTCTACCATGTTTGTGTTATTTAATTCAATTTAATATGTTCTGTCTAAATCTTCCCTATTTTCCTCTAGCATCTTGAATTCTTCTTCAACTACGTCCCCAAATTTTGCATTAGTAATATAAAAACTCAGTGTGCTAGAGACCTAGAAAGGGGGAGAGATGCCATCTGAGAAGGCAAAAAGTCAAACTCCCCTTGGATGAAATGGGGCGCAGGTGGAAGGCAGGGAACACTCAAAAGTTAATAATCTTTGTCACATGTAAGCACATGTCAAATGTGCAAAAGTAGCTGGTAATTAGCAGCTGTAAAAAATGGCGATTTGTTGCCTTTGGTGACGCTACAGGTACAGGGGAAGCGATCCCAGAGGCTGCACAGTAACTCTGAGTCATCCAATACGAAAATTTAGAGAATTCCTTTTGCTTGAGTCACCTCAGTGTTGCAGAGGCTAAAACAAACAAACAAACAAACAAACAAAATGCAGCTCTTCACATCCTGCACCGTGAGTTCTCAAACTGTGGAAGTAGGTATATGAGGTACATGAGCACATGTGAGTGTGTAAAAAGACAGGTCATCATGCAACCTCCCCCCGGGACAACGAGTGTGAGAATAAATCACTAGTTGTACAATTTACCTCCAGCCCCAGCCATTGTTTTCCGTTTTATAGAGACAGGGTCTCCCTCTGTTTCCCAGGCTGGACTTCAGTGGTGGGATCATAGCTTGGGTTCAAGTGATCCTCCTGCCTCAGCCTCCTGAGTAGGTGGGACTACAGGCCCTTGCCACCATGCACAGCTAAGTTTTTAATTTTTGTGAAGATGAGGCCTTGCTATGTTGCCCAGGCTGGTCTCAAACTCCTGGGCTCAAGCAATCCTCCCACCTCAGCCTCCCAAATTGCTGAGATTACAAGCATGAGCCCCCGCGCCCAGCCCCAGCCCTTGTTTTAAAGGTAAGATATTGGAGGCCCAGAGAACCGTGATTTGCCCGCAGCTGATCTTGGGTTCTTAGCCCCTAGTGCACAAAGCTGATACGCAGGCTGGTCCTCAGCGTGAACACGGGATGGCGCCAGGGATGTGAGCTTGGTGCCGAGAGGCAAGGGCTGCAGGGACATTCTGTTTGCAGATCTCTGGGCCTCTGTTCCTTCGGCTGGAGCACGCAAGAGAATGCCAGGGCCTCTTACAAAGATGGAGAACACATAGTCCCTTCCAGAGAGGCCGGAGAGGGAACCGCCGTAAACCCTGCAGGCAACCCTCGCCTCCAAGCCGGAGCCTTTTGTGCGGCTGTCAGTGTTGGGGTTTATGTTGTCTGGTTTTGTGTTCCTGTTTTGCTCGCGCAGGAACAGGTGTGGGTGTTTTTGTTTGTTACTTTATACCTCAGAATCACTTTGGCTTAAGTCAGCAATGACAGCAGTGTTTCCAGAAGGAAAACAAACAGGCCTATTGTTTGAAAAGACCAAGTAGTTGCTTTGCTTCTTTTGTTCTACGGAGGCTCTTTTTTTGTTGTTGTTCCTTTTCAAAATAGCGCTTACAGCACACACTCGGACTGATTGTTAGTTTGCACAATTATATGCCATATACTCCTCAGCTGGTCAAAATCCTGCTATTAAATAAACAGAAAACTTAATAAAATACCTAGCTGCTTATCAACCCATTAACCTTATGGGTAGATGTCAAATTAATTTTTCCTGTACAGTTTGGAAATATGCACAATCATTTGGTGCAATTCTGAAGACAAAGGAGAGACTCTGCTTTGTATTTAAAGAAAAGACACACGTGTGTTTCAAGGGAACATTGTACAAAAAAGAGAGGAGACGGTCTCCTTAGCCTCGTTTTAACATGGCACAGGGAGGAATGGATTCAGCTGACATTTTGGGGGGAGACATAAAACATGTATCTGAGTGAAGTGGAACTCTTAAAAAATTCACATAGTAGATTTATTTTCATGATTCGCACTTTTCGTGTCACAAGCACTGACTCCGAGTCTCCCCAGCGCTGGCCGGGTTCTGGGGACCAGCGGGGGCTTCATTGCCAGGGCTCCGCGTGCGGCACAGGCCCTGCTCTCTGTTGGAACCTTAGGTGGCCTGGCGATGTGACCCACGGACACCAAGAATCAGAGTCACCTCTCCTGGCATTTCAGGGATCTTTGACTATCGCCACAGGGAGATAACCAGTAACTTTAGAGCCACCACCATGACGAAAGCTGGGGAATTTAAACACGCGCCCAGTATCTTGGGGGCCTGTGATGGCGGGACTCAGCAGCACGTCCCTGCCGAGTGCCACTGAAGCGGCAGCTATTTTGCTGTGGCCGGATGATCACAACAGGGCGTTGGTCTGGGTGGCCCGGCCTGGGTAAGTTTTAAAAGCTCCTGCCCCTTCACGGCTGACCGCCACCAGGGTAGCACCGTTAGCCATAGGACAGAGTACACAGCTCTGCCTGTACCCCAGCCACCAGCTGAGGAAAACAGGGATTTCCAAGCCAGATTTCTTTTTTTTCCAGCTTCTCCGAAGACAGAGGAGAATATATTAAAATAAAACCGTTTAAACTAGAATACGAGAGGCTTGGATTAGATGCAAGAAGGAAGTTTCTGGAAGGAGGGGGTGAGATATTACAAGGTATTACCTCAGGGACGGCGTTGCCACAGCGTTTTCTGGAGTGTGTCACCAGGAAGGCGAACTTCCGTTTCTCCTGGAGGTGTGTTGCTAGTGGAACGCCTGGGTGGGATTGGGAACTAAAGCTCCTTTTTTCAGGCAGGGTTGAATCCTGCGCTTATTCATTCAAAGCAAATCAAGATTTCCCGAGGGCCTTAGAAAGTCCTAATGGGGGCCACTCGGTTGGATGAATGATTTGGTAGCACAAGTTGTGTCCGGTCCTGTTTGTAAAACGTGACAGGCACACAGTGTTTGGCTAAGTATGTGATCTCCAACAAGCGATCCGGTTTCAGATTAGCTGCTGACTGGTAGGTGGCCACATGTCTTAGTCTCCCTGTCAGTTACCTGTAATGGGCTGCGGCGGCTGCAATCTCACACAACTATGCTAAGGGTGCAGCAAGTTAACATAAGTAAAGTACTTACACCAAGCCTGGAACAAAGCAGACACTTGTTAAAGATTAGATTTTTTAAATTAAAATTTATTTTAGATCTCTTGGGTCATAGAAGATTCATTATATACTGATTCATATTTTTAATTGCAAAACTAAATATACACCCATTTTTTCTGTTTTTTTTTTTTTTTTGAGACAGAGTCTTGCTCTGTCACCTTGAGTAGAGTGCAGTGGCATCATCGTAGCTCACAGCAGCCTCCAACTCCTGGGCTGAAGCGATTCTCCTGCCTCAGCCTCCTAAGTAGCTGGGACTACAGGCACCCGCCATGACCCCTGGCTCATTTTTCTATTTTTACTAGAAACAGGGTCTTGCTCTTGCTCAGACTAGTCTTGAACTCCTGACCTCAAGCGATCCTCTCACTTTGGCCTCCCAGAGTGCTAGGATTGCAGGTGTGAGCCTGGCCTTTTTCTGTTCTTTAAGCTACTATAAAGTATGATACATCCGTGGAATGGCAAAGTCTTAGCATTGGAAAGAAGTAGAGAAATCACCTAGAGGAACAGTTCTCAGGCCCGGTTGCACTTTAGAGCCATCAGAAGAACTATTACACGTTCAGTGCCAATACCACACCCAATCACAGACAGAATTGTCAGCAGTAGAGCGTACACACCAGTATTTGTTTTTTTAAAAAGCTCTACTTGTCTTTCCAAAGTCTAACAAAGGTTGCAAACCATTGGTCTAGAACCATCTTCCTTAAAATGCGGATATGTCTTCAACCAACCTCTTTTTCATATTTCCAGTGACACAGAATATTATTTCCAGTACCTCACATGAAACTGAATATTCCTTTAAGTTTAATGGATATAAGCAAACAATTCATACTGAACACATTGGAAGTTTATGGTCAAAATTGAATTCATCACCTCCTCAAATTGTTGGCAAAAGTGATAAAAAAAAAAGTGGTAAATGCCAAATATAATGTATATTTCTGCAAAGTCTCTAACTTTTTACTACCATCACAGTTAAGTGAAATGAAATACATTTAAAAGCAAATTGAATCCATTAGTAATATATAATGCAGCTATTATTACCTTAAATAAAATGCCATGAAGATGGCATTTCTGTTTTGAAAACTATCTGGGAATCTACTTCCCCTTGACTGATTTCACATATTTCTTTAAAAAAGTCTTTTTTATTTATCCATTACCAGCTGTATAATAAACTATAACCCAGAACCAGTGTTAGGCACTGGGCAACAAACATTAATAAGTACAAAATAAAAAGCTGCATTCTTAAGACTTTGTATTTTCTCAATGTTCCATATCTTTTTTTCTTCCTCTAAACTGTTTTTTTAATTTAAGTTAATTTAATAGTATTATTTTTATTAACACAGAGATGGGGTCTCACTCTTGCTCAGGCTGGTCTTGAACTCCAGAGCTCAAGGGATCCTCCCTCCTCGGCCTCCCAGAGTGTTAGGATTACAGGCCTGAGCCACCGTGCCTGGCCCAAACTGTTGATTATATTGTATGTTAGCAGTAAGCTGATTTTTAAATAGATTCAATATTGTATATAAGAATCCAGAGCTGTAATTCAGGTAAATTAAGAACTTGTGGGGTGGCTGAGGGGAAGATTCACGGTGGACCTTTTTCAGAAAGTGAGTTCAGCTCATTTCAAGGTGCATTTACAGTGTTGGAGTCACTGATCAGGAAAACCAAGACCTGCCTGCAACAGAGGATCCCCGCGCGGTGATCATTCTTTGCGTTGAGGCTGGCTTAGAGGACAGAAACACGACAAGAACAGGGCGCCCAAAGGTTGGACTCCATTTAACGAAATGAGAACAGATGACTGGGTCAGTGTGGTTCAGAAGAGAGCGGCAGTCGATCGTCCTCCTGGAGGATGTCCACAAGGGCGACCGCGTGGAAACCACAGATCACGCTAACGCTGTCACTGATGCCTGTTAAAGACGGTGGCTGCAATCGCCTCGGAAATGTACTATGACATTTTTGTTTTGAATGGCAAATTCCCAGTGGGCCAAGGGGCACGTGCACCAATGACACAAGTACACACAGCCCTCGTGAATGAGTATTTAAGCACCACTGTTTCTCCAGAGCTTTTCGATCACAGATTTGGGATCTGGTCTTACCCCTTCTAATTAGTATTACTAAAACGTAGCTTAGAAATCCTTTTATATCCTAGCTGTCCTTTGTTCATTATATTTCCAACTTACCTGGCAGGGACCAAAGGAGCCAGAATCAATACAAGGGAACACAACTAATACAAGCAAGAAAGTATTTACAGTAATGTTGAATGGGAAGAAAACCTTGATTGTGCGTTTGAACGTTTCAGAGGCTTTTTCCTCCTAAATGCTAAAGTAAATCTTTACAGGGTGCCCATTTTCTTTTTATCATAAACCCAATTTCTCAGATTTCTTTCTGTCTAGTGTCTAAAATCCAATCACTGTGATTCTTTTTCCTCCGTGAGACACAGGGACACATTAGTAATACTCATGTAGATTCAGACACTGCGGTTCTCTGGCAAAACACATTCTTGCATTGTCCTACAGCAGCTCTGCGTGGAGGAGAAGGCGTTATGAAGCAGAAGACTTTGGCTCTGTTCTTGGTTTTCTTTTAATTGATGTGACCTTGGCAAGCCCCCTAAGCTGTGACCTCAGTCTCTTTATCTGTAGAAAAGGGATTTGAGTGGGTTAATTATAAAGTTTCTCCCGGCTCTGATGTTCTGCAGCTCTCCGTCTTAGAGCACAATGGGATGGCAGCACAGGCGTTCGTAACTTGCTCAGGCTGGTGCGTTGAGACAGAGGTAGAGGAGGACTCAGGCCCCCGAGTCACATGCCAAGGTTGTCACACAGGTGGCATGGCTTGTTGAGAATGTGGATGTCAGACATTGGTTCACCTTATTATTACCTTGATTTACTTTTGGACCAAAGAGTCGATTTAAAGTCTCATTGCTGTATGAGATTTAAACACTGTAAAACAAAATGTTTTAATTAAATAGTCAACACCAGAGTTTTTCATTCAAGTGTGAAAATCCGGGGAGAGGGATTTCCACTCTGCCCACCACCCCTCCCGCCCCTCTGGGTCTGCTCCGTCTGGGGTCTCCAGGCTCCGCGTGCCAGGAACAGGGATTTCACTCCCGCGGAAGGACTGGGAGCTGATGCTTCCTGACTCTTCAAGGGCAAAGGGCAAAGGTTACCCACATAACCAGACGAATTGTATGTTGTTATAATTAGAAAAGGTTCTCAGAGTTTTATTAAATATTTGTATTTAGACTCAACCACGCTTTGTGGATTTCTTAAACAGGAACACGTGAAGTTTTACAGAGAACCCTTTGAAGAAGAGACAATAACCAGCATGTTGTCCTCTCTTCCCCAAGCAGCAGCCACGTGGGCAGGAGTAAACCTGATGCTCCTCTTTATTCCCCTGTTCAGTTTGCAGCAGGGTGAAATACTGGTTTCCATCGGGCAATGGGAGCTAGGGGCTGTGGCATTGCATGGACTGGACAAGGGGTCGCTCAGTTCTTTGTGGATTGCTCACACCCTCCTCTGCTTCTTGTCTCCCTGCAACACACTCACCAGGGAAGGGTCTCTCTCTTCAGGAATGTTCTACTTTCCGCAGCCTCACTGGAGGAGAGCAGTTGGAGGACAGAGGGAGCCAGTCCTGATGCCATCTCCACTTCAGTCTTATCAGGGAGCCCTGTGCTTTGAGAGCATCAGGAACCCACTGATAAAACTGGCACCATATTTTATTTCCATTTGTCTCCTTGATCATTTCTCAATGTGTTTTGATAAAGAAGAGAGGAGAGATATCATTAACATCTCCAAATTTCTAACAGAAGCCAACAGAATCCAGAGCCAAACTCTGCAGCTAATAACTGCAGAGGGCACCGATACCTGCCGTTAAAGGTTGCTAGAAAGTGGATGCAACAATTCCAGGTTAAGAAGCTCTTCAGGGACTCAAATTGCTGTCCATTTCTACTCTAGTCTGATTAGATGTTAATGTATTCACACCTTGTCAATTGGTTGGAGAAAATTACACTTGGAAGTGTCATGTGCCTCCTCTCTCAAATAATTATCCTAATTTGTTTTGCTCACTTTGAGTAGTAATATAACGCAAGGTGGAAATTCAGCACCCCAGCAGGTCAAGGAATATTACTTTACTACTCAGTACACATTTGTAGATCATAAACATGGTTCATTAGATCCTCCGAGACGAGAAAGTTTTCTTGCAGCAGACATCACTGAAAGCAATAAAAATGATGTAATCATCCTTGGACATGTAACGTTTACCGTCATAATAAATTTTCCACGCACATGTGCACATCTAACAAATACTGTACAGATCCGAAGTCAAAAGGAATTTTTAAATTACTTAAAGCCGCATGCAAATGTTTTCTTTAATTGTGATAAATTCTGTTCTCTCACCTGAGAAGGTGACATTTCCTGACAAATAAGTCTGCGAAATTGCCTGGAACAAGAAAAAAAATTTCCTGTTTTGTCAGCTATTTCCTATCATTGCCAGAAAATTGTGGACAAAAAGCTAGCTGACAGTACAGTTGTTCTGAGCCTTGTTAATCACAGTCAGGAAGCCTATGCTTCTGTTTGCAAAGCCAATCCAGAACTGAGGTTCCCTTCGGCATGAAGGCATCTCAATTACACGGTAAATTGCAGTGCATGCCTACATTGCTGAGAGCACAAAGTCAGGGGAGTTCCTGGGGGGTCACCAGACAGGCAAGAGGTCACACATAGGCACTGGTGCAGGAGACTGGTATTTATGAACTTCCCTCCTTTCTTCCCTGTGGCCTGGCCAGAATGACCTGATCAGTAAGAAACCTCTCACGCCACCAGGGCAAAAGGAATGGTGTTTGGACACGCTCCTTTGCAAGGGTGTCTCATGGCTTTCACAATTCCCCACCATCTTGCCCTGCGTTGTCAGCTTCTCTGCTGGTTTTAGCCTTCGAGGCTGTTCTTGACAGTTATCTTATTTAATAAAATAGTACAAAGACATAGATGTGAGAAGGGTCCCAATAGTACAATTTATCTCAGGCAATTCCATAGAGACAATTAAATGAAACTCGCAAAATGTAAGACAGTTTCCAAAACCGGGAAAAGAGCAACATTTCAAAACCCTGTGTCATTATCAAGTGCGTGTTTAGATTTAGGTCACTCTGCAACGGCAGTTCTTGACAGGAGAGGGGGGGGCGGTGCACAAGCCTTGCAGTGCTGGGTGGGGCCAGCTCCGGGACTATGTGACTATTAAAAGAAAAAAAAGAAGAAAAGAAGATTCTGTTTTCCTTCTATTGGAATTTCAGGGACAACTGCAAGTAAATGGATCTTACCATTTGGCCCAAGATCCCATTTGCAAACTCATGAGCTGAAGGGAACCCCAGCTGGGCAGTTGAAATCCAGACCATTTAAAACACACACACACACACACCCCAAAAACAAGCAAAACAAAAACTCTGGACTGAAAGGAGAGAAGGTGCCTTTATTCTTCATTAAATGTGTCAACTAGCCCTCTTACTTGGTATCTGTAAGGAGACAGTGAATGGAATTCTGCACTGGGAATCTGAAATCTCTTTGCTATGCAACCTTGGCACGTGCCTTAATATCCCTACCTTTCCTCTGCACAGCATGGTGAAATAATAATTTATTTCCCTCAAAGAGTTTTTGTCAAGGTCAAATTAAGAAATGGATTAAAAAGTATAATCCATTGAACACACAAAATGCTACCATTTATTAATTTCTTAAATTATTCCATTTCAAATAGTTTTACTTTCTTTATCTGCAACATTTTTTATTTGCTTTTCTAAGCCCCAGGAGAAGGAATAGGGAATATGTTTACCAGTAATATACCTTAGCCCTGAAATTTGGAAGACTAGGTAATAACGGTACTTGTTTAATCAAGTTGAAGGGGAAAAATGGAGAAAAATTAGCTTCTACTTGTACCACTTTGACCAACTCCCCCCCCAAAAGGCTTTAAGTGTCAATTTATTTGTTTAATCATTCAGTTAGTCAAAAAATATTTAAACCAGACTTGTAGCTGACATAAAATTGGATGTCATCTAGTCCAGAGTAGATGATGGGCATGCAAAAAATAGTCATATAACAGAAGAATGCAGGAAATAGTGCAGAGCAGGGGAAAGGTCTTCAAGGGGACATGTCACAATGTTAGAGGACTTTAACAGAATCCTGAAAGATAAATAGTTTTCTATGTGGACAACAGTATACTCATCACTATTGAAAGTATAAAAGTTTCCTTTTTAATATTAAACTACAGGATGAGATTCTATGAGTAAATTGCCTTCCATGGCAGGACTGTCCTTTTGGAAGCCAGGTAAACCGGGCCCCACTCAAGCCACTGGGCACTGCGGGCAGCGCTTGCTGCAGGGGCTGCTTGGGTGGGACTCGTCTCACCGCCACTAAGTAGTGACACAATCCAATGGGAAAAAGTGCCCGGGAGACAGATGTTCCAAAGGAGCTAGAAGAAGAGAGAAGGAAAGAGAGGGAAGAGAGGGGCAGAGAGGAAAGAAGGAAGAGAGGGAGGCGGGGGCCTAGATTCTTGCTTCCTGACTCCATTTTTCTCAATTCCTCTAAGTACGACGTTCCCTTTGTCCAAGACAGGTGTACAAAATCAGGCAGGCTAACTAACTGGTTTCAAGAGTTTAAAAATTCTCATACCATGAGTTATTAATAAAATGTTTAAATTAATAATATGCTATGAATACATACAGGCAGTCCCCGGGTTACCGGTGACCCAAATGACAGCATTCCTCACTTATCAGTGGGCTCCCAAGGCTCCCCACAATTTGTAACTCAATAATTAAATTCATAATTCGGGCACTAGCTTTTTCTGCCCGTGTAAACACACCTGTGTGGAGGAGGCGGCTAGTCCCATTGCTCACATAGTCGCCTGCGCACGCGTCACTCTCGTCTGAACTGTTTCAGTTGATTTTGTGAGTGTGTGTTTACCCCAGTGACCACGCCTGCAGAGCGAAGGTCTACTGCAAGTCCAGGTGAGCCTGCAGGGGACAGAAGGCTGATTGCGGTGGACACGAAAGTAGAAATGATTGAGTGTTCGGAGGAAAGCCAGATGCCATCGTCCACCGGGGAAGCATCAGGCGTCAGCCGCTCAGCTGTCGGAGTGATTAGGAAGGACACAGTGAGAACAATGGGACAGGTGAAAGGCGGAGCTCCAGCGAAAGCATCCGCTATTCCTAAGCAGCGTGGTGGATTCATTATTGAAATGGAAAGGTTATTTTTGATTTGGTTAAAAGATCAAAATAAAGGTAACATTCCTATTAGCCTAGCAGTGATGCTGCATTAGGTGTTAACTTTTAATATTCTATTTTACAATTTCTCCTATCTTCTCTCTAAACTTTTTTATGAGTTTGTTTTTATGTTCTGTTTGTTTGAATTAAAAGAAAGCGCACAATAGTTTCTATAACTTATTATTGCAATACAGGGGTAGTATACTATTATTACAGTATTACACTGTATTATTATTACCTCATATGAGTCATTATATTATTGTTATTATTACTATTACCATATATGTGCTGTTCATCAGGGATCCGAGTGACATACAAATCTGACCTGAAGAGGTTCTCAGGAATGTATCTCGTCCCTAACCCAGGGACCTCCTGTATTTACAGTGTGGGGTAGATTGAACTAGTGTGGCTTGGTGGACTTTGTGGATAGAAGCTGATGGACTAAATATCCCCCTGATGCTGCCACTTGTCTATTGGGTGCAATGACAAGTTTTGTAAGATGGGAAGAACTCTCTTTCTATACTACCTTCCAAAAGAGCTGGATGACGAGATGCAAGGGAAGGGGGATTTTGTTCTGTTTCACCTTGCCAATTTGCTACAGTGCTTACCTGAACCGTGAGGCATCAAATCTGTTCAAAGCTAGCAAACCTACCCAAAGAAGTTTTGGGATTTCTTTCAGAGAAATAGTTTCATTCTAACTGAAATCATCCAACGTGTAAAAGGGGTTCTTGGGAAGACATTTCCCAAACCTGAATGAAAACAGAAACTTCAAAGCAAAGTGGGGATGGTCCCAAATGCTGCATTCGGTGGGGACACAGCAGCAGATGGGGACTCAAGACCCGCCCATGGCAGGTGCTGTCTCTCTGTGTCCATTTTTTTCCCTCTCTAGCTCTCGCTGCTAATAGCCTCTGTCCAAATCACTTTGGCCTCTGAGACTTCTAGACCACTCACATCTGGGGAAAAAATAATTCTTTACACTTTTCTATTCTTGGAGTTGCAATAATAATGATTCTCAGTCAGGCTTCTGAATTTATAAGATGTGCAGCCTTGGTGTCTGCAGAGAGCTATGAACCAGTGGTGTCTCTGGACTTTGGACAAAGGCACGTATTTTGCATTTTTCCTTTGTGATTCTCCTGTGTCCTTCTGGTCAATAATCATCTGTTACTATTATTAAGTGGTAACAGTAATAATGCCAATCTACCATTAAACTCTACTTCTACATCGAGAATCTCTCTGAAAGGAAAGGGACCTAGAGATAATTTAAAAGATCTTTAAGGTGACCTGAAACCTCAGCCCTTAGCTGGGGCTGTTCAAGGCAGAGCCACATGTACATTAGCTAAGGCAAAGTTTAGACATTTTAAATTTGCCAAGAAAGGGTATTTATGATACTGAATGTGCATAGAATGCCACAGAATTTAGACTCTACTCATTTGAGGGTGATTGTTGATAACCATAATTGGAAAGTAATTAGCCACAGAGGGTATCTCTTGGTCCACAGTTTAATTATTTTTTGCTTTGAAGTTTGTAGAGCATCACATTTTCAATGTGTTTCTATTGTTCTTT
This sequence comes from Lemur catta, assembly GCF_020740605.2. Taxonomy (NCBI): domain Eukaryota; kingdom Metazoa; phylum Chordata; class Mammalia; order Primates; family Lemuridae; genus Lemur; species Lemur catta. The sequence continues at coordinate 7,026,240 of NC_059149.1, read as the reverse complement.
CAAACTTATAACCTTTTTATTTTAAATTTTTATGATCTTATGCAAAGTGAGCACATTAAAAGTTGTCTTGTGCCAAAGAGCCTTCCTTTCAAAGACTTAAATCGAATTAAATTTCATTTTAATTTTTTAGTTTATTTTACACATTAGAAATACAGTGATTATTGTCCTTTTGCAATTTCCTTTGTTTCTCAGGGAAAGTGAGTTGCCACTAAAATTTTGTCTCCCCTATTTCTTGGGCATTATGGCCTCTTCTGGCCGGACTAAATTTTCCAGATGCCTTTGCTATGTGACTGTGATCTTTCCATTAGAACAGGCGTGATGTGCACACTTCCAAGCCTGGGGCTTTGGTCGTTGGCTGTGCACATCCTCTCTCTTCTTGTGACAGTGGCTCACCTTCCACTGTGTAGACAATGACACCACCATAAGGGACGTGGCAAAGCAGTGACTTGAAACATGGGTCCCTGGAAGACAGTTCTCCATTGACCTGGACAGGTCTCACTGACACCTGTACATGAGAGAGAAAGAAAAGGTTATGATTTTTCTTTGAAGACACTCAATTAGATCTCTATTTTTTGTTTTATATTAATATTTGATATAAAGGGGATTTTTTTTAAAACCCTCAAGCTCTGTAGCTCCTACAACCAGGTGTTGAGCTTATTAAGACATACACAACTGACCTTTGGAACCAGGATTTAGAAAAAATCCTGGTACCCAAAACCAAACAAAAATCCCCCTCAAACCAAACACATATATGTGTGTGTATATATATATATATATATATATATATATATATATATATATAGTGTGTGTGTGTATAATGTATGCAAAAACAATTCAAAAGAAACTTGTTTCAGGTCATATAATCAACTATTCAGAGCTAAACAGAAACCTTCTTGTTTTCATTTTTAAGATATGCAACAAAAACATTGATTTTAGCCTTGGTCATACAATTTTATCCTCCTATATGCCACCAAGAACTCTTGCTTTGAATATTTTTCCTGTTGTTATTAATTAGTATCAACTAGCTAGTACTCTCAGAGAATTGCCCTAGCTATGTTGTCACAGCAAACACGACATCTTGGTTTGTCAAATGTATTACAATTTCGGAGAAAAGAAAACAAGCTACTCCAATTACATCTTGCCATTTGTCTGACACTTTCATTATCCTTGATGCAATTCCTATCACACGCTGTCTTGTCGTAAAAGCGATTTCTGTCAAATTAACTTAGGGAGGACCGGTAGAAAACAAAGAAGAAATAAATAAATAAAACATCCTCATCTACTTCTACCACCTGGAGAATCTGCAGAGAAATATAATTTTATTACCTTTCAAATTAAATCAGATCCTGGGCTTGCTGTTTCTGAAATAATCCGATATAAAATGCAAGAGTTGCATCCATCCTTGACCATTTAGGAACATGTTCGATTCACGGAAAATCAATTCCAACTCACACTCACGTGGCTCTTTTTGATGCCCCATTAGGATTTCTTTAATTTTTGTAAATCTAGCTGCTTATTCATTTAGATGATATCAGAAAGAAGACATCCTCAGCTCAGTGAAAATCCTTATCCGGGAAAGCAATCTGGGCCGTGGTCACAGTTCCTGCCCCTGTGAGGGAACCCACAGCACCCACTTAGTGCATAGCAAAGGGGAAAGAGCAGGCTAAAAAGCTTCTGAAATCCCTCTGTCACCATTTCCTTCTTTCATTTATAAATAAAGCTATAGAGATGAGCCATTAAATGACAACTGCAAGAGAGAATTAAAAAAAAAGACTATCTGTTAGAACACATGGTCGAGTCAAGGGCAAGGTATAGGGTAAGCTCTTCATGATGCTGATTTAACTGGCCTCTGCCTACGGGCCCCTGTCGAAGCCAACAAGTCTGAGAAGCAGACACTGTAATCCGGGCAGCAGAACGGGAGAAATGCTCCAGCGTGTCCATGAGTTTTGGATGCTGGTGTCGGAAATGGAGCTACTAACATTGAAGGGGAAAAGGGCAGAACACAGAGGTGGACAAAGATAGGGCCAAAGCCAACGTGAGAAGAAACAAATGCTTTTTGGATCCATATTTATTTAAGGGCTTTATTTTTTTGGTCAATTGCAGTTACAGGAAGAATATGCCAACCTTGATGAAGAACTGAATGCACAACTGGGTCTTTGGGTTTTTCCACGGTTAATTATTTCTGTCAGGGAAAAGGCCAGCTGTAAATTACTAATCAGTTCAATAATTCCAATAATATCACTCAGAAGTTTGGTTAATCTTTCTCATACTGTTTTTTATAACTTTATTGAGATATGCTTCTCATATCATAGAATCCACTTATTTAAGGGGTATGGACGTTAGCAGTCAGCATATTTAGTGGATTCACAGAGTAGGTTTAGGACATCTCGAGAAGCCAAAAAGAAACCCCCGTGAATCGCAGTCACTCCCCATCTTCCATTTCTCATAGCACCCGCCCTTAGCAACAGCAGATCCACTTTCTGTTGCTGTGGATTCGCCTATTCTGGACGTTTCACATAAATTGAATCACACAACATGTGGCTTTTGTAACTGGTTTCTACCACTTAGCATCGCGTTTTCATGGGTTTTCCATGGCATGGCCTGTGTCAGTACTTCATTCTTGTTTATTTCTGAATAATATTCCATTGTAGATATACCACGTTTTGTTTATCCATTCCTCAGTTGACAGACATTTAGGTTGTCTCTACTTTTTGGCTATTAGGAATAATTCTGTTTGTAAACATTTGTGTATAAGTTTTACGCGGACATAAATTTTTATTTATCTTGGGTGCATGACTAGGAGTAGAATTTCTGGGTCATATGATTACTGTATGTTTAACATCTTGAGAAACTCCAAACAATTTTCCAAAGTCACTGCATCAGCATATCTTTCTACTGGCATTGATTTTGCCACATCCTTGCAACACACGATATGTTCTTTAGTTTTATTCATCCTAGTAAGTGTGAAGTGGTATCTCATTGTAGGTTCAATTTGCATTTCCATGGAGAATAATGATGTGGAGCATCTTTTCATGTGTTTAATGGACACTTTGGGGAATTATCTATTCAAATCCTTCATACATTTTTAAACTGGTTTATTTGCCTTTTTATTGTTGAGCTTTAAGAATTATTTATATATTCTGGATACAAGTACCTTATTAGATATATGGTTTACAAATACTTTGCATATTTTTCCTTTCTTGATGGTATCCTTTTATACACAAAAGTTTTTAATTTTATGAAGTAAAATTTATCTACCTTTTCTTTTGTCACTTGTTCTTCTGGCATCATATTTAATAAACCATTTGCTAATCTAAAGTCACAAAATTTATTCTGTATTTTCTTCTAGGAGTTTTATACTTTTAGCTCTTGAGTTTAGGTCTATGATTCATTTTGAGTTAATTTTGTGTGTGGTGTGAGGTAGAAGTTCAACTTTATTCTTTTGCATATGGATATACAGTTGTCCCAGAATATTTGTTGAGGAAAATATTCTTTCTCCATTGAATTGTTTTGGCATCTTTGTCAAAAATCAATTGACCATAAATAGAAGAGTTTATTTCTGGACTCTCAATTTTATTCTGTTGATTTGTATGTCGATTTTTGTGCCTGTGTTACACTTGCTTGATGGTTGTAGTTTTGCAATAGGTTTTGAAATGAGGAAGTGTGACTTCTGCAACTGTGATCTTCTTTTTCAAGATAGTTTGGCAATTCTGGATACTTTGCATTTTCATATGAATTTAGAATCAATGTGTCAATTTCTGTAAAAAAAAAAAAAGGTGGGAGTTTTGGGGGAAGGTTTTCACTATTTATTTATGACAAATATTTCACATCCATGACTCTCTCCAGTCAAAAGTTTTTTGAGATGATGCTGTTGGCCTTGGCCAAGGGGAGAATGGAGTCATGTGACTCACCCATCCTGCGGATGGCCCCGCAGATAGCACAGGCTTTAAACTGGCTGTGAACTCTGCCCATGACCTTTCCACCCTTTGCTGCATTCATCTGGATGGGCGTGTGGTCCTTGGCACAGAGGATGCGGTTGCTGGCAGAGCATTTCTGCAGTAGGTATAGGGCCACAAATTTCTAGGTGCTGTTCTGAGCGTTGAGGTTGCACCTGCTGCCAGGACAGTGAGCATGAGCAGAGAAACATAAATGAGATTTTGACAGAATTTGGATTGCATTGAATTTGTGGATCATTGTGTTAGTCTGGGTTCTCCAAAGAAACAGAATCAATAAGAGAGATATGTGTGTGTGTGTGTGTTTGTGTATATATGTGTGTGTGTATGTGTGCATGTATACATATATTTATGATAAGAAATCAGCTCATATAATTATGGAGCCTGAGAAATTCAAGATCTGCAATTAGCAATCTGGAGACCTAGGAGAGCTGACGGTGTAACTGAAAACAATCTAGTTAGGATTAGTACTAACTTAATTTTAACACTATACAAAGCTTTGCTCCAATATGTCTCCATTCCTTTCCTCCTCCTTTGTACAATTATCATTACATAAATTATATCCTTAAATATTATATGCATCTAAAGACAGTTTTATAATTAATGCTTCATGCAGTTGTCTTTTAAAGTAGGATAAGAAAAGTGTTACAAATACAAATATGTTTATACTGTCTTTTTACAATGCCTATACAGTTAATTTTATTGGGGATGTTATATTTTTTGTGTGGGTTTGAGTTAACATCTAGTGTCCTTTCCTTTCAGCCTGAAGGACTCCCTTCACTATTTCTTGTAGTGCAGATCTGCTAGTAATAAGTTCTCAGTTTTTATTTTTCTGGAAATGTCTTCATTTCCCACTCAATTTTGAAGGGAGTTTAGCTGGATATAGAAACCTTGGTTGACAACTGCTTTTCTTTCAAAATTTTGACGTTGTCATTCCACTGTCTTCTAGTCTCCCTGGTTTCCAATGAGAAGTCCATCATTAAGCTTACTGACGATCCTTCAACACAAGTCATTTTTCTCTTGCTAATTTCAAGATGTTCTCTTTTTCTTTGATTTTCATCAATTTTATTGCGATATGTCTAGGTATGGGTCTTTCTGAGTTTATTCTACTTGAAGTTTGTTGAGCTTCTGTGATATTGTGAAATATATATTTGGTCTTCATCCTCCTTTCCTGACATATAACTCCTAAAACCCTTAGACTTTCCAGAGTGCTAATGTTGACTGACAGCTTTAGGTTGGGGCCTAGTCACTGGAAACACAAACGCATGATTCCAGGTTGGGACTTTCAGCCCCACTAGGGAACCTCCAGGGAGGGAAAGGGGTTGAAGTTTAAGTTGATCAACCAATGGCCAATGGTTTAATCAAATATGCCTACATTATGAAGTCTCCATAAAAATCAAGAGTTCCGGGTTCAAAGAGCCTCCAGAGAGTTTAACAGGTGGAGGCAGACAGGAAGGGGAACAAACACTCATCCACCTGCCAGGAGGGCAATGTACCCAACTCCATGGCAACAGAAGCTCCTGTGCTCAGGGCCCTTGTAGACCTCACCCTGTTCTCCCTTCATCTGGCCATTTATTTGTATCCTTTAAAATATCCTTTGTAATACACTGATAAATGTAAGTAAATGTTTCCCTGAGTTCTGGGAGCTGCTCTAGCAAATCAATCAAACCCAGAGAGGGAGCCATGGGAAGCCCAATGGGAAGCCAGTTGGTCAGAAGTTGTGGAGACCCAGACTTGTGACTGGTGGGGGCAAGGGATCCATCTTGGGCACTGAGCCCTCAACCTTGGGGACCTGATGCTGTCTCAGGGTAGAAAGTGCCAGAAATTAATTAGAAGACACCCGGCTGGTGTCTGCTGTTTGGTGTATGGGGAAAACCCACACATGTGGTCACAGAATTCTTCTGTGTTGATTGTTGCAGCGTGAGCAAGGGAAAAACGTGGTTTGGGTGTTTTCCCCAAACAACTTCTTAAATGTGAAGATTCATACTATTTCATCAAATTTGAGAATATTTTAGTCATCATTTCTTAAATATTCTTCTGTTCCTTTACATTTTTATTATTTTTCTAGGGTTCTCATGATGCATATGTTGTTACATGTGATAGTTTCTGGTGAGTCCCTGAGGCCTGATTCATGTTCTGGTATTCTCTCTTCTTCCATTGTTTTCTCTTCTTCACAGACTGGATAATACCTAGTTATCTGCTTTCAAGTTCACCAATCCTCTCTTCTGCCAGCTCAAATCTGTTATCAAGTCCTTCTAATAAATACTTCATTGTGGTTATTGTACTTTTCAATTGCAGATCTTTTAAAAGATAATTTGTCTCTATGCTGATATTCTCTGTTTGGTCAGGGATCATTGGCATGCCTTCCTTTAGTTCTTTGTACAGTCATAATTGCTGCTTTAAAGTCTTTGTCTACTAAAACTACAATCTGGACATTTTCAGGGACACTTCATGTTAGCTCCCTTTTTTCCTAGATATGTGCCACATTTTTCTATTTATCATAATTTTTGTTGTTGTTGAAAACTGGACATTTTAGATATATTGTTGCAATACTGGTATCAGATTCCTCTGTTCTCCAAGGTTTATTGTGGCCAATTTCTAGTTGCTGCTGTTATTTTTCTTATTGCTGCTTATTTGCTTAGTGACTTCCTCAGACTAATTCTGTAGATTTTGTATTCTCAGCAGAGCATGGCTTTTGAGTTGAATTCTTTGTTATGTTTTATCTTAAGTTCTTGTTTTTATTTTTAAGGATGGCTTCCTAGTAGTCAATATGTGGTCAGCCAATGATTGGTCAGATTTTCTTAAATGCTTTGCCTTTCTATCTCTATTTTTTTTGCAAAAGGAATCTGAATGAGAAGGCAAGCCTTCAAACTACAGGCAGTTTACAAACCAGCCTTGGCTTTCAGTTCCTGCTCCTATGTGGCTTCAAAGTTAGCCAGCGGGGAGTGGCTGGTGCCTTCTCTTCTCCCAGGTTTTTTTCTGAGCTCTCCCACTGCTTTTTAGACCCACAGAAATATGCGGGAGCTTTTCAAAGTGCTCTATGGGTGTCTAGTTCTCCTGGGTTTCCTTTTAAATTCCCAGCCAGACTCTTGTTTGCCTCAACCAAAATCATAGCCTTGCACGCAGGCAGCTGAAATGTTGCTGGGAATTGCTATTGTGTTGATAATGCCCTGGGGGAAGCTTCCTCCTCCTTCTGCCTCCACTGAGCTGAGCTCTGAGTCAAATCACATAGCCACAATGCTCTGAGAAGAAAAATTTCCCAGGAAGCTGCAAATTTGGACACAATATTTACTGTGCTCTGAAGATGGTGCTTTTAAAGAAGATCTAGAGGTGGTCACCTCTCTCTCTTGCTGCAGTGCTGCTGGCCTGTCGCCCACGCCATGCTCAGGGCAGGGAAGGGAGTGTGCAGGGCTCCAGGAGAAAACTTCACACACCTCCTCCCCCCATAACGAAGTGTCATACATTCTTTAGGATGGATGATTTTCAGGCTGCTATGTGGCTTTGGTCAATGGACAAGAATTTTAAGCCAGATGACTTTAGATTTTTTGCCTGTGTAGTCATGTATTGTTGAACCGCAGGGATATGCTCTGAGAAATGTGTCATTAGGCAATTTTGTCATGACGTGAGCATCCTAAAGTGTACTTGGACAAATGCAGATGGCGTGGCCCACTACCCACCTAGGCCGTGTGGTGCGGCCTGTCACGCCCAGGCTACAAACCCGTGCAGCACGTTTCTGTGCTGAATGCTGGAGGCGACTGCGACACAGTGCTAAGTGTTTGTGTATCTAAAAGTATCTAAACACAGAAAAGGTACAATAAAAACACAGTATTATAATCGTATAGAACCACCATGTTATGTGATTCATTGTTGTCACAATGTGCTTATGCAGTGCATGCCTAGTTGTGTTGTGTTAGAGGGACAGCAGGGTCGCCAATGTTCTCACTGCCGTTCCAGAAGTGGATTCCTTCTATTCAATTTATCAATTTGCTCTGGCATCTCATCTATGTTATGTTTAAAAGTTTTAGCAGATTTGTACAAGGTATACCACGCACATTTACAGCTAGTTGCTGGACTAGAATCTCAGGGAATGAGACAAGGTCAGAAGGCTGTGACGTCTCTAGTGATGAGTGTCTAAAACCTTTAACCTCTAAATCTGAGATAGTCCCCCTTATAAAGAATCGCTCAGTGACAAGATATAGGCAGAAGGAGAGTCAAAGGTGAGTTTCATAAACACTTTGGTGCTGGATTGGATCACCTATCAACTTTCCACCCACATGGTTCCACTTAATTATTGCTGTGTAACCAACTGCCCCCGAGCATGGTGGCATAAAATAACAGCCATTTTATTAATGTCACAATTTTGTGGGTCAGAAATTCGGGCAGGGCTCCATGGGGCTATTCTTCTTCACCATATGGGGTAACCGACTCAGTGTTATTTTGCTGGTGGCTGGGCCGGTATCCATCTGGTCTCGTTGATGATGTCATTATGCTAGTCCATTATTCACATGCCTGGTGCCTTTTTAGGGTGGATATAATGAGAGGCTCTTCTGAATCTCTCTGTCTTCCTATGCCCGAAGTGCCAGGCTTTCTCCATGTGGGCTCCGCTGCAGGGTCATTAGATCTCTTACTTCACGGCTCAGAGCTTCCCCAGAGCGCAAGGCAGAAACTGCTAAGCTGATTAAAAGTTAGCTCCAGAATTGATATAGCATCACTTCCACTGACTGTATTGGTGGAAGCGCCACAGGCTAGCCCAGGATAAAGGGGAGGTGAAATAGACACCACCTCTAGAAGGGAAGAATGTCAAAGATTTGATGACATCTTTAATCTGCCACAGAGCCCGTCTCTAGTTTGAAAAATGAGGTACAAAGAACTTAGCAACTCTCTGGGCTGGAGACTGAGCCCGTCCCTGTGAATCTCTCATCATAAAGGGACCCTGAGGCATCCTTAGTAAACCTGAGAATTTGGTTTCTCCCATCAGACACTTTTCTGATTCTCTGAGCATGACAATGGCACCACCTTTTGAGAATTATTAATACTAAAGCATCAGCAACAGTGGGATGAAGCCTGCACTTTTCAAAGGTATAAGAGGAAATAACCACCTGCATTTGGAGACATTTCCAAATATGATGTTTTTCTAACTCCCTTTTGAGAATCAGGTTCCGTTATTGCTGACTCATAGCGTTTTGGTGAATGCTATTTCTTCTTTCCTGCCAGACGACCTCAGAGCAAAATCTTCCTAAATCGTGTCCTAGGATAACAAAGGCTTTAGGAAGAAGGTGGCTTCACTTTCTTAGTACTACTTTTCTGAATTTTCTTCATGTTCTGTGCTTTTGCTCACACACCTGTCCGATCCTGCCCCAGAGGCACTGCATCTTGACTGACTAACAGTTTTGTTCATTATAGAACTCTCAGCTCTTTTTTTTCCCTCTGATCCTGGGGAATCTTACCATGAATATATTCATATATTCCTAATCTTCAAATTCTAAAAAGTTCTAATATTTTCAACTGAGCAATTTCAGTGGGGTATGGACTTTGAAACAAAAATAGAAGCTTATTTATTGATTGTCTTTTAAAGAGAGCAGATCTTCACTTGACAGCCTTAACTTTTTGATTCCTAACAAAAATAAAAGACTGTTTACAACTCCCTTCTTGGACAGTAGACCTAATTTCCCAAAGGGTAGGTTTACGTGTGGTGAGACGGAGGTAGGTCTCTTAAACAAAGCAAGTCAATTAATTCCCCACTGATCACTGAATTCTTGTGGTTTAACATTGACTAACATTCACAAGGGGATGATGCTGTTAGCAATTGTACTAGACCAGAAAGAAAAATATCACAAATGCAATATGAAATAGGAGATTCTACCTAGTACTGAACTTCTACTATATCAAAGGCATGGCACTCCTTACTGAAGAAACAATGAAAAACAAAATAAACACGGCTCCTGAATCATGGAGTTGACATCATAGTGAGAAGGGGGAAAATGAGATAATTAAAAGAATGTGCATATTATTACAAAACATTTCAAAGTAAAGGAAATTGAATCTGTAAGAACGCATAAAGAGTACTCAATCTAGGCTGTACTCAGAAAGGTTTTGAAATGCTTTGGGGGCCTTTTTCCCTTTGTCTTGACTATTAGTGACAATTAGCACTGGGCTTCTTTTATCCGTGCTAATCTCTCCAGCAGGTGGTAGCTCCACAGTCTTTGGATTCTCTCCCTAGAAACGTTCTTTCCTTCTCTTCCATGTGGCCAGGCTGAGAATTTTCCAAATTTTTATGCTCTGCTTCCCTTGTAATTATAAGTTCCAACTTTAGACTATTTCTTTACTCCCATATCTGATTACAAGCCATTAAAAGCAGCCACACCACTTCTTGAACACTTTGCTGCTTAGAAATTACTTCCAGCAGATCCCCAGGTCGTCACTCTGAAATCCAGGCTTCCACAGAGCCCCAGGGCAGGGACACGATGCAGCCAAGTGTTTTTGCTACATCATTACATTTGCTCCTGTTCCCAAGAAGTTCCTCATTACCGCTCCTGAAAGCTCAGTGCTTGTCTTCAAGGCCACCTCAGAAGATGGAGGACAAGTGGTTTGGGGAAAAGGAAAGGGAAGTTTATTAATTTGCTGGCAAACGAGGAAAATGGCAGACTCCTGTCTTAAAGTACCAATATTCCTAATCATGAGCACAAATACAGAGCTTTTAAGGGTGGATTCTCAGCTTTAGGCTATATTTTGATCTGTCCCATCTCCAGTGAAGACAGTCCTGTGACCTCCACCCGCTCAGGCCTCCATCCATCTGGAAAGTTCTGCTGAGCCATCTCCTGTAGCACAAAGAACAAAGGACACACCTCAGAAGGTTTTAAAGAGACAGAAAATATTTTCTTTGCTGTTTATTTTCAGGCCATTCCCTACGTTATGTTATGATCTGAGGCCTCATCTCATATCTTTACTATCCAGATTTCTATCAATATCTTGGTCACAAACACTTAACCTATCCCTAGGAGGTTACAAACTATACTTTCCCTCATCTTTTTGTTTTCTTCTGAGCCCACCAAACTCTTCCAATCTCTGCCCATTACCCAGTTCTGAAGCTGCTTCCACATTTTCGGGTATTTTAATAGCAACACCCAACTCCTTGGTACCAATTTTCTGTTTTAGTCCATTTGTGTTTCCATAAAGGAATACCTGCAGCTGGGTAACTTATAAAGAACAGTAGTTTATTTGGCTCATGGTTCTGCAGGTGGTACAAAAGGCAGGACACCAGTATCTGCTTAGCTTATGGTGAGTGTCTCACGCTGCGTCACTACTCATGGAGGAAGGGGAAGGGGAGATGGTGAGTGCAGAGATCACCTGGTGAGACGGGGACAGAAGGGCGGTGGCAGTTGGTTTGGGAGTGGGGAGGAGGGGATGGATATATACATACATAATGAGTGTGATGCACACCATCTGGGGGATGGACACGCTTGAAGCTCTGACTTGGGGGCGGGGGGCAAAGGCAATATATGTAACTTAAACATTTATACCTCCATAATATGCTGAAATAAAAAAATAAAAATAACCAGCTCTCTCAGGAACTAATAGAGCAAGAAAAACTCGCTCATTATCACAGAGATGGCACCAAGCCCCGTGACTCACACACCTCCCATTAGGCCCCACCTCCCACATGGGGATCACATTTGAACATCAGATTTTGAGGGGTCAAATATTGAAGCCACAGCATCCACTGCCAGTTTATTTCCACAGACTCAAACCTTCAGGGGGAGGGAAAATTCCCATCACCCCATATGACCATGGACATGAAATCTGAAGAGTGAGTGGGGGGTGATCAAAGGAAGAAATTGAAGAGCATTCCAGGCAGGCAATAAAATGTACTGAGGATCCAGAAGAAAAAATGTCACATTTGAGACACTGAAAACAGACCCACATATAGTAGGGACACAGAGAAGGGGGAGTGCAGTAAGATCAGTTTGAGGAGCAAGGTGCACAGCAAATCACGTGCAGCCTGTAGGCTGCATTAAGTACCTTCATGTCCGCCATATTGCAATGGGCATCCACTTAGCAATTTGTTCTTCAGAATGGTGCAACTGTAACTACAGCTGGAGGGAAAGTCATCCAGCTGACATGTGAGTGATAGGTTTGATTGGTACTAGATTGGCTCTGAGAAGACTCATTGTAGATTTTTTTTTTTTTACCCCAAAGATATGGATGAGTTAAAATCAATAGAAGCTGATGATTCGTTGGATATACGGAATGTGATAAGGAGACAGAGACGTTAGAAATTGCTCCCCAAAAGTTAATGGTGACCCAATTCATTTAAAATTAACCTGATGCTGGATTGGATACTGTAGCAGTATGGGCAAGAGAGAAAAGAGTGTTAAGTGCTAAAAAGAAAACAAGCTCAAAGTGTATCTTAGGCAGAGAAAAAACAGGACTGGGGTCATCATTTTTAGTGGGGCTGTTGCCAGGAGGTATGACATAATCACAGGAAGGCAAGCGAATTTAGACATTGCAAGATTGTTATTAAAATGCGGAGCTGAAATCTAAGCTAGGTAAGGATGGACGCGAAGGAAACAGAGGACTAAGGTTTAGCAAATTTGAAAAGAGCAGTAAACAGGATTTCCTGATGGTGTTGACAGTAGAGAACAGCTTCACATGCAAGTTAGATGGAGGGAAGGTTTTAATCAGGGAGAGCAAATTTTCAATCAGTGATTGTGAAGCATGTGTTTGTCCATTTTCTTTTTTGACCCAAGGGAGTTATGAACACTGAGAAAGGGCCAGGAGTGTGGGGATTTGGGGTCTGGGGTTTACGGGAGCTGGTTTCTTTCATACATGGTGAGACAGGGCAGGGACTATTCTGAGTCCCTGCTGGGCCCCCCAGGGATGGAAATAAAGGAAAATCTAGAGTCCCTCAGGGGAAGTCCCAGCACCCAGCTGGACTTAACAAGTGAGTGGAAATCACAGTGCTCCTCCAGGCAAGCAAGAGTCCCAGGTGCTTTTGTTCCCTGTGGCGACTTCACATATATTCTCAAGTTGTTTTTCAGAAACAGCCATCAGATAGAAAATGCAGACGGGGGAAACTGAGGAACTGATCTCTCATAGCCTGTCTTTGTTGTCAGTTTCTCCCCGAGGGGCCTGTGGCCAGTCACACCCATCTAAACATTCCTTTCCGGTGATTCAAAAGTCCCTGCATCTACCTATGACCCCTAGGCCCCTACTTTAGGATATCTCACCTTTTGGAGCCAAGCCAATGTATAACCTCCATGTACTGATTTCAAATTTTGTCTGCTTGAAATGTATGCCTCCCTTTAAAACCCTGGCTCGTAAGCAACCAGGGAGTCCGGGTCTGTACTCCTCCCTTGGTGCCCTGCGATGAAGCCTTTTCCTCAGCTCCAGTGTCTGGCCTCGCTGCGCCAGGCCAGCAGACCCGTCTGGTTGGTAGCAACAGTTATCCTAATAAAGGAAGTGACTGAGAAGACGCCCCCATGAGGCATCTCTGCCCTTACGTATAAACATCAAAATCATAGGGACCATTTCCAAACTACACATACCTCACACACCGAACTGTGCCCTGACCACGCTCCAGGTATAACCGACTTGCTTCCAGAGCCTTCTTTTCCAGATGCTCCACTGAGAATCATTGCACTAATTGAATCATTGTTTCTGAGTGTTGTCTGCATTATCCCACAGTAATGCTAAGGAGGGAAGAAAAGGTTGAGAACCCTGCGCTACACCCAACTGCCAAAGAGAAAAGAGGCTCAAAAACATACATTTCTGGAGACACCTGGTTTTGCACCTTGGTGTTGTCCACACCTAGTATAGTGCCGGGCATATGCAGGAGACCAGAATACGCCACCCCCCAAATATGCCTGTTTAGCACAGGGATTGTTTTAAACTGACTATTTTGAGAAACAGCAGGTATAGAAGAAACTCTGAAAACAGAGCAGAAGTTCCCTTTGTAAAGGTGATTTTCATCTTTAAAGGAAATCTCCACTTGTGAGGGTGTCTCCGAGCTGCACGAGGAAGGGAAGAATGACTGAAATCCCAAGCGAACTGCATCAGTGGGGAAGGCACTGAAACCCCACAACACACCTCACTGCGATTTACCTGCCTTTCCCTGTCCCCTGCCCGTAACTCGTCTCCCACCTACCCTCCTGTTTTTGTTTCAACTGAAGGTCCTATTTAAACCTGAATTCCAAGACATCTTTTTGAGATTTACTCATTTCTCTGGGTATATCCCATGTATATATGAGGTATCACGTTAATAAATGTCTGTACGTTTTTCTCATATTAATGTCCTTCGTTACAAGGAGTCTCAGTTTAGAACTCAGAAAGAGTAGAAGAAAAATTATATCGCTCCTCTACACATATAATAAATGCTCAATGCACATTTCTTGAATGACATTCCAGATTATATTGACAACAGAGTTGGCAATGCAGATTTTTCCCCCAGCCTGCCACCACCCTTCGTTTCTCCATTTTTAGCATTTTTAAAAAATTGAACTGAAAAAAAAACATAATTCTTAGTACTTCCAGCAACACTTCTCCACTGCTCTTCCTCACCTGGGCATTCCTCTCTTCTCTAGTAACTCTGGGTCAATTCCCAGCCTCTGGATGTCCCCATGGCCAGTTTAAAAAGTGACTTCCAAAGCTCAGCCTCACCCTCCAGATTACGCCTTTCTCCCCTTTCTTGCTTCCAGAAAAACTCTGATTCCCTCAAGCACTTGATATTTCCCAGTTGTAGTGAAGCTCTGGTGACCCTAAATTATATTGGGTTGGAATTGCCTGATAACATGTATTAAAATCTCTTGGAGATATTTTTATTTAAAATAGGAAATGTGGAAAGAAAGAAAGAAAGAAAGAGAAAGAAAGAAGAAAGAAAGAAAGAAAGGAATGAAGGAAATGAAATAATGGTATGAGAGTCTAAAGTCTTATAGAGCCAGTAGAAATGAAATATTTTGAAGATTTAAGAAGTATAACCTGAAGATTAGACCCCAGAATTAGATCAACATTGGCAACCAGTAAAAGTGAAATAACTGGATCCAACCAAGGTGAAACAACATGCCAAGATCCTTCAGAGACAAAGCTGCATCTCAGTCTCCCCAGCTTTCCCTGTCTTACTATGTTATCAGATGGGAAGTTTTCTCAATGAACTAGTCATGCCTTATGCATTCTACCACCACCCTTATTACACTCCTCAGGACATGGTAGTTAATAAATAAATGTTTCACTGGAAAAAACAATGAAGGTTCTCACTCCCAGAAGGGGTCCTGATGTGAGTAATTTCTGATGTAGGAAATTGTGCCAGATATTGAGATTGTGAACAATGGTTTACTTACCTCAAACTTTGCAAGAAAGTTTCAGCTTCAGACAAAAGGTTTCAGTTTGTATCAATGAAATTGACAGAGCTTAGGTCAACTCTATGAGGAAGGTGTCATTTTTTTCTGCATTTAATGGTTAGGGGAAGTGGGAGGCAACAGAGAGTAAATAAGTGACTTGCCCCTTGTACATAGTAAATATTTAGAGCAAGGGTTAGAATTGTAACTGGGGGAATGGCCTGAAAAAGGGCAAAAATGCTTTGTCTTTCTCACCATCCCCCTACTCCTTTAGGGAATTAAAGCCTGCATCCCGGCCCTAGGCCAGTGGTTGGGAGGGCAGGGGAGTGTCCTTTGTTCTGTGCACCACAGGAGATGGCTCAAGGGAATTGTCGGGGGGGAAGTCACCAGGTGGGATGAATCAGAGCTGGAACCATCAACTATAATTAAACAGCAATAGCCTGAAGCTGAAAGCCGCCCCTTTAAAAGCTTTGTACTTCTGCTCAGAGGCAGGACGTTGGTATTTTGAGATGGAAGTCTGCCAACCTCCTCATTTGCTGGAAAATTAATAAACTTCTCTTTCCTTCTCCTCATATTACTTGTCCTCATTCTTCTGATGTGGCCTTGGGGACAAGTGCCAAGCTTTTGGTCACAGAATCTTGAGATTTTTGTCTTCTGTAAAGGTTATGTGCCTAATCAGCTCATGACAATGCCTCACAAACAAACATGTTCTGTGGACCTTGGCCCATTTGTGGCTAAGTATATCTCTTTAAATACCTTGTTTTATGTAACAAATGGTTTTTTTGGAAACAGAGCTTTAGCCCAATTCCTCAGTTAACGGTAGGAATGGGAATAACCATGGTAGAAATTACCAACTGAAACAAAACAGAGTGCTGAGTTGAATCAGGATTTCATCATCATCATCAACATTTAAATGTCGTAAGATTTTGTTGAAGCTTTACATACATTATCTCATTTAAACCGTGCAACAGTCCTCTGAAGTAAGTATGTTTATAATATCCCTGTTCTGCCAACATTGCTAGTAACTGGTAGATGCAAATTCAGACAGTTTGATACCAAAGTATGTGTTATTAATTAGTGAAGTAGACCGTTTCCCTGGAAAAACTGCCAGATAATTCCAATGGCTTTTGTTAAGCATATAAGTATACCAAATGTAGTGTCATAGGAGAGTTCTGACTTCTGTGCCATAATATTGCTTCCTGAGACACCTAAATAAAGACCTTTGTTGTTGTTTTTTTCCCCCCCGAGGGCAGTAATGCTTAGTTGTAGAAGCAATTAGGCTTATTATAAATTGATTATGTTCCACCAGTAAACGTTTTGTCAAAGTAGAATCCTCACGTCCTTGGGATGGGGGCAGGGATGAGATGCAAACGGTGCTGCTGTAAACACGTGTCGGTGCCCAACAGCATTCAGGGAATTAATGAGCCCTGGGAAGAAAAGTGGCACTAAAGTGAGGAGGATGGTGAGCAGGGGAGAGAACCCATGACCCCACGGTCAGAGCTCTGTGGCTGCGCACGTGCACCGTGATGGGTGATTGTGGGAGAAAGACAATCTTGAAAGTTTTCAAGCATCACATCTGTATCTGCCTTCTTCTCCCCGGGCCCAGCAGAAGCTCTTGGATGTTCTGTGCCCTCCACTAATGAATCACACAGACAAGGCAAATAATCTATCATATTTCATCGGCAGACAGTAAAGGATGATCTGCTGAGAGGCTGAATTTCCCAAGATCCTGTATAAAATCAATCTCATAGAAATGTTTCATTGATCATATTCAGTACCAGTTGAAAATTACAAGGTATTTCATGGGTAGAAGCTCTGCCTGTGACCGTACACACTGAGGGTCTTTCATTTGTTTCTTCCGAAGAGGCTCCAGAGTCTCATAACAGCAGCATCAGAAATTCTGCAGAAGCTCCAGAGTTTGAACTCAACTTTTGGCAGTATATGTAATTACTGATCAGGGGAAGAGGAACATACAGATATTAAGAAGAAAAATGATGATGAGGGCTTGGAAGAATTTTATGCAATGCTTATAATGGTTCCACCAGCTCTGTCTGCCAAAATTCTAATATCCAGGTAGAACTAAAGAATTTCTAGGGATCCTGTAGGTTTTATAAGCATTTCTTTAGATGACTTGACACTTGCATGAACTCTGTTTTGTTAAAATATCAGTCAAAGCTATTTATGATTCCTGCAGTACCGCAGTGAGAAAGGCACAGGGTCCTCACTGCTACATGCTCAAATCATCTGATTACGTATTTGTTCTCTTGCGGTAAGAAACTGAGGCAGAGACAGACTGGCTGTTCGCAAAATCCATTTATTCTATTAAATATTTCCTGCACAAATAGGAAAGCTTCATTTCTCAGCTTGTCCTGCAGTTTTGCATGAATCAATGCTAGATTTATTTTGTTTATTTTATAACTTTCTTTCATGTTGTTATTGTTGAAGTTCAACTCAAATTTTTATTCTTTTTTAAAATGTTATTTTTATAAAAACATACATGTATTTATGTATATATATGCTTATTATAAAAATTTAATCTGTGAACAAAAGTTAAGAAGAATGTAAAAAACATCCTCAAAAATAACTGTTGCCGACAATTGGGGGATATATTTCCAAACATCTCTCTATGGAGAGGGAGAAGGGCAGAGAGAGAAAGAGAGAGACCAAGAGTCTCCTTTGCACTTGCTACCTCTGACCCCTCTACCACACAATGTCACTGCAGCCTTCTCAGTTAGCTGCGAGGCTAGATCATTATTCTCAGGGTTTGGATCCCATTGATTTGGCAATGCTTTGAACTCTTTTACCTTTTGCTGTTGTTTTTATTTGCCTTCCTGTACATGTTCCACTCTTCCTTCTTTTTCCAATTTCCTATCACAGTAGAGCAGGATTTAATGTTCTTATACTATTAATATCTCTCCCATATCTCCACTCCCCGCTCCCAACATTTATATCATAATTTCCACTAAATCCCAGCTCAGTTTTTACCTTACAACAATGAAACTACTATGATACTATTGACTACTAACTCAGCTAATGCATTATAATCATGCTTTATTTCTTACATTACATTTCTGGGAGTGAATAGTTTTCTAATACTTTCCATACGTGTGTGTACAAAACATATTACAACGCATTTGCTCGAACACATCTGTAAAGTTCTCATGATGTTATTTCTGTGTGTTCCAGTGCATCAGAAACTCCAACCGGTTTTGTCCTTCTGTCACCTGCTGCCTCCCTTCCCTCCTCCCGGATACACACACACACACACACACACACACACACACACACACACACTTTATACATACACACACACCAGAATAACCTGCTGATCAAGCAAAGATGTTCACGAAACCTTTTCGTGTGAGAGAGAACAGCACCTTGACAGAGTTATTATAGTATCTCCGAGAGGAAACTTAGTGGAGGATATTTATGAGGCTTTGGCATTTGGGCTCAAATGATGTAAAGTTGAGAATTTGCTGGGATTAGGCAATGTTAGTGAAAAAACAGGTTAGAACAGGGAAACCATGCCCATTGAGTGGGTCCTGGTACGTATACTGCTGTGTGATAAATGAGTGGCTTGCATTTATTTATTTATTTTTTGGATTGAAGAGCTATTTGCCAAAATGAAAAATGATTTTCACAGACAAATTAGTTTTCAAAAATTCCCTAAAGTAAACAGTGGCATTATTTATTAGTTTCCTGCCTTGTTTTCCTGGGCAAAAAGAACCAAATTATTTTGACAGAGGGGGTATCAGGTCTTAGTCCTGATAATTAAGCTACACAGACAAAGGTTGCCTCAGTTTCCTCTCTTCCTCCCTCCTTCCTTTCTTCGTTTCTCTCCTTCTTCCCTTTCTTTTCTTCCTTCTCTACCTCCCTCCTAATAAAGGTTTCCATCCTAGAGTCCTCCTTTCTCTTTCTCCCGTCTGGGTTGATTGTTCTCTATGGTTACAGCATAGGAGATACTGGGAATTCTCCGTTTATACTTTTTGGTGTTGGATTCTCTGTTTTCGGGGTTTCCTTCTAAATCATTCTGGTGGAGTACATCCAATTTCCTCATCCTGAGGAAAAAATACATAGAAGTTTAATTTCTTGCTTTTTCTTTTCTTTTCTCCTTCCTTCCTTCCCTCTTTTCCTCCTTCCCTCCTTCCTTTCTTCCTTCCTTTCTCTCTTTATTTCTTTCCTTCTTTCTTTCTTTCCTTTTCCTTTCTCTCCCCCCCCCAACTTCTTCCTTCCTGAACTTAAATGCCTGAAAATGTTTTTATTCCATCTTGGTGTTTGATTGCTAGATTAGCTGGTATGTAACTCTAAAGCAAAACCATATCTTTGAGAATTTTCAAGACAATGTAGTATTGTCCTCTAGTTCCCAGAATTGCTTTCAAATGCATGGTGCTTTCTGGCTGATGGCTATAATCATGAGCCTACAATAGGCCTCTTTTAAGTCAGTAATCTGAGCAACTTTTAGACCCTAATCCTTCAATTCTTGGAAATATTCCTGAATTAATCCTTTTATAACATTTTCTTCCCAACTTCAAAATGATGGTTGACATCACAAATATTATGTTGTCTCTAATTCTCTTCTTTTTCCCTTTGTAGATTAATAATCTTTTTATTACTTTACTGAAATTTTAGAAGTCGTTCAAGGAAATGAATACAATAGGTTTTCAATTTGACATCTATAACCAGAAGTTGATAGCTTTTTGGTATAAAATCTTATGGTTTTCTCTCTCTCTTGTTTTCTTTAGGTAATGACATAATCATAAAGCCAAAAGTTATCCTATTATGTTGATTTTTTAAAAGAAATAATTGCAAGTATCTCTATCAATTCTATTATTTTTCTCTTTTGTGATTCATAACTCTACTATCTCTGAATTTCATCCTCTTGATTTCCTTAGAATATAAAAATAAAGTTACCACAAATTTTTATGTAAGGTTCTTCATTATAATGAATTTCTAAAGAGCTTTCGATTGGAGAGCTGACTTCATCTTTGAGAGAAAGAAGAGTTCATCAGGACAGTGTTTTTAATTTTCAATAGCTGGAAAACTTAATTTCTTTGGACATTTTATGTTAACTTCTACTTTAATGATATTGTGTTGCAAAAATGTATTTTGCTCAATTTCTTTTTTAAAAATATAATGAGGTCTTTCTTTGTCTCGATCTTATGGTCAGTAAATAATATTTGTTAACTGACCCAATATCTATGGCCCTTCCTTTGTCACATGTCAGCTGGAGGGGAACGTTTCCGAAGTGGCAATCTGTTGTGTTTCTTGGAAAAGACTACTTTTCTGAAGAAGTCCATCCGTTCCCACCCCAAACCCACATTTTTCCATCTTGAACACAGATATCGTGACAACAGCAGCACCAGCCACATTAAGACCCTGAAGGGGGGCTGGGAAATCACACAAGTCCACTGTGATTTTAAGCTTTTGACCCAGCGTCAATTACTTTTTTCATCTGGACTTTTTGCTATTTGAGAAAAACAAAAACAAAAACAAACAAACAAAAAAAAAACCCTTTGTGCCTCTGTGGGCGGATTTTAAGGTACTTGAAAAAATTTCTTAATACAGAGCTAATGTATGATCACTCTTTGTAAGTGTTCCATGGGCACTTTTTAAGGAGTTATTTATAGCAAAGCACTAATATAACATTTCATTATACAGACATTATACAAATAATATGTACTATATAAAAATTAGCATGGTTTTTCTTTCACCTACTAACTGTCCAAATTTTTCCCCACAAATTGGGAAATTCTTTATTATTATTGTTGATTGTTAGTCATCTATATTGTATATATTACGTGTGCAGAATTATATTTTATATTTTCCTTGCATATTGCGGTATTATTTTTTACAAAGTTATAATCACTGCTATGTTTAGCTGGTTTTGATTCTCATCACTGGTCCTTTTATGGCATAGATTTCCCATTCATGACTTGTTAAATTTGATTAATCTCTTATTTAGTGAGATTATGTCTGAAACTTCTGTTTTTTAAGAAGGATAGCTGATCTGTCAATAACAACATAATGGCAATGTAGAATTTATAATGGATTTTTCTTTTCTCCCTGGCATAGGCTGAGACCATGAGGCGAGCTCGCCTGGGCCCTTGAGTTGTGAGACGGGATGCAAGGACACAGGGCCGCCAGCAGCGCTGCTGGTGGGCCCCAGGGGCAGCAGGGCTCAGACTCGCGTGCGCCCCAGGGGCAGCAGGGCTGGCAGGCTCCTCCGCTGCCGGCGGCCTCGCTACAGACTGCGTCAGTGCTGCTGCTTCCCCTATTTCCCGCCTGTTTTACAATCCCGATTTGTCTAGTCCAGGAGGGCGGAGCCCGCCATGACCCCACCGCCGGGACTGTCGCACCGGGGGCTGAGTCGCCAACACGTGCGCTCTGGGGGACACGTGCAAACCATGACACAGCTCGACGGCGTTTCCCGGACTGGAAGAGTTACCCGTTATCCTACTGATTTTATGCTCTGTTCGGATCCTTCGGAGCTGGCTCTGCTGTTTGCAGCCGAGGCCTCCCGCACTGCTCCCTGCAGGGACGGCTACCGGGCTGCAGCTGCTCCTCCCATTGCCTTCGCCCCCCACCGGTGAACCGCCCGCCCCGGGCCCTCCGCACCAGCAGATAAACACCTAACAGAACGTGCCCCGGGCGGGACGGCCAGGCGCACCCCTGGACCCAGGCCCTTCAAATCAAAAGGCTTAAGGGGGACGTTCTTTCAAGGGCTCCGCCCCGTGGCTGCATGCTTCCTGCTGACATTTATTTTTATCCAGTGAGGTTGCTGGAAATCAACCCTCAGCGAACTCCCTCAATTTCTTTCCATCAGCACTCCATCTAGAAATTTCTCAAAGATTCTGACATCTCCGCGGAATCCTTCGCTGGTTAACAACACTAATGTCAACTTTTTCCCCTCCATGCTTTTTATTCCCTTGACTGTTTAATTGATGATGCAGAAAGTGAGCAGTTTATCTTACCCCACCGTCAGATTTTGCTAGTCAACCATTAGGGGGGCCGAGTGAAGTAACCGGTAAAATAAAAGCATGTTCCAGCTACATCAGTGTCCTGCTGATAGAGGCTTGTGCACTGTGTTAGCTCTTGGAGGGCCTTCTGACCAAGAATTCACCCTATCTTTTTACTTATTGGAGGAAAAAACATTTAAAAGGGTGATGTGCACATTGAAATACATCCTGGTTTTTACCTTTAAATTTCCAGGTAGTATTTATTATAGTCTCTCAGAACCCAAACCGGCACCTTCTGTAGTCTGACAGCCATAGCCAATGAATATCTTGTGACTTGGACGTTGCTTTCTGCTTTGCTCAGAATTTGGCCTCACTTGCTTCTACTCTGACCTTAAATCAGTCAACATACTTCCAAAATCCTACCCTAGGAACTTTTTAGGTTACCGCCAACAAGTAATGAAGACGGTGCACTCACTCCCCCTAACACAATGCCATTTTAGAATTATCTGTACGATATTCTCCTTTGCTGCACACTTTTTTTTAATAACTGTTTGTTTATATCATGACAGGTTTCTTTCTTTGTGGAGAAGTATTTCCATATTCCCCAAGTATTACACAATGGGAATTAGAAAAAAAATCGCCCTATCACCTTAGATCATTTTCATTAATTCAAGATTTAAATTCTAATTTTAATATAAGCTCAATGCCACCTTTTTCTATTAACTTGCTAATTCAATTTACTGAAGCCATTGACTGACTCATAAGCAGGCTCTCTAAATTATCCTTTTTGATTTCTTACTGACCTTATTTCTGTCATTAGTAAAAATCTCATTACTAATAAATATGCAACTTTCTATTTTTATGGCAAATTTTTAAAAATAAATCCCAAAAATACAGGAAAGAAGGCAAGAAAAAAAAGAAAAGAGGGTAATTTAAGGTCATTATTTCTGCAATCCTAGAGGCAAAGGCTTTCTTAACTTTTGACAAATTGGTTTCATAGCTCGATGGTAAGTTAGGTAGCATACATATGAGAGCACCAAAAAATTTATTCTCAAGCAATTTTTTTCCTACAGATTCTAAAGTATTTTTAAAAATATTTACAAATGATGTAGCTCTGCATTTTTTAAAATAATTATGTTTTCAGCCAATGCTTTTCTTATCATTCTTACCCCACAGTTCACATTTCTTCTAAGCAATTCACATAATTCCTCAGAATGTGTTTTAGAGGAATTTTTTACTGCCTCTCTGATTTGTAAGGACAGGCAATTTGTACAATAATCTTAATATGTTACAATGATTAAATAAATCACCTTAAATACGTTGCTTAGGCAGAATTCTCTTGCTTGAGACTCACTTTGAAACTATTGTTGTCCCAGGACAGGGTTATCAGCACTGATGGGTTTGTCAGGTTGTCATTGAGAGTCCAGAGAATGCTCTTTCTGCAGTTGGTTTGGAGAGGGATGCCCTGGAGATCATCTGATTTTCCCTTGAGAGAGTCCAGATGATGAAAACCAATACAGAAAAGCTACAGTTGTCAGGGCTGGGAGTAGCAGTGTAGACCACATGTCACCCGGGATGTGAAGCCTCCACCCGACCCCATTTCTACACAGTCCTCAGCACCACCCCCCAGGCTTTACTCAGAGGGATCCACTTCTTCCTCCACCCAGGAGTCATCATTCAACACTGACAGCACTGAACCTCACCTGAACCCTGTCCTGGAAAACAGTGAAGCTTAGACAAACCCCTCACCCTTTGCGATCCTGAGAACAGCTCACTGCAAAGAACCACCACTCCCCGCAGGACTTACAACTCATGGTTTTCCTCCTTGATGACATGATGAGGCCAGACACAGACCCTCCAAATTCCTATTCTTGGCCTCAGAAATGATTGGCTGAACGAGTTGTCCCCACTGACCAGTTAGTACAAAGTGCTTGGTGCCTAAACTTCTCACAAGCCCCTGAATTCTGGCGCACCCTCAGCCTGAGCTAGCATATGCCGGGAAATAGGCTGGTCTCAGATCAGACACCCTCTGACCTATTATCTGATCACACTACACTGCCATCTAGTTATTACGAAGCCTTGTTTACTTTTCTCTGTAAGAGAAAAACATGTTTTTCCTAGTCCTTGAGTTTAAGTCAAGCATTATTCCTATTGCAACAGTCCCCTGCCCCTACTTCAAAGGTCTCTTTCCCCCGACCTTACAGTAATTTTTTTGAATAATGACTCTCCTTACTAAACCCATATATTTTATATACTTGACACCATGGACTGTGACAGGGTTCAGAAAACACTATGCCAAATACGGCACTTGGCATGTTTGCCAAATATGGCACTTCGCATGTTTGTAACTGAAAATTTGGCACTTGTCCCTGAGGATGCATCAGAAAAACGTGACAAGTGGTTTGGGGAGAAAGAAAAGGAGGTTTATTAATTTGCTGGCAAATGAGGAAAATGGCAGACTCCCGTCTTAAAGTACCAAATTTCCTAACTATAAGCAGAAATACAGAACTTTTAAAGGGAGGGCTTTCAGCTTCACGCCATGGCTGTTTAGCTATATTTGAGGATTTTCATCTGGGAAGACAATCTCATGACTCTACTGGGACAGTTTCACTGAGTCATCTCCTGTGGCACAAAGAACAAAGGACACTCCCCTGCCTCTCCCGACCACTGGCCTGAGGCAGGGATGCGGGTTTTAATTCTCAAAAACAGTGGGGAGATTTTAGAGAGACAGCTTGTAATACATGTTGCCCTTGTTCAGGCAGTTCCCTCTGTTACATGTTGAATATTTTAAGCTGAAGGAATTTGAGAAAAAAATCCAGGTGCAGGTGCAGGACTATCTGACCTTCCTTTATCTCCTGAAGCAGGTCATAAGGCCCACACATGAGAGACACCTTCCCCATACCTGGGAGGAAGGAAAATACTTATCTCCAGAGACAGGGAGTAGCGGGAGCTGAGAGGAATCTGCATGAATAAACTTTGCTAAATCCCCCCAGTTCGCTATTCTTAGCTCACACCCTTCTGTCCTATCACACATTCTATGACTTTCCACTCTACATCAAACCTAGTATAAAAACACTCAGCTTTAACCATTTTGTCAGGTCTTCCATTTCCTTATGAAGGCTTCTGCAACATAACACTTACATTAAATAAATTTATGTGCTCTTGTCTTGTTAATCTGTCTTTTGTGAGTCTAATTTACAAGGGCCCCATCTGGAGAACCTGGGAGGGTGGAAGGAAAAATGTATTTCTCCCACTCCTACAACTGTAAAACTCCACTATGAGCAAGAACTAAAATACGGTGGAATCAACTTTGTTCCTCTGGCTGCTGTTTTCCAACACAATGGTGAAGGGTTGGGGGCAGGGGTGAAGGGAGGGGGACGGGGTGAAGGAAGAAGATGAAGATGGAAACCTGGGGCAAGGTAGGGAAAAAGTGAAACCCCCAGCTTGGAAGCCAGGAGATACAAGTTGGGTCTGAATAATCCCAGTTCTCTCCCTTCCACTCATGATGAAAGCAGCCGGTGAAGCATGCACCCGCTGACCTGCAGATTCCTTGAATCCCTGCTGTGATCCTAGTGCCTGCGGTTCAGCCACGAGACCCAGAATTGGCTCCAGCAATAAAGTGGAACAGATGACAGCCACAGGATGGCACCAAACACTGCCTGGACAAGGACAGAGTTGTATACCAGTGATGGACCATTGGCACTGCAGCCTTTGAGCTCAACTGGCTCATACATTCATTTCATTAACTACTCAATGATGCTAGCCTGCATTTTAATTTATCCAGCCCCTTCATGGTGTTATGGTCTTAATAACTTGTATTTATTAAGTACTTTCTTAAAGGGCAATTCAAATAAACATAAATAGGGTATGTATCCTCAAGGAGTTTATGTTATTGAGGATCAAGATATGAATCTATAAAAAGATGTGTGAAAAAACACAGATTAAGATAGTGTATTTAGGGGCCCCTCCTTGAAATTTGGATCAGAAATTTTTAGAAATGTTGACAGGTAGAAGCTGGAGGGGGGTGGGGGAGGAGGGGCTATTTAAAAGCAGGGAAACAAGGCTCTTTTGTCTGTGAGTGAAGACTAATGCTCCTTTCAGAGTTCCTTTCTTTTGGGAAAATCATTTGGATGATACTTTTAGTTATGCAAATGTAATGTAAAAAGACTGCAGAGATGAAGATGTTGGAGAAGCTGTGACTCAAAGTAGCTAAACTGCTGTGAACAATAACAATATGAAGAGTTGCCTTTGTTGCAGCTAAAATTGTGTACTTAGATGAGTTGTTTCATTAAAGCATTATTTTCCTTTTTTTTTTTTGAGACAGAGTGCTGTGGAGTCATCAGAGCTCACAGCAACCTCACACTCCTGGGCTCAAACAATCCTCTTGCCTCAGCTTCCTGAGTAGCACCACTCCTGGCTAATTTTTCTATTTTTTTTTTTTTTCAGTAGAGATTTTTTTTTTTTAGTCTCATCATTGCTCAGGCTGGGCTCAAACTCCTGAGCTCAAGCAATCCTCCCCACTTCAGCCTCCCAGAGTGCTAGGATCACAGGTGTGAGCCACCTCGCCTAGCCTTCTCAAACTTTTTAACAGACCCTCACTGAGAAATACATTTTACATTGTAACTCAGAACACAAACACACACCTATTTCACAAAACAATTTTCCTTATCACACACAGGTCTGTGATAATTTTTATTTCTATTTTGTTTGATTTTTTAAAAATGTTTGTGGTTATTCATGAGAGTGACTTCAAAAATACCACTCGATTGCAATCTCTAATTTTAAAACAACTTCATTAGAAAAATGTTTCATTTCCAAATATGGATTTAGAATGCAACTTACTTCTCATCCTTGCGGTACCAAAGACTCCCTTCTCCACCGAAACCTAACAAGTTTCTCTGAGCCTCTTTTTTTTTTTTTTTGACTAGGCCCTATCTTTGGGCCTTGCTCTTAAGAGCCCAATTTTAGCAAAGATCTTGCTAAATCAGGTTAGCCAGAATCTTCACCATTGAAATCTGATGGCCTTGGCCTGCCTTCAGCAAGAATCCTGTCCAATCGGCAAGAATACAGCCATCCCTGATTTTCCATCCACTGACCCCCACCCTGCTCCTTGGCTATAAATTCCCACTTTTTCACATCAATTCTAGTTCTATACTGAGGTCTCTTTTGCCCCATCCTCCAAGCCCCTGATTAAAATGTGGTTTTGCCGTTTAACCACTGTCCAGCTCTGGTTTTCTTTGACAGTGGAGATGTGAGTGTTCTTGTTCCAACAGTTTCTTGAGGGAGACCCAGAAATGACCCGGAAACTGCAGGAGGGACATGCAGGGAAAATCTTCACTTGGCCCTGCCTGACACCCCATGACATGGATCCAGATCGTGGCTTCAACCTGGAACCTGTGGCCAGTGTTGATGGAAACAATACAGAATGTACTGACAGTTGACTGGCTGCTTCTGATCATTCATCAATTGTGCCTCGGGGATGTGTAGACGGTTCCATACTGTGGGCAGGTGTAGACCCCAGGGCAGAAACAATGACCTCGAAGGAGGCGTCGACTCTGAAGAAGGCAGAAATGCTGTGGGGGCTCGAGATAGAGGTAAGAGTCCCCGGAAAGGAGTCTGAACCTGTGGTCTCAGAGAGCAGCCTTTCCCGGAAGCATTTTTAGTTTATTTCTTATTGTGCTTTCCTTCTTATATTCCTGAAATTTCCATAAAGTCATGTCAGAATTTGCAACCTGATATTACTTATGCAGTGTGAAATTGCTGCAGGGGTCTCCTACACGCTTGGACTGGAGCAAGAGAGCTTAGAACCGCACTGGTAGCTGCAGCCAGGGACACTGCAGTGGCAGCGGCTACCGCCACACAGGCTGCAGGGACCTGCTGCGGCAGTCACCTAGGAAAGGCGAGGCCATGGGCTACCAGGTGGTGTCATGGTGGCTTGACGAGAAACCAAAAGGAGAAGACCCAAAGACCGTGTTCCTCAGCACAGGGAGAACTCCAGGATCTGACTGGGACAGTGGGTTTCTGTACTGGAAGGCAGGGGCCTTGAATCATGGTAATTTGTACAGTACAATTTAATTCATTGATTCACTGGGTCATTTATTTTTTTTGAGATGGGGTCTTACTCTGTTGCCCAGGCTGGAGTGCAGGGCTGTCATCATAGCTCACTGCAGCCTCAAACTCCTGGGCTCAAGCGACCCTCCCGCCTCAGCCTCCCGAGTAGCTGGGACTACAGGAACATGCCACCACACCCAGTTAATTTCTCTATTTTTTGTAGAGATGGGGTCTCGCTATTCCCCAGGCTGGTCTTGAACTCCTGACCTCAAGCAATCTCCCTGCCTTGGCCTCCCAGAGTGCTAGGATTACAGGTGCGAGCCATTGCCTACACAGTGAAAGCTAATGTTATTGTATTTATACTTACAAGCTGGTGAAAAAAATCTGAGCTCTATGGTTCTCTTGTCTCGATGCCAGATAAATAGTGCTCTCCGAGGTTAGAAATGCATGGCAGGCCAGCTTACCTCGGAGTCAGACTGCTTCAGGTGTCCCTCCGCGAGAAGCACAGGGAAAAACTGCTTCTCCAAGGGACGCCTATTCGACACAATATGAGAGGCAGAGTCCCATGATGAAGACAAATGTGACTGCAGACATGCAGCAATGCAGGCTACCGCACTTTCCAGAACATTTACTACTATCACTATTATCATTAGTGCCTGTTTAGCGCTGCAGGTCAAAAATAGAAAACACAAATGATATAAAACCTCCCCGTGTTTTAGCTTCAGGTGCTGAGCTTTGAAAGTAAAACCAAATCTCTAATAGATAAGTTTCCAATTTAAGCATTTGCGGTCTCAATTCACAATAGGTTACTAATTGAGCTCAGGGGAAAATATTCAAGGCTCATTTCTGCTGGAACTCCTAAATACACAGTAAAGGGGAAAGTATCAAGAGCTTTATTGGAGATTTTTAAAACTCTCCTTTCTAGTAATGTGGTCTAGATTGTTTGGACCAACTCTCCCATTGAGCACAACAAAGTAGTAGATTAAAAACATTTTAAGTCTTACACAGTGCTGATGGTGTGACAGGTGGGAGGAATCGTCAGGATAAAGTCAAGGATCTGGGGACTAAGGGAGGACAGAGGCCATTTTTGCTTTGGGAGCCTTTGTCTCCCCAAGAACGTTTGAACTTTCTTCCAGATGGTCCTATGGCCTATGGGAAAGAAAATGGAGCCCAGCAACACACTAGTCGCGGAGTCCGGGAGGTGACCTGTACTCAGTAAGCTGGGACCTCAAAAAGCCATCCTCTCAAAGTAAGGGTAAGCTAAAAATAAACCCCCTTTCATCTCAAACTCCAAGGGATTTCTAGGGAAGTTGCCTTCTTTCTAAGTGAGTAAAGGGAGGGGCTGCTGTCCCTGAGACGGCATCAAGAGAGGCTGGCTCTTTGCAGAGCCAAAGCTAAATTCATATCACCTGGGTCGCCAAAAAACACCTTCCTAGATCATGAATTTAATTTAAAGTGTTTGAGAATGAAAAGTTCTCTTAAGCATCCTACATATAAGTGCTGCCTTCCTTAGCTTAGGCCTCACAGAACACTCATAAGAAACTGTCCAAAGAAAATACAAAGATGCTCACAAGGAAAGAGAAAACCATGAGCAAACGGCATCAAAAACAAAACAATGCACAAAGAGATCCGTCAACACTTCTTATGGTAGATATAGCTTAGTTTACAAAAACAGATTATACTATGTAAAAAGGAAAACAAAAGACAAATGTGCCCAAAAAAGGAAACTATGAAAAGTAATCCAGCATACTTACAAAAATGCCAAATAGAAATTCTGAAAATGAAGATTAGATTGCGATCTTTGAAATACAATAACTTAATAGATGGAGTTAAAAACAAGACATAATGAAAAGCAAATAACTGATCTGGAAAATGCATCAGAGGAAATTGCATAGAAAGCAGAGTACAGAAATAAAAAGATGGAAACCTGGGAGAGAAGTTAAGAGATAAATAAGGTTTTTACAAAAGAAAATACAGTATATATTTAATTTGAGTTTCTGAGAAAAAGGAGAGAAAAGGGCAGAGTCCATGTGTGAAGATGATGGCTGAGAAATTCCAGACACAATGAAAGGTGTTCAAGAATCTCAATGAATCTCTAGCAATTTTTTTTTAAATTTTATATCTAGGGCCCAGTGGTGCACGTCTGTAATCCCAGCACTTTGGGAGGCCAAGGTGGGAGGATCCCTTGAGGCCAGGAGTTTAAGCCCAGGCTGGGCAACACAGCTAGACTCCGTCTCTACAAAAAGTAACCAAATAAAAATAGCCGGGATTGGTGGCACACACCTGTAGTCCCAGCTACTTGGGAAGCTAAGGCAAGAGGATCGCTTGATGCCAGGAATTCAAGGCTGCAGTGAACTATGATTGTGCCATTGTATTTCAGCCTGGGAGACAGAGTGAGATCCTATCTCAAAAACAAACAAACTAAACTAAAATTTTATATCTAAAGACATTCCAGTAAAAGTACAACAGACCAAAGACAAACAGAATATCTTAAACACAGCCAAAGAAACGAGATACAGTTTCCTCCAAAGGAACAAAAATTAGCTCTAACATTGACTTCTCAGCATCAACAATGGAAATCAGGACTTAATGAAATGAATGAGACCTTCAATTTGCTGAAGGAAAAGTACTGCTAATCTAGAAAATCTATGACCAGAAAATCAACCAATTGAAAGTTAATTTTATTTGCAAATAATATTAATATTAACAAACTTTTGCTAAGATCAGTCATGGAAAAGAGGAGACAGGATAACCAACACCAGGCATGGAGGAAGCCATAGACGACAGGTCAGCACACCGCAGCTTGTCCACTTGCTGCTCGTCTTGTAAATAAAGAATTATTCAAACACAACCATGTCCAATCATTTATATATTGTTGATGCTGTTTGCACAATCCAGAGGCAGAACTGATTGACTGTGACAGAGACCCAGAGACCACATGACCCTCAAGCCTAAATATTTAATATCTTGCCCTTGAAGAAAAATGAGCAAACTAAATGTATTACAATGAATCTCACAAAGAAAATGTTGTGTGAAAAAAAGCAAAACCCAAGACAATACACAGAATCCCAACTTCACTGTGCAAATTTCACCAGTAGACCAAAATATACACATATTGCATAAAGCTGCGTACAGAAGTGGTAAAACTAAAAAGAATAACTATCACAAAAGTCAAAAGAGTGGTTACATCTAGTGTGAGGGAAGATACAGTATTATCAGGGAAGACTCTTGGGCTGTGGTTTGGAAAGGGTGTCCTCTGATGATGGGAATATTCTATGTCGTGACCTGGCTGGTGGTTATAAGTAGTTGGCTTTATGATTATTCATTAAACTGTACACATATGTTTTGGACAGCAGAATTTTGTCCTTTCTCCAATTCATATGTAAGAGCCCTTACCCCCAATGCATTTGGAGAGAAGGTGTTGAAAGAGGTGATTAAGGTTAAACGAGGTCATTACAGTGGAGCCCTAATGCAATATGTATGACTGGTGTCCTTAGGAGAGGAAGACACACCAGGGATGTGTGTGCACAGAACAGAGGCCGTTTGAGGACACTGTGAGCATCTCTGAGTCAGGGAGAGAGGCTTCAGGAGAAACCTATCCATCTGGCCCCTTGATCTTAGACTTCCTGCCTCCAGAACTGTGAGAAAATAAATTTCTGTTGTATAAGCCACCCCAGTCTATGACATTTTGTTATGGCAACCCTAGCAAACTAATACATGCACTTTCCTGTTCATATATTAAATTTCACAATTTTAAAAAATTGAGATTTTCTACAAATTTTATATGCATTTCACACAAAGAGAAAGCTATATAGTGTCCTTTTCTAAATATAAGCCTGTTTACTGTTAAGTTCCAGGAACCCTTGCTTGCATGGCCCCGGAAGTAGTCCTAGACATTTGTCCACATGGTTATATGGTTTTGTAAAACTTGCAAAACTAATGTAACTATAACCATTAAGACCAACCTACTTCATCCCTTCCCTTGCGGTTGTTGGGTTGTGTTGGAGTGACTGTGGTGTTTGGGGGAAGTGGCAGGAGACAGTTTTTTCTGTATATATTTAGTGGGATATATTTTTTGGTTTCCAGTCACTTCTGGGCATAGTTAAGATATTGTTAGCCATCTGGAGCCTTAGTTTGTATCATGATATGAATGTTGGTGTCATAATATAAAAGTGCCCACCATGGGAGATAAGTGGATAATGAAAGAGAAAGAAGTGGGAAATGTTTGAGCTACAAGCCATCCTGGGGGAATTTTTTTCTAACCATTCCCTCCACAAAATTATAAGGCAGAGGAGTCTGTTTTCACAACACCTAGTAAAAACAGAAGCTGTTTCATGTCAAGAATATTTTCACAGGCAACATATACAATTATAAAAGCATCACGCATTTTTTTTCTTTTTGATGGAAATTGTGCAAAACAGAATTCATCAGCATTCTTATTTGCAAGACTTAGACCTCTATGAATAGTACAAATAGCAGCTGCATTTGCAATAGCTCACATATGAAAAAACTTGGTAGAAGATTCTCAAATTTGACATCCTAATAATTGATATGACATTACCAACACTGAGCTTTGAGGCAAAAAGAAACTTTTCTAAACTATCAATAATAAATATTTTTGATCAATGATGCTGGTTATCTGTTTTCTATACAAATAATATTATTTAATAAATCCTTATCATATGGAAAAAAGCAATCAAATAATATGCAGCAAAAAATGCAGAAAGTCATTACATAAGTGTGTCAGGCCATTCATTATTGGTCGTTATTTTTTCTGAATTTTGTAATATCTTTAATATTACATAAATTTGTGATTTGTAGGATTTATTTTCTCATTCTAAATGAATAGTCATGGCTGTATCAAATTTTGCTTTCATAAATTGTTTTTTAAAGACTGTCTCCCAAATTGTGTAAGCTTGAGGCCCCATAAAACCTGGATCTGCCCAAATCTAAACCACCAGGTATTCATCTGCTGCTATTTCCTTTCTTCGCTGATGGTCTTCCCTGTGCTAAGGTACACTTTTTTCTGTAGCTCTATCTTCTCATATTTTACACAGTAATCCTATTTGTGAAATTAGTGTTACTAATTGATTAGCCTCACATTGGCTAGCGTTACCCTTTCTCTGAAAAGAACTACTTTCTACTTATTCAGTTTCAAAGATTGACCTTCAGTTTTATTTCCCACAGCAAAGCAGTTTTAAGCTCTTAGTAATTTCAACCTTGTGAGTCTTTGACCTGATGCGCTTGTGTTTAATGGCTTTGATGTCTTCTTGCTGTTCTCTAACAAAATAATTTCCTGCGTCTCATGTTTTCATGCTACTTTCGTTCACTTACTACCTCAGTCTAATCATTTTGAACACTCCTTTAGCTTTTATTTCTGTCTGTTTTCATCATCTTCTTTCTGAATATTTCATTTTCCCGGTAAACAAAGTTATTTAATGGCCACAATCCCAAGATTCTAGTTAAAAACTCAGAGGTTGAAGCAGAGGGGTAGTCTCAGTTTAGACCTGTCAGTCAAACACGGTTTAATCTGCTTTTCTCTGCACGCTTGAAATGGTGCCATGGCAGAGAAAAGAGCTCTACAAGCTGCTGGGTTTTCTCACTTGAGAATAACAAAGTCTTCAGGATCATTTAGTGACGAAGTTAATCTACCACATACAGACATTTAATCAAACTGTCAAGAACTTGGCATCTGCGTTCCTTTATTGTTTCTCAGTACCCTATGCCCAGTGCTGTGTTAAGTGCTATGGTAGGAATTTAAGAAATAATACGATATTTGCTTTCAGGAGGTCATGGCATATTCAGGATGAGTGGTGCGTACGTATCAAGTAGCTAAAAATGGTACAATCTAGCATCAAGGCAGCAGGCAGGAGACAAAGCTAGTTATGAACTGAAGCCCTATCATAAATAAATTTAGATTAATAAACAGGATTGGAATAGATTTCAGAAATAAACTTGAGCAAATAAAATAATACAATACATTTGCTATCAAATTGAATGGTATTGACAAATTACTCATCTTTCCACATTCAATGCAGAAAGCTCCTATACCCAGAAGTCTTTCCAGCCCACCTGGTCAGAATGAATCACTCCATTCCCTGCAGTTTCTTCGCCTTTATCCTTCTCCTGAAGCACTTGCCAAACTCAGACATATATAACTGACTATGACACAGGGCAGCCGTCTTCCAACTTGACTGAAGTGCTCCTGGTGCTGGATTCATCTTTATCCCTGGGCCCTACACATGGGCTTGCGGTCATAAAACAAATAATGGACACATTGATATTGTGTAATAAATAGACTCTGCTCTTTGCAGTGACTGAAAGTCAAGGATAAAAAGTTTAATCTAAAATTAAATGTTCTGGCTCATGTAACAGAGAAGTGCATGAGTGAGTCTGGCATCATCCAGGCCCTGTTCAACATGGTCAGACATTATAATTTGTATTCTTCCTCTTGCTTCCCTCTTTCAAATATGCCTGCCAGTTTATGCTCTTCGTTGAAACAAATATGACCAGTTGTTTTTATAGCTCAGGAACCCTGTCAAAGAGTGTTTTTCTCACAGGTCCATAAATCACTCAGGGTGGATTCAGAGGGGCTCGGTGTGGGTCAGGTGCCACTCTTGCTCCAGTCACAGTTTTGCAGGAATGGGTGAGCTGCCATGATGAACCAGGGCTGGGGTCTTGTTCCCATCTGTGGCAAGGGATAAGGTGGAAAGGATGGTTACTAGGATTGGAAAAACTACATGGGTTAGGGAAAAGACAGCTGGGATGACCAAAACAAAAGATGTCTACTCTAGAAAGGGAAAGTAGGCTAATTGATTTCAGCCAAAAATTAAGAATGCAGACTTGTACAGTAGACAATAGGCATGCAACAGTCTGTTAATACTGGGAAGGACCTGTTGAAAATAAAATGGTGAGATCATTATAACGGTTATAATGTGCACTATGGATTAGAATGGGGGAGACAGTAAGACAGAGATATCAAAATTATAACCTGAATATGAAGATTTGTAGGACTTGATTACTCTGCAGTCAATGGAGATGGAGAGATGTCCATCGAAATAGCATAAAGGGAAGATAAGCAAGATTAGGTGACTAAGAATATATGTGATAAGAAGGGAAATAATCCATGCTGATTTAAAAATTTTGCCTTTGACAGATATTTGGAAAGAGGGGAGGGGAATATATTTTGTTTTCAATAAAATATCTTATTTAATTAGATGGACGGCCAGATATCTTAAAGTACATGTCCTTTGAACAGCATGGAGGACAGGATTTTAGCTAGAGTGGCAGGTGAGAGGTAGAATAATAGAGGAGACATTATCAGTATTAATTCGCTAGTCGAGGCCATGATATTGAATGAAGACACATTCTGAAAAAGCCAAGGAATATGAAACAGAAAATTACTGTTGGAGTTCACCCCAGGGAGATCAGTTTCAGTGGGGAAGAGGAGAAAGACGCCCAGTTGCAAGGCTCAGGGAGGAAGCGAGGCAGTGAGAGTTTAGACTGGCTACGTTTGGCTCTAGGGAAGAAGTTATGAAGATGGTTGCAAATGTCAGCAAAGTGACACTGAAATGACATTTTGGTAAGAGACAGTGATGAAAAAGACCAAAGATTAACATCATAACAAGCATCCTTACTGGAAGGGAAGGCTGGGGGTCAGAGCCACAAGGAAGGCTTATTCTCTGCGCAGTGGCGGGGATATGCCAGGTAGACCGACTCTGTAGAGGAGAAGAAGGAAGATGTTCTGTCACCATCTGCTGATACTGTCACTGTCGGGGGAGGGAATTAGCTTAAAAGGGTTACGAGTTTGGAAAAATGCCAAAACTTTTATAAGAAAGGCAGTTTTATTCTTCTGAAGTTCTGAAGAGTACC
Source organism: Lemur catta (assembly GCF_020740605.2). NCBI lineage: Eukaryota > Metazoa > Chordata > Mammalia > Primates > Lemuridae > Lemur > Lemur catta. The sequence goes on along the minus strand of NC_059149.1, from coordinate 6,990,078 downwards.
GATAGGATGCAAGCGCTGCTCGTGAATCTCCTGGAGGGAGGCACAGACAGAGGGCTTGTTAAAGCTGACTCCGAACAGGACAGAGTCACACGAAAGGCTTTGCCCAGTGTCTGAAGCTAGCCTCTCCTTGCCCATGTACCTACCCCAGCCATCCCTATGTAGGCTACAGGGAAGGAGTAAGGTGATTGTTATCTTATAAGCACCTAGGTAACAATTGATCATGATTAGCTGATTAAGAGATCCAGGCTTCCTGAGTTTGAATTCCAGGTTCATTCCTAGATAGTCCTGAGCCCTTGGAGGAGTTTCCTAACCTCCTCAGATTGCCCAGCTGTAAAATGGAATGCTAATGGTAACCTGTGTGATAGGGTTGATGTTAAAAATAAACGAGTTGCTACATCTACAGTTACTACATGTAAAATGCTTACAAGAATGTCAGGCTCATATTATAGAAAGGGTAAATGCTAACTATTATTTTTATATATCTTTGCATTGGGATTTAAAGAAAGAAAAGCCTTGGATAATTAAAGAGTAATCTAAGATGTGATGAGATCTCAATGAACTGGGCTTTAAAAAAGCATGACTATGTTATGAATATATTATGGGTATTTTTAAATTCTCATCTAATATAGTCTTGTGTTTTTACAACAAATATATTTATTTTTCATATTTATTTACACAAAGATTTATTATGGAATTCATTTAGAGAACAAGCACCCATAGTATGTATCTTGAAGTAAAATGCGTAACTCCAGAATGTTCACCTTAGTTCATTAATTTGCTCATTATTGATTAATTCACTTATTCATTTACTGATTCAATTAATATTTGTATCAAGCTTCTACAATTGCAAAGTCATGTGTCTACTTTCATGAAAACCATATGAAGAGGATTAATTACTGAGTTATGAATAGAAATGTACGCAGTTTTGTTGCCTATAAGAGAATTTTCTTTACAATGTCATCTAAGATGGCATTTTTTTGTGAGATTGAAGTGTGTGACTTCATTTTTACCTATTTGAAGGAAATTTTATTATGTAATAGAAGGCCATCTTGGAATATTGTAAGGAAGAAAAATGTTCCTTATACATATATTCTTTTAGGCCGGGTGCGGTGGCTCACGCTGCAATCCTAGCACTCTGGGAGACTGAGGTAGGAGAATAGCTTGAAGTCAGGAGTTCGAGAGACCAGCCTGAACAAGAGTGAGACTAATAACAGAAAAATTAGTGGGGATTCGTGGCACATGCCTGTAGTCCCAGCTACTCAGGAGGCTGAGGCAGGAGGATCAGGAGTTTGAGGTTGCTGTGAGCTAGGCTGACACCGTGCGTGGCACTCTATTCAGGGAAACAGAGTGAGACCCTGTCTCAAAAAAAAGAAAAAAAATGTATGTTCTTTTTAAAGTCAAGTTTGTTGAGTTATAATTTACAACAGTGAAACTCGCCTTTTTTGGTCTACAATTTTATAAATTTTGAAAAGTGCATACAGTTGTGTAACCACCACCATAATCGAGCTATAGAATATTTCTGTCACCCCCCAAATTTTCCCTGTGTCAATTTGTAGTTAATCCCCTACTCCTAGCCATAGCTGCTGGCAAACACTGACATGTTTTCATTCCCAATTGTTTTGATATTTCTGGAATGGCATATAAATGTAATCACAAGCATTTAGCTGTTTGATCTTAGATTTTTTCACATAGCATTGTGCATTTGCTTCTATGCTAAATTACTACCAGTAGTTCATTTTTTTAAATGTATGTTTTCTATTAGTATTTAATCTCACAAATGTACAATTTATTTGTTCATGCTCTAATTGATGAACATATGGATTATTTCTAATTTTGGCAATAAAGCCACTAGAAAAATGTGTGCATGGTTTTTCTGTGAATACAGTCAGTCTTCCACTTCCAAGGATTCTGAATTCATTGATTCAACCAACCATAGATTGAAAGTATTTTTAAAAAAATAACAATACTGTCAGATCTAGAGCCGAGAGGGAGACACATGGAGCCTCATGTGTAGCAAATGCTGTTTTATTTTGAGCATCTGGGTACAGATGGGTGGAGACCAAAGAGTGTCCACCCCGAGGGAGGGGAAAGCCTTGGGTTTTATAGAGGGTTTCTTCAGGGAGAGTGAGTAGCAGCTGCAGAGATAGGGGCAGGGTAGCTTCGTCCTTATCGGGGGGGATAGGAATACTGTTGGCGTGGCTGCAGCTGCTTGTGGTCTAAGCTAGATTTACAACCTCAGACTCTCCAGACTCCTGCAGCTTTTGTTTTATAGCCTTTATGATATTTTTTGGGTTCCCACTCTAAGTAAACCTAACAAATACAATAAAAATACAAATAAAAAAGCAATAAATATAACAACTATTTACATAGCATTTACATCATGCTAGGTATTATCTAGAGGGTGTACGTAGGTTATATGCAAATACTATGCCATTTTATATAAGGAACGTGAGTATCTGTGGGTTTTGCTGTCTGTGAAGGTCCTGAACCCATTCCACATGGATAGCTGGGGATATCTGTGTATGTTCCTATTTCTCATGGATAAATACTTAGGAGATTATTGGGTCATATGATAAGTGAGTGTTTAACTGTATAAGAAATTGCCAAGTTTCAGTTATTTGAATTGGTTGTATCAATTATGCATTCCTAGTATGAAAATGTATGAGAATTCCAATTGCCTTGTATCTTCGTAAGCACTTGTTATTGTCAGGTTTCTTTTTCTTTTAATTGAAATCATTCTAATAGGAGTTTAGTTATATCACACTGTGGCTATAATTTTGTGTTTCCCTATTGACTAATATGTTCAGCATCTTTTCATGTACTTATTTATCCATTTATCATTTTTGGTGAAGTGCCTGTATAAATCTTTTGTCCATTTTTATTGGGTTGTTTGTTTTCTTATTGCAGAGTTGAAATAGTTCTGTATGTATATGCCGGATACCAGTCCTTTATCAAACGTGTTTTGCAAATATTTTCCCCAATTCTGTGTCCTGTGTTTTTATTTTCTTAACATTATCTCCTAAAGAGCCCAATTTATCTATTTTTTCCTTCTATAGTTCGTGCTTTATGTTTTATCTAAGAAATATCAATATTTGCCTCACTCAAGGTTGCAAAGAGTTTTTCTGTTTTCTTCTAGAAGTTTTGTAGTTTTAGTTTTTACCTTTAGGTCTATGATCCATTTTGAGTTAATTTTTTAATATGATGCTAGGTAAGGGCCAAGGGTCATCATTGTGGCTGTGGGTATCCAATGCTTTGAACAGAAAAATCTTTCTCCTCTGAATTGCTTTGATATCTCTGTCAAAAATCAAGTGACCATATTATTTGGGGTGCATTTCTAGATCCTCTCTTCTTTTCTTTTGATCTGTGTGCTATTGCTATGGCTGTAACACACTGTCTTAGTAAGTAGCGTTAAAGTCACTCAGGTAGTGTGAGTCCTGTAACTGATCTTTTTTCTTGTAGTCATTTCAGTTCCATGGGGTTTCCACATAAATTTTAGAATCAGCTTATTTCTACAAAATAAAAACCTGGTGGAATTTTGGGATTGCATTGAATTTGTAGGTAAATTACGGAATAAATGACATAGTAACAATATTGAGTCTTCCAATCTGTGAGCACAGTCTAGCTCTCCATTTATTTAGTCTTTTTGTATTTCTTTCATCAATGCTGTAGAGCTTTTACCAAATTATATGTATATTGTTAGATTTATCCCTCCCTCACATTTTTGATGCTATTGTAAGTAATACTTTAAAATTTCATGGCCGGGCGCGGTGGCTCACGCCTGTAATCCTAGCTCTGGGAGGCCGAGGCGGGTGGATCGCTCGAGCTCAGGAGTTCGAGACCAGCCTGAGCAAGAGTGAGACCCCGTCTCTACCAAAAAAAATAGAAAGAAATTATCTGGCCAACTAAAAATATATATACAAAAAAAATTAGCCGGGCATGGTGGCTCATGCCTGTAGTCCCAGCTACTCGGGAGGCTGAGGCAGTAGGATCGCTTAAGCCCAGGAGTCTGAGGTTGCTGTGAGCTAGGCTGATGCCACGGCACTCACTCTAGCCCGGGCAACAAAGTGAGACTCTGTCTCAAAAAAATAAAATAAAATAAAATAAAATAAAATTTCAATAATTGTTTATTGCAAATATATAGAAATACAATGGACTTTGTACGTAGTCCTTATGTCCTGCAACCTTACTAAACTCAATTGTTAGTCCCAGGAGTTTTGGTGTAGATTCTTTGTCCTCATAATTTTCTCTGAGAAAATTATGTCATTTGTGAATAAAGCCAATTTAATTCTTTTCAGTTGCAATACATATGCTTGTTCTTTCTGTTTCTTGCTTGTTACATTGTCTGGGTCTTCCATGACATGTTGAAAGGTGCTGGGGTAGGAATGACATTCTTACCTCATTCTTGGTCTCAGGGGAAAACATTGAGCCTCTCACCATTAAGTGTGGGCTGCATCTGTAGGTTTTTCATAGGTACCCTTTACAAGGTTGCCAATGTTCCCTTTAAGTCCTACTTTGGTTAGGGATTTTTGCATGTTTTACTTGGTTTTTAAACCATGAGTAGATGATAAATTTTGTCAAATATTTTTTTGCCTCAATTGAAATTACCATGTTTTTTTCTCCATCAGTATGTTAATATGATGAATCCTATTGACTGATTTTCAAATGTTGACTTAATCTTGCATTTACATGATAAATTCCACTTTATCAGGTTATAGCATTGTTTTTATATGTTTCTGAATTTGATTTGATAATTTTTTTAGAATTTTTGCATCAGTATTTACAAGGGATATTGGTTGTATAGCATGGCCAAAGATATATGGCAAAAATCACACATGTACTTTTAAATTTTCTTGTAGTCACATTAGAAAGTGCTAAGAAGTAACAGCCAAAATCAGTTTCTTTTTGAGACGGGATCTGTTGAGCCTAAGAATTATTGATTTATAGAAATACCCCATATATTTTTAGAGACAGATATGATTTCAGAAGTCAAGCAAGGCTTTGCCCTAAAGGAAAATGTAAACATCTTAGTTCACATATCAAAAGCTGCCTCACCTCAGGAGGGCGTCTCAATGGTCAGTAGCAGCTGCTTTCCAAGGCTGTAATCTGGGTTTATGGCTCTCACCTGTTTTGAAAGACAAAGCAGGTCTTGCCTAGAGCCATAGGTTGCCAGAGCTGATCAACAAAGACAGACCACCAGGGAGGACAGCTGATCATGAAATATGCTGAGAGCTGATTAAACAGATATGCTGCAGGAGCTGGGCCCAGATGAACTATGCGTTTAAAGTAAACAGTTTAAGAGATAGCTTATGTTTCCCTTCTGAAATCTCTGTTCTAACTTACTGTAACCAGAGTGATGATGTCTCTGTTTTTGCTAAAGTAATAGCTGTATCATAAACCTAGAAGTTTACCCTGAGAAGATTTTATAACTCATTGTTTACCTAAGTAGAGTTAGTTGAATGATCTGTAGTAGCCTTTTAGAAGACTTTTGACCCTGAACCAAACTATCTATCATTGTGTATCTGCCCTATAAGTATCTGTGTGAAACTTCAGTCTTTGTTGCATTTCTGCAGGAAGGGATGTAATCATCCGGGCACCCTCCTTTGTCTATCTTCATAAATCTTTACTTTATAAACTATATCTTTGGCTCTGCATATTATTTTTATTTCTGTTTCCTACTATTTTTTCATCCTTTGCAACGACCCCTGCCTGAGGGACCCAAACTCTTGCAGGGAGTGTAGCTAACTTCCCTCAGGGATCTTGCTGTGTTACCCAGGGTGGAGTACAGTGGCTATTCACAGGTGCGATCACAGTACACTATGGCCTTGAACTCCCAGCCTCAAGTGGTCCTCCCACCTCAGCCTCCTGAGTAGCTGGGACTACAGGCATGTGCAGTCATGCCGTGCCAAAATTAATTTTAATAATGTATTTCATTTAATCTAAATATTATCAATATTTAAAATTTTATAATCAATGAAATAGTGTTTGAAATCTGGTTTTTATTTTATACTTACAACACATCTTCATTTGAACTAATTATGTTTCAGGTGCACAATAGGTACACGTGGCTATTGGCTACCATATTGCATAGTGCAGGTGTATAATTTTCATTTCCTGGATGTCTTTGTCTCATCTCAGTATCAAGATAATTTGGCTTCATAAATGATTTGGAATGTGTTTCCTCATCCTATATTTTTCTTCAAGAATTTCTGTAGCATTGGTATCATTTCATCCTTAAGTATTTTTATAAAATTTGCCAGTTAAGCCATTTGAGACTAAAGGTTTTTTGTTGTCATTGATGAAAGGTATTTAAATGTGAATTCAATTTCTTTAATAAGTATAGGACTTTTCCAGTTATCTATTTCTTCTCTATTGAGCTTTAGTAGGAATTCAAGAAATTTTCCATTTCATCTAAGTGTCAGATTTATTGGCAAATAGTTGTTCATAATGTCCCCATAATATCCTTTTAATGTCTGTAGAATTTATAGTGTTGTCACTTTTTTCATTTACAATATTGATAATTTTTCCTTTGCTCTTTTTTTATTAGACTTTTTTAGAGCAGTTTTAAGTTCACAGCAAATCTGGGAGGAAGGTACAAAGACATCCCATGTACATCCTTCACCCCTCCCATGCATACCCTCCCCCCATTATCAATATTCCCTACTGGAGGGATACATTTGTTACAATCAATAAACCTACATTGACACATTGTTATCCCCTAAAGACCATATATAATTTGCATATCAAGGTTCATTATTGCTGTTGTATATCAGATTACTTGGAAAAAATATTTGACATGTATCAACCATCATAATATTATACAAAGTGGTTTCACTGCCCTAAAAATCCTCTGTGCTCTGTCTACACAGTCCTCCCTCCCTCTTAATACAAGTAAGCACTGACGTCTTCACTCTTTTCATAGTTTTGACTTTTCCAGAATATCATATAGATGAAATAAAACAGTATATAGCCTTTTCATACTGGCTGCTTTCACTTTGTAACATGGATTTCAATTTCCTTCATGACTTTTATGGCTTCATAGCTCGTTTCTCTTTAGTACTGAAGAATACTCCATTGTCTTGATGTGCCACAGTTTCTTTACCATTCACCTACTCAGGGACCTCTTGGTTCCTTCCAGGTTTTGCAATTATTAATAAAGCTACTATAAACATCTGTGCGCAGGTTTTTGCCTAGACATAAACTTTCAACTCATTTGGGTAAACACCAAGAAGCATGAATGGTGGCTCATATACCAAGCTTGTGTTTAGTTTTGTGAGCAACCACACTGCTTTCCAGGATTCCTGTACCATTTTGCATTTCCACTAGCAATGAATGAGAGTTCCTGTTGCTCCACATCCTTGACAGCATTTGGTGTTGTCAGTATTCTGGATTTTGACCATTTTAATAGTGGTATTGCATTGTTGTTTTAATTTGTGTTTCCATGATGACATATGAAGTGGAGCTTGTTTTTACATGCTTATTTGCCATTTGTATGTCTTCTTTGGTGAGGTCTGTTGAGTTCTTTGGCCCATTTTCAATTGGGTTGTTTTCTAATTGTTGAGTTTTACCAGTTCTTTGTATAATTTGGATAACTGTCCTTTACCAGATATGTCTTTTGCAAATATTTTCTTTCAATATATGGTTTGTCTTTTCAATCTCTCAACAATGTCTTTTACAGAGCAGGAATTTTTAATTTTAATGAAGTCTAGCTTATCAATTCTTTCTTTCATGGATCATGACTTTTGTGTCATGTCAAAGAAGTCATTACAAAATCCCACATCACCTGGATTTTCTCCTGTGTTATCTTCTGGGAGTTTTTTAGTTTTTCACTTGACATTTTGGTCTGTGATCCATTTTGAGCTAATTTTTGTGAAAGATGTAAAGTCAGGGTCTAGATTCATTTTTTCACATGTAGATGTCTAGTTGTCCTAGCACCATCACTGAAAAGACCGTCTTTTCTCCACTGTGTTGCCTTTGCCCCTTTGTTAGAGAGCAGTCGAATATATTTGTGTGGCTTGACTTCTGGGATCTCTGTTCTCTTCCACTGATCTATTCTTTCACCAACACCACACGGTCTTACTTTCTGTAGCTTTGTAACAAGTCTTGGTGTCAGGCAGTGCCAGTCCTCTAACTTTGTTATGCTCTGTCTGATGTCAGTTAGAATTAGACAAATGCTTATGACTGAATCACAAAGTTAATTAGTATGATTTTTAGCTGGGCATATAAGTGTTCAAAAATTAAAACATTGTGATGATTATGTATTTTATTTTATTTTCCTGTGGAAACTTGTCATTCTTTTGTAAATATAGCATTTTGTAACCGTTTTTGTTGACTCTTGATTCACAGGAGGTAGAGAAAGCAAGATTGAATTTTAAAATGCTGTTTGTCCTTGGCATTACACCCAGCCAGGTGAAAAGTGGAACACCGATTTAAGAAAGCCAGTTGGGTGTCTGAATAATGCCACACAGCACGTATTTGACAGCATGGCCTCCATTATGTGTTAACCACTTCTAAGAAGAAATAGGCTTAATGTTGTTGGAGTAAACTGATAGAATTAATTAACTGTTTGCCTTGACAATGATAATTCATAACCTCAGTTTCTCGTCTATAAATCCCAGTTTCAATACCTTCCTCTGTTTTTCTGATATTGTGTCAGAATGTTATGCAAATATAAATCACACTGGATTGGTATATTTCCTTAGCAGCAAAAGCAATGTTCTTGCTGGAAAGATAAGTGTAAATGCCTCTAATTATCCTTTACTACACAGCAGTCTGAGAAAAAATATCAGGCTGCAAAAAGAAACCATTAACTAGACCTATATGTTGAGAAATAAATTGTTAATTAAATTCATGGAGGACAAAACGGTTAATTACTTTATAGCCCAACGTTCCTGGTCTTTTCTGATTTGAGATGTATTTGGGATGTTTAAGTGATACAATCATCATCTGTATCTTTCACACATCTGAGAGATTCCAAGCAAATAATGACTCTAGCATAATTGAGAAACAATTCTAAGATATAAAAGTCAGAAGTCAATACCACAGATGAGACGCTAAGATAAACACCACTGAGGGACAACTGTAAATTTCCATAGCCATCTGCTTTTTCTGCTTCTTCCAATTTTTAAATCAAAGGATAGAAGATACACAATAATGCTTAGCTTTAGGATTTTTAAAGAGTTAATTAAAATGTGCCTATTAGGTCCTTCTTTCTTCATAGATCTTTCAGTTTGAGAAAAGGTTTTAGATATCAAGACAAAATAAGACATGAAGAAAGGAAGCTATATATGTTCAGGAATATTGTATAACCTTCCACTGCTGTAGATATTTTATTCTATTTTCTAGGTACAAATGAAGAGATTTTGCTGACTTTTTTTTTTTTCCAGAGACAGGGTCTCACTCTGTCATCCAGGCTGGAGTTTAGTGGCATGATCACAGCTCACTGCAGGCTCAAACTCCTAGGCCCAATGGTCCTCCTGCCTCAGCCTCCCTAGTAGCTGGGACTACAAACACATGTCACCACACCTGGCTAATTTTTTAAAAATATTTTGTAAAGATGGCAGTGTTGCTGTGTTGCCCAGGCTGGTCTTGAACTCCTGGCCTCAAGCAATCCTTCTGCCTTATCCTCCGAAAGTGGTGGGATTATAGGAATGAGCCACCATGCCTGGCATCTATAATGTTTTTTTAAAAGTCTTAACATTATCCCCAACTATCTTATATTAAATTATTATGTCTGACACATGAGATAAATTTGTAACAGATTTTTCATTCATGCATAATTAAACAGTCTTTCACAAATCGTTTATAGGTAGTTTAGTATGGAAAAGACTTCAGGATCATTACCTTCAGTAACCCAAATGGCTATTGACAACCATTTGTCATTGACATCCTAATACGTTCTACCCTACAGGTCATGAGCTGCCCTATCTATTTTGTATCCAATCTCGATAAATAACTGCACTGGTTCTTCCCACAACTTACTACCTTACATGCACTGTTGCTTCTTATGGATTTATTTATAGGCACATAACATCCTTGCAGTCATTTCACTTAAGTAGTATCTATAAAAAATAAGTTGTGCCGAATTGCTTCAATAAACCTTAGCTACCTTATGATAGGAGAACTTCTGGCTTCATAGATTGGTCAAATTAATGACTTAAAAAAATTGTTTGAGTATGTATTACTTTCTAAGATACTCTATCCTCTAAGACTTATCTGGGATGATCCAGGGAAGCCCAGGGTAGCATTGCACATGCACGGGTAAGGACTTGAGGTTTAGGCTGTACGTTCTTAATTTATATCACAGCGTTAGTTTTTAGTTTATTTTTTTTTAACTCTTACTCTACATGGCTTGTTTGTTTGTTTGTTTGGGGTTTGTTTGCATTTTATTTTTAACCCCTGGTTGAATCTCGCATAAAATCAACATCCAAATGAACACCACAGGTGCTGTGGGGGAGACAAAAATACATGCATTCATTCTAACAGAAAGTAGGAAGTCAGACACGAAACAGTGAATAACAAAGGGAAGGTACCATGCAGGTGGAGGCCCACTCTCCAGCGTGAGAGCTAGTAGACATATCTGACCCCTGGGCACTTGAAATACGGGTGATTTAAGTTAAAATGTGCTGTGACATACAATACACACCGGGTTTTGAAGACTTAGTAGGGAAGAAGAAACGTTAAATAGCATATTAATAGATCAAATTGTTATTAATACATAGGTTAGATGTTGAAATTAAAATATTTTAGATAATTTTTTTGAACATTTTTTAATACTTTTTAAATGTGACTGCTGGGAAACAGTATATCATATAAATGGCCAACATTATATTTATATTGAACAATGCTGATGTGTAGAAAGAGAAAGAGATACTTTTTGACCTTTGTGGTCTAAGAAAGCTTAACGGAGGACAAGTTGGAGAAGGATGCTATCTATATAGGACGCCCATGATATAGGAAGGGAAACTCCACTTCCAAGGACCCCACACTGCCTTGGAGAAACACACCCAAGCAGATGTTTAACTATGATCTTCTATAGTGCACCCTTCTTTTACAATATTTAGTTTTATAATTGGTATTTGGAGCTGAGAAAACAGATTGGTGAAGGAATAAAGGAAAATAGAGTCTTGGTAACAGCAATGTTAGGAAACACTTAAGGGGAGTGTGTTCAACACTGTGTAACACACTTTACGTATGGTGACACAGTGTGATTTTTTTTTTTTTTTTTGAGACAGAGTCTCACTCTGTTGCTCTGGGTAGAGTGCAGTGGTATCATCATAGCTCACAGCAACCTCAAACTCCTGGGCTCAAGTGATCCTCCTGCCTCAGCCTCCCTAGTAGCTGGGAATAATTTTTTTATTTTGAGTAGAGACGAGGTCTCACTCTTGCTCAGGCTGGTCTGGAACTCCTGACCTCAAACAATCCTCCCACTTTGGCCTCCCAGAGTGGTGGGATTGCAGGTGTGAGCCACCACGCCCAGCCAAGTGTAATATTTGTTCAGACATCATTCTCTCTCCAGTCTTGCCACGATTTCCCTGAGGGGCACTGTATACTTCCCGATCCCACTGACTTTGCCTTGGCCGTACTGTTCGCTTCAGCCACTGTGATGTGTGCCAGTTGTGAGTGGAGGATCCTGCTTGCTCTTGTGTAGTTCTGTCACCCACATAGGAGGAACAGACTCCGGGTCCAGCCTGATCCAGAATGACAAGACACATGGAACAGACCTGAACCAGGGCCACCCCGGTCCAGCTGAGCCAGAGCCCACGTGCAAAATGTGGGCAGAAAAGAAATATATGAGAGTCACTTGTTACACGGCATTGTTTCAACACAACCTGGCCAGTACACACACACAGTACGATTTCTCTTCACACAGGTCTACGAGGAAGGAACTTCTGGCCCATTTCAAACAAGGAAAATGAGATGCAAAGAGATTAAATGCCCAAGTTGCACACCTCATACATGGAGAGACCAGGATTGGAAATCAAGACATCCTGACTCCAAGTCTAGGCAGTATTGACCTTCAGGGACACTTATTCTTGTCTTACACATATGAATGTGGGAATTTTAATATTATACTGTGCAATATTTACTTGTGATTTGCATATTTGCTTTGTTTTGCTAGTTACGGATTCTTCTTAACCAAAGTGCAAGTTTCTTGAAAGTTGGGTCCTGGCCTGATGCCTCTTTGTATCCACACAACACTGGGCCTAGCATTTGTGTGCTGTGGATGCCTGGAAAAGGTTTGCAGATTGACAGATTGATGTAAGGGATTTTATCATATCTTTGCCATTCATACAACGTGACAGAGGTCATCATCACCAAACAAATCGGCCTTTGTGTCTGTTCCTAAGAGCTCAGCCAGAGCAAAAATAGCTCCCTTAGCCCAGGGCTCTCCCTCCTCTCATTGCCAGGCCTGAGCTGAGGGACCTCAGCTGAGATTGTCATTGACGGGGGCTCTGGGTTGATGGCTTGTTCTCTCTGCTGCCTTCTGGGGGGCGGCTGCATTTCGTGCTTTTGTGTAAGGAACCACAGAAAACATGCAAGAGCACAGCAACAGAGAGCTACATTTTAAAAGCAACACAGATTTATATTTCCATTTATTTTAAAGTCCAAAACAACTGAAATAGTAAATAATGTGATGAAAAGATGTGCCTTTCTACACCAGACACTGCTTCCCCGTGGACTTCGTCTCTGAGACACCAACGTCTTTGAAATAAAGAATGATTTTAAATGTTAGCACATTTATTTCTTTCTTCTAAAAATGGTAGAAGTTCCCATTTGAAAATTTCCCCAAATTGAAGAAACAAGTTAACAATCTATAGTTCAAAAAACCCCTGCTTTCAGGTAGTTTTTTTTCTTCATTGTTTTCAAAATCCTGACAAACTGTGTAGTTATCTTCACCAGTATAATTAATTTCTCAAGTTACTATCTATGTCCTGCATGTCAAGCCTGAAGGACTCTGTTTAGCATTTTCTGCAGGGCAGGTCTACCAGCTAAGAACACCCTCAGCTTTTATTTATCTGGGAATGTCTTAATTCCTCCTTCATCTTTGAAGGCTAATTTTGTCAGATATAGAATTCTTGATTAAGAGGGTCTTTTGTTGTTGGTTTGTCTGTTTCCTTTCAGCACTTTAAATACACCATGTCGGTCCTACATGATGAGAAACCAGTTGTTAATCTTATTGAGCAGGTAATGTTTGTATTGATACACTTTAGATCATCCATCTTATTAAAGATATGTTAAAATAAAATTGAGAGAGACAGATAAAAGGAGTTACAAATAGAGAAATCAGTGTTTCATTGGATCACAGAATCATTAGGCTAAGAGGAACATGAAAGCTCATTTGTCCAACCATTTAGGCTAATGGTATATGAATATTTTATTCAAAGGTTCTAGGGATATAATGGGTAATTTTTAGAAATTAGAACACAAAATCTGAATCGGTTGCACTCAAGGAAGATTGAATAGTATTGGGGTTTGATCAGTTCTGCTTTCTAGGCTAAGTCTCATTTACTTGCGGGCAGCCAGAGAGTCTACAAGCCAGGAAAGAGTGGTGGCATTCGTCTTTAACCAGAGCCATAGCAGACATCAATAACCAACCGCGGCACTGTCCCACTGAGCTTTATATTTAGCTTTAGAATTCTTCCCAAAACACATTTTCCACCCTCCTACATCATCCCTAAGAGTTTATGTCTAAAATGGAGAACGACACGTTTGTGGACATTTAAGGTCTCCTATGAACCCCGAGTCTCACAGACACTCATTCACGCCAGCGTGCGAGAGGTCAGGCTTCGAAGCCTGCTCCTTGACCCACCCGAGTGGTCTCCAGCGCCCTTCCTTCCTCACTGTGACCCCACACTGACGGAGAACAGGCCTCATCTGCACAGGAGTGGATGGAGGAAATTCTTATAATCAGATTTCTCACTATTTTCCACACTTTATTAACCACTTTCTGTTTACCCTGCAAATATGAGGGAAGTATAAGAAACTGGGAGGCAATACGCAGATAATTGATCAAAAGATATGATTTCTACATCAGATGTTCTTTCCTGTCCCATTTTTTTCCCTTTTTATTTCAGGACAGGGTTTAATGTAATAGCTTTGGTTAAAAAAAAAAAAAAGAGAGAGAGAGAGATTTTCGGCAGCTTTCCGACACTGCCTGTGTCTCCAGGCATGTATTTGTGCACTAGGAGGTGCCGTGGGGAACTGAGAGCTTCATATTTCCAAACTTGGACAAGTAGAGGTAGACCTGAGGGGAGAAACAGGTAAGCAGCGGAGGCGGAGGAGCAGGTGCTGAGTTTGGTCTCAAGCTAGCCAGCATCACAGTTAACCCTTGGGCAGCTTGTGGGGAACGCAGTACGTAACCGAATGAATGCTCTGGGACTCTCAGCGTTTGTAATTTCAAAGCAGAAATGAGGCACGAGCTGGAAGCTACGATGAGGGCAGGATGGAAGGAGGGGAATTACACAGAAAAGATTTTTCTTGCATTTCTACCTCACTTTTTGTATGTGCGTGGGGGGGAGGGGAGGCCAAAAGGACATGCGACTAAACACAGCATTAAATTAATTGTTCTAATGTCCCTAACTTTCCTAGAACAACCTTATATAGAACAGATTTTCTATCATAGCTAGAAGGCATCTTAGAATTAATCTAAAGGAATCCATTCATTTTTTAGATAGGAGATTAAGGCTTCCAAATTAAACAACTTGCCTCAAATCCTAAGACTGGTTGGAGGTTGGCCTGCAACTGACTCCCAGATAGGCTCCCCTGACTGGGACCCTTCATCTGAACCACGGAAAGCAAAGGAGGGTATGTGTAATTATTTATGCAAACCGCCCAAGGATGGCACATAACTGGGACCATTCTAGAGTGATGGGGGAGTGATGAACTATTAGTTAGTTCATAATATTCAATGGCTGCCTCAGGACCCTGGTTGAGAAGGGCTGTGACAGCCCACTATCACCATCTGCTGTCCCCTATCACAAACTGTTTGGGAGCTGAGTCACAAATTGTTTGGGGACTGATTCACGACATGAAAGCCACAGTGAGTTTATAAGAATTCTACAGTTAAAGTATAAACTTTAGTGCTTTGGGCTGCTAGAAGAATCAGGACTGTGGAAACACAAGTTATTTCATCTGTGACCTTGAGTTATGATTAATTTTAGATAAGCAGTGGATAATACATTTAAGGGAAATCACCTTTGAGCCACCTTGAAACAGAAGCGTAAATCTCACTCGTGTTCTGGTTCTGTGTAATAATGGCCCTGCCATAAAACGTCTCCTAAATAGCTCCACTCTGGAGGAGCCGGCTAATAAAAACCCTTCGTGTGCTTATTAGAGAAGAGCAAAGTGCCACAAAATTGAGCAATTACCTGCAAATAATTGTGGGGAACTTGTTTCCTAAAGGAATTGGCTCTTTCTGTGGGTGGGCATCCTGAACCAAAGGTGTAAGGGAGCAGTGACCCCTCTCGTGTAGGTCACAGTGATGGTGCTTTAGGGACAAAGATACACATAATCGGAAAAGCCGTCAGAAACGGAGTTTGTGCAGGAGGCAGAATTCAGCAGAGGACAGGACCAAGCAGTAATAATTACATGCATCACTTCTTTGACAAATCACCACTCATTTTTCTTGAGTCTGTCCATGGATAATTAAATATTTGTGGATAGAAGAAATAGTAACATGCACTGTAATGAATCTATCCTATATGGAGGATTCCCCTATAATGGAGGAGATAACCTTGATTTTGATACTGTCACCAAAGCCAGTTTTGAATTTAATCTCTGTATAACCCCTTATTCTAACCCCATGGCATGGTGCGTCAGAAGAAGGCTGGGGTCCTTCTTGAAAATATGCTATTGAGGGATTTGGTGGCATCTGAGTACAGTTCAGGATTAAGAATGCTGAGTCACCAGGCAAAATTTCTGTGAGTTGTCTGAAATGAGAAATTGAAATCAGGATTGAGGATCAAGGTCACAACATCAGATAGTTCCGTGTAGAATGGTGGCAGTCACTCACTCCCTTGGCGGCCTCTACAACAAAGGCTGGGAAAAGCCACACACCGCCATCTCGCCAGCCCACTCTGCAGTGAGGAGTGAGAGCTTGCAACACTGTTCTGAGCAAGGAAACAAACAAACAAATTTTCTGGAATTGTTTTTTGCCTTCCTGATAAAAGTATCAAAGGTTGCCGAGTACCCTCCCTTCTCTTTTCCTTGACTTGAGTGTGGATAGTGTTTGAACAGGCAACAGACATCTATAATATTGTCCAGGAAGGGAAGAACATGATGACAAAAGGCAACTTTGTAAAGATGAAATAAGAAACTAAAAGAGAACTTGAGCAATGGTCCCTGATAGCATCGCTGAATAGGTAAACCGAAACTCTCAACCACCTTCTTGAGGACCCTTTTGTCAGTAGAGAAAAATGCATCCTGGTTGGCGACCGCCACTGTGGTTAACACACTCTCACGGTCAGGAGATGGAAATCCTAACTAACAAAGACAAAAACAGGAACCCTGAGACCAGCATCTGGAGGGATGAGGACAGTCTGGGGACCTTAGGTGGTGCATTGCCCTTGCTGTCCTCTCCTATCCCTTTGAAATTTTACTTGGTGTTAAACCAACTTGAGTGTCTTCACTCCCTGTCCAGAGCTCAATTCAAGCAAAGGGAATTATGTAACCGATTTGCAGTGGATCGGACGTAGCTGGCGTTTGGGCAGAGAAAACATCCCCCTGCCTCTGTCCTCTCTTTGACCCTTTCATAAGAGCCTTGGAAATCCTGGAAGAGCAGTTAAGTGGAGTGGGTAATCACAGGGCTTTGTTTTGCTTAGAGCAAAGAGGATCGTTCATGCCTCTTACCAGACCTTCAAGCGGCTTTTTTGCTGGAAAGCTGGAGGCCTGTCAGGGAAGAAAATTATATGGAAAGACATAGAAACTGTTTCCTGGGGACAACTGCACAAAGTGTGGGGTAAATGGGAAACATGTGACATATAAAAATACCCTTCAGCTGGTCACATCCTGCCAAGAGGCAGCTCAGAGAAGAGACACAAATGGGTGTTCTGGGTGACACTGTGTCAGCCACTAAAAATTCCTAAATTGTCAATATATTAATAATAAAGCAAAATACAAAGTATTCATAATTTCCATACTACGATAAAAGAAATGCAAAAATCTTATTTTTTATTTTTATTTTTTTATTTTTTATTTATTTATTTTTTTTTTTGAGACAGAGTCTTGCTTTGTCGCCCGGGGTAGAGTGAGTGCCGTGGCGTCAGCCTAGCTCACAGCAACCTCAAACTCCTGGGCTTAAGCAATCCTACTGTCTCAGCCTCCCGAGTAGCTGGGACTACAGGCATGCACCACCATGCCCGGCTAATTTTTTTTTCTATATATATTTTTTAGTTGGCCAGATAATTTCTTTCTATTTTTAGTAGAGACGGGGTCTCGCTCTTGCTGAGGCTGGTCTCGAACTCTTGACCTCGAGCAATCCACCCGCCTTGGCCTCCCAGAGTGCTAGGATTACAGGCGTGAGCCACCACGCCCGGCCATAATCTTATTTTTTAAAATCACAAAGCTGTGACTTGAAAATACTGTTCTTCTACATTCTCCCTGTCCCCAAATCCAGGTTCCCCTGCAGCTGAAATGTCATCACTGGGTACTTTTCTTTTGTATTAGCCATGACCTTTTCAGGGCTTCCTCTTCCAGGATCCAAAGAGCCATGGAGAAGCAGGGAGAGGGAAGGAAGGAGGAAAGGTCTTAGTAACATTCGTGCGGGGCCCACAGTGAATGAGGTACTAAGAGCTTGAGGGTACTATGCGCTGGGCGTGGTGCAGGGGCACAGACGTGAGTGTGCGTGTGTGCGCGCGTGCGTGTGTGTGCGTGTGTGTGTGTGTGTGTATGTGTGTGTGCTGGGTGGGAGGGAACGTGGGGAGGAGCGCTGGGTGGGGCATGTGGCAGGAGACGCTGTGGTGTGGAGAAAATGGGTGGGAGCCCCGGGAGGTGCTGAGTGGCAGAGGACTGTGCACGCAGCACCACGTGGGGATGAGCAGATAAGATCCCAGTTCTCTGGGAAAAGAGACATTGATTGAGCACCAAGGAGCCTCAAAGAGAAAGAGAGAACAAAAAGTGAGAACGGTGTTAAAAAACATAGATAAATGTTGTCATTTTCCATCTCACCTTGGGGGCAAGGCTTTGTGGATTCTAGGACTGAGTCCAAGGGCTGTCCCGAAACACACCTCCAACACCTTGGAGAGAAACAAACAAACAATCGCAGCACATTGGCAGGCCTGGGGGCCCGTCACGTCCACTGGGCAGCGACTGACCTGTCCCAACTCCCAGAGGCGGTGCTGTTGAGGACATTTAGCTACGGAAGCCGGTCACTGTGGCACAGCGTCTGCTCCAGGAGAGACGGTGATTATGAGCAGCATCAGTGTTTACTGTCAAAAAGCTTGAAAAATATCTTCGCTTAAATCCTACTCTGTGCTGACTTCATACTATTTTTCCCCTGAAAATTTGGCAGAAGTATTTTCCACAACACTCCACCAAGGAAACTAAAATTACAATAGGCAAATGGCTACAGAAGAAAAGAGAAGCACAAAGGCTTTGATTGTAGGGCTCCCAAATCTTTCATTCTTCCCAATAAAGCTCTCAAGGTACAACTATCAGACATGCAAATATCAGGGCTCATAGGGTTATAGGTCACAGCTGGGGTTAACTAATCTTGGCAATAAAGAGAAATTCACAAAGCTTTTTATTACCCCCATGGAACTTGAAGTCTTTTGTTTGTATCACAGAGACTGAGATTGTCTTTAGAAATGGATCATGTGGGAAGGGGTAGGTCTTACCAGGAGGTGTTTCTCTAATACTTACACCTGCTTTGTTTCCTGCAACTCAGCTAATGAAATTTACAAATCTTATCAGGAAAACATTTAATCCTTTTCCCATCAAGATAAAACATGAAGCTATGTTTTGGAATCATGGAAACAATAATAATTATAAAGCATGGTGTATTTGCATTACTTTGCTTTGGGCAGAGAATGGTACCTTCTTACTTTTGGGAATCTGTAAAGGACAGAAGGAAAGATGGAGACTTGGATGTTTTCCAACATCTCTGTGTTTTCTTAGCTGTTCGCTGATCCTTCAGGAGGCTGTACCCTATGTTACATGTTATACATAGAAAAGAATCATGTAGAACAAGTGCAGTGACTCGAAATATAAAAGTGATTTACTGGCTGGGCTCAGTGGCTCATGCCTGTAATCCTAACACTCTGGGAGGCTGAGGCGGGAGAATTGCTTGAGGCCAGGAGTTCAGTTCCAGCCTGGACAACATACCAAGACCTCATCTCTACTAAAAAGAGAAAAATTATGGGGCATGGTGGCATGCACCTGTAGTCCCACCTACTCAGGAGGCTGAAGCAGGAGGATCACTTAAGCCCAGGAGTTTGAGGTTGCAGTGAGCTATGATGATGCCACTGCACCCTAGCCAGGGCAACAGAGTGAGACTCTGTCTCAAAAAAAAAAAGAAGAAAAGTAATTTATGGAGAAGAAGTACATTTGTGGGAAACCATTCTCTGAGGAGCTTTCCCAAAAGTCTCGGAATTTATGAAATGATTTTGCTGATGAACCTTATTTTTAGCTGTACCCCATGGCAGTCTGCTTGCAAAAGAAATGGGGATTCTGTTTATGCTACAGAAATTGAAGTTCTGCACAGCAGTCAATAGAAAATAATGGATATCAATTACACAGCTGGAACTGCTGACTTGATCAGATTTTATGACTCTCTTCTCTGGGGGTCTTTTTAATAAATCCATGGAGAGTAGTGCCAGGTGTTTAATGAGAATGCTTCAGTGTTTTAGTCTATACATAGAAACAAGTAACTAAAGGGAGCTTGACCACCTTACAGTAACTCACATTCCTAAATACCTAAAAATGAATGAAAAACAGACAACAGGATGTTAGATCTTTATTAGATCTGGAAGGAGTTATTACTTTGTTTCTAGGACTTAAAGGACACTCCGATTCCTTTTTTAAATCTTTTTTTTTTTCAAGTTTATATTGTTCATTCCTCTACTCGGACAAAAGTTAGCCAAAGTGCTGCTTTGGACAAGCCCATGAGTCTTTCTCCTCCTCTCTGATTTGTCTCTTCCTTGACCTCATCTGCATTGAGCAGGCTCCGACTTAGGAAATCTCGTCTAATTTTCTACCTGTAAATTGGGGATAACTAGATGAGATTTCCTAAGTAGGTACTTTTATTTTCTACCTGTAAATTGGGGATAACAAAAGCACCTACTTTCCAGACAAGGTTCCTGTAAGGATCAAATGAGATAACACATGCACAGAATTTAGAGCAATGCCTGATGGATTTTTTAAGAACAATAATTTCTCAAAAATGTTGGCAACGAGTCATCAGTCCAAGCCCTGTATGCTCTGCCATGCCACTTCTGATCAATTTGGAGTGACCCTAGTGAAAACAATAGTGCATGTCCTCAATTCTTACATAAAAGGGTCACTACGAAATCCTGAATGAGAAGAGGATACTGTGCTATTCTGTCCTTTTTCTTTTTTTTGTTAAATTTCCAGCATTAATAAAGAGTGCTTCTCTGACTCTGTGTATGTAAGAATCACACCGGGGAGGGGCAGTGGGGGGAGTGGGTGCTGCTAAAATGCAGATTCTCAAGTATTTTTCCCCATTCTCAGAGATTCTTATTCAGCAGACTTGGGAGGAAGCCTAGGAAATCGCGTTATCAGCAACCTTCTCTGTGCCCAGCCTCACGCAGGGGGTTGCAGCCGGCACCTGGAGTAGCACAGCCCTGGCATCCGGCTCACACCTACGTGAGGCTCAGCCAGCTCGCTGCGGTGCTGCTGAATTTCATTCTTGCAGCACACTGATGTGTTGTGAACTCTCTGTGGTTTCAAGTTCCTTAGAGATCCCAGAAACCTCTGCCTCACATGCAGGCGGTTTTCAGTTCTGCCTACCTTTCCTGGAAGCATCCCAAGTGGAACACTTAAGCCATCATTTCAGAATCCATGTTTTTTCTTCTAAGATGCTCAGGAGGAGTCAACAACGTGCCAGGATCTTCCAGAGTTTTCTCACCTGCTGGCTTTGGGTCCTGTGATGACTTAGTCCTACACAAAGCGTTTCATGCTCTAAGTTGATTCCTTTTGGCTCCCACAGCAGGTGTAGAAATGATTTCAGTGTATCTAGCCATATTTTTTATGTGGGAACTACAGAAATGACTCCTTCCACATGCTCTCTGTTTCGCCTGCGTCTCCTGAGCAAGGTGTGAGCCTCTGCAGAGGGCGAGGGATTAAGCACACACGTGCTTGGGCCTTTGAGTTTTCCAGCCCTGCAGTGCTGGGAATGGCATCGTGACGTGTGACTGGCTCTCTCCGTCACAGAGTCATCTGATACCTCTCAGGCTTCTGGGGGAGCCTTTTTTTGACAGTAAGAATAAAACTGCCTTCTCCTTTCATTCAACAGAAAGTAGAATCAATTGAAACCCGTTCTCTGAGATACGCCGCCTGCTCATAAAATGTAAAACATGGCAAGTTCCCCTCCTCTCCATATGCACCATCACCTGCCACAGGCAATGGCGGCCCCTAAACCCTTGCACTGCGCGAGAACCCCACCATATGTATTTAAACCGTAAGGAGAGAAGGAAGAGAAATAACTGCTGTGGTCTTTACAACGTTTCATTTTCTGTGCATGTTCAGTTATTCGTGTCATCATATGGGGTTCCAAATACAGACGCACCTGATCTCCTGTTTGTCACCCTCCCCATGGCAAATGTGATTAAACTGCCATTACAGTCTGTGCTCGCTCTGTTATGCCAAGGTGACCGCAGCAGCTGCAAAACGCTAACAGGATCTTTCTTTGCTCACTGCCAGGTAGTTAGTGAGAAGCCAGTAGCGCTAGTCTTTCTAGAAATAGATTTTAAAAACTAATTTTTTCTTTTTTGACAATAAATTTTCTGATTCTGAAATCAGCAGAGACAATGGATTCTCAGTTTGGAAAAAAATAATATGTTTAGGAAATTTTCTTGTATTTAATAGAGTTTGATGGGCACTCAAAGCCGATATGTGGGTATTCGAGGGCTCCAGCCTGTATCTCAAAGATACCCACGTCTGGGCACCACCTTTCCAGGCCTGTCTGCCTGCTTCCCAGGGCTCTGCTGCTGGCTTCCGAACACAGCAAGAATGTTCTAGCCATCACGCTTTGCTCATGCTGATTCCACTCTTCACTTTCTAAGTCCCACTTATCTTCAGGACCAAATTTGAAATGAAGCTTCTCTTGGCCTCAGCAGCCCAGAGCAATTTCTTCTTCCCCTTAACTCAACCAACAGCCCATGGGACGCTCGTCCCAGGTCATCTCGCATGGACAGGCCACCAACCTGAGGAGGAACGAAGGGGCCGGGTAACTCCTGTCCCCCTCAGAGCTTGCGTCTGCTCCTCAGTCTCCTGGCATGTGACTAGTGTTCTAACCTCAGTCTTGCCTCTCCCAGAAGCCAAGTGGACTGGGGTTTCAGCAGCAGGGTGCCACCTTCTGTTCATTCTCGGGAATTGTAATATTATTACTATTTTTACCATCACTGTCATCTATTATTGTCATGTTGGAGCTCTACTTGCAGCGTGCTGCTCTGAGCTCTTATCTTCCATGTCCGCTCGCTCCACCCCAGCACATGCACACACACACACATGCACACACATGTACACACTGTGCTGCAGGCCCTCCTGACCATGTCCCCGCTGTGACAGCCCGCACACTGGCTGTGTCATGCCTTGGAGGATGTGGTGCAGGCCAGGGCCTGGAGCTTACCTGGGGCCTCTGCGAGGCTTGTTCCCAGCCCGGCTTCTCCTCCGAGCATCGCTGCTCCTCCCTGCCCCGGCTCTCGAGGCACCGCTCGGGCCCTGTTCCCCTCTCCTTAAACACCCCAGGTCCTTGCTGAGCTAGACAGAGAAGGGGGGTTTCTTCCACTTCCCTCTTTGCCCTTCTCTTCTCTTTTTTGAATAGTTTATTTTTCTTCTTTTTTAAAATCTCTCCTTACCCCACAGCTAGATTCCTTCTACCTAGGTCTGTAGATCCATGCATCTGTCTGTGGCCCGAGAGAGGGACACCCACCCTTTGGCAGGAAGGAGAAGTGTGTGGAAAAACATTTATCTCACCAATTAGATTACACACTCTGCTCTGCGTAAGTTTCCGTGTCTGGTGGACTCTAAATAAATATGAGTTCAAGCCAATTATTTCAAAGCTTCTTCAAAACCTGATAGCAATTAGAGCTATTATTTGCCCAGCTTCTGTTAGGCTGCAGCTTCCTTACTAGAATTATCTCGTTAAACACGTACGGCCTTACCATGTAGCAGTGTCCTGATCCTCTGTTAGAGGCGACGAAGCTGAGACTCAGAGAAATCACTCAGTTAGTAAGAGTCAGAGAGGAGACTCAGGTCTCCTGACCCCGCAGCACACATAACCGTGCTTGCTGCCCGGTGAGCGGCAACCCCAGGAAGGCTGAAATTTGTAACTCTCACTTTGCAAGGCCAGGAGTTCAACTGCATGGGATGGAGCCTCAATGTTGAACAGAGTTGCATGCTTTGACAAAAATGTTGACAATTACAAAAAGAGATAGGTTAGCACATTTAACCATTTGAAAATTGCTTATGTATTTTGGAAAACTCAAGCCATGCTGAGATATTTCCTTCTGAGCCCCACAGTTGTGTTTTAATCCATAGATCTGGCTTTTGAGCCAAATACCTGGAGTATACCACCCTCTCTAACAGTTTAAATTGAAATATATCTGTCCTAAGTAGGTAATTTGTCAGCTGAAGGTTAATGACAGCAAAATGCTAATGATCAAATGGCAAATAAATGTATCATATTTTTAAGCCAAACTCCCTTAAGAAGCATTACTGTATAATTATGCTCTAGGAAACCTGCATCATCTACTAAATCAAAGTCAGAGAAGCCTTCCTTCTCAGCAGCAACATGTCTGTCTTCTATCTTTCTCTATTTGATTTCACAAGTTTCATATATCATTTAGCAGCTGCAATTGTTGTCAAAATGTTTTGGCTTCAAGTGTAAATATTTATAACTATTGTTTTGTTTTCCAAAACAAAGAGGAAGAACCATGTTGGAAACAGCAGCTAGAACTGCCGATGCTTGATGCTTTTAACATAGCTAAAGATGCCACTTTTGCAGGCCCCGGAGCCTCTCAGAGACCTTTTGCCCGGTTCTCTCTTGAGAATTACATGCTCTTCCCTGGATGGCACGTGCCAGGTCACAAGCTGGAGCGCAGACTTGTGTTCAAGGACTCCTAACCCTAACCGCATTGAAGGGGCTTCATCCAGGCCTGGCTGTGCGCTGAGTCAGTGGTTTTCATTCCCAATGAGAGGCACAAGCACATTTCTTCAAGGCAATTGAATTGCCAAGAGCTTCAAAGGCCATTATGATTATTATCATTCCAGTTTATACAACGGGAGAGACACTTAAAAACCAAACAGGTCCATACTAGACCCTCCTGTCCTCTGTGCTCCCAATGTTCCTCTTCCAGCTGGGACACTTGCCTGGAATCTGCCCTCGTCACTGGCGGGCAGTGACAGTGCAAAGCAGTCACAGGCTCTTGGTGTCACGGCCAAACTTACCATCCTCATATGAATCAATACGGGAAGAAGATTAGTTCAATCAGATTTGTCTGAAAAGTTTGCTTTCAAAAAGAATCCAAGGCGACTTATAATGAAAGTATATGAGTTGCAATTGATCACAAAAAAAAAAAAAGAAAAGAAAACTGTAGATGGGAAGGAGAAAGAGATAACGTCAGCTAACAGACTTTATTTGAGCACTGAATGTTTTTCTGAGCTTCCAGAAGGCTCAGAAGGAGGATCAAAACACCATGTCCAGCATTCATATAATCATTTTTTAATAGGAAAAGCAACTTTACGTTTTTGTAAAATTTTGAGAATGGGAAAAGTATAATTCCCCAGACTGAACAAAACTATTTCTTTTTTTGCATATTCTATCTCAGTCTTTATTTTTGTGAAAATGGCCTTATATTGTTCTATTCATAGTATTTATAAAATTTTATATTCTTCTTTCTCGCTCTTCCTCAAAACCCCTGTAAGCAGATGAATTTTGTCAGATGAATTTTGACAGAAACTAGATGACCCGGAGTTCAAAACCAGTCCCCCCGAGGAGCGCCTGGGTCTATGCGGCGCACTGGCGGAGGCAGAGGTGGGACCAGTGCTTGGTCTCTGGCTTGAGCTGTGGTTCCTGACCTGGACGGCCACTAAGCCCTTCGAGGCTTAGGAAAACTAGGACAGTTCTCCTTAGAAAATGTGCAGTCACACAATTACATAGTTTTTCATGTGATTTTAGGAAGTTGTAGAGCCACAACTGCAGATCTCTGACACAGAGTGACCTGCAGCGGGACTGCAAACAGAACGGAGATTCTCCTCAAGGCATAGTTCACAAGTAACAGCAAGACAAGAGATAACTCTTGGGACAGCAGAAACAGTGACCCTCAGGCCCAACCCTTTGGATGTGGAGATGGGGTGACTAGAGACAGTCTCGAATCGTGGGCCTCAGAAGGTTTAGTTTTAGGGCATCTTTACACTCTTTAAGATTATTTGAGAACCCCAAAAAGGTTTTGTTTATATGGGCTATGTCCATCAATATTTGCCATATTAGAAATGAAACCTAAATTTTTAAAAAATATATTTTACTAATTTATTGCAATAATAAATTCATTCCGTGTTAACATAAATGACATATCTTAATGAGAAGAATCACTGCATTTATATAAACGGTGAGAGGTGGCATTGTTTCAGGTCTGCATGGATCTCTGATACCCGTGTTCATAGAGAACATCTGGATGTTTGTACCCACTTCTGCATCCAGTCTGCTGTTCTGTTGTTTTGCTTACATATCTAGAAAAGGGAGGAGTATATCAATAATCTTTTCTGATATGTGAGTATTCTTCTTTGATGCTACCCCTGAAACTCAACAAGTGCTCGTTTGTTCAAAGTAAACTGCCAGAGGATGTGAATCTGAAGGAATTGCGGTGAACTGTTTCCACTCTGTCACATTAAAATCCATTGATCTTGCACTTTAAATGCTTATTTTACCAACAAATGGCTTTAACCTCTCACAGCCCCTGAAAAAGTAAGCCCCTGAGGCAGAGGCCCACATAGGTACAATTCTGCAGCGCTCTGTCCCCCATCTACGTACACTGTGGGGCTGCAAGTTCCCCTTCTGGGATTTTCCGCCCTTTAGGCAGCATGTTGTCCTTTTCACCTACAGTCAGCTACCAACGAAATGAAGTGTGGAGCAGGTAAGAAAGCACAGAGTGAGTGACACCATGGTCTTCAGTCATCAGGAAACCCCCTGCCTGCAAGGCCTGGAGGGAACAGAACAGGGGCTAATTTTTTCTATTTTTTATAGAGATGGGGTCTTGCTATGTTGTCCAGGCAGGTCTCAAACTCCTGGCCTCAAGTGATCCTCCCTCTTTGCCCTCCCAAAGTGCTGGGATTACAGGTGTGAGCCACCATACTTGGCCCCCCCTTCAGGGGAGTTTTGTCTGACAGTCGCACAAGACCCAGTGGTGACTGGTGGGTCAAGAACTCCTGATCAAAGCTCCTGCTCCAAACCTGCCCCCTTGCTGCCACATCTTTCCTTCCCAAGAAATCAATCCTTCTGAGCAAGGATCTGGCCCAGCCAGGAAACCCTGATATTTAGAGCCGAGGTCCCTAACCTTGACGTGGCCTTGTTATTTCTTTAAAACAAAAGTTGTTTTCATAACAAGGCCGACAGGCGATCGCCTTTGCGGTTGGCTCCGGAGACAGCCACTCACCAGCGTGCAAGTCAGGTGGGTGAAAACACCTGCCGTGAGCCCGCGCCTGCAGCGCGCAAAGGACGCCAGCGTGTGCTGTGCGGGCCGCGGGGCCGTGCCTGGCAGTGCCACTCGGCCGCCGCGGGGCCCGGGAGGACCGGCCGGTGGCCTGCTGGGTGGACAGTGAGCCGCACCCGGCCCCTCGGGGCTCACCGGGCCTTCGCTTTCAAGGACAGCGCTGCTGCTGGCTCCTGGCACTTTGGACACTGATGAACTGTTCAAGATGCGTCTCCGGCACCTTCCGTGTCCCTGTTGTGCAACTAACGTCCCCAAAGGAAGCGTCGTCTGAAGTGTCGGGGGCCCCTGAAGGAACAGGACGGAGAAGCACACTCCGTGCCAAGGGCGGGGGGCGCCCAGGCACAGGGACACTCGCGATCCTTCCAGATGGCTCTGTTTTCCGCCTCCGCCTCCGTCCGGTTCTCCTGTATTTTTACCGTTTATGACTCAAACGCGGGGCGTGAGCGGGGACCACGGGGTGGTGCATTGGCAAGAAGCACGATCATAAATCCTGCTGATGCGCCTTTTCTGGAAAGAGCAGGCAGCCGTCCTCTCGCTCACGTTCCAGGCGTGTCGCCACCTGCGCTTTGCTTGGTTCTCAGCTCCCGGGTGGGCGCAGTTTCCAAAACGCCTTAACGAGAAGAGGGTGATTGCGGGGCAGCCGCTGCCGGGAACACCTGTGAACCGTGGCGTTTAATCGAGCTGCAGCTAACGTTTATTGTGTGTGCAATGAGTAGGGGATTAACGGTTGTTTGATTGTCTTTCGATGGTTTCTTATTGTCTCTTCCTTTCTCTCGTGATGCTTTGGCAGAAATTCCAAAGAGCCTGCAACACGCTGAGATCAGGCATCCAAATCATCCAAGAGTCCCAGGATTTGCACACGAGGCAGAAGGGAGGGAGTTTATTCCTATATCTTCATGAGGAACATACGGTAGAAACTTAGAGGCAGGTGGGAAGGCAGTTCGTTAATCAGGGATGAAAAGACACCCCCCCCCCCCAGAGCAAAGAAAGCTGATCTGGAAAGTGCGCTATCATTTCCCAGGTGGTACCAACTTCTACTCTTATTTCCAAATGCACTTATCAGAAGCAGACTGGAACTGAGCTGGGGAAATGAAAATACATGAAGGATCTTGTGGACTAAACCAAAGGCTCAGGAATAGTTTTGGAGACAAAAAGATAAATTATCCTTATTTTTTTCTTGCCAAAGCTGAGTGCAAATAAAGCATCCACTGTCTTGGCTGCCCTGTGCTGGCTGTCCTCTGGGTTTGTAGGACCCCATTCCCTGTAATCCGTCGTCCCTGACAAGTCTCTGGAGGCTAAGCCCTCAGACCAAGATTTTTCTCTCCCCAGTGTGCAATTTCCTTTTTTGTTGTTGTTGTTGTTTGAGACAGGGTCGCACTCTGTTACCCAGGCTGGAGTGCAGTGGCGTCAGCCTACCTCACAGTAACCTCAAACTCCTGGGCTCAAGAGATCCTCCTGCCTCACCCTCCCGAGGAGCTGGGACTACAGGTGCACACCACCACGCCTGGCTAATTTTTCTATTTTTAGTAGAGACGAGGTGCTGCTATGTTGCCCAGGCTGGTCTGGAACTCCTGGCTTCAAGTGAGCCTCCCACCTCAGCCTCCCAAAGTACTGGGAGGCGTGGGCCGCCAGGCCCAGCCCCCAGTGTGCAATTTCCAAGTTGCTTTTCAGTAAGAGCATTCCATGTGTCTGGCATTTTAACTTCATTTTCATAAGGAATTTGGGTGTATATAAATGTTCCTATTCTAGACTTGAGGCTATTCCTCTGTGCTGTCAACCTGTGCTTACAGCTGCAAAGAAGGAAATGTCAGTGTTCTTGGTAGACAACCTTCAGACAGATACCTTTGGGAAGAACTCTGTGGAAAGCACACATACAAGCATGGGCACCACACTTCTTCTTGCCAGCTGCAAAATGTCCCGCAAGGAGTATGTTGAGGTAAGCAGATCTGCGTAGGGTTTAAAAGCCTAATTAACACCAGCTTCCTCCTCTAACAAGCAGTTGTAGGCTGCGGGCCCCCAACCACATCCGTGGCAGCCCCAGCCCAGGACTTCAGTCTGTGGCCGTATCTCCTCCGGGTGTTCCCACTGCACAAGAGCTGATACAGACTCCATGAGGCCAGGTGACGCCTCTGCGTCACCTCAACTAGAGGACACCCAAACAAAAAGGAAACACAAACAATACAATGAAAGAAATAAGAGAAAAACCTGTAGCATCCAGTCCCTTTGGTCTAAGTATGTATATTTTGCTTTTGTTCTAGCTAGCAACTTTCTTAGAGGAACCTGAAACAAAGGGGGAAAGTACCGAAAAAGACATATGTGATTGAAATTAGCTGTTATCTTCAGGACGCCACCGGATTGCACACGGGATAATGAATTAAATGAAGTAGAAACCATGACCTGAACTGGAAATGTGCTTTGTGCCTAATGTAATTAATCTCTATTGAAACAGCTACGCCGTTTAATTTGTGTTGCATGAATAATGAAATGAAAGGGGCACTTACGAATTAACTTCTTAACCAGCAGAGAAGGTGCAAACTCCAGGCTTATAAATTGATTGGGATTTTCCTGACAACTCCTTGGGTCTGTGTTTACCAGCCACGCTTCCTGTCTCTCATTGGCTGGGCAAAGACAGATCTTGCTTTTTAGCCATTTCCAGTTCATCTAGACTTTTTAAAACTCTACCTCATAAGGACATTTTTGGACTGTGATCCACAGGGTGTGTGTACAGCTAAGAAAGCTGCAGTCTTTTCCTACGAAGTATTTAGCCATCTCCTTTCAAGATTTCCTTCCTTTCCATGCTTGGAGAGGACCGAAGGTGAGTTATTCCATAGCTATTTTCATGCTGGTCTGTACCTCTGAGACTACTGTGCGCCTTTGGAGACACTCGTAGGCACACTGGCCCCAGGAGGGTAGCGCACCAGGAAGGCCTCAGGCCCTGGTGGCTCATGCGAATCACGGAAATTCACCCCCAGCCCCTGCATTCCTTCAGCATTTAACACAATTTTACTAAAGACTTAGGAACAGCACACGATCACTACACAGTTGACCCTCGAACAGTACGGGTTCGAGCTGTGCAAATCCACTCATACGCGGATGTTCTTCTGCCTCTGCCACCCTGAGACAGCAAGGCCAGCCGGCCCCTGCCTCCCCTCCCCCTCAGCCTGCTCAATGTGCAGATGACAAGGACAAAGGCCTTTATGATGATCCACTTCCACTTGGTGGATAGTGAATGTGTTTTCTCTTCCTTATGGTTTTCTTGGTAACATTTTCTTTTCTCTAGCTTACTTTATTGTAAGAATACAGTCTATACTACGTATAGCGTACAAAATATGTGTTTTTCAGCTGTCTATGTTATTGGGAAAGCTTCCGGTCAACAGCAGGCTCTTAGTACTTAAGGTCTGGGGAGTCAGAAGTCAGAAGCTGATTTTCAACTGCATGGGGGTCAGTGCCCCTAACCCTCAAGGCTTTCAAGGGTCACCTGTAAATAAAAGAAAAGCTTAGTGGTAAATGCCCTAGAACATGGGTATTGCCTCCTCCTCTCCCTCCCCTGCTAGCTTCCCCTTCTTAGCCCACCGACGTGTTGCAGGCACCAGCCTCAAATATTTGGGTAGAGGTGGGAGGGTGAGGAGTTGAATAATATTTTTCAAAACAAATTAAGAATTTTCTGGGACAGGTCAATCTAAATTCATATTTAGAAATTTAGGGAAAAGGTTATCTGAAAGGCCACTGTTAATGTTTGTAATTTACATACAACTGTGTCCTTTTAGATAACCTTTGGTTTTTCTTTTTTCTGCCATCCATCTCTTCTCTTCCTCCTGTCGTCCCTGGAGCAAACGCACTCACTGCTGGGTCAGTGAACAGGACAGAGCTCCGACAACCATGGTCTAGAAAAAATCAACCTAAAGGTAGGAGCAATAGAGGCAGAGGCAAGAAAGAGCAGAGGAAGAAAGAAGGATTTTTGTGCTTTATAAACACAGTAAAAGTGCTGTCCATTATAGGTCGTTAGTACAAGTTATTGAATGGCTTGAGCTAAACAGAAAAAGCGACCTTTGAAGATGGGGGCTTCCACCGCTGTGGTCAGGAATCTGCATTCAGCTGACTAAGACTTTTTGCTTGGCCAAACTTGAGTCAAGTTTCTGAACTTTCCTGGGCTCATTTCCTTGTAAAATCTAGTTTTAGCAAAAGAACCCTGCTAAGTCGGTTTAGCCAGAACTCTCGTCACGGATATCTGACATCCTTGGTATCAGATCAGGTTCCCCATCGTCCATGTCCCCAAGTCGTGTCTGACCACCTGGCCTGTCTTCAGCAAGAATCCTGTGAGCTCAGTTTGGCTAGAATCCTCCTGACCCCTGATGCTTCCTCTTAGCAATTTTCTATCCACGGGCCCCACCCTGCTCCATGGCCCACGCTGTGTTCAGAGTTGGGCCCAATCTCTCTCCCTCACTGCAAGATCTTGCTTTAGTGGTCCCTACTCCTGTCATGATGGTCTGGAATAAAGTCTTCCTTGCTGTGCTTTAGCAAGTATCACGGAATAGTTTTTCTAGCAGTTATGGTGCCTCGACTCGAATAGAGTAAGATTTGTCATTGCACCCGGTCTTCTCACCCAGGACCCTCCGTACCCATCTCTGAAGCTCTGTCGTCACTCCTGCCTGATTGTCGGGAGGTCCACTGGGGAGCCAGACTTGGAACCGTTGCTCTAGACAAAAGCCCCTTAACACTGGTAAGGAAAGACTCTAATTCTTAAGGTGTGAGTGTCCTCTCTGAGCTGGGTTCGAGTCCCAGCTTCTTCTGAAAGAAGGCTGGGCTGCAAGTTTGTCTTCCTGGTCCTGGTTCTGTGGGGGTCCTTGTTCTGTGTTCCCTGACTCCCTGGCTGTCTATGAGGCCCCTCTGGTCTCTCTGCTCTCTCTGTTGGATCCACTTCTCCCATGAGAGTGTCTCTGTCCCCTGGACCCTTTTCTTGAACCCCTGATGACATATGTTCCATCAACTCTGTCCACACCTTCTCGTTGGCATGATTCTGCCCTCTTGAAGCCTTTGCTATTTCCCCCTTCATACCCTTAACTCCCCCATCCCTCTGTCCACCCCGGCCAGACCTTGTCCTTCCCATTCCAGCCCTTCAGTCACCCCTACCCTCCATTTTGGGATCTCAAGGGACTCAGGGTCCCCTCAAAAACAAACCTCCTAAGGCTGACACAGTAGGAAAATGAGAACTATTTGGAAACTGAGCAAATAAAAAAATCCTAAAAGTGTTCTCCACAAATATTGGTAAAAAGCTTTAGCTCTTAATCAGTAGGTAATCTCAACCTGTCCCGTTTTCATCAGAAACACAGTTTGGATAAAAACATAAGTGGAGATAAGCCAGTGAGTTTATGTTACTATGTTTTACTTCCTCATGACTAAAAATTTTAAAATAAAAAGGTATAAGATCTGATTGTATCAATATGTTTATGTATGTGTACATGCATGTACATGTTTGCACGCTATGCATATGTGATATTTTTCTACCTCCAGTTTAGTGTTACCAAACTAAACTGCCCAAATTATCTTAGGGATAAATGAATACTCAAACAAATTAAGTTTTCATAAGATTCTCAGAAAAATAGAGACTGACCCCAATTTTTTTTATTTTTTAAGTTCACATATCTGAGATAATCTTTGGTAAATAAAAGCTAGTTTTAAAATTGTTGGTAAAATAAAAATGGGAATGTCTTCAAAATTGTCAGCATGAAATATGATATACACACACGTTTTTGTCTGAGTTTGCTGGTCTGACAGGTTTGTGTTGTCTCTGCTGGATAGTTAAGGCCATAAAACCATAAATTCCACCTAAAAGCAGAATGCACAATAAAAATGAATTATTTAATTGTTTTATTCATGTCAGTTGTCAAAGTAAAAAATAAAAAAGACAGGAAGGAAAAAGAGAGGGGTGTAAAAGCATTGTGAAAAATCTTAGCCTGTGTGATCAAAGCAGATTGAGATTGGATAGATTCATTTATAAAGTTTTATTAAAATTTGTTTTAGTAGTACATTGATGAAAAAGTAAAACTTAGTCTTCTCTATTAAAATAACAAGGTTTTTTTTTGGAGTACTGGTCTGAGAATGCGAAGTATTTTTTTTTCCTTTTAACTAATTGGCCTCAGAAACAAAGATTCTGTATTTTATTAAGATAATTCCTTATATATAATGCTGTCTTTTATTAGGTCTTTGATTACTTATGAAAACTAAATCTTCTCAATATTAAAAGACCTAATTTTTTATTTATAACTATGTAACCTGTATTTGCCTTTTAAATCTTTTATTATCATTTGATTAAAAAAATAACCAGAATCATTTTTAAGTATGTGTTTCAAACTTTTTGACATTTTTGACAAACTTCTTAAAATCAAATTCTAAATTAAATCTTTTTAACCTGGAATTAACTTTGGGGTTTTCCAGTTGAGCCCCTGGTAAGCTCAAAGGATGTGTCTCTAGCCTTGTAAAAGAGAGAAATTAAACTAATTAGACTTATTTGATACATTAAATTATATTGAAAGCATTGCCAAAAAAAGTGATGCTAAACTTTTTAAAAGATATATTTATGGGTATATAATTGATATAATTGTTCCAAAGATTGTGTGAGATTCCTAGAAACCTAATATGTTAGTCGTAATTTTGGTTATTATGTTAAATGTTGTAAGCCACAGAAATAACCAAATTTCCTTGTCACTTGCATCATTATTCTAACGAATTCTCATCAGATTTTTAACCATGGTCATTTTAAGTCCTTGTACTCCATGGAAAGTTATTGTTTTACTTTAATTCCTCTCTGAAAACATCTTTAATCAGCTACAGTCCAAAAATGCTTCTTCCTCAAGAAGATAAATGGAAAAGACTTTGGTAAATACTCTTGAATACAGGTTTCTGTATAACCTTAAGATTATACCATTGGGTTGGGTAAGAATTTCCAGAACTCTAAAGAATAAACTGATGGCTTCATGAAACTGCTAACCAAGATCAGGCAGAACAAGAAATAATTACACAGGACTGAATGAACTGATGAGGATAATTTTTAAATGACTTTTTGTTTGAAACATTGCTGGCTCTTTAAATGTTTTGTTTGCCAGATTTAAGGAAATTGTGGGAAAATTTGTTTTTCTTTTTAGCTATCTATAGCTTACAGCAATTTGACAAAGTATAGTTAGTTTAGTGAACAAATTTGAAACGTTCACTTTTTCTTCCTACCTGATCCCTCCAGGATTCAGAAACTATTCATGAGTATTCTTATTTTTATGGTAATGTAGTTATTTGCATAAATTCAATAGGAATCTATTCTTCTTGTTACAGGACACAATTGGAAATACTGTTTGTATGACTGGAATGCCACATTTTGAGATACAATCAGACAACATTAAGAAAATAAGATTGACTTGGCCAATAAATCCTCCTTGGAAAAACTGACCTGAGGTTTCCCAGCCTTACAGGTAAGTAAGGAATGTCACTTCCTGGCAGGCTCAGGAAGCTCAGGATATTTTGAGGACTTTGAGAGGAGAGAAGCTCACCTGAATCTATAGGTGTTACAGATGCAGCCTGGTGGCAAGCCCTTGGTTTGGCCTCCTAGCCTCAAGAGGCTTTTATAAGTTCAGTCTGAGATCCTTTAGTAAAAGTTCCAACAAAACAAACTTAAGAACTAACATGATCAATCACTGTTCTTGTTGCACTTATGTAAATAAACAAGGAGAGTCTAATGAGACTAAACTCATCTTGAAAACAAATTAGTCTTATTTTGATTATCTTTGTTAGAAATGGGGATGACTGTAGAGAGTAAAAATTAGCTTTTAGGAAAAAACTATACTATTTTCTATATTAGATTCTAGTCCTATTTGTTTTCGTTGATGTTTTATTATTTACCTGCAATCTGGACTGGATCTTAAATTCTTCTAGTTTCCTCCAATATCTGGTTGTAACTCTCCAAACTAATGCTTCTTATTTTCTCCCACTCTTCCGGCTTGGAATCACTGAAATTAAACTTGTTCTTTTCCTGAAGCTCTGCAGCTGCAGCTGGATGACTTGATACAAACGTCCGAGAGATCATCCAACAGCTTATTCACAGACATGCTTCATGACAGTCAAACCTCAAACCAGGAAAATCTGTCTTTTGCCTGTCCTCACTCCAACTGAAGATGCTTCATGCCCAACATCTGGACATCTTCTTGACTAGCTGCTCTCTAATCTCAGAAACTGAATCTATAGTCTGTCCCAACCATTAATCTTTGTTTTTCTTTTATTTTAATAGAAATTAAGCTCCCCTCATTAAAGGCTCGATGGCTCACACCATCCAGGAGATGTCCTCCGCTGCCAAGTCCCAGCACATGGATAAGCAAAAGGCGACCAAAGGAGAAAATGGACTCACATTGTTCAAGAGGGGCTGACAAATATTCTTTGCTTGGCCAAAAAATGTATTCGGGCTTCTGCTCCTTCTAGGCCCACCTGTGCACTTTCCTATAAAATCCAGTTTTGGCAAAAGAACCCTGCTAACATTTTAGCAAAAACCTCCATCCTCAATATGTGATCAGCTCCTCATCTTCCCCACCCCAAAGTGGTGCCTGACCCCCCTAACCTGTCTCCACCAAGAATCCTATTAGGTCAGTTTAGCCAGAATCTCCCTCACCCCTGTGTTTCTTCTTAGGCATTTCCCATCCACTGACGCCCACCCGCTCCTTGGCTATGAATTCCCACTTACTCACTCTGTATTCGGAGTCGTGCCCAACCTCTCTCCCCTGCTACAAAACTCCATTATAGTGGGCCCCACTCCTATTGCAGTGGTCCTGAATAAAGTCTTCCTTACTGCACTTTAACAAGTATCATTAAATGTTTTTTTCTTCAACACAGTGCATGGATATAAAAAATGACAAGTGATCACCCAGCTCTCTCTCTGACAGAGTGACAGTCTATTGTTCCAAGAGTCCAGAGAATTCCCTCCCACCTGTTAGTGTTTCCTTCCTCACCAACAGCTTCAGAGATAGGAGACCTTTATCACTTTCTGTTCCAACTTCCTTTTCAGTACCATTCTCAGCTTGTAGGTATCCGTCCCAGGAAAGTAAAGTGCCCTAATGCTCTTCCTCAACAGCCCCACAGATCCATGTCATGTCCTCAACTGAGTCCACCTCCTCATCAAATATGCTTTCCCCTCTACTAGCTGCTGGGCAGAACAAGAATGAAATAAATGTGTTCGCACTAAGGTGTTAATCCATTTTAAAGAAAATTCTCCTTAGTCAAAAGAAAGACTTTCAAAGTGCAGCATATTAGGCATTAACACTGGTTGGTGTGGGAGAAGATTTTGGAGGCAAACAGGAAAGAGTCTGGTAACCCACCCCACTTCTCGGGCAGGCGTTCGGCCGAGTATGCCCCAGTTCGTGTCCTAGACACACACTCGTTATTGGAAAACAACCTGTAGAGAGAAACCTCTGGCTTGTTCAACACACTTAGCTCTGTACCTTCCATGTCTTCTGAGAAAAGATGATAAGAGACAAAAGCTTGTTGGTTTAAGTTGCTAACTTAAAACTTAAGCTGCTGGATAACTAATAAATATACAAAAGAGATATGTTAATAAATATATACAGTTATGCAAATTTATATAAATGCAAATATTCTTCCCTGTTCTAAAAGAATTTGAGGCTGCATTATGATTACTTTTATTTGCTCATCAAATGACCAAATTTGGTATGGTACCTTTAAACAGTATGTTGAGTTGTCATTTTATGTCACATTGTACTACAATGAACTTTGAGTTTTCTTCAGTTTTAAAACTGGTAAGATAGAGCTTTACCTTCACATTTTTTGCCTGCTTTTTGTAAAATATTCTATGAAAATAGAACTTACTAATAGCACAGAAAATTAGACTAATTATAGTTAAGTTACATGCAACTGAAGTTTAATTTGTGAAGGTTTGGTCTCCTTTACTTTTTTGGTTTCCTTTCTAAAAATGAGTATTTCCTATAGCTGTTCAGAACAATGGAAGGCACTAATAGTAGTTTTGTCTTCATCAGAACACAGAAGTTTTGCTTGAATTAAAAAACAAATTTCTGCCTTTCAATTATTGTGTGTTTCCTGATTTGGACTGAGTAATTCAATTGTCCCTAATTTTAACCCTAATTTGCAGAAAATGAGGAATCTGCAGTGAAGGCAAGAGCTGGTGGTAGACAGAAATGTGCTGCTACGTCAGCAGGGCCGGGGGCAGATGACTCCCATTCTGTCCCCATAGCTCCCAACAGTTATTCTACACCATAAGAAATTGTCAGGTTCCCTCCGAAACAGCATATTCTAATTATTTTGTCCCTTAAATAATTTATGTATTCACCTACATCTCTGATTTTAAATCTTAGAATCAGGGAATTTATAGCCACTTGAAAAAACTGATATACTTTTTATGTATCCAAAATTAGTGGCTTACACAACAATAAAAGTTTATTATCTCATATAGATTCTGTGGGTCACAAATGTGGTGGCAGCTCAGCTGAGTGGTTCTGGCTTTGGGTCTCCCATGAGGTTGCAGTCAAGGTGTCAGCTGGGGACGCAGTCATCCGATGGTCAACTGGAGTCGACAGAGCTGCTTCCAAGAGAGAGCACTCGCACGACAGGTAGCGGGACGCCTCAGTTCCAGGCCATTTGGACCTGACATGGGGGCTTGTGTCTCTCATGACAAGGGCACTGCCTTTCCACAAGCCATCTAAGACAGGGGAATACAGAGCAGGAGTATTTCTCATGACCTTGTCTCAGAAGCAGCAAACCTTCATTTCTGCAGGCTCCCATTGTTTACACAGCTCATCTCTACTGAACGTGGGATTTGGAAGGATAATGCGTGCATATGCTATATATCTCAGAACCATCCCTAAATAGGACCCGGTGATAGAACCCATCCTCAAATCCATTAACATTTCTTCTGAAAAATTAGGAATAGTCTTGGTTTACTTTTTTTTAACCTAAGAAATTAGCCATAAATTTATTTTTTAAATATTAAATTTTCAGAACTCTGGATTTTGAGATTGTAGAGAACGTATTGTACAGATGAACAATTAACATTTCTTTTTTGGTTACTTATATGTAGGTCTACAGCTGAATTATCACACCACGTATTTTATCCAAGTAACTTAGAAAAAGTACAGTCTACTTCAAATGCAGAGTCTCCTATAGAGTTTTATACAGAATCATTTTATTACATAGATATTAGACATAATTAAAGGTATTGTATTGAGTTAATAAATCTTAAATATTTTACTCAGCAGAATAAAAACATTCAAGATCCAAAAGTATTTAATTATTTAAAAAAATACTTGGAAAAAGTAGAACATTTTTTCTTGAAATTTTCCAGGTTATCACACCTTTAGCTATAGTCCAAAAATGCACATCACTAACTATAGCTATCCAAAGTGAAAACAAAGAAAATGTAACAATAGACTTGGAAACAATAAAAGCTACTTATCTCATTTACAATTAGCAATGATTCAAGAGGACGGTATATTGAACGGTGCTGTAGATTTTTTTTATAGTATTGGGTCAGAGTGGAATGATTCTGTGCTTGGAGTCAAATGGATGCAGATATGGATCCTTAGTTATGTTCGACCTTCAATGATTGGCTTAAACTCCTTGAGCTTCATCTGTAGACAGGAGATAACACCTATCTTTCAGGTTAATTAGAAGAACTAGAAAGAATTATAGGTCTTGCTAGCTTGTATAGGCTCAAAATATTAGCTTTTATTGTTGTTTATGTAATAACATCTCTCTGAAAATTTGGGTATATATTGTTTCCAGACACTGAATCATATTTAAAATACAGTTAAGAATTTGCAAATAATAAAATCCTTTGCTAATTTCTATTTGGAAATAGAATAATCTTTCTGTAAGGAAATTATGACCTTCAAATGACCAATGAGTTGGTCTAGTAATTTAAAAATATTAGGTTGGCCTTCAGTGGGGCATGACAGACTTGAGTGGGGTAAACACCTCCATGCCAGCAATGGGCATCCGTGGTCTTCATGAAAGAGAAAGAAAAGGAAAGTTTTCCTGGCCTTTTACTCTGTCCCTTTGCATTTAGTTACAGATAGAAGGGAATCTGGGCCAGTGCCAAGGACAATAAATGTGAATTTCTCCTTAGATACAGTGCAGTGTTTACAAGGTTAGATGTCTGGCACAGGACTTTGGCATTATGTGATACAACTTTTGTTGTGTTAATGAACCTCATTCATATGCTGATAAGACTTCTGCTGCTGGTGGCAGAGGGATGCCTTGAAATTAATATAAAGGGCAGCTGTAAGTTTTAATTTACTACAACCTGATCAGCCCAATGTATGTGCTATTCTCATCATAAATTTAACCATGGTTACATTGCATGAGTCGATAATTAGCATGCACACCATTACTCTTACATCGAGTACAATATGCACTTTGTTTCAGCCATACTTCTTTTAACAGTTCACAGAGTAAATTAAATTTACAAGACAGTTTTCATCAAGGTGCATGCAGTGATATCCTGTCTCAGCAACAAAGGATGTCGGAGATTATCTGGGTCCACCCCTTCATTTTGCCAATGAGAAAACTGCTCCAAAGAAGAAAAGGGATTTCCCCAAGGTCACACAGCTCCCAGAAGCTGGGGGTGCTGGCACCCCATCTCCTGCCTCCCAGGCTAATTCTCTTTCCTCTTTATTTTACATCAACACACAGCGGAACTGTGGTTAACACTCTAAATGGGAAGGCTCCGTTTCTTTTTCTCATCTACTCACACTTTCTTTTAAATAAATTAAAACATTCTGCCAACTTTTCTATGGAGTATAAATCATCTGCTGAGTAACCATAGCATTTGCGGAAGGGCTTTTGGAAGCAACGTCTTCCTTTCTTTTCATGCCCTTGAGGTTAATTTGACATCATCTCATGCAAAGACTGTTACAATGAACTCATCTCCCCACCTCTGCGATCTCCCCATGCAATCCCAACCTTGAAAATAGCCATAACCAATTCATCCCTTCAATTCCATTCCAGGTATCGCTGGATGGGGCACTGTTATACTGATGGGTGTGCTACAGTCAACACTAAGAAACCAAGTCCTACGTCCTCCTCACAGAATCCCCAAAACTCCTGCAGCCTTTCTGACCACAGCAGTTCAGGCCAACCTCTCTTTTGCACGGCAATCACTAAGTATTGCTTTAAAAAACAGATTCCTGGGCACCACCTCAAGCCACTGAATCAGGATCACTGGTTTAAAAATCTGTTTTAAGCAAGCACCCTTGGTGAATCTTAGGTACACCACAGTTTGCTACCTATACTCCTCTAAAAATCAGTGTCTGTGTCATTCACTGGGCACTCACCAAAAAGCATCATTTTACTGTTTGTCCTTCTGCAAGTCATTGAAATCTTCCATATATTGTATTGTTGGCTTCTTAAGGATAGAGGCTCTAATTTCACACTTTCTGTATGTCCCGCGGTGTCTAGTGCCACTGATTAAATGGATTAGCTATGCAATTTATTAAATGACTTCATAATTAAATGTGAAGCAACATTATTCATTCTTGAGACACATTTTCCCCAGGAAAGCAGCAGAAAATTTGATTTTTTTTTTTTTTTTAAAAAGTCTACTTTGCAAAGCTGCCAAACTTGACCAGAATCTCTGGGAGGACACTAAGGAGACCATGGGACTGTGGTTATGACTTCTGAGTCTCATCCCCTCTTGTGTTCCCATACACCCGAGGGGTATTAGATAATTCTGTTCCTTGCTCTCAGACCCTTGGCTTTATTGTTAGCTGTCTATATCCCAGGTCTAGAGCAAGACGGTGGCTCAGGACTAAACTAATCAGCACGATCGCATCTACCAACTGTAATATATTCAAGAACACGTGCTACTCAGTTAGGGCCAAAGAGACATCAAGCGAGATTGGCTAGGAGCTCCCAGCACTGAAGCCTTCTGCATGTGGAAGAGAAAGCACGTGTCCTTGGCAGCCATCTCACGACCTTGACAGCCATCAGCCTTATCATAAGGCAGATGCCGTGGAAGGCAGAGCAAGGTGGGAAGAAACAAGAGTCCCTGAGGATCTCAGTGAACACACGGATCAAACCATTCCTGAAGCTGACTTTATCTTTGGCTTTTCTATAATAGTTATGTGAGGCCCTTACCCCTTTTTATTATTCAAGTCACTTTGAGCAGGCTGTTCTGTTACATGTGACCAAAACTATCCTGGGTGACACAGATAAGGACTCTGTTTATCTTTTTCACTGCTCTATCCCCAGGGCCTAGCATGGTACACATGCAGGTAGATAACTGAGAGATATTTTTGAGTGAACGTTCATTCGTTTTTCCTGCTGGACTAAACACCTACGATAGATTCCGATTTGTGTCGTTAGAGACCACGATGTACTGCGCTACGCATTCATATACTGAGGCCACACCATACTCCAAGGCCTTTGTTATTTCTGTGGATATAGAGATTTTTAATAGGGAAGATGAAGAGAATTCATGCGTGCTGAACACCTGAAATAGTTCAGGAACTGTGCTAGGTGCTTCATATAAATGTTCTCGATTTTCCCTTACATAAAACAAACAAAATTATCTCTGGGTGATTAAGTGATTAGACCAAAAGTCACCTAGCACTATGTGGGGAAACTGACGTTCAAACTCAGGTTTCTCCTGCGCCCCCGTCTGAGGTCTGTGCCCAAGTGCCCCCGGGCGGGAGGGAGGCGAGCGCGACCAGAGAGTGTGACTGACGCTCACAGTGCACCCCGTAGCAGGAGGCGGCGATGCATTGTCCCAAGGTCGTTGAAGGGGAAAATACAAGCCTCTGCCTCAGAGACATAATGTTTGTTACTCACAATGTTTTTTTTCCTCTTTTAAAATTTAATTGGAGCTCGTTTTTAGCCTCTGGGACTGGCGAGCGACCCTGAGGTCGGTGGCCCCGCCGTGGGGTTTCGGCCGATTCATGAGGGTTATTTTGCCTGACGAGGGCCCTGTTCTAATGGGAAGGGTTGTCACATCCTGTTCGTGTCACGGTTCTGAGCTCACGGCAGCGCATTTGGTCCAACCGCTCCCTGCCCAGCGCCGCCGTCCCCTCCCCGACGTTCCTTCGGCAGCCCCACGGGGGCGCGCAGAGCGCGCGTCGCACCCGGGTCGCTGCTCCCGCCGGGCACGCGCTCTCCGCTCCCGCCGGGCACGCGCTCTCCGCTCCCGCCGGGCACGCGCTCTCCGCACCCGCCGGCGGGAGCGCCAGACCACGCGGCTGCGCCGCCAGGATGGCGAGGGATGGCG
Source organism: Lemur catta (assembly GCF_020740605.2). Lineage (NCBI taxonomy): Eukaryota > Metazoa > Chordata > Mammalia > Primates > Lemuridae > Lemur > Lemur catta. The sequence continues at coordinate 6,947,928 of NC_059149.1, read as the reverse complement.
GGCGGGACCCTGCGGGACAAGGCGGGACGGTGCGGCCCTGCCAGACCCGCCCGCGTCGCCGCCTCCCGGCTGCTGTCGCCCCGCGGGCTGCGCTGCTCCTTGGCAGAAGCTTCAGTCTCTTCTCGGCGGCAGGGGCCCTTGTGGGCGGCCGATAAACGTCCCGAAACGGGGGTCCCCGCCGCCCCGCGTTCGGACGAGGCGCGTCCCGTCGTCGGTCCTTCTCGGGGGCGGCGACAGGGCCCGATGCTTCCTTAGCGCCGAGAGGACCGCAGAGCGGGGCATCGGACCCGGATGAAAGCATGGACAAAGACAAGGATGGGTGGCGGACAGGGGTGTCGGGGACGCGAGGAGAGAACTGCAGAGAGGGGAGCAAGGAAAGAGGCGCGGGAGCGCGACCCTCGGGACGGAAGGGCCCCTGCCCCGTCCCCCAGCTGCGTCACCCGGGGCGTTTGCACCCAGGTTTGCCGCCCGGCCGGTTCCAAGACCAACCCTAAACCGTGGCGCTCGGCAGGAATCGCCTTGTCGCCGAGGCCGAAGCCTGGAGCCATTGTCGCTCCGCGGGGGCGCGCTCGGGGTGAGCCCGGGGCTTCCTTAGCACCCCTTCTCCCCTTCTTTAGAAAAATATTTTAGGGTGTTTTGAAAATTTTTTTGCACACAGTAATTCTATTTACGAGGTACGGTGTGATGTTCCAATATGTTTGCTCTGCAGCCCGCCCCCCCGACGCTCAGCAAGCTGTCCCAGGTCACGTGTCTGGGTCCCCACCTCGGTCTCTCTGTGTCTTCCGTTGTTCGACGGGACCGAGGTCCGATTCGGATTCCCAGGGTGGTGGTGCCAACAGCCCGGCCCGGTTCCAAGGGGGGCGCTTCACGTGCGGTCTGTGTGAATCCTGCCCCTGGCGGCGGAACATGCACAAACTGTCACCTTTTGTGTCGCCCGTGTCGTCAATACCCCGACACTTGCGCTCACGTTGGGCGGAGAGTGTGTGTCGGGGGCGCGTTTATGTCTGTTAATCCCAGACTTTTGCAGGCTCCTGTCTGCACAAATCATTACGTCCGCTGTGTCGTAGTCAGACAAGTTCTGGTTGTGCCAGGCCTCCTAGACTGAAACCCCCCTTCCGGAATATTGACCTTGGCATGAACCAGGAGAAACACTCTAATTTCCTTGGATTGCTGCTCCCGTCGGGAAGAGCACTATCTTATAGCTGCGTTGGTTCCTCTCTCAGCTTGTCCCCCGCCCCACCCCGTGTCTCTCTTGCCCCATAGCTGGGCTCTGGGGGTGGCCGGGACCGGAGCCAGCCTGCCTTTGTGTTCTCGCCGCCACCCCAGCTCCCACAGCAGGCACAAGGACCTTCCCAAGCACAGCCCTCCCCAGGCCTCCCCTGCTCAAAGCTCTTTAGTGGCTTCCCACTGGCCTCAGAGGAAAAGAAATTAAAAAATAAAATCAGAGCAAATTTAAAGTTGAACAATTTTAATCAAAAGTAGATGCTCTAACAAATAAAAGTGATAAACCTCTGCCTAATTTCCTTAAAAAATAAGAAAGAAGATACAATCATAATATAGGTTTACAAAGATAGTGTTTTCATATATATATATATATATACACATACATGTGTACATATGTATAGTTACATGTAGTTTTATACATGTATGTTTATATTTATACACATATATAATCTCAGTACTAAAATTAGAGCTAATAATGAAATTTGGGTATATTTAAGGCTTTTTTTTTTTTTTTTTTTTTTTTGAGACAGAGTGTCACTTTGTTGCCCAGGCTAGAGTGAGTGCCATGGCGTCAGCCCAGCTCACAGCAACCTCAAACTCCTGGGCTTAAGCGATCCTCCTGCCTCAGCCTCCCGAGTAGCTGGGACTACAGGCATGCGCCACCATGCCCGGCTAATTTTTTCTCTATATATTTTTAGTTGTCCATATAATTTCCTTTCTATTTTTAGTAGAGATGGGGTCTCGCTCTTGCTCAGGCTGGAATTTAAGGCTTTTTAAATGACTCAAGTAGAGGAAGAAAATTAGAATAGACCAAAAATGTGAAAGAAATGTTCAAGTTTATGAAAGAATGACCCCTAGGAAAGATGCCACTGGGAGAGTTATTTCAAATTTTCAAGGAACATAGAGGTAATCTCTGTACCATTTAAGTGGTTTCAAAGGATTCAAAAGAATTAAAAAGCTTTAAATTTCATTTGACTAAGTTAGTATAACTCTGATATTAAAATCTCATTAAACTTTTAAAAATAATTTAGACCAGTGCCACTTATGAATATAGATGCCAAAAATATGTTTAAAAAAGCTAATATAATTTGTAAGTATGTTAGAGGAATAACACATTGTGTAGAGTATGATTTAATCTAAGAACATGGATAATTAAATAGAAGACCTATGAGCATAATGTATAATACTAGCAGATTAAAGGAAAAATATACATTTGATAGAGTTCAAATTTTATTCTAGGTTTTTAAAGATATTAGTAAAATAGGAGTAGAGAAATATGTCTTTATTATTGCTAGAAAACAACCATAAAAGAATAGCAAACATTTTACTTAATGATGAGAGTTCTAGTGGTATTGTGTCTGAGTCAGACATAAAACAAATTCCTTTTACTGCCCCTCCTACTATTATTATGGACATTTTAGTCACTGTACAAAGATAAAGGAGAGCAGTATTATCAACTCTTGTACAAGTTTCCAGAGTAAGGAATCGGGCAGTTTTATTATCTGGTAATAATGCTCGTGATAACACATTTCAGAAGGGTAATGGATATCAAAAGCCTTGGACATATATCTGAACTTCTTTAATTTCAGATAAGCAAAATGTATGTAAGCGTTTACTTAACACAGTGTTTTCAGTATTTATATAGGTGGAAATTGAGATGACTGTATGTAGATGTACGTACACAGATAGGGCTACACAGAGATATCAAAAGACAGTAACATGCTAACAGCGGCTGTAGGTAGCGGAACTACTAAGGTAGAATTTTCCACATGGTGAAATCCATGACTTGTGAAAGTATGAAATGAACACACTTCCAAGCTTTTGTCTAATTTATGATGCAATGAGGGAGCAAGTAATAATATATTAAGACTGGTTCAAAGGATGTTTGAGGAGCTAGGTATTTATAGGCAATTTAATAAAGGAATGCTAGGATATGATTGCTGGACTAAATATAAAATTTAATAATCTACAACACAAGATGATTATTGGTATTATGTTTCCTACTGGAAAGAAATTATTTTTATCTCTACTGGGCAAAAAGCAACAAGTTAACTTGGGATTTCACTAAGCCTGAGACCTTTAAGAAACAGCAAACAGTGAGTTGAACAAAGTACCTTCCCTTAGATTTGTGTTGTCCAATATGGTAGCCACTAGTCACATGTGGCTTTTCAATGTCTGAAATAGAGCTAGCTCAAACTGAGGTGTGCTGTAAGTGTAAAATACATACTGGCTTTTGAAGACTTACTGCAATAAAAGAACGTAAAATATCTCAATTTCTTGTATCTCTTACATATTAAATTGATAACATTTTGGATATAATAGGTTAAATAAATTATATTATAAAAATTAGTTTTGCTTGTTTCTTTTTGTTTGTTTGTTTGTCTTTTAAGAGACAGGGTCTTGCTGTCACCCAGGCTGGATTGTAAGTGGCACAATCATAGCTCACTTCAACCTTAAACTCCTGGACTTAAGCAATCCTCTTGTCTCGGCCTCCCAGGTGGCTAGGACTACAGGTGTGCACCACCATGCCCAGCTAATTTTTTAAAATTTTTTTATAGAGACAGGGTCTCGCTATATTCCTCAGGCTGGTCTCCAACTCCTGTCCTCAAGTAATCCTCCCACCTTGGCCTCCCAAAGTGCTGGAATTACAGGCATGCGCCACTATGCTGGCCTCTTTTTGTATTTTTAATATGGCTATCAGGTAATTTAAAATTACATAGTTCCTTCTTGTGTTTCACATTGTATTTTTATTAGTTTATTGCAGCTCTATTCAATAGCCAAGGTGTGGAATCAACTTAGATGCCCATCAACAGATGAATAAATAAGGAAAATGTGGTGCATACACAGTGGGACACTATGCAGCCATAAACGGCATGAAATCCTGTCATTCATGGCAACATGGATGAGGCAGGAGAACATTGTGTTAAGTGAAATAAGTCAGGCACAGAAAGATACAGACCACACGTTCTCATATGTGGGAACGAAAAACATTGAGCTCAGGAAAGTAGATAGTAGAACTGTGGTCACTCGAGGCTGTAAAGGGAGCGGGGAGGGGAAGATAGGGAGCGTTTGGTTAAATTTTTGTAATTTTTGTACAAAATTACACCTGGATGGCAGGAATAAGTTCTAGTGTTCTGTAGCACTATAGGGTGCATATGGCTAACAGCAATTGAGCGTATATTTTCAAAAAGCTTGAAGAGAGGATTCTGAATGTTCACAACACAAAGAAATGGTAACTGTTCTCAGTGATGGACATGCCAGTGACTCTGATATGATCATTACACATTGTACATATGTCTTGAAATGTCACCGTGTATCCCATGAATAAGGACAATTATGTGTCAACCAAAACTAGAAGGAAAAAAAATAAAATACGTTCCAGATTTTGAAGACTTACTACAACAAAAGAATATAAGATATCTCATTAATAATTTATTTTATCTCTTACATATTAAATTGATAACATTTAGGATGTATTAGGTTAAATAAATTATATAATAAAAACTAGTTTTACTCATTTTTTTTTTTTACATTTTTAATACAGATATTGGAAAACTTAAAATTATGCAGTTTCCCCTCGTGTTCCGCATTATATTTTTGCGGGTTCTGGACAATCCTCGGGTGGGCTGCTGCCCTCTCGTGTGACGCTGGAAGGACATGCCGCCCATATTTATGGCTCATTTCCAAGTTCTGAGTAATTTTTCTTGGCAGAAATATGGGTCATTTTAACTTCGTTTATATTTGGGTTATTTTACACAATCTCTAAAGTAAATAAGCATTCCTTTTATAATCTGAAAAAGATTATTTCTTTACATCCTCTGAATACAGGACTAAAACCCCTAAGCCAGGGTAGGAAAGAAACAGCACACAGAGCAGGGCTGTGCACAGGACTCTAATGGCACGTTCCGCTACGTTAGCTCAAAAGTCCTCCTGCGACTTATTTTCACTAATGATCTTAAGCAGCCGAGCATCTCTTAAAGTCTATCGCAGAGAGAATGAGACACGCCCCAGGCATGAGCTGTGAAGGCCTCTGTGGATGGAGGAGGCCTCCCTGTCCCTCTCTGAGGAACATGCCCTCTGCAGTGGTTGTCACGCTGAACACCCAGGGCCAGTCCTGCAGGGAAATTGAGTGTCCCTGTGAGCTTGAGTTGCAGAGTTTTGGAGAGGACAGGGAGATCAAGGTGTACCCCATCAGGTCCCTGTAGGGTCCAGACTGAGGCTGCCTGAGAATCCGAGATGACCAAAGCCTGGGAGGGTGAGATTCCCAGGGGTCCCCAGATGCCAGCGTTGGTATATCTGCACCCTGTCCCATAGTCTCCACGTTAGAAACCTCACAGGGACTGATCTACGGGTCACACCTGCCCCTGAGGTAGCCTCTTTAAGGTGCTTTCATTCTGTTGGCATTTCACAGGGTCCTCCTACCTTTGGGTCAGATTTAGGGACAAAAAAGCCAAGGCCATGGGATTTAGGCTCTGGCCTTCCACCACTGTGTTCCTCAAAATCAACAATGCAAACCCCTAAATACATGAAGGTAATTGTTATACATTCAGAAATCAAGGTTACCTGCAGTCTCATATGTAATCTGTTAGGTTTTCCAAGCTGTAAATATATTAGCTAGTGTATAAAAAATAAAAATGTTGTAACAGTACCCCTAACCTCTTGGGTCTTCCGGGCAGGAGGCATAACTCTCACAGAAAAATGGTACTTACATGAATGGTAAGACTGAAGTGGCAATTTGCTTTAAAAAATAATAAATTCTCTCTCCCTCCTTCTTTGTGCTCTGTAGAGGTACAAATTCTTTAGTTAGGCATAATGGTAAAAGAGACTTATCTATATGTCGTTTCTTTGACTTTTGCACTTTTATCAATTGCCAAGATTTTCAAGTTCGCTTAGCAAAATGTAGACTTGTTGAAATTGAGACTACTGCACCGAGGCTTATCCAATAACAAACTAGAAAGCAAGCGTTCTCCCTGTGCATGCCTCTGTTCTTAGGAGCAGAACAACGTGCTGCTTTTGCATCGTGCAAGCTCTGCCTCATGCAGCCGGGTCGCTCTGCTTATGCGCACGGCGTCTGCACTGCATGATTCCATTTGTCCTGCATGTCCTTGCCTTTCCTCCAGCATCTTATTGAACCTCTGTCTTCCAATGCCCTAGTCTTGTAGTTCTCAAAGTATGATCTAAAGACTCTTAGAGTGCCCAAGATCCTTTCAAGGACCTTAGAGAGGTAAAAATTATTTTTATAATAATACTATGATCTTATTGCTTTTTCCCCATTAAGATTTGCACTGATGGTGCACGAGCCATGGTGGGTAAAACTGCTAGTGCCCAGCACACATCAACGCAGTGGTCCCAACTGTGCCAGGAGTCACTGCATTTCTCACGACCGTGCATTCAGTGCCACTTAAGAATGTTCTGGATGAAACAGTACAAATTATTAACTTCATGAATTTTGACCTTTAAGTACATTTCTTTTTAATATTCTATGCGAGGAAATAGAAAGTACACCAAAAGCACTTCTGCTGCATACCAAAGTACAATGACTATCTCAAGGAAAAACATTTGTGTGACGAATATTTTGTACTGGTATATTAAAATCCATTACTTTATATAGACTAAAATCCATTAGTCTATATTCATGCAGTTACACTAAAATCCATCAGTCTACTTTGAAAGAATCTTTCACCCATGTTCTGCGTTTGATAATAGCATGCATTGTTCACTTGGACAATATTGGCTCCTGGAGTTATGCAAGTCTTCTAAATGTTGACTCATTAAATTTGAGATTTCACAAGTGTATCTACTATTTACAGAATTTTGTGGAAAAATAAGAGAGAATATCTACAATTATATGAAAAGGGCATGGAAATATTCCTACCTTTGCAAGCTACATATTTGTGTAGGGTCTAATTTTCTTCAACCAAAACAACATCACACAGCACACTGAATGCTGAAGCAGACGTGAGAATCTAGCTGTCTTCTGTTAAAAACATCAGACGGATAAACAAAACACATTAAACAAAAGTCTCTGAGTCTTCACTGATTTTTAACATTGTGAGGGGGTTCTGAGACCAAAAAGTTTGAAAACTTATGATCAAATCCTGTCTCATCCTGGAGGTCTTTGTTCACCTCCAGTTCACGTTGTTAACACCTGCTCTGATGTTGTCTCGCACGATGCTCTTTGAACTTCCATGTGTGTACAGGTCACCCCGGAAAAACGCTAAACAGAACGCAAGTTCTGATGCAGTGCATCCGGGCTGCGGCCGGGGCACCTGCGCCTCTAACAGCCTCCCAAAGGATCCCAGACCCTCCTGGCCGTGGCTTCCACCTCAAGAGGCAAGGGCCTGGCTCATGCTACCTGCATCATTCACGTGAACCTCAGCATTCGAGGTCTTGTGACGCTTGTGTTATCTCACTTCTATCATTATTATTATTATTGCCACCATTATTAATATTGCTGTGAAAATATTATCAAGTTGGTGCAGGACACTCTGCTGCGAGCTTTGCATGTGCTGTCTCATTTAAGGCTCACTGCAATCCTGTGGGGAGAGCTCCATTGCTATCTATGGTTGAGACGGAGGAAAAGTGATTTGCCAAGGTCTGAAGCCACGTCCACGTGACTCCACAGCCGGTGCCAGTGACCACTCCATGACATGGGCTTGTATCATGTTAATTCTTAGAGCTGGTTTTCATTTGCACACGCCTTGTCTTTCTACGTAGACTTATGCTCTTTGGGATCAAAACCCAGGCATTAGCTCAGTCCTCTCCGCACTGTTCCCAGTGCTCTATTCGGAGATCAATAATGGTGAAGCATAAATGAATCAACGTGCGTGCTCACGTGAGCCTGGGCGTCCAGAGCTGTCGGCGCTCACACAGCTTCGGTAGGACATAAACTGAATTATTTTAATGGCCAGTACTGATGCTGGATCTGGACTGATGAATTTCTGTTCTTTCCCTCCAGTTCCTTTAGCCCAAACTATAGGTCCATGGGGTCTTCTTCGTGTGTTTTCTGAGTCCTCAGCATTGCTGAATCTTTATATTTTTTCTTAATTAATTGGCAATGTGTAAATATCAGGGAATTTCACACAAAAAAGTCCTGATCAATTGCTCTTGCTGTACTGGAGCCTCCACTGCACTTCAGACTAATGGACTGGGAAGAAACCTCAGCCTCGCCCTTCGGCTGGGTCACACTCCCCAGCTCCCTGCAGGGCCAGCGTCCCCAGCCTGCCCCTCCTCCCCAGGTGCCTTCAGTCATGTAAGTTTGCGTCCCCAATTTTAAACCACTGGCATGCCTTTTGAAATGATATTTTGTTAGCACCAGACAACACATAAGCCAAAGAAGCAGTTGTTATATTAAAGTCATTTCTACAACACTTCTGAGAGTACCATTTTTTTAAAGACCAGCTGAAATCTTTTCTTCTTGGAGTTTCATTATTGCTAGCCGGGTCTTCCCGCAGACGTTTTCTACGGGTGGGGGGGACAAAAGCAGGAAGAAAATTGCCACCAGGAAGCGGGGAGAAGGGGCTAAAGATCGGGAAACAGCTGCAATGGCAACTGGAGGTGAATGAATGAAGGAGAATAGACGGAGCGTTTCAAAAGTGAGTACTTTTGAAAGTTGTCCATTCTTATATTTTTAAAGTTCAAGTCATAATTCATAGACTGTACTTGAAAGAATAGTTCTTTGAAAGCCCAGGGTCAACTTTGCCTTTCTCTTAAACTCTTCGGCAGGAAGGCCAAGCACACCTTTGAGGGAGAAGAAAATAGCCGCCGTTAGCATTTGTATGAGCTTCTTCTTTTTTTTTTTAATTTCAGCATATTGTGGGGGTACAAAAGTTTAGGTTCTGTATATTGCCCTTGCCCCTCCCCCAAATCAGAGTTTCAAGCATGTCTCAAAGTTCGTAGAGCTCTTTGCTGATAGTAACTCATTGGATCGTCGCTGCAATCAGCGAGGTGGGTACTATCACCTTTCTGTTACACATAAAAACACCAAGACTTAAAACACTATCCCACTTGCTCAAGGTCACTTACTTATCGAGAGGATAGAACAATCTAACCAGGTCCTCTGCTCCTTCCACGGTGGCGTGAAACCACTATGAACACACAGCCTTTAGCTGTATACTGGCCTGGGGCTCATTGAAAGTAAGGACGCTGACTTTTATCTCTGAATTTCCATAAACTATTAGCAAATATTTAATTAATGTAATCTGGGTATTACATTTAATGTAGTTTCTTTGGTCACTCAGTTACCTGTATTTAGAGAGGCTATTTTCCATTTTCTGCCCATCTTGGCCTTGAAGTTACTTCTTCCATGTTCAAGTTTATTAAATAAATGACATATGAGTGGAGACTCTTTCTAATGAGAGTGTGTGTGTGTGCGTGAGTGCATGCATGTGTGTGCACATATGCATGGGATGGAGGGAGATTGAAGCCAAAAATTGGGCTTCATAGATACGCTTGCCTTTACCCCGCTTAGCATTTGGCCCATAGATTTTCTCTTCTAAGCTTACGGCTGTCTTTAATCATAAAGGGAGAGGGACTGGCTGAGATGATTTCTAATGTCCCAACTAGCATGAGACTCCACCTCAAAATTTTGCTTTTTTGCCTATGTTCGCTAGAGCAGCAGAAGAGGCATCAAGAAGCATGACGAGGAGGGGCCTCTCCCCGGCTCCACTCCCCCCTGTAAGTCTATCCTTGATATGGGAAATTGACATTTTCTAATTATTCACAAACTTATGTGCAAAACTTAACTAGAAGGCAAGCCCATAGGTCCCCATTTCTTACTAAATTCCCATCCTTAGGGCTCTTCTACAAAAATTTTGGAGTCACCATTTTCTCTAGTGCCCCAGCGGAAACTCAGAGACATGGGCTCTTCCTACAGCTGCCACCCTGGGGCCCTGAGAAATCTGCCCACCTCGCTTGGCCATGTCTACAAAATCACACACAGATCTAGAAGTATTCCTAGAAGTTCTGACTTTGGTCAAATCACACTGTTCCTATGTTGCTATTTAGGCTTAAATTCTTGTCCTTTGCCCATGCCTCACTGGTAAAATTGGACATCATTTAGCAAATGTTTACCATGTGCCAAACATTTTGCATATGTTGTTTCTAATTTTCATAAAACTCATGCAAAATATAATTATCCCGGAGTTACTAATGACAGAATTCAGATTCAGAAAGGATGGATAGTTAGTTCCAGAGCTGGATCTAACTCCAGGTCTGCTCGATTTCAAATCATGTGTTTTTCCTAATGTATCATTCTGTTGCAGAGTTCTGGTCTTTTTCTGGCTACAATTAGCATCTGTGGGTCCAAAGCAACTCATCGCCAATGTAAAACACGGCAATCAGCAAGTGCTTCTCCCCTAGAATCGAGGCCTACCAACTGCCTGGACTCAGGCCCCCTATTTCTCTCTGCTTTGCAGGACGGGACTTAACCTGCTTCTGGGGGGGATGTTCAGGGTCTCTCAGAGTCCCCTGCAAGAACTGGAATTCTGGTGTTAGCTGACGTTGATCCATTCTTAACTCATTTTCATCATGATCAATAACCAACAGTAACAGGAACTTCCTAGGAAACTTCAGTTCATTTGTGTTTCATCTCCTAGGTCCTCATATGGAAAGATTCCTGACTTTTCCCATGCACTTCCAAATTTTCGAACAGGAATAAACCCTAAAAATTGTTTCTTCTACTACTTCACCTTGGAGATGAGAAACTGAGTCTCAGTGAGGTGACACGACGGTGTCACGTGCCGAGTCGGTAGTGAGGGAGGGCTGGCATGCGGGTTCCTGAGTCACCACACTGACCTCTTCCCAGACACCACACTGAATCCCAAGGACCCCTGCGTATGTCATAGTGCAGGTGAGTCATTTTGTCTCCCCTGGTCGGAACCAGCGGCCAACATGGATGTGAGATTTCCACCCCCTGACGAAGGATGAGAGTTGACCTAGGGCCCGTCGTCCTTGATCAAACTGAAAAGCATCCCGCTGTCAGACAACCTGGTTAGAAACCCAAACACCACGAAGCAGCCAGTCCTGCCAGCCAGAGATGGCATCCTGCTGGCAAGCTCGACGCTTGGAGACAGTTAAATTTCAACTTGTCTCAAAAACAAACTTCCAAATGCTCTTGAAGCCAAAAACTTAGTGAACCACAGAGAAAATAGTGCAGGGCTCTAGTTTAGATATTTCCCTTCTGTGGCATTGGGGATGCTGAAGTTGGTAACAGATGCAGGGGCGTGAGTGGCCGCGGTCGCTGGGCTGCACAGGAAGGCGGGTGGGTGGCGGGAGCCGCGCGGTGGCAGCCCTGCTCCATTGGTGACTGCGGGGTTGGCTGGGCCTTGTTTTCACAGGAGACATTGGAGAGGCCACGTCTCCTCTTTGGGCCTTAACCTCCTCATTGATAAAGTGAAGGGCTTAGGCCAAGCCATCATTAAGATTTTTTTTTTTTTGCCTTTCCAAGATAAACCAGAGAAATTTAAAATTTAACCAGTGTGTTCCAGTTAGATTTCACCCTCACTCCCACCTCACGTGCCCTTTGCCCCACCATGACCTCAGGATCTCGGTCCCTTTTTAGCCTCTCCCACTTTCCAGACCGGCCTAAAGGCTCACCAACATTCTAAGCCCCTCACACCTTGTCCTTCTGTCCCACAACTCTGTTAATTCCTGCTGTTTGACCAGGTTAGTCTCCTCCTATTCCTGAAAAGCTAAGTCTCAATGGGGAAAAAAAGGATTTGGCAGTATTAATTGGACCCACTCTAAGTTGATGATATTTTTTTGCAAGAAGATTTTCAAAGCTCTTTAGAAATTCTCTTAATCATTTCTAGTTGGCTTCTTCTTACATTCCCTTCAAGAGTCAGCCCAAACATTTATTATTTTTCTTAATATTCTGCTTTCATACGTGATTATAAATTAGGTGGCATTTTCTCCAAATACATGCCAAATTTCATTATACAAAGTCGACACCTATGAATTAAGCACTTTGTATTACCAGGCACTGTTACAGGTAGCAGGATACAGTACAATAGTATTTGTCCTGTATTCTAGCAGGGAGAATAGAAACAGATAAACAAGCAAATAAATGAAACTGAAAAGGAGTTTCCTGGAGCCTTAGATGAATTCTAAGCTGCTCATGTGGAGGCCGAGGCCCCATGACACCAGGCACAGAATAGCTCCCAGGACACTGTGGTCAAAATGCAGGTTCCGGAGCTTGTGAAGAACTGGGGAGATGGGAGCACGTCAGGTATTGCTAAGTGCTGCTAAAACACTAAGCGTGTAAAGGGGACGGAAAGGGATCAGGGGTATATGTCGTATATGGGATCATCAGACAGGGCTACCCTGAGAGGTGAATTTGGGGCAGATGCTGGAAAGAAGCTAGGGTATAAATCATGTAGATAACGAGGAGGAAACATCAGTAAGCATCCCGAGAAATGCAGTTAGTGCATCAGGGGAAAATCAAGAAGGCCAGCGTGTCTGCACTTGAGAGAATGAGGGCTAGAATGAGATTAGAGGTCAGAGAAGTAACAGAGGAGAATGATTCAAGGCCTTGTAGGAGCCTCAGAAAGGACTTACACTTTTGTGCTGAGCAAGGCAGGAAACCTCCAAAGGGTTTGAAATAAATGAAATAATAGAAGGGCATTATGTTTGCTTAATATGTTGGACTTATACTTCTGGTTATTAGAAACTAATTGGCACTAGACTATCTTCTCCACCATAAGCCATTATAAAAATGGACTAAATATATGAAACAGCTAATTTTAGATTTCAGACAACAGCATGAGATTGGTCCTAGAAAGAAGGGGAAGGGTTAAGTGAGCCCCACAGTTGTCCTGGATTTGTGCCTCAGGAGCCCTTTCCGAATAGCAGCCAAGGAATTTGGAGTCCATGCAGATTTGTATTCTACACAAGTCTGTGAAATAAAAATACCTTACAGACTTTTGTGTCTGGGCTGAGGACACATAAATCAAAGTTTAGGGTAGCTCAGGTAAATGGAATTTATAAGACAGAGTACCAGAGAGGAGGAAACTTTGCAGAGAAGTTAAAGAAAACTGCCTCGGGCTCCCTTTGGTTTTTGGGTGAAGCTAAGCTGCTCATGTGCGGGGCAAGGTTTCATGATGCTGGACAGAGAGTGATGCTGGGGGAGCTGTGGGCCAAGGAAGGTCCTGGAGCTCTTGCGGCAATAGGTCTGCAGCCGCTGTGGAAGCCATGGACACGTTGGACATACAACATCTCATTTTCAATATACCTAAAATTGCATTTATCTTCCCCATGTCTAATTTTTTTCTTGTGTTCTGGCTTCTTATTACAGGTGTAGACATCACTTTTGATCGACTTTCCCAAACTAAAAAGATAATTCGTCATTGGTTCCTTCATTGCTTTCACCTTTCCCATGCAATCGGTTGGCAACTTCCGGCAAACGTGGCCTTAGAGTGACTCTCATGTCTAACCTCTTCTGTGCCTCTCACGACCTTCCAAATCTTATTCAGAAGGACACAGCTAACAGCAGACTCCGCCTCCCTCCCCCATCGCCCCTGAAGTGCAGCTCTGCTAGCCTGTGCTCTACTCCAGAAGCACACCACTTCCAGGGGATTTAAAACTCCCAGCCTCACGCATGTGTACATCCTACTGGTCCTTCAAGAACGGTCTCCAGTGTTACCTCTTCTGGGGCACCGTCCTTGACTCCAGGTCAAAATTCATTCCCCCAATTATTAATTCCGTAACACTCTGTTTATCTGTCTTTGCTCGTAGCATAGTCTGACTTTGTATTTGAGGATGCATACCCGCGTGTCTCTCTTCAGCGTAAGATCGTGAAGAGTATAAAGCCTTCTTATTCATCATTGTTTCTTCAAGAACCAACAGTGCAGCTGGCAACTAGGTATCCACTAAATATTTAGTAAATTTAAGTTCAATATGTAGTGTGGGTATTCTGTAATGGATATATCCTAAATAGTGTAACACTGTCAGTTCCTTGCTAGATAGTTCTTCCCCGTAGTTAGGTAAGCTTTTACCCCTCTGGCTCCGGGGCTGGACAGAAAACACAACCTCTTTCCAGATGCCCCTTTAGTGTCTGGAATAGCCTGATTGAAATCGCATCTCACTGTCTGTGGGGAAAGAGCGCTTCCTCTTTTACTTTGAAGAAGTTTCTTACCAAAATCATTTCCAAGAGAGTACCAAATGGCTGCAGAAGCCTCTCATTCTTTCCTTTTGTGAAATAATTCCAAACAAGAGCCCCACAGTTTACTTGTAGCAGCCTTCCCTAGTGTTCACCAGGTGTTCTGTGGTCACCCTCGCTGGGAGAAGAGCAAGTGACAGCAGATGTGCTTCCGAGAGTGAGGAGCCATTCACTGGACAGGTGCTGCTCAGGTGCTTAGCGTGTGCCGACCACTAAATGCTGTGAGGGCTCTGTCTTCATTTTCTTCTGATCGTTTGTAGGAGAGACAAAGATCACACAGGTGAAAACTTGAGAACGACAGTGTATGGGCAAGTCACAAAATACGCTTATAATCTGCGTGATGCAAAGGATGGTATTTGAAAGCATGACCCCCTCAAAGTGATATTGTTTGGTTTAAATGTAATTTCTTGATATGTTCTCCCCGCTGGTCTACCTATCCCAGCCCCTCTCCCTTTTGCCAAGATTCAGTTCATTTTAGACTTTTCCATCTATTCCAGCTGACAGTGACCTCTCCCCTTTTCAACACCACAGCATCTGCTGGCTGTTCCTCTCTGTAGTGTGATGCCTGTTGTCTTACCTGCACATCATTAAAATAGCCGCCGCATGCTGAGCGCTTACGGGTGAGAGGAGCTGTGCTGTAAGCGCCGCATGTGGATTATTTCATGTAAATGTCACTAAGCCTTATGAGGTGTAAAATTTCTTTGTTGTTATATTACAAATGGAGAAAGAAAAACTGCTTAATATACCCAAGACTTAACTGATTGGAATCCCAGTCAATCTGAAACCTACAATTGTGCTATAAATATCCTTCTCTGAAATAGTTCTCAGCCTTTTTTGGGCGGGCTGGGGTGTCACTCATTCCACTGAAAATCTAATAAATTTCAGAGCCATTTCTGCCAACATATACTTATATCTTTGGGGGCTTAAAAAATCAGACTAAAGGCAACTAAACTAAAAACAAGAGAAATGATAAAAATAAGAGCAGAAATAAATGAAATAGATAAAATACACAAAATAAATGAAAACATTTAAAATAGAGTGGATAAACAAAGCCAAAAGTTGGGTCTTTGAAGTTGGGAAAACAAACGCACACACAAAAAACTGGCTAAATTGATTAAGAAAATAAGAGAAAAAGCACAAATTAATAATTTTGGAAGAGTGAATGAAGACGAAACTATAGAAATTTAGAAGAAAGAGCAGAAATTTAAAAGAAAATAATAAGTAAATAATTCTGAATGCAAATAAGATACACATATCTACAGGAAAAAAGGTCCAGTCAAAATTAACTCAAGCAGAAATAATGGTCCTATAACCACTATGTATATTGAATCCTCAGTTTAAAAAATTTCTACCCCACCAAAAATCACATCTAATCAGCAAAGTCAAATGCTACCTTTAAAGAACATATGCCAGTCCTATAAAAATTCTTCCAGAGGAAAAGAGGAATCCTCCTAACCTCGCTTTATGAGGCTGTTATAGTCATTATTATGAGCCAGACAAGGACAGTTCAAAGGAGAGAAAATAAGAGGCCAATTTCACTCAAGCACATAGATTCAAATGTCCTAAACAAAACATTAGTAAATGTGATGCAGCGATGTTCACAAGAAATAATATTAATATATCATGACCAAGTTGGGTTTAATCCCAGGAATGCAAAATTGATTTGACATTAGAAAATCTATCCATATAATTCCTTACATCAAAAGATTAAAAGAGAAAAACAATATAACACAATAAATCCAGAAAGTTAAATGCCACATCCATTCAACATAAAGAACTATCATCAAACCCAGAATAGAAAAAAAGAAACTTTCTTTTTTTCATTAATTGTAACAAATATACCATATTAATGTGAGATAATGATAGAGGAAATTGGGTAAGGAGGTATATGGGAACTCTTTTTGTTTTCTTATTTCAGCATTTGTGGGGGTACAAAAGTTTAGGTTACATATATTGCCCTTGCCCCCCACAAGAAACTTTCTTAACCTGATAAAGTTTCAAATGAATATTTAATTTTAAACTGTTTAAAACATTCCTTTTAAAAACAGGAAAAAAGATTCTTTTCCCCCATGTATGTTTTTGTCTGCTTTGTCAAAAATCAGATGGCTATATGAGGATGGTTATATATCTGGGTTCTCAGTTCTGTTCCATTGGTCTGTGACCCTGTTCTTGTGCCAGTACCATGCTGTTTTAGTTACCATAGCCTTGTACTATAGCTTCAAGTCTGGTAAATTGATGCTTCCCAATTTGTTCTTTTTGCTTAAGATCGCTTTTGCTATACAGGGTCTTCTCTGGTTCCACACGAAGTGTAGAGTTATTTTTTCTAAATCTGTGAAAAATGATGTTGGTATTTTAGTAGAGGTTGCATTGAATCTGTAGATCACTTTGGGTAGTATAGGCATTTTAACAAAGTTGATTCTGCCAACCCATGAGACTGGTATGGTTTTCCACCTGTTTACGTCCTCTGCTATTTCCTTCCTGAGTGTTTCGTAGTTCTCCCTATAGAGGCCTTTTACCTCCTTAGTTAAATATATTCCTAGGCATTTTACTTTCTTTGTTGCTATTGTAAAGGGTATTGAGTCTTTGATTTGGTTCTCAGTTCGACTGTTGTTGGCGTATAGGAATGCTACTGATTTCTGTACATTGATTTTGTAAGCTGAGACTTTGCTGAATTTATCAATTCTAGTAGTCTCATGGCAGAATCTTTGGGGTTTTCTAGATATAAGATCATATCATCAGCAAAGAGTGATAGTTTGACCTCTTCTTCCCCCATTTGGATGTCCTGGATTTGCTTCTCTTGTCTGATTGCTCTGGCTAGGACTTCCAGCACTATATTGAATGGAAGTGGTGCTAGAGGGAAACCTTGTCTGGTTCCAGTTCTAAGTGGGAATGCTTTCAATTTTTTCCCATTCAGTATGATGTTGGGTGTGGGTTTATCATATATGGCTTGTAACATTTTTAGGTAAGTCCTGTCTATACCTATTTTGTTAAGCATTCTTACTTAAAAGCATGTTGAATTTTGTTGAATGCTTTTTCTGCATCTATTGAGAGGATCATATGGTCTTTGTTTTTGCTTCTATTTATGTGGTGAATTACATTTACAGATTTGCATATGTTGAACCATCCCTGCATCTCTGGGGTGAAGTTCACTTGGTCATGATTGATTATTTTTTTGACAAGCACCTGAATTCGATTTGCTAGGATTTTTTTGAGAATTTTTGCATCTATATACATAAGGGATATTGGTCTGTAGTTTTCTTTTTTTGTTGCGTCCTTTCCTGGTTTGGGTATCAGGGTGATGTTGGCTTCATAAAATGTGTTGAGGAGGATTCCTTCGTTCCCGATGTTGTGGAATAGTTTTGCAGGATAGGCACCAGTTCTTCTTTGTAGGTCTGGTAAAATTCGGTGAAACCATTTGGTCTGGTACTTTTCTTTTTAGGCAGTTTTTTTTTTTTTATTGCTGCTTCAATTTCAGTACTTGATATTGGTCTGTTCAGGAATTCTGTTTCTTCCTGATTGAGCCTAGAGAGGCTGTGTGTTTCTAAGAATTTGTCCATTTCCTTCATGATTTCATGTTTATGTGCATAGAGGTTTTTATATTATTCATAGATATTTTGTATTTCCATGATATCAGTTGTAATTTCTTCTTTTTCATTCCTGATTGAGCTTATTATAGTCCTTATTCAATAAATGGTGCTGGGAGAATTGGAAAGCCACATGTAGAAGACTGAAACAGGATCCACACCTCTCATCTCTTACCAAAATCAACTCATGGTGGATAACAGACTTAAACCTAAGGCATGAGACTACAAGAATTCTGGAAAAAATGTTGGAAAAACTTTTATAGACATCAGCCTAGGGAAAGAATTTATGAAGAAGACCTCAAAGGCAATCATAGCAACAACAAAAACAAATAAATGGGACCTGATAAAATTAAAAAGATTCTGCATAGGCAAGGAAACTATCATGAGAGCAAACAGACAACCTACAGAATGGGAGAAAATATTCACATGCTACATATCCGATAAAGGGCTGAAAACTACAATCTATATAAAACTCAGGAAAATCAGCAAGAAAAATATCAAACAACTCCATTAAAAAGTGGGCAAAGGACAAGAACAGAAACTTTTCAAAAGAAGACAGACTAAAGGCTAACAAACATGAAAAAATGCTCAACATCTCTAATCCTCAGGGAAATACAAATCAAAACCACCAGGAGATATCACTTAACTCCAGTGAGAGTGGCTTTTATAAAACAGTCCCCAAACAATAAATGTTGGCATCAATGTGAAGAGATAAGACTACTCATACACTGCTGGTGGGACTGCAAACTAGCATAACCTCTGTGGAAAGTAATATGGAGATACGTCAAAGAGCTAAATGTAGAACTATCATTTGATCCAGCAATTCCACTACTGGGCATACACCCAAAGGAAAAAAAGACACTCTATGAAAAAGACATCTGCACTAGAATGTTTATAGCAGCACAATTCACAATTGCAAAGATGTGGAAACAACCCAAGTGCCCATCAATACATGAGTGGATTAATAAAATGTGGTACATGTATACCATGGAGTTCTACTCAGCCACAAAAAAACAAAGGTGATCTAGCACCTCTTGTATTATCCTGGATAGAGTTGGAGCCCATTCTACTAGGTGAAATATCACAAGAATGGAAAAACAAGCACCACATGTACTCACCATCACATTGGTATTAACTTATCAACACATAAGTGCACATATAGTAATAACATTCACTGGGTGTCAGGCAGGTGGGGGGATGGGTACATACACACCTAATTGGTGCAGTGTGCACCATCTGGGGGATGGACATGCTTGAAGCTCCAACTCAGGCGGGGCAAAGGCAATATATGTAACCTAAACAGCTGTACCCCCTAAGATGCTGAAATAATAATAATAATAATAATAGAATAAAATAGAATACAAACAGGGGGAAAGAAGGCAAGAATGTCAAGCAATACTCCTGTTCAGCACAATATATCCTCTTCCAGCTTAAAACCCAGTCACTAGTTTTTGTTGCCTTTAAGGTAAAATTCAAGCAGGAGGCTGTGGGTGACATGAGCTGTTACTGACTCACCCACCCTCATTCCCAGGTGCTTTTGACCTTCTACCATGCTCCTTCTCAACTTTTCCCCTAAGCAAAGTATCCTAAATAATCTACGGTTATCAGTTCTAAATGAGCGTACCTGCCAGGTGTGTCAGGAAGGATGTCTCAGCCTGCCCAGACAATTCCTTTTTCCCTAAGCTCCAGCCCTTCAGATTTGTTTGGACGTCTCTCAGCATAGTGTGTGGTTTCACACACCGTTCTGCATCTCCACCCAGAACCCTCCTGCTCTCCCGAAACCTCCCATGCCACGCATCTTCCACATCCTTCTGAACTGAAGTTGGGAAGGAGGGTTCCTGGGCTGCTGGTGTCAATGGCTGTGGAGACAGTTTCCAAAGGGGTGTCCCAGATAGCTTTGGACCATTAACCGAAGCCTCACTCAATAAATATACAGCCTCCAAGGTGACTGAAGGATAGCAGTTATTTGGCTGTTTATTTTCTGTCATGTTCATTTTTAAAATAATCCACCATTTCCTCAAAGCTGTTTCCAATTATGCATATAGAAGAAATGTCTCTTCCTTCTTAATGCCCACAGTATTTGCCTATTTTATCTATGCCTTGCTGACAACCTGGTTACTCTTTACCTTTTATTATCAATTTTTGTTTGTAAGTCTTATCTCTCCTATTAACAGTAAGCCCAGTATCTTTATGTATCTCCCATAACCTTACCCAAAACAGTGGTCTCTCGCTAAATAAATGGTGAATGAAAGTGGATAAAACCATGTTGGATACTTAATATGTTCTGCGTGCTAAGATAAGCACTTTACATGTATTATTTAAACAACCGCCAAGAAAACATCACATCTAACCAGTATAGTCAAAGCATTCTAGGTGGAACCATTGCATTAATATCCCCATTATACACATGAGGAAACAGAGACTCAGAGAGATTAAAAAACAAGCAAAACAGCACAGCAACTTGTCCAAAGCCAAGTGATCATCATGATCAGAGCCAGTGTTGCAGCGGGGCTGTCAGACAGCAGTCAGCTGGACTCAGGTGCTGTTCAGCCTCCCTATAAAGGGAGCTGGAAGAGGCAGGCGTGTAATCGGCTCCTGCCTTCTTAGCCTGCTTGGACTACCACAACAAAATACCACAGACTGGGGGTCTTAAACAACAGAAATTTATTTCTCACAATTCTTGAAGCTGAGAAGTTCAAGATCAAAGTGCTGACAAGGATGAAACTTCTTCTCTTGGCTCATGGGCGACCGCAATCTCATCTCGCGTGTATGCTCACGTGACTTCTTTGTGCACGTGGCTGGGAGGACAGTGGAACAGTCTCTCTGGTTCTGTTCATATACGGGCACTAATCCTAGTAGACTAGGGCCCCACTGTCATGACCTCATCTAACAGTAATCACACACCCCAAAACCCCATCTTCAAATACTATCACAGTGCAGCGTAGAGCTTCAACATATGAATTTCAAGGGGACGCAAACATTGAGTCCATAACGCTTAACAAAAAAATTAAAAACCTAAACCTTTAACCCCGTTCTGCTGCCTACCCACTGAGAGACCTCAGCAAAGCTCTTGCCTCCCAACCCTGGTCTCCAAAACTGTAAAATGAGGATGTTATAGGCTGGTTTGAAGGTAACTTCCACCCTCTGATTCTATGTGCTATAAAACGTGCTCACTCATGTTTTGCTGATAAAAATACCCTCTTGCACAGACTCCTTACTAACCTGCAGATGTGGTCGAGTCGACCCCTCTGCCCTTCCACTCTGTCTTTCCCGTCCAGAGCACCTGGTCTCTCCCTGTCAGCCCCCTCAGTTACATTCTCCCTGAAGACACCCTCGGTCCTGTCCTCCCATGAAGCTCATGCCAGCCCTCACTAGTCACCATTCACCCTAAAGACATAGCACTTTCTATTTCCTATTGTTCTGTAGCTGTTTATTGCATGTTGTTTTGAAGTGACATTTAAAATACAAGCTCCTTAAGTTTAAAAACTATGCCTTTTTCTTTTAATGTTTTACAGCATGTACAACCATGAAGGAACTGTAAGAGCTCATTTACATTTGATTATTTATTTGTAAAAAAAAAATTTGATGCTTAATGAAGAAGGAATTGTGTGGGAAAATTCCAAGCATTTGCAGGATTGGTTAGAAGCTTGGGTCTTACCCTGCCCAAGGCCAGGGCATGGCCGTGGGGACGTTGGAGTGAGAAGGGCCATCGGAGCGCAGACCTCGGGCAGTGCGCTCTGCCGACAGCCGGGCACTGTGCCACCGAATGAGATTGATGTCGAGTCCAGTCAGGGTCCTCGACAGAAAACTGGCTCCCGACAGACAAAGCAGCGACACGGTGACAATGATAAAACCTGTGCGCCCTGAACAGTGTCGGGAATTATAGCCATTGCGGTGGTGAGCGCAGTTTCTGTTCCAGGCAGGGAGGAAGGACTGACACGGCGGGCTGTCGGGACAAGCTGGCTCCCGGGGCCTTTCCCCTTTAGTCCTGCCGGGTTGGATAACAGTTCATGATTTGCAGTCACCTCCACCTCCTCTCTCAGCTTACTCTGAAGATAACGTCCCTTCCGCTTCGCCGGGAGCGTGGACACGGGGAGGAAGGAGCTCAGCGGGCCCGGGCTCTCCTGTCCCTGCGGCCTCCTCAGGGACGTCGCTCGCACCCGTGCTCCAGGCTCAGGAATGTTCGCTTTTATCTTAATGGAAACTCCCTGCATCCCTTTCTCCCGATCTACCTCTCCTGACCTTCACTGTCAACACGCATCAAAAACCTGCCGGCGTTTGTGCTCCCCCTTTGGCCCCTCCCGGTACCCGGTTAACCAGCTGCATTGCGGGGCGCGATACCAACACTCCCCTGAAACGGTAAACAGTGCGCTCAGGTCATTAAGCTTCTCTTAGTTGTCAAATTCCAAGAGATTGGAAGTGGCTTTGGGGTCAGATGCTCTAGAGGGGATTTTGACTCCATTTGCCAGCTGTTTGACCTCCTGTAGCTGCCTAACCCTAGACCTCAACCTCAGTTCCCACCTGTGCAGAGTGTGTGTAACACACCCCCCCCCAGGACTGTCGTGGTGACTAAATGAGGACACGTGTGCAATGAGCTCAGCTCAGCGCCACTAACTCCGCGTTTCCCGAGGCCTGTCACTGCCGGCTGCTCTGCACCTTCATCCTCTCCGGGCCTGTCCCCTCCTGCCCTCCTGTCTCCGCTTAGCTTCTCAAGCAGCGGGCTGTTTCTGCAAAGCTAATGACATCCTTCCCCACTGGTTCTGAACAAATTGAGAAATATAATAGAAATCAAATCAGAATCAATGTGTCAGCTTATTGCAGGCAGAACCGTACTGGGGCCTTTACTTACGGCTCAGATGAGATTTCCGTTACCTTCCTCAAGGTCTAAGAGTTTAGACCCACGTGAAATCATAGCCACCTCTGACTCAGCCAGTGACAGTTTCTGATTACAAACTTCCCCACCCTCATCACCTCCTCCACCCCCATCACAGCAGCTTGCACCTGGGGAAGGTGGGTGGAGAGAACCCGAATTGTCTGTCTATACTCTGCTGGACAGGGTGTAGGAATCCACTAAGGCCTCACCTACCTGGTTAGTTAAACCGATCCCTTCAGAGGACGTTCATTTGATCATGACTGAGTGATATTCATGACACAAAAATGAAAGGACAACAATCTTGAGATTTTTAACCAAAGCTGATTAGACCAGGAATTTGTGCATACCTTGATTTTGCATGAGATGATGGTGAACTTACTCAAAACTACTCTTTGAGAAACACAATATTTCTCCATGACCATGAAAATTATCTTTCTGAAAATTATCCTATTCCAAAAAAAATCAGTCTTTAAGGTTAAAGTACCATAAGCAATGCAGAATAAGAGAAAAAACAACTTTAAATGTCCCTAAATATTCATATTAAAAACTATGGTAAATAAAAACTTAAAAGACTCACCTCCATAATAAACACCAGATAAAATAGCACTAAATTTTTTTTCCTGTAACCTTTTTTCCTAAATCACTTGGTTCAGTTGTTTAAGAAACTCTGCTGCAATACATATATGCATGACCTGCCCAGGCAGATTTTCCCACAAGTTTTATGTTGTGCAAAAATTCTTCCTTTAAACATTTGCAGACTTGGTTTTTGTGGCTGAAATATAATGTATCTTGACCTCTCTGCTCTTGTTTTGTTTTTGCAAGTTGTGGAAAAATACTTGTATAACAGTCTGTTCTTTCCAGCAATTATACTGAAGAAGGTCTGCTCTTCCAGCCGTGGGCTGGGTTTGGTCTTCAGTCACTGCACGGCAGCACCCGCTTCCCACGGGGACACGTTCCAAGATTCCCAGTGGATGCCTGGAACCGTGAATAGTAACAAAGCCCACATATGGGATGTTTTCCCCTTTACACACATGCCTGTGACAAAGTTTAATTTACAAATTGGGCACAGCAATAGATTATCAACAATAATTAATAATGAAATAGAACAATTATAACAATATATTGTAATAAAAGTTATGTAAATGTGGTCTCTCTCTCTCAAAATATTGTACTCAGTTCACTCCTCTTGTGATGATGTGAGGTGATATCACGCCCACACGCTGGCATGGAGTGAGGTGGGATGATGTAGGAACTGTGACATAGTGTCATTCGTCATTCCGTAAGTAAGGGTGACATGAACAGAAGCGCTGCCATGCTGGGACAGCTGATCTGCTAACACAAACAACTGGTAAGTGACTGGCAAGTGAGTGGCAAAGACAGGTGGATCTGTAAGACAAAGGGACAATTCATCCCTCAGGGCAGGACACAGCAGGGCTGTGTGAGGCTTTGTAACTCTACTCTGAAAGGTGCGCAATTTAAAGCTTATGAATTGTTTGTTTCTGGAATTTTCTACTTAATATATCATGGTTGACCATGGGCAATTGAAACTATGGGAAAGAGGGGACTACTGGATGAGCAGGGAGAGAAAATGGGGCTCGTCTCCCTGAACTGCCCACTAAAAAGAGAAATGATACACTTTCTCCATTGCCCGTCCTCAGACACTCACCTTTCAGTTGGGGGCCTGGGGCTTCTGTGGTTTCCAGATACGTGGGACGGTCCCAGAGCTGCCACCGAAGGACAGAGCAGGCAAAGATGGAGCAAGTACCGGATATGTGCGAGTCCCGCGCAAGCAGTGGGCATCGCTTACATTTTACTCTGCTGTTTCAAAGCTAGCCCCATGTTCAAATCCTTCTCCCGTCTGTTTTGTTTTGTTTTTTCCACAGGTTCTAAGAAGGATGCAAATTCTGGAATGAACCAGTCCTCAGGACGTATGACCATATGCACAATTTATGTTATAGGCAGGCCTCAAAGAAGTTCTGTTTGTATCAGAATTTCCCAAATTGAAATATATTTTCCATGTAGTAGAGGTGGCATCTTCTGTAAGCAGTTGAGTGTATCAGAGTTCTGAGGAAATAATTCTCCCGGAAGAGGAATTATGAGGCCTGTATTCTACTACCCACTCTGACACCGACTAGTTATACAATTATAGCTTTAGACAAGTCACAACCTATTAATATAAGACTTTTATTTAATTAACAGTAAAGTAGGAAGCCCTAATAACTAGACTCCATGCAGTTTTATAAATTCCTTGACAAAAAAATTTCACATATACCTACTTAGTGAGTTCGGGTTTGGGAATGTTAGTGTATATTAAAACCAAGACTCCATTCAACCCAGCAAGCCCACTACTGGGTATCTACCCAAAGGAAGAAAAGTCATTTTATCAAAAAGACACCTGCATTCCAATGTTTATCACAGCACAATCCACAATTATGAAGATGTGGAATCAACCTAAGTGCCCATCAATTCATGAGTGGATAAAGAAAATGTATTTTATATATGTGTGTGTATGTATACATATGTATGTGTATATATATATATGTATGTATACACACACACACACACACCATGGGGTACTACTCAGCCATAAAAAGGAATGAAATAATGTCTTTGGCAGCAACTTGGATAGAACTGAGACCATTATTCTAAGTCAAGTATCTCAGGAGTAGAAAAACAGACACCTCATATACTCTCTAATAATTGGAAGCTAAATGATGGGCACACACGGGCACGAAGAGATGCCAAGGTCACTAGAAACCAAGAAGGGGGAAAGGCGGGAGGGGGTGAGGGGTAAAAACTTACCTATTGGGTACAATGAACACTATTCTGGTAATAAAAGTTCCAGCTTAAGCATTATAGAAGGTATCCATGTAGCAAAAACATCTGTACCCCCTTAAGATTTTGAAATTTAAAAATAAAAATGTAGTACATATAAAAACATGAGTCAACTATATTTTCTTTGACATATATTCTGGAATTGGTACCTCACCTACTTGTTTTCTATGAGCAGAAGCATTGGTGAAGCTGTTTCCCGACACTGGAGAGCTGCTTTGTATAACCCTGTCCAGCAAATGTCACCTTTTCCTCCCCTGAAAATCTCGACTGCAAGGTGACCAAGAGCTGCAACAGCCCTTGATGAACTGGATCACACTCTAGGGAGGAGGTTCTCGTAGCAGGCCACAGGACAGAGGCTCCTGGCATTCGCTGCACTGATGTCAATATGCGATTATAAAACAAAACAGCAGGATGTGGACAGTTTGGTTTGAAAATGGATTCTTAATCTCAAAGCAATTTCCCCTGGAGGAGCAGAGTCCTGGAATGTGACATTCTTCTACCAAGTGAGCCCGGTTGTGTGGCCTTCCAGCCCTACTCAGGGGAAAGAACAGATATCAGATATGTAACTCCTTAGGACTGTACCTTAGCCTAACATTAAATTTATGACAACAGAATTCTTCTTGGGTAAGTTAAAAATCATATGTCACATACAGCATTGTAATCCACAATAACTCAGTCCACAAGCATACCTCTGGCAGGTAATTATGTCCTCGGCACTCTGACAAATTCTGCAGGTATAGCAGCTATAGCTGCAAAGCTACAAGCTACTGCGCCTGCCCAGGAGCAATCTATTATGTAGTACCTGACGTCTAGCACAACATTGCTACAAATAAATATTCAATGCCTATAGAAAGAATGGATGAATTAACCTAATTGCTTGTGACCTAGGGAAAGTTACTTAGGCCCTCTTTGCATCCATAACTTTATCTGATAAAATGAAAATAATAATAATAATCCATATGTGCAGAGTTACAGTGAAGATTAAAGGAATTAATACAGGAGAGTCCTCAAGAAATGTTAGCCTTTATTATTACATGGGGCATAAAATGTGTAAATACATAAAAAGTGAAATTCCATAATAAAATAATATTAATAAATAAGCCATCCTAGGCCAGTGGAAAAATAGGTGAAATAGGTTAAAATAGGGTCCCCTGGGGTGAAAGAGAGAAAGCTCGAAGGCACACAGAGTCGGAGCATCCGCAGTCTGGGCGGAGTCCGTGCTGGGATGGGCCCGGAGGGGCGAGTGGGCGGCGGCCGGGCAGATGGCCGGTGTGACAAGATAGGAAGCTGTGAACAGTGGAAACTTCAGTATCAGTTTACTATACACATGAATATTTAGGAATTTAAACCAACTTTACAAGTGCTATGGAAATCTACATTTAGAATGTTCAAGTAAATATAGGCCAGTGTGAGTTAAATTACCAGAAAGGCTCTATCCTCACGTTATTGTGCGCGGCCACATAAGCACAAGCACCTCGTTTCTAGAATGCACAGCACGTGCCAGATCCACGTCACATTTCCCCCTTGGAAACGAGGGCAAAATATGATCTCCTAATAATTTTGAAAATTTCTTTTTCATAATACTGGATTACATCCTAAAGTTTGTCCAGATGTTCTCATATAATCAACTATGCTAAAATATGAGTAAGGTAAGATAAACTGTAATTTCTTGATTGTATCATGTTGTTTGTTTTGAAATGATTGCATACCCAACTAGGGGGTTGGCTCTGAGGGTATCAACAGTGATACAGGAAACGGGACACATGAACTGGAAGAGGGATTATGGTAAAATAATTTTATTTGTATAAATTTAGGGGGTACAAGTATAATTTTGTTACATACATAAATTGTGCATTGGTAAAGTCAGGGCCTTTAGGGTATCTATTGCCTGAATAATGTACATTGTGCCCATTAAGTAATATTTCATCATCCACCTTTCTTTCACTCCCTCACCCTTTTGAGTTGCAATTGTCTATCACCCAAACTGTGTGCAACTGTACACATTATTTAGCTCCCACTTAGAAGTGAGGATGTGCAGTATTTGTCTTTCTGTGTCTGACTAGTTTCATTTAAGATAATGGCTTCCAGTTCCATCCATGTTGCTGCGAAAGACATGATTTTATTCTTTTTTATGACCGAATATAAAAGAATATATATACCACATTTTCTATATCCAACCATCCATTGACAGACACCTAGGTTGATTCCGTATCTTTTGTGAATAGTGCTGCCATAAACACATGTGTGCAGGTATCTTTTCCGATATAATGATTTCTTTTCCTTTGGGTACATACCCAGTAATGGGATTTCCAGATTGAATGATAGCTCTATTTTTGGTTCTTTGAGAAATCTCCATACTGTTTCTATAGAGGTTATATTAATTTATATTCCCACAACAGTATATAATAATTCCCTTTTTTTTCTAGATCCTCACCAAAATCTGTTATTTTTTGACTTTTTAATAATAGCCATTCTGATGTGTAAACTGATATCTCCTTGTGGTTTTCATTTGCATTTCTTGGATGATTAGTGATGTTGAGCATTTTCTTCATATGCTTGTTTATCTGTTTACCATTTGTATGTCTTCTTTTGAAAAATGTTCCTGTCCTTTGCCCATTTTAAATGGGATTGTTTGTGGGTTGTTTGTTGACTTATTTGAGTTCCTTCTAGATTCTAGATATTAGTCTCCTGTTGGATGCATAGTTTGCAAATACTTTCTCACATTCTGGAGCTAGACTATTCATTCCTTTTGATTATTTCTTTTGATGTGCAGAAGCTTTTTAGTTTAATTAAGTATCATTTATCTATTTTTGTTTTTGTCGATTGTGCTTTTGAGGTCTGAGTCATGAATTCTTTCCCTAGATCAATATCCAGAAGAGTTTTCCCTGGGTTTCACCTATCAGTTGTTGACTATGTTACAGGATGGAGATCCAGCACAAGTTAGAAATAAACATGTGTTCAGCCTAGTTGTCTAACCCATATTATATAAGTTGTCTAATTATATAATATGATTATACTTTGTAGAGCATTAAAGAAATGTACAAAGAGCACTTACAATCCCTCTGTGTCTACTGGGGGACAGAATGAGCAAAGGGTTAATTAGTGTAACAGCTACAACAACCCATCTAGCATGAAACTGGATGAGACTTTTGCTGTTTTCACAGAGGAAGACAGAAATTCTACTTGTGGATAAGATAAGGGGACAAGTTTGTAACTCTGGACTCTGGCTACCATGAACCCACGTTAACAGATGGGCTCCCCCTGATTATTCACATGTGTCCTGTCATAGTTAGGTGTGCAGGTATCATTTGACCAAGCCCGACTACCTAACACCTCCCTCTCATGGCCATTGGTTTGCACAGATGCACACACACACACACAGACGCACACACACGTGCACAGACAGCTGAAACCCACTTCTTATTCTGCTGCATAGATAAATAACTGCAAGTGTTGCCCTGCCCTCCTCTCCATCACCCATGCAAGAGGTAGAAGAGCTCAAATTCATTTCAGAAGGATGGGGCTAGGCATGAAGTCCTGAAAGAATTTGTCCTGTCTCCCGCACATTGCCCAGGGCGGGGACAGTTGATCTGCTGTTCCAGTCTCTCCCAGAGCAGTTCCCAGCGTTAAGTAGAAATAACCCTCCAGGCTGAAGTGAACACCCTGCAGGACGGCCCAGCTGTCGATGCGTATTTTCTATGCTCCCCAAGCTCTAGGCCATTTGGCAATTTCTATTTTGCAATGATAAGTCCAAGCAAATGTTCAGTGAACATCTAATATATCCCAGTGCTATATATGTACTGGGCAATACCAGAATAAACAAGGTAGCAAAGGCACACACAGCCTGTTAAGGAAAATGCCCATTAAACAGGCAATCACAGGGTAGTGAGTGCTCAACGTGGGGTACCTTAAGAACACATTGCCGGGGTTTGCTCAGGTCTAGGGGTCTACGAGGGCCTCCCTAGGAGGTGATTCTTAACCTGGAGGATGAAAACACCTTAGCTGAGAGCAAGGCAGCGGCAGGAACGTACTCGTGTTCTGGGTGGAGGGAACACGGTAGGGAAAGAATGCTGCTGAAAATTCCTGTCCAAGAAAGGATTTGTCTGTCTGATTATAAATCCGCATCCTGTGAGCTTGCTTTCTGCCTCAGGATACTGACCTGTACGGACATCAAAAGGTTCACTTGCCCTCTGGCTTCTGTTTGGTTTGGCCAATAGAGAGCCGTGGCAGGTATCAGCGGGAGGACGGAAGTGATTGTAGGCTGTCAGTCCCTTTTCTCTTCCTGTGGTTGTCTTGGGCTGAGTGCATTCTTTGATCAAAAGTCACTGTTCCTTTCACGGTGGCATTTTTTACCTGCTTCTGCCCTTCCTGGTTATGGTACCCTTCTCTCTTCATCCTCTCTGACCTAAGGGGTGGCCTGTTACTAGTCCCAGGTAACTGTATTGATCCTCAGAGATGCCCCACACCTGGCCCCACCATTGCGTGTGGTCCCTTCATAGTCTTTTTTTTTTTTTTTTTTTTTTTTGAGACAGGGTCTCACTTTGTCACCCTGGCTAGAGTGCAGTGACATGATTGTAGCTCACAGCAACCTCAAACTCCTGGGCTCAAGGGATCCTCCTGCCTCAGCCTCCTGAGTAGCTGGGACTACAGGCATGAGCCACCACACCCAGCTAATTTTTCTATTTTTAGTAGAGATGGGGTCTCACTCTCGCTCAGGCTGGTCTCAAACTCCTGGCTTCAAGCAATCCTCCAGCTTCGGCCTCCCAGAACTCTAGGGTTACAGGCGTGAGCCACCGTGCCCAGCCCGATGTGTAGTCTTAATGTTTTAATTTGGATGTGCCCTCTGTTTCCTGTTAGGATGCTGACTGATGCTGTTACAGAGATGAATTCTGTTCAGAATAGCTATGTAATGATCTCAAAAAACAAAAATCAGAGCAAACAAACCCCTTTAGTTTACCTGACTTCCTTTCAACTAGGGGTGGGCATGTGTATAGTTCAGCCAATGAGACGCAGGCGAACCTTGCAGAGGGGCTGGGAAGCTTCTCAGCGGGGTTTCCTCTCTGTTTGTTTAGCCCTTGAACCTACCTCCTTGGACAGTGGACACAGTGTTCACGTTTTGAGCAGAATGGAAGCAACGTGCAAGGGATGGAGCAGAAAGCTGAGAAGGAGGCTGGAGTCTTAAGGCATCTGTTACATAAGAAAAATAAATGCAGGTGTGGGTGAGTCACTGTGATTGGGTTTCTGTCACCTGAAGCTGATGCAGTGCTAACAGATACTTAGGCCTCTTCTCCAGTTCTGTTTGCTGTTTGCTGGCTGTTGACATAACCTCTCCGACTTTCTCCCGTTTCAGTCTCTCCTGTTGGAGCTCCGCTGCTGGCCTCTCTAGCTCTAGGCAGCACCTTTTTCTTGCTTCCTATTTCCAGGTTCCTGGATCTTACACCTAGAAACAAGACCCTTTTCCTTAACTCGGGGGTACTTCCTGGCAAGCCTCATTTGTCCCCAACCCTCAGAAACAGTTCCAGAAGTCTAGACTCCAGGAAGAAAGTGGCACGTAGCCAGTTAATGTAGCAGAATACTCACTGCAGTTGGAATCAGGAGATCTGGGTTTATTTCTCTATTACTTTCTGCCTTGTGACCGGGGGCAAGTTTAGTAATCTCTTTTAGACTCAGGTTTTACCATTAAAAAATTCGATAAGTTGGCTCCCTCTATGCCGTAGAGTTCTTATGAGATTCAAAATCAAATAAAAATGTTTTCCAGCTTTGAAAACATAAGCCACAGCATGGCCGGCATAATAATGTAGAAATTATTATCGGAGTCGGGGAGAGACAGTGCCAGAGCAATGGCTAAGAGCCCGGAGGTCTGAGCAACTGTGAGCCCAGAGGAGTCAGTTAACTTTCTGGCACTTCGGGCTTTGCAGTGGCTAAACAGTGACACGATTAACATCATCTGCCTCACAGCATTTTCACTGCCCCAAATAAGGCTGCCTTGTGGACACTCGGGTTTCTTTTTCTCATCGTTGAGGTCTTAGCTAGCGGCATTGTAAGAAATGAGTGTGCCACAAGTAAATTAATTTAGAAACTTACCTCCTCATTATTGCAGGATAAAGGAATCTGGATATTTTTGCAATGCAGTTTATTTCCTCCTATGGAATTAGAAAAAGGAGGCACCTGGCAGGTATTTCCTTTTTTTCTGAATCTGCCTTTCTCTCCATTTCACTTGGTGCTTTCTCTACCTGGCCAAAGTCACGGGTAATTAACCTCCATAGACTAAGTCCTGAGGTTCTCTGCACTATTCCCTCAAGAATTCATTTCTAAAGTGGATCTGCATCTAGCTTTGCCTGCAAATAAGCAGTGAACTCCTGCCAGCTGCCTACCAAGAGGACTTGGGGGAAGTGGGCAGTGCACACACACCCAGTGTTGATAGCACCCAGGGGCCGGTGAACAGGAGAGAAGTGGCATACAAGTTTTAGAGCACAGCCCTGGAGCTGGACTTCCTGTGTTTGAATCCCACTTCTGCCACTTCTTATCTCATGACCTTGGACGCGTTATCTGGTCTTCTTGTGGCTCAGTTTTCTCTTCTAAAATACAGGAATGATGAGAAGACTTCTCTCTTAAGTTTCTTGTAAGGATTAAATTACATTATAGACAAAATTCTTAGAGCAGTACCTGGCACGTAGTACGATCACACGGGGGTTTTCTACCTTTGTCAACGGACTGGAGATTCCAGGGGCTGCAAACTCAGATACCTCCGGACAGGTAACAGCAGGTGATGTGGTTACTTTGACAACCGCAGCAGCCAGAAACCGCCAGCCCCATGTAGAGCCGGCAGCTGCTGCTCAGCTCCCCACCCCTGTACTGAGGCACAGACTGCGGGCCAGGTCTTCCAGATGATTCGATTAGTTAAGAAAAGATAGAAATTGGATTTTTATTGTGATTTTTAAATATTAACGTCTAATGGAAAAACTCTTAACACCATACACACACCAAACAAAACATGCTAAGGGCTGAGTGCAGCCCACAGGCCTTTGGTTTACAGTATTTGCATTAGCGAAACCTACAGCAGCCGGACGTCTGTGACCCCACTCTGTAATTTCCCGCCCTGACTCCCACGAGCTAGGTCTCTAGTCTTGGAAAAGTCTGCGAGAACCTGGGCTGCACCTGGTCTTGAATGGAATAAACCGGTGCTGGGAAGGGGAGAGCCAGCCCCTGCTGCGTGCCAGCCCTGTGCCAGCACCTGCCAAGCATGGCCTTATTACCTTCTCACCACGATGAGGTGGGAGAACCTAGACTCAGAGAGATGAAGAAACCTGCCCAAGCTTAGCTGGCCACGGCCGGCAGAGCAGAAATTCACACTCAGATCTGTCTGACACCCAAGCCTGTATTCTTGGCTGCTTTTTAAAACCATTTATCAATTAAGCTAAAGAAATGCATAAAAATGTTAGCCACCGAAATTCCAAAGTTTTAGTGGTTTAACCTGAAAGTAGATCATTTCTCATTCGTAACCAAAAGTATGTATCTGATCAGTGAATGCCTCCTCTCCAGTCACCGTGGGACCCAACTCGTTCCACCTCCGAGCTCAGCCACCTGTTGCTTGTGGGGTCCAAGGAGGAGACCAGGGAGTATACGGCACCGCAGGCATGTGTGGGCAGGGATTGGGAGTGGTGCATGTCACTTCCGGTCACGTGCCACGTCTCTGTGTCTAGTCGGGGCCACACGGGACGAGGGAGGAGGCTGGGAAATCTAATCCAGCTATGGCCCAGAAGGCAGAGGAAACAGGTTTGGTAAACATCTGGAAGTCTCTGCCACAGAGCTTGGCCATCAAATGATTATCTAAAAGGTAATCATTTTTTAACCACCTAGATCCAGTGCATTCTTCCCTGGGGAGTCTTTGAAACTAGATGACAGGACTGTCAGCCTATTTTGTCCATGAGATGATGATGGTGAAGTCTCATAAACAGCTATTTTCTCAAGAACATGTTTGGCTTCTTCTGCATTCGCATATTATAGAGGCCATTTCTTTCTGATAGTTTATAACCTTAAAAAAGGCATGACGTGGACATCCCTGTAAATCCCACAACCCATCATCAACAATAGTATTATGTAGCAACTCCCACTTTCGCATTGCATCTTGGTGTTCTCCATCCACAGCTCACTGGGGAGAAATGACAAATAATTTCATAGCTCAAGAGCAGCCAGCAGATGAGCCCACACGCAGGGTCTGGTAGCAGTTGCAGTGAGCAAGTGTTTAGCCTTCACGTTAAGGCCATTTGCCTTCCCTCTCTCTAGCTGCGTAGTTTGGCATCACTCAGGGGCATAGCACAGCTCCGAGGTGGGCATGGGCTGTTCTCCGGGCTGAGCTGCTGTTGTCGCGGCTGCTCCCTGTTGGCTTTAGAGCACAGGCACTGGGACCTTTAAAGCTGAAATTCTTTGCTTCAACGTATGAACCGATTTCTTGCTCTCGTTTAAAAGGAAGATGTTCCAGGGTGCCCAATTTTTCTTTCCCTTGAGATTTTCTTTCTTTTTAAACTCTTTGAGAAAGAA
The DNA here is from genome assembly GCF_020740605.2 of Lemur catta. Taxonomy (NCBI): domain Eukaryota; kingdom Metazoa; phylum Chordata; class Mammalia; order Primates; family Lemuridae; genus Lemur; species Lemur catta. Next base: position 6,913,715 of record NC_059149.1, on the reverse strand, counting down.
GAGCACTTTAGCCTCAGTCTATTGAAAAGATTTGTAAAAGCATGTGGGACTTAGCGTCCTCATACAATGCCTTTTCTTTAATGCGTGGAACATCCCCCTAGGACATTGTACGCACTCAGCACAGCAGCCTCTGCAGCAGCCGCAGTGGGAAAGGAGGGCAGGATGACTGTCTTATGTAACCTCTGTCTCTGGTCTCTGCAGAAAGAAGCAGCTGGTAATTCTATCAAGATTTAGCCCTTGTGTCTAGGAACAAGCCCATACCCAGACTGCAGGGACATCTACTCCACAGCGTACTGCTCTCTGACCTCCAAATACTCCGGTCACTATGTCTGAAAAGGAAATCTAATCAAGACAAAGGAAAAGCTCATGGCATAATTTGTTCATCAGCAGGAAGTAAAGGTTTAACTTCAAGTCCACTGTGTCTGTGAATTGCATAAGCTATTCTCCACTCAGCCACTGGAGGAAGTTTATCATTCCATGAGAGTCCACAGAGGTCTATATTATGACCATTTCACCATGTCCTCTACCACTGACTCGGGTCGTTCACCTGTTCCAGAGCACCCCAGACACTATCAGAGAAAGCTTCAGAGCCATCTTTCCCTGCTGCTCCACTCTGAGAAGATCCAGACTCCAGCTCCTGGCAATGTGATAACGTAGCTCAGAGAACCCAAGGGAAAGAGTCTTCAGTTCCCCCTCCAGAGCAGGTGTGGACGCTTCAAAATCATCTCCTCCCAGCAGCTATGTCCCAGCTCACTCTTAGGAACTACGAGACCATTAGCATTGTTTTATATAATACTTACTATGTGTCAGGCACTATTCCAAGTTTCTTGTAAATATTACAAAATGAAAAATCTTCTACAATAATCATGTCTCACGTTACCATCTCCAGTTCATTAATTTATCAATTTATTTGTTCTCTTATTCACCAGGACACCCCACTCCTGGTAGTGACAGCTGCCACAGGGTTTCAGGGTGATAGAGGAAGCAGAGACTGGAGTCTTACCAGATGTTGGGAAACTTACTGCTTTCATGGGGCATGTTGACATCATGGGAGCCAGCAACATTATGTCAGGTGTTCAGGTCAAAACAATAGAACCTATCAAAGCTTACATGGGCTAATATTTGTTCTCTATTACCATGTTTCCATAATTTCTCAATGTCTTCCCACAGACAAAAAAAAAATTTATGACAAGTGACTGTGCACATTCATTCAAAGAGATAAAAGAAGTTAAATATGCCAATATAATATTTACCTCCACAATCAAAAATATTTTATCCTTGGAGGTTTCAATATAGTGGCTGTATCTTTTCCCTGTGGTCTCTTACAGTCTTGTCATAGGCAGCAACATCTCATAAATATTAGAAAATTCTTCAGGTTTTTAAGATCCTGTTACTTACATTGATTTATTTTTTTCTCAATGTCTAGCATCAGTATGATATAAATACCAAATTATGCAAATTCTACATATCTAAAAGGTTGGAAAATAAAGGATCTTAGCTCATCTATTAAAAATGTTCAGAAATAAAAGAAAATGCAGATTAAATAGGTAAATATAGAATCTTAGAAAACAAAACACTTAAATTAAAGAACAAAGGGGGAAAAAATGCAGTCCTGAGCCAGTTGGAATCTTATCTGGTGACTTGAGACCTCCCTCTCTTAGCGTAGCAATATGGCTCGGTGTAACTGATAACCCATTTGTTAGGCCTCATCCCAGCAGAAACCTGGTGTGAGCATCTACTATGTAATAAGTCCCTTGAAAGTAGGGACAATTTTATTCTAGCTGGAGCCCTAGATACGTAAACAGATCATTTTAGTACACCTGACGTAGTGCAGTAATGATGCAATGGCTAGTAGGAGAGAAGTTTTAAAAATACCTGAGGGATAATCCCTAATCTCATTATTATGAATAGATAGAAGCTTTTTCTCCATCTAAATTCTCAGCAGTTAATGAGTCGTCAAATATCTGATCTAAGTCTCTGTTGATTCTATTTCTCTTCTCATGGGAAGAATTGTTTTACTTGTCATCTCCTTTTCTTTTTTCCTAAAAAATACTACGCAGCTCATGCCATCCTGGCTTCCACACTCATCACCACCCAAAGAGTCCACCATGTTGATGATTCCAATTGGCATTATTTGGCATTCTTTTTCTCAGCCTCTCAGAAAAATGACCAGCCAGTGAGGTTATCCTCCCATTCTCCTAGAATTGGATTTTCTTTTTATTATTAATTTGTAAGAGTTCTTTGTATATTTTAGATTAAAATTCCTTATCAATGTGTATAGTTTGCAAATACTTTCTCCCATTCTCTGAGTTGCTTTTTCACTTTTTTGATGATATCCGTTGAAGTACAATAGTATTAACTTTCAGTGAAGTCCAACTTATCTATTTTTTTGGTCACTTGTGCTTTTATGTTGTATGGTTTGACTAACCCAAGATCGCAAAGTTTTATTTCTATGTTTTCTTGGAAAAGTTTTATAGTTTTAGCTCTTACATACATCTCTATGACTCTTTTTGCATTATTATATGTCTATATTTGTGTTTTGCATTCGTTTTGCATGGTGTGAAGAAGGGATTCCACTTCATTCTTTTGCGTAGATATGTCCACCTATCCCAGCACAAAAATAACTATTCTTTCCTCCATTAAATTATCTTGGCACCCTTGTTGAAAATCAACTAACTGTAAATGTAAGGATTTACCTCTGAACTCTCACTTCTACTCCATTGTTCCATATATCTATCCATATGCCAGTACCGTGCAGTCTTGATTACTATGGGTTTGTGATAAATTTTGAAATTGGGAAGTTTTTTAGTCCATTCAGGCCACTATAACAAAATCCCATAGACTGGGTGGCTCATAAACCAGAGAAATTCATTTCTCATAGCTCTGGAGGCTTGGAAACCTAAGGCATCAGCAGATTCAGTGTCTGATGGGGGCTTAATTCCTTATGGATGACTGTCTTCTCACTGTAACCTCATGTGGTGGAAGGGGCAAGGAAGTCTCTGGAGTCTCTTTTATAAGGGCACTAATCCCTTTCAGGAGGGCTGTGCCTGACAGCCTAATCACCTCTTCTCCTAATACTGTCATCTCAGTGGTTAGGGCTTCACCATAGGAATTTGGGGTAGGACATAAACATTCAATCTATGCAGAAATTATGAATCCTTTAATTTTATTCTTCTTTTTCAAGATTATTTTGGCTATCCTGGGTCACTTGAATTGCCATATGACTCTTAGGGTCAACTTGTCAATTTCTGCAAAAAAAAAAAAAGCCACTTGGAATTTTGATTGATATTGCATTGAATATATAGATCAATTTGGGGAGTATGGTCATTTAAGAATATCAAGTCTTCCAATTCATGAACATGGGATGTCTTTCCATTTATTAAGGTTTTTCATGTATTACAGCAACTCCGTTCTTTTCAGAGTATAAGTTTTATTCTTCTTATGTTAAATTTTTTCTATGTATTTTATTCTTTTTGCTGCTATTATAAATGGAATTGTTTTCTTAATTTCATTTTGGGATTGTTTATTGGTCATGTAAAGAAATACTATGGATTTTGGTATATTGTCTTATATCCTGCAACCTTGCTGAACACATTTATTAATTCTAACAGATTTTTGGTGGATTTCTCTGGATTTTTTTATATACAAGTTCACATCCTCTGCAAATAGGGATAGTTTTACTTCTTCCTTTCCAATCTGAGTGCTTTTGTCTCATTTTATTGTCCAGTTGCCCAGGCTAGAACTTCCAAACAATGTTTGATGAAAGTGGTGAAAATGGACATTCTTGTCTTGTTTCTGGGGAAACATTCAGTCTTTCACCTTTCATATGATGTCAGCTCTGAGTTTTTCATACATGGCTTTCATCAGGTTGTGGTAGTTCCCTTCTATTCCTAGTTGGTGGAGTGTTTTTTTATTTGCTTGTTCATTTGCTTTTTAATCATGACAGAGTGTTAGATTTTGTCAAATGCTTTTTCTGCATCTATGAGATGATCATTGTGGGTTTGATTGATTTTCCATGCATCAAAGAACATTATAAAGAGAGTGAAAAGTTAACCCACAGAATGTGAGAAAATATTTGTAAATCATATATCTGGTAAGGGCCTAGTATCCATAATGCTAATATATAAAGAATCTTTAGGACACAACAATGAAAACCAATTAAAAATGATCCAGATATTGGAATAGACAGACATGCCTGCAGAGAATATATGCAAATGATCAATAAGCACATGAAAAGATGCTCTACGTCTTTAGTTATTATGGAAATAAAAGTTGAAACCACAATGAGATGCCACTTCACATCCACTAGAATGGCTATAATAACAAAAAACAATAGCAGTAACAACACAAAGACAAAAACTCGGAAAACAGAGTGCTGGTGAGGATGTGGACAAATGGGAACCTTCATGCGTTGCTGGTGGAGATGGAAAGTGGTGCAGCTACTGTGGAAAACAGTTGGACAATTGCACAAAAAGCTACGAATAGAATTACTACATGACTCAACAATTCCACTTCTTGGTATAGCCCCAAAAGAACTGAAAACAGAAGTCAAGCAAATACTCAAGCACGAATATTCATAGCAGCACAATTCACAACTCATAATAGCCAAAAGGCAGGAACAACCCAAGTGGCCACTGACAGGTGACTGGATAAACAAAATGTGGCACATACACGCAACGGAATGTTCTTCAGCCACAAGAAGGAGTGAAATTCTGATGCATGCCTCAATGTGGACGAACTGTGAAAATATGCTAAGGGACAGGAACCAGACACAAAATGCCACATATTGTATGATTCCATTTCTATGAAATCTCTAGAATAGATAAATCCACAGGAGAAAAAGCAGAGTGGTGATTTCTGGGTGCTGTTGGGAGGAAGAAATGGGAATTGACTGCTTGGTGGGTTTGGCGTTCTCTTTGGGGGTGATGAAGTGTTTTGCAATGAGATGGTAGTTGCACAACATTGTGAATGTTTTAAATATCTTCCACTTTAAAATGGTCAGTTTTATGTTATGCAAATTTGTACCTCAATTAAAAAAAATAGGCTCAGTGTATGCTCACAATCCCATGTGAGTCTCCATTCTGCTGACGGGACCAGAGCACCCAGGACTTGACTTCATGTTCCCTCCCGTTGCCCTGAACCTCACCCCCACCCACCAGCCACCCCCGCGGGGAGCGCGTCAGCTGCCGGAGCCTTCCCTTCACTCTCACTCTCACAACCTTGACCTGGCCTGGCCCAGCAGACCTGGCACGCTGCGGGCAGGGCAGGTCAGCAGTTCCATCGACTGCTAATGAGGCACACTGAGAAGCAGCCCAGAATAACCAGGGTAGGCAGGATGCTTCTAAATAGAAATGTGATGCACTCGCAAGTGGGCACGAAGCAGAGTGTGGCAGCGCCCCAGAAAGGCAGCAGATGGGTGGCTCAGACACAGCTGCCGTCACGGGGCGGGGGGTTCTTGCTGATTGCCACAGAGATGGGGGCAGTGAGGGTTTTTTGCGGGGAATGTTTCAAGGGCACGAAGGATGTAAACAGCAACTTTTCACCTAAAATTCAAAAATAAAATAACAAAAGTTGGGGGTGATGGCGTGGGAATTGAAAGCTGGCAGGCTTTGGGTTTGGGCACATGTGACCGTGGGACACAGCGTGCAGAGGTGAGCACACGGCTGAGGTGCTGACCGGTGACACTTCAGAATCTGAAAAGACAGAGAAGTTCCCGGGCGAGAGCCATTACTGCAGTCGTCCCTAGCCCATGGAGTGGAGAACCCAACTGAGTCAAGTTCACCAGTCTTCTTGCCTGGGCCCCTCCTGTTCTCCAGACCGGCCGGGGGACCATGGCACCATGCAGGGCAGGAGCCAGGTCCGTACTAGTCCTCACTCTCTGCAGCATCTGCTGGGATGCAGCTCCTCACTTCTGATCGCTGCTTATCTTGTTTAGACTGTTAGCACCTCCGTAGAGCCTGTATTTCCTTAAAATCCCCTCAGCCTCAAGAGCCTGGCACTATTCCCGCTAGTTAGCACTATGTTCTAGGGCCCACGTACGTTGCCTGACTCCGGAATTCACACTCCTGGCGCTATTGGCCGGCCCCCTCCAGAGGTAGCTCCTTTTTAATTTTATTTTTTTAATTTAAGAAGAGCAAACACATAGTGTTTACTTTATGCCAGCCACTGGGCTAAATGCTTTATAAATACGTAGTTATATTACTACATGAATAATACAAGTGTTTTAGCTATCTTTATCTCATTTCACCATCAGAGGCTTTAGGAATTAGCATGATGAATATTAAATACGGGTCCTCATAGATGAAATTAGTAGAATTCAGAGCGTGTGGCATGACTAGAATATTGTAAGGCAGCTTCTTACTTTTGCTTGAACAGCTAATCAGCTTTGTAACCTTTTCTCTGCAGGAAAGCACTTGAAGTCTGAGCTCTAAATGGCCCAGCTAGTGTCCAAAATATTAGGTGGAATGTTCTGTTATGTAATACCTGCACTAATGATAAAAGAATCCTAGCTTTAGACTATTATTCACTCTGCCTAAAGTGAGATGTTTGCCCAGGGCTGGCCGGCCTGGATGTCTGCATCGTTTCATGCCTACTCACTAACAAACGCTTATGTAGCAAATGTCCAATGTGGAGAATTAGGTCTGAGACTTGCTTTCATTATAATGTCGTTGTAATACTGGCGCTACAGACACCCTCTCCCCCCTCAAACATTTTGGTGGCTACCGTTCTCTACCGGAAAGAACCCATGGTTTGCACATGACCAAACTGGTCTGTCTTGGCCTCCAGCAGCAGTGGTCCTCACACCAGCTGTGGCTCTGTTCTCACCAAGACTGTCGCATTGCCTGGGGCTCTCTGCCTCTCGGGATTGTGTATATCGCATTGCTGTCCTAGACACGCGGTTCACTGTTCCCCGTGAGCATGGGCGGGGCCTTCTTTGTAGAACTTTTCTCGTGTTCTTCCTTGCTGCAGCGGCAGGCGGACAGCTGCAGTGCCTGCTGCCTCCTCGGGATCCAGAGACAACGGTCATTTCTCCTCTAATAGCATCGAATCTGTTAGGGCCTGACATCTGTGACACTCGTAATACGCCATCCCCCATGCGTGGTAGCCAGCCTCTGAGATTGCCCCGGAGCCCTGTCCCCTTATAGGAACACCCTAGTGCAGCCCCCTTCCATGTTGTACCCAGCTGTACAGTGAAACCAACAGGACACAACAGAAATAACGGTACGTCTTTTTCAGGGTTGGGTGTAAAACGACAGAGCTGCGTCCATCTCAATTGCTGCCTGTCTTTCTCTTACTTCTGTGCCTGGGCCGTGCAACCCACCAAGAGGAAAATAAATTAATTGCCTGTGACCCAGTGCAGGAATGATTTGGAGAACTGCATAAAAAGAAGTGCCTTGTTGTCCGAGGGAGCCTGGTATTAAGGGAGCAAACATTTATCCAGCTGGACCCAGAGTTCCGGGTGCCCCGAGTGGGCGTGATTCAGCAAATTTATGGATCCACAAAACCCCCAGTTACAGCGCCGGCCAGGCACTGTTATGACATGGGAGGGGACTGGCCTGGTTCTGGTCACTTACTGTGTGGCTTTGGGAAGGTCACATACCCTCTCTAAGTCTTAGCTTTATCCTCTGTAAAATAGATAAAATAATCTATACGCTTCATGGAGCGTTTGAGAGAGTAAAATGAGTTAAAATAAGTGCAAGTGTTTGGTAAGCTATGAATGCTACATAACTATGAAGGATTATTATCATTCACCCGTACCAATTCAAAAAACCCAAATGTAAATTCACAAATTAGAAAGTCATTATGTGTTAAAAATATTGTTCCAAATCTAATTAAATTAGAGCAATGGCTCATTTATCAATTCTTGTGCTGAGTATCCAGATAGTAACACTGTGGAACGTAACTAATGAACAGGAATAGACCAAAATAATAGTTTTAAACAGAAAGCAACTACTTATATAATAGCTAAGTCTTAATAACAATCTTATTCAGAATTCATTTTTCAAAAGACCAAGAATTAGTGCCTTACTAGCACCTGGCTTGCTTAAGTCCCTTATAAACAGTGTTGAAACACACACAGACTTTTTATTTGCATTGCACTTTACAGTTTTCACAGTGTTTTAAATGCATTTGTCTCATTTAATTATATCAAATACTTTGAAGCTAACTTGAACACTATTATTCCCGATGCATATGTAAGCGAAGGGATGGAGCTCCAGAAGGTCTGAATGCCATTCCAAGGGCATACACTGTTGTGCCCTAGAGGGACAGCTGGGACTTGCCCGGTTTCTCACTTGGATTTCATGCTCTTTCTGTTACACCGTGGGTATGATGGACCGTGGATGGGCAGCCTCGATCTTCCAGCTGCTTCTCCCGCCCCAGGCTCTCAAGCACAGGAGGATCACCCTCTCTCGCAGGAGGGCAGCTCAGTCACATCATTTTGCCCCAAGGACAGATCCGCTGAGTTCCCATGCCCTGTCTGACCCGGGGACACCTCTACAAATCATGCTACTATTTTCCCCTAATATGAGAAGTGAAACCCCTTAGTGTGCCCAGTGATGTATATTTTTGTATTCTATAGAGGCCTGTTGTGGAAGAACAAGGTACCTCCAGGGGCTCTGAGGAGCAGGGACCCCTGATTTCCTAGAGACGCAGCAGGATCTGGCCCGAGCGGTTCTGCACAAGCAGAACGAGACCCAGAGCGAGCCAGGAGGGCTTGAATTCCTGGCATCTCTTCCCTGTGCGACTCAGCATTAGAAGGAAGAAGCTGCCTTTTTCTTCCCTTCTTTTTACTTTCTTTGTTTATTCCTATTTTTAAGGAGTTAGTGTATTTTTAATACATTTTCTCCCAGCCTCTCCTTGTCCCCTCACCTCCCAGGGGTTCACAGTCACGAGGAGAGGGTGGGATAAACTTGCTGGTCAGACCTTCGCTTCAAACCCGCTGAGTGGATCGGTGGCCGGCTGAGCTGCAGGTGCAGGGGCCCAGTGCCGGTGCCCTCACTCCTAGAGCAGTGTCAGGGAAGAGCTGTGCAGCCCCCCCTTCCCGGGTCCCTCTGCTGCGTGGGGACAGAAGCGCAGCACCGGGATTCTGTCACTCCACGCTGTCAGAGCAGCCCCACGAGCCGTGGGTTCCTCCAGGGAATGTAACGGTGCAGAGTAGAAGGTGCTGCCTGAGGCTTTTGCTTCTGGCCAATAATTTTTCATTGGCTGTAGGCTGGGCAGGAACCGGAGTAACTGAATATATTCATGTGTGGGGTTTTTAAAAATGAAAACAAAAACAATGACTTAAGGACCAGGCTTCTGAAAGGGTCAGTATTCACTCTGTGGGGCAGTCAGGGGGGTTGGGAGACGCTGGGTAAACACACACACACACACACACACACACACACACACCACACACACACGCACACACACGCTCCCCCCCCCACACCGATGAGGAGGCTCGAAGTCCCAAACACAAAAATGCACCTCAGGGACAGCAACTGTTTATCAATCAGTTGTTTGAACAACTACTCAGAGAAGTAATACCACACAGGGTAGTTAGCTGGCTTGCATAAGTCATAAAGGTCGATTTTGGCCCACGCTTTCCTAAACACTAATGTTCTTTAAGAACCATAATGTATTGCAGTTGTTCCTAAAGGAAAATGCCTGCAGCTTTCCTAAGTCAGAAAATCCTTGCTTCTCCAAGCAAGGCTGAAATATGTGTAAACCGCAGGGATCAGGCAAAGCAGGAAACACTGAGAGACTCATAATCACAAGAAAGTTTAAGTACAAATAACGCTCGACGAGCTTTGCGTTCAGACTCATTTTATTTCCATAAGTACCTACTGACCACATGCTGACACAGAGTGGGCACAGCCCGCCCCTCCCGGCTTAGACTTCGGCTCAGGTGGTGTCAATCGGGTGCCAGAAACAGGCGTCAGGCGCGGCTTAATGTAGACACGGCGGCTTTGCTGGCAGCGCACACGGACGCGGGCTGTTCCGACCATCTTTCCAATCCTCACCTGTGTTTGATCCCCAAGTTGGTCCCTCAACACCTGGCTCCCTGGGACAGGAACCCACTGTTAAGTGGCCTTGTGCTTTCTCAGGTCGAGACCATCCTGCACTTGCCTTAAGGGACCACCCCCTCCAGGTGGGTTGCGTGGCCCGGCCTCGGAAGCACAATCGACGTTCTCGCTGTCCCGTTCAGCTATCTGAAGCGTATTGGTCAGCTACTTGACTCAGTTGTGCCCACGTCACTGTGGAGCTTCTCCCCCTTCTTCTAGGATGAAGTCGGCGTCCCGGCTGCGTTCCTTCTCCTGCGACAGGGCACTGCGGACGGCCACCTCCCCTGCTCTCCAGCCGGCGGGCCTCACCGTGATGTCTGTGGGCGACCAACGTCGCGCCTGCAGCCCGAGGGCCGTTTCTGATTCCCGCTCCCTCGCAGACAATTATCCGAGCCGTGGCCCAAGACATGGTCCACCCGGCACTGGCCGGTTCCAGTCCTTTGCGAGGATTGATTTAGGTGGTTCCCCGTCAGTCTCAGACCCTTGGAATTACCCTTTATTTTGAGCTAACAGACGTCATTTTAATCAAGGGGAGAAGGAGGTAATATCCTCAAAGACGACTGACTCTGTGATGCTCTGGGAAGGAGTCAGTAAGAAGCATAAACCGTGACAAAAGGGCCACGCTATGGCCAAGCCCGGGGCTCCGAGCTGTGCCTTCCCCCGGGCTGAGGGGACAGGGCGCAGCTGGGTCCCTAAGGCAGAGCACCCGAGCTCGTCTGAGCCGCGGTCTGCAGCCAGCCGGATTCCCCGCGGTGGGTAGATTCCGGCTTCCTCTCAAATCTGTCAAAGCCCCTCGTGCTCTCGTAGCAGTAAGTGCAAATAAACGGGAAAGTGCTTTAAAAAGGTAGGGCTGGGAGGTAAACACGTTGTTCACGCGTGTGTCTAGTCCTCTGTCACAGCCTCAGTGAAGTCACAGCTCCAGGCGGTTCTCTCCGGCACCGATGTCTGAGGCTGTGTCTAAATGCAGACAGAAACACATCCATAAGGAAGGGCGGCTGCGACTGGCTATAAATGTGCTTTTAGCTTTTGTCCTCCCGGTGCGGATGACTGTGTGTCTTAACCCCCTCTCGTGAGCTGTGTTTTGCTTTAAAAAGCTGGAGCTCCAAAAATAAGGCTTGGGCTGAGTCATCGAGCCCCGGGCCTGGGAGGGGCGGCGGGGGAGGCGGCAGGGAAGCTTTTCCAGTCAAGATGCTCTGCACAAAGCGGGAGGACTTCATCCCAAATGCAGGCGACCTACGCAGCACACAGGCTAACCTCAATCTGCCGCCCATTTTATAAATAAAGTTTTATTGAAACACTGCCACTGCCAGTCACCGCGGGACCATCCGTTGCTGCTTTCGTCCTGCAGCGGCTGCATTGCGCAACTGCAACAGACACTGAAAACCTCACGTTTTACTGTCCGGCCCTTCAGGAACAGTTCGCTGATCCCTGTGTTTTATGAACCGCTGCAAATAGGTCACTATTTTCACATTTTTCCAGGTACTGACTCATTTCATTTCAGCAGCATGACACCCTGTGAAGTAGTTGCTGTCTTTGTGCCCAATTTCCTGCTGAGGAAAATGAAGCTCGGAGAGTTTCTGCGACTTGCCCCCATCCCACCATCTAGACCTGGCCAGGCGGGGCTAGAATAAGGGTTTCTCCGTGTTTACCTGATTCCCCGTAAATGCCACCACGTCGCGTCTGAGCGGAGCCTTCCCAGCACATCCGCTTGGGGACGAAGAACTGACATTCAAGGTATTGGACCTGCCCTTTCTGAGACCCAGCACTACACAGTCATGTGCTGCTTATCAATGGGGAAGGTTCTAGGAAATGCGCCCTGAGGCAGCCTGTCACTGTGTGAGCGTCACAGTGTGCGCTCACACAAGCCTAGATGGCGTAGCCTGCCGCACACCTGGGCTGCCTGGTGCAGCCTGCGGCTCCTGGGCCACAACCTGTAGGCGTGTCGCTGCAGTGCACGCCGTAGGCAACTGCAACGCAGTGGTGAGTGCCTGGGATTCCAAACGCAGAAGAGGTACAGCAAAAATACAGAATACACCCGTGTAGAGCAGCTCCATTATAATCTCCTGGGACCATCGTTGTGCCTGTGGTCCCTCAATGACCACAGTGTCGTCATGTGGCACGTGACTGTACTAAATTAGAGCTTAAGGAGGACTGGACTGGAATCCCGAGTTCTTGTCCTGCCCCTCATCCCCTGAGGGACTTTGGGCAAATCACTTGGCCTTTCTGGGTCTGAGTTTCCTATTTGTAATATAAATGGCTAAGTTGAAAAAAAAAAAATCTCAAAATCATTGACAACTTGGACCTTCTGCAAAGCACCCCAGCTATCCTCCCTGTCTGATCCTCCACATTTCTTTAGAAAGTCCCATGTGGTGCCACAGTCCCAGGTAACGTACCTCTGCCACGGCAGGGCAATGGTGCAGGGGGTGGGCAGACGGCAGGAGGGGGAGGTGGCCCGAGCTCCCCTGCCCCCGGCTTCTCATAACCACGCACTGCTGCCCCTAACATTTCCTGGAAAACTGCAACTCTGCGAAGTCTGGTGAGGAGGCTGGTGTCTGTATAAAAAAGGGACAAAGAGAACAGTCTCTTATTTTGTTACCAAAGTCTTTTTTTTCTTTTAATGGAATGTGCTATTTTTAAGTCCCTCCCTGTCAGCCCGCAAGTGCATGTGCAGTGATTGTCCCCAACACATTTGAATAATGTCTCCGCATCCCTCTGTGATGTGATGCAGAACGGCAACTTTGTCCTGTGTGTTTTTATTGTGATGAAGATATTTTATGACAGTATTTGAACCTTAACAAAAAACAATTCCTGGAAACAAGACATTTCTAGACCACTTATACAAAAGGAAGGTGACCCAGACTGGTCTCCTTATGGGACATTTGGGTCTGGGTAGGCCTGGTTTCAGTGGCAGTAAGGAACCCCGGGCGATCTGTACGAGTTAGTGACCAGGACATCTGGAGCCTCCAGTTGTCCCAGTTCAGCCTCGTGGCCAGCCAGCTGCATCGGGCCCAGCCCCGGGGTGAAATCGGCGATTCAGTTGAATTTGCCTCTGGTGTGTGCCAGGCGGATTCCAGCCAATAGAGAGAGTTTAACATGGGGAGATAGTTAAAAAGATATTGCAGGAGCTGCAAATTCGGAGGAGGGATTATGAGGCAACCCGGAGGTTTAGCAAATAGCAGGAACCTGCTGTCGCCTCTGGGGCTGCAGGAGCCCAGGGAGGGATGGTGTCGCCAGAGCTTAGGGGCTGGAGCTCCTCAGCGGAAGCTGAGCCCACGTCGGGGGCCTGCCCGTCGGAGCTCGGACCACCGAGGAGACAGGGGCACTTCCAGAGATGCAGCCCAGCGCACGGGGTGGGGGTGGGGGAACGCCGCGGCCCCTCCGTCCTGCTGTCCTCGGGTCTCCTAACAATCGCTCCCATCAGTCGGACTCCACGGATCAGCAAGAGAGCCTGGAAAATGTAGTTTCCGTAATTCAGCTTCTTGTAACACAAGCCAGAATAGAAGGGGGTGAGAAATTAATTTGAAAAACGAGAGGGAAAAAAAGGTACCTTGGACAGCAGTGAATTCTGTCAACTTCTAATCCCCGTAAAGAAGTCTCTGTCACCCTGGGAGGATTTCCTGCTGCACAGAGGACGTGCCTGTAACTGAAGGTGACGGAAATGGAGCCAAGGGGAGCTGATGTGACCTCGGAGCTGGGCCAGGCAATGGCCGAGTGTGGGGGGAGCCAGTGGCCACGCCGACTTGGTTGGTGCTGGGGGCTACACTGACAGCGCTGGCTGAAGGAGCGTGTGGCAGAAATGGAAATGATAGGAGACTTTCATGGTCATACACAATGGCTGTATGGCGGTTTCTCAGGGCTGGACTCTAGCCAGCAGCTCGTGGTTGCAGGAGCAGGTTTCCCGAGGGAGGGATGGCAATGCCCAGGCGCCCACCAAACCGAGCAGAGCTTGAGCCTGGCCCCTTCCTGCTGGTGCCAGCGCGGGCCTGGCCTTTCCATAGGACCAGCACCTGCAAGCATAATGCCCTCCACCCTGCACAAGCCGCATCCAGCACCACGCTGTTTTCGAGACAACTACCCAAGCTGCCTGTCCACTTTGTCCCTAGCCTCCTTTGCTTGGCCTTGATTTTGTTATTCTAAAGATTTGAATTTTATATTATGTCCGGCTCCTCCAGACTACGCATCTGTGCCGCTTCTGGCGTAGTCTGCAGCTGTAGCCCCGGTACCTCCCGCTGTCTTGGGAAGAGCTCCCTGCTCCAGCTCCACACTGTACTTGCAGAGCACTTCCTAGCCCTCCCCTGCCTGCTGCAGCCAACCCCACCCCACCCGGGCCCTCTGGACAGCACAGGGACAGAGCGTCCAGCAGGGAGGGGACAGGCTCTCTGCTGGGCAGGAGAAGCATGGCAGGGGCCATGGAAGATGGTGGCTCCCATGCTCGGGGAGGTGCGGCCGCCAAGGGCTCACTGTGGCACCTTTCCACACACGTCTTGGGATTCCTCATGGGTCAGCAACCTGTGTGCCCCTTCACCCGTGACAGAAATTCCAGGGGAATCTCCCACCTATTCTTGTCTTTCCAAAATGGTGACACCTTCCTCTGATGCAAGGTGTCTTCATTGGTTTGTTAAGAGTCAAGAAGCCAAACTTTCTCTGTTTGAATACTAGCTCCCTCATTGACTACCCTGTAACTTCAGAGAATTATTTAACCTTCCTAAGTCTCAGACCCTGCATCTGCATAAACAGACATGACATTAGTACCTCCTGGAGAGGGGCTGCATTGGAAAACTAAGTCAGGGAATTCCATAAGTAACTTAATACAATAAATGCTTGATGAATGCTGATCAACGTCATCGTTACCATCAACATCGCCGTCATCGTTGTCATTATCATCACCCAGACTGAGCAGTAGAAACAGTCTGCCTGGCTCTCTACTCCCTTGATACGTCTTATCATAGTGCTGTCAGCTTGTTTTTCAGGATTTTTACTACCAGTCACCACCAGACCCCAGGTAGCTGGTGCCACTTCGTAAAAATGCTTTGAAAAATTCTTATAAAATTCTTGTCCTCATTGTCCTCGGTAGATAATTCCTAAATCTTTTATTTCTTTTGGTCCTCCATAGATTTGTTTGCCTCCTGTTTTATCTAGAAAACAGGAATTCCTGTGGCTATCCGAGTCTCTGTCAGGGTTTTGCCTCATGAAAATCCCGGCGTGTGTGTTCATGTTCTCACTTTGTCTTCTTTAAGTCACTCTCTGTGCGTGACCACTTAGCTCACAGGCCTCGATTGCCCTCCTGTGAATTCAGCTTCCAAAAGTTTCCAAAGAGACTAAAACACTCCTTCCCAGGAGTTTGAAGCAAAGGACAAAGGTATTAGGTTATGAAGTATGAAATGTTCAATTTCCTTAAGTACTAAGTTCGACAGTTGATCTCTCTGACATTTTACTTTGACAGCTCTAGTTTCCTTTTTATTGTGAAGGTGCATCCTCAGTCTTTCAAATGTATGTTTTGGCTTGTGATTATCTTTCAAATATTTTTAGAGCTATTTTTGTGAAACTATGGATAAGTCAAAAATTTGTGTTACTTTTGAATATGAGTTCTGTTGTGGAACCAATGCTGCGCAGACAGCTCGAAATATCAACGAAGCGTTTGGGAAGGATGTGACTAATGAACGCACAGTATGTCAGTGGTTTGAGAAGTTCCGTTCTGGTGATTTTAATCTTGAAAATGAGCCACGTGGGCAACCTGAGACCAAGGTGGACAATGATGAGCTGAAAGCTGTAGTGGAAACGAATCCATCTCAACCTACACGTGAACTAGCAGCAAGGTTTGACGTTACTATTCCAACAATATTGGACCATTTGAAACAAATGGGCAAGGTAAGGTAGCTGGATAGGTGGGTACCGAATGAATTAAACAAGCATCAGCAGAGAAATCATCTCGAAGCTTGCTTTCTTTGCTGTCACGACACAAAGGTGAACCATTTCTACAGCATATTGTTACATGTGATGAAAAGGGGATTCTTTTTGACAATTGCCAAGAATTCAGCACAATGGTTGGATAAAGATGAAGTTCTGAACACAGTCCAAAACTGAATATTCATCAAAAAAAGCTAATGGTGTCTGTTTGGTGGTCCAGCACCAGTATTATCCACTACAGCTTCATGAAACCTGGTCAGTCAATTACAGCAGATGTCTGTGCACCCAATTGTACGAAATGATGAGGACGCTTGTGATTAAGCAGCTGAGATTGGTCTATAGAGACAGGCCAATCCTCCTGCAAGACAACACTCAGCCACATGTCGCACAAACAATGCTGCTCAAGCTACAGAAGCTGGACTTGGAAACTCTCTGTCATCCACTGTATTCACCAGACCTTGCACCAACTGACTACCACTTCTTCCAGGCTTTGGACCACTTCTCGCAAGGAAAAATAGTCAATTCTCAACAAGCTGTGGAAAATGCCTTTTGTGATTTCATTGCTACTTGCTCGCCAGCTTCTTTGCTGCTGGCATAGACAAGCTGCCCTTAACATGGCAAAACTGTGTTGATTGTGTAGGCGCACACTTTGATGAACTCTAATGCTTCTTGTTTGAGATATAATAAACTACACTTTTGACTTGAAATTGGACTTTCATATTTAATGACCTAAAATATTTGCAAAAGTCTTGAACGTTGCTAATCTTCTGCAGCTGGGGGTCCTCTGGCTGTCTGTCCCAGTCACACTGGGCTTCTAGGCACGTGCCCTTGTTTTTCTGGTATATCATTTACCAGATCAGTCCTTGAAAATGTGGGTGTGGACTGGCAGGAGCATATGTGTTTACATCTGGACAATGTTGCCTTCCTTACTGGCAGTGGCTGAGAACCTCGACTGCCAGACTCTTAGCCCAGTGGTTTCTGATCTGACATACTTACAAAAGGGTTTAAAACTTCAACATTTTTGACAGATTGGAAATGAGCCACAAAGAGGAGAGACAGAAAGAGAGCTTATGCCTGTGGCTGGGCCCCTGTATGACCCTGCAGTTAAGAAGGAAGTGGACGCACTACCTAATTCAAATGGAAGTTCCAGCACTGATAATGTTGCATGACTTTGAGCAAGTTTCTTAAAAGTTCAATGCCTCAGTTTCTTCATGTACAAAATAAAGAGACTAATAATATCTATTTTATAAGATCAAGGTGTGGTTTAGATGAACTAATACATACAAAACACTTACAACAGTCTCCGACTGGCTTAGGAAATAAGCACCCTTATACAAATAATCCCCAAATCTCAGTTGCATGCAGTAGTGAGCATTTATTTCCCATCTGTCTGCAATCCGTGGGGGCAACTCCGAGCTGCAGGCTGCGCTGGGCGTACTTTATGTTCCTCTCGTCCCCCTCGGGCCAGTAAGCCAGGCGGGAGTACCCTGTTCCTGTGGCAGGAACACAAGAGGACAAGCCCAAACAAGAGAGCACTTTAAGCTTCTGCTTCTCTCTCATCTGGTGACACCGTGTTGGTCAAACAAGTCACGTGGATGAGCCCCAAATCAAGGACCAGGGAAATAAATACATTCTGACTTTATGGGAGGAACTGCAAAGCTACATGGCCAACAACATGAATTTGAATGGGAGTATGAAGAATTGGGACCAATAATTTAATCTACCACATTGACATAAAAGCTCATTAACGTTAGCTATTTGCAATGGTACTACCCCTGAACACTCTTGGAAAAGGAAGGGTCTGCTTTCTTATGTCTATCAAACGCCTTCTTCTTCTTCCTAAGGGTCTGCCTTTGTGTACCCCAGGACTCGCTGTGACGAGGGGATCACCACCCTGCTTGGGGCCTCGACAGCGGTGCCCTGTGCAGATTCACCCTGGCAGTGCAGCTTCTCCTCCTAATGAAATTTAATAGGCCTAGAGCCAACTTCTCTTCCTCGCCAAGGTAGTTGCAGGTTGACAGGAGTCTGAAGAGCCGCTGACAGCTCTATACGTTGACACTGCAGGTGGTTATATTTATTTTAATAAAGGTCTCTTGACAAAAACTTGAATGGCAAAAAATTCAGACAGTATTGTAAGCTCGCAGAGGGAACCATTTAGGACCTGGGAAACAAGCCAGTAAGCTCAGCCATGAGGCTGTCAGGTTGACCTTGGTACTTGCAGGATGAATGACCTCCCAAAGACCCCCAAGTCCTCCCCTCTGAAACCGGTGATCACCTTATATGGCAAAATGACTTTGCAGTTGTGATTAAGTTAGGGATCCTGTGATGGGGAGATTATTTTAAATTATCCAGATGGGCCTAATATAATCACAAGGATCCCTAAAGCGGGAGGTTGTAGAGTTACAGTCAGGCAGAAGGCACCATGAGGATGGAAGAAGAGGGCCATAGATTGGAAGATGCCACGCGGCTAGTTTTAAAGATGGTAAGTTGGGCCACAGCCAAGGAAGGCAGGGACCTTCTATAAGCCAGAAAAGGCAAGAACACAGGTTCCACAGAGTTTCTAAAACAAACACAGCCTTAACGACCCATCTTAGGACTTCCAACCTTCAGAATTATAAGAGAATAAATTGGTTTTATTTAAACCATGGAGTTTGTGGCAGTTTATTACAGCAGCAATAGGAAACCAGTACAGTGTTAATCAACTCTGAGATCCCTGGCACCTTTGGGAAAGTGAAATCAGACAACAGCCCATAGTTCCTATTCTCATATGTTCATAACCCAAACTGGAAAAGCACCCAATTTTCCCTCTGCTAGGCCAGGGGACTTGTACCTCTTGGTCAGTGAAACCGATACTGTACTTTTGATAGAGCAAGCAGTTAAGGGACCAAGTGTCCAGGCTTTTTAGATTTCTAGCAAGCTAGCTCAAACACAAACTTCCCTAATGTCTGTCTGTTTCTTGTGCACTTGGACTTGGCCTAGAAGCAGCTCTGCCGCCCGGCAGGCCTAGAGGGCCCACACGGGCCTGCTCTGCTTCAGAGATCAAGCTCCTGTGACTTGTGTCCTAGCTCCTTCTGGGTGTGGCTTTAGAATACTCCTTCTCAGAGCACAGGCACTGCTCAAGGCAGGACTTCCGCTGGTGACCGTCCCCAGGTCTGCCTCATGGAGGGAAGACAAGCAAGCACTTCTCACGTGTGAAGGCCACACTCAGCCCTAGTGTCAGGGAGCATCAGGTTAATCTGCACGTAACAGCGAACACAAGCGGCTTGAATACAAAGGATTTATTTTTCTCTCTCTTAAAAGAAAAAGACAGCACTGATGCCAGGTTGACACCAGGTAGCGGAGACTGATGTGCAGGGACGGCTGGACAGGAGCCGGCCCCCCCCCATCCCTGTCCCCCCACTGCAGAGCTTCGCTCAGGGCTGACGTGTGGTCCAAGCTGCCTGGCCGACGTCCAGCCGTCACATGCGTGTCTTTGGCAGGAAGAAGGAGGAAGAAACAATACAAGAGAGGACACCTCCCAAATGAATCACCCTCTTTAACGAGCTTTCCTGGAAGACTTTAATGACCACCACTTATATTCCATTAGCCGCCCTCGCTAAGGGAAAGTGTTAAAAGGAGCCTCTTTAAAACAAACAACAACAGCAACAACGGGGCCATTGTCTTAACCAAGAACATTCGAGTTCTGCTGGAAGGAAAGCAAGGGAGAATGGCTGTCGTTTAGGCACCTGTTTCTGGCACAGTCTGCCCCTTGCCACGCCCCATGAAGACGGCACACGGAACGTATTCGCCACCACCCTCAAATCTTACCGGGTCACCGCGCCCCGCTGAAAGGTTGGGGTACCTGGACGTGGTGCGGTCCTCTCCGTCACATGTCGTGCTGCTTCTTGTGGTTCGGGGACGCGTAGGCTCAAAAGCAAATTATCTTCTCCAAAACGACCGAAGCACCGTGATGGAAAAGAAATGGGATAATTGCAACTTGTTTACACAAGTAAACAAAACCTTTCATCTGGAAAAGCGGAGACTGGGAAACACCAATCCGTGATCCATCGTAATTATTAAGTCCTGCGGGTGAGCGTAGCAAGGAGCCGCGGTTTGTCCCTGGAGGATTTTAGCAGAGTCGTTGAGGAGGTAGTTTATTAGGCAGCCTTGCTTCTGCCCTCTGGGAAGGACTCCCTCCCCTCCTTGTCCTTTTCTTTTGTTGCCCCAACCTTGAACTCTAGATGTCTTGTCATTGTTCATTGTCACCCTTGACCACATCTGAAGGAGGTGCAGGACAGTACTCACCGGGGGCGCATGCCTCTCCTAGTCCACTCACTGCTGGAAGTTCCAGGGCCCGGGGACTGCTCTGAAGCCATGATGGCTCTGCTTGGGCCTACTATGACTATCCTTACCTTGTCTCTCTGCATTGAGGCAAGCTTCCCGTCTTCCTGCCATTTGCAAAGTGATCACAAGCAAAGTCTAACCAAAGGTCGCATCTTTTATTTACTAGTCTCTGCTCTGCTATGTCTGGGCTTCTCACATAAATAGCCACTTCCTTGACTCATCTAAAACAACGAGCTTGGATGGGAATGTAATACCCTTAATCCCATCTTGTCAGCGAGTTCTCAACTTCCAGTGAGAAGACATTGGTCTTATCTCTTGAGAAGATAGCAATTTTATAGCTGCTATTTGTAACTGCTGAAGTTTGGGGCACAAAAGCATTTGGCTTTTTCAACTGTGCAAGGCTTGAATTATGAGACTACTATTCAGCCCAGACTGCGACTGTGAGCAAAACCATCTCCCTTAGTACACGGACTTTTCTCTCCATTCCTGCCTAGAGTGTGGCTGGCTCTACGCAGCTTCCTTCTTTCTTGTAGGACTCTGCAGAGAGCTGCAGGAAAAGGCCAGCACGTACCAGAATTCTCAAATATCCTGCTGTTTTCCCAACACCTCAGTTTTGGTCAGGATGCAGTCGGATTTCCAAGGTACAGTGGGCAAAAGATTTGACAAAATGTTTTGCTGCTGCACTAACAAGGCAGCAAGATTTTTTGGACCACAACATCTCAGTCCTTAACATCTGCCTCCCCACCTCCTCTGTCCAGCCAGGTTGATATTTTGGGTTCTTTTGTCCCCTAGGACCCCACTTGTAGAAACCAACTTCTGTATCCATTAGGGTTTGTTTCAACTGCTTATAACAAAGACCCAATATATGTGATCCAAACAAGGGGGAGGCTCATTTTCCTCTCCCACGGAGGAAGTAAGCATTCTAGGATTGATATAGTAGCTCCGGAAATTTCAAGGGACTAGATTCCTTTTCTTTCTGCTCCACCAATCCTCAAGGCTACCTCATTGTCCAAAATGCTTGCCACTCTCCAGCCATCACGTTTGTGTTCCAAACAAGAAGGGGGGGGTGCTGAACAAGAAGTGAAACCTGCCAGAGGTGTCAGCGTGGTTTGAAATCCTTTCCTCTGTGTTTTCCCCAGAGACGGCTCCTACATCACCCTGGCCCCACCGGACAGCATGGAAGGCTGAGAAGTGCAGACTTTTAGCTGAGCGCATGGCCACACAAAACACAATTGGGTTTCTGTTACCAAAAAGGGAGAGAAAAGAGAATATTGGGCAGGCAGCTGTCTGTTTCTTCCACATTCTCCAGAAATTCTGCTCTCCCCTGGCTCGTGCTGCCAAGAATATGACGGATGCCTCCTCTGCGTTAGAGCTGGTCGCCAAAAGGCTTCCGCTAAGTGTCCGGGCGTTGGGGAGGGTGAAGGGGAACAGCTACTATGAGTCATCCGAGTCTTACTGCCAATAAAATCCTTGGCATTTCCTGACATTGGGTTTGGAGGTAAGAGAGGGGACTGTGAGGCTACAGCAGGGGCACCAGGTGCCAGAGCAGGGGGACAGGGGACAGACCTAAGACAATTCCTTTAGTTTTTCTGAGGTGCCTCTACGTCTGGGTCACGAGCAGGTGACCAGCTTCCCTTTGTCATAATCCCACCATGATCAGGGTCACAGGTGAGAAGCCCGTTTTCTGCCCTGCCTCTCATGCCTGGGGCAGCCCTCCGAGTCCCACACGCTGTGCCTTCTTGCCTGGCTGAATACGGGGCAGGGGTGGGACTGTGTCAGGTAATGCCACTTGCTGGCTCCTTTTGGGTTGGAGGGTGGAGGTGACTTGGTGAGAAAACATCTTGTCTTCACTGGGAAATGATCACTGGGCACCTGGAACGATGTCCATCACCCGCTGCTGCTATCTGGTAGCGCACAGCGCTGCAGACCAGGGATGTCTCGGGCCACCAAAGGGCTCGTCTCCAGCTCGAGCAGCCAGATGTTGAAGTGGTCAGGGGCTGCGAGCGCCCCCGTGTTGGGTGCTCCAGTGCCCTGTCCAGGACTGAGAGCTGCTGGGAGCACCCGTTGCTCAAATCTCCCCCTGGAGTCTCTGCAGGGTTTGCCCCCAGCCAGAGAAGCCACTTCGCACGGCCCCCTGGGCCAGGGCTCTGGCTTTGCTCTGACTCATCTGCGGGTGCAGCCTGTGGGTGGGAGGGCAGGTGCCCGACTCCCTTGCCTCAAGACGAGGCCTCTCAAAAGGACCGTTCCCGCTCTGGGGCACCTGGTGGGACAGTCTGAGGCCTCCGTGACTGTGTCACAGCCCAGCTTCTCCCCCAGCCTTGCCCTGCCTTCTCCTCGTCCAGGCGTTGCTTTGAGAGTTCTTCTCCTTAAGGATTCTGCACACAAGTCTCAGAGTCTGCTTTTCAGGACACCGGAGCTGCAACTGCCTGTGCAGTGAAGAGACAATGCAGAAAGTGACTCCGGGTGGCAGTTGCCCAGCCCACCACCCTCTCGTTAATGGCAGGACCTGGGTGGATGTGGTGGCAGTAGCTACTCAGCTTCCCAGTGACAGCTGCAGTGGCTCCGGGTGATGTCCAAGCACCACTGTCCCTTTTAATCACCTGTGAGGTTCTGACAAGAATTTGTTTAGACCTCTGTGTGCCTGCTGTGCTTTAACCTGCATCACCCAGCCGGCAGATCGTCTCATAACTTTGCTTTATTAGAAAGTTTTACTAAGGAATTTTCCTTCGCTAAAACCACTCTCAAACTGTAAGAGGTGCCTTCTGCTTACAGTGGAGCACAAACAATGCTCTTACCCTACCTACATTGTAGGCCACACATAGGTATTTGTTCTCTAAAATGCACCTGTTTGCTCACACACACGTTTGCCGGAGACCTTTCAGGCTTCTAGCAGGACCCGGTGCTGCGGGTGTCAGGCTGGGAGAGCCAGGGTGAGACCTCCCCTACGGAGTGGGACGTAAGAGAAATAAGATTCATGTCCAAGGATTCGACTGTGAAAATCTACACACAATGTTTAGCAATCTAGATGAGTAAATGAGAAACTGTCTGTAAATCAGGCAGGACAGGGATGTGTTTACTGTTTACTAAGCAAAAGCCCAATCAGTGCATTGTGCTGCATGGACGTAGAGGGGCAGTCTGGATCACAAACGTGCACTTCAACAGGACAAGAGTGGCAGTGTTTTTCCAGCATTGTCTGAGCTGAGACGACGCTGAATCCGTAAGACAACCTTAATTTAATTACTGGAAGGGTGTTCTGTACCAAAGGGTAGGAATGATTCATCACACCTCGCCGTGGCCTAGATAAAAACCTCCCAGACTCTCCACCTCTTGCTCTGATTCCGTGCTTGCCACGCGACTCTGGAGTTATTACTTTGACCTCTCCAGGAAGAGGCTGTGCCCCAGCAGGAGAGATGAGAATTCCTTTCGTTGATGAATATGCCTTCCACCGTGTGCCAGGAAGGCTGCAGTCTCCTAACGCGCTGTGCTTTTCACTGGGTTAGTGTGAGTCAGCGTCCCTCATTCATTCTGACTAGGACAATGACAAAGTTTAGGACTTACGGGGACAGTGAACCCACCAAGGTGAGATCCCTTAGTCATCTGGCCCTCATCTGAGGACCCCTCGACTCTCAACGGAGAATGACGAAAAGATCTTAGAGAAGTTGGCTGTGTCTGTCCACGTCGTATTTCCCAGCCCGGGACCGCTGAAGTGCTGAGCATCCCTGGCACCTGTGAGACATCTCAGTGTACCTGCCCTTCCACATCGCTCCCGAAAACAGGGGACGAAACGCCTCGCAGGCTCGAGACCCTGCACATACATCTCGTAACGGCGGTGCCTGTTCCTGCCACGTCCCATATCAGGAATAATACGCAAAAGATGCTACTCTCTGTTTGACCAAACGTCATCCTCCATCCACAGAAGCTTAGCTGCAGCAGAGACTTTTTACCAAAAGCCTCAGGAAAATGTGCATCAATCACAACATTGGTGCTTTCTCGACTCTGGACCCTTAGGTTGGTTCTGCAGACACCCCCTGCCCAGCGGGCCTGAGAAGCAGGTGGCTAAGAGCTCTGCCCTCCACCCAGCTCATCTTCCTCTTGATAGGATGTTTTTTCTTGTCCCCCTGCTCCTGAACTCCTGGCTACTTATCCCAGGCCTGCGTCCCAAATCCAGCCGTCCAGATTTAGTTCCTTCTGGGCACTACTTCCGGGGCTTTCAGCTCAGTTTTCCAGACTCTGCGAGCTCACCTGCCCTCCAACTCCGAAGTGCAATTAGTCTGTGGGTGTGTGTCTGTGACTTACTGTCATTCTTTTCTCTCATTGAGACGAGGAAGAGATTCAAACACATTCCTGAGACCCCCACTTCCCTGGAATTCTATCTCCCGCCTGGGAGAAATGAATGAAGTTGTTCTTGTGCTCTGCACGCCTTGCCCAAGGGGGTGGAGGCACGTGCCGGGGCACAGCCAAGCACAGCGGCCACCCTGTCCCAGAGCATCTGAGGAAGGACCCTCGAGGCTCCCAGGCTGTCTGACGAAATCATTACTCTCATGAATTGTGCATGTGCGAGTAGAGGGTATTGCAAAGCAGGCGATGCTTTCCCTTCCCGCCACCCCAGATTTCCCGCTGGTCTCTTTCCCTTCTCTGTTATTCCAGGGGAAGGACAACACAGCCCAGCCAAGACAGGGAGCTAATTCTTGACTTTGGAAGAGTACGTGAAACACGGCAAGTTCTCTGCACCGCTGAGGCTATAAATGATGCTCCTGGTGGGGAGAGGGGCAGGGATGGACGGGAATCAGGGGAGTTTACTACTGGAGGCGTCTAAGCTCTGGGGAGGAGGGGAGTGAGCCCTGGGTCGGCCTGGAGATTCAAGGTCAGAGGAAGTTCGCAACACAGATCTGCGGCTTCATCCTTCCAGAAAACTGTCTGGCAAATGCAGAAATCAAGGAGGCTTGGTGGTGTGTCTCAGGAGGTGGGCCAGAGGCAGCTGGGTGGAGGTCCCGCAGCACAGAAAGAGCAGGGACAGAAGGGTGCACTCACTGTGCTCGAACCCGGGCGGGGCCACAGGAGGCCTTGTGGCTGCTGGGAGGGGCTGCAGGAGGGACCCAGAGGAGTAAAGAAGACATCAAAGACCAAATGGCTACCTCTGCGCCTTGGCATTGAGTAAGTCACTATATCAAAAGGAGCTTGAGATAGCTGAGGGTGAGTTTTCATTATCCGGCAAAATTGGGACTCAAAGTAGAAATTATCATCAGTTACAGAAAATAAAGAAACTTTCTTACCCATCTGTGTATGTGTTGAGATTTAACATCGTAACCAATACAGTGGAAGTCTGGGTTTCCCAGGAATTCCCATGCGGCAAGTTTTGCCAAGTCACACTTATTGGCGTAGCTGGAAAAATGGATGATCCTTCTGCCAGAATCCAGTGCCCCGTTCCACAGACCCTGCATCGGTCCGCTTGAACTGCTGGAGCAGACCACAGCAGGCTGAGTGGCTGACACAGAAATTTATTCTCTCGTGGTCCCGGAGGCTGGACGGCCGAAACCAGGTGCCAGGGTGCTGGACTTCCGCTGTGGCCTCTCCTCCTGGCTTGCAGACGGCTGCCTGTCGTTGGGACCCCAGCAGAACAATGGCAGGTGACAAAGAGCACAGTGCACGGGGAGAAGGGGATGAGCTAACACCTGCCCTGGAGGAGCTCGCAGTCGAGCGGAGAGAGGTCAGTAACCGGTGACAGAACAATGGGGTGATGTGACAGTAGGAGCCGTGCCAAGGGCAGTCAGGGGTGAAGGCAGGAGCAGCTGCCTGCCCTGTGCTGGCCTTGGAGGACGTGTAGGTTTCATCTAGCAGGAAAGAACAGGGCGCGATCCAGGCGATGAGAGCAGGCACGGAGCACCTTGCCACGGGGGTGGGGGGTGGGGGTGTTCCTAAACCACGGGTTCCCCGAGTCAGCAGGGTGGGGGGTTGGGGGGCACAGGAGCCAATATACTCTTGGAAGTCCCTTAGGGGACTGCATATCATTTTTTTAATTAAATCCAACAGATTGTTTCCCAGTATTCCAATATTGAAGCAAGATTGTGTTTCTTCACCTAAGCAGCAGATGAAGGAGTTGGCTTGAGTTTTGAAGTCATGTTCAGCAAAACGCATTCATCTTCAAACCCGAGGAAGCGCGGCAGGGAAGGGCAGGCTGCCCAGGTGTTGGCTCCCGCCTCTCGGTGCGCCACACCTGTCCCAGCGGCAGGTGCACAGCGGGAGCCAGAAACGCCGTCCGTTTAAATTACTGCTTCCTCTCCCTAGTCCTGTCTCTTTCAGGCCAAGCCTTTCCTTGAAGGTGCCTGTGGTGTGACCACAAGTGGGACTGGTGAGTCTGCACGTGGCAAGAGCAGGGGAGACAGAAGAGGAAGTTGGGAAGTTGGTCAAGTGCGGGATAGTTTAGAGATTGTCTTTTTTTTTTTTTTTTTTTTTTATAATGGAAACAGAGTTTTGCCATGTTGCCCAGGCTGGAGTGCAGTGGCTATTCAGGTGTGACCATAGCTCACTACAGCCTTGAACTCCTGGACTTGAGGGATCCTCCCACTTCAGCCTCCCATGTAGCTGGAACTATAAGCACGTGCTACCATGTACAGCTAACTTTTTTATTTTTTATTTCTGTAGAGATGGGGTCTTGCTATGTTGTCCAGGCTGGTCCCAAACTCCTGGCCTCAAGTGATCCTCCCAGTTAGGCCTCCCAAAGTACTGGGATGACAGACATGAGCCACTGCACCGGCCAAGATTGTCTTTTGAGTGCTGGGAGTCTGGGAAGAAATCTGCATTCCATCCCGTTGGGAGCGTAAAGGGTGGACGGATTCAAGGAGTGTGAAAACAGAGGCAGGAAACTGCTCAGAAAGCATGTGGAAGACTCAAACTAGCAGCGATTGAGACCCCAGCTCATAAGACAGTCACGGGGGAGAGAGAGGAAATGTCACTTCCAGGAGCATTTGGGTGGTGGATCTGACCAGGGCTTGCACACTGGTGGGATTAGAGGTACGAGAGAGGGGAGACTAAGATGACTTCTAGACTCTTGGTTTGGGGATCGGGAGGGACGTTGGCCCAGAATCAGTTATAGTTCCTACATGGAACAGATAATCTATCAAAGTAGAATAATTTGAGAAGTCTTTCTTTTTCCTTTTTGTTTGTTGTTGGCAAAGGGGTTGGTGAAAAAGGTGCTGGCGCGGTGCCAGGCCGCCACGTGGACGGTGCAGGAAGCTGGGGCCAAATGCAAAGGGGCAACACAGGAAACCGTCTTCGGGACCGAGAGAACAAGTCCCGCAGAGCACAGACCCGAGGACGTGCGCTGGTCTTTGGGTAACAGACTCAGCTGGCCCAGCTGACCCCACAGGGAAGGTTCCAGGGACCACATGTGGCCCCCGCCCTGTGATGTCCTCCCGAGGCTCCCTGGGGACACACCCAGCTGGAAACAAAGTTCACTGGAGCCTCTTGCTGTAACCCTCACAGGCAAGGCTGCTGGCCCCAGGGGCAGCGTGGGAACAGAGAGGGAGACGCTCCCAGGCCAGGGACAGGGTTCACTGTGCAGCCGCCAGCCCAGGTGCCGCCACGGGTACAGGAGGTGGGAGGAGGACGAGCAGGGGAGGGACAGTCCGGTCAGCTCGTACAGGATGGACACATGCACATTCAGGACTCTCATTCTAAAGTGAAAGACGCTTGCATGAGCACCTAGTAAACGCCAGGCCCTGTCCTAGGTATTTTATGTCGCTAACGCCATGTAATTCTTATTGCAATACCTCAGAGAAGCATGTCCTTTCTCCACTTTATAGATAAGGGACTTGTGAGAGAGGAAACGTGACCGCTCTGAACTCAGACCTCTAGAACATGCTGAAGGTGGGATTCGAATCCGGCCCTGCCTGGCTCTAGGGGGACGCCACCTCCCTTTGGAAAGTTAATTAAGGTTGTGCACCAACCAAGAGAGGACAGAGCTCTGGCGTCCCACTCTGTTGCCTACAATTATCCAGACGATTTATAAACAATTTCACACCCTCACCTCCAGCTCCGGATCAATGTCTATTTTCTGTGGCTGTCGTTGCCGCGGTTCATTGACCCGCCAGTGCCCCACAGACTCGGGAGCGCTTTGATTGTGAGACTGGGGGTTCCCGCACCACAGGCTCCAGTCGGAACACAGGAAGGGCACAGCTGGACGCGTGCCGAGACCGGTGACAAGGGCCCGTGGCGAGGCCATGCGCGAGACCCGAGTGCGCCTGCTGCTGGCTGGGCTGGTGCTCACTCCGGACGCCTGCGCAGGGCCCTCGCCTCACGCCAGCGGCCGCGAGAGTGGCAAGGTGACTGGTGTGTCCCCTGGAGGTGATCCAAGCCCATGCCAGGCCAGGCGTCTGTCCCCCCAACCAGGCTGTGAAGCTCGGGACCAGCGCGATCATACTTGCCTGGAAGCTGTGAGTCTTCTCTGCGCGTTTTTCCTCTTAGGTTTTAGTTACCACTTTTTTTTAAACAACTTCTCCCCCCTCCTCCTCCCCCTCCCCCCCCCTCCTCCCCCCTCCTCCTCCTCCTCTTCCTCCTCCTCCTCCTCTTTCTCTTTGTCTCCCTTGGTTTCTCCCTCTTCCTCCTGATAGTCCTTCATGCTGCTATCTGGATCAGCAAAACAATTCTAAATCTCAAAGATCCAAGCACTTTGCGAGAACCTAGTGCATGTCTGGACTTTTTGGGCACCCGAGAAAGGAGAGCTCAGGTTACCGTCTCTGAGCCGGCAGCCCCGGGCCGCAGAGAGGGACAGCAAGGGCAGCCACGCCAATGACATGCAAGCCGGAGTCCAGCTGCACACAGATGGACAGCGAGAGCGGCCACGCCAACGACACACAAGCTGGAGTCCAGAGGCCGTTGCCCAGAGAAGTGCCGCATGGAGCCTCTCAGAGACCGAAGGACTCGCTCTGGTCCGCTGGTGACAGAAGGCAGGGACGGAGGGGAAACTGAGGAAGACAATATGGAGGCAGACTACTAGGAATGAGCTTGTTCAGCTGGTGGGGCAAGAAAAGGGGCCCAGTGACTTGGGAGAGGGCTGGCGAGGTGCGGGGACATCACTCTGTGGTGCTGCAGATCCTTGAGGTGGCAGCCACCTACCTGCCCCGGCAGGATGGGGAGGGGTCCTGCCCTGCAGCGGGTGTCGGGCCCCCAGGCAAGCCTGGCCTGCGAGGGAGCTCACCCCGGTGGCAGGTGGAGGTGACAGGGTACAAGTGCCAGCGAGGCCTCCAGGCCTCCAATGCCCACCAAGAAAGGCGTGTGTTATTCACAGAGATGAGCGAGGTAAACGGTTTCAGAGCCAAGTTTAACAGGGAATTATCAGTTTCTGTTTCCAGTCTGCATTCCTGGTGTTTTATTTGTGTTCGTTACACTTGTCAATATGGCGTTGTGGTGAGAAGGATCGCCCATAACTCAGATACTCTCAGGAGCACGGACTGCTGACGTTGGCAACAGCCACCTGGAGAAATGCGTGTCGCAAAGTTACGGATTCGACTGTTACACATCTCTGGCATCTTTAAGGGAGAAGAGAAAGATGTCTCTTCCTCATACTGTAAACCTCTTGGCACTAGACAAAATGCACCAAGCTCTCATTTTTCCCTGTAATTTTCATGCCTGCTCCGTGGTTGTATGGAAGGTGAATTTCTAGAAAGATCAACCTCACTGGTTTGGTTCATCATTGTCTACCACCCGGCACCACTCTGCAGACGGCACTTAAGGCCCAGGCACAAACGGAAATAAACTTTCTCCCTGGAAGCTGAAGTCGTGAGTCTCCTTTGCCACAGGAAATTAGGCGGCTGGGTGTTCCGACTTCAGCAACCCCAATCAGACGCAGTGTG
This sequence comes from Lemur catta, assembly GCF_020740605.2. Lineage (NCBI taxonomy): Eukaryota > Metazoa > Chordata > Mammalia > Primates > Lemuridae > Lemur > Lemur catta. The sequence continues at coordinate 6,883,588 of NC_059149.1, read as the reverse complement.
CTTCTGAAACTTAATATGGTTTTCTATCCCAGCCAGGCTGCAAATATAAGTTATTTTGTGGAAACAGTTTTCCACCCTGCTGTTCTTGCCTTCCTTTCTTTCTCGTAGTTTCCATCTGCGAAACTGTATTTGACGAGCGTCCCGGCTGGTGGTCCGGGTTCTCCTGGCGGGAGTGGCGGAGGCTCTTGCGGGTGGGGGGCGGGGAGGGAAAGTCCTTTCTGGCCTCGATCTGATACCGATTGTCAGACAGTGGGTCTGGATTGAACGCGGGGGTGACGGGCCCGGACATGAGGCACCTTGGATGACTGGGGAGAGAAGCAGCCGGCGGGCAGGACACGGCTGGCGGCCCACTGCCCCCACCCCGTGAGCCCGCCCCTCACACCTTCCCTCTGGTGCCACCTCCTCCAGGAGCACATGGGGTCATGGCTCCCGCAGGTCCTCTCCTGCGTGCATGGCACCCCCTGTGAGTGGCACCCCAGGTTTGTGGCACCCCCTGTGAGTGGCACCCCCTGTGTTTGTGGCACCCCCTGCGTGTGTGGCCTGCTGTGGCTCCTGGGCCATCTCTCATCCCCGCTAAGCTCCCCAGGGCTCCCTTTGGCTGCTCCAGGCTCAGTTTCCCAGCCCGGAACCTGCCCTCTTAGGTTCTTCCCCAAGCTTCAGACGGTCTGGACTCCTTTTCTCTCAAAGCTTGCTTTTTGTGTTAGTTTCCTATTGGTGGGTAACCAGTGCCCCACATGGAGTGGCTTATCATGGCACGATTTACCCTCCTGCAGCTCCGTGGGTTAGGCGAGCCGCACTGGGCCAGCGGCATGACGGCAGCAGGGCTGAGTCCTTCCCTGAGGCTTGGGGGAGGGTCTGTGGCCTCCCCTCCCCCAGGTGCTCTCCAGAAGGAGGGGCCCCCACAGCCCTTGGCCTCCGGCCCCTTCCTCGGTCTTCAGAGCCGGCGAGGGCAGGCTGAGTCCTCACATGACATCACCCTCCTCTTCTGCCTCCTTCCTCTACTTTCCAGACTCGTGGAATTTCCCTGAGTCCCCTGAACGACCCAGGACGATTTCCCCACCTCAGGATTCTGAACCTAATGGCATCGGCACAGTGCTTTTTGCCGTGTGAGGTGACAATTCACAGGTTCCAGGGAGAAGAGGTGAACATCTGCAGGGTGCTGTCATGTTGCCTTCCTCAACCTTCCTGGCCCTCATTCCTTCAGAATGTTCTAGGTGTCTCACACTGATGTGGTATGCTCACTCACGATCAGGAGTGTGTGGATTTATGTCACCCCCGACACACACAGGCACACCTGCCATGTTTGCCTGCAGCTGCTGTTTGCTGTACCTGGCCCTGGGGTCGTCAGTCCTGCCAGAGGTGGGCCTGGGGGAGGGGTTGTTTCTGTTTGGGGTAAAGGGAACCTTCTAGCCTTTCAAGTCACAACACATAGACACTGCTTGTTCTGCCTGAGGTCGGATAAATCATCCCACAAGTCCTTTAGCAGAGCACGTAACTTTTGGACCCGGAGCGGGCACCACAAACCGGGGCGGAGAAGCATCCGGAGAGCAGCCGTGTCACTGGCCGCTCCGGCTGCTGCGTCGGATCCAGGGAGCAGGGCAGTTTCCCCACATGGCATCGCTCTGTAGGGAGGAATAAATCCTTTTGCACCTCGTTCCTGCTCAGGTGAGTTAAGTTCCCTGAGGGTGAAGCACAGTGGGTGTTATTGATCCACTTACCCTTGGGAAACACACGCCAGTGCCCGCAGTCGCACGTGTGCTCGCTCCTACACACCTGCACACGGGGAGGCCCCGGGCAGGGAGCCGGAGCCGCTCAGACCCGGCAGGTTCCCTAGCGGCTGCCCCTTGCCGTCTCAGGCGTCTGGGAGTGAGGAGGCCCAGCTCGGGAGACGGAAAGCGCCAGACCTCTGAGAAAGGCTCACAGCAAGGCAAAGCGATCTATGGCCGCGTGACCAGGAAATGAAGAAGGATGTGGCACATTTCGAGATATCGATCCGACCTATTAGCAAGGGTGGCAGGTCACTCCATCCTCCAAATCCCCTCCAAGTTCCAAGCACCAAGGGCAGGAAAGAAGTAGAGACGGAGCAGAAGGACTCTCTTTTACGAAGGGCAGTGTGTGTATAACAGAGAGAGAGAAAGCAAGAAAGAGAACAGGAGGGAGAAAAAGAGCGAGAGGGAGAGCGAGGAGTATTTAGAATGGGGCAGACAACAGCATCGATCAACTTTGCTCAGGGAAACAGACAGTTCGGTTATGACCTGCCAAGATGTTGCAGTCATAAATTTTTGAGAACTTGAATTGAAGAATGAGTAGTTGTCTAAAAAATAGCACAGGGAGACAGGACAATCATTCAGGGGCAAAGATACTGGTCTCCACCGCTGCATTTCCGCGGCTTTAGGAGTCCCCGTTCTTCCCTCCACCAACTTCCCTGCGTGAAATTCCGCTGTCAAGGGAGGATTGTGTGAAGGGGAGGGAGCTCTGTCTTTGCTGCGAGGTCCAATTTTAAGAGGTAAACAGCACTCCGTGGATGGAAAGTGTAGTTGCAGGAAGGTATTAATGCTATTAGAGCTGATTTTTAATGAAGAGAAACTGGCTTGGACGTGAGGAAGCAGAGATGTTAGAGAACAAGGAAAAGACAGTGAAGGACCCAGGCAGAATAAGGAAAGGGAAAAGTAATATAGAAACAGCAAACTAGGATATGAGGCTGAACAGGGAAATGAAAGAACAAGGGCTTTGCGATAAAGCCCAGGATTTGTATCTTGGTTCTGCCTCCTGGGAGCCACGGCCTGGAACAAGTTGCTTCGCCTCCCTGAAAACCTGCCGTGTAAATTTCCGGTCCCGGAGATCAGAGCTGACGCTCAGGTTGCTGGAAGGTTAGAGCTGATGTCTACGAAGCACAGTGCCTGGTGCATAGCAGGTGTCAAATAACTTGCTGCAGCTGTCCTTGAGGAAGAGGGGAAAAAAATCCAGGCAGGGGAGGAGGGAAAGGTGGATGCTGAGAGTGCCTGACATTGTCGGGAGGCGTCACGTGTTGTCATTGTATCTCATTCACTCTCCAAACAGCCCTCAAAGGTGGCAGGTTATAGCCATTCCTCAGAAGAAACATGAGCCAAGACAAGACACCACTCTAGGGACCCTCTGCTCTTTAGCCTGCTCACTAATTTCTTCCTGGATCTTTCTAGAAAATCTGGATCTTTCCCATCATTGTGGGAACATGCTGCTACGTATGCACCTCAGAAGGTATTTCTCCCTGATGCGTGTCTCGTCCTTACTCCGTCCCACTGTCTTGCTCAGCTTTGCAGCAAAACTCCTGGAAAGAATTGTTCATCTTGCTGCCAGGAAGCCCTCTCATCCTGTCCTGCCTCGAAGCTATGCTCAGTGGGTGTGTGTCCCCATCGCTTTGTTGAAATGGCACTTGTCCCGGACACCGACCGGTCACATCCACATTGCTGACTCCAAGGCTTGGTTGTCAGTCTACACCTACTGGACGCATCAGCTGCATTCGACGTGGCTGATCCCATCCTGTCCCTCATCAGATGTTCTTCTCTTAGCTCCCAGGACTGCAAACTTCCCGCTGTCAGTCCGGCCTCACGGGCTGTTTCTTTGCAGTGGCCTTTGCTAGTTCCTTCTCTTCTTCCAAACCTCCTTATGCTGGGGAGTCCCAGGCTCAGTCTCGGGTCCTCTCCCCCTCACCGTCTCCTTCCCTAAGGGATCTGTCTAGCCTCAGCTTTACACGTAGTCGGTGATGTTGATTCTCCATGCTGTCTGATACCCCCGATTCTCCTCTGCCCTGCTCATCCCACAGGAGGCCCGGATGCAACCACACTACCCAGGCCCCCGCTGGCTGCTGGCTGCTTGGCCCGTTGGCACCGACTGCGGGAGACGGAGTTTCCCAGGCTCTGACGTCTCACCGGCTCCAGACACGCTGGGCCCTCTCTGCTTCTCCTTCGAACCAAAACGTGCTCATGGTTTTCCACCTCTGCTGTGCCCACCATGCCTGCAAAGCCCCGGTCCTGCCAACACCTCTGCAAACCGCCTCTTGATCAGATTCTTTCCAGTGAAAGCCGTCGTGTGTGTCGCTGTTCCCTTCCGGACCTTGCCTGATGATGCCGTCCACACGCTGATGACTGCTGGGCTGACAGCTGCTCGGACTGCTCCTCCCAGCGCCAGACCCGCGCGTCAAGTTGGATACTTACAAAAATTTCGCTGGGATGCCTAACAGTTATTTCAAACACCAGCGCCTTCAAGTGGGCCCCCGATGTTGACCACGAGCCTGCTGATTTCTTTGTCTTCCCCATCTCAGGGGAGACAGCACCATCCTTTCAGATGCTCACCCCAAATTCCTAGAGTCATCTTCGACTCGTGTCTCTCCTTCTCTCATGGCTTACATCCCACATCCAGTTCATCAGGAAAACTTGTTGGTTGTCCCTTTAAGAGAAATTCAGAATCTGACCAATTTTCTCCCACCTCCATTACTCCTACCTCGGGTCAAGACATCACCATCTGTCGCTTAGACACTGTGACATTGTGACAGCCTCATCATAATGGCTTTTGTGGCTTCCCCTCTGGATTCTCTGCCGTCTGTGCTCAGCACAGCAGCTGTAGAAATCCTTTTTAAGAAGTAAGTTGAGGTTGTGTCACTTCCCTGCTCAAGACCCTGCAATGGCTGCCCAGTTCCCACCAAGAAGAGTGAATCCCTCCCACCAATCTAAGAATTCCTTCGTGTCTGGGATGTTCATGATGCTCTGACATCACCCCAGCCACACCCGCCACCTGTCAGTGCTCAGACAGGCCAGGAGAACTCTAGTGGTCAGGCTGTCACACCGGCCTCCCCTGCGACTCTCTCCTCTCGCGTCTGCCTGAATGTCTCCGTCACTTGCTCAAGTTTTAAATTTATAAAAAATCAACTGTCACCTTCTCAGTGAGTCTGAGGCTATCCCGATCATCCTAAGACTGTTGAGAACCCACTGCCCCCTTGCCCAGCGTCCCTGCATTGCACTCTTTTCTTACGGGATTTGTTCCTTGTTAACAATAGACTTGTTTTCATTAGGGTTATTTTTTACTTTGTAATTTGTCATAGCATTTTGTATTACATTTTGTAATGTGTTTATTGGGTTTATCGTTGCTCATCTGTACTCTGTGCTGAAGTAGAAGCTTTATTAAGGACAGCAAACTTTCCCCGTTTTTTCAGTGCTTGCAATATAGGAGATTTTCTACAATTTTTTTTTAATAAATGGAAGATAACTAAGAAAAGTTTGCAAAGCCTGTTAAAAGCAGAACTGTGACTTGGAGCCATATCTTTTTGTCCCCCCTGGGTTCCGTTAGCTGCACTGTATGTCCCCCCACAGCAGAGCAGAGAGAGGGTGGGACCTAGAAGCACATTGAATGTTCAAACCAGTAATATCACTCGCTGGCTTTGTGATCTTGAGCAAGGTAGCGAACTTCTCTAAGACTCGCGTTGCTCATTCATAAAGTGAAGTAACAGTCCACCTCTCAGGGTCACTGTGAGGACAAGTCAGAAACAAGCGTGCACACAAGCACACGCTACACTAGGCACCGTACCCGGAGCAGCGTGAGGCTACAACGCCAGCAGAGGAGCAGCCTTTTCCGTGTGGAGCTGGAGGTTCACCCAGGCACATCCTCAGCCTCCAAAGAGGGGTGATGCTCTCGAAGCCTGAGCATCACACCGGTCCCTGACACTTCACCCTTTAGACATATCATTTCTGGGGTCAGCATTGACTCTCCAGACAGGGTGAAGACTCTAGAAGGCTCTATTCTGAGGGTTACCCGTTTATTCTCTTCCCAGAAGAGAATAAACTAGAAGCAGTTGTTTAAATTCTGAGACCATTCTTCCTGTATCTATCCTCTGATAATTTTAAATAGCATCAGAGAGAGTAGTAAGCAATGCGTCCCCAATAGGGCATTGAGAGTGGACCTTGGCCAGTTGCCCTGTCCTGTGAGCCTGGGCCTTGAACTCAAACCCTGAATACCCAGGTGTGTCGTTTGTTCTGCAGCCCTGGACACAGGCCATGTGCATACGTGAGTTTCTGCGGGTCACCCAGGACTGGGCTCTGCCTTGCACCAAGGCCAAGCAAAAGGGCCCTGACCCCTGCCTCACTCTGGCAAGTCTCTCTCCTTAGAATCCTGCTCCCTGGACCTTGCTTCCTTAGAGTAACAACTGCTAGCTGGGGCCTTTTCCAAATGAGTGGTTCACACCATCTTTTCCTTATGGTCCCATAGCAGTATCCTGGGACCCAGCACCCTCGACATCCCGGACAACAATGCCATTATGGATCATGACTGTGACCTCTGAGTACTGGACTGATGCCTAGAGCCTGGCCCAAGCCCCAGACATTCCTCCTTTCCCTTCTTTCTTACTCATATCCAGTAGTCCCACCTAAAACAAAGGAAGAAGAGGTGGGCAAACACACGTCACGACAATCTGAAACGGACATTAAAATATCAATGCAATAAACAGAAATTATGGTGCCAATTAACTCAGCTTTCCACAGGGACTAATTAGATAACTGGTAAAATGTTAATTGGTCCTGCCTTCCGGAGTGCTCACAAAGGTAAATTAAAATAAAAATTTATAAATGAAAATTCTTGCATGTTGCAAGTGCAAATCTACCACAAACCAGACGGCAGTCCTCTGAATTTGGCAGTTGTGGCCACTTAAACTTCTGACTCTGAACAATGTGTGTTGTAACCCACTCTTAGCAGCAATCAGTCTGCTTCGAACACAAGTAAACTATTAGGCAAAGCTTTTCTGAATGTCGACTAAGAGAAATATGAGTTAAAACGTTGCCAAATAATATGTCGCCAAATAAAGGTCATCATATAAATGTTGAATAGATGTTTAAAGACAATCGGTTCGAACAGGCATCCAGTTATTCGTGCGTTGCCCAGAGTTGGTTTGGTCTTAGTTTGACCATAACTCTGGGTCAAGTAGTGTTTCTCCAAACTGAAGCCGCTTCTTGGAACCTTGAAATCTTCTGCTTTACTAGTTAACAATGAAGATCGCTGGCTGCAATCTAGCCTTGCTAAATCAGAAGGAAAAGAAAGACAAGGAATGTATATTTTAACAAGTAACTCCAGGAGAATTCTTATGCCTACTCCTAGTTTAAAGGAATGTGAATTAAAGGAGGAAGAGGAATGAACAGATGAATGAATAAATGAATGAATGAATGATAAAACCCAGAGTGCCACTGTTGTTTCTCAGGGAAGGTAGCAATCTGTCCTTCGGGCTGGACCGTTTTCCCTTCTCCATCCCTCTGCAATGAGCGAGGACCTCACTCTGGGGTGTGCAGATTACTGACCCAGGAGCCCTGAGTTCTCATCAAACAGCCTCTGGACTCTCATCCATCTCCTCTGGTAATTAATTCTTTAATAATACAACTCCATTTAACACAGAGGGGACAGACCCTGCAGGGCACGGTTTTTCAAGATATTACAAAGCCTAATTGAAATTCTTTACCTTATTTTGAAAACAACCTTCCCTAAAAGGGTTTAAAAATATTTAATAGTAATAAAAAGGCAGCTTAGCAACCCTAGCTTCTGGCTGTGGCATATTTCCAAGATGTGTCTATGTCTATTGAAGCACCTTTAATTCCTAGGAATCTTGACATGGGCTAAAGGATCATGGAAAGTGCTGGTCCTGGAATTACAGGCTGACATGAAATCGGAGCTGGAATAAAAGCAGCCAAAACCTGTGTGATGCTCACCGTGTGCCAGGCACTGCTCTGGGCACTGGGAAGGCTCTACACCCTTTCACAGGTGCGGGACCCTACACACAGGGAGGTTACCCGATTCCCCCCAGGGTCATAGGGGCAGTGAAGCTAGGACTTAAACCTGGGTCATCTGCCCTTACCCATCGCACTGCTTCTCAGAGATCATCTGCTCCACCTACTTATTTTCCAAATGGAGAGAGTGAATCTAAGGGAATGTGGCGTGCAAGGCCACGTGGCAGGGAGCAGCTAGGCTCTCGTGAAATCCAGGCATCCCTGTCCGATTTCCCCGATTCTTCAGTTCACTGCCTGTCAGCTGCAGGAACACGGGATTCCAGAGCTGAAAGGAAATGCCAGAAGTTCCAGGAATCTTACACACCCCCAGCCCCCGCCCTGCCACGATCTCCTTTCTCAGTCAGCTAAGTGGTCTATCTAGCTGAACAAAGAGGGAGAAAAGTCTCACTGTTAGTTTTTCCTGTATCTTGCAGGGCATTTGTCAGGTCTGACCCCTGGTTTTCTTCTGTGTAGCATTAGAACAACTTTTTCTCCTTGGCTTAGGAAAATTGTCCATGAGAACCCTTTCATGGGTTTGAGAATGTCCCCCCAATAAGGAACTGGAAAGCTCTGAGGTGGTCAGGACCGCCTGCTTGGCTTCCTTCCTCTTGGTCAGGGTGTGTGGTGACCCAGCCCCTTGCAGGATGGATCAGCTCAGGTGAGTGAGTCAGCTTTGCTTCCCAAGTCTGAGCCTGCAAACGCCGGGCCAGCATCCCGGGCCAGCCCGCCGGGCAGACAGCTCTCACCGCTCCCAGATCCCAGCAGTCTCAGGTGGTTTCCCTGCCTGCATTTGTTTATCCTTTCATCTTCAATTTAGTAGAATGAGATCCCTAAACTTTCAGTTGGGTTTGACCTTAACATGCTTTGAGCTCTTGCTGAAGCCCTTCTGTAAGATTGTCAAGTGTAATTTATTACGTTGAACTAAGTCACCAACTATAAGTTCACCAAACATGTATCTCTTCATTTCCGTAGAAGCCATCTGGCCTATTAACTGTAGCTAGTTATTTGTGTCGTAAAAGTATTCCAAATACTTTTATAATCCACACAGTATTCATTATTTTCGGTCAAATCCCATTGCTACTAACTCCAAAGTCCTTTCCATACTTTTTAAGTGAATTTTGACGGGGCAGGAGAGGAATGTTACTTTAAAAATAATGAGCTGTCAAACGGAGCTTAGAAATCATTTAGTTATGTAGAAATTTTCACTGCAACATCTATCCAAATTCTAGAAACAGCTCTTTGATATGCAAATTTTTTAGTTAATTCCAAGCCTTATACTTTGGCCTTTTCCAGAGGTGAATTCGTATCGCCATCTCTCGTCCTCTGCACACCCCAGGGCAGCCTCACCCAACAGCGAGCCCACCGTGCCCCTGTGCAACACAGCTGGTTATGCCGACGACGTCCACACACAGCTCCAATCCAAACCTTTTCTTAGCCTGTTCAGATGCCTGTTTGACAGCTTCACATGGACGCTCCTCACCCACCAAAACTGATCTCCTGCCCTGAGCCATTCATCCTCCTGGGTTTCTGATCCTGGTGAATCTGCCTAATCACCCAGTTTGGTAAACCTGAGAATAGTGACAGCGTCTCCCTCGATTCCCACCCAACACGATCCCGGCCACGCTGAGCAACGCTGACTGCCCACCTGTTCATGCGCCACACCCCCATTTCTACAGAACCCGGATTTTGTTTGATCTTTCCCTCTCTCCTCTCTCCCACCCAGACACAGTCCACTTGCTGCTGGGGAAGAAAATCTCACCTTCAGCCTCAGGAATGTTCCTGATCAGCCCAACGGCAGTCCCCTTCCCCCTGCCGGGGACTGGCTGGGGAATGGGCATGTGACCGCACTGAGGCCGATGACGAGCCAGGGGAGGTTTAAGGAGCTTCTGGGATGCTCGTCCCCTCTGGGCCGGCTTCCCGGGACAGCTTCCCCGGCCGGCTTCTGGGCACGACCCTCTCTCGGGATGATTTCGTACTTGGCATTGAGGTCTGGAATTGCTGTGACCATCTCGCAAACATCTTGAGAATGAACCCAACACGCAGAACAGCCGAGAAAATCAAGTGGATGTTCAGGGAGGCATCACCGTCAGTAATTCCGAAGTCCACTCTCGTTTTGGACTGAACGTTTGGTTAGCAAACAAATTTATTTATTATCAGAGCTAGTTTGTGCTGTTTATTTTCCTATTATTTGCTGCCAAAAGCTCCCTAAATGACTCATCAAGTCCTGTGGGCGTCTGACGTCTGTCTCCCCATCGCTGCCTCCCCCGGCAGGGGCTTCTGTCATCTCTCACTCGGATTAGTGGGACTGTCCTCCTGACCACCGCCAACCCCAGTCCCCAGCAATCCGTCCTCTGCAGCCTCCACAGTCATCTTTCTGATATTTAAAAAAAAAAATAGAATTCTGCTTATCTCAGATTCCTGCTCAAAATCTCTGCAGGGTTATTCTTTTTCTTACTTTTGTGACCACTTACTGCAAAAAGACCTTATGGTTTACAACTTATTTGGAAAGTGCTGGAAAAGGATGAGATTAGGAAAAGAAGAAGGGACTAGGCCTGGCAGAGGCTGAGGCAGGAGCCCAAGAGACCAGAAGGTGCAGCAGCCTCTCGGGAAGACCCTGGTCCAGCCCGAGGATGTCTGTCGGCCAGACAGAGGGAGCAGCGAGGAAGGCACACACACCCCGCAGCATCTCCTCCAAGGTCGAAGTCAAGGTCAAGGCGTGTTGCAGCCGCGATGTGATGGCTCTGGCCCGTCTCAGGGGCTCGCAGCCGTCCTGCGAATGCTGAAGACTGAGGAGTTACTCGCTGCCCCCTTCCTCTCTGCCAGCTCCCCCAGGGACCACTCAAACCAGGTGGCCCTGAGCAAACAGACGGCAACGTGTAAGAGCGGGATACACAGATTGGCCAAATGGTGAAAGTGTCAAGTATAAAAAGTTGAAAGCTCTTGGCATGGCATTCAGATCACACCCTAGACTTCCTCTCCCACAACGGTGGACACCTGTGGGTTTGTTTTCCTGGCACCTCGGCGCCCACCCACATCCTCTTTTCTCAGAATGGTCAGCTCCCCGGGCTGTCACATCTTTCACAGGAAGTTCCAAGTTGCAGAGCACCCTAGTGTCCTGTTTGTGTCAGGACGTTGTTCCAGGGGTTTGTCTCTGCTCCCAGCAGGGCAATCAGAGGACTTCTGGAAACCTGTGAGCTGGAACTAAGAGAATGAGACAGTCTCTGGGGCTCCAGATTGTATGTTTTAAAGCTGCTGGTGACTTATTTCCTGCTACATAAACTGGAAGAGCAAAGCGTGTAGGTAAGGGGTCGGGGAGAGGGAAGGAGGGAGTGAAGAGAAGACAGAAATATCTGCCAGGTCTCCTGACGGTCGGTGTGTCTCCACCCTGGACACATTGCTGCCTTAGGACCACTGAGGTACCACAGTTCTTTCTCTTCCTCCTCCTCCTTCTTCTTGCTTGAGCTATTTCTATTTGACATTTATGACACTCAAAGCCAAAGTAGTCCTAATTAATCTGCCTGTCCCTTTTCCCACCATTTAACTACTCGCGGTTCTACAGAGCTCTTAGGCTGGCCCAGAGGGAGCCCAAGCTGCTTTTCCTCTCGGGCCTGTACGTCTTTGTGTATGATTTCTCTCCAATTCTGTTCTTGGAACACGCATGTCCCCGCTTGGCACTTCATTTCTGGATCATCTTTTATAATTCCGTCTCAAGTTAAACACCCCTCTCAGTGCCCCCACAGTGCCCGGGTATAACTCTGCCGTCATTCTTAAGACGCTCCACTATAAACACCTGTGTTGATCCACCAACTTAGATACCGAGGTCTTTTTAGGGCACAGGACTTCATCTATCTTTCTTTTCCCAGCTCCCAGCAAGGCATTCATATGATAAATATTTCTTGACTGACTCACTAAATGAATTGATCAATCAATGATCAAATAAATGCCATATAGAATCCTGAGTTCATTTTACAACCTAGCAAACTAGCAATCAATAAATAAAAGACAAGATGGTGAGATTCCTGGAAAACTGGAGCATAGATATTCTCTTGGTGGCACTGCAAAAGTACATCACTTATGGAAATCAATATAATAAGGTACATCAAGTGACATAAAAATTTTCACATCTTTAGTCCAAACATGAATTTTTTTCCCCTAAAGAAACAATTTAAGAAAAGAAAAAAGAACCATATGCATGTTTATGGCAGCAATTTGTAGGAATAGCAAAGTTAAAAGAGAGAAGTTGTTAAATTATGGGATGTGAAGTTGTTAGAATATTATAGTTATTTAAAATAAATGAAAAATAGAAATAAGAAAAATGTTTATTATACATTAAATTTTAAAAAGCAAAATTGCAAAAGGGCAAATTTATGATGCTTTTTCAATTTTAAAGCCTAAAAGGCAAATCGATCAAAATGAAATAGTTGTGTTGGGTGATTGGATCATGAGTATTGTATTTCTTTGATCAAAATTTTATTTTAATTAAAAAGATGTTGTTGTAACAATATTAATCAGGGGAAAATCAAACACTGTCCTCTCTAAGTTCTTCCTAGTAATGCCTGCAAATCATTCTTCTGGATAAGATATTGATAGAGCTGCCAAAAAAAATATCCCAGAAACATGAAATTTGGTACATTTAATTGAAAGCCATTATATCAACGTAGTCACATTGGGCAAATTTGCATAATGATTTATGGACATTTGTCCTAGCAATTGTGCAGGGATGTGAAGCAGCTGTCTCACTAGCGTGGCTTTGGCTTTGGTAACAAGAGGCTGACAGCTGTGGTTAATGAAAAACAATTGCTGATAGATAATTCCAATCTAGCCTTGAGGTGCATTTTGGTATTGCTGATACACAGGGTTGCTGAAATACAGATCTGGAACCTCAATACCTGCTCTACCCCCTTCTTCTCCTCAGACTCCACCCTCACGTGCCGGACTTTGAGGAGAGGCAGTTTCAGGAGGCGATGTAGGAGCATGGGGCACGGGAGGGGCCAGATCCATTTCTGGCTGGTGGTGATAAAATATAAGCACAATGACACAGACAGTGTAGTGTGTAGGAAGGTAGGAAGGAGAGAACCAGGATCACAACTGAGCTATGACAGATGCAGTGTGGACTGTCTCTCCTTCAGGGCTCCCCAGACTAAAGTATTAGGGCCCTGGTTAGAGGACCTCCAGAAAGTGAGTCACCTAAGAACATAAGGTGAGTAGAATGCCACCCAACCCTGGGACACGGCTAAGACAGCCGATACTTGGGGCCCTTCCTTGATTTCTAGTTGTAGCTCTGTTGCCGTCGATTGGGTTACTGTCTTTGGACATCGGTTTATTCATCTATAAAGAGGGATGATTTGAAAGAAGAGCCCTGAGGCCCCTTCCAGCTTTTTGATTCTCTACATACCAGTTAGGATTGGTATCATTTCAGACAGATTGTCTTTGAGTAAGCTCAAATGTGTTTAGGACGCATTTGTGTTTGCCAAAGCCCTCAGTCATTTCTTCTGAGCATATCTTCTGAGTTTGAATGTGAAGGAATGACAACGCGACTCAGATTAGAAGTTGGGTAATTGGTGAACTGTGCAGTGGAATATTTTTAATATATTGCAAGTTTCAGTTCATATACCACAACTTAATTGAATTTGCCCTAAAGCCCTTCAATTAAAAATAGTGCAGAAACTAGCATTTCAAGATAAATGCAGAATCTTGTCCAAACTCAAAAAAAAAAAAATTGAAATGGTAAGTTTTTGAAAGGTTAATAACATTTTTCTAATCAAAGCAATTATGGCAATGGAGAGGCTATTTCTTTTTTATGGTACACAAGAGAGTTTGATAGTTCCATCCCAGAAGCAACCTGACGCTCTCATGAATTCAGCTGAGAAGCAAGTAGCCTTCAAAGTCATTGGTGAGGTAGTATCACCTTTGGCAGAGTCTAATGCAATCTCTTTGGGCTGTGTCAGTCCAGGGCACGAGGCTCTTCACTCTCAGCGACCTCATCTCTTGCTGCTCTGGGTTTGTGGTCTTCCTCCATCATAATGTTCTGCCACTCCCACCTTTTCATATGCTCTTCCCAGGCTGGAAGCCCAGCCCCCATCCTTTCTGCCTGAAAAATTCCTGATCCTTTGAAAGCCAGGTCCACTGACTTTGGGGTCAGTTAAATCCCGTTAAACCTTCTGGATCAATTGCTTATTCTTCGTGTGACTTGAACTGAGTCTTTCATGCAAGAGACTCACACTCCGGTGAAAGAAAAACAGAAGGATCAGCTCTGAATTGGGTCTTCAGAGACGCATGGGAATTTGTCACTTGCACAGTGGGGTAAATGGCATTGTAAAAAGAGGCAACAGTGTGTACAAGACAAAGAGGTGTGAAAAGAATGGAAAACTTGACATAACTCCCTGCCCAGCACACAGGATCGGGGAGGAAGAAGGACTTTGGATATGAGATGGGAAATGCAGGCAGGAGCCAGACCACAGAGAACCTTTTGTGACACACTAAGAAGCTTGACATAGTTAAAGAGATGGAAAGACTTTGAACTATTCCATGCTAAGGGGCCCTTGAGTCCGTCTTCTAGCTCTGTTATATTCTGACTGAGGTTTTCCGCTTGAACCTTCTGAATCCAACATGGCGCAACTTCTGCCATTTCTCTCTGGGGGGCACATGACATATGTCCCAGTGACTGTACATCTCGGTTGACCTGGGGCAACCTGGGTTGCACCTGCTGTCCTGGTTTAAGAATCAATACTGTGCCCCTTCCACTCTCAAAAGTGTCCCAATTCGAGCACCGGGTGTTATTCTCATCACCTCAAGAGGCCCTATTTGGAGAAATGAAAAATTGTTTCTATAAGGTTTAGGGTATAATTTTGAAAATAAAAGTCAAAAGTCATTCTTAGGGAAGCTAGAAGATACCTGACCACCGGCAGTTATGCCCAGGAGGCTGACGGGGTCTGGGAGATGGAGGGGGGTGGGCGGGGGTACAGGCAGCTCTGCAGCCAAGTCCACGGTGCCCAGGTGCTGGCCAGGCACCCTCTGCGTGTCCTTGGACTGGTGTCTAATCACTCTGTGCTCCAGTCTCTCAGCCATAACACGAGGGAGGCGTTAATAGTGCCCACCTTATACTACTCTTGTGAGGCTTACATGAGTTAAAATAGGTAGAATGCTTTGCAAAGTCTGACATGCAGCAGGAACTTAACAGACATCAGCATTTATTATCAGACCGGAAGCTGAATGTGACCCCCACCCCAATGAGGCCCCATGAGCTGTGGCTCTGCTAATCCTCTCTGAGCACCCCATGTTCTCTGCCCTACACAGGTGGGATAATGTGCCTTTAAAAATTTATTTGGACCCCCATTACTTGTTTGCCTGCAGATTTTCAACTGAGCAAATAAACAAAGACAGACTTCTCTCTAAAAACAAACTTTCATTAAGGAAAACACAGGGGTAGCCATAATCACACTGCTACTAATAGGATTGTTTCTTGACGTATCCGTCTGCCCCACTAGCAGTAGGTCCTGTGAGCACAAAAGCTATGTTTTGCGTAGCTTCTTTTCCTCGTGCTTGATCTAGTGCCTGCTTCAAAGTAGGACAGATTAAGTATTTGCTGGAGGGAAGCTGGGATTATTCACCAACCCAAACAAAACTGTATTTGGAAATGCAGCTCTGTGGCTGTAGTTTAATGGCTTTTATATTACATTTTTCATGAGATTTCTCACCCTGCGGTCAGGTGGACTTTGCCCTCTAACAGACAACATCCAGTACGGGAGATACAGACTACACAATTTGTATAGGGAATTTCCAGGATCCAGCCTGGAGCAATGTAGTAAGATTGGCAAGATTAAAGTTTGGGGACAGGTGGGAAATACCAGCAACACCCTTGGTAGACGGAAGGAGGATATTTTTACAGATGGCATTAACTTGTAACTCAAAGTTTTGCTTCTTCCTGTAGAGGTGGTGGTCTATGGAGTGCTTACAAAGCTGAGACTCTGGGAACAGGCTTCCGGGCCCCAGTCCCGGCCTGGAGCTTGCCGGCTCTACAGCCCTGGAAGAGTCGCTTCTCTTACCCGGTTCCATGCAACACAGAACATGAGGCCAAAGGTGATATGCTCGCACCTTATGGGGGAACGCAAGTCCCATAAAAGTGAGTAAGGAAGAGGAGGTGAGGGAGGGGAAGAGGAGAATGAGCACGTGGAGGTACCCCAGGGCCCCCCGCAGCTCCTGCATGCTGATTTCTTGGCCTTGCGAGCTTCAGAGACGTGATCCGGAGCTTCCCCGAGCGTGGGAAGGAAGAGCGCACCTGCACAGCAGTATTTTTCATTGGCCAAAGTTCACCACGACTGCGAGTTAATTCCTGGAACTTCTAGTTGGCCTGTGTGTGGGTGATGGGTGGGCCTTACCCCTGAGAGGCCACCAGGTCCCCCGGACCCAAGGCAGGAGCTGAGAGGCAGGTGGCTCACACGCAAGGCGGAGCCCGTGAGGTTGTGCCCATGGGCAGCTGTAGGAGCCAAGGAAGCCGCTGCAGCCAGCCCCTTGCCCATAGGGGCGGAAACAGCAGTCACAGTGCCCCGGCTCCAGGCGGCGGAGCAAGGGTGGCCGTGGCTAGACCAGCT
The DNA here is from genome assembly GCF_020740605.2 of Lemur catta. Classification (NCBI taxonomy): domain Eukaryota; kingdom Metazoa; phylum Chordata; class Mammalia; order Primates; family Lemuridae; genus Lemur; species Lemur catta. The sequence goes on along the minus strand of NC_059149.1, from coordinate 6,867,219 downwards.
CTGGCCAGACAGGGCCTGGATCTTCTAGAGCGTGAACAGACTGACCCTGTACATTACCTGGGCTCTCTGTGCCTCAGTTTCCTCATCTTTAACATGGGAAAAACAATCACTCTCCTAACTCATAGGCTATCATGAGGACCACACAAATTAATATCTAAGAGATGCACAGGACTGAGCCTGGCACATAGAAAATACTGCACAAATATTAGCATAAATGTCATTAGAAAAGCCATGGCAGTTTTTGTATATACCCATCCTGCCTTTTCCTGGCAGCCTATCCTTAACTTTTTTCCTGTTTCTTCTTAGGAATTTATTTGAAGGTGAAACTGTAAGGGCTGAATTTAGTACTAAATGATGTCTCAAGCATGAATGTCCCCTTATCTCCTGGCCCTTGTCCCCTGCCTTGCTAGTTGATAAGATGCTCCTGGAAGAGGCAGAGAGGAGGGAGAGCCACCAAATAGCCTCGGAGCTCATCTCTGCCTTGGTTCCAAGGGGTGCCCTGGGAAGCAGTTACCAAACCCCGCGAGTTCTTACCACGGTAGCTACGCCCATTGTTTTGAATGAATTTCCTCCAATGGAGTCCCAGTTGGTTAAAAACAAATCTACCAGAACTTCAAAGAGAGTCAGGTGCAGGGGCTTAGAGCAGAGCTTGCATTCCTGGTGGCTCTCGGGAAAAATCCAGCTTGAAGAGGTATTCTGTTTGGAATTCACAGTGTTAGTAAGAATATTTTAATTTGAGCTTCCAGTAACGACTCCCCCAACAGCACTGTCGGGTAGGCCACCAGCGAGCTGCGTTTCCTTTGCAATCAGTAGAAGCCAAGATTTAAATGTGTTGAAACCAACCTTTAAAATCATCATATCTTTTATAAAAATCCCTTTAAAAAGAAATCAGAAAATTGGCTGACCCTGAGTCTGAATTTCTACGTGGCGATAATTAGACGGAGCCAGGGACTTCCCAGGTCCGATGGACACGTCTGCACAGTTTCACCATCCTGGGGCTTTCGGCCTGTTTCACCAATTTATGTTTCTCCTCACTGCGGACATGTCAGTTTTCAACCCTGGGCCTGAAGCTTTCTGGGCTGGGATCAGCTCTTATCCAGAAACAGAGGCTCTCAGACTTTAACGGTGATTTAAAGATGAGCAAGTTGCACGGTGGCCCCACCTCACCCCACAAACCGGCTTACGGATCACTTGTTTGGTTTGACTCTTTGAAGTGGAATAGCTTTTTTGTTTTTATTAATAACACCATACATTTTTAAAAAGAAATCATAGAGAAAGATAGAGAGAAGAAAGAAGAAAATAGTGTATTAACACATGATGTAGAGAGATCCACTGGAAATGTTGGTCTATATCTGCAGCACTAAGCTCCATTCAAATTCTCGCAGTAAGTTTCACTTCACTGTAGAGGCTTGGAATGTAAAGGGTGTGTTTCTCAGACTCCCTTAAACCTCAGGTGTCCCACATGGTCCATCTGCCCCAAGCCAAAGCGCAGCCACAGCGGGAGGTCTGGAAGGTGGAACTGAGACAGAGTTGGTTCTGCCGCATCTGTGGTTTCTCCTGACAGCGGCACAATTGCACAAGCAGTAAAGGTGGTGGCGCGGGGCCACGCATGTTCTGTGCATGCCTGGCACAAAGCGCCCGTGTTGCTGGCGTGCTCGCTGCTGAAGCAGTGGGGCTCGAGCCAGCAGTCCTTGCAGCATCCTTCTCTGCTGTGGCTACGGATGGTGGCGGCTCCCTGGTGGCCTGTTCTACAGCGCTGCTCAGGGAGTCGTTACTGGAAGTTAGGTCTAAAGCCCGCTCATCAAGCTTTCCAACGACTTTGCAAACACTTCATTTCCTGTATCAAGTCCCACTGCGTCTACACTAGCCAGAATGGATACTGTCACGTGCAACTGAACCCTAACAGTGTATTCTTCCAGCTTTCACTATGCATGTTTTATAAAAGTAGACTGCTTTTTCGTATAACAAATACCCTAAGACTCACTTTTTAAAGTTTTTTATTTTGAGATGATTTTGTTTCCCAGTCACTTATAACAATTAATACCAAGAGATTCCATGTATCTTTTACCCAGTTTCCCCATGGTAACATCTTGGACAACTATAGTGTAATATCACAACCAGGTTACTGACACTGTTACCATCTACTGATTTTATTCTGATTTTTCCTGTTTTACTTATATAGTTGTGTATGGGAGTCTGGGGGTGTGTGTAAGTCTGTGCAATTTCATCACGTGTGGGTTCACACACCCATCACCACAGTCAGATACAGACAGTTCAACACCACCGGGATCCCTCACATAAGCTCAGCTGCCGCCTTCTCCATCACTTCCCCCGTCCTTAACCCCTTCACCCTATAATCTGTTCCCAGTTCTATAACATTGCCATTTCAAAAATGTTATAGAAATAGAATTAGACGAATGGACTTCAAGGAGTTCATGGAAAATGCATATCATGAAAAAACTATGCATGAATTTCAAAAATTTTTGCACCAAAACAAACTTGTACTAATTTGTTATAACATCTCTGAACAGGATCTAGTTTGAGGCAACAAGAAGGATAAGACATCAGTTTGAAAAGATCCCCTATCAGAGCAACATGATTTCTGCTAACATTGAAGCAAAGAATAAACATCGAATTTATGGTGAAGCTTGGATGGAAGAATGGTGAAATCATTGATGCTTTCTGAAAAGTTTATAGGGGCGATACCCTAATGAAAACCAGCAGCTTACAAATGGACAACCCAGTTTCCGTAAGGATGAGATGATGCTGACAATGAAGCCCACAGTAGCAGACCATTCGCATCAATTTGCAAGGAAGAAATTCACCTGTTCTCTCTAATGACGAGGACTGGCCATTCACAACACGAACAATAGCCAGCCCCACAGACACCTAGATTGGTTCCACTTATGCAACTTGGACTGAAAAATTAAAGTTGAGCAAACTTCCCACTTGATGGATGGATGCCAAAACCGTTGCACTCAGATAGTGGCAGACAAGAGCAGAGTTTTCAACAGAGATTTTAAACAAGCGAAATCAAAGTCCTGATCATTTCTTCAAAGAACTGTAACAGGAGATGCAATATAGCTTTGCCAGTACGGTCCCGAAGACAAAGCACAAAGCGACGGCTCCCCAGAGGCGGACGTGGGCCAGTCACAGCCAAAGTGGACAGCCAAGGGCAAGGGACATGGCGACAGTTCTTTGGGATGCTCAAGGTATGTTGCTGGTTGACTTTCTGCAGGGGGACGGCCGAAGAATGACAACATCTGCCGATCATGAGCGTGTTTTGAGAAAGTCAGTGGGTGCACTGGCAGATAAACACCGGGAAGGCTTCCCCAGAGCCCTCTGCACACGACAGCACTCCTGCTCCCTCCTCTCATCAAACGGGGCAGTTTTATGGCAGTTTCGATGGGAAGTAGTTAGGTAACCACCTTACAGTCCTGATTTGGCTCCTTCTGCCTCCTTTTTGTTTCCTAATCTTAAAAAATCTGTAAAGAGCACCCATCTTTCTACGATTAGTAAGGTAAAAAGACCACATTGGACATGGCTACACTCCCAAGACCCCAGTTTTTTAGGGACAAACTAAATGGCTGGTAGCACCACTTACAAAGGTGTCTTGGCCTGGGTGGAGCTTATATATAAGTAAAGTTTATATTCTTTATTTTTATCTTTTAATTCCATTGTGCATAAACTTTTTGAAGCCACCTTGTACAGTATAGAACTGCTGTGATCTGAATGCTTGTGTTCCCACAGATTCATATGCTGAAACCTAATCCTCAGTGCAGTGGTATTAAGAGGTGGGGCCTTTAGCAGGTGATTAGGTCATGGGGGGCAGAGCCCGCATTCATGTGATTAGTGCTCTTGTAAGAGAGGCCTGAGGGTCCCGTTCATCAAGTCTGCTCGTGCCTTGATTTTGGATTTCTCAACAGTTTCTAGAATTGTAAGAAATAAATTTCTCTTGCTTATTATAAGTTACCTAGTCTAAGGCTTTTGTTACAGCAGCCCAAATGGACTAAGACAGTAACCTTTTCACATTGGCTTTCTTTACTCAGTGCAATTTCCTGGTGACTCATCCCAGTCATAAGCATCACTCGTTCATTCCTTTTCATTGCCAAGTAGTATTTTATGTTGTGGGTGTCCACAGTTAACCATTCGCCTGCTGAAGACATGTGGGTTATTTCCGGTATTGAGCTGTTATGATTAAAGCTGCTATGAACATTTATGGGCAGGTTTTATGCAAATATAGATTTCGTTTCTCTGGGATGGATGCCTCAAAGTGTATACTGATGTGTACAGTCACAGTATAGTTTTATTAAAAACTTCAAAACTGTTTTCCAGAGAAAGTGTTATAGAACTGTATGATTCTACTTTCCCACCAGCAATGTATGAGTTATCTATTTTCTCTGCACTTTTGCCAGTGTTCCGTGTTAGCACTTTTTTAAAAAAAAATTTGGCCATTCTGATAAGTGTGCATTGGCATCTTACTGTGGAGTGGGCATTATTTTATGTCAATTTATATAACATCACATTATAATGTCAATGGCTGCATAGGACTTTTTTATGTATTTAGCATTTGTGTCCTACAGTATCACTTTTCATTTCCATAGGATTTTTACATATTTTATCACATTAAATTTTTCTACCTTTTAGTTGTTATCATCATTCCTCTTCTCTGATGAGAAAATAAAATAAATGGACTATGCAAAGCCACTCAGAAGGCGGCAAATGTGTTTAATGAGCAACTACTATATGCTAAGCTCATTAAATTATCTCCTTTAATTTTATCAATATTTTTGCAAGTATATACTATTATTCTTATTTGGAAGGGGTAAAAAAACTGATGCTTATGGCCACTAATATGTAATTGAGCTAAAATTGTTCATTTTTTTTTTTTTTGCTGAAAAAATATAGACATAGAAACAGGTATAGAGGAAAAAGAATGAAAAAGGAAACCACATCATCACATGATATACTGAGATCCATTAGGAATTTTGGTGATCTCTGGGAGGGAAGCAGGATGGCTCCCTGAGCTCCTCCCATCCTATACCCGAAGCTTTGTCTGCTGTGCTGCTCTGCTCATCTGGCAGATGAGAAGGAGCCAGACCAGACCCCGGGTCTCTGAGGTCCTGTCTAGTGTGTTTTCCATTATAACACAGTTTTCTCTCCATCTAACTGAGGAGTTAAGAACATACCAAAGGGAAAGTTGGGGAAAATCTAATTTCATATTTCTATTGGTTAAAGTGCTTTCCCTTGAAGCTTCATTTTCCCACCTCGTTCTTGTGTCTGCTCCTGAGATCCTGTCTTGGGGAGGCGCCCTGCTTCCCAGCCCAGCGCCCCGTGATGGGTGAGCGGACCTCCTGGGCTTTCCGAGGGCAGAGCTCGCTGCGGCCTCGCGGACAGCCCTGAACTCCGGGGGGTGGCCTGGTGGGAAGTGGAGGCTGAACTGAGGGCGCGGCACCGAGGTCCCGAGTTAACCAGCCCTGGGCAAGTCACGTCACCACATTCATCAAATGCAGAGCCCCGTCGCGGTCCCTCCCAATCCTGTGGCTGGCTTTGGTTTTGTCCTTTGCTCTGCCTCCTGGCCTGCACAGACATGCTGGTGACTCCAAAATCCTCTCTCAATAAGCAACGATGCTGTGGAAGCTGTCACTGTGCAGCAGGTGTTGCCAAGGACTCTGACACCTGGGCCCCTTCGGAGATGAGATGTCTGGAGAAAGAAAATGTGGCCTTGCACATACGAAACAAGACGGTTATTTCCGAGGAAACAGTTTCAGACAAAGGCACATACAGAAGTGAGGTCTCACTTCTGAAATTAAAATAAACAGAAAAAAACAGTAAAATTATAGGCCTGTATTTAAATCCCAATGATCAGAAGTAACTTTTCCTGACATTCCTAGGGTATTGCTGGCTTGGAAGACGGATCTGCTGCTTGTTCAAATCCGTCACTCAAGTGGCCATGAGGCGTGACCTGGGCAGGTGAGCAGGAGCAGACGTGCCTGGGTCCCTGGGACAGGATGCTCGGTGTGCACCAAGCCCTCCCTGTTTCTCTCTTGCCCTCTGTGGGACATGCACCAGCTTAGAAGGGGGCAGAGGAGTGTTTAGTCACCAGTGATTGATAAATTACCACGAAAGCTGCAATTTGTCCTGGTGACACAGGGACTTCCAGAGCCAGTTTTTGCACAACGGCTGTTGCATCCCTTCAGTTAGGGGGCCAGCATCCACCGAGTGGTAACCCCTAATTGGAAGCACATGGTGGAAAAATAAAGCCAAGCCTTGGTTGGCTTCCACTTCTTAAGACTCTTAACTGCCGGGGGGGACCTGAAGGTCATTCAGTCTGATACGCCCACCTTAAGGACCAGTCAGGCTTGGTGCAGAGGCGACAGCGGGTTAGCAGGTGCACTGCAGCCCGGGCCTCTCGGCTGCGCTGTGTGTCAGAACTCCACTGACTCTTATCCTGTGGCAGCTGCCAAGTCTGCTATAAGGAACCAGACTCTGCTTTAGTTTAGCTGGTTTTGGCGATGTGACGGTAGTGTTTGGGGGCAGCATGTGCGGGGACGGGGTCTACCTAGCAACCACCCCTGCGCTCCTAAAGCATCAGATGCCACACTAGCAAATCACAGAGCAGCAAATCTGTAGACACACTACAGTCCCCATACCCAGCTGCAATTTCCTGAGCTCCAGAAAATATATTTTAAAAATCTGGATCAATATACTGATCCTGCCACCCTGGGACCTCCTATGTAGTGTGGAAAGGACAAGGAAGTGACAGGGCGGGAACTTATCACGGGTCACATGCAAGGAAGGCAATTAGGATAGATGCGGCACCTCCAGTGGCTTGTGATCTTGTTTAGACTGTTGTTTCCAACACGCGGGACAAAAGAGAACACAATTTCCACAGGCTGGGTTGGCTGGTGCATTGACGCAGGGGAAACGCCACAGGAGAGGGGAAGACGACAATGTCACTGTTCAGTTTTATTTCTAGCACAGCTCCTGGCGTGTGGCAAGGAAATACAATTACATCTAATCTAAGATAGTGTTATCGTAAGAAACACCCTTTGTTATATTTTGTACTCTGAAAGAAACGCAAACAGTGCCAGTTAAATCCATCATACCAGTTTTAGAGATGTTAAAATGTAAGCATAAAGTGCATTTTATGGTCAGTGAAAATGGTTTTTGTAAATGCAAAAATGAATGGATAACCTGGGTTAGGATCCTGGAGGTATTACTCACTGCATGTGTGATCCCGCGCAAATCACTTCGAGTTTCATTGTCTTGAAAATAGAATTTAATAATAATAAACCCTACCTGAAACATTCTTCATAGTGATTAAAATATATCACTTATGATAAAGCACTTTGTAAACTTAAAGTTTTAATAGGAAAGTTTAATTAAGTTCCAAAATTAACTCAGATGCAATGCTTGTGACGGCTTGAGCAGAGAAGGCTCTGTGTAAACCGCACCCTTGTGAAGCTCCTATTGGAAACTACCGCACCTGCATCGTGTCTGGAAAGATACAGATGATTTAAATGAATAGAGCATTTTCCACAGGCTTGAAATCGTCGATAGGCGCAGGTCTCTGGCGGAAGCAGACCGACAGGGACTGTCAGTAGACCCAGACCTAGACTAAGGGGCAGAAAAAAAGACAGCTGTCCAAGATGTCCATCTATCAAACCCAAAAATTCACAGATGGCATCACTTAACTCGTGTTCAGGTAAAACGTCCCATATGACTGGTAACCCACGAATTGCTCCTAAACCAGCAGACATATCGCCTGGAGTCTGGAACGGAAGATTTAAAGCTCTCGTGACCTGCGCAGCCCTGTGCTCTGTGAGTTTGTCACATCACGCTCGCTGGCGGTCTCAGCCAAAGTTCCGAACAAAGCAATGTGGGGTGTAGCGCAGCGTACCAAGAGTCAATGAGCCTTTAATTATCTACGTTTTAAGCAACTAACATGTGTCCCAAGAAGTTGTCTGCTCCTGAAAATAATGAAAGTAAACTGGGAACCGAGAACTACTGAAAAGCAAGAAACGTTTCGCAAAGTTTGTTTGTTTCTTTGTTTTCCCCTTGCACATTGATCCTGCGTTAGCAAACGAAAGTAGATTAGTAAACAGTTCCCTTAAGAATTTGATATCAAATTCTGCTCACGATATCCACAGAAATGCCTTTGTTCCCCCCTCTACTAAATAAATGGTGAGCAAATATTTAAGAAATATTAGCTGGATGGTATCATCCTCTCTAGGGTACCCCTTGTCTTCATCTAGCTCTGCTGAGAACTGAGCCTTAGCTCTCTACCGTGGCTGCTGCAGCAGTGCTCCTGCTTCCGCCACACAGAAGAAAGGTTGGGTAAACATCTGGAAACGCAGATTTCTCCCAAGCCACTTTTTCTTTTCTAGCAATTATTCCCTCAGGCAGCATTTTGGTTTTGTTTGACACAGCAATGCCGTCTGAAGATAATTCAGGAAAAAGTGGCACCTAACATTGAATGAATAAGCATTGAGTGTCACCTCCCTGTACCCAGCCGGCATTTGAGATGAGGGTTGCACGCCCGCTCCCACCAGAGGAATCCTGGAAGGTTTGCTTCCCAGTGAGCAATCCCTTCCCGAGGAACAATCCAGAGCAGATTTGGCTGTTCTATTGGCCACTGAAATTCTCTAAAGCCACCAGATCCTAGTTCCTCTGCAACCACTTTTGTCCTCGGTTGTCTCTGCTTTCTTGGCTGCGTGACCAGCGCGCACTGCTGGTACTGCACCCCCTGGCATGGTCCTGGGAACGCATCCTCCACCATCCTTCTGACCATCGGCCATCCCCAATAATCCCAGACCTTTGCTACCTCCCTTCCTTTGCCACCTTCCGTGCTGCACAAAGCAGTGGTGCGAGAGGCATGTTTCCCCACGAGTTACGATGCAGGGACGTGGCCGCCGGGAGGATTCTTTCTTGCTCACCCGAGCTGCTGGTGGTTCCGGTGTTCTTTGACCTGTGGCTGCACAACTCTGGTCTCTGCCTTCATCCTCACATGGCCGTCTCTGTGCCTCTCCTCTGCACTTCTCTTATGAAGACAGCCGGGATAGTCCAGAATGGTTTTGACTCAAGATCCTTCACTTAAGCACATCTGCAAACACCCACCTGATTCAGGTTAGCTCACGAGTCCCAAATATGAGCCACTATTCGAGGCCTACGAAGTTCTTGCTTCTTTGCTGACGTCTGCGTCCCGCTGCTGCGGCTCTTACCTGGCTCGCCTTTCAATTCCTCACGTTTCCTCCTGAAAAAATTCACTTCTGGTGTTTGGAGATGACATGTGTGACAACAAATGGAGCCTTACCTAAAATTGCTTTCATTCACACTTGACCCTTTCTCAGACAGGTCCTAGCTGTCTGTGCTTGATCGGATGTCGTTAGTCTGATGCGAGGCCTGACCTGGCGGCTGGCCGGGGAGTGGTCTCGGCGCAGGGCACGGGGCACAGCCGCTGCCCCGGCTCCCACGGGTGCTGTGGAAGTTCCGCACCCTGACCGCACCCTGATCACACCCTGACAGCACCCTGATCACACCCTGACCGCACCCTGATCACACCCTGACCGCACCCTGATCACACCCTGATCACACCCTGACTGCACCCTGACTGCACCGGGCTCGTCGCCCCAGGCTGCAGCTGCGTCTGAAGGCCGGAGGGAGCACTGGACTTTTTGTCCCAGCTGTCCTGAAGCTAATTAAAAGTTGTCCTTGCCATCTTCATCATTGCCCAAATTAGAAGCTTCTCGGGTCATTTTCAAAATTTTCTCTACGCTCATTCCAAAAAGTTGCCAAAGCTTCTCTCTCCGACATCCTGCTACTGCCTTCCCTCTAAGACTCCTCTCTGAAACCTTCTGGAAGGCACCTTCCAAGATAAGCAGGCTAATCTGTAGACTTGATTCTGTTCTCAGAGCTCCTGTGTAACATAATCGTCTTTAAATCTGTTGATCATCAGAAATTCTAAAGAGTATTTAAAAACAAAGCTGGTTCCCAATGCCTATCCTAGACTTTTTGAGTTAGGATATCTTGAGGCCACAGGACCTCTGTTTTTAAAATTTCTTCGTAAGTTATTAATGAATTTATCTGTTGATTGTGGAGCATCATCAAGATGCATCCGGGATTATCAATATCTACTAATGGGAAATAAAACCCAAATAGCTAGAATGCCTCGGCTTGGCAGGAAAGCCACAATAATATGAAATCCAAACTCAAATTTCAAATCTTTTAATGGAAAGAACTGTCAAGTCATATTGGCTTCATATTCTTTGAAAAATATTGCTGTGTCAAGAGAGTTCTATCCACTTGCTGTTACCTTTTCATATACAAAGCAGTTCTGTCTTATTTTCAGAGGTTCATGGCAGGTGGTTCCAGGGGGCCTGCTCTGGAGACCGTGTTTCTGTCCCCCCCGTCAAGGCGAGAGCAGCGGAGGAGACCCAGAGCAGCACCAACCAAGCACCACTCCTGCTCGCTCACCTCCACACCCCGCGTTCACCTGGATCTGACCCATCATCCAAACTTGGGCATTTTCTTTTTTCTCCAAAGAATTAATGTTGAACGTGTTCTCCCAAGTGTCCAGCATTGCCTTACATGTCTGAAGTCATTCTGACTACACTTTGGACTTAGGGATCTGCGACAATTCCTGATTTACACTTTGCTTAGAATTAAGATCTTTATTTAGAAGATGGTTTCTTCTTTTGTTTGTTTTGCAAAAATGTTAATTCCCTCCATCTTCTCTCTCTCTGTCCCCACCCTCCCTCCCTCCCTTTCTTTCTCTCTCCTCTCACTTTCCCATTGTTATTCAAAGATCAAGCTAGCTTTTTCTCGTATTGCCTTAAAAGCTGATAAACAAAGTTATTTTGCTTTAGGGAAGAAGGGCATATGGATTAATTTACCATGTACTTATGTCTGGAGCTTTCATAACAAAAATGAGAACTCAATAACATGGATCTACAGAAAATATTTTGTAAGTCAATTGTCCTTCTGAAAAAGCCAAAGCTTATTACCAGTGAAAACCATGTATGTTCATTAAATCTCTTATTACCTTTCTAAGATTTCAGTAACAAAGCCAAAAACAACTTTTTTGTTGTCAGTTGATAATTCACTTACCTTGAATGCCCCTAAACATATTGCAAATGAAGTCCCGAGTGTCTGGTCCCCACGAACATCTCCTGGAGGGACTTTGGCCTTGGGAACCCATTCAGTCCCTGCCTGTTCCTTGAGTTACTGTGACTAAGTCAGCCCACAGTGACCATTGAATTTCTGCCGTTGGTTCCTTGTTTTTTTATTGTTTATTCACATTTCCAAAGGTTTTACAAGTTTCTAGAAGACAAGGATTTTGTCTCAGCAGAGATAGTTACAGTGTAGTTGAAAGAACTCTGTACTTGTAGTCAAAAGACTTGGTAAGGAGGCAGAGAATTTTATTGTGAATGTTGCTTTCCATGTGATCCAAGATTTTCTTCGCCTTTTTTGATTTTCCTTGTTAATCAGATGCAAGAAAGCAAAGAAAAAAGAGTCCACTGAAGGTTTTGAGCAGGGAAATGAGCCAATAAATATTTAAATGAAAATTAGAGAACCAGCCTTACCAGCTAGCTGGTTCCCTCACTAATGAGTTGTATAAATCTTTAACACATGCTTACTTTATGTTTGCATGACAGACATGGGTTTTAGTTTTTTTGAAAATTGTATTTGACATTTTTGGAGATTCTACTGAGATTTCCAGTTGGTTTACCTTCTTCTGTAGTGAATTAAACGGTGTTGTCCAAGTGATTCCTCTCTTAGGGTATTTGGGCCTGCATGTCTTTTCCTAACTTCTGGGGTAAAACTCCGAGGCAATAAAAGTTTGCTTTTGTTGCTCTCCCTCCCTCCCTTCCTTTCTCCATCCCTTCCTTCCTTCCTCCCTCCCTCCCTTCCTTCCTCCCTTCCCTTTTTTTTCACCATTTCTCCTTAACTCTGTGCTTTTGTTTTTATCTTTGCTTCTGGTGCTTGGCTGAGTTGGGCTCGGCTCTGATTTGCACACGGGTACCGCCTGCTGTCACTTGCCAGTGGCAGCAACGACTGGGGAGTTCATGGCCTGACCATGAGGCAGCCTCTGTCGGGGAGAGACAGAGCTCTAGGCTCACTGAGTGGGAGATAACAGAGAATCGCCTTCTTAAATTTTTTGTTTGCGTGAGAAAATGTTTTGCTCCCACTGGGAGGTAGAACAGATATTTAAGATCTGGACTGGTTCATTTTTGTTTTCTGTTATCCTGTCCCATGGCCAAAGTTATAAAGTGTAAGCTGCAAGCTCTTTGTATCTGTAATTGAGAAGACTTCGCTTCTTACTGTGTGAGTCTGACGTATGTATGTGTGTCTGTACATATATATTAATAAATAGAACATATTAATAAATTAAATTGTAAAGTCCCCTAAAATAAATGTGCTCTGTTCTAATTGGCTTATGTGCATTAACAAGAACTTCTTTAAATCTAATACTCTCACAAATCCCAGAAAACAAAGAAACTGAGCTGAACTTCAATGCTTTAATTGTGCTAGCTGTCAACAAAAAACATGTCTTGTAGACACTGCTAAATCAGAAGTGAAGCTCACTTAATGAAAATGAATCCTTGAACAAATCAGAGTGTTGAGATAAATTTGCTTTCAAAACATCTGTATGTGTTTCTCTGATTTTACTGGTATAGAGTATAATACAAATCAACATTTTATTTTTTAAAGGAAGATGTGGGGTTTTTTAATGTTTAATTTTATTTTCTTCATTAAGAGGCTGGTTAGTCTAATCTCCCTAAACCTCTTATGCTGATTACTTACTAAGGAAGCTTATATTATTACTCACATTTGTTTCAGATTATAAATAATATAAAATTATGTGTTTAAATTGAATTTTAATTCTGAAAAATGATTTATATCAATAGTAATTATGTTCTGCAGTGTGTTAATTTAAACATAGTTACCAAATCCTTTAGCTAATTTTAAGATCTTAGAGCAATATTAATTGAGTTGCTTACTATATAATCTATGAATACTTGGCTAATTTCTAAGTAAGACAGACTGCCACCAAGAAAAAAAAAAACTCTGTGTGTGTGTGTGTGTGTGTGTGTGTGTGTGTGCTGTGTATTCTTTGCTTCTTAGCTTCTTATTTTTATGCACTACAGAGTAGCTATATGTCTGAGTAATATTAATAAAGGTGTTCACTTTTGCCATTTTAAGAGGTAGAAGGTGTAAAAAAGATATTTGTGGCTGGAGAGTTCCTGTTATATATGTAAATGAGCTTTGCAGTTCTATCAAAATGCTTGCATATGACAGTTGTCACCTACCTCCTTGTTCTTTGTGGGAGACAGATGTTACATACTTTGGTAAACAGTTGTAACTGACATATATGAATGAGATGCACTAGGCACAATAACAGCCCAGAGGTGCAATATAGTATGAAAGGTGTTCCGTTGGGTGAAAAAAGAGGACAGTTTTATTTAAAATAAAACTAATTCTTTTATTGTTCTGGTTGTCCTAAAATGAGAAAGTGGATAGTGCAGAACAAAAAACAGATTCCTTTTGCAGAAGGGGATTCAGTTTGCCTTCGATTATTATGGTATGGGCAAATTGGGAGTCAGAAAGGCAGCAATAAACGTGTTAACATTTTGTCATTGGTTTTGATGAATTTATTCTTTTGTTTAAAGAGCTGTGATTCCTTTGATATCAAACATTATATTGATGCAAAACAGAGAGAATTAGGTTTTTTCTCTGTTAGAATGACAAATTTGTCTTGGAACCCTTGTCTGCTCTTCTTTAGCTTCTGCGATGTCTGATGAGGAAACTGGGCCAGCACCTGCTCTGCGGCTTAAAGCACAGGCTGGCTAACTGCAGGCTTCAGGCCAAATCCGACCCATCAGCTGTTCTTGTAAATAAAGCTTTATTAGAACACAAGCACATCCATTCCTTTACATGTTGTCTATGGAGCTTTAGTGCTACATCAGCAGAGTTGAATAGCTGTAACAGAAACCTTACGGCCATCAAAGTCTAAAATAGTTACTATTGATATCTGGCCCTTTGCAGAAAGTTTGCTGATCCCTGGCTTAGAGCTTCTAGTCCTTACAGGTAGGAAGAAAGGCTCTTTCTTGGCTGGTCAAGAACCTTAATAGAGAAGAGAGGAATTCACCCACATTTATAGACATTGCAGGTAAAACTGGTAAAGGTAAAGTTCTTGAGTTTGATTTTCTGGCCTCAGATTGGAAGAGAAATTAAGAGCAAGAAAACTCATCTCTGAAACAGCAGAAACAATTCCACTTGTCCAGATAGGAGTTAGTTTTCTAGCCTTGTAAGTTGCTTGATGCCACAGGGCTCCAGATTAGCTGGCAGTATTAAAAGGTGGCTTATATTTATTAATTAACACTTTTTAGTACAACTGTGTAAGTGAATCAGGCCCAGACACAATGGGACCAGCTTTTCATCATCAAGAATAATCTTTGGAGATTATTTACGATCAAAGGGGAGACTGTTAAGAAGAATCATCCAAACCTTAAAAATGGACCAAAGGGATTACTGAATGTCCTCTGGTATACTTCTGCATGGTTTTCTGCAGGCTCTCCTACAGATTATCTGATTATCCAGGGCACAGGTCTTCACACTCTGGCCCACAGGTCAAATACTGTGGCACCTTTATTGGTAAATAAATCAAGGTTCATTGGAACATAGCCATGCACGTTCCTCTGGGTGAGGCCGGTGGCTGCTTGTGCAGGCAGAGATCAGAAGTTGCAGCAGAGACCACGTGGCCCACAAAGCCCAGAACGTTTACCCTCTGGCCCTTTACAGAAAAAGTTCACCAACCTCTGCTCTTGGGCTGTTTCTTTCTGTTTGACTTTCTATTGATTAGGGTAGTTTTCAACTCTGTACGTGTGGGTGATAACTTACACAAAACTGATATCGGTGAAAATGATTGTCTGATCGGAGAGCAAATCTGATAGAACTTTTGTTTGGTAGAGGTCTAAAAGGTTTCTTAAGCCCAAAAGTTTGCAGTTATATTACCCTATAGAATATTAACTAGTTTTATATGGAAATTAGCCATCTCCCTTAAGCATTCTTTCTCTCAGCCACAACAAATAATACTTCATTCTCTCAAATTCTCTTTAAAAACACTCACCATTTTGTTTGTTTTCTCACTGACTAATTAAATAAATTTTTCAGGTGCTCACTTTGAAATAAAAGATGATTAATGTATAATATAATTTTTACCTTCAGAGGCAACGTTGATCAAATCCTTGTGATGTAATTATGATTTCAACATCATTGCTCATTAGAAAAATGCAAGTTAAAATGCCAGGATGAGATATAATTTCATAGCCATCATTACTGGCAAATGGTAAAGTTTTGGAGAAATTATAAAAAAAAGCTATACTTAACTCACAGTTTATGGGAATGTATATTAATAAAAACGCTCTAAAGAACAAATTTTACTTATCTAATAAATTTGTAACTTCAAATAAACTATGTGACAGAAAGATTCTTCTCGTAGGTATAAACCCGAAACCCATGCATATGGGCACAAGGACACATGTACAAGAATGCTCATATCAGACTTGTTTGTAATAATAAACATAAAAACAAATCTGGAGATAAAAATTTTCACCAATAGCAGAAAAAATATTGGAGTATATGCATAAAACATCAAAAGTGAATGCATTACAGCGACATGCAACAATGGAAGAATCTCACAGTATACTTTCAAGGAAGAATATAAACACTATGCACCACATAAAGTTAAAAATCATGCAAAATTACAATAAATTATTTAGGGATACAAACGTATGGTAAAATTATAAAGAAAAGCATATAGATCTAGTACAAAATTCAAGATAGTGGCTACCTCTGAATGGTATAGGAAAAGATTTAACATCTCTACAGAGAACTTTCAAGATCATGTTTTCTTCCTTAAATTCGGTGGCAAATAATTGAAAGCTTGATTTATAGTTATACTTTAAATCCTATAAATATTCTTCTTTAAATCATCAACATTTAATAAAAATAAATCTCAGAAAACATTCTGGCAGTGACAACCAAGATAGACTATAAATAAAGAATTTGAGGCAGGAGGAACTTCCTTTATAAGCCAAAGTTCTTTAGGTGGCAAATGAACAATAACAAAAGCAGGTTTAAGCAAGAGGGGAATGTATTGGTTCCCTGTGTGGGACCATTTATGAGCTGGCTCCTCCTGGGTGGCCGGGTGGCTGCTGTGGCTCCATGATCACACTTTCTAGAAAAGAAAACAGGCCTTTTATCCAATAGTCCTAGCAGAGTTGCATTGTGTCACACTGCCTCATTTTGGATGGCGTGACCATTGTGACCGGCCACTGCTCAGAGGAATGCAGAGCTCTGACTGGCGCAGACCCCACGCTCCATCTTCGAGCCGGAGTTGGAAGCTGCTCCGTTTGACCTGCGTAACCAGGAGTGGAGAAGAGGTCGGTTGCCAAAAGGAAATAAGGGTTCTTTTCCCAAAAGAAGGCAAGTTAAGTCTAGGTGACCAAAATTTAAAGCCAAACCAACAGCAGCATCTCGTTCCCTGTCCGGGTAAGCCCGGCCAGAAAGCCCAATTCAGTTTAACTGAAAGCGGGAGAAATAGCCTGGGGGTGAGTAGCTGTCTCTACCTGGGCCCCCCGGAAACCGAGCTGAGCTGGAAGCACGTTTCAAGCTTTCAATTCACAGGAAAATCCACAGAACAGGAGGGAGGGGCAGGAGGACGCAGCGGGGAAGAAGGGGACACAATCCAAATGCGCTGGTGAGCTGGTCACTGTGCAGCATGACAGGTCGCTCTGTCCTCCAGGCCACCCGGCAAGAAGTGCTACAACTCCCCCAACTCCCGCACGTCACGGTCTCGTCCACAGGCTGCGCGTGCGTGATGCGGGACAGGGGAGCCCTGGAATGGGAAGCAGGAGGTGGCCAGCACAGCGGTGAGGTGAGACGCTTCCAGGTGGCAGCTGCGTGACGGTGCCTGCAACCCAACAGCCCACGCGGAGCTGGCTGCTGCCAGCCCAGCTGGAGCAAGAAGCGGTTGGGACAGACTGTGTCCCATTTTGTGCCTCGGGTAGGAGACTCCCGGGTGCGGAAACTGCGACGAGTCCTGGCTGTTACTCCGTAGTACTCTACATAGTGCTGGCAGCGAGGGTGACAATTCCCATCACATCAATGACACAACAGGGCTGCCTCTCTCCTGCCTCGGGCCTCCGCTGATCCAGTTGGTGCCTCTCAAAAACTGTCGGGGGGCAGCACTGTCTCCTGCACCACCAGGGACCGGGTGGGAGGAGTCTGTCCTCCAAGGGGCACCAGTGACTGGCCAGGTGACCCGCTACAGCACGAGTGGGAGCCTGGGGGAGCCCAAGACAGCACCGTGGGCGAGACAGACGGATGGGAGGCTTTGAGGGTAACTGGGCTGAAGGCAGCAGAGACGGCTTGTGGACTGTGCAGCCTGCAGGTCGTCGGGAGAGCGGTGCTCGCAGGAAAGGGGCTGTTTTCCTGTTGTGTGAACTGTTACGGCTCCTTGAAGGTTAACTTCCGAGCCGCAATCTTCAGCGTTCTGATGCGTAATTGGTTTCCGCGAGGTCAGCGGGGCCTCGTGAAAAAGCCCATTTGAAAAAAAATCAATCTCAAACATTAAAGTGGAAATAATTCCATGCTTAGCTACAGAAACTACAGAAACGCATTTCACTGATGAAAAGCTTTTAAAAATAATACAGACCTTCGTCTCCTAATCCATAAAATGAGGGGGGTGGGTGAGGTGATCTTGAAGGTGATTTGTTTCCCTGTGTCTTGGTTGCTAGGAAGCTTAAAACCCCAGTGGCTGCAGATTCTAAAGAGGAGTTGGGGGTTTGGGTTTGTTTGCATCTCTCTCTCTCTCTCTCTCTCGTTCTGTCTCGTTCATCTTTTCGGTCTGTGTCGACAGCTTTGGCATAGATGGGTCTCTGTGCTCACCGCGAGCCGCGGCCTGTCCCCTCGGTGAGCAGAACCGAGACCCTCCCCCTCGCAAGCACCCTGTCATCCTAACAACGCCCGCGCTGGCTCCTCCCACCTGAGCCACCCGAGCAGGCCTTGCTGCAGGGTCTGGGCACACGGAAGCACTACAGGTAGGCAGCAGTGGCGACAGCCTCCCGGTGCCCCGCGGCACTGGGCTGGGCCCTTGCCTGTGTCACCCCTGGAGTGCCCAAGCGTCCAGCACACGTTCCATCTCCGCCATCCTTCTCAGAGGTGGAGTCGCAGAATGAAGTTGGCATGTCCATTTCCTACATCAGCGGCATAAAGGCATCTGGTGTACCTGAGGCCAGCTTTGCCCAGGGCTGCTCGGGCCCCCTGGGGACACCCCACACACCGGACACAGACACACGGGATGAAGACCTCAGCCTGCCGGCCGCTACCAAGCGGTCTCTTCGGAATCCAGAGCTGGTCTCCCAGGCAAGAGGCCAGAGGGCATGGAGAGCTGTCACTGGACTCTCCTCCTTCCCTTTGCCTCTCCTGTCACCCTCCTTTTGCAGCTGTGCTAATTAAATTACCTGCCTCTGCGGAGCTGGACTCTTCCCGCAATGCTCTGCTTCAGCTGTAGCGCTTGAGCTCCCCTTCGTTTTCTTCCCCTTCACTCTTTGTCTTCTCTCATCACACGTGTCTTCACTTTCAGGAAGAGCGTGCCGGCTATTTTACATCTGCAGCTTAGGGCCCGTATCCTTAAACAGAGGGACGAGACTTCCACGCATTCTTTTTAAGCTCAATGCAGTGGTCCGGGGGAGGAAATGAAGTAAGCCTGTGACTGACCACACGTCCATCCTGGGCGTGTGCCTTCAGGGACGGCTGCCCGCCTTGTGAAGTGTACAGTTTGGAGGCTCCACGTCAATGTCCCTTTTCTTCCTGCCCCTTCGGCGGTGAATCCATTCCTGACTGCAGGTGTGAGCTGGACACACGGAGCCCCAGCAAGGCCCTAGCAGGTGAGTCTTTGATAAACTGGCATTGGTGGCAGCGAAATCACTTCCTGCACAGGCCCCCGATGAGTGGGAGAAAGCCGTGGCGGACAAAGGAAGGTGAGACTGGCATTTATGTGCCTTTAATATGTGCTTTAGCTCCGTTCATAAACCTTCATTTAGCTTTAATAATAACCAATTAGAAAGTGATTGTTAAGCCATTAAACAGGTGGATCAACTGAGGCTCCCATGGATTGGGTCTTTCCCAGGGTCCTACTGCCAGTGGGCAGTGGAGCCAGGATGACCCCCGGGCTTGTCTGAATGCAGAGCTCATGTCCTTTTTACCAGGCAACATGCAAAATGCTTTACGGGTATTTTCTCATTTAATCATAATAA
This sequence comes from Lemur catta, assembly GCF_020740605.2. Classification (NCBI taxonomy): domain Eukaryota; kingdom Metazoa; phylum Chordata; class Mammalia; order Primates; family Lemuridae; genus Lemur; species Lemur catta. Next base: position 6,847,894 of record NC_059149.1, on the reverse strand, counting down.
CCCTCTAAGATGGATAATAATATCCTCTATTTACAAATAAGAACGCTAAAGCTCGAGGAAGTTAATTAACTCACCCGAGTTTACGCTGTTAGGACGTGGCAGGGGACATCGCAGCCCCGTCTTACTCCAGAGCCTGCGTCTGTAACTGGCCCACTGAACAACCACCGCACCCAATCCCGGAGGAGTTGGGGACAGGCCAAGCCCAACACCATGGTTTCGGAGCAGGCAGATTCCTGAGATCTGCTGCCTGGCTTCCGTCAGTGTGTACTTGGCCCCAGGGGGCTTCTGCAGATGACCTTGCTGCTCTCCCCCAGACAGGCGCCCTCTGCTGAGCACAGCCCTGTCCTCAGCCAGCGCCGGCCGCCCGCTGGGGCAGCTGCCATCGGCAGCCCATATGGCAGCGTGGAGCCCGCTTGTCTGTGTCTGTAAAGGACGCACCAGGAGAGTCTGACAAAGGCAGAGCTTTGCCGCCTGCAGCGGGACCCCATGTGGAAAGCGAAGCGGGGGCCTAGCGTCCCGCAGCCGCCACGCCACGGGCCCAGCCAGCCCTGGCAGCAGGCGCCAGTTGCCCTGGGACACATCTGTCAACTTCGCTGCATCAGAACCGCTAACCAGGTTCTCGGGAGCTAACCAGGTTCTCAGTCGTCCCCACTCCCTTCGAGATACAGCCTAAGCTGCACCCTGCCCTAAGGCGGGAAAACACCTGCGGAGACAGAACTCGCTGGGCAGGAACAGAACAACCCAAACCAAAGCTGAAGCAAGCCCGCCTTCCCCACAGCAGAATGGCTCTCATCCTGGGCCAGGGGGCCTGTCCTCTCGGGCACTGGAATTGCCACTTTTGGAAAAAAATCTCTTTCTTCTCATTCTGGCATTCCCCTCTGAAACTGAGGAGCTCTTCTTTAGGCTTATTCAATTATTCTGTACAGGTGCAGGTGGGACAACATTAGGCATGTCACCAAGGAAAGAGGATTGCTGCTAAGGAGGGACCAGCCAGCCCTGGGAGGCTTCGACGTGGTGGCCTTTCCACAGGTCTAGCGGGGGCTGGAGACCAGGCAACGGGTGCACCTTTCTCAGCCACCAAGAAGAGGGGCTCAGACACCTCAGCGTGGCTCAGGAAGGACCCAGAAACTCGACTGATGGCAGAAGGGGCGGGAGAAGAGAATGAAGCCGTGTTACTGCCCGGGAACGGACGAGCGACACCCTCACAGCCTGTGCTCCACGGGAAAGCCCTCAGATATGTCGCCGAAGGCCATGTTTGGTCCCAAATCAACAATCCTGAGGGTCAGGGATGTCCCTGAAGCGCACAGGCCTGGAGCCTTGTTCTCTTCACTGGTGTGCAATGACGCCACCTCTCCCAGGCAGGCCAGGTCACTAAGGGACCTGTCTTTCCTCTCAGCTGGGGACTGTCTTGGAGGAACATGAGCTAAGGCTGCCAGCTGGGCACCCAAAGATTCCCACGGGCAGCCCCACCTGTGCCTCTGGTCTGCGGTCCCGCGTCTCAGATGTCTAGGGGCAGGTGGCGTCAGCTCTCTCGGGGATGAGACTTAAGAAGTCCAACTGCCTCAGCCCGTTGCAAATAGCAGAAGCGGTTCCATGTGGTAAGTCATAAAAGGCCGTGCAGCTTCCGCCTGACCCAGTTGAGGGGCTCCCTCCCAGAACTCAGCAGCTCTGCTGAGCAGCTCCAGCCATGTGGAGATGCCATGTGCAGGTATTTCAAGTCCTCAGGTAATGCCAGCCCAGGCACGAGATACGTGAAAAAAGAAGGCCCCCGCTGATTCCAGAGCCCAGCTATTTCGGTCATCCCAGCTAAGGCTTAAGACATCATTGAGCAGAGACTGAGTGGTTTGCCATGAAAATTAAGGACAGGAACCTGGCTGTACACATGGCTTGGCATGGGGTGGAACAAGAAAAGCATACAAAAGGCAAGGAAATGAACCATAAACTATATGATTTCAGGACACACTGGAGCTTAGATCCAAAGATCACCACCAGGTCACCAGGCAAACATGACATCCCCAAATGGAAGAAGCGGTAGTGAAGCAGTGGTCTTTCTACAGGATTTGCACTGGGGATTTGAGACAAGGATTTAGGTTATTAAGTACAAAATGTCCCATTTCCTTAAGTACTAAGTCTGACATTTCACTTTGACACTTCTTGTTTTATTTTTGTTGTGAAGGTACGTCCTTCGTCTTTCAAACACACATGTTGGCTTATGATTATCTTTCACATTTTTTAGAGCAATTTTTGTGAAACCATGGATAAGTCAAAAATTTGTGTTATTTTTGAATATGAGTTCCATCATGAAACCAATGCGGTGCAGACAGCTCAAAATATCAATGAAGTGTTTGGGAAGGATGTGGCTAATGAACGCACAGTATATCAATGGTTTGAGAAGTTCCATTCTGGTGATTCTAATCTTGAAAATGAGCCACGTGGGCAACCTGAGACCAAGGTGGATAATGAGCTGAAAACTGTAGTGGAAGTGAATCCATCTCAACCTACACATGAACTAGCAGCAAGGTTTGACGTTACTATTCCAATGATATTGGACCATTTGAAACAAATCAACAAGGTACAGAAGCTGGATAGATGGGCACTGCATGAATTAAACGAGTGTCAGAGTAGCAATTGTCTTGAAGCTTGCCTTTCTTTGCTGTCATGGCATAAAGGTGAACCATTTCTACACCGTATTGTGACATGTGATGAAAAATGGATTCTTTTTGACAATCGCAAGCATTCAGCACAATAGTTGGATAAAGATGAAGTGCCAAAACACAGTCCAAAATGGAATATTCATCAAAAAAAGCAAATGGTATCTGTTTGGTGGTCCAACGCTGGTATTACCCACTACAGCTTCATGAAACCTGGTCAATCCATTACAACTGAGGTCTGCTGCAACCAATTGTATGAAATGATGGAGATGCTTGCAATTAAGCAGCTGAGATTGGTCAATAGAGACAGGCCAATCCTCTTGTAAGAGAACGCTCAACCACATGTTGCACAAACAACACTGCTCAAACTACAAAGGCTGGACTTGGAAACTCTCTGTCATCCACTGTATTCACCAGACCTTGCACCAACTGACTACCACTTTTTCCAGGCTTTGGACCACTTCTCGCAAGGAAAAAGATTCAATTCTCAACAAACTATGGAAAACTCCTTTTACGGTTTCATTGCCACTCATTCTCCAGGCCTCTTTGCTGCTGGCATAAACAAGCTACTGTTAAGATGGCAAAACCGGGTTGATAGTTTAGGTGCATAATTTGATTAATTGTACTGCTTCTTGTTTGCAATATAATAACCTACACTTTTGATTTGAAATTGGACTTTCATATCTAATGACCTAAATCCATATCTTAAAGGGCTGTATATATCTAGCTAATAATCTTGGAGATATCTATAAAAGCTGTGAATGCTAAACTTTATGACCACTTGTATCTATGGACATGGTTCTGGAAGCTCCATATTTTTAAAATATTAATCCTCAGTTGGGGAAACACATCAGAATCTCATGAGGCTCTTTAACAATTATAATCCGGCTCAACTAAGTCATTATTTCAGGTATGGCCAAAGCAAGTGGGTTTTTAAAAGTTGCACTGAGGAACTCTGCACTGGCCTCCGGGACACAGAGAAACGACTGAATGGCTCACAGGTTTTGTCCAGGGGTGACTCACCACCTGGGCCATACAGGTTCCTGTCTCCACTGGAACCACAAGTCTCTGGTGGCTGGTTTGAAACTTGCCTCTCCCTTATAGGGAACTAGTCTTTGACACAGAAACCCACTGGGTAGAGAAGACTCCAGCATACACTAGAAAGCAAGTCCCAAAGTAATAAAGTCACCCTGTCTCTAAAAGCATGCCTTCCCATGCTTTTAACGATCCAACTCCTTTGTGCCCCAAAAAGGAACCATATAAACATGCAGAATTGCTGTTTTTATAGACAGATAACTGAAAGAACAAATATGAAATAGTCTAAAATAACCATCTATTGTATTTTTTTATCTATGATTTAACTGTTTTTTAATGTGCAAAGATTAAAGGAACTATTATTCACTTTGTAAATAAGATAGTTATTTTTATATTTTGTAATTTTTTGCATTCTGAATATTATTCCAAGATAAATACGATGAGATATGTCATTCCTAGTTGTCCCATGTGCCACATACTGTTCTGACACTTTACACATATAAAGCATTTAATCCTCACAACCCCATGAGTCAGTCATTGTTTTTATCCTCATTTTACAATAACAAAAGGAAACCGAAGCATTAAGTGGTGAAGCGACTTTCCAAAGACCATTGATTGATGGTAGACCTGAGATTTCAAACCTGGCAGTCTGGGGCCAGACGTTACCCAGGTTAAACACCTATGTTTTGTTGACGCTGTGACTGTCACAGCAGCACATCCAACATGCTAATCAGCTGCCGCCTCCTAAAGCAAATGTCACTGTGCCAGCAGGAGACAGTTTGGAAATGACACAGGACTGTGGGGGGGAGTCCGTCTCGTTTCTCATCAGCACCCTCAGAATTAGGAGAACTGAGAGATGGTCCACACTTTACAGGACGATGTTAACAAATGTCCAACAGCAGAATCGACTCAAGAGCGTGGAGAGGCTGGCCAGGCAGTGCCACTCCGGTCTTGCGCAGAATGCAGTCGGCACAGCTAGAATCGGGAGACAGAGCGCTTCCTATGGGAAGAAAACCATTTCTTTCAATTCCTGAAATAAGTCTCACCTCCAGCCACAACTTCCTATGGGCTTTTATGTCTTCAAAGTCATGTTTTCCATTCTCCCCTGAGATCTCAGGTGAGAGAACTGCTATCCTGTGTCTCCCTCTTCATAGTTTTCTCTGAGCAATTGATTTTTAGGGTGCACTAAAAATTCAGTGTATGCCTCTTTTGGACAAGCAGCATGTGAAAACAGGAAACTGAAAATCACATCGCAAGTCAGGGGAGCCAAGTTGTGGCTCTGGTTGTGGGAATGACTAGTGGAATGACCTTGAACCCGCCCTGTCCCTTCAGTGGGCCTTCATTTGCTCGTCTATAAAATGAATGTTCAGCCCATGAACTCAAGCAGGAAACATTTTTAAGTGTCATTTGTGTGCCAAACACAATAAAAGGCACTGAGGGATTGAGGGTGGAGACCCGATGTCTGCACGGCTCACTGTGTGCTAGTTTTTCTGCAGTAGGGTACGGCATGTGCTATAATTGCCATCAGTGCAATAACTTTATGGAGGGGAAGGGCATGCAATAATTTAGAATACATAATCTCAAAAGTCTTTTTATTTAAGTATAATTTTCAAGATATTTAGCAAAAGGTAAAGGATTGCACCGCCAAGTCCAAAAAGATACAACAACATTCTGCACCAGCAGACCGTCAGCTCTGCCTCTGTGTTCGTAGCAGAGACTGCCATTTGCCTCGTTTCCTTGCTAACAATGCTGTTTCCTTCAGGTGGCAACGTGCTGGGTCCCAGGAGATGAGCTGTGCTTGTTCTCAGTCGACCATCAGGGACACGTGGCCTCTGCAAGTGATTGATCTGGGGAAGTATTGACTCAGTTCAGACCAATGAAACGTGAGACAAAGCCTACTGGGGAGCATTCGGAAAATATTTTCCTCCCAGATGCAATGAAAGGGTCACAGGAAGAACCTCCTTCGCTTGCTGTGTTGCTCACTCTCTCTTACTGCCTGGGCCGCTCTCCTAATTCCTGCCTTCGCGCACTGTCACAGGAAGGTCTGACAGCCGGGGCTGAAGCAGCCACTTGGCCACGTGGAGAGAAGGGCAGCGACTTGCAGACCTACCGACCGACGACAGGTTGGGGCTGACGTACCCATCCAGAAACCAGCTGCCTGTAGGTTTATTATTAAGTAAAAAACACATGTCATATGGTTAGAGCCATTCTTAGTTAAATTTTCTGCTAAATGTACTCCTAACGCATGAATGGCATAATCTCTTCTAACACTGAACTTCCTATTTATGAGCAAGAGAGACTCACACACAGTGAGGGCCAGAGGTTTCCCTAGGCTGGGATACGGGGACGGCTTCGCTTTTCAAAATAAATCAGTCCAAGGGAACCCCGTCCCCTTCTAGGAAGCAAGCTCCTCTGCCCCACTTTCCCACCCAGCCCTGCTCCAGGGTGTGGGTCTCCAGTGTCACATGAAAATGCCATGTCAGAGCATCTCCTCTGTTCCCAGGTGGGGTGTCCAGGCTCAGCCGGGGACGAAGGTGGTCTAGCATGACATAGTTCTTTGTCCTCTTGATCTTTTCCTTCTTGTTCTGACCCTTGTAGGGAAAGGATTGCTTAAAAGAATAGCTTTTAAGTTATGCTGAGGGTGACAAACAGCCTACAAAGGATTTTTGTGGAAGTTTGTGTTACTCCAGAAAGAAAAAGATCCGTAGGGATAAGCCGTGTCTGGGGAAGCACCCGACCCAGTCGAATCCACACCTGTTTGCAACGGTGTTTGAATTACCCGAACTCTAAAGCCCACGGTTTAAAATAGATGAGTGTGGGGTGAGGTGGAGACTCAGGGGGTCCCAGCGGGTAGGGAATTGGAACTGTGGCTCCAACGTAACAGGGGGCTGTCATAGAGATAAAATGCTTCGAGGTTCGGAAACGCGGGGCGCTGGAGAGTTTAGAGGTGCTACGTGGCATAAAAGTCACGAAACTTCCGTAGCTGCTGGCTCCGGAGCGATGTTTCGGCAGATTAGAAACTGCTGAGAAAGCACGTGCTAAATTATTGACCACCTGGCAGAAAAGGGCGGAAGGACACCCAATTTTTGTTGAGGTTAGAAATATGTTTACATCTGACATTGCAAAGAGGAGGGCGTCCCGAGGGGAGAGATTTTGTGAGGACGGAGCCAGCGCTGCTGAGCCAGCGTCAGCCCAGCCCCGGCGGCCACCTCGGGCCTTCCGAGGCCGGCAGGACTCGCGGATTGTTGCAACTGACTCGGAAGGAAGAGAACACAAAGCTGCCCACAGTCAGGGAAAAATGGCACGGGGTACCCGGACTGGGGAGGACAGAAGATATTATAAGGGAGCGAATTTGCAAGTTTCTCTTTGACAGGTAAGGAGTGAAAATCTAGGCATGTTCCCGGAGCCTCCTCTGCCAAGGGAGGTCCCGTCTTCCACTGCCGGCGAGTGAGAAGCTGTCCTGGCGGGTAGCACTGGGGGACTCAGAAGTGCAAGTGCGGTCAAAGGGTGGGGCCCCCCGCTAGGACCAGTCAAGCCTCAGGAGGCTCTTGGTCCCCGTCCGGCCAAGCCCACCCCATCAGAAGGGGTTTCAGCCCCTTCCTTGTGAGGTGGGCGGTGCCACATGTGAGCAGGGGAGAGGTGTGCCAAGCAGGGCTGCACAGCAAGTGTCAGGCATTCACACATGCCACCACCCGAGGATGACACCGGGTCCACATTCGGGTCCACATCCGAAGGGGTCTTTATGGCCTGGGCCTAGAAAAGTGCCTTACGTGGCTCTGATGTGGTTTGGATATTTGGCCCCTTCAAATCTCACGTGGAAATCTGGTCCCCAGTGTTGGCGGTGGGGCGGAGTGGGAGGTGTGAGGGTCCGGAATGGCTCGGTGCCTCCGCCCAGCAATGAGCGAGTTCTGGCTTTACTGGCTCACGGGCGAGCTGGTTGTTTAAAGGGGCCTGGCGCCTCCTCCTCTCCCTCTTGCTTCATCACTTATTGTGTGACGCGCCTGCTACCCCTCACCGGGCACGTTGCAGCAGATGTTGGTGCCACACCCCCTGTGCAGCCTGCAGAGCCACGAGCCAAATAAGCCTCTTTTCTCATAAATGGCCCGGCCTCGGGTTTTCCTTTGTAGCAGTGCGAAATGGACTCACGTAGGCCCCTCTCTTCAGACACTTCCGTACATGTATTTCTTCTAGTGAAACCCTGTCTTGGCATCTGCTTCTTGGAGGCCTGGACTAACAGGAGAGTGCTCTAGACTGTGCGTTCTCAGAGTGAATGACATCTCGACTGAGGAAGTGGAAATCAGCTCCCGGGTGCACGAGAAACTTCAGCATCACGATGGCTTGTGTCCTTCCCAGGGGCGGCAGCACATGGACAGACAAACTCATCTGCGGTGTTGAGATTTTATGGGGCCAGAGGAGGGGCAGGATTAGGGGAAAATATACCTAAAGACACTTCTTATGGGGGCGTAATTTGAAAAGACTGAGAAACTGTTCAAGATGAATCAGCTTGTCACAGAGCGATGACCTCAGAGCCCGTGTCCAGGGCCCCTTTCGTGACCCCCGTCGCAGCTGAGACGTGGAGTCTGCACGACTCTCCGTGAGGCGTGAATTCAAGGGCACCACACAGACGAGCCAAGTTCAGGAGGCCTTGGACACTCGGGGAGAAGCCGATGGCTCTCAGCGTTCGACCTGAGGAGTGGGAACTGCCCAGCACGCTCACCTCTCTCACCGCGCCCAGCCCTGTCCCCGTCCGGCCGCGGGGACCTCTGCCTCACCCCCGTCCAGACCAGTCAGCGCCAGGCTAGCAAGGACGAGTTGCAAACCTGTCGGGAGACGACTCTCCAGGGGTCTTCGGCATTTCTGCACGTCCTGTGACAAAGCATTTATTTCCGGGCTACCTAAAAGGATGTTTGTACAGCAAAAGCCTTTGAAGATAGAAATAGTTTCTCTGGCTCCCTCGGAGAAGGAGAGAATATTTGTTGCCTGACAAGGATAGTAAAGGTAATGTCTCCTCCAGTGCAGAGGTTGGGTGTATTTGCTAGAAGCTTCTTTGTCAGATTGGGGGTTTACTGACCTGCCGATACAAACCACTGTGTGTGCGGCACCCGGGGCCAGCACCGCGCTGCCCCATTCGACGTGGGCAAGCGGAGCTCCCGTGACACAGCCCCCGCTCTGCTGTGCTGTGGGCGCAAACCCTGTGTCTCTGCCCCAGGTGTCCTGTGTCTTCCGCCTCCGTCCGTGAACCTGTGGCAGGCTGACTTGCCGGGTACAATCTCAGACCCTTCGTGGTCCTTGACAAGAGCACAATTGCGGAGGCACCTTGTCCTGTCCCCACCGAGGAGGCAGTAAGCTGGGCAAGAGGAGGCCGAGGACGGCCGACCCCGGGACTGCAGACGGAATGGTGCTTTCTTTGAGAGAGACCGGCTCTTGCCCTCCTGCAGCACCAAGGGCAGCAAACCACTCGCCAGCGACTTAACCTAGAAGCCTTAGAACGCAGCCTTGCAAACCCAGATGACACACTTACGAGTGTGGTGAGGACACAGCGCATGCCGGCCCCACGTCCCGCGGGGGGTGCTCTGGGGACACAGCTCTTTCCGCTCTAATAACCACTGGAGGACGGTGCAGAACTCCACTGTTCCAAGCTCAAAACCTCATATAGGGGTCAGAGTGTAAAGGTCACTTCCACTCCCTTCATTGTGTCTCATCCTCATTGGAACAGTTTCTTTTAGTTGAGTAACATATTAAAGTTATTCTAAGAGAACAATCGATAAACAAAAGAGAGTTCACTCCATTTTTAAACGCTCTGCAGTGAAGAGTCTGTGGATACCCCAAGGCCCTGGCACCGTGGGCTGTGGGGGGAATGAAGGCTCAATGGTAAAAGGGGGAGTCTGAAGGAAAAAAGTGGGGGGACAATAAAAAAGGGACCAAGGGGACACATATCCCAATGGACTTACTAGAAATCCAATGAGAAAAATAAGGAAATGACAAGGAGACATACTGGACTTTGTGAGTGTTTGTGATGAGCTGCTATATTATTTCTATAGTAATGTATGTAATATATGTTACATATAATATTATTACTATAATTTTCACTAAAATATATTGAGGACCCACTACATTCCAGGCACTGCTCTATGTGGCCTGACCGTTAACTCGGTTAATCTCAGTAACACCTTGCGGTCAGCCCATTGTTCTTCCCATTTTATAGACGGGAAAATGAAGTCACAAAGGCAAGAAGCACCGTGCCGATGGCCACAGAGCTGATAAGCTCCAGCCCAGGCAGCCTCGTCCCAGAGCCTCATCCCAGAGCCTCGTCCCAGAGCCTGCTGTCCTGATTGCTGTTCTCTACAGCTGCTCTGATCTCCTGTTTCTTCTTCCCAGAAACTCCCAGGCCGCCTTTTATCCTGTGCCCCAAATAGTACTATCAGAAGAGGAATGTTCTGGTGACTTTTACTAACTCTTAAAGAGAATGCTGAATTTCATAAAACTTCTCTGGGTTTTATGGTGAATCCCCAATACCTGCTGTCGTTCAGGCCGACTTCAGAGACAGTTCAGCCGTGTGGAACTCTGTGCCTGCAAACCGGACAGCTGTGGTGTTGCGTTCACACCTGCGTATAAAGCAGTTTCTCCTGCCTTTCTTTTAACCAAGCTGGCTGGTGTGATTTTTTTGGTGTGTTGATAAATGAGGCATAATTATGTGAGACAATAACACTAGGGGAGGCTGGGCACAGGGTATATGAAAAATTTTTGTGCTATGTTATTACTCTTCTATAAATCTAAAAGTATTTTGAAATAAAAACTAAAAAAACAAAAGGTAGAGGCTGTAGCACCTGGTAACTGTGACCACGATTTTTTTTTTATATTCTATTTTTTTTATTTCAGCTTATTTTGGGGGTACAAAATTTAGGTTATGTATATTGCCCATGCCCTCTATCCCCCCCAAGTCAGAGCTTCAAGCGTGTCCATTCCCCAGACAGTGTGCATCTCACTCATCATGTAGGTATATGCCCATCCCCTCCCCCACCCACATCTGCCTGACACCCAGTTAGTGTTAGTCCCAAATGTGCACTTAGGTGACAATCAGGGAAACCAATTTGATGGTGAATACATGTGGTGCTTATTTTTCCATTCTTGGGATACTTCAATTAGTAGAATGGGTTCCAACACTTTCCAGGAGAATATAAGAGATTCTATATCACTGTTATTTCTTATAGCTGAGTAATACTCCATGGTATACATATGCCACATTTTATTAATCCACTCATGTATTGATGGGCATTTGGGTTGTTTCCACATCTTTGTGATTGTGAATTGTGCTGCTATAAACATTCGGGTGCAGATGTCTTTTTTATAGAATGTGTGACCACGATTTTTGAGTCACACCACAGCTCTGCCACCCATCGGTCTGTGACCTCGAGTTTCCTGTCAGGCTGGGTCTCCTGGCCTGCCGTGGGCTGTACAGGTAACAGCAGCCACATTTGGTCACATTGATGGATTAGAGGTAATAATGGATGTAATGGCTTTAGCAGACTGCCCGGTAAGTGTAAAAAGAAACTGTAGCTCTAGCTATCCTCCTTATTACTGCCACAGAGTCCCCATGCGAGTCCACGGAGGCTTCAGAGATGTGACGACCCCTACAGGTGCACATAGAATTGCCACAGGTCCCTGCATGTCTCTGGGCAAAAATCCCTTCGATTTCATGGGATTCTCAAAGAGGACCCTTACCAAGTGATTCTGAGAACTCCTGGTCTAAAATAAAAGCTTTGAAGACCGTAAGGAAGAGACTTCGGGACAAAATACACGTGTGTTCTGGTCGCATGTTTATCGTGCACGTCTGAGCCTTCCCGGAGCCTGGGCTGCTCGGGTTTTCTCCACATGCAGATTTTTAAATCTTGGAACAGGTTTTGCCTGAAGAACTTAGAGAGGGCACTGGGCTGACAGAAGTGACGGAGGGGCCTAGCAGGGCCACCTCCTCACGGAGGACCGACAGCACCTTCTGCCTTCTGACAGAGCAGCGGTCACACTCGCCCTCCCCACCTTGCTCTTCCTGGCACCCGCTGCCTGCGGCCCTGCCAAGCACCACGAATCTACGTGCAGTGTGTCTCCCTGCTACACTGGGAGCCCCAGGAGGGCGGGGTGGGGGATTTACTTTGTCCACTGTGGCGTCCTCAGCTACTGGAACGCAGTCCGGCCTTCACAGGCACCCGGCAAACACGGAGCGAACGAGGCTGCGCCGGGAGGCCGGGCAGGGGGGCCCCCAGCACAGGCAGGCCGGGAGCAGGGAACTGCAGCTGAGCTCGGGCTGCCGCAGGAAGCGGGCTGGGACCTTGCTGATCGACACCTCCCTGGGGCACATCCAATCCACCCCCCCAGCTTGCCGGGAGGCCCCCAGCGTCCACAGGACCACCCGGGAGCTCCTTTTGGTGCGGCCTTTGCACAGCACTGTTTGTAAAGATGCTCAGTTTCCATGGGGCTCAGGCCACAGAGGGCTGTTGTTTTGGGCTGAACTGTGACCGCTCCAAATTCATTTGTCCAGGTTCTACCCCACAGTCCCCCATAATGTGACTGTGTTTGGAGACAGGCTCTTTAAAGTGGTAATTAAGTTAAAAGGAGGTCCTTGGGGGGCCCTTAATCCCACATGACTGGGGTCCCTATAAGAGACCAGGACACAGGCGCGCAGGGGAATGGTGACGAGGTGGCCATCTACAAGCCAAAGCGAGGGGCCCCAGAAGAAATCAGCTCTGCTGGCACTTTGAGCTCAGACTTGGCCCCCAGAACTGCGAGAGAAGGAATGTCTGTTGTTTAAGCCGCCCAGTCACAGCAGCCCTATCAGGACTTAGGGTTCTGCTGCGAGTTGAGCCCTCCAGCAAAAACGTGACAGTTGGTCTTCCCCGTGTGCTGGGGCAGTGGTTCTCCAAGTGCGGAGCTCAGATCGGCAGCACTGGTGGTGGCCATGGGCTTGTCAGAAATGGAAATTCACGGTCCTGCTCCAGATTTAGTGCGTCAGAACCTCTGGGATGGAGCCCAAGAAACCGTGTTTTAAAGAGCTTTCCACGTGGCTCCCAGGCATGTGGCAGCAGGAGGACAGCTGGCGAGGAGGCCGCAGGCGTGCGTCTGGTCTCCAGGAATCGGGCTCAGCCGCTTCCCTGGCCGCACAGTGCCCTGAGTGCTGCAAGAGCAAAACAGCAGAGTGTCATTACCAGTGACTTCATCTGAAAATAAGACATGCAAGGCCCTCTAGTCTTGAAGAAAGACAATGAACCCATCAACTCACAAGGAAGTGCAACCACACACACACACACACACACACACACACACACACGTGTGCAATTGGCCTTAGAAACCACACTGCTGGTAGTTCAGTCAAGAGAATCAACAATAATTAGGCTTTTCCTAAAGGAGATCAATAAAAAATTGAGTTTCTTTGCAGCAGAATATTCTACAAAGCTCTGATGCTTCAAGCCTTTTGTAATTGCAGGACTCTCACCGGGTCCCATAGCTCAGAGACAGGTCTATATTTCTTTGCCAAGGATTATGAACTCAAGTTTGCAGCTTCATAGTCTTTTTCCTTGTTCCAGATGGTCAATTTTAATGATTGATTGCGCTGATAAAATTTGTAATTCCTGCGAAGGTGAAAAGCTTTCTGGCAAAACTCTGCAAATGGTGAACTTGAAAATGAAATGCTTGGAGTCCCCACGTCTACAAATTCACAGAACCTTGTTGCAGCCTGTGTTCATTCCCTCCTTGTGCATGTATACAAATGGGCTGCATCTCCTAAGGAGTTTTACAGTTATGCTTCTACTGGTTTCTTTTTCAGACAAACAGGCAAATGAAGTTCATACCTTCTCCCTCTCTGGTCTCCTGGAAAATTCTGACCATTGCACTCCCGTGGTTTCAACCACCCCCTGCATCGAACACCAACCCCTGATCCATCTTGCTGACCAATTCCGGTGATCTCAGTCTGTGAGCTGCTCGGATTCAATATGCCTTAGACTTTAGCACTGTCAGTAACAGCAACACCTCCTGATTCCCAATGCCAGGCGGCCCCCTGTCTGTTCACCACATCCTGTCTTCTTACTCCTACAAGCCATTGGTCCTACCATGTTTTTTGTCTGTCTTCACACTCCTGTCCTTACTTCTCCCCAAACCCAGCTTAAAATCATCATTCCCTTCCTTGCCATCAGCTGCCTTGGCCCATTGGTCGTCATCACCCGTCTTTCACTAAATTCAACTGTCCTCCACTCAGCACCTGCACCACATCGCGGTGAACCTGCCTAGAGGAAAAACCCAAATCCCGCTAAGTGGTCTCACCTTCAAGCAGGAGCATGAACTTGAAGGTGCCCCTTCGTTTTGTCTAGTGCTCACAGCACATTTCATTCTCCTGCTCTCCAAGATGACAGTTTCATTCCTTCTCTCTCTTCAAGCCTCCATCCCCTCCTCCCCCTTTCTTGTCCTCAGTGATGGTTGCTTTCCACTTCACTGAGGGAATGGAAGCAGTTGGAGAATTTCCACAACCTCCCACCACCTGCTCTTCGCCTCACCCTGTCTGTGTCCTGGGCCACACCCTGTGCCTGGCCTCTGTCCTATTCATGAGGATAAACTCCGCCTGTTCCTACGTCAGCCCATCTGCTCTTGTCTGCATGGAGACATGTCTAGAAACTACTCTCTGCTGCGTCATCCAATGCTCCCACTCCCCTGGGGTCATCCCCTTCTTCTTATAAACGTGTTATCATTTCCCCATCTTAAGAAACAAAGAAAAACAACTCTCTGAGCTTCCTGCCTTCTCCAGGTATCACCTGTGTCTCTGATTCTCTTCGAGGAAACCTCCCAGCGAGCAGTGTGCGCTCACCATGGTTCATCACCCTCCCTCTTATCTTCTGATTTCACTCCCGCCACATGCTCATCCTCCTCACCCCTCCTCTAAAACTGAGCTGTCTTGTCGAGATCTCCGATGGGCAACTCGGTCGGCTAAACCTACCGGGATCCTCCGTCCTCACCTCGCTGGCCCCGCGGCATCACTACGCGGTCTTACAACTTTCCCTCCTTGCAATGCCGTTGGCTTCCGAGCCACCAGCCTGTCCTAGTTTCCCCCGGCCTCTGAGCCCCTCCTCTGCACCTTCGCTGGGGGTCCCTCCTCATCTTCCTGACCTCCTGATGTCGAAGGCTTCCAGGCTCACTTTCTAAAGCTGTTCTTTCTATATCTTCTCTCACTTCTTTGGTGGTCTCATCATTCCTACGTCTTTGAATTGAAATATTTGCATTAGCGAGGACTCCACACTTGCATCTCTAACCTAGGACTTTCCCTGAAAGCCACAGTGAACATCCAGCCGCTTACTCAGCATCTCTTCTCCTGTGTCTAAAAGGCAACGCAACACGCCCCAAACCAAAATGCCCCCTCAGGGGTCCTCCTTCTCCTGACCTCAGTGAATGATGTCGCTATGTTTTGGGTACTTGGGCCAAAAATCTTGGAGTCATTCTTTACTTCTTTTTTGCATATTCTATAACCACCCCATGAGTGGGTTGTGTCTGCTCGGCCTTGGAAAAGCTTCCACACCTGACCACTTCTCCCCTTAACTTCTCTGCGGCCCTGTGCCAACCGCCGTCCTCCATCCCCTGCCCACCTGCAGCTGCGCCTGGCTGTCCCGTGCACCCACCCTGCCTCCCCACCGACTGTTGTCAGCATAACACCCAGACTGACCCTCTGGAACAGCCATTTCATCACTAGCAGGGGCATATTTTGGTTTTTTTCACAGTGTAACATCTCTAGAATCAATAAAAATCTTACAATCATTGGCATCTTGCAACTTTATCAGCCGGGGCTCAGTACTCTGCACCAAACCCTCGAGAGGTCACCACCCCCTCCACCCCTCCCTGAGTTCTTTTCCTCCTTAGCCCTTGTCACACACACACTCTACGTGTTACTCATTTTTCTCGTTTACCGTCTGCCTCCGTCCGCTAGGACAGAAACTCACGGTGGCAGAGGCCTTCCTTGTTCACAGCCGATGTCCAGTATCCAGTCTGGTGCCCAGCACGTAGTGGACAATTAACAGACGTGAATAACGCATGTGAAAATAATAACCAGTAAACTAAAGGATAGATTAACTTATTTTAATATGTTAACATAATGAATAAATACATAATTAGTGAACATATGTTAAAAGAATTGAGCGAATGATAACACAAATTAATTTTCTTCTCCCCCAAATCCGCTCCGCCACCATCCTCCTCGTCCCTGGAATCCCAGGAGTCACACTTTGTCCTCCCAGATTCCTTACGCAGAGTGTCCAGGCAGCTGCCAAGTCCTCGTTAATTCCACTTCCTAAATATTTTCTTAAGTACGTATGTCCTGCCCACCGCGGGGTTCGCCTGACCCCACCGGCCCCTCCTGGCTGGCCGGGCCACACAGGGACAGTGTCCGGGCCACCCGCTGGCTGGGAAGCCGCACCTGCTTTCCGTGGCAGACAGCCTCACGTTACTGGGAACTGAGAGTCGTCATGTGAGACTCAGAAACTTCGACTCCTGTAACCATCCAAGGGCAGGGCTGTTGTGGCCTGGGAAAGGCAAAGCCATTGTCCACGTCCTCAGCCTGCACAGCCCTGCGGCCTCCTCTCCCGACCCCACCTCCAGGGCCACCAGTGAGTCTGGCAAGGCCCGAGGGAATGATCCCTGAACTCGGACTGACCCTGCCTCCCCCACCCCCTCACAGGGGAAAACTGAAGGGTAGGGAGGTGGCATCTTAGATTTCCCCTAAAAGATTTTAGGAGCGAGAGAGCAATAGTTGGTCTGAGGTCAGGGTCAGTGATGTCACTTGTTACATGAAGAAGGAGACAACTTCTGACAGTCGTGGTGTCATTTCCCCCCAGTGGTGCCTGACGGGATGGGAGTGGGGTTATCACCAGGCTTAAGGCAACATGTCCCCAGAGCCCAGGTTTTAGGACAGGAGTGAGTCGTTCTCCATCGAGGACCGTGAGACAATACCCAGCTGGTGGGGAGAACAGGAAAGAGCAAGAAGACAGAATTCCCACCAAAAGACGGTTCCCGTGGCTGTTCAGTGAGCACAGTTGGAGTCAGACGGCAAAGCAGGGGACGTGGCCAGGAGTCGCTGCACCACCGAGCTCCGGGGGATACAGATCACGACAAACTCACAGGCGTCGGGGGGAATGACCAGGGCTGCATGCTGTTGTTCACAGTGTCTGCACATGACCTGTGGCTCAGTCTACTGGCCTTAGAGAGCGAGGGGACAGGAGACTCTGACACCCAGTGTGGCTGCAAAAGGACTAACTACACTCGTTCCTTCCCCACCATCTCACCTCTTTTTTGTTTCCTGTTGGTATTGAACGTGGACCTCCAGTGCCAACGAAGCAAAAATCGCAGGCGAATCAAGTTAAGAAGCCATGTGGGAGCAGAGGGGCCTCTGAACCACGTGGGGGGACGAGATGGGGGGTAACTGCCCTCGCGCTGACACTTGCAGCCCACCCTGCCAGCAGCTGTCCCTCAGCCACCGGGCATCGATGGAATCGCAGGGCTCCCCATTGGATCTCATTCACTGAATTTGTGCCTAACAGGAGCAATAATTTGGCCTTAATGAGTGAAGATTCGGCTCCACATGTCACAGGAGCCGTGGAGAGAACACGGCCTCCCAAATCTGTCAGCTGCTGAATGAATGGAAGCCCACGTAGCAGCTGGAGATCAATCCGTCCCACGCCTGCTGTCTGGCCTGCAGGGACAAACGGAGAAAGGACAGATGTCCCCATAAAATGGGCCTGTGATTTTTGACTTCCTTGGCCAAGGACCACAGGGAACAGTGACCAAGCAGGCAGTCATTGTCTTTAACAGCCACTGCATTCTGCACACGAGCTTGAAACCGAAAGGCAACGACCGACGGCCTCGCATAAGAGGCCCCCTCACACGTGGACCCTCTAGGCCGGGCCACACCTGAAGACCCACTAGCTGCCGTGCTGAGCGTTGGCAGGTTTCCTGTTGGACCCAACTCGCCATCGCCTTGTGCTGGGTGACCTGAGAGGACAGGTGAGGCTTTGTGACAGCCCTGCTCCCTCTCCTTTCCTTCCAATTCTTGGACTCTGTGTTTGGTGACGGGGTTTCCAGCAGGCTATAAAATTATCGAATAGCCTTGGACATCATCTGAAATAAAGCGTGGAGCTTTCATCTGGTTAGACCACTCCCAAATATTAACGATGATTGTCTCCGGGAGTTGAGAACATGGATGACTTGCATTTTTATTTCTTTATATTTTTCTGGGTATCCCAAATTTCCCAATAATAAGTGTATATTCTATTTGCAATGTTTTTTTTTTTTAAACCCTGTTTACTGTTGAAAGAAGGGTGGAGAGGTGAAAGAGGGACTGTGAGGAGTTTCTTCTGAATGAAGAGAGAAAAGCTGACAAGACGTCACCACGGCTGTTGGAAGAAAGCCTGACAGTCCCAAGGCGCCAGACGGGGTTTCACACCAGCTCCGCACCCACATCCGTGGGCCCGTCCCTCATTCCTACGTTTCCTCGCAGCTCTGGGAGGCCCCGTAGCTCCTGCTTTCTTCTATTCGCTGTGTCCAGGGAAGACAGAAAGCAGGGAGTGGGTTCTGGAAGGTTCCGTCCGTTCCCCGCAGCCCCTCCCGGCGGACAGGCATCCTCACGCACTCCTGTCGCAGGACAGGCAGTGCCAGCTCCTCGAGGAAGCACCCGGCCGCCACGCTGCCGACTCCAGACCCACAGATTCCAGGTCTGTTCAAACAAACTGCTGTGTCCGGGCTGGATTTTAACCGTCTCATCCATCAGACGCCTCCTCAGCCCCCAGAGCTTTCTCCAGGTGCAAACCCTCCTGCCTTCACCCACAGGCCTGGCACCGCCTGGAGCGCCCCTCTCAGATAGGGACTCGAGGCGAAAGCCAAGGCCCTGGGCACGGCTTAGAAGACCCTTCGCTCTCCATCCTCCAATGAGAGGCTCAGCTTCGCGCCGACTCCCCTCGTCTGACATTTCAGTTCTGCAGACTAGTAACAGGGCCCGACTTCCCCGTGCATTGTTATACCTCTGTCTTGGCTACTTCTTTTATCCTTCTGCCAAGAATATGGTCCCTTTGTATTGTCACCCGTTTGGAAAATTTCTACTCACCCATCTACACCCAGAATGCTCAGATCTCCCCCAGATCCAAAGAGCAAACCCTCCCTGCTCACGTGTACGTAAGCTATCACATTTCCATCTGACCGGCTGTTTATTTTCCTTCTCATATTTCTAGATCTTGTGATTCACAAAGAAAAACTATTCATTCATCTCTCTGTTCCCAATAATCAGTCACCTAGCAGCTATTCTCGAAGTGTTTGATGAATTAATTAATGATTTCTTCTGCCAGATTTTCTAATGCCATGAGATCATGTACTAAAGCCTAATCACAAATGGAACTTGTTTGTTTGTTTTTATGTCTTCCCCTGTGGCTTGATTTTTTTTTATTTCAGGGAGCAAATAATTTTAAATTTATGCAAATAAAGTAAATGCAGAGGAGAACATGCCATTCCATCCACAAGCAGTCTGTACACACTGAACCCCTCTTTTGAGGCCAGCTCTGCACTGGGTCCTGGGGAGACACGACCCTGTCTACGTGGGGAGAGAAAGCTGAGAAGACTTAGACAGGTATGTATTGTGGTTAACTAAGGTCAGCAAGGTGGGTCTGGCTCACGTGTTTCCGCAGTGCCTGTCTGTAAGTGCGCTAGTTCAGGGAGAAAAGGCATCCGTGTGCGCAGGGTCCAGGGAGAGTCTGATGAAGGAGGGTGACGAGCAACGGCCGGCCTTGGCGTGTCAAGCCTTGCACACACGCACACGAGGAAGAGACGAAGCCGTGATTTTCTGTGTGATGTTGCCCTCAACACATCTGGGACACCTGCTCAGCGAATTAACTCCCTTCAGCGGAGTTTCTCAACCTCAGCCCTCCTGACATTTTAGTGGGGTGATTCTTTGCTGTGGGGTCGTCCTCAGTGTTTAGAATGTTTCCCAGCATCTGTGGTCTCTACCCACTAAATGTCAGAGCACCCGCCCCTCCCCCCAGCCCCATCGTAACAATCAAAACTTCTCCAAAGGTTACTAATTATCCTCTGTGGGACGAAGTTCTCTAAGGTCCAGTCTCAGCAAATCTGCTTTTCAGACTTTCTTTGGAAGATTATTCGTATGTTCGTGTTAGGATTCTTTGGTGGTGCGTAGTGAGAGAAAGAGAGAGCACGAAAGCATGGGGTGCGAGGAAGATAATTCCTAAAGAGTCAGTGTTTTCGTTTTGTAAATCGCTAGTATTAGGAAAATGAGGAAAACACACACTATTCACTGTCTATTTCCTAATGTTTACTACTCATCCAAGAAGAACTGATAATACTCCAGTGATATTACAATGGTACCCAAGACCATTGAATATGACTTTGAATTAAGCTTTGGAAAGATTCCTAGCAACACGTTTAATTAACTAGGATACTTGGTTTATATTAAATCCACATCAACTAATATTAAAAACATATATATTGAGGCTTAACAGCTCCGGGAGAGCTCAGGATCTGATCATGGTATCATTCATTTCAACGCACAGTTCATTGAATCTTCCCAAATTGAGCACTGGGGACCGGTGCATTACCACTGATCCGGAAAGCAAAGTGGGGAAAATTAAGTTCTTGTGTAACAATGTTTATATTCCAAGCAATGTTTGTAATGAGCTGGACAAAGAGGGTAGGAGACCTTGCTTCACTGATTGCCGTATTTTTCCTCTACCTCAAAACGTTAGGGTCTCAATTCTGAGCAAATACAGAACAACTAGGGATAAAACGATTATGGGGTGAGACTTTCCTTATTTAGAGGAGGAAATCTTGCTCCTCTGGCAAAGTTCAGTTCAGCATCCGTGATTTTAACCCAGGCTACCCGTTTTTGATCAGAGCCTGGCGGAAGCAAAATAGAACAGGATCTGGAAGAAATGAGTCCCCACCTGAGATGGGGTAGGCATTTGATAGTGAGATTGGGGACATTATCAGGACAGGGAAGAGATGCAGCAAAAAAAGTTCACCTTAATGTTTCATCCAACAAATACATTAGACATCAGTATATATAATGTGATCTATAAGATCCAGATTTTATTGTCTAAACTGACAACAAAATTCGTTAATATTTTGCTTAACTGTATGACTTTAACCACATTATTCCTCTCATTCACATGTCAGCATCAACTGCTCATTACCAGTGTCCTGTGTGTGAGTTTTTCTTCCCCAAAATAGTAACAGATTGAAAACGACTAAATCAAGGAAAGGAGCAGAGCTTGAGAAGGAGGAAATTTCAGCCCCTAAATCAGTCCCTGGGCCCAGATCCCTCAGGAATTGGTCGACTCGGCTCCCTGGGAAAGTCACAGACCTGCCACACTGGGCAGCGTGACAGCCCCTGGGGTGCTGGGATCTCAGTTTTGAGCTGGGTGCTGGCCACTAAGTCCCCATTTCTCCACCTGGGTCCACTTGCCATGACCTGAGAATGTCAAAACACTGTGTTTTCACAAAGCCCGGGCACCACTCTCAGCACTCAGCCCACCAGCGTTTTCCCCCACGCCCCCAGGCACCTGCCACGAGCCTGTCCTCCACCTGGACCATTCCTAAGGCTGAGAACTGACAGTTATTTTTGAAAAAATACAATAGTGCCTGAGGGGTTTTCCTCCTGATTATAAGGGACAATGCGTTTTTGTGTCAATAAATTCCCATAAACCTGCGTTTTCTTTTCTAAGTGATGTTTCTGCTTCACTCCCCATCAGTCGGTGTTTCAAGTCCACAGCGCCTGGCTGGGATCCACAGGGCTGCGTGCGGGTCCGGCCGCCCCCTCAACCTTGCGGGCATGTCCGGGCCGCCTGCCAGTCGGAGGACAGGACCTGGATGGGCTCGTGGTCTTTTTTCCTTTCCAAAAAAAAAAAAAAGCCTAGAATTCTCTAATACTTCAGATTCAGTGTCACTTACTGGTGCTAGAGATCACGATGGCAGAGAAGCCGAGAAGGGTAAACTCGGCCAGCACAAAAGGAGGAATGCCAGCAGCACTAATAATACGTGATTCAAAAGCAGTTGCAGTCCTCACATCTTAACAAACAAGATGCACGTCCCCACTGTGGTTCTCCGGAGAAACAGAACCAATGGGATATTTCCAGACAGATATTGGCATACAGGAGGGATTTGTTACGGGAACTGGCTCATGTGATCGTGGAGGCAGAGATGCCCACAATATGCCATCGGCACGCTGGGGAATCAGGAAGCCAGTGGCGGGAGCCGGCCCAGCCTCAAAGGAGCCAGTGGCATAGCTGTCGGTCCAGGGCCTTCCAGGAGCCTGAGCAGGTGAGGGGCCACAGGTGTCAGCCCCAGAGTCCAGACACCCGCAACCAGGACCTCTGACGTCCAAGGGCAGCAGACGGGGTCCCAGCTCCAGCAGAGAGAGCAAATTCACCTGTCCTCGGCCTTCTTGTCCCTCCCAGGCCCTCAGTGGGTGGGACGGTGCTGCCCGCCCCCCCCCCCCCGCGGGTGAGGTCTGAACCCTTGCTCGGTCCCCTGACTCGAGTGCTGACCTTTCCAGACGCACCTGCAGGGACACGCCCAGGAGCAATGTTTCGTCACCACGTGGGCGTCCCTCAACCCACGATGGCACACAAATGACTCATCACGGCGGGATTCTGGAGGTCCCTGTCCACTTTAAGATCTAGTTTTGGCTGAGATTCACCTTTCTTGCTTATTTCTTTAATCTTGAGGGGTTTTTTCCAGCCTTTGCGATAAAAATCAAAATAGCCACTTTGTCAAGCAGACTGATGTTTGTACCTGTCAGCTCCCGTTTCGTGGTGCAAATCTCAGTGAATGGTGATGTCCTCAATCTTTGTCCCTGAGACTTTAGCTTTCCAAAAGTCACAGGGTCGAGCTGTGTACCCCCAGACACACCCGACCCAAAGTGCAGAAGGTGAGGTCACTGCTGGTGCCACAGTGGTCGTAGTGGGGTGGCCACCACCATAGCTCTGTGAGCACCTAGGTGGCATCTCTGCTCTTTCTGTGCCTGTCTTGCTTCTTCCTGCTCCGCCAGGCATCGCACCAGTGCAGCCACCAGAAGTCCAGAATTCCGACTACACGGGAGGCTCTGGGGCAGTGTGTCCTGCTCGCACCCTGACAGGATCTGGTGCTGGTGGGACAGTCACTTTCACATGGGCCGCAGCCGTGGACCTGCTTCCCGGGTTGCTGCGGGAGCAGAGCTGCCAGCACCCAGGCCCAGCTGCCACCTCTCCCGGGAAGGAGCCTGGAGACCTTCACGAGGAAAGCTGACATGCATGTGACAGGCACAAGTGCCTGCGTCTCCTCCTCTTCTCCCTCTTCGTGAACTGCGTCACCCAGGCACGTACCCCGAGACATGCACACACGAGCATAAGTGCATGGAAATGCAGATGAAAGCTGCCATCCACAGGTGTGCATAACTGCATGTGCACCATTCTAACACCCTCTTCTGAAACCAGGAAAAGTCAATCGAAAGCTAAATTCCTTTCATAAAGAGAAAGAATTTGGGCTCAGGGGTGTCTCAGACAGCACACTGTGGTGGCGGGCACACGCCACGGCAGTTCCTGTTTCTGGGGGTTTGGTGTACCGACAGTCTCCCCAGCCTACGGGCCACGCACCTTAGTGGCTGGGGGGACGTTCTGCATCTGCCCAGGAGCAGATCTGTGAGATCAGTCCCAAACGTGTCCCTCCCGTTCTTTGGGAGTCACGGGCTGCTCCCAGGTGCTGGGAACCTTCCTGTCCTGCGTGGTACGGCTGTCCCCCCCTTCCCTGCACTGTTCCACGTGGCCCGGGATGAATCCTGTTTCCGTGGTGACGTTTTCTCAACATCCTCCCCTGCTCCTGACAGGCACGTGTCCCCTGGTGCTGGCTGTGCAGGTCCCGGGCACTGGCCGGCCTGTGAGCAGAACTGCCTCGGGTGCTCGGCCTGTGCCACAGACTCTGGTGGTGCCACCTGCTTCGTCGGAGTCCCCTCTCTCTGCTGCTGCTTCTTTCTTTCTCGTTTCCCTCGGGTGACTCCCTGCCATGAAGCTTCTCAGTGAATACCGAGGAATTTCCCCTCGGTGGCCACCAAAAACCCCTAAGACCAGCCCAAAACTCCCTCCTGTAGCCACATGGGACTTAGTTCCCCTCTGTCTGTGGCTCTTACCAAGGCGGATGGCTGTCGTCTGCCTATGCGTGTGTCTACCCCAACTAGGAGAGTGAGCGCCTAGAAACCCGAGTCTGACGTGGTCTTACACATAGATTTGTGTCACCTGCTGCCGGCCCCATATTTCCATCTGGGTCACTAACACCCTCTCAGACACAACACATACACAGTGGGGCTCCTGATTTCGCCTCAGATCTGTCCCTTCCCAAACGCTGTTCAGCTCAGGAAGTGAAAGCCCTGTTCTCTAAGAGTTGCTCAGGCCAAAACCTCTGGAGCCATCTCCGATTCTTCTGATTTTCTCACAACGCACATCCGGTTCCACAGCAAACCCCGTGTGCTCAGACTGCAAGATTCACGCAGAACACAAGCATCCTTCGTGGCCTCCGTCCCAGCAGCCTCGTCCAAGCCACCCCCGCTCCTCGTCTGGACTATTTTAACAGCCGGGGGCTCCTGCTCACCTTCCCTCTGTAGTCTGTACCCCACGCAGCGGCCATAGGGGGCTGAGAGGTGCCCCGAGAAGACATGTCTATGTTCTCAGCCCACAACCTACAACTGTGATCTAATTCGGAAAAAGGGTCTTTGCAGCTAGAATCACGGTGAGGATCTTCAGTGGATTACCACGGTGGGCCCTGGAACCAATGACAAGTGCGTTCCAGGAGGAGCCGAGGAGAGACGTGGGGAGAGGAGAGGGTGACACTGAAGGTGGAGAGAGTGGAGCAATGCAGTGTCAACAGCCCCAGAAGTGGAAGTGAAGGAATGACCGAGTGTCTGCAGAGGAGGGACTGCTCTGCTGACACCTTGATGTCAGACTTCTGGCCTCCGGGACTGTGAGAGGTTACATTCCTGTTGCTTTAAATCACCAAGTTTGTTGGAATTTGCTAAGGCATCCCTAGAAAACTAAACACAGCCAAGGAACTCTTTGGGGTGTCGTACCCCATATGACCTGCCCATGTCCTCCATTCCAACCTCGAAGGTATGTCTATGTCTCTGGCTTCCTCTTTTGAAGCTGAGACAGGTCCTCCCTTACGGAGCCTGAGAAGCATCAGAAGCCCAGGGGGAGGCGCTTCCCACCCCCTTGCAAAGGCCGCGGCAGCAGCGTGTTGTAATCACCAGGTGACACCCGCTGCTCAGGATTGGTGGCAGTGGTTCCAGAGGCAACGCTGGGGACTGAACAGCAAGCAGAGGGGCTCAGCACTGGCTGTGCCAGCAGGACCCCCTCTGGGCCACTGAGAACCTGCCCCTGAAGAAGGCAGTGACACTTTCTCCCCAGGGACTCGGCTGGGTGGACACTCGCATCGTTGCATGAAGATCCAGGAAGGTTCCCCTATACTTTGTGTGATTTTATTTCAACCTAACAACCACCCAGGAAGCGTGGTAGAAACTCCCCCCTCATTTTAATTTTGTAGCTGCGAGAATGGACACACGGGGAAGAAGGTGACATGCCTGAGGAAGAAGGTGACATGCCTGAGGCCGCACGGTCTAAGAGGCCAAGCCAGAGCCTAGCCCTGGAGTCGACATTATTCTCAGTTTTTAGAAACTGTCTCAAACGCGCCCCACGCTCGTTTCTTCAAGCCTACTCGCGGCCTTGTTTCCAAACAGGAAAAAAAAATGAGCTTGAGACACTCAGAGTCGATCTACCATTTTGTTGTTGCTGTTGTCCTGGGCTAGTCACAAATTTGTACTAAAAATGAAATGTCCGAATTGAGCTTATTTTTGACATTCCCTAAACAATCCTAAATACCCTACTTGGAAAATAAACGCTGATTTTTACAGTCGATGAAACAGGCCACGTACACTGTGGCCCGATCGGGAGATGTTCACATGAATTGGAGTGTACGTGTCACCGCTCAGTCGGGACATGAATGAACGCACTTGGAAGGAAAGATCAAAAGAGAAACTTCACCTGCAATTCGCTGGTGAGAAGAGGAAACACAATCAAACTTGCTTTAAGTTTCTTTTCTTAGTTTTTAGCCTCCAAGCAGGGGATGGAGGAGGAAAGGCAGGGAACTGACGCTGCAATCCCTCTGGGTTCTGGCCCTAGTGCTAGTAGCTCCAGTCTTCATGTAGTCGTTTCATTTCATCTTCCCCTCACGCTATTTAGTTGGGTTATTTATTATATTGGTTGCAAATAATAAAACAGATATAAAGAGGTAAAATATTTTATCCAAAGTCACCCAGCTTAAATAACCAAAAATGTTTTAAAAGAAGCTACCATCACACACAGCTTCCCTCCCGTTGTATGGGACGTTGTGCAGAAATGAGGGTTTCTTCCGAGGGCTCCCACTGGGTTTTCAGCACAAGAAATGTTCGTTCATGGACGGGGCGCCCTGTCACATGGAGCAGGCGACAGCCGCACCTGCCCCTGAGTGGCGTCTGTGAGAAGCGAGAGCGTGGCGGCGTCCTCAGCAGCGTCACTCGCAGAGATCTCAGTCAACCTGCCCACGAAGGCAGCGATGGGGATCCCTGATGTTCTGGAAATGAAACCTGCTTGATGACTTCTTCCTCCAGGACGTTTTGGCCATTTGTGCTCCTGAAAGTTTGGTTCTGAATTTAAGACTTGTGCTTCTAAATAGGTCCTTTTCCTGGTGATCGTGCAGTTTACCAGGCTTTTCTCATGTGGTAACCCATTCAACTCTTGTGACAATTCTAAGGCGCAGATGAATATTTTTATTTTTCCGATGAGTAAACTGAGAGCCAGAGAGTGGGAACAGCCCACACAGAATCACACAAGCAGCGAGGGGGAGGCAGGACTTGGACTCACATTTTTGACCTTCATTCTAGGCCCCTTCCCTGTTCTTGTCCACCAAGTGCCCTGGGCTCCCCGGCGTTGGAGGCGTGATCGGCACGCAGCCCACTGTGTTCTCCCAAGCACCACGGCTCGCTTTCCATGAAGAAACTGAGGCAGGGCAAACATCGTCGGAGCCAGGGTGAGCGCTAGATCCTGCCACGATTCACACCCTCGCCAGACTTGGGCCCCTCTGTACTCGCAGCCGAATCACACAGCTCTAACGCTACACTTGATGCTATTTTTTCTATGATATTTCAGCAGAATCCAGCTGTCTCCTTTCGAGTTTTCACCGCACGGTGTCTAGTACCTGGGAGCTCACAGTGCTCTCTCACACCCCCCAGATCTGCATTCAGTTTCACACTCCCAGACGTTCACACTTGCGACACATTTGCTCCTTCGTAGGTCTTTATGCATTAAGCTTATTTTATCCAGAAGGAACCAGAATCGCTAAGCTGAGGACCGAGTGTTCCATGTCTACGTTGGAAAGTCGCTTCCCCATTAAATGGCAAATGCTTCCTCTGGAAGGTTGAATGGCACAGCACTTAAAAAAGACTTCCAGCTGGTTACATTCGAGGGGCTGGAAGAAAGGCTGCTCCCAGAATATCTACGGGCTCGAAGCTGTGATACATTTTTGTTTGATATTGAATTGGAAACATTTTTCTCTCGTGCTCTATCTCTGCCCCTTGAAATTGGGTCCCACAGATGTGGCACGTGAGCATGAAAGGCGCCGTGGCACAGAGCCCTGCCACGAGGACTGCGCACGCTCCCGCCCCTCGTCGTCACCGCCGGCCGGGAGCGCCTCCCGCTCACACAGCCCCACCGAGGATGAGCACACGAGACCGAAGGCTGTTCTCCCACGTTATTTTGCTCTCAAACTCTTCCAACAAGGGGTTGCAGGAATGAGAAAGCACCATCTCTCCAGAGCCGGGCAAGCAGGCGCCACTGCGTCTCCCATACCTGTGTGGGAGTGTCACCTCTGGGCACCCCAGCATGGCGCAGCCTCTCCTGCCCCCTCAGCTGGCCCTGTCTTCCTCCCGAATGCTCCTCTGATGACTGCCAGGACTCCTTCTCCTCTCCTTCTTCTTTCTCCTCCCACTTCCTAGAGTTAGACTTTCTCAGCATTCAGCCCTTTCATCTCTGCTTTTTAAATCTCTGCCTCTTAAGTTCTTCTCTTCTTAAAAACTATTGAGGTAGAAACCGTGCTCTAGCCCCATCCCAAATACAGCTGCTTCTCCCCACTGCCTTATTTAAAAAAAATATATATATATATATATATATGAATTGAAATGTTTGGTGGTGCAAAGTTTTGCTGCTAGAGCTTCTTGCTAATTCGTTTGTCCAGGTGTCTCTGAGCCTTACTATTCAGCAATACCCATAATCCTGTGTTTATCTACAGAGATGACACCAAAATCTGGACGTCTGTGTCAGCTTCAGTGTCTGCGTAAACCGTCTGCCCAACCATTTGAACTGTGTCATGCTCTTGCCATCAACTGTCATTAAGGGAACAGCCATAGTCACACATCTCACTGGAATTCCAAGGAACCACGCAGGAATTAGCTGCTTCTCTTACCAGACAAAGATTGGTGACAATCGGTCAAGAAAGAAGAGTGAACCATCTCTGGAGGAGGACCCAGATCCCAAACCACCTAAGGGCTGACACAAGCACACATCTACCCCGAATCGGATCCGTAGCTAAGGAATCTGACGTAGTTGGGAACAAAGGCAGAGCGGCAGCAGCTCGTGGTGTCAGGGAGATACCAGAACAGTAAATCCAAGTGGAAAGTCCAGGGCAGGTGGGGTCAGGCAGAAGCAAGATGTAGTCCTGGGGTAAAAGGCCGTGAGAACTTCGCCAAGGGTGCACTGTAGTCAACTGGGTCTCAGAAATGACTTCCCGACTCAGTGCAGACCTGGAGGGGGAAGATCGGATTCTAGTCTGATCTAGGGAGGAAGGAAGCCAGGCGGGCCCCAGAGTGGCCGTGAGACGTGGAGGCAGCAGGCTGGGGCTGTGGGACCAGCAGACCGTGGCAAAGCCTCTCACTGGAGAGGAACCTCCTGGGAGAGCTAAGGTGGGGTTCTCAGAATACAGAGGTGAGGCAGGGCGGGCTCTGCCAGGGGCAGGCAAGGGGGGCAGGGGACAGGGTGAGAAGCGACCGATGGGTGTCCCACCTGCTCGAGCTGAGGGTCTTCTCCAGACAAGCTTCCCATGTTGTCTCTGCTGCTATTTTCTCAGACATCTCATCTGAAACCTACATTAGATTTATCTTTCTCCACCTTGCACCTCGACACAGCTAAGCCGTCATTAAGTCCTAATTCCGCCTTCATTTGATCCTCAGTACCTTCCTCATCTTCCCCAGGACCTTCGTAAACGCTAGTTAAGCTCCTCTTGTTCCAGGGAATCACCATCCACTTAACGGTTCTCTCCTCGGGGTTCCCCCTACCAATCTACCCTGCATGGTGCCCGATTAATTTTTTAAAAGTCTAAAATCTCTACTTTTTGATCATACCATTCTTCTCCTTCACTATCCTCAGGGAAGTGCCACTGTCTACAGCTGTGGTACAGCCCCCAGGCAGTGGACCAGAACCGGTCCGAGCCTGTTAGGGACCCGACCACGGAGCCCTGCCACTCCCCCACCTGCCCGTGGAAAGATTGTCTTCCATGAAACAGGTCCCTGGTACCAAAAAGTTTGGGGACTGCTGGTCTACGGGATAAAGTCCAAACCCTTTAACTCAGCACTGAGCCCTTCAGTCTTAAAACTGTCCCCGTGGTGGCCGGTCTACCCTCCGTAAACGATTCCTGCTCATTTCCATCCCAGGACCTGTGCCCACATTGTGCCCGTTGCTCCAATATTAACAGCATTTCCAGCCCGGACGCTCCCTCACCGCTGCTGTGGCCAGTCCGGCCTCACTTATCAAAATGCGGCTCACCTCTTCTTCTCCACTTCCCTTGACTCTCAGCCCTCAAGGAACTTTCCCAGCATTTATTGCCTAATCCACTATTTCAGCACTTTTTATATTTGCTTCTCTAGTTAGTTAATTTTTCATGTTTTTTTCTACTGTACCATGGTAGCTAAATGTCACTGGGGATCCTCACTTGTGTTCATTGATTTCTTTCAGAGCACCTGGCTCCATGGCAGGTGTGTAATAAATAAATGTGCTCCTTTTTTATACTGAGGTCTGCAAACTCTCCTCGCTGCTATTACATCGAATGCATCCAACACAGCGGTCGGTTGTCCTTTTCTGATACACAGGATCTGCTTTGAAATGCATCTCCCTCTGGCGGGAATGGGCTTGCGTGGACCCATTTACACTCTTTCATGAGGTTTCCCCTGTGACCAATAAAGTGGATTTGCAAGACAGCCTCCAAGGCCATAACTTCCCAAAAGAGGTTTTTGCTTCCGTGGAGCTAAGTACACATAATGGGCTTTGAACCCACAACCGTGGGCTCTTTAGCAGAGTGCGTTAAGGTTGTCAGCCGCACCTGGTTCCTGGTCTACTTCAGTTCGGTTCAGTTACTTTCGTTGCAAGTGAGTCCAGCTGAAAACACTTAATATGGGAGAAGCACTTTCTGTCCTCCTCCCCACTTAACAGTTTAGGGTCCAACTAAACCCTCCTATAGAGGGTACAGGGCTAAAGTCTTTTTAAGGTACAGGGCTCAGATTAGGGGCCCGGTATCCTAAAAATCTTACCAAAGGTGGTGAGATTTTTGAGGGAGGGCAATGGATAACATCTTTTTTTCTGTCTGAGTTTTGAACAAATTGAGCAGCTAGACAAATGGAAATAGCTGCCAAACGCGTCCTTTTCACCTGCAAGGTCCGGGTGGGAAGAGACAACTTACACCTGCGGGCGTTTAGTCTTCCAGGCATGGAAGCCCGCAGCAGGCAGACTTCCGCACCCGGTAAGGCCCACGCTGACGGGTCAGTCCTCAGTGCCACAAGCCACACGGGTGCCCGCCAGGACGAAGGCACCTTGGAAGTGAGCCGTGGCACCCGGGAGGGAGGAAGCAAGCCAGGCAGTTTATTCTTCCTGGACTTTCCAATCAAACCGGTCCTTCCACCTCCCGTGTGACAGAGGAAGTGAAGGAGCAGGGAGACGTCGGGAATATCACGTCCCTGAGGAGGAAACACTGGGCCTGAGAAGGACACGCCACCCCATAACGAGGGACGTGCGTGCGCCTGCCCTGAACTGAAAATTTCCGTCCATCTTTCCCCCACTGGCGTTCACAATGCTCCTAAGTTACCTTTTTCTCACCTCCCCGCAATGTGTGACTCACCTAACCAAGGTCCGAGCAATGTTCAATTGAGGACTGGGGATTTCAAGAGAAAACACGTGCTGGATTCCCACATGGGAGCCGCGTGAAACACCAGTCACCCGAGGGGCCACTCCAGCCTCTGAGGCGGCGCACGGAATCCCGCGACAGCCGCTCAGGAGGGCGGCTGGGGGCTCGAGCCCGCAGCAGAACCGCACACGCGGGGGAGAAGCAGGCGGCCCGGAAGCGGGGACTTCGCGGGACTGGGGACGAGACAGTCGCGGCGTCTGCTCCAGGCGGGGGCTTGGTGCTCAGCAAGGATCTTAAACTGACCTAAAGGCCAAACCTTCCTAAGTTAGTCCTACGAGTAGGAAATGGAGCGTAGATAACCACGTGCCCATTCGTTTCTTTCTTTCTTTTTTTTTTTTGCAGTTGTGTTCACTTGAAAGAATTTTATATTTTATTTCAAATTTAAGTCAAAAGTACAATTATGATCTCATATTCTTCAAGAGTTCCTGTGTCTACAGTAAACAAAAAAAGTAATTACTGGCAGCTGTCAATTATGTGCATGAGGCAAAAAAAAAAAA
The DNA here is from genome assembly GCF_020740605.2 of Lemur catta. NCBI lineage: Eukaryota > Metazoa > Chordata > Mammalia > Primates > Lemuridae > Lemur > Lemur catta. Next base: position 6,816,405 of record NC_059149.1, on the reverse strand, counting down.
CAAAACTAAAATTTTAAAAACAAACAAACAAAAAGGACAATATCAGTTTTCTTATCAAATCCATGTTGCCGTGTTTGTTTGGAGTTGCATGCACATGTGCTGGCCCCAGTGCGGCCCTTCCTGTTCTTAGAGACTGAGCCACCTACAGTGCCAGTCACTGTGCTAAGGACTGATCTACATTAATTCATTTAATCCTCACTAGAAAATTTTTGAAAAATGGGCCAACAGTTTCCCAAGAGAGCAACATTACAGAATTTCCCCCCCAGCCACAGAACTAATACGCGTTTGAGTCAAGGTCTCGGTGGCTCTGAGGCCATTTGTCCCACCACGCTAGACCCCAGCCCCTGGGGTGCCACACGGGCTGGCCACTGAGTCCCACCCTCAGTCTGCAGAGGACCCGGGCAGGTCGCCGCCTGCTCCTGTCCTGCTTCCTTGGACGTAAAGTGGCTGCTGCTCTGGGCTGTTGCGAGGAGCAAAGGGGCCCGACCGCTCGGGTGGCAGCATCATGTGAACTGCACAGAGGCACAGCCATGGAGGAAGCGATTGTAGTCGCTGTCCTCACCTCACGTACCGTCCACGTCTCAGGAGAGTGGGTCCTGCAGGATGGGCAAATTCGTCAGGTTCCAAGCTCTGTCCCCAGCGTGGCCCTGTCACCTCGCTCCTCTTTGCTCCAGTTCCTCCCAGCCCCTGTGGCCTGGCCTCCTCTTTCTCCACGCATAATCCCAGCGTCGGCAAAGCAGGTGGCGGGAGACACCAGCCCAGGCTTGACCCGTGGAGGTAGAGCGAGGGCAAGACAAGGTGCAAACAAAGGATTTCAACTTTTTCTGGAAAGCGGGTGCTGTGAGCAGAGGGAGGTGGGCAGGGGAGGCAACTCGAGGGAGGTGTGACAGCCAGGGTGACGAATGCACTCCCCCCAGGTGCACAATCAAACGTGAAATCACTCCCGGCCTGTGTGTTGGTCAAGTTCATCCCGCGCTGCCTTTCTCTCACTGTGTGGATGCGTTTCCTTGCATTGATTCCTTTTCTAGTTGACTCTTAAATAACATGTTTCTGATCCTCAAAGCCCAGGAGAGAAATAATTCATTTCAAAAGGAAAAAAAGAAATCACATGTGACGATAAATACAAGATGCCAGGAAACTCGGCCACAAGGTGTGTGCGGACGAGAAGGGATGTTACCCAGAGCACGGGGAGGCCCCTGGGGGGAGGCAGGGTCCCCTGGGGGGAGGCTGCAGGCACTGGGCAGAGGGCGAGCCAGCTCCCAGCAGGAGGGGCCAAGTCGCAAAGACCTTGAACCAGGAAAGCCTGAAATATCCCAGGTTGATTGTCCTTCCTGCACAATGGGGCGAGGGCTGTGAGTCTAAAATAAACTGTGTAATTTATAAAATTACATATTTATAATTGTGCAATACGCATGGCAGTCCTTGCACACCTGAGCTTGAGAACTGAGACTCCCACTAGGATGCCATCAAACAGGAAAGCAGAAGCGTCTCACAATGATTTTAAATGAAAACAGTTGTATTTTCCAACGTGGAAGGAAGCACTATGTTCATATAAACAAAGGCTAAGCTAGGGATAAACTGCTCTGCGGCTGTAAATGAGGCAGCTGCTGGGCTTTTTTTACAGGGTTGCTGAGTCTGTTCAGCATGATCACAGTTTGCCCAGTTACTGGGTTCACTCGGCGTTTTCTAACCCCGGAGTCAGGCAGCTTAGTGGGGTGAAAGGGCCCCCAGGAGACAGAAGGGAGACCTGGGTTCTAGGCCTGTGAGAGGCCCTCACTCAAGGGCCTTTGGCGGGTCCCCTCCTCGGTACACGAGAGCCCTGGATTAATTCACTCTCAGGCAACTGCAACTCGAGGGAGGCCAGGGGCACCGGCCAGCCCAGCTCGAGGAAAATTCTATCACTGGTATTGTTTACAATGAACAGTGCATGGACAATAAAAAGCAGATCATTATTCCTTTTTGTTGTTTTCAAGTTCTTTCCAGAAAAATACACCCTCTCGTTGCCCATACTGAGTGTGGGAGGTTCGGACCCTCCCTCCATCCCAGCTTTGACCCCCGACTCCCAGTCCCTGAAATCTAGCACTTTCCTTTTCCTTATCAACATCTAAAGGCATCTCCCATTCCTTCCGGTTATGTTTCTGCCAGACGGGGAGAAATAACGCCAGGACTGGATCGGGTCACCAGGAAAGAGAGGATCTTGCCGACTGGCAGGCACAGAGGCGGGATTAGCCCCAAATGGAGGGTGTGACTGACACGTGTAAACACTCCATGACTTTGACAATGGGAAGAAATGGCTTGATGCAGTCACGGCCAGCCCAGCAGAGGGAGTGACCGCTGATCCATTAGGCCTTCCCGTCGCCGGGCATGGAGCTTCCGGTTGGTCTCCTGTGGCTTATTAGGAATCTGGCCCGAAGTATTAGTTTGCAACCTGCTAAGAGCCTTGTGAACTTGGGCAAATAGAGATAAATACAAATCAACTCATTTTAAAATGCTCTTCCTCTTGTTTGTTGATTTCTTTCCAATGGGTATAGTATTTTCAAAGAGCTCTGAAGTTACCAGTTTCATGCTTTATCCCTGGCTTCACTAGCTGTGCTGCCAGGAAACCCTGAGGTCACAGCTGCAGGGGCTGGGAGGGGGGGAGTGAAGTCCAGGGACAGAAACCCTCAGCCGCGGGCAGCTCATGACAGCTGCCACCCCCAGCACTTCTGCTCTGGCCCTCCCAGAACCTGGAAGCCGTTTGCTCAAGTTTACTGTTCGGGGTGGGGACGGGAAGCTAGAAAAAGTGGTAGATCCAAACTGACTCTCAATATTCTAACCTCCAACTTGGTGGTCTTTTCTGCTTCCCCCTTCATTCTTGGGGGTACTTTGACATTTTTGGTTAGGGAATCTCATTTGCCTTCCAGGTAAGCTTAACTTGTCTATCCATTGCTTATTTCAAAGTCCTTATTTCTTTCCGCTCAACCCTGAAGGTGACTCACCTCCTGCCATTTGCCACCTGGGGTCATATCAGGTTTTCAGATCGCTGGGACACCTCCAGACGTCACTGCTGAGGCTGTGAGGCCACAGGTGGCCTGGAGGATGAACGAGGATGAAGGAGGACGGAAGAGGAAGGAAACCCGCGGGGGGCAGCATTCGCACTTGCCCTGGAGGGCAGGGGCTGGAGCACAGGCATTCCCTGGTGTGAGACTGAGCAAGGAATCGCTAAGGTCTCTGAGCCAGTGTGGTTTGGAGAACAAACAGTTCTTTGGGGGAAGGTTTTGCAGGCAAACGCTCTTTAAGCAGGTAGCATTCGTGCTTAATAAGCTTTTACTGAACTTCCACAATGTGCTGGGCACCGTGTCGAACATGATGGGCAAGGTCCCCACTCTCATGGAGCTTACACGTCCGTGAGGAAGACACGCAACTCCACAAGTGCACACGTGAGACACGTGCTACCAGGTAGAAGGTACAAGGGGCTGGTGGAGCATAGAGTGTTGGAAGAACATCTCTACCTTACTAGAAAAGCAGAACAAGCCCTAGAGTGTCCCATGAGTGAAAGCATGGGTCCCATGGGTCCCCAAAAACAGGATTCAAGCGCGAGGCCACGTGTCCTAACACTGCCCGAGGCCAGGCTGCCTGACCAACAGCTGGTCCCGTCTGCACTGGGCTCTCCACATTGAAGGTGCTGCATCGGTGGTGTGCAAGGTCTACCTAGGGTACCTCTGCCTGCCACCAACACGTCCCCGTCACAAGGTACACTTGCATCTGATTCAACTCAGAGCGCTGCCAACTCTCAGTGTCGTCTCAAGGACAGAGGCTGCAGGGATCAAAGTGCCTACGAACAGATTTGTGAAAAATCGATATAAACCGTGTTTGCAGTATTGCATTGTTTCAGACTAAGTGCTCCGTTCCTCCACACAGATTATTAAGGAAGGACAGAATGACAATACTGTGGACTCCACCCTTTTCATAGAATCACAGGGTGTCAGAGCCCAAGGAGCCTTTCGGGGGGCTTTAGCCTGGTGGCTCTTGCCTAGGCCAGGGATCCCTTATCCCAGCGCCTGGCAAAAGTTTTCTGAGTTCACATCCTGCCTGTGCCCCCCACAATGCTGACACACTTGGGCTGGGCTGGCGGAGGAGGCTGGGGTGTTACTTAGAACACGATCCTCCAGAGGCTCCGCTACATTCTAGGAGGCTTCCCCACCCCTGTGCCAAGAATCACTGATATCATCCAGCTCCTCATTTTACAGACCGCCCAGGATCACAGAGGCCAAACGACAGTGTTGCACTTCATTTAGTAGAAAAGCTGGAACCAGAGCACAAGTCACAACAGTCGCAGTGTCTTTCCGAGCTATGCGCTCTGATGACAGGACCGGCCTTCAGGGCAGGCGAGGGGAGGCCTGGCCTGGGGGCAGTGCCCCAGGGGACTGGGAGCTGAGCGCTGGCCTTTCCTAATGAGCGAAAGACTTGAAGCCCAGCTGTTGCCCGTCAATGGCCCCTGGCCGGGGCTGCCAGCGGCAGGTGGCCCGCGGCGCTGCAGGAACTTTGCAGCATCTTGGGGCTCTTGCGGCTGCCACCTCCTACCCCTGCCAGGCCTGACTGCCGGCCGGTATTTCTAGTCACAGCAGCCGACACAGTGTGTCCCAGTTCTCTGGAATGGGCCGGACTTGGGGACAGTGAGGAAATGACCCTGAGGGAGCCTCTGCCTCTGTCTTAGGAGCCCCTCAGCACGAGAAACCCAAACTAGACGACCCTCGCTCGAGTCCTGCCAGTCTGGCTGTGCGAGTGCTGCTGCCAGCCAGGTTCATCGCCCACTGCTGGAGCGGAAGCCCGTACACTGCGACGTCAGGGTTACAGCCGAGGAAGAGTTTAATCCCACATAGCGCTAAGCAGGGAGGCGGGAGAAATGTCTCAAGCCTGCCTCCCTGCGAATTTGGAAGACAGGGTTTCTAAGGACAGTTTGATGGGGTAAAGGATTAGGCAATTAGGTTTGCTAATTGGCTGGATTGGGGCGGAACCATCAGTCCCTTGGTATGGGCCACCGCCAGGTGGGCAGCCAATGCCCTGGAGTGCAGGACCTGGAAGAGATCTCCACAACTACCTTTCTACGGAGAAAGCTAAGAATCGTTATGGCCACCAGCTATGTGGCTCCAGAGTGGCAATTATAGAGAAGCAAAAGGGGACAGTGGCTGATTATTATCATTATTTTTAGCTACGCTCTTGCCTCGGCTCTTGTCTTGCACCCTTTCCTGGTAGAGGGCAGAGAGGCACGTCCCAGGGCCTCTCAGAAGGCCACGGGAGCAGGCGTCAAAGACACCAGGGATGGCGCTGGCAACAAGGGAGCCCTTTGTTCTGACCGGCGGGGTGAGAAAATGTCAGAGCCTGCGGCAGGGCCAGGAGAGGGCGAGGACGCGGGCAGGCGAGCATTGTCTCCAACCAGTATGCCATGCAAAACCCACCGGTGTTTTCGAAGAGGAGAAGATAGTTACCCAGATGAAGAAAAAGTCTTAAAGCTGACAGCATGAATTATTCAAAACAGACTGAATTCCTGATAACGTCTAGTTGCCACCACCCATGCACCGCGCCCCCAGCAGAGAGGCCGAGGGCCACGTGGGGCCAGGAAGGCAGATTTTTCTCCTGTAAAGATTCCTCAGGAGACTCAGAGCCTGTGTGAGTTCTCTGAAACCTGGATTAAGGCGGAAATACAGACGGGAGGGAGGATATGAGCTGGGAGGGAGGCGGGAGGGGTTGGGAACAAACCTTTCTATTTTGCATAGTTTGCCTGAAGCTCTGCCAGTATCAGTGAAAACATCTTAAAGTCCTACCCCAGCCTGCAATTGGAGAGGAAGTTGGTCAGTAAACTATGGCCCACAGTGCCACATCTGGCCCACGGACTTTTTTGTACAGCCTGCAGGCTAAGAAAGGCTTTTAAAAAGTTGGAAAATATCCATAGAAGAATACTGTTTTGTGAAATGTGAAAATTATATGAAATTCAAATTTCAGTCTTTGTAAATCAAGTTTTATGGAGCACGGCTGCGCCCGTTTATGTGTTGAATATGGCTGCTTCGCACGGCCAGGGCAGAGCCGAGCAGTTGCAGAAGAGACCACGTGACCCGCAGGCCTAATATATTTGCCATCTGGCGCTCGACAGAAAGAAAGTTTGCTGGCCGCTGGCAGAGGGGGTGAAATGAAGAATTGCAACAGGAGGAGGATTTGTCCCCGTAGCCTGAGGTTGGAGATAAAGGAGAGGTTCCCTGGAGAACCCTCACATCCGAGTCCGCTGGTACTCCTGCTTCCCACCAGCATAAACCTCTGCTCCGCCTGCTGCTCACGCTGGGAGGGGCGGCCCTTTCCCGCAAACAGGGGAGAAAGGGAGAAAGGGAGGCAGCGCCGCAGGGGGTGGCCTGGGGTGTAGGGGGCGAGGTGCCCAAGGCTTAGAGACCAACCCTGAGATCTGCAGTCTCGGGAAGCTTAGACGCCTCTTTCTGAACAGCAGGGAACAGCCCACCCTTTGCAGGGGAAATTCTCTGCAGGCCAGTGAATTCAGGTATTTTGAGTATATTCTGACGTTCTATATAAAACAGGAGAGTACGCATGTGGAAGGCTGATCGGCTGGTTCATTAACCACCTTTCTCCAGCCCTGACGTCCTCACCAACAGGCAAGTCCCCAAACGTCAACAGAGCCTGGACTGGGGCTCCTGGAACGGGGGAGTCAGACTTCGTCGCCCGAGACAGCGTGAGCACCGCCCTGGGAAAGACGCCCCTGTGATCCCCACTCCCCCTGCCCTGGAGAAACAACGCTGCAGCTCTAAGCCTCGTTCTTCGTCACGTGACAAGTAGACACGTCACCCATAGGAACATGAGTCCTGCAAGGCGAGCTGCGCTGGTCTCACTTTACAGAGGAAAAGACTGAGGCAGAGAATCATTCGGGCCACTGAGCGCTTCCTAATAAGTGACGGGGCCCGGGTTTATTCAACCCAAGGACCGTGTTCTTTTTATGCTCAAAGACTTGTGACCTCTCTGCCCCTTTTTTCCTTATCTGTAAAAAAAGGAGTTTGGACTAAATTCCCGTCAAGACTCTGCCAGCAATATACATTCTGTAGGCCCTGAACCCCCTAAAACTTCCATCTGGTCGCTTAGTGAAGGGCCAGGACGCGAATCTGCCAGAGGCTGCAGGAAATCGCACAGGTTGGGAGGCTGCACAGAGCCAGCCAGCTTCATTTCTGCCTGCAGGAAACTTCCAGTCCGCGCCAGGCCCAGGTCCTCCCTGTGTGTTAGACCAGGACTTCACGCGATTCTTCTGGTAAAATGGAGTAGAAAGAAATATATTTGAAAGCAAGTAAAAACATTCATGAGAAACAGATTATTCCAAAATTCTACTTCTCATCCTCACCAAAAGAAGTGGGCTAGAAATTGGAGGCCTGGGCACACCTGCACGGACACACTCGGGCTGAGATAATTGTTTCCTTCCAACATCGGTTCTCCCTTCCCTCCCTTTCCCTTGGAACAGCCTTTAAAATAGAAAAGACAAGCTAAGTGACAACCTCTTTGGAGACAGGAAAACCGCTGAATGGTCTTGTACTGAGCAACACATGCATGAAGCTTTGCGATATGGGAGAGCTTCATGCCTCCCTCGTGTTTTCCTTCTTGAGACACAGGGGCCTGGGGGAGCCCACAGGCTCATGCGAAGCAATGATTTCTGCAGCACCTTCTCACGCTCTCATTCTCTCCCGCCTATACCCACATTCTTCCATGAGTCTCTCTTCCTGGGAATTCGTCTCTCTTTCTGGGCACTTCCTTTCTGGGGACCAAACTTCCAGTAATGGCCAACATGGGAAGTAGATAAATGGGAATGTGTTGCATCTTGCACTGAGAATAATAAAAAGTGGTGAAGTGGACAGGAAGAACCATGGTAGTGTCACACACTGGGGATTGTATTTTTTCATTTTCTATATCTTGCAAGAAAAAAAAAATAATAGCATGACTTAATTTTCAGAAATAAAGTCAATGTTTCATAGTCAGATAACTCCAGAGTGTGAGCAGATAAATCTCATTCTAGAACAGCACTGTTAGCGGGACTTTTTGCAGGGATGGAGGTGTTCCAGGTCTGTAGTCAGTGGCTATAGAGCGCTTGCAATGCGGCTAGTGCAAATGCAGAAGCAAATTTTAAGTTTATTTAATTTTGATGATTAATTTATAGCTGCATGTGGCTAGGGCTACCATGCTGGACAGTGCAGTTCTCAAGGAGACACATCAGACAAGTAAACCAACGCCAGGCACCAGAAATGTGGCCTAGGAAAATTGAGTTAAGTAAATTCCTAACTTCAGTATGTCTTTTTACTTGACATCTAAAAGGCAAATTCAAACAGATAAAAACAGGAAAGCTAGGAAATTCTACTCCTTTTGAGGGCAAATGATAGACCCTAATAGCTCTTGACCCATTTAGGGATGAACAACAAAAAGAAAATAAGCATCGGCCCTAAGATATAGTCTAAGATATAAAACAAGAAACATATTTTTTATCCTCTTCTGCAGGAAACAAAAAATATACTTTAAAAGCTATGTCTTCATGATGCTTAAATTCTCAGTAATACTCAAAAATGAAAACACTCTATAAAAAGAAAGTCGGAAGAGCAGCTGTGGAGACAGCACATTGAGTTGGAAAAATAGGTGAGAATCAGAAAGAGTTAAAAAAAAGCTGTTCGATGACATGGGGCAAGATTACAGACAATTGGAGTGCAATCACAGAACTGCAACCTGCATTAGAAGACCCCAAGGACAGAATCGATACTGTGAAAAATCGAAGGCGTAGTCTGGAGGAGATGGTTCCAAAGCTCCGCTGACTGCAGATAAAAAAGGGACGTGAGATGCAAACAGCCAAAGTTAAGGGGAATAAATGGGACAAAAGCAATAATCCAATATATAATCACAAAAAACGTTCAAAAATATAAAGACAGACCCAAGGCGCAGGTTGGAAGAGGTCACTGAAAGGAAGTAAATGAGGGAAAAGAAGGTAAGAGCAAGATATATCATAATAAAAGTTTTGCATTTCAATAGTTATTCAAAACTCCAAGAGTTTTCAGACAAACCTATCTCTCTTCCCCAAAACCCAAAGAAAAAGTGGAGGAGAAATGCAAAGTGGAATAGCAAATGCTAATATTTCTGCAAGCTGCCCTAACACCACGCCCAGGCCGCCTGTCTAAGTGAAGGCACAGCGCTTGTGCTTGTCCTCAGTGTTTTATACAGGATAGAGAAGAGAATCACTTTTAAATAGTAAAAATACTAATTTTTTTTCTTTTGAGACAGAGTCTGGCTGTGTTGCCCAGGCTGGAGTGCGGTGGTGTCATCACAGCTCACAGCAACCTCAGTCTCCTGGGCTCAAGCGACCCCCCTGCCAGGGCCCAAAGCACTAGGATGACAGGTGTGAGCCCCTGCACGTGGCCCATACAAACACTTCTGAAGTAATAATGTGATAAAGTCACTAAAATGCTAATATGTTTGAAAGGATACCAACATTTTTTTCTCAGTATTCAATATTCCCTCATTAAGATCAGCTTTTTTCCCCTGTGTTATGATACAAATAGTATTGTCTCACCAGCACTTTTTTGCTATTAAATTAGTATATTAATTTATTTTATTTCAGAGTTTTACAGGGGTACACACGTTTTGGTTACGTAATTTGCTTTTGTGCAATTTGAGTCAAAGTTATAAATGTGCCCTTTACCCAGTTAGTGTGTGTTGTACCTGTTACGTGTCAATTTACCCATCCCCCCTCCCCCTCCCACCAACTTGATTTCCCTTGAGTTTCACTTCTATATGTGTGGATCAATTAGTTCCAATTTGGTATTGAGCACATCTGGTGTTTGCTTTTCCATTCTTGCGATATTTTACTTAGAAGAATGGTCTCCATTTCCGTCCAGGTTGTTATAAAAGATACTAGATCACCATTTTTTTATGGCCAAGTAGAACTCCATGGTATACATAACAACATTTTATTAATCCACTCATGTATTGATGGGCACTTGGGTTGTTTCCACATCTTTGGGATTGTGAATTTTGCTGCTATAAGCATTTAGATGCAAGCGTCTTTTGAATAAAATGTCTTTTTTTCCTTTGGGTAGACACCCAGTAATGGGACTGCTTCACTAGCACTTTTTCCACAGATTATTCAAGGTAATCATATTTTGAATCCTTCATAAAACTACATTTTTAACAATATTCACAAATTGGTCCAAAATAGGCTATCATTTTTGATATTTATATCTTTTATCATGGTTAAAACTGTTAAAATTTTATGTACTATGATAAAACTAGGTCAGAAAATTCTTAAGGTCAAATCCTTCATTTTAAATCTTGCTTAGAATCTGCACTGTGCTTTGCACTGAGTAGAAATTTAATAATAATTTTAATATAGCCTAAAAATCTGCATTTTCCAAGTAATATGATGCATTGCAATAAATTGAATTTTGTTTATTTTTAAATATCTCTTCTCTGGAGAGTCCTCTGAACTGTAAGTTCTTGTACGACAGCTCCCTGGCAATAAGGACAATCTCCAAGCGTGGTCTAAGCTGTCTCTATGATGTCACATTCTCCCTCACAGACCCTTCCCCTCGACCTCAGAGCCAGGCCTGGACCAGCCTTCCCCCACAAAGTGGGGACGAAAAAGTCCTGCTGAAGCTGTCCACAGTCAGCTTCTCTTCGTGTCCTGGTGACAAGAGCCTGTCCATGCTGTCATGAGAGGCCAGCCAGAGAGGAACAGTGAAGAAAGCAGGGGAAGAGGGTGTGTTTCAGTCTCCTGGGCCTCTGGACACTACCTTGGAATTTCTTCTCAGTCCTAAAATTCTCTTTTTGGTTATGTTGAGTTGAATTAGATATCTGCCACTTGCTACTAAAAGAGACCTGATTAATAATTATGGAAATAAATGAAATTGAAAAAAAGTATATGTAAATTTAGATTTTAAACTTATTGTTAATTGGTTAGAAACAAGGGGCCTATTGTTTCAACTACTTAATTTATCACTGACATCTATTCTCCTAGGCAGCTACCACTGCAGTTTCATATTATTTATAATTGTCTGTTTATATACACATCTCTCTTGGTAACCTGTTCCTGTGTAGCAAGCCATTCCAAAACTGAGTGTCTTAAAATAGCCATTTTATTTTATCTCATAATATAATGGGTAAATAAATCAGGCAGGGCTTGTTGAGAGAATTCTTTGCCCGATGACATATCCACTGGGTCACTTGGTGATATTCAGCTGGTGACTGGTCTAATCTGGCAGGTCCAAACAGTTTCATCCACATTTCTGCACTTGGTGGGATTGGCTGAGAGGCTGTGCTCTGCTGGGTGCCTCTTCCTTCCTGTGCAGCACCCTGGTCCCTGTGGAGGAGGGGCTGGGGGTAGACAAAAGATGGAAGGAAATTGCTCTTCTGACTTCCTACCCTCTCGCTGGTTCCAGGACAGGGTCCAGCTCTGCTCATGAGGAAAATTTCCAAGAGTACTCAAGTAAGCCAAGGACTGAATGCCTTCCAGATACACCCTAGTACCAGTTGGTGGGAACCTGGACCCATCAAATGCAGTTTGGGAGAGTTTTACATGTTCTTTTGACGGCTGAGAAATAGCCCAGGGTCAATTTTTTGCTTGGTATAACTTGGCTGCTGAAGCTTTCCTACTTACTGACTGTCAAACAGTAACATTCAGAGCCACAAGCAGGGCTACACAGCAAAGAGAAACAGTATCAACTGTGGTTGCCACAAAAAGATGCAGTCTTACATTCACGCAGTCTAACCCAGTCATTGCCTTTGTTTGTTCCATTGGTTGGTTTGGTTATGTTTGGACTTAGTATCCAAGTGCTTTACAAATATCATTAAGCTCAACAGGTCCAATAACTACCAGAGGAGGTGTTGAAAGCACCAAGAAAAGATATTTGATTAGGATAGGGAAAAAAAGTAAAGATAATTCAGGAAAAAGTTAAAAGTGCAAATGACTGCATGGGCTTATGGAAATGAACCACTGGACTGTTGCAATGGTTCTGGAGGACAGAGAAAATTGTGCAACCTGCAAAGCATACAGTACAGCAGCAATAACCAGAAAACGTTGTGAAGAAGGGGTGGACCCAATGGAGCATGAGCCTCCATCGGCTGAAGAGATAGGGAGGGGTCCTTGGAGGGCTCAGTGCAGATGGTGAAGGGCCACAGAAGTGACACCTGTGCAAGCCCATGTTAGCTCACTGGTTTAAGGCCAATGTGAATTGGATAGTTCACCTGCCACACTTTTAGGATCTTCACTATATTTACAGTGTGTACAAACTGCTGTACTCTACAAACAAATGTCTGATATAATGTGTAGGTAAGCAAGGAGGAGAAGTGTCCACTGACATTAAATCTGTGAAAGGGGGAAGTACCCTGTTGCTCCTTTGTTGGAAATACACCCGGGGCTGCAGTTCAGCCACCATCCATTAGGGATCACAAACATTTCAGAGCCTAGTATATTCCTCGGGTTTCTTTGTGGCTTGGTTCTCAAGTTCTCAAACCTCGGGGACACATAGAGCACTCTCAGGGCCTGACTAGGGAGGAGAGAGGCTAAGGCTGTGGTGTGACTCCTTTGCCATCCTGGCCCCAGCTCCAGTTCAAGAAGCACCAAGCACCGTCCGTATTCACAGGGTGAGTCTTGCTAATTCTGCCACTAGTCAACTGGGACTTCGGGGAAGTCATCTCACCTTTGTCTGTGTGTGTGTGTGTGTCTTTTGCTCAGCTGTAAAGTATGCACTCCAGGGCTCCGGGGACATCAGAGTCCAAAGGGAGTAGTGATGCCCCAGGGGCCTGTCCTTGCCGCAGCCTGTTGGGTTGGACATGTCTGCAAACAAACCTTTGTTTCTTTCAGACCCACTTGTAAGGGGTGTTGATCAAGTTCAGTCGGCACGTGTTAGCTATGATTTTGTTAGTTACTCCCCACCATCCACCATCTGTACTGCATGTCTGCTGGCCTTGTGTTTCCAAGACGACAATTATTCAAGCAAAAAATGGGTGGAAATAATCAGTTTTCTGCCTTCCATCTCTTAGAGAAGTCATTTTCGATTACTTTTAGAGGAGGATTAATGATGTCTAACTAATTTTCTTTTGCCAGAGTTCCTGTATTAACAGACTGTCCTCGTTGGAAGAGTCCAGAGAAGACCTACGGCGTTCAGCAAGTGTGCAGAGAACTCACTGCGTCACCAGAGTGGTTTGGTTCCATCTATTTCTCCAGATTCGGGAGAAGTTATGCAGAAGGAAAAGGGTAAATGGTCCAAAACTGAGTACCGGCTCACTCACGTTAATGGTTTGAACCAGCCTAGGACGTTTCACAAACGACCAGGGGAAATTAACATGACAAGTTATTTTTGGTGACCAGCAGAGCACGGTGGCCTTTAATCAAACAGACAGGCTTCGTCTATGCATGCGAGAGCTTCACATTGCTCGAGAGCAGCTCTGCTGGTCCCTCAGTACAATAAGCAGTTGTTAAATACATTTTTCTACGTACATAATTTCAAATACCAATTACGTAATTAGCAAACGACATCTAATTAGAACTTTAAATTTGTGACAAACACAGCTTTCTCCTTAACCCGTGTGAATGTTTTTATACCAGATTTTTAGCTTCTGAGATACATTGAAACAAAACCTGTGATAGCAGAGATTTGGGCCCACAAAATAGGACTATCTTTTGGTATTAATTTGAGAGCTGACAAGAGTCTAAATTTACAGGCAGCCCTCACCCACCTGTCTGTGATCCCTAAGGCGACCCCTTGCTAGGGCGTTGTTCAGCAGCGCTTTGGGCCCACTGAGGCAGACCCCGCAGTGCCCTTATAGTTCTCGAGTCTCTGCAGCCAAGTGTCTTGACCAACCTGCCCGCCCTGGCCTTGACAGGCTGTAACAAATCTGACATTTATCCTGCCGCAAGCCACTGCAGGCAGAATTCTTCTAAGTCCCAGGGACAAAAACCCTCAGAAACACAGGAGAAACCTGAAATACAGTTGGAGCATCAGCCAGACAGCCACCTGGCAGAACTTCGCGGATGGTTAGGGGATCTGGCTCCACTCTGGGACCCCTGTTCCCAGGGGGGTGCGTTTTGTCCCCTTGGTGCTGCCTCTTGGCACCTCGAATGAGCTGTGTTCCCCATCCTGCTTTCCACACTGTCTCTGCACCTGTTTCCTCCCTGGCCTCCTGCCCTTGGTCAGCACCCGCTCACGTTGCAGCCACCTCGTCCCTGCTGCCTGCTCTGGATTCAGCCAACCTGGGTCTCCCTTTGGTGCCCCTCTGAGCACCAGCTGAAAGCCCTGGCAGTCCCTGGACAGCTCACCTGTTCTGACCGGCGCTCGGCGTGGGCCCCACACAGGTGGCTGCATTCCAGTCCTGCTCTCGCCAGCCTCTTCCTGGCAACTTCTCACTTGCCATGTAGTCTTTTTCTCTTATCCATATTCAGACACTCTTTCTCCTGGGTAGGAACTTTTCTGAGTCAGACCTGAGTTTGCAAGCTCATTTAGAAATTGCTCAGTGGCCCTGCCAGCAATTTTTGCTGTTGCAAGCCCGGGCCCTTTGGTCAGTTTCCTTAGTCTCTGCCTAGACTCAGTGGCTTCCACATCCCTGCAGATACATGATGTTGAGGTCCCTGGGCATGTCACTTGGGAGGGCACTCGGGCTGTGACGGTCTCATCATCCCAAGCTAGGATACGGGCAGTGGGCTCCACTGCGGATCGTTGTGGCCAGGAACTGGAAGGCCCCTCAGCACCTCCTGTTCTGAAAGGTCTTGTTCTAAGAAAGTGTGTTCACTGGAGACACAAAGTTAGAATGGAACAGAGTGAGTTTGACAACCCTCCTGGTTTGTTTTGCAGAGAAGGGGTGACTCAGCTGGATGTTTTTTCTGAGACACCAAAGAGTAAGTAGGAGGAGAGGCTGGAGGGATTGGTCAGAGCAGTCACCTTACGGATCATTTCATATCATTCCTGCATTTCCGACAAGAAAAGTGAGGCTCAGAGAAGTTCTTTCCCCAGTATCTCGGAATTGGTGGCAGAACTGGAACTTGAACTTTGGTGCCCGAGGCTTTTATAGACCTTAGAGGGTGACCTGCAGGTGTCATGCACTGTCCCAAGGCTACATGATACAATTTTCAACTTACCTCCTTTAGTCTAGCATCAAGTTGCTAAAGAAATGTCTGAAAATTCATATTTTCCCTTTTCCTGAAGCCCTGGTTTTTCCTGAATTCTACCCTCCCCTCCCTGCCCCAGACAATCCAGAGCCCAAGCTGAGCTGCAGCAGTTTCTGCAGAAGCCGGTCCCCTCCTCCCGCCTCCTCTCCCCTACCCAGGAAGCAGAACTAACAGCGCCTTAATATCCCTGGGGAACATTATTATCATTTGATGTGCCAATGTGACAATGGGCAATTTGCCAATCTTGTCATTTCAGAAGCAAATTGGCTTAAGTAATCACCTAAAACATCCTCTTCCAACGGACTTTTTTTTTTCTACGTAGGAAACAGTATCTGTGGTTTCCAATTGTGAGAAACAGAGAAAATATTTCCCCTACTAAGTGACACAAGAGATGTTTTGAAGCCTTCCCAGGCCTTCTGCTTAAATAAAGCTCTTTTGTAACATAAAAATTCAGTGCACGCTCGCAGGAGCCCCGTGTTGTCAAATACTCCATTTCAACTCTCCGTGTTATTTACATTCTCCCTCCCAATAACCACGGCTATACGGGAGGGTCTCCCTGCAGGGAGCACATCCCACGGGGGGCTGGTGCTATTACCCTGGCGGTCCCCTTCTCTTCCCCGCTAGCTGTGTTGCAAAGCCCATCTCCCCCGCGTCCTTTGTCCCGTACAGCACCAAGTGAGTGTCCCCACGGCAGCAGATGGAGAGTCCCCGTCTCTCAGTGGTGAGTCGGATTCCAGTGGATGGATCAGAGGGACAAGAACCTGGAAGCGGCTCCGGGGGCTCTGGACCTGAGGATGGAATCGGGTCCCTTCCCCTTGCTCTGCTGTCACACGCAGCTTCTGATGTCGTGCTCACAACACTTCTGTGGGGTCTTTAAGTAATGTTTTTATTCCATTTTTAATTGACACATCATAATTGTACATATTTATGGGGCACAGTGTGCTATTCTGATACATGTATATACTGTGTAAAAATCAAACCAGGGCATTTATTTAGCATATCCATCACCTGGAACATTTATCATTTCATTTTAGTGAGCACTTTCAAAATGCTCTCTTCTAGTTCCTTAGTGCTCACAATACACAATGTTGTTACGTACAGCCGTCCTGCTGAGCAACGGAACACCAGGACTTCTCCTGCCTCACCGTGACTTTGTGCCCAGTGGCCAGTCTCTGCCCAGCTCCCCTTCCCGGCCTCTGGTGACCACCGTTTTCCATGTCTATGAGGTCAGCCTCTTTAGGTTCCACATATAAGTGAGATCTACTGTATTTATGTTTCTGTACCTGGCTTATTTACGGAGCATAATGTCCTCCTGGTTCATGCATGTTATTGCAAATGACAGAATTTCATTCTTTCGTATGGCTGAATAGTAATCCATCGTGTATGTATCAATATATAGACAGACCTCAGAGATGTTGTGAGTTCGGTTCCAGACCCTCACAATACAATGAATATTGCAATGAAGCCAGTCACAGATTTTTTGGTTTCCTAGTGCATACAAAATTATGTTTACACTACACTGTAGTCTATTAAGTGTGCATTAGCGTGATGTCTAGAAAATGTACATACTTTAAAAATACTTTATTGCTAAAAAGTGCTAACAGAAAGACACAAAGAGAGCACCCGCTGTTGGAAAAATGGTGCTGACAGACTTGCCTGACTGACGCAGGGTTACGCAAACCTCAGTTTGTAAACATGGCAACATCTGCAAAGCACAGTGAAACAGGGTGTGCCTGTGCACCACACCATCCTTGTCATTCACCCCGGATGGACACTTAGGTGGCCTCCGTGTCCTGGCTATTGTGAATAGTGCTGCAACAAACATGTGGGTGCAGATATCTCAACATGCTGATTTCGTTTCCTTTGGATGTATACCCAGTAGTGAGATTGCTGGATCTTACGGTATTTCTATTTTTAATGTTTTGAGGAACCTCCAAACTGTGCTCCATATGGCTGCACTAATTTATATTCCTGCCAACAGTGTAGAAGAGTTCTCCTTTCTCCACATCCTCACCAGCATTTGTTATTTTTTCACTTTCTGATGATAACCATTCTAATTGGGGTGAGGTGATATCTCATTGTGATTTTGACTTGCATTTCCCTGATAATTAGTGACGTAGAGCATTTTTTCATATACCTGTTGGGTGTTTGAATGTTCTGCTGAGAAATGTTTATCCAGATATTTTGCCTGTTTTTTAATAAGATAATTTGGGATTTTGCTATTGAATTGTGTTATTTATATATTCTGGATATATACCTCTTGTCAGATGCATAGTTTGCAGGTATTTTTCCCATTCTGTAGGACCCATTTTCACCCACAATAGTTGATTGTTTCCTTTGCTGTGTAAAAGCTGTTTAATTTGATGTACTTCCATTTGCCTATTTTTGCCTTTGTTCCCTGGGCTTTTGGGTTATTATCCAAAAATTCCTTGCCCAGACCAATGTCATGAAGCATCTCCCCTATGTTTTCTTCTAGTAGGTTTAATGTTTCAGGTCTTACCTTTAAGTCTTTAATCCATTTTGAGTTGATTTTTTATATGGTGAGAGAGAGGGATCTGCCTTCATTCTTCTGCATGTGGATATCCAGTTTTCCCACCACCATTTATTGAAGAGACTGTCCTTTCTCCATTGTGTGTTCTTGGCATCTTTGTCAAAAATCAGTTAACTTTAAGTGTGTGGATTTATTTCTGGTTTCTCTATTCTGTTCCATTCTGTGTCTGTTTTTATGGCAGTACCATGCTGTTTGGGTTACTATAGCTTTGTATTATATGTTAAAGTCAGATGGTATGATGCCGCCAGCTTTGTTCTTTTTGCTTAAGATTGCTTTGGCTATTTGGGGTCTTTTGTGGTTCCACACACATTTTATGATTTTCTTTTCTATTCCTGTCATTAGTATTTTGACAGGGATTGCATTGAATCTGCAGGTCACTTTGGATAATATAGAAATGTTAACAATCTTAATTCTTCCAATTCATCAGCATGGGCTATCTTTCCATTAATTCGTGTCTTTTTCAATTTTTATAGTTGGCTTTTATCAATGTTTTATAGTTTTCAGTATAGAAATATTTCACCTCCTTGGTTAAATTTATTCATTAGTATTTTATTTTTTTGTAACTATTGTAAATGAGATAGTTTTCCTGATTTCTTTTTAAAGTAGTTCACTATTACTGTATAGAAATGCTACTGATTTTTGTATGTTTGATTTTATACCCTGAAACTTTACTGAATTTATTTATCAGTTATAACAGTTTTTAGTGAATACTTTAGGGTTTTCTATATATAAGATTATGTCATCTGCCAACAGGGACAATTTAAGTTCTTTCTTTCAGATTTGGATGCCCTTTATCTCTTTCTCTTGCCTAATTGCTCTGGCTAGAACTTCCAGTGCTGTGTTGAATAAGAGTAATGAGAGTGGGCATCCTTGCCTCATTCCAGATTTTACAGAAAAAGCTTCCAACTTTTCCCCATTCAGTATGATATTAGCTATGAGTTTGTTATATATCATCTTTATTGTGTTGAAGTACGTTGCTTCTACACTTAATTTGGTGAGAGTTTTCTAACTTAATGGACACACTAATTGATACATAACAATGGTCCATATTCACAGGATACAGCGGGATGTTTCCATACATGTACACATTGTGCAACGATCAAATCAGGGTAATTAGCACATCCATCACCTCAGACGTTTATAATTTCTTTGTGGTGAGCACATTCAAAATCCTCGCTTCCAGCTATTTTGAACTGTATGTTATTGATAACTATATTCACTCTCCTGTGCAATGGAACATCGAAACTACACATCTGCGGTTTTGATAACGTCTAGGCTGCAGAACACAGTCTGACTGCCACATGGGTTGGATGAAACCTTTCCTTTGATTTGATCTTGGATTCAATGCTCTTCCTTTAATTGTTTTAATTATTAAGATGGTTTGACATAGTTGGTTACAAAATTAAGGTGACTTTGTCACCGTAAGTTGAAACCAGGGACATATTGGACAACTGCACATTCACGAAAATGAGGAGTAAATGAGTCAGAGACCATGTTGTCTGAGAGTTGAGTGGAGACAGCACCAGGGCATCACCCTGTCAGAGCCAAGGGCCCAGGGCAAAGTGCCAGAAACTCTCTGGACACTTTTGGGAGTTCATGGTAGTGTAATATTCTGGGCAATGTCATTGCAGTCACCATTTAATGGTGCAGGTAGCATCAGTGTTATCCTCATGTTATCTGGTCATTATCTGAGTTGCTTTAATTCACATTCCTGAATCCTAAAATAATCTTAAAGGGGGAGGTGGTACTTCAGTAGAGTATGTGACAGGAACACGCATAGCTGCCTGCTGTAATATCCGGCTGACTTCAAATGTTATGCAGTAACTGGGACCACTGACCCCAACCCCCCTTTGTGTCACCTAAGAAAGGTGGGCGGGAGTCAGGAGCGTAGCTGCTTCACAAAGGCCCGTTTATTCTACCTGTACCGCGTGGCTCCAACCCCAGTCGCCTAAATTTCAGCTCTCTTCGCTACTGCGTCTTGGTGCCCCCAGTTCATAGGCGGAGCTTCCCGTTGCATTCGTGATTATTTCTGTGACTAATTGATCTAATCTCTTCAGATATGTGAACCAGTGGAACTGGATGTTTTAAAAATAACGTGTGCAGTATAAACTCATGCCTTCTTTTTTCCTCCACTTGTTGGACTGGCAAGGTCCCACGCACAGGTGACGAAAAGCCTCGTGGCAGGAAGAGTTCGGGAGTGAAGACCCAGGAGAGGAGGCCCAGCCTGCGAGGGAGGCGGCGGCCGGGGGTGGATGACCCCGGGGTGTGGATGTCCCGGGGTGTGGATGTCCCGGGGTGCTGATGTCCCGCGGGCCGCACAGCGGGCCCCGGGCTCTGGCCGGAGGGCATCGATGCACCCCCCACGCCACCCACTGCCGACCGCGGGGGACCACCTAAACCTGTCACCTCCCCGTAGGCCGGGTGGCAGCGCGCAGGCTGTCACCCTTGGGGCGCACGGCCACCCGGGCTCCCTGACCATCGGGCGGAGTCCCGAACGAGACAGAAAATTCTAGTGGGTGCGGGTGAAGGAGAGCCAGCGTGCCGCGGCGGGTGATCTGCGCGGGGCGGGCCCAGGCTCGCGGCGTTTACGGTCGCGGGGTCCGCCCGGCACTTGTCACCACCCAGCACACTGGCGGCCCTAAAGCCAGCTCCACTTTTCCTTCAGTGGCTCCTCAGAGACAAAGGAACAAAGAGGAATAATCCGCGGCTGCGACACTCGTCCTGTGTCCTTGCAGAGAGCAGGAAACCACGTGGAAATGCACAGGTCACGCCATCGACACACACGCACGCGCACGTGTGCGCGCAGGCCGCATGCGGACCCGTGTGAGAGCACGCGCGGAGCTCTGCCCCCGGGAGTGTGTTGAGGAGCCGGTCTCGCCCCTGTGTGGCAAAACCCGTGGCCGGCTGTCCGCACTGGCTGCCTGGGGACCCAGCACCAGCGTGGCCGTCCTTCAGCCCCGTGGAGCGAGAGGCCCCTGCGCTGCTCAAAGCCGGGCGGGCAGGAGAGGCCTGGGCGGGGCGGGGTTGGGGTACAGGCGGGGGTACGGGAGCCTGGGCGGGGTTGGGGTGCAGGTGGGGGTGGGGTACGGGAGCCTGGGTGGGGTTGGGGTGCAGGAAGGGGTACGGGAGCCTGGGCGGGGTTGGGGTGCAGGTGGGGGTGGGGTACGGGAGCCTGGGTGGGGTTGGGGTGCAGGAAGGGGTACGGGAGCCTGGGCGGGGTTGGGGTGCAGGCGGGGGTACGGGAGCCTGGGCGGGGTTGGGGTGCAGGTGGGGGTGGGGTACGGGAGCCTGGGTGGGGTTGGGGTGCAGGAAGGGGTACGGGAGCCTGGGCGGGGCGGGGGTGCAGGCGGGGGGTGGGTACGGGAGCCCGGGTGGGGTTGGGGTGCAGGTGGGGGCGGGGTATGGGAGCCTGGGTGGGGTTGGGGTGCAGGTGGGGGCGGGGGTACGGGAGCCTGGGCAGGGCGGGGGCCGGAGGACGTGAGACGGGAGAGACGCCCCCACGAACCCACACTGACAGCTTCTGCAGCCCTCCGGGTTCGGCCGTTCTGGGAGGCTGGGGTTACACTTAGCAGTGACCCTCTCCCACGGAAGGTTCTATTTCATCATATATTTTTAAAAACTAGAATGATGGACATGAGGGAGACGGTAAGATGGTGTTACAAGTCTCTGTCCCCTCGCCACTGAATGGTCCTATAGAACGCGGAAGGACGGTTGGCTAGCTGGGTGGTGGAGGACAGGAGGGAAGGGAAGTGCACACAGTAAATTTGTTTCATCTCTACAACTCTACAAGAAAAAAGCTCTGTTATTTCCACTTTAAAGGTGGAGTAACTGAAGCTCAGGAAACCTACATAAATTGCCCAAGATCCCAAAGCAAATAAATGCCAGAACCTTATTCCCAATCCAGACTTTTCTAACCTTGTAGTATTTCCCCCTGCGGCACACACTTTGCCTGGAACTTTGTATTAACTATTAATAATTACTGAATTATATATGCATCTGTGATAAACAACGTATAGGACACCTTTACTGCTTGTTATGAACTGGATGACTAGAGTTTGCAAAAAGGAGAAATAGGTTTTGGTGTTGGATTTTCTCTTTTAGGGGTACCCATCTCTATTCTCAAAGGAACTTTGGCTGAAGATAATTTCAAAGTAAAAATGGTTTGTTCTCTTCAAATCCCAGCAATAAATCAGATCATGTCAGACATTTCCTAAAAGTAAAAATTGTATTCTCTCTTGCGTTTGATATCTACAAAGAAGAGGCATTGAAGTAATGAGCTATTACTCATTGAAGACATGAGTTATTACATAAAAATGGGTAAGGATTGAGTCCACGTCCACAGAAAGGAAGACTTGCTATGCACCAGGTAAGATGGGCAGTTTTTGAGTGACTGGAAAAAGAAAAAAACCCAAGTATTTAGTTCACTTACAACTCAACACTATCAAGGAAGTACATGGCGGATGGAAGCCCAGGTGGAACTTCACTCTACTACTCGCCCCACGGGAGGCTTGTGCAGGGTGCTTGACCAGCTTACAGCACAGTTAAACTCGGTACCCAAAGGACACCAAGAGCTGGCAGCTTGTATAGAGGTGGGAAATGGGCTTGTAATTGGCCTTAAATTAAGTAGTAAAAAAGGAGATAATGGGGAAAGAAGTTTTTAAAAATTATATCTAGTTGGAAGTGGAAACTTGTTGGCCTTTAGAAAATAGGTCTCCAAAGTGGGCAATATTCTCCACATACTGACTGGACCTCCTTGTTTAAATAGCAGCATGCTCTAGGTAAAAGAGTAGTGGGGAAAAGGACAAAAGACCAAGATACCCCTAAGTTCTGAAAATGTGGTCCTGTAGTCAATCAACACGAAAGCCACAGAGCAGGTCTAACAAGTGGCAAGAATTAATTCACAAGGAGGAAAAACTGAAGGCATTTGCTGATGCCCCTAAAGCCAACCGTGGGGCCTGGCGGGCAGGTGTCTTTTCTCTGCAGAGTGCGCCGCGCCCGAGGCTCGGCCGGGTCCCTCTGGGGTGAGAGTGGCTGCAGATGGTCTCCTTGCACAATGACTGCCCTGCAGTCCAGTATTCTCAAGCTTAGGCAAAGAGATTATAGCTTTGAAAAATAGGAAAACATTCCTACTACCTTAGTTACACACATGTATTGATAGTATTAATACTTTCCTTGGAGCGAAGATCTGGCAGCTAATCATATCCTCCCATTGTGAGCTTCTTGGCGACTGTTTACAGCCAGGGCCGTGAAACCGTGAGCTGGGGCGGACCCCACATGACGACTCATTGGACTAGGAACTCTGCAGTCGTCAGCTCTAATGTTATGCACCCTGATTAACACCCCCTCCAACAATTAAGATAATTTCAAGAAATATGAGAATATACAATTTTTAAAAAATTGATCTTTAAGTACAGCCTTTGGCCACTGACTTGGCAACCACGGGGAAACAGCATGTCGCTGCTTTTAGGTGGTCCCATGATCAGACAGTTAATTATTCAGAGAGCAGCAATTTACGTGGAAAACATGCTGAAAATTCTCAAAAGGGATCTGCAAGCCAGGATGCAAGAGTGGAATCTACTATTGTGTGTAGCCATTTCTCATTTTTCTTAAATTAAAAAAATTAAAATTTATTAGCCAAATATGCTACATCATATCACCTCAACTCTCTGAGGTCAAATCACTCCTGGCCCTCTCTGACCCTGAAGACCACCTGTAGGTTGAGGGAAATTTAGCCTGGGCTTCAGAAAATCACAGTTGACTTAAGTTTGGCGTGTGACAATAGTCACCTGCTTATGGTAGTCAAAAGTTGGGGGAGGCAGATAAAATTGGATTTTTTTTCCCTTCACTCATATAATTTGAAGATTATAGAATGTGGTTTTTAAAGGTCAGAATGAATTGCTAATTAAGGTGAGGCATTTGAAATTAGCAAATAAAACTGCTACTCAGAATAGTGACTAAGGAGTAACTAATCACATGGAGGGAAAAACGGCAGCAATGCGTAGCCAGGAGGAAAACGAGTTCTCGTCTAGTTACCCTAGCGCCTTCAGATGATGCTACTAACAAACTGTTAGATGTTAACTCCATCCCCTTCTCTTTAGGCTTAAAAAGAAAACAGCGTGCAACAGTTGTCTGTGAAGACACAAATCAAGTTCATCTTCACAGCCTTGCCTTGCTGGTGTGTAGACCCGCTCTGACTTCCCTTTGTCTTGTACTCAACAGGTGAGGGAAGAAAGACATTATCATAGTCATAACCTTGCTCTAATTTTTTTATATATAAATCACTAACAAACTTTTGGCATCTTAACTATTACAATGCAAAATTACCTAATATACTCCTTAAACCAGCAGTGACCCCCTCTTTTGAGAATGCCTGTTTAAAGGCATTTGGGTTGTGCTTCTAGATGCTTTTGTTTTCCCAGGTGCTGTATTTGCAGGGAGTTAGATGCTCTCAGTCCATGCTGGGACTCTCAGGATTTCATTTCACATCAGGATTTTTGTATGTTCAATTTAAGCCAAATTTATAAACATGAATATTACAATGGAACATCCACACAGTTGCTTTGACATGCATATCTTCATCTAGAAAACAAATTACGGCAGCATTTATATAGAGAGATGTATATTTTTAAGTACTTTATTTATTAATTAGCTAATCCACACCACAAACTTATGAGGTAGTTTAGCATGCCTCTAGTATAAATAAATTCGGTAAAAAACAGAAAAGGGAAAAAAAAAATCTGTCTCCACAATATGTTGATTGAACTCTTCTCATTCTGGTCACAAAAAAAAAAAAATCGATTCCTTGGACAAGTTGGTCAAATGAACAATGAATATTTATTTAGCTTGGATGGAATGTAGAATGCAGCTATTTTACTACCTGGCAGTTTAGAAAGGTTATTTTCTTATTAGGGTTCTAATATTCTGTTTTCACACTGACCTGTCAGAAAAACCTCACTCAGAAGATCAGCTTTGGAAGAGGTGTGACCCCCCTGAAGGCTCAAATTTCCCTAATGGGAGTTTTAGCATTTTTCACATATTTCATAGTTATCATCTTTTGGTCTGGTTGACCTAATAATCTCCCTTCTGTAGCAAGGTGTAAAGACTCTTGCAGTTCCAATTTATGTTTATATGTCATCTAAGAGACAAATGAAAAACAAATCCTACTGGTCTTTGTAGTCAAGCAATTGCGGATGAGAGTTTTATTACTACTTTTATCAGCAAGAGGAATCACTGTAGTCCTCTCTGCTTAGCGGATTGCTTTACGACCCTATTTATTAGTTCACTGGGCTGTGGAGACTGTATATAATGAAGGCTCATTAATTTGAGTTTCACCACCCCAGCATTTGTAGCCTCTGGCACAGGTGCTAGCCTGAAGCTTACCCCTGTGCTGAAGAAGAAAAACTTTTTGCAAAGTAAATGAATTGCATTACCAGGACTGCGAGAGTGTTTTATCTCTTTTAGATGACATAACCATACCTAACCATACCGAACAAAGTAACAAAGAACAACAGCAAACAGCTAGCTTCCCAAGTAGGGATGTTTCCATTCAAGTAGTCCCAAAATATAAACGACCTTCATGGTCCCTTCCTGCATCAAGGTGAACATATTATCGCCTTGGTCCACTAGAATGATGACATCCCTTATCTGC
This sequence comes from Lemur catta, assembly GCF_020740605.2. Classification (NCBI taxonomy): domain Eukaryota; kingdom Metazoa; phylum Chordata; class Mammalia; order Primates; family Lemuridae; genus Lemur; species Lemur catta. Next base: position 6,791,043 of record NC_059149.1, on the reverse strand, counting down.
ATGGGCGAAAATAAGGAAATTTGAAAACACACAAACAAAACCTCTGGCAGGGTATTTACTTTCATTTGACAGGTTGCCAAGGAGGAACAATATCTAGATGAGGAATTCTGAAATAATCTGATTAGTGTAGCTAGAAGCTTATCTATAAAGGGCTTGGCACAGCCTTTCTGTAAAGCAAAATAAATCTATGTTTATAGACTTCTCTATATTAGGTTATTAAAAACAAACAAACACACAATACTTCAGGGCATGAGCTCACTCACTATAACACAAACAGAAACAAAGTTTTTTTTGCTTGGTTTTTGTTTTTGTTTTTGTATTTTTACTTGAACAATGCTTATTTTACAGCAGAATTGACAAATAAAGCCGTATCTTACATTTGAAGGAAAGCCATCAGGGAGGGCTGCGGCCCTGTTGTGTGCTTTCCAAAACAGCAAAATAAAACTCTTCCCATCCAACCCCCTTTCTTCCTACAGGGTGGCAGGCGCTGGCGCGGCTGCTTCTCTCTGCAGGCAGACAGGGCGTCCGGTCCCCCCTCAGCCGGCTCTCCTCAAGGGGACAGGCCGGATTCCAAGCCCAGGGACACAGGCCCCTCCGTAACGACACTGTGCATTCTGTGTCACTTCGTCTATTGCTCACGGAGCTGTGGCCACCTCAGCTCTCTGGAAAACAATGTTATGTCCAGAAGATCCTGACACCAGCAGATTCATAACCTGTGGCCACCAGGGGAAAGGGGCAACGCCAGCCAGATCCCAGCTGGCGCACGGATAGCATCGGCATGGAGGCTCAGTGTCCCACCTCGTAGCCAGCCTGCAAGACATCCAGTCCAGTCACCGTGGAAAACAGTCAAACCTAGAGAAAGAGCTTTATGGTTTGTGCTCAGAGACATTCCCCGTGGGAGACTGACACTGTTCTCGTCTGTCGCGCTGTCCAGTGGGGCCTTTCCAAAGTGACTGAATCTTGGTCCAGCCACCGGACTTAGAAGAAATAAGGGACTTCACCTTACTCAAGGTTGCCATTTCTTCAGAATGTGCTTACTTCTTTCTAAATCATCAGTACCCCAATGAAAGCCCATGATTCAGGCCAACTTCTTAAAAAAATATTCATTTATTGCCATTTCATTCTGGGGGTGATCATTCTTCTTTTGGATGCTTTGGAGAAAACACTGCACCAAGGTCAACTGCTGTGAAGACATTTTTGCCTAAGAGGATTATCATGCAGGCAAACTAATTCTTTTCCTAAGCTATGATTTGGCAGCTTGCAGAGAGGACGTGGCTTAACCTTGAGAAACTGTTCTTTGAATGATCACAAAAAAAGGATGAGGATTCTTCCTTCTTGACCCTCCTCCCGCTCTGTGTTCAGATGGCAAAGCCAGCACACGTGCTCCAAGTGTACCAGGAAGGACGCGTTCGTGTCCGTGATGTGTCTTCCGCTGATAGTGATTGGTTCTGGGTCTGTGTGTGTTGCCCTCAGTCACGTTCAACGTGATGGAAAAAGAATGTTTATTTCTGGTAGAGGTGGTTTACATCACAATCATGGAGGATTTAACAGAACAATTATACTCTGAGGAAATCTAGAATAAACTGGAAATTTAAATGTCTCCGCTGTCTTTAAGTTTGAATAATGCTCCAACTGTTTGCTGTAGGATTATAATTTAGAACAAGTGTTGAGTATGTCATCAGGAAAGAATAAAAAAACCCATCCTAATATCACGACTGACCACAAAATATAAAAAAAAAAAGAAAGAAAAAGAAGGAAAGAAGCCTCATTCACTTTCCAAAATCAGAATCAGTCTCATATTGATCTGTGAATCCTTGTAGAAGTGTTCATTGTTCAAGAAAGAATCCTCTTCTTGTGGTTGATAAGCAATTCTCCACGGCAGAGAAATGCTGACATTTTTTTTCTTATTTCTTGATTGATGTTTTCACTACTTATTCTTCAGGCTACAAGACAGAAGGGAACACAGTCTTACCTTCTTTCATAATTACATATTCCAACACTGTCTCTCTCTCTCTCTTTCTCTCCCCTTCCCCCCCCCCACGTCACTTTAACCATCAAACTCAATTACACTGAATTAATATGGTGAATCCTTTAGGTTCTACATAACCTGTGTCTATAATAACTCAGTTACCAATGTCATCTCCACGTACAAAGAAGCCAATTTACACCTCTATGCCGTCAATGCAGACCCTAAATTCATTTCACATGTCCTTTTTTATATGTAAATATTAATCCTTTGGTAGACCTAAGGAAAAAAGTAAAAATTTATAATACAACCAAAAATAATAAAATATTTATTAATAAATTTAATAAGAAATGTTTAAGACCAAGGCACAGAAAAATTTGAAAACCTAGAGATAGATATGAAACAAAATGTGAATAGAGAGGAAAAGGATACCTAAGTCATGCATAGAAAAGCATATTAAAGGTAATTTTCTCCTAAATTAATCTATACATTCTATTCATCACAACAAAAAGAGAAAGAATTCTTAAATGCAATCTTTTTAGTTAGTAATTAAATTCATTTAGTTCAAAAAACTTTTAAATATAAAAAGTTAACAATAAAATATTAACTTCAAATATTCTTAAAACAAAAATAGTAAATAGATTTTTATTTATGCCATGCTGCATATACCCATCTCTGAGTTCCAGGTATAACTACATGCAGAACCCTCCACTGGGAGTGGAGAACAACATTATAGCATTTAGATTTCAATTTAATCTAAACCTCATTCTCCATTCATTCAGAATTTTTTCTATGAGAGAAATAAATTTTTTCCCCCGCTTTACTTTCAAATAGTGTTGATTTAATTCAAATTGATAACTATTTTTTAAAGGATTTTTAGTTTTGCTTTTTTTATTTATTGTAAGAAGATGCTACCATTTATTGCATGCCTACTATGTGTCAAGAATTTTACGTTTGTTTTACATTATAATTTGATTCCTAGCCTACCTTTAATGGGTGTGCCACTTCTCCCCATTTTAAAGACGACAATACTGAGGTTTACTTAACAGGGCTGAGTTAACGGCACAAGATCATATAGCTGATAAGGGGTGGAATTTGAACCCTAGAAAAAAATCAAAATCAGGAGGCAAAAGAGCTTGCTGACATTAGGTGCAGGCGATTTCTCTCACGCTATTGGAGCCTCTGGCTAGAACAAGGCTGCCAAATCAGTATCTCCTGGTAGTTGACTGTTTCCCATAAAGTATGTTTTAGGCAGGAGGGTGGCAAAAGCACTGAGCAGGTTGGGATCCTCCCATAGGTTTTCCTGTCCTTCATCACTAGGGTCCAGATGTCTCACTGGCAATCTGTTACATGAAAATTCAAAAGCTACAAAGGAAAATTCTATCGCTCACCTAGAAACACACAGCATACCTTGACATTTCATTTTCCAAGAAAAGTGCTGGCATAGAATATTCCTAGGATCTGAATAAGAATTTGAATGTTGTTGGTATCATGCAGACCAAAAGAAAACAGACTACATGCTTTTTTTTTAAATTTTTTTTTCGGTAAAAATATCTTTGCAATTTGCCTTTGAATGACCCTAGTAACCAGAGACACTTTTTACTAGTCATTATTAAAAGAAAAATCTCATACTCAGTTTCTGCCACAAGCCAGTCATGACCTAAGGCAATTGTATAGTTGTCAGCCTCATGGATTAATGTGACATAAAGAAGGTTGGAAGTTCCCACTGAGCAAACAAGTTTAATTTCATTTTTATAAACTGCAAAGATGAGCACTTTTCAAATTAAAATGGGTTTGAAGTGCAGCATCCACATGTAATATAGTAGTAAGAACATTACTATTCCATATCCAGAGCCCAGCAGTCTTCTGTCATGATTACATCATTTGGAAAAAAAAAACAACAAATGAGGGTTTTGGGTTTGTTTTTTTTAACTTATAGTAAAAGTGATATATTAAGAACTTAATCCCATAGTGAGGAAAAATGTCACACTCTTCCTTTTTACAGTCAGCATAACTATTCAGATCCTTTCTGAACACATAGATATAATGACAAAATGTCTTTCAATTCCATACAGCCTTTGTAATTATTCATCTGTTACTGTTATTATTGCTGGAAAGGCTCTTTCATATTTTTGTCAGCGTCCCATTTGATACAAAAGAACATGGAAAATTTTACTGCTATTAATAAATATGCAGCCATCCAATCCAAGAAGAAAATTCTTTTTCATCTGAGAGATAAGCTGCATAATTCATGTATTTTCAGAAATTTCTTTAAATAGAAAATAGAAGAAAGACATAGGGAAAAGAATTCATTACGTAGTTTCCATTTGTGGTGAGGGACAGTCTTTGTTCTCAGACGGTCTTCAGTTTGATTGGATTTGAAGAGCCAATTTCAATTGTCCCCTGTGTGTCCCAACTGTACTCACATAGCTCCCCTTGTTTCTGACACATGTAACCATAAACATGACTCCGCACGGCCTCTGTTTCACTTTTGTTACCTTTCGAAAAAGAATGTAACTGGGTGTTAAGGGGGACTGTTCTCGGGGTCTTGGAATGCAGTTAGAAAGATTTCAAACGGTTTGAAATGAGTACCTCCACTCTTCAAAAGAGAAGTGTCCACGTCAGGGAACCGTGGTGCTACAGACAGCTTCTGTCCCCTCCAGCCCCTGTTGGAGGCCCTGCCATGCAGGGGATATGATGGCCTTCTAGGACAAGCCGGGTGAGGAGCACATCTGCAGGACCAGGTATGCACAAAAAGCGTTTCCTTTTTCCCACCGCACCCCACCTTCCCCACACTGCCCCTGAGGTTCCAGAAGGGAGATGTGCTCTGACCTGGGCATGACACAGAAGTCTTAATGTAGAACAGGACGGACCACTGAAAACGGTCTCACCTTTGAAATAACCAGACATGTAGGAAATCTTCCTGAGATATTAGCAAGGCGGCGGGAGTGGGTAGAGAAAGCAGTTTGACCACTACGTTTGAAGGTGGTGGCTGGAGAAAAATTTAATGACTTATTTGTCCCATACTGAATTTAAACTGTTCAATAAAGAAGTTTAAAAACAAAGCAGAACATCTCAGCCCTCAAAAGCCTAGTTTCCGAGAGCCAGGTAGCAAGTTTACACGGACAAGAAAACTGCAGTCATGGGCCATGGTTTATATAAAATAATATGGCCAGAATTTGTTAGATGAGGAGGAATCATGTTCCAGGCAATTTCCAAAAATATTTGCCAAACAGCCATGACTTTGGACTTGTTCAGCCTGAGAACTGAATGGCATCCAAGGACTTATCACCTTTGCTCAGTTTATCAAGATAGTATGATGATACATCAAATTAAATTACATTTCTGAAATTGAGCGTCTTCCAATTTATATTCTTTCCATTCTTTTATCTCAACACTTGGCAAATAAGTGTTAAATTAAGACAAAAATGCAGTGTTTTCCCAGGCTGGTTTCTTTTCCTCCCTCAGCCCATAACCACTCAATCACCAATCCTCCTGGCCTGTCTTCCACTCTTACGTCTGCCGTCGCCTCCACCTCTGCCGCCCGTGCCCGGGCCAGGCCCCTGACACCGCGCTAGTCTCCTGTCCGGCCCCTCGGGTCCCCCACCGCCTGGAGAAGCAGAAATGTCTTGATGTAATTCACCAAGGTCATTGGTGACGTGACTGCCGCCTTCTCCTCCAGGGCCATGGTTTTGTCAGTTACCCCTCACGATGACAATGACGCAGAGCCTCTGTGATCGCAGAGAATCGGCTGAGGTTCCTACGCCTGCCACGCTCCCCTGTGCTGCCATAGTTGGCACAGGCTGCTCCGTCCAGCTGGGCACTCACCAGCTGCCCCTTCACTGTCCCAGCCCCTCCCGTCCCTCTTGGGGGAAGCGTGCTTCCCCCAGACAGCCTGCCCTGAGTTTACCCTGACACGACAACATGCATTTAGGGCATTTTGAGCAGCCACCTGGGAATGGAAAACAAAACCTCAAGAAAATGCTCAAGCTACAGTGGTAAACTGCTATGCCTAACACAAAGGGTGCGCTGTGTTTTGCTTCTGGAATGGGGGAGTATCAGGGGAATGAGGGGGTGTGGGGGGAAATATGGGAGAAGGGGATGTGGTATAGAGAGAGTAGAACCAGGGAGATGGCTTTGTGCTGTGCACGTGCTATCTCTGTAGGACACCCAAGTCTTCTACACAGTTGTCTAAACAAATAAAATAATTGCAAAGTGTTAATTTCTAGTGGAAGTCTGTGTAGCCCGACTGATACAGGAGTGGGGAGAAGAAGCGCTCAGTTTTGCAGGGGGAGAAAGATGCAGAGAGACCATAGAACTTGGGAGTCAAAAGTGCAGGCAGGGCTGGATCCCAACAGGTCGGCCTCTGCTAGGTAGTCCTAAGCCACTTCAAGATGATCGAAAGTGGCATCTCTGATAGCTGATGAACGTGTCACCACAGGACCAGCTCGATCTGGTTGAACTTTGTCAGTAACAAAATGTAACAGAACAATGACTTGTTTTTCAGTGCAAGGGAAGCCCAGGTTGCAGGTCACATGACGTGATTGTGCCCACATGAGCCAAGTGTGCCCAATGTATGACCCAGAGCCAGACAGAACAAAAAAGTCAGCCAGGAGGGAGGAGGAATGGGACTGAATTAAGAAGGACGTGGCGCCCTGTTTTGTTGCTGTAGGGACTTAGGAGCCAAGGACCCGGCACTGCCCCTGTGCATGAGCCCATCAGATCGTGCCTTGCCGTATTTCCCTAGCTCTTCCACAGCCACGCTCTGCCTGTAACACCTGCCCCAGACCCTCGTTCAGGGAGACAGGTCTGAGCGTTGCCGCCTGTCTCCCTGCAGTAGACTCGCAATAAAGCTGTTGGCCTCTGTGTGCGTCAGGGAGTGTGCCCACCGCTCAGTAACAAACACAAGATGAATTCATCCAAATCCTTCTTGGAAAAACAAATCCCATGTAGTTTTAACCCATGGAATAAAGTCATAATTTCAAAAAATCCAGGCTTATTCAGAGAAAAGTCGGGTATTGCAAACAGTCAAGAAATCATGAACATTCAAAAGTACAGAATTATTTAAATGAATGCAGTTCTATTACTTCCTAATACACGTACACGGGCAAAACTGACAAGAATGTTGTGTAATTAACTTACCCACACACCGAGGAAAACAAGCCTCCTCTGCTTACACAGAATCGCATAGTTTACGTGCAAATGAAAGCCCCATGTGCTTCAGAGCAGTTTGTTCCCTTAAGAAGGCAAATATTCTCTTTACGATCTTGTTTACACTATTCATTTGCTTTGCAAAACATTTTTCATAAAATCACAAGATAATGAAATGTTAGAGCCAGAAGGGATCCCAGCCATCCCCTAGAAAAGCCCAACATCATCACGTCATAGGTGAGAAAACTTGATGGTGCCCCTAATACACACACATGTCCTCACACCCTGAGCCCCTTATTCAGTGACTCCATCCCTCCTGCTTTGGGGGCTCAAGCCACAGCTGGGGCAGATGCAAGTAGCACAGGGAACCTGCAAAGTGCTAGGCTTTGGGGCATCATCCAGACCCATCGCCTCCCACACTGAAGCAAGAGAGCCCTTGACCCCGTTTGCATTCACTTGCAGAGCTGGAAGCAGGTTGTTTGTTTGTTTCTAAGCCTCAGCTCCTGCATTCTCTCCCCAGCCTGTCCTGACTCCCCTCTGCCCCGCCCTTCCTAGGTAGGTGCTCGTCCTGAGCACTCTCTCTATTGTTTCCGTGACCTTGTCACACTGCAGTCTTTTGCTCACTGTCTGGGGGCTGGTCTCTACTTCTGTATTTCCAATGCTTATTAGAAGGCCTGGCACAGACTCAGAACATAATCTTTCCCAAACAAACACATGCGCAAAACCAGAAAGAGGGTCCATTGCCACCCTTTACTGCCCTGTCCTGCAAGTCCATTCCCATCCTGCATTTTCAGATAAGAAAAACAATTCAGTGTTCAAATCACCTCCATCTCTATTCCGGTCTCCTTCTACTGTCTGTCCTACGTATTCAAAGGGCTTGTGATGGAAAGTCAGAGAGCTTGATTCAACCCCACCCGAGTTGTTACAGCTGGGTGCTAGTGTACACAGCTATTAACCTCACTGAGCCTCAGTCTACCCATGTATGCGACAAAGGCGTCAATAGCATGTTCCTCATGGGCGTGTCATAGGATCAAACGAGGTGATGGGTCTGAACGTGCCCAGTAACCACGAAAGCTTAGAAAAGCCTGTTTCCTTAATCACTTGAAAGAAAAACGTTGACGAGGCTGTTGTGTAATAAGAAGTTCTTCGGTCTTTATTCCGGGTTCGTGAGGTGGGGGAGCAAGACCCTTGGAATCTCTCAAATGATAGCCCTGTCCTTGAAATTCGTGGTGGACCCTGGCACTTTATCCTAACAAGGTGACCGTGGTGAGCCCCTGGATAGTCTCAGGGTGAAGGTCGCCTGCTGCCAAGACCAACCGTGAGAGCAGTTGCACATACGGGAGAAGGGCGAGGGCGGAGCCTGACCTCAGCCACACAGCCACGGACGGAATCGGTCACACCGCAGTAACGAAGCCACAGCCAACTCTGGACGCCAACGCGGTCCAGCTTCCTGGCTCGCCTGGTTGGCAAACACGTCCGTGTGCCAGGAGCACAGCGCACCCTGACTGCACAAGGAGAGGACAGAGGTGCCCCATCTGGGACCCTCACGGGCCTTGTCCCGTGTGCCTTGTCCTTTAGTTGGTCCTGATTAGTATCCTGTATAACACGATGGTGACTGTAAGTCTAGCTCTTTCCTGAGGTCTGTGATGCCGTCTAGCGACCTACCAAATCCGAGAGAGCGGTGGGAGCACCCACACCAGCAGCCAGCTGGTCAGAGGTGCTCTGGGAGCCCCCAGAGCTCACGGCTGACGTCTGAGCCGAGGGTGGTCTTGCTGAAGACTGTGCCCGTCACCTGTGAAGTGGGCACCCACTCTAGGTGCTTAGTGTCAGACTGCAGTGCAGTATGGCAGCAGCAAACCGTCTGGTTCCGCTTCTGTTTCATAGGACACTGAGCCCAACCCCACTTCCGTGTGGGGCAGACACGGACAGCGCCCAGGGTGTGGGCCAGGAATTTCTCTGCAGGGGAGAAAATGCAGAGGCAGTTCAGTGGTGCCAGAGAGCGAGCTCTGTGGCCTTTGCCTCAGTTTCCTGGTCCATCAAATGGGTATGATAGGATAGTGTACTACGTAGACCTCACAGGGATGTTGTGAAGATTAAATGATTAATACATGGAAGTATTTTGTATGTGGTACATGTGAAACAACAAATTAATGTGATCTCTTATTACCATCATTATTTTTATTTACCTGCTACGTGGGCCTTAGTGTTAGGCTACGTCACTGCCTGAGTCCCGTCTCACTGGCAGAAACAGAGAGAGGGCAGTGAAGCCAGATGGGCCCTCTAGAAACCACGGGCAGCTCAGGTTCTTCCCACTCCAGGGTAAGCGAAGGATCACGGGAATCCATGGGGCATGGCACAAAGGCGGTGGACGTGGGAGCGATGCCAAGATTTGATGAGTTCACAATGTGCCCCCGTCAAAAAAGGCTGCAACGGTCCAGGCTACACTGTCCATTATGGTACCCGGTAGCCACATATGACTATTTAAATGTAAACTAATTAATATTACATCGAATGTAAAATCCAGGTCCTCAGTCACACTGGCCACATGTCAAGTACTAAGAGCACATGTGGCCTGTGGCTACTCCACTCCATCGAGCAGATATAGAACATTCTACTGGGCAATGCCAGTTATCAAAAGTGTCTGAAACCAGAGATGTTTGGAAATGTAAATTGCAGCTCTTTCTTTTTTAATTCTATAACTATGTAAAATCCCCTATTTTCCGCAAAATAGAAAATAAAATGAAGAAAAACAATGGGTGAATGTTACGGAGAGACCAATCACACTTACATTCAAATAATCTGTGCCTCTTTCTCTCAAACATTTCCGTGCCTGCGAGCTCCGGGCTGGGGCAAGGGGAATGTCAGACTCTGCGGTCCCGTTTGCCTCTCCTTGGGCTCTGCAGACCTCCTGGGGTCTTTGACAACCTGGCGCCTGCAATGCAAACTGGTTCCTAGTATGCGTGGTTAGCAATTTGTGATTTGTGGAAGTGGAAAAGTTGCTCCCCAAAGATGGCCCTCGGCAGGGTGAGGTTGGAGGCCCATAAAGCCGAGCAGCAGAAGCAAAGCGATGGGGACAAGGCGGTTGGCGGGGAGCGTGGCGAGGTCCGAGGGAGGGGAAGGGCTGGGGACAGGAAACAAACGCGGTGTGAGGTACATTTCAGAGAAGGGGACGGGCAGTAAGGTGCATGGGAAGCAGCCCTGCGAGCAGAGGGCAGACACCAGGCTGGGCAGGGGGAGAAGGCGGGAAGCTGACGGAGAAGCCAGGGGTCTGCACCTGCGCTGGGGCCACCGAGGGGTCGGGGGGACCCTGGCACCTGGGCCTGCCTGCTAGTGGGAAAAGCAGCAGGAACACGATCACGACATTTTTATGACAACTTATTCGACAATAACTATATTATTATTACAGCTGCAAAACAACTTTATGTAATGGAATGAGTGAACTCAGAAGGAGCATTAGTTTAGGATCTACACCTGGATTGACCACTAAATGGTTGCACTGCAAGTGCCATTTCATCTTCTCACGCCTCCATTTCTTCATCTATTCAGTGAAGAAATGGACCAAGTCATTCTCTGAGTCCCTTTCGCCTCCTCCACCCTGAAATCCTGGGGTCTGGCCAAGGTCACTGAGCAGAGACAGACTCAAGCTTCTACGTCATTCAATTCCAAGTTCGGCAGTTTTCTGTCAGTCCTGTGTCACAAACTCCACAGTGACAAGTCCACAGACAGAATTCTAGGCTAGCCTTTTCTCTTCTTTGTTTGCTCCAGGCTCAGAGTTTATGTGCGAACCAGCACCAGCTACAGACACAACCAAATGTCCACATTCATTTCAGCAGATGTCCACGTTCGTTACTGAAAACCGTCAGCACACTCTGCAAACACAGCCACGCTCTACCTCGCGCACGTGCTGATGGGTCATGGAGAGGACAGAGGAAGCCAGCCGTGCCACGGAGCGTCTCTGAGAGATGGTGGTGACGTCCCCCAGGGCACCCAAGGCTGCACCAGGACAAAGCAAAGCACACACGACGAAGGGCAGCAATGCCTGCAGTGTCTGTCGTGGGCAAACCCGACGACGTCGAAGCAATTCAGCCTCGGCCGGGAACCGTCTTAGTGAAAATGCACCACAATGCCTCACTCACTCCAAATAATGACATCCTCTGAATTGTCCCAGCAGGACACTAGGAGTGGAACACGTGACTGTGGAGTCTAACATCCTGGTGCTGCTCGACAGGAGCGAAATCATGTCACTTGTATTAATAGGAAATGTCAGTACTTCTCCAAACCTCAGTTCCCTAATCTCTAAATTGGGGATAGACAACTGCCGTACAGGGCTTCTGCGGGGGCTAAATGAGTCAATGAAAGTCCTTTATGTGACTTTATCACTCCTTAAAGACCATTTCACACATTTCAATTGAGATAAGGCAGTGGGAATCGCATATTAGCCAGCGAAAGCACTGTCAGTCATTTGCTGACATGACGAACCTCTATCACCCTGGACTCCCAAGTGTTTGAGGAACTGAATTTCATATATTTGAGCTGCTGGAAGGAAGACACGTGTGAGCCGGGGGGCTGGACACTTCGGCCCACGCAGTCAGAAGCTGCGAGAAGCTGTGAAGCCAGTGGTGGCGAGGGAAGGGGCGGAGGGCAGGTGCCACAGGAAGCGCTGTTCGAATCTATTGTCCACCTCACAGCTCTGCCCTGCCCGGCGTGAATGAACCCGGTGGTCCAGCTGGAAAGATTTTCATGAAAAGTTTTGAAGGTGCCATCTGGCTTTGTCATACTGCTTATAGCAAACGGTAAGAGTGATACACTGAACAAACAAAAAGGAACCAAGACTTGGTAACTTTGAAAATTCTCAGCCTCTCCAGACAGTAAACGACGTTAACATTAAGAAATGGCTTTTGAGCACTGCCAGGAAAGTGTGGTCCAGGCATACAGTCCCAGGTAAGAGTGCAGGAGCCTCGGCTGAGACTTCAAAGGGATCAGAGGATCAAAGGGCCTTAAAGAGATTACAGACATGTCTCACCGTTTATCTCGAGGGAATGACTGCATCTCTGGGAAACACAAAAACATTGTCTCTCTGCCTTCCCAGCAGGACCCGAAGGTAAAGAGGGCTTTCCTTACAGAGATTTGTGGGCATAACTGTTTTCTTAAGCAGTTAACCCAATAACATTCACAGAAACTCCACGATGTTTTTGAGAAAATGATACCAGCAGAAACACTGCCATTTTGGACCTAAAGGAGCAAAGATAGTACCAAACGCAGAGGTCAGCAGGCCCCGGAAATGCTAGCGGCAGGAAGCGGGCCAGGCAGACCAGAGAGGCAAAAGCATACTCCGGCTGTCATGAAAAAGGAAGGGTGACGCAGAGGGTGGGCCAAGGTAAGCAGCTTCTGGAATGGCTTTCGAAGGTCCCTGCATCCTGACACCCATGCCCTCGTGCAGTCTTCTCCTCTTGAGTGTGGGCTGGAGCTGACGACTATTTCCAACAAAGAATGTAGGAACAGACTCTAGTTTCCAAGGCTGAGTTTTAAAGGACTGTGAGTTTCAGTTTCATCTCGTTCCTCTCTTGTGGTCTTGCTCGTTTGCTCTGATCCTCATTAGCTGCTGTATGTTGTGAGCCTCCCACGTGCACAGATGTCCCTGGCCGGTAGTTCATGAGGAACCGAGACCCTCATTCCAGCAACCCCCAAGGCACCGAAGCCAGACAGCAACCACTGCGCGAAGCTGGAACAGACTCGCCCCTTGCTGAGGCCTAAGACGACCACAGGCTGACTGAAGGCTCCCAGGGAAGCCCGGATTCTTGGCCTATAGGAATCGTGAGATATTAATATTTTTATTCTAAGCCACTAAGTTTTGGGGTGATTTGTTAAGCCACAATAGGTAACTAATGGTGTTACAGGTTGACATGTGTCTCCCCAAAATTTATATGTTGAAGTCCTAATCCTCAGAATGTGACTGCGTTATGTGGAAATAAGGAAATTGCAGATGTAATTAGTTAAGATGAGGTCATACCAGAGGGGATGGGCTCTAATCCAACGTGACCGGTGTCCTTATAAAAAGGAGAAATTTGGACCCAGAGGTGCATATACAGGGAAGGTTCCGTGTGAGGACTGAGTGATCCGCCACAAGCCACGGAATGGTCTGTGTGCAGGCAGCCCAGTGGGGGGTTGGGAAGAAGGTTTGCAGCGATCTCGTGACCCCCCAGGTGAGCCCCCAAACTCCGCTGTTGTGTGGATGTCTGTTTGCTCCTGTCGGAAGCCGGGAGACAGGCCTGGAACAGACCCTTCCCTGGCACCGTCGGGGGCAGTGCAGCCCTGCTGAAAGCTTGATCTTGGATCCTCAGCCTCCGGAACTGCGAGACGGTGCCCGTCTGTTGTTGAACCCTCAGTTCATGGTGCTTTGTTATGGCAGCCCTGGCAATGAAGACAAGCAGTGAACAGAAAGAACAGTGTAGGGATGGAGGACCACGCAGCAACAAAGTGACCACGGAATGGTTTTTCTCTACTCCCAATAGTCCTCTGAAATGCTGACACTGCCTCACTAAGCCTAGCGAAAAATAAAAATATCTGTGTTTGTCCCTATTCAAATGTTTTCGCCATGGGCTGTTCTGATCACAGAAGTCACAAGGCCGGTGCAGTGAGCTGTGGCCTGGCCTGGCCTCACGCTCTCCCTCACGTCCCCCCAAAGGTGCTGGGGTGGAGTAGCTGCAGGAAAATAAAACAAAGCAAAATCCAAGGCACAATAAAGGTCAGTTTAAGAAAATCCACATGTATCTCACCTCCAATATAGATTTGCTCCTAAGGAAAAAAAAAAGAAGAAGAAAAATTTGGCTGTCTTTTGTGTGCATTAATTTATAGTGTCGGCTGACCTAGTTAAAGGAACCGCAGGGTGAATCGCTTTAACAGGAAGGAAACCGTCTTCCACCGCGCCTCGTGCACAGGCCTGGGCTGCACAGAGCAGCTCGCCGAGCTCCACTCTGACCGCGACAGGGCGGAGTGCTAGGTGTCAACTCCATCGGTTCTCAAACCCACATCTCACTGTCAGTCAGGAGACAAAAAGAAATTGATTATGGAAAACTCAGGGCTGCAAAGCAGTCGCTCTGATTAAAATTCATGTTGACAGCTCTCATCCAACGCCGGCAAGTCCTGCTGGGGGAAAAATCCTTTTTTTGTTGTTGTTGTTGACTTTGTTAATACCCAAGAAGAAAGGCTGAAGACATGAATCACATTCCGGCGGTCCTCAGAGGAAAGCGCTGATTCCTCCGGCAGCATAATTATCTGCTTCCAGCCCATGACCTTTACTCCCTGGTGACAGACACAGAAAGGGGAGGGACGGGGCTCTCCTGGCTCTTGGGAGCTGCACAAGCCAGGAAATCGCTCTGCTCCTCGCCAATTGCTCCAGCGATGAAGGTTAGCGCACCACAGAGCACGGCGAAGTGTGGCCGCAGGCTCAGGACACAGACTCGGACGCAGCCCACCACTGGCAGCTGGCCTCGGTCGGGTAGCCTTTCACACACACATACACACACACACACACACACACACACACACACACACATGCACAACATGGGGAAATATGGAAATGCAATCATGATAAACAGTGACATTTCTCAAGGTACATCATTTGCAATATTTTGATTAACTCCCATTTCAGAATGGCAAAGCAGCTTATGTTAATAAACAGCAAGCTCCAATTAGACATCTGTGCGCGCGATCTAAATGGAACTCTTGGCCGGCTCACGTGTGCCAGTGGCTTTCCCACAGTCTGTGTGCCGGCAACGCTGCCCGGGAGTCGGGAGGAAGGTTTCCAGTGATCTCGTGGGCCTACAAACTCCCACTGTTCGGTGGGTGTTGCCTGTTTGCTGTTTTGACTTCTGACACAGGTCTCTCATAGTCTGACTCCCTGACCTAAAATTCAGAGTCCAGAAAGCAGCAATTCCCTCCAAGGAGGCCCCCTGTTGATTACAGGGCAGTATTTAGTTGGCTATTTGGAATCATGGAAACCGTAGTACGACAGTAACTGTGTGAGACAGATTTGGATTTGAATTTAAGCTTTGCAACTTACCAGTCATGTGACTCAGGAAAATTGCTTATGCTCTCTCAGCCCAGTCCCCTCATCGGTCAACGGGAAGGTTACATTTGCCACTCACAAATGTTTAGGGCCAGGCACTGCTGTCACGTGCTGAGGATGCAGCAAGAAATCAAAGTGGCAAAACCCAGGCCTTATATTTCACAACAATCATCCCTTCTCTTCCCTTTTCCCCCAAGACTGTGTGACTTACACATACAATTTTGGTAGGAAATTTTTATGTTGCCTGAATTAATGTCACAAGATTTAAACAACAGAAATGAAGTTCATGATAAAGCGTGTTGTTTAGTATTTCAGTATGAAGAGACTAGAGATGAATGAAAGTAAGTAGATTCTATGGCATGTTGGAAGGGGACAAGGACTACTAAGAAAAATAAAGCAGGACAGGGGACAGGAAGGATGTGGGAATGTGGCTGTCGGGGGAAAGCAGGCAGGGGACCAGGAAGCGCACGGGCTCCGCGGCAAGAGCCCTCACCAGTCTTCAAGGGGAGCCCAGGAGTCAGCGGCTGGAGCTGGCAGGAGGGTGGGAGCCGGGGGGGCAGCAAATAGACCTGGAGGTTGAGACATTCAGGAGAATGAAGATCCTGTGGGCCATTGCACAGCTTAGACTTTTATGCTGAACGAAGGGGAAGCTGCACGGTCATCTCGAATCAGGGAGTGGCCTGACCTCTAAGGCTTTAGTGACTTAAAGGAAGATGATGAATTTGATACAAAGCACATAACACATCTCTTGGCACAGATGGGTAATTACAAAAACTGTTGTTGTGAAACCCTCTTCATGCTCCTCAGAGAATCACAACAATCATCCCTTCTCTTCCCTTTTCCCCCAAGACTGTGTGACTTACACATACAATTTTGGTAGGAAATTTTTATGTTGCTTGAATTAATGTCACAAGATTTAAACAACAGAAATGAAGTTCATGATAAAGCGTGTTGTTTTATTAGCGATTCTGATGGTTCTGTGGGCGAGTTCTGTGTGGCCAGGTCAAGGAGGTCAGATAATGTCTACCACCCATGGCCGCTGCCCGCGGTGACGGCTCTCTTGACCAGCGCGTGCGGACGCTCCACATCTGCTCAGAGAACGCGAGAACGACTTCTCCCAAGGAGAAACACAGAGACAGGATGGGGCCGATAGGGCACTTTGTCCATTCGGTTAAAAACTTGTTTTGGAATCAATTTATTGCTGTTTTTCTCTTTCCTGACTTCTGCTAAGTTGACAAAGTTCAAAAGAGGCACAGAGTTCCTACAAGAGGAAGCCTGCTAACGCCTTCTGCCCTGGGCTGGGTGTGTGTGTCTTCCCGTAACTCACATGTCGGACCCCAATCCCCCACGCTACAGTGTAACCAGGTGGAGCCTTTGGAAGTTGACTAGGTGAGTAGTGCCCTTATAAAGAGGGTGGCAGAGCCCTTCTGTCCCTTCCCCTATGAGAGGACACAGCAAGACGGTGCCATCTATGAGAAACGGGCTTTCGCCAGACACCAAAGGTGTTGGCACCTCGACCTTGGACTTCCCAGCCTCCAGAACTGTGAGAAATACATTGTGTTCTTTACAAATTACCCAGTCTGAGCTACGTCGTTACAGCAGCCGGAACAGACTGAGACCCCCTTCCTTCATAAGACTTGAGCTTGTCAGCTGACTCTGCAGGGTTGTTGAAAACAGCTCCCCGGGAGGGAGGGCCCCCAGCGCCCAGTGTGCATTTCAAGCCTTGAGCTGTCTTTTGAGTGTTGGGTAAACCAGTGTCTGAGAGACTGAAAATGCTTCACTGTCCAAACCTTAACGTGTTTTCCCCCAAATTCACGTCTGTTCGTGCAGTCCTTAGCTGAGGGAATGGCTCCTGCCTCATGTCTAAGCCAGAAACCTGGGAATTGAAGACTCACACGCAACTGGTCAGCAAGTGATACGAATTCTGTGTTTCACTTTTCTGAGCTTCTGCATTTCTGCTGTCGTTCCTAACACGCTGCTCTAACGCCTCTCCCTGCTTCTCAGCACGTCTTCTAAATGATCCACTAATTGATTTATTTGCAAGTAAAAACCTAATTCAGTCCTTTCCCTACTTAGAACTCTCCAGTTTCTCTTCCTTGCCTAAACTCCTTAGATTTACACTTTAGACTCGTGATTCGGCTACCAAACATCTCTGCAGTATTCCCCTTGTTGCTTCCTCATTTCTCCAACCAAAATGCACCTTATGCTCCAGCCATTCTGAGCTTGCGGTTCTCCTAAAATGCACCAAGCTGCTTTAATCAGATTCTTTGTTAATTGCCCTCCGCCTGGGTGCTGACTCGGGGAGACTGGTCGCCCCGGGAAGGCGGCTCCCAGCCTGCACTCGCAGGGCACAGGCAGCCGGGTCCCAACCGCTGAGCTCTGGCTGCCGCTGCGGGGCCGCCTCCGGCAGCAGGGACGTTCAAGCAGACCCTCTCCTGAAAGCCCGGGGGGTCCTCTGAGGAAAAACTTTGGATCCATCCCCAAAAGTCCTGCTTTCTAAGCCCACACGGTATATTCTAGAATGCCTCTGGCCCGCTGTCCTTCCCTCCCTCTGTCACTCGGGCTTGTGGTCTGCCAGGTCCCCAGGTTTCTCCCGGCTCCACCCACATTTTCTCTCGCAGGTGCTCCCCTTAATACAATGTGTGCGTGTGTCACCGTCTCTCAGAATCTGCTTCCCAGAGGACCCAGTCACAGACTAACACAACGGCCATCTGTGGAAGCCTACTTTTTAGCCAGCACGTCACTCCTCTGGAAGGTACCTCATCACCCATGGGTAAAACAGGACATCACCGACATAACAGAATGTCGGAGAGACTACACCGCGGAACAGCACGGCTGGTATCAGAGATGTCCGCGTTCACGTCTTTGCTGTGTGCTGCGTGAAATCGCGTCCCGCCTCCCGTCATGCTGCGCTTGTTCAGGAGAGTGAGGATGTGTCACATAGCACCTCTGTGGTCACAGAGCTCAGCACAGTGGCTGGCCCACGACCAACGGTTCCGCAGTGACTCGGAAAGTGCTTAGTGCATGGGGGTTACTCGGTAACGGTATGCTGAAAGAGTGAATGTTTACTGAATTACTTGATGAATAAATGTCTGCTGAGTGAACGAATGCATGGGTGAATGGCACACAATCCCGGAGGGCTCGAGTTGAAATTGAAGGACACAGAAAAACACAAGAAAAAAAGAGAAAATGATTTCTTCCCCTGAGGAAATAATGAAAAATGAATAACTTCTAACTGGTAAGAATTGTGAGAAAGATACCAAATTGTTCTATTGACATTTCAATTGAAAATATAATTATAAATCATGATGGACAGTTTTATAATTTTGCTATGCTTAGCTACTGTGGTGGCTGCATGGTTATCAGGTTTCTGCGTAGGAGATGCACGGGGGAGGTCGGGTGTCCAGGAAAGGTGGAGGGTGTGTGGTGGGGAAGGTACGACCACACCTCTGAGTGGGCCAGCGCTGAATGTGCAGAACAGACTCTAAAAAGAAAACCAGGCCTACTTTAAGCACAGTAAAGCCATGTTGTAAAGAGCAACGTACCCTCATGGGATGAGGCAGGCTCATAGCTCACTCTATACCAGCCTTTTATTTAGGTAGATGCTATATTTGAAGAAGTGTTATTTAATTGGTGATGTATCTGCATTTGTAATTTCTCATTTTTCTGAAGTGAAAGCTGCAGTACAATAAAATATAAAAATCTGGATTCAAATCCCAGTGTTTGTCTTTGCTGACTGGGTGACTTTGAACCAGGGACACAACCTCAGAGAGCCCTAATTTCCTACATGAGGAGGATCATAATAAAACTTCCCAGGCAGCATCTGGCGGGTTGAATGAGATCATAAACGTGTGGCCGTAGGAGCAGCGTCTGACACACTTGCTCACCAAACGCCCGCCAAGTCGGCGACCGGGGCTGGAACGGCATCCAGCGCGTTTTAAACGTCTGAGATGAATTTACGGCCTGGTATTTCTCCAGCGTTAAAATCCACTCGGAAAGGTCTCTCGCAATAGCCCTCTCTTGCTACACTGCTGAGCCCACTCACTCCCTGGGTGATATCATTCCCAACTCCAGTTCTGAGTGGAACGCTTCTTTTGCAGGCTCTGAGAAACTTCCCCACTGTCTTTTCCACTTTTTAGGTCATTTTGCCGCCAATCGAGCTGCTACTGTCACTTCGCAGAGTTCAGTTTCACTTTGGGTCTTGCTGTCCAGCCCTCCACAAACACATGCGGTTCTAAGGCTGTGCTCAGGCGCCTCATTCCAAGTCTTTCCCCACTATCCAAATCCTCCTCCTCATACTAAAACCTGTCTCCTGGGAAAAGTTGGATGAACCATTTGTGCTGGGAGCCTTCAATAAATTTAACTAATATTTACCGAACTCCTACTTGTGCCAGGCATTTGTGTTTGGTCTCATCAGAGGTGGTATATGTTAGAGGAGACAGCACATTGCAATGCAGAGATAAACATAAACAAGACCATGTCAGGAGAACTTAACCAAGCAGGCTGACCCGGCCCTGTGGCCGGAAGCTGAGTCTTCCTATGGCAAGTGTACGCCCAGCACAGACAGCCTCACGTTCCACTGATGGTCATTTTGACCGTGGAGAAGTGCGGTGGCGTTAAAACATGTCCACAAATTCTTCCTACTCCTCCTTTCAAGAGGAGGAGCCTGGTGCCCACCCTACCCCCTTTCACTGTGGCAAGACTTTACTTGCTTCTAGCAAATGGGAAAGAAATAGAATTCACAGTGTGCAATTTTGGAGACTGGGTCACACCATGAAGCAGGTCTTCTCCTTGCCCTTCTCTTGGACTGCCCACCCTGGAAGAAGCCAGCTGCCATCCCAGGAGAGAGCCAGGTGGCGTGGAACAGAGCACCCTGCCGACAGGACGTGAGTGCACCCCCTTGGGAACGAGTCCTCCAGCCCCACTCGAGCCTCCAGGTGACTGCAGCCCAGGCTACGTCTCGGCATCATTCCTGATGCACAGAAACTGGGAGATAATAAACGTCTGCTGTTTTAAGCTACTTGGTTTTGGGCCAATTTGTTACACAGCACTAGATAGCTAATAGAGAGGAAATGTGAACATTCTGATGTTTTGGAGTTCATTAAAAGTAAAAAGTAGCACATTAGGTTTCAAGGCAGCTGCTGAGTTTCTGGTGCCATCAGCTTTGGTACCTAAAAATGCATTAGAAAGAAAGAAAAAAAAAGAAAAGAAACTTCAAAGCCATGGTAGACTCTCATTCCAGGATAGGATGTCTGTCTGGGCAACAGGTAGCTTTGAAAACCAAAATAATGGCACTTTGCATTCATACAGCATTTCAAGCCTGATGTCATTTGTTCTTTATAACAATTCCATTGGAGAAGTAGGAAAATTATTGTCTCCATTTTATGGATGATATTAAGTGAATTGCCTATGGTTTCATAGATAATGAGTTATATGGACAGCGTGAGAATTCAGGACCCCTGGATTTCGATCTAACACGGTTCCGTCTCTATTATCCTCCCCACACAAATCTCTTCCAAAGCCAAAGACTGTTCACAGGGGAGAGGAAAGAAAAAAACACATTACTCATTCTGTGCCAAGAAGTACACCAGGTACTTTACATGCTTTATGTCATTTAATCACCATATCCAATGGCACAGCTCGTGTTAACATCCGTTTCCAGATGAGAACTCCTGAGACTGAAGGAAATTAGTAAGAGCCTTTGCAGCGGCCACTTGTGCCACTTGATGGTTGTGGGTATTACAGGTTTGATGTTTATCTACATCTTGAAGTCACTACGATTCAGTCTTAGCATTTCTGTCCCTGTTAGCTTTTGTAATTATACCCTGACATGATCTAAGGTGGCATTATTCCTAAGCACTTCTTGTCACTCAAAGGCTTTTGTGTTTGGGTAAAAGTCAGGGGTGGAACAAGCTTCAACTCCAACTGCAATCAAACCACCAACTCTAAGATTAACACCGACTTCTGCTTTTGATAATTACAAACCCATCGCTGTCTTTTAAAACAAACAAGAATTAACTACACAAAGGAATCCAGGTGCTGGGAATACATGGGTGAAAAAGCACTAGATATAAACTTTTGCTCTCACAGAGTTTACCTAAAAGTGTTAAATAATCATAAATGTATCGAAATCAAGCACAATTCTTTGTGGGAGATACTCTGTCTCATGCCACTTTCTCATTCCTCACAGTTGAGTCATCAATGGCATTTGCAAATCTTTTTATTGGTCTTTCATTAACTATCTCTCGAACACATCATCACACTCAGATCTGCTCCACAGTCCTCAAGATCAACAACAACATCAGTCATGTGTGACATTTTTTAAAGCCTTGCCCAGGCTAAGCGATGTCCTCAGATGTGCGGCAATGACCTTTTTCAATTCTCGTAACCCCATGAAGTAGGTACTGGTATATCTGCATTTTACAGATGAACAAACTGGAACCCAGAGAGGTTAAGCTACTTTCCGAATGTCACACAGCTAGTGAACTGTGCTGACGACTAGTGGCTGTAATGTCAGAGCCCATGCTCTCACTGCAAGTTACACTCTCTCTCCCCCCTCTCCCGGCAGACCATTCTCTCCCCACTGCCGGGATCCAACCTGGGCAGCACCAATGCCCCAGCTTGCTCACGTCGGGGAATGACGTCCCTATGGTCACTTCTGTCCTGCCCCCAGTCGTAGAGTGGGTGTCCCCCCACTCACAGAGAGGACTCTCCCATTCTATTCACCCCTCGCACACCACGGTCTTCTCTCCCGACCCCTCCACAAACTGCCTTGCTCAGGTCTCCAGGCAGCCCGCTGGCACTACAGGGATGGCACTGGGACCTTATCTTACCAGATTCCTCTCCTGCGTTTGACACTGCCTATGGCTGCATCTGAGACCAGCCACGTGGCTGTCCTGCCTGTGTGACAATTCCTTTCGATCACATTCCACACTCACGTGTTGCTCTTCTCGGGGTTTCGTCCTTGCTTGTCTGTCTTCTCGCTCTACACCCTTTTCACTCGCCAGCGCTCACGTTCCCGGTTTTAACTCCACCTACATGAGAATTCTCAAATCTTGCATTTCCCACCTTGACTGATTTTGTGCCCCAACTCTAATATCCAGTTTTTTATTAAAAATATTTCTTAATGATCCATAGACAGTTCAAACTTACTGTGAATAAAACTGAACTTGTGACGTTCCTCTTTCCCTCGAAGTAGCTTTTCCTCCTTTACTCAGGTGAGGCTGCCCCATCCACCTGATTCTCTGGTCCGACGTCGGGGCTCCGCGGTACCCCTCGCTTTCCCCCTCCCTGCCTGCAACCCACAGTGCAGTTCATGTCTTAGATTGTCCCCTCGTCCCTCCCTTCCCCCAGCCCTCCAACCACCCTCCCAGCCAGAACTGCACCACCACTTCCTGCCTGGTCTGCCTCAACAACCTTGTCATCCTTGTTTTTGTTTCTGGACCATTCCTTGTTAAACCAACTTCCCATCTGCCGCGTTAAAATCACTTCAATGTGACTCCACCACTGTAGAATAAGTACTTTTTTTTTTATTGGTGCAAAATATTTTATATATTTATGGGGTACATGTGAGTTTGTTCCACGCACAGAATGTGTAATGATCAGGGCAGGGCATGGGGGTATCCACTACCTTAAGTATTTATCATTCCTGTGTGTTGATGACATTTAAAATCCTCTTTTAGCTACTCCGAAATACAAAATACATCACTGCTTGCTAACTACAGCCACCTACTCTGCTAATGAATACTGGGGCTTATTTGTTCTACGGTGAGTTTGTACCACTCACCAACTTCTCTTTATCCGCCTTCCCACCCACACGCCTTCCCAGCCCTGGTGCCTCCTCCATTTTCACGCACGACGTCAACGTCTTTAGCTCCTGCACATGGTGAACACGCGCAGCATCTGCCTCCGTGCTTGGCTTATTTCACTTAACATGATGACCTCAGCTCCATCGGGAGGAACAGGGATCGTGTATGGGGGGATGCCTGCACCCCCGTGGTTCCTACAGCTCCATTTGAAACAGAAAAGGTTTGCAGTTAACCCCAGTGTCCACCGACGGACGGCTGGATCGAGAACTGTGGTGGATACTCACAATGGAATACCATTCGGCCACACAACAGAATAAAACCATTTTTAAAATGACATCTAGGACGCTCCGCTCCCGCTCCTGCTGTCCCAGGCCCGTTTCTTTCCTCCCGCTGCATTCCGGAGAGCGGGCACCAGCGCGAAGGCTTGTGGCTCCCTGAAGACATCACGCAGGTGTCGCTCCTGAAGATGTAAGTCAGCGTTTTCTGATGGTCCTGGACCAACCTCTCCAGTCACGCACCGCCTCTTCATGGAGGTGTCGCGCAGGCGAGCTGGCGGCCCCTCTGCTCCACTCCAGGGCACCTCCTGCCTCCCCCGCGCACGGCCTCCCCGCCCGCGTCCACACCGCCCGCCCCTGCCTGTCCCTAACATGTGAGCAGTGAACAGGGCCCACGGAGCCCTGGCGCCTGTGGAACTGCTCTCCTGTCCGCACAGGACGGATGGACACGTATGACACGGCATTTAAACAAATGGCAATGCTAGAGGAGAACTGCTAGGGAGAGACTTAAAACAGGATGAGGTGACAGGGAACAGTGGGTGACATCCGAGCTGAGACTGGGCTGATAAGGAGCAGTCGTGTGATGACGGGAAGAGACGTCCCCAGTGCAGGGAACAGCAGCCGCGGGGAGCGCGCGGGGCAGGGACAGGGTCTGACTCGGGACAGGGGTGGGCCACCCTCGTGACACGGGGCTCGGGACTGCCACGAGGAGCCTGGACGCTGCCCTGGCATGGCGGGAAGCCTCCCCCGGGGACAGCGGAGGAGCCGGATCCGGACGAGACTCTCAAGAGCTCTCTCTGGTCCCCTGGGAAGGTGGCGCCCAGAAAGGCAAGTGTGTCCCCGGGGACCCGCCAGGACTGTCGCCGGGAGAAGGGCAAAGACAGACGGGACGCCCGGACGAGAGCCGGCAGGGGCTGAAGGCAGGGTCGGAGCTGAGGTTTGTACAGAGAGTCGCAGACCCGGCCGGGAACCGACGTGGGAGCGGAGGGAAGGAGCGGACCTGCGTCACCGGCCAGACCCGGGCCTGGAGCCGCCGCGCCGGGAGCGCTGCAGACGCGGAGGCCGCGGAGGGAAGTCCCGGTTCTGCCCCAACCCGGGGAGTCCGCGTGCCCGGGGGGCATCCACGCCGACGGGCGCCCCGGGGCAGGGCGGGGGATAGATTTGAACTTGAGTGTGCGCACGCACACACACACACACACACACACACACATACACAACCACACACACATACACAACCACACACACACATACATGCAAACATGCAAACACACACATAATCACACACACATACACAACCACACACATACACAACCACACACACAAATACATGCAAACATGCAAACACACACATAATCACACACACATACACAACCACACACACAAATACACAACCACACACACAACCACACACACAACCACACACATATACAACCACACACACATACATGCAAACACGCAAAAACACAATCACACACAAATATACACACACAATCACACCATCACATATACACAATATCACATACACAAAGATACACAATCACATGTACGAACATACAACCACATACAATGACACACAATCACACGCAAATATACACAAATACACAAAAACACACACACAATCACACACCATCACACACATATACACAAACATAATCACACCATCACATACAAACACAATCACACACACAAATACACAATCACACATGCAAATACATGCAAACACACAAAAACACACACAATCACACACACAAATATACACAAACACAATCACACCATCAATATCAGTCACACATATGAACATGCAACCACATACAATGACACACACAAATATATACAAACACACAAAAACACAAAACATACACATAATCACACACACACCATCACACACACAAACACACAATCACACACAAATGCACATACACAATCACACATACAAACATACACAAACACAAAAACACACTCAAAACACACATAATCACATACAAATACACACTGCCACACACAAACATACACACATACACAATCACACACAAATGCAAACACATACACAATCACATACAAGTACACAATCACACAAATATACACAAACACAAAACGCACAAAACAAATACAATCACACACAAACATCACACACACAAACACAAACATATACACAATCACACACAAACACACACATAATCACACACACCATCACACACATATACACAAACACAATCACACCATCACACATACACACAATATCACATACACATACACAATCATACATACACACATAATCACACAATGACACACACACAAATGCACATGACACACAATCACACATACAAACATACACAAACACAAAAACACACTCAAAACACAAACACACACCACCACACACATACACAATCACACACATGCAAACACATACACAATCACACAAATATACACAAACACAAAAAACACACCAAACACAATCACACACAAACACACGTAATCACCTACCATCACACACATACACAAATAGAATCACACACACAAACACACACATACAAACACACAAAACACTGAAACCACATAATCACACACACAAACACGCACACAATCATACAAATGCACACAAACACAATCACACACACAAATGCACGCACACACAGACACACAAAACACAACCACACACAAACACAATCACACAATCTGACACACACACACACAAATTCGCACACATGAAACTACATTAGATTTCTTCCAGAAAGTGTGTTAACAGAAAAGAACACATGAGCCAGAAACAGTCCTGTCCTGCAGCCCCTCTGAGACCAGGCCTATGTGATAATCGTCCCCAGGCACAAACTGTAGGGGAGTTACTGGACTTGGGTGAAGATTCCTGTGTGTTGTGAGTTTCGTACACTTTTGTTCCTGAGGTCTGTGTGCCCCCACTCCTGCCCTGGGGTCGGGCTCCGTAGATGGCTTCCGCCTCTGATGGCCCCTGCACCTCATCCGCCCTGGCTCCACCTCGCCTCCAAGTGGCTGAGCTATTTTCTTTGGAGTCATATTCCATAATCTTGTCAAACTTTAAATATAGAGGTGGGAAGTAAAACAGTCAGTTTCACCGAGGGAAATGGTACATTTTATCATAGCTGGTTTTCTGTAAGAAACTGCATAAATATTAATAATACATCTAATCACAGATGGTCCATTTTCCATGCAAGCTCTGCAGCAAAGCCCTATGCCATCGTGCCAGCACAAGTTTTTTTCTTTTTTACTCATCAATACTCTTTTGGAGAAAACAATCATTGTATCTTTCCCCTCAAAGTAATCTCAGTATGCAGATGAAACTATGAGTTCTCCAGGTGATATTCTAGTACTTCAGTATCAGGGCACAAGTCACCCTCCATGGATGTTAATCACCTGCTGTGAAAACTGCCGATTCAAAGTGGAGTGACCGTGTTAGCCTCTGGCACCGCGGAGCCAGGCAAAGCCGGAAGGGGAGGGCTCCGCCCAGGCCGTGCCTGATCACAGGGCCACCGTAAGGGCAGTTGCCACGTACACAAAAACACTTGCCTGACACACTGTCTCGCAAGCTCAACCCAACACAAACTGCCTGCTAGGACTTTAGGATTACCCGTTAATCTAGTAACTGCTGCCACTCACGGATGAGAGCTTGCCGGCTCCTGAAAACACACCCCTGGCACCAGTGATCTTTCTTTCAAAACGTGTGTGGCCTCTGCTTCACCAGTGAAAACCTAACCTTTACCCTTGTTCTCTGGACCTACCAAGGCCACCCTGGTCTGTCTACGTCCCAGGTTGCAATCCTACTTCTTTTTTTTTTTCCTTTTAAGAGTTGGAGTCTTGCTCTGTCACCCAGCCTGGAGTGCAGTGGTACCATCACAGCTCACTGCAACCTTCCACTCCTGGGCTCAAGCGATCCTCCCTCCTCAGTCTCCCAAGTAGCTGGGACTACAGGATTCACGTGCCACCATCAGCATGCCCGGCTAATTTTTTCATTTTTTGTAAAAACAGAGGGTGTGTGTCTTGCTATGTTGCTCAGGCTGGTCTCGAACTTCTGGGCTCAAGCAATCCTCCCGCCTCAGTCTCCCAAAGTGCTGCTGGGGTTTACAGGTGTGAGCTACGGTGCCAGGCCTGCAATCTTTCTTGTATATTATTCCCAAATAAAACCTTTTCATTTAGAGATTCCTCTCTCTAAACTTTTCATGTTGACGCTACACCTGCAATTCTATTATAGAATATTTTCATTGAAGCTGTCTGGTTCAGTGTAAAGAAGAGATGGTCTTTCATTGATAAGTTTTTGCATTGCCTAAAGCAAAGCGATTCAGAATGTTGTTTATTAATAAAAATAAGCTCATTTTCCCGAGAAAATTAGAAACATTAAGTCACTGTATCTTTGATTTGTTTGTTTCTTTTTTCCAAAGAGGAGCAAGAAGACACAGCACTTAATGTGTTGGTCGTTGGTTTGGCCTTTAACCGTCCTGCGGTTTTCTGAGGGTCCCGTGTGGTTGTGCGGTATGCTAACAAGGCCGGGCTGCACAGCATTGCAGAGAACTGTTTCCTTCCCTGCGTGTGTCTGGTTTTGCCTTTGCACCCTCGGAAGGTCAGCGCCCGTAGCTTGCACACGTCAGTCCCGGATTCCCCCGCAGAGCTGTCGCTTCACTGAGGTTTCGACCTCAGTGAGAACCAGCACGGGTATCAGTCCATCCTGAGAGGTCCCAGCTCATGCTCGTGGGCTCTAGCTTGTCCTTGTCCTTCCCCACTTTATAGCCCTCTTCCAGCAGCCTGTCCTGAAGACTCAAACTCCTACATCAGCGGCAAGGACAACGACCTTAGAGAGGGTGCACGACCAGCTCCCATGATTGCTGCAGGTCAAATCCCTGTTACAACTCCACGTGTGAGTGTGTGTGCGTGCGCTAGTGCACGAGTGTGTCAGACATAAAAACAGAAAGGCAGAGACAGACACTTCCTAGTAGTTCTATTTCTCTGACTGAAGCCCGGCAGACACAGTGCCCCAGGTGCTCTTCCTTCTCTCTGCTCCTTTCTCTACTTTGGAGGATACGTTTACTCTCCAGGCTTTATCTGCCACCTATTTAGTTGACACTAGAGTCTCCATTCTAAGCCCTGGCTCGTATCTGCACGCCAAGCCGGTTTTCCAGCTATCCATCCCACTTGGATAGAGCGCCATTCCTTCAAAAGCAGCATGTCAGCAGGGTGCAGTGGCTCACGCCTGTAATCCTGGCACTTTGGGAGGCTGAAGCAGGAGGATTGCTTGAAGCCAGGAGTTAGAGACCAGCCAGGGCAACATAGCGAGACCTTGTCTCTACAAAAACTATTTTCAAAGTAGCCAGGCATGATGGCACACCTGTAGTCCCAGCTACTTGGGAGGCTGAGGTTGGAGGATCACTTGAGCCCAAGAGTTGGAGGCTGCAGTGAGCCATAATCATACCACCACACTCCAGCCTGGGTGGCAGACAGAGTGAGACACTGTCTCTAAGAAATAACAACAACAATAACAAACAAACAAACAAAAAGCAGTACATATGGAACTTCACTTGCTACACTCCCGGCGGCCTCAGTCGGCATTCTCCCGCCCCGCAGGCTGGGCCAGGCGGGCGTCTCTGGTCTCTGACTATCCACTCGGAAGTCCTACCAGCAATGATTATCGAGGGCTTCTCAGAGTTGGGAGGGATCAGCAGTGGCCAGGGAGGAAGTTCTGTGGGTGACATTTTCAATAAAAAGATTTCTGCCTTTATGAACTTCCACACACTATTTGTTTTAGAAGAAAGTTCTGTTATTGACTCTGAGTTCTCATGCAAAAGCCATGCTCGCCCTTTGCATGCCAAACCGCTGACCACCACCCTGCCTCCTCCTCACTGCTGTGCTAGACAGAGCTGCTGGCCACACTCCTCATGCAGGGAGGACAATGGCCTCTCTTCCTTCCTAGCCCAGCTTTGTGGTCATCACGATCTGGAAGCTTCAGCAAAACTCACCTGGCAAAAATCTACAACCCCTTAACTGACAAACACGCTGCATTTTCCAAGTTCTCTTTCTGCTTGACTCTGGCATTGGGTTCCTCTCTCTGCATCCTTCTTCTCAAGATGTTTTTTCTCCCTTGACTTCTGAAACACAAATCTGTCCTGTTGTCCCACTTAGAAAAGAAATATGTCATTATGAGAAAAAGCATTGACTTCTCTACCTTTGTCACCACGCATGTGTGTGCACATGTGTTTGTGCACAAATATACACGTACTCATCCCTTGTGTTGTTCTCACTCAACACACTCTCCCCGCTTGGTCTCATCTCTTCCCGTGTCAGCCCCTCGACCACCTCCTGTGAGCTTGTGGGTGCCTGAGCCCCGAATCTGTGTCTTCAGCCCTCAGCTGCTTTCTGAACTCCAGACCCATAAACCTAAACGCCCACTGGCACCTTCATTTCAGTGTTCCTGGTCCCCCAAAGTCCACCTCAAACTGAATTCACCAACTCACTGTCTGTCCGCCGCCCAGGTTCGCACCATCCCAGCGGCTTCATTCGTCATTTGCATCTGCACCAATCTCTCCTTTCTCTCGGTTCCCCCCATGTTGTACAGAATCAGTCTCACACATTAGCATTTACATTTTCTTTAATTATTTTCGTCTTTTAATTTAGCCTCCTCAGTTAAACTATAGGCTTCTTGAAGGCAGGGATCCCACCACGTCCTTGCGATATCTGACACTTAGCTGGACACACAGTAAATACACAGAACTGAATTGAATCATTCTCAAGTATAAAGACCCTGGCAAAAGAGGAACATAGCAAGAAATCATAAATACAACTGCTGTCTAAATCCAGAAGTAACAGAGGCAATTCATCTTCTCTGAGCACTACCAGTAGGAGAAATGATTTTAAAATAAAAAATAGATAAGGAATAGAAATGTGCTAACCTAGACTTTAAAAATTGAATTAAAACTATGTCTCCCGAAATTATTCCACATGCACGATTCTGTGTGATCCGATAATGTATCTCTCTCCACCTCTAACTCTCTTTTTTTGGCCAATGCATTTGAGGACAGAGGATAAGGACATGATTTATTAGACTACAGCAGCTCTGTCCTTAAAAGCAGCTGTCCGTTGGCTCTGAAACTGGTCCAGCAGCAGGAGGGCTCCTCAGCCCCTCCTGGGCCTGTGGCAGGTCCCCATGGGGCAGCAGTGGCCCCCCCGTGGCTGAAGGAAGAGGCGACCCTCCACTTTCCCATCCCAGGCTACCTCGGACACCCAGGGGCCCCGCAGCTGGCGGCCCCCAGCCTTTCTCAGAGTTAAAAATGATTATGAAACTACCTAGTCCCTGTCTGTCCTCCAAAGGCAGAAAATCACGAAATCAGCACCTCTACAGGAGTTCTAGAATCCGTGGAATCTTTTCCACATGGACACTAAGCTAGAGAAGTTGAAGACATGGTGACAGGTACAGCTCTGATGGCGGGAGGGTCTAGACACGGGTCTGTGCAGAGACAGTACTTCAGTCACCGGGTTTTGTGTTTCTCACTGCTCTCTTCATGCTCCAGAGGATGCTGAAGCAGGTGGCATTTCTTCAGCCTGCCTGGGCCTGGACCCAAGGCGGCCAGCATCGCCCCGGCCCTTGCCAGCTTCCACTTTTGGCCACTCAGTGGCATTCTGCATATTTCTGTCTCGGGCCCTGCCCCACTACACTTCCCACAGGTACGATTCTGGCATTTGTCCTTTACACATCTCACTGCGCAATTGTCCCTGCCTGGGACTTTATGGAAAGTAGACAAAAGTGCAACTTTCTTCTGTGGAAAAATGCTGCAATTCCCAGGCAGGTGCGTATGGGGGAAGGGCAGAGAGAAGAGAGCGGTTCCCTGAAATCACATGGGGAGGCACGTCCTGTGTCACAGCCTGTCACCTGCTAGCACGGGAGTGCGGAAATTAAAATCAGTAGAGAACATTTGGGAGTGATATTCATGATATTCATTGATTTTAGTTATTCAGACTGTGTGTTGGCCTCAACGCTAATTAAACAGCTGAGAGAAGAATGACTATTATTCTTGAGCAGCCATTGTGGGCTCAGGATGAGATATTTTAATCAAAAGATCCAGGAATAATCCTTCTTCACGGTTAAAAGAAAAATTATCTGCACATGTAGTAAAAAAATCTGCTTTAAAACAATAAAGCAGATCTTGTTAACAAAATCTGACATTCAGTCTTGCTTTTATCTGTGTGCTCTCTTATAGGAGCTGCTCATTTGCTATCAGTTCCTTAAACGACACTAGAAAAAGTGTTACGAGGGAGAAAGAATAATTAAAGTCATTCTCAACAGAAGTGGGACAGATAGATGTCTCTAATCACCATTCTTTGATCACAAATGTCATTTATTCTTAACATAAATTTTATCTCTGGTTTCTTCCCTCACTTAGTAGCAATGAAATATCCTATGAGGTGTTACAAGATTTAAATTCTCACATATAAGTAATGAGGGCTGTTCAAAGAAGACCTAGAAAACACGAATTTATGAGTGATGAAATAATTTCCTTTGAGTAAGGCCTTAGAAGTCAAAGCTTCTATGATGTCCCACCCAACACAATTGCGTGTTGCCTTGTGCCACCGTCTCGTTCCTGTCTGGCGTTCCCCCTCGATCCTGAACCTGCCTTCTTTCCCTCCTTCCCAGCTCAGCTCCCAGGCTACTTTGGACGCTAAGAGCTGCACTGAGAACCTACATGCCCAGTGATGATCTCATGCTTGAGGGCACAGCAGGGACCTGTGGGCGCTCGGTCACCCGGCTCCCCTTCTCTGACAACCTTGCAGAGCAGTCGGTGACTTTCACCACCGTGAGAAGCCACCAGCACTCTCTCCTGCAACTTCAGTGGATCCATGAACTGGGGTATCTCTTTCTAGAATCATAAAGCTTTAGCGTTTAGACATTTAAAAAATTACACGAGCACTTTCAGGACAGAAAGTGCAACTTATTGATTTGTTATTTACTAAGTGATTTAGAAGTCATTAATAAATATTTGCTAAACTGTTGGCCCAATCAGTGAATGTTCTGGGGTTCCTTCACCACGACACGCTGCCTCACTGAAAACCTCCAGATCACGAGTGGACCAAACTCCATCCGCAGAAACGAACTCTCTAGATGCACTACACAAGTATTATTGCCTGCTCCAGAAAGTTGACTGGCTGGTTATTTGCTACTGGGTTTCTTTAGAGTCAGTCTGAAATGAAAGCTGCCGCTCCAAAGTGTGCATGTAATGTAAAGCATTGATAAGTGTCTCACTTGCGCTGTTTTCCTGAGTGTGGGTGTCAGAGAGCCTGACCTCCCCTCCTGCCACCAGGAGAAGGGGAACAACAGCTGGTGGTCACTAGCTCTCCTGGCTGTGATGACTTGCTCACATTGTACTTGACCGGATCGCTCCGTTCCACGGGAGGCACATTTTTATCTTCAGGACTCATACACGATATGAATGCCAGAATGATGACACCCAGTTCCAAAACTAAGAAATAGAAACTTGTGTGACTGGCTTCCGGACCTTCTGGCATATTCTGAACCTACCGAAATATCTGAAGCTCCCCCTGCTCAGTTGCCTTGAATAGGAATTGTGCTGACCAAAAGCTGGATTTAAAATGAGAAACTTGAGAACACCAGTTTGACCCACCTACACAGAGGCTTAAAGTATCCATTCCGATATAGACACCCAAGGACAGCCCGATTCTAATTTGGTAAGCTATCTGCCCATGAAAATGCGAGCCATCTAGGAAGTTTATCTTATTTAGCACTGGAAAGATGTCAGAAAACTGAGTCTATTATTTGAACTTTATCCATTACCAAGGAAATAAAATCAGAGGTCTGCAACTCATCTATTTAAAGCATTTATAAGATCTTTTTGTTAGAACAGAAATCAGTTCAGTGGTGATGGTTTTAGATATCAAAAAGGGTAAAGTGCACATGTTATCCTGTCAGGTGTCTTTAGAAGGAAGGGCACTTATATAAGGAAGAGAAAAGACAGATATGTCTCTGGAGAGTACAATAGACCCGCGGCTGTGGATAGAACTTTGAACTAACTGTGTCCTAGAGTTTTAAATACCACCAACATTTCTGAAAGCTAACTTTATAGATTTTGATTTGTATTTGACTACTCAGCATGAAATGGACTGAGAGTTTTCTGTGACTCTAAAAGCTATAGAAGAAAATGCACATTTCCTATTTTCTGTTAGAGACTATTGAGGATAACAGATATGTATAACTAGAATGATATTTATATGAATTTATATTTTGAATGAGGTCCAGAATCTGGTTACATATAGCTCCCCATAACACAATACAGAATGGTCTAGATACTATGAACTCAGAGAAGGAAAAACAAAACTGTTCAAAATGTCTATCACTAAGTTATAACCTAAAGGACAATGGCTAACTCCCACATACACAGAGATCATTTGTTTTTTGAAAAAAAAAAAAAAAACCTTCCAACTCTGGAAAACATAGCGTTCATCAGAAGTTATCACTCAGATTTAATCAGTTAACGTTGAGATTAGGCTCTAGTGTGAGCAGCAGGATAAAGATGCCTGAGTAGGAGGCACGTGTCAATTTAATGGTAAACTGAGAAATGCAAACAGGAAGGAAAATAAGCTCCTTGTAATCAGAAGGGCAGAAAACCCACCTAGGAAGTCTCATAAACTACTGGGAGAATGATTTTAGGAAAATCAACTAGGAACATAGTTCAACTGATGTTATTTATCTTTAAGATTTCTAATCCGTGGTCTCTGGAGAATAATGTGCCAATTGCAGACGACTGACAGAGTGAACCTGATGGTCAGAGGGCAGCGGGGGAGGCTGGCATGGGCACAGAGCCTGAAGGCCACGCGTGACGAGAGCATCCGTATCGGGAACACGGTCCTTCCAACAGCGTGGGGCTGAATATTAGCTTTGACGCTTGCATGAAATGGGGCGTAAGACCACAAGAAACTCAGAATGAGAACAGTCATTGCAGACTTGTCCTGGGTCACTCCTGATGTCCCATGTCCTGATTGAGATCAGCTGGGGTCCTGAACCTGGGCAGCCTGAACTTGAATCCGGAAGTGCAGCCTTGGGCAAGAGTCTAGAGTGCACCGTGAGGATCCTGGGCAACCGCACAAGCACTGCGGAAGTACTGAGAGTTAGGTTAGCACTCACCGACCCATTCCTCAGGCTCATTTCAAATGTGATTCTGTTAATGTAGAATAATAACCAACACTCATTGGGGGGGGGGGACATACCAAAGACTGTCAAAGCAGTTTAGCATTTTTGTGATTGTTTCTGTTGTTCTTAAACTCACTCCTCACCATAGTCAATTTGGGTAGGTGTTTTTATAATCTGTTACTTTTCACAGATGTGGAAATTAATCCACAAAGAAGTACTCACGCGACACGCTCAGGGTCGCAGTTGGTAGATGGCAGAGCCGGAGTTGACCCAGCCATGCACTCACTGCACTGTAGCCTTTCCCGACAGCCCACGACCAGAGGCGTCATTTCTTCCCCTGAATCCAGCAGTGTTCTGTCCTTCTTACTCCGTATCTTCTGCTGATTTCAGCTGTATCTACTTGATCACCTGTTGCCCCCGCAACCAGGTAACCCACTTGCCGAGAGGCAGTTATTGCTGCATCACTGTCTGTTCCCCCGGGGCCTGTTTTAATGTCCCCAACATCGTCAATGCTCAATAGATTTTGATTGTAGGATTGCATTAAACAGGGTGAAGGTCTGATCTGTCCAATCATTCATACCCCCACCCCATCCTCACTATGAACATCCCAGCCAGAGGGGACCCCTCCGCCCTCCCCGCCACCCTGCGAAGAAGATGGGGAGAACCAGACTCATTCATTAACACAACCAAATGCACCTCTCCGCTTCCACCGCACCTCCTCTCCCTGCGTCTCCAGCAAAATCTAAATGAATGAAGTGACGTCTTTCATTTACTTAATTTGATTATCTGGAGTTCCATGTTCTGCAATAAATTCTTAAAAGATTAGATAAATATTGGCCAAATTCAAGATTCTACAAAAGTTTTTCTAAAAGTCAATGTCAGCTAAAGATAGTTTACAAATGGATATTTTCATTTCTAATGAAATTTGGTGAAATGCGTGAAAAGGGGCTACAATAATTTAAGACGACCCAGAACGAGTGAAAGTCCAGCAGCCTGGGCTGTGCAGGTGGGCGCCAGGGTGTTTGCTAGAACCTTCCTTATCTCCCCCTTACCCTGTTTGCCCGAGAAGTCATCAGAGTTTGTGCTCTATACTCATAGCATGGAATGCAGTTAAAATATGCCCCTTTCTCCCTTTTCTTCCTGTACAACCAATTTCACCCTCTTTACCCAAGTCAGTAACCCTCTGAAAAGCCCCCTTGCCTTTTGTTTAAAAACAGGACAAACAGGCATCCCAGGATGACTTTCCTCAAACTCTGGGCATCCCCAGTACAGAAATAAACACCGGAGAAGGAAGATTTTATAGCCCATCCTCAGCCAGCTGGAAAATATAAAGCAGCTAAAGAAACTAAACTGAAGTCATAAAGTGCGAGAACATTGGGATTGGCAGGAACTTTGACTGCCCTGTGTTCCAGCCCCCTCCTATTTCAAGTGAGGGAATTGAAGCTCGGCGAGGGGATGTGTTTTGTTCAAACCCACACCAGGAGAGAAGGAAGGGCTGATTCACGTAACAGTGTGCACAAATCTCAAAACACTATGCTGAGAAAAAGAAGCCAGACAAAAAAGAATATGCACCATATTATTCCATTATGTTCTCGAACAGACAAAGCTAGGCTGTGGGGATAGAGAGAAAAATGGTTGGGTGGGGTACTTAGCAAAACGGGCCTAAGAGAGCCTTTGGTGGATTATGGAAATGTTCTTTATTTCATTGGGGTGGTGCTTGCACATGAATATTAGTGCCAAAGCTCACAAACTGCACAACTGAAATCTATGCATGCCATTGTATGTAAATTACATCTCAATAAGGCTTATTTAAAAATAACTTCTGAAGTTGTTACAGGCCACACAGGTGTGAGAGGTGGGGGTGACACTGGGACTCAGGCCATCTGTGCCCAGGCCTGGCCTGTCTGGTTCCACCTTCAGGTTCTTTTCTTTCCTGATGCAAATGCACATCTCAAAACCAAGCCAGATAATGGCCTGGAACCCCAGGTGATCGGCACTGGATGACTTTCTGAAGCAGCATCACAAAGAACATGAGAGGTGTTCCAGCGGGTTCGCAATTAAATCTGAGACATTAAATCATCTGCTCAGAACCACTCTGGGGGCAGCCATGACTCATGCAAATTTCAAGCAAGACAAAATAATGATTACAATTCCCGCAAGGAGGCAGGGGGAAGAAATGAATGAGCTAAAGAATATGAGGTGTCATCGGTAATTCTAGAAGTGATATGAAAGAATGAAAGTGCTCCCCATTTAGTTCTTTTCAAGCCTGCAAAAGGCCTCATCTAGACACATACTGTAATTATAATGTATCCCTAGGTACGGCGCAGATAGCAAAAGCACGCAAGCACGAGTTAGGGAAAATAGGGCTGCTAAAATTGCCTGTGCATTAGTGCTGTGTCTATAGAGATATGCAGGTTTTTTTCTGGCATCTCTGGAGTTCTTTTCTCTTCCATTTGAGAAGTTGGACCCTGTCTCATCTGAGGCCTTCCTCATAGAGGGGCGGGCTCTTGACAGTAGTGGACTTGAATGTCCCTCCACCAACGACAGGGCCGGGGGGAAACACCCTTTGGTCCACAGGCCCTGACCCGGCCTCACCGCTGCTGCTGGAACAGGCACCTGTTTGTCGTTGCCCCAGACAGCCCTTAGCTAGAGAGGTCGGTGACGCTCCCACTCTCCGTAGGAGAGCTGTTTTGCACATCCAGAATTATAAAATGAGGCAGGCAAAGAAGCAGCCTTGGGTTCCAGGTTTCACTCTTCATCCTGAGCTTCTCCGAGCAGCTTCCACATCATGATCAGCTGAAGAGAAATAACTTTCTCTGGGAAAGGACAGCTCTACTGTCAATACTTTCTTAAGCCCTGTTCATCTCAAAGCTTGACTGATAATACATATTTTATATTTTTCAAAGAAAAAAATTTTCATGAGAAAGCACCATTCCAAAGTCCCAAGCTCCTTGGTTGTTGGAGTTCTTGGTTACTACCAATAAACTACATTGAAAATTTTAAAAGAATATTGATATTTTTAGGTTTTGAAGAAGTCTGTGCATGATTTGTTGTCTATTTGCTTATTTGCAAAGAGAACATCTTGGGTGTTTAAGTTGCTTTTATTTTTTATTAAGTATAGAAGGTTCTTGATAGTTAGCACATCTTGCAAAACTGCCTTATTTATTATTGTACAACCCTCAGCTAACTCAGTACTATCCTTAAGTGAACTACAAAGTACTTAAAGCAAATATATTCCATCCCTGAAAATTAGTCTGAATGTCTGTACAAGCGCTTCACAAATAAATGAGTATAATTGGAATGAACAATAGGAAGCTTTTATCATGAGGATTCATACCTGCTGGGAAAATGGCAGAGAAACCACAGATATCACCATTGTTGTCTCAAAGAAAGAGGCAGATTTAGAAATTACTACTAATTTGTGGTCAATCTGATTTATTCTCTTAGACACTTG
Organism: Lemur catta; assembly: GCF_020740605.2. Taxonomy (NCBI): domain Eukaryota; kingdom Metazoa; phylum Chordata; class Mammalia; order Primates; family Lemuridae; genus Lemur; species Lemur catta. Next base: position 6,753,166 of record NC_059149.1, on the reverse strand, counting down.
TGTCTCATTTTCAACCGACTGAAGTATCAAAGTAAGTAATGGCAACTTTTATATCCTTTATTTCTAGGTAACATAATGTCCTGAGGCCCGAAGTGTTCCCTGAGCTCAAATTTAAGTATATTAAGGGGGAGTCGTTCATTAGTCTATGGTATATACTCATAGTGCCTTTAAATTTTATTTTAATCATTCATACTAATTGACAGACTACGTCCCCTGGAAGCCCTGAAAAGTCTACTAATAGGCAATTGCTTTATATGTCAGAGTGATCATTTGCATTTCTAAACCTTTAATCCATTAGATAGTTAATATTTCTCTTGCCATTTAACAATGGCAAGAAATTTTACTGCCATTATGCTGTTTATGACATTTGCCAAAAAAGGGAAAGACGATATCTGTGCTGCTACCAGCAAAGAGCAATATGGTATTAATAATTTTATTAATTATTATTTTAGTACATATCATTATTATTATACAATGTAGCATACTATATTATATGATATATAGTGATATGTAATAATGATATCTATTGTTATTATTATTTTATATTAGATAATAGTAATGAAGGCAGATAACCTGACTTCTGCTCTTGGCTTTGCCAAAAATTATTTTTAGAACCTTGGATAAGTCACTCAACTTCTCTAAGACTCACTTTCCTAACCTATAATATAGAGATGAGAACATCTGGTCAATCACAGGAATGTTGTGCATTTTAGATGTGATAACGTTTGCAAACTATTTTAATCTGTTGCTGTATTCCAGCTACGCACACGTTCCACTCCGGCTGTCAGTGGTGGCATCCCCACTGTCGTCGCTGCTGTCCCAGCACAGCCTTGGCGAGCCGCCCTTTGTAGCACGGGATTATGAGTGTACTTGGGAACAGAACAAGGAGGTGGCGCACTTTGAGCTTCCTCACCGAGAGGATAAATCATGACTTCCGGAGGTCGGAGGTCGGAGGTCAGAGGTATTTGAAACCAAGGTGTCAGGAGGATCACACCCCCTGTGAGGCCCCGGGGGGGAAATCTTCCTTGACTCTTCCGGGTCCTGGCAGCCTCTGGTGTTCCCGGGCTCGGGGAAACGTAACCCCAATTTCTGTCTCCATCTGCACGTGGCCTTCTCTGTGTGCAAGTCTCCCTTTTCTTTCTCTTATGAAGACACCAGGTATTAGATTTAGGGCTTGCCCTAGCCCGAGGATGATTTCATTCGAGAGTCTGAACTGATTACATCTACAGAGACCCCATTTACATCTGAGGTCCTATTCTGAGGTTCCAGGTGAACATGGATTTTGGGGAGACATTATTCAAGCCACTATGCACACCAAGTGCCAGCTCCGAGAAGATGGCAAAAGCCATGTGGGAAGCTGTTTTGAGACGAACTTTGAGGCTAATTCAGGATGAGCTGGGCAGAGTGCCTGCATCATGCGCAAGGCCCCAGAAAGTGGACCCATACTTTTCTTACTCCTGTCATCACTAATCACTTATCCATGAGGGAACAGAGACTTAAAGAAGACTTGTCAGTGTCCAAGGTCACTCAATGGCAAAGTTGTAATAGAAATAAGATCTCCTGACTCACAATTCAGTGCTTCCCATACTACACAATCTAATAACCTCTACTCATATCAACACTTCTTTAAATATTACTTCTAAAAAGATAAATCTGAGACCTAGAAAATTACTAACACCCAAATCCTCGTGTTCCTGTAATCGGTCAGATTACAGCAGTACGTTTGGCTGCTTCCATTTTCAGCTGTGATGGAGTAACTGGTATCAGACTGAGCTGCCAACTGAGAACAAAAGAAAATCTTGATACTGTTAAATGAAAATAAATGTTTGAAATATTTGAAAGTTCTGTAGACTTAGTGTTACTGACATTGGTGTACACTGCTATCAAAAAGGGTTATACTTTAGAGCAGCAGTCTCCAACCTTTTTGGCACCAGGGACTGGTTTCATGGAAGACAAGTTTTCCGTGAAGCCAGAGCCACTGCTGGAGCGTGAGCTGCTCCAGGGCCAGTAGCCATTGCCCCTTTACAGCCTTGGGGCTGTGCCGCCATTTCACCAAGTCCACATGGGGGGCTGCAACACAACAACCCTGGCTGTTCAAAGTCTGGGCCGATGACTGTGGTCCTACACAGCAAGGAAGCCAACCCTGGGCCAGCCAAGCCAAATAGCCCAGCATACCTGCCCCCAGCAAGTCCCTCCAGCACCCCTGGCTGGAGAAACAGACTGACAGACATGCTCCTGAGATGCTGAGCCACTGCATTCTTGTTCCCCAGGCTAGAGAAGCAGCACAGTGGACCCAGTTCCAGTGGACACACCCTGAGCTGCCAGAGCCACCATGTGCCCATGATTTAGGCCAGTGCAACAGCCTGGGAGCCTTGCCCAAGAGAGCTAGTCCCCAGCCAGCCTACCCTGCACATGCCCCCAGCCTGAGAAGCAGCTTGGCAAGCTCACCTTCAGCATTACTGCACCAACACCACCACAGACTTCCGTAGCTGAGGTCACTGAGGCACTCACAAGCATTGCTAATGTGGATTACAGCTGAAGAAACTACACGGAGACTACACTACTGTGTTCACACAGAAACTAAGCCAATACACCCTACCCACCCGACATCCTAGGACCCATCTACGGGAAAAAGTCTTGTCTATGAAAGCTACCCATAGAATTAGAAGAGGCAACGATTCTACCACATGAACAAATGTTACTGTAGGGACATGAGAAACGTGAAAAAGCAAGGAAACATGACACCTCCATAGAAGCATAATTCCCCAGTGTTAGAATCCAAAAAAGGAAAATACAAAATGCCAGAAAAGAAACTCAGAATAATAATCTTGGCCGGGCGTGGTGGCTCACGCCTGTAATCCTAGCACCCTGGGAGGCCGAGGTGGGTGGATCACTCGAGGTCAGGAGTTTGAGGCCAGCCTGAGCAAGAGCGAGACCCCGTCTCTACTAAAAAATAGAAAGAAATTATCTGGCCAACTAAAATGTATATACAAAAATTAGCCGGGCATGGTGGTGCATGCCTGTAGTCCCAGCTACTCGGGAGGCTGAGGCAGTAGGATTGCTTAAGCTCAGGAGTTTGAGGTTGCTGTGAGCTAGGCTGATGCCACGGCACTCACTCTAGCCAGGGCAACAAAGCGACACTCTGTCTCAAAAAAAAAAAAATAATAATAATAATAATCTTAAAGAAACTTGATAAGATACAAGAGAATACAGATAGACAATTCAGTAAAATTAGTAAAACAATTCATTATCAGAATGGGAAATTCAACAAAGAGATAGCTAACATAAGAAAGGGTCAAACAGAAATCTTGGAGCTGATGAATTTAATGAATAAAATAAAAAATACAATCAAGAACTTCAAAAACAGAGTAGCTCAAGTAGAAAAAAGAATTTCTAAGCTTGAAAACCGGTCTTTAAAAACAATCCAGGAAGACAAAAAAAGAGAATAAAGAATAAAAAAGAATGAAGAAAGCCTACAGGACTTATGGGAAACCATAACACAAAGAAATATTCACTTTATAGGGGTTTAAAAAGGAGAAGAGATTGGAAAATGCTTAGAAAACTGATTTAATGAAATAATAGCTAAAAGCTTCCCAAGTCTTGAGAGAGACATAAACATCCAGATCCAGGAAGCTCAAAAGTTCCCAAATATACTCAACCCACAAAGGTCCTCTCTGAGGCACAGTATAGTCAAATTTCAAATGTCAAAGACAAAGAATTCCAAAAATAGCAAGAGAAAAGCTTCAAGTCACATATAAGAGAATCCTCATCAGACTAACAAGAGATTTCTCAGCAGAAAGCTTACAGGCCAGGAAAGAATGGGTTGATAGATTCAAGGTGCTGAAAGAAAATAAACCTGTCAACTAAAAATACTACACACAGCAAAACTATCCTTCAGGGGAAATAAAGTCTTCCCAGACAAGCAAAAAACTGAAGGAATTCATTATTACTAGACCAGCCTCACAAGAAATGCTTATGGGAGTCCTACATCTGGAAGCTAAAGGATGATAACTACCATTATGAAAACACCTGAAAATATAAAACTGACCATTACAGCAGATACACAAGGGAGAAAGAGAAAGGAATCCAATTTTATCACTGTAGAAAACCACCAAACTGCAAAGATAAACAAGAGAAGAGAAAGAAGCAGAATACACAAAACAATAAGAAAACAATTAACAAGATGACATGAGTAAGTCCTCACCTATCAATAATTACCTTGAATGTAAATGATATTCCCAAATTAAAAGGTATAGACTGGCTGAACTGATTAAAAAACAAGACCCAAATGTGCACTGCCTTTGAAAAACTCACTGCAGCTATAATGACACACATAGACTGAAAGTGAAATATATTAAAAAAAAATTTCATGCAAACAGAATCCACAAACAAGTAAGAGTAGCTACGCTTCTATCAGATGAAACAGACTTTAAGTCAAAACTGTAAAAAGAGACAAGGCAGGTCACTATATAATAATAAAGGGATCAATTCAGTAAGAGAATATAACAATTATAAATATATATTCACCCAACACCGAAGCACCCAGATATACAAAGGAAATATTATTAGATATAAAGTAAGACACAGATTCCAATACAATAATAGTTGGGGACTTCAACAACCACTCTCTGCACTGAGCAGATCATTTAGACAGAAAATCAACAAATAAATTGGAGTTAAACAGCAATATTGACCAAATAGACATATAAGACATGTAGAGAACATTTCATCCAACAGGCATAGAACACACATTCTTTTCATAAGCACATAGAACATTCTCCAGAATTGATCATTTGTTAGGCCACAAAACAAGTCTAAACAAATTTTTAAAAATCAAACCTATACAAGTACCTTTTTTGACCACAATTGAATAAAACTAGAAATCACTAACAAGAGAAACTTCCATAACTGTACAAATTCATGGATATCAAGCAACATACTCCTGAGTGGCCAAGGGGTCAATGAAGAAATTAAGAAGAAAATTTAAAAATTTTTTGAAACAAATAAAAATAGAAACACAACATACTAAAACCTATGGGATACAGTAAGGGGATACAGCAAGAGCAGTGCTAAGAGAAAAATGTAATTAATGCAATAAATACCTGCATTAAAAAAGTAAAAAGATTTTAAATAAACAACCTTACAATGCACTTCAAGAAACCAGAAAAGCAAGAACAAATCAAACCCCAAATAAATGAAGAAATAATAAAGATAAGAACAAATTAAAGAGAAAATTAAAAATAAAGATTAAAGCAGAATGTAAAAATTGAAACCAAAAAAATACAAAAGATCAACAAAATATTGATGTTTTGAAAAAATTGACAAATCATTAACTACACTAAGAAAAAAGAGAAAAAAATGCAAATAAATAAAATTGGAAATAAAAATGGAGACATTACAAATGATACCACAGAAATACAAAGGATGATTAGAGACTATTACAAACAACTATATGCCAATAAACTGGAAAATCTAGGAAAAATGGATAAATTCATGGACACATGCTACTTACCAAGATCCAACCAAGAAGAAATAGAAGACCTAAACAGACCAATAATGAGTAACAAGATTGAATAAGTAACAAAAAGACTCCAACAAATAAAAGTCCAGGACCATGTGGATGACTTCACTGTTGAATTCTACCAAACTTTTAAAGAGGAACTAATACCAATTTTTCCCAAAATATTCCAAAGAACTGGCGTGGAGAGGATTTTTCCAAACTCATTCTATTAGACCACCACTATCATGGTACCAGAATCTGACAAGAGCACAACACTAACAAACACAAAACTACAGTCCAATAGCCTTGATGAACATAGAGACAAAATTTGTCAGTGAATACTACCAAACCAAAGAAATCAAGAAAGCAATTCCATTTATAATTGCTGCAAAATAAATAAATAAATAAACAAACATGCAAACAAATAATCTGGGAGTAAATTTAACCAAAGAGGTGAAAGATCTCTACAAGGAAAACTATAAAATACTGATGAAAGAAATTGAAGAAGAAAAAAAAAAAAAGAAAGAAATTGAAGATGACCCTCTCCCCCATAAAAAAGAAGAATGGAAAGACATCCATGTTTATGGATTGGAAGAATTAACATTCTTAAAATGGCCATACTTTCCAAAGAGATTTACAGATTCAGTGCAATTCCTATCAAAATACCAACGATATTCTTCACAGAAATAGAAAAAATTCTAAAATTCTTATGGAACTGCAAAGGACCTCAAATAGCCAAAGCAATCCTGAGCAAAACAAACAAACAAACAAAAACTCAAAGCTGGCTGTATCATACTACCTGACTTCAAAATATACTACATAGCTATAGGAACCAAAACAACATGGTATTGGCACAAAAATAGACACATAGACCAATGGAACAGAATAAAGAATCTAGAAATAAGTCCATCTATTTATAGCCAACTGACTTGACAAAGTCATCAAGAACATTCACTGGGGAAAGAACAGTGTTTTCAAAAAATGTTGCTGGGAAAACTGGGTATTCATCTGTAGAGAAATAAAACTAGATCCTTATCGCATACCACATACAAAGATCAATGCAAGATGGATTAAAGATTTAAATGTAAAACACAAAACCATGAAACTACTGAAAGAAAACACAGGGAAAAAGCTTCAGGACATTGGTCTGGGCAAAGATTTTATGGATAAGACATCAAAATCACCAGCCACAGAAGCAAAAATAGATAAATTGCATTAAATCAAACTGAAAAGCTTCTGCACAGCAAAGGAAACACCCAACAAAGTGAAGAGACAACCTGCTTAATGGGAAAAAGTATTTGAAAACTATTCATCCAACAAGAAATTAACATTTCAAATATACAAGGAACTCGAACAACCCAGTAGCAAAAAAGGTCAATCTGATTACAAATGGCAAATGACCTGAGCAGACATCTCTCAAAAGAAGACCTATAAATGCCCAGCAAGTATATGATAAAATGTCCATTATCAGTAATTAACAGGGAAATGCAAATCTAAACCATAATGAGGTATTATCTCACCCCAGTTAAAAAGACTATTATTAAAAAGACCAAAAATGATAAATGCTGGGGAGGATGCAGAGAAAGGGGACGTCTCACACATTGTTGGAAAACATTATGGAGGATCCTCACAAAACTAAAAATAGAATGACTACGTGATCCAGTAATCCTGCTACTGTGTATAAATCCAAACCAAAGAAAATCAGTATATTGAAGAGATAGCCATGCTCCCATGTGTATCGCAGCATTATTCACAATAGCCAAGACATGGAATTGACCTAAGTGAACATCAGTGGATGAATGGATAAGGAAAATGTGGTCTATACACAATGTAACACCATTCAGTCATATAAAAGAATGAAATCTTGTCATTTGTGGCAATGTGGATGAGCTAGGAGGACGTTATGTTAAGTAAAACAGTCAGGCATAAAAAGAAAATACTGCATGTTCTCACTCATATGTGGGAGCCAGAAACCTTGAGCTCACAGAAGTAGAGAGTAGAATAGTGGTTAGTGGAGGCTGAGAAGGGGAGTGGGAGGCACATAGGGAGAAGTGGCTTAATGGACACAAATGTACAGCTAGGTAGGAGGTATAAGTTCTAGGGTTTCACTGCACAAAAGGGTGATTATAGGTAACCATGATTTATTGTGTATTTTCAAATAGCTAGAAGAGAAAATTGTGAATGTTCCTAACACAAAGAAATAATAAATGCTTGAGGTGATGGATTTGCTAATTACCCCGATTTAATCATTATATCTTATACACATACATCAAAATACCACGCTGTACCCCATTAAATATGGATAATTATGTGTCAAAAGCAATAATAAATTTAATTATTATTTAACTTAATTTAATAATTAATTTTAAAAATAGAATTTTCAAATTATCTCATTTATTCTAGTGTCCCCAAACAACAAGTCCGTAGGAATAAATCTACATGAAGATGTGTAAGACCTCTACAAGGAAATCTGTAAAACATTACTGAGAGAATTAAAGGAGACATAAATAAATGCTGGTATATACCAGGATTATGGATTAGAAGACTCAATACTGTGAAGGCTTTTTTGAGAAAGTTGAGAAGCTGATTCTAAAATTTATACACAAAGGGGTCAAGAATAATGAAGATAGTCTTGAATGAGAAGACACAATCAGAAGATTTAGTCTATCAGATATCAAGACTTACTACAAAGCTGTAGGAAATAAAGTAATGTGATAGTAGCATAAACACACGTAGACTGAGACAGAATACCGAATACAAAGACACGTGCACATGTCTGTAAGTCACCTGATCTGCAAATAAAGGCCTATTGAAATGCTCTTTTCAATACATGGTACTGGATCAAGTGGTATTAGTATGAAAAAATCCTAACTCTTGTTCTCTCCCTCACACTATACATAAAATTAATACCAGATGGATCAAAGACCTACATTTGTAAGGGAAAAAAACTACACAGTCTCTAGATGGTAACATAGGAGATTATCTTAATGACTTTGTGATAGGCAGACGATTCTTAGACAACAACCAAAAACTTTAGCCATAAAAGAACAGACTGATAAATTGGACTTCATTAAAAATTAAGAACTTCTACAGCTTATTAAGAAAACAGCTAATTTTTATAAACAGGCAAAAGACTTGAAGAAGCCCTTCACACACACATGCACACGCACACACATCCACACGCACAAACATGTACGCATGTACAAGATATCCAAATTATGCATAGGGGCAGATGCAACAGGCATGTGAGACAGGGTTAAATAATTATTTTCTTCATATTTCCCTAATTGCACTCTTCAGAGCAGAGCAACTTGGTGCTTTTGAGTTAGAAATGAGTGGTGTCTTGTTACAGGAAGGGAGACAGCACAGTGGATGGTCCCTTCTGAAGTCATGTGCATCTATTAAATCACTTCAAGGACATGGTGCCCTCTCTTTCCAAGTTCAGCGTAGTCTTTACTGGCACTCGTCCCAAGCCAGAGCTTGCAGTAACTGAGCCACATGCAGTAAGTAACGGCCTGATTCCGATACTGCAGGGCTCAGCCCTGGCTCTGCCATTTGCAGGCAGGAGGATTTGGGGTAAGTTACATAACTGCTCTGAGTATTCGTTTTTGCAGGCAAGATAATGGGCCAATAATATTTATCTCAAAGATAGTTAAGGGCGTTAAATGAGACGGTAGGTGTGAAAATACCTAGCATAGACTATGGCGTGTGGAGTTTTATCTGTACAGACAGAGAAGAGAGACATTTTCCTGAATCTGGTTATTATTTCTGCATTAGTTGTTTCCGTACTTCATGCCATTTAAAGTCACCGTTGCTTGCTTCTATGTAGTAAGAGCAATGAATGCGTGCTCCCAAAAGATGGTCATTCATTACTGCAGGTGTTTATGTGTCTGCACATCAGATACAGGTTAATTAGAATGTATACGGCGCCTCTCACAACATACTAATTAGAGAGATAGTGAAAACATATCACTGGGGGTGCAGTATCTGATAATCAATACAAGCGCACTAGGCATTCCATAACAAATCAGAGAAAATCTTCTTTTTGAAGAATTACCCTGATAAGAGTCCTCTGGGTGGATCCGAATGAAGGAAGCAATGAAACCGGCTTTGCCTCCCACAACAGCACAATTTCGAGAGGAAAACCAAGAGTCAGTAAATAACTCTGGGTCTGAGTTTCCCCACCTGAGCCAGACTCCCTGTGACCTACGTCTTCACAGTATCTTTGCAAAACAATTTCCTCACCTGGAGTGCTCCTTCTCATACCCCCACCTGGAAAATTGTTACCTGTCTTGTGAAATCACACATTCATTCAATCAGAAATGTTTATAAGGCACCTAAAATGTATCAAATGCTACACTGGGCACCAGCAATACAACGTTGAGCAAAATTAGACCGTGGCCTCACGATTATACACCCAACTTCTGCACCAGCGCCCACGTAAGGCTCGCGCTGTGCTGCTCTCTGCTCGGGCTTTCAGCTTTGAGTGCGCACGTGGTGCTAGAACAATCTGTGAGCTTACATGGCTATTTCCCCAGTCTGGCAGGGGGCCGGACGAGATCTATTAATCTTTTCTTCCCCAGTGCACGGCTCGGAGTCTGACACATAGTGGGCGCTCAATAAATGTTTCTTCAATGAATTATTTATTATTCATGAGATTTTGATACAGTTGAATCTGTTAAATGATTCTCCTAATGAATATTAGAGAAATGAAACAATTATGCTTGGGAAAATTACATCTTTTTGACACATTCTTTGTTTTTTTCTTATTTTATTAGCATTTTATTAACAGTCCTAGCACAGCTGCTTTAAAAATGCTCACAAAACTAATATAAATTGTTTTTAAAGAGACACATAGCACAAATATAGGTGAGATGTTGCCTGATTAGTCTTTCCTAGTTTAAACTTATGAGTGTCTGTGAAAAAAATAGAATGAGCTTTCATTTAATTGAAAATAGCTATCTATATAAATGATTTAATATACTGCGGCATTTGTTAAGTTTCTATAACAATCAACAACATTCATCCAAAAAGGGGAAGCGGTAAAAAGACATTCATAGAATTTGTCTCCACAACACCAAAGTCTGGCACATCCTACAAATAAGGGTAGCATTGTTTATTTAAAAACACTTTGTATAGACCTAAAAGTGTCCTCAAGTTCACTGAAGTGTGCTGAACTGTCCTTGAAAAAATGAAAAAGAAAATAAGAAAACTTATTATTTGTGCCAAAACAGGGAGAAGAAGCCATTCTTCAAGTAAGCATAAATAGCATGAGAACTATAAAGCTAAAGAAACATAATTTCCCTCTACTTAGTTTGAAATAAATGAAATATTTTGCCTCGAGTCATCTTGCTAAAAATTACACAGAAAAATACTGAAGAGTGAAAGCACAGAGGTACCTACTTGGTCTGGTGTTTAGATCCCTTCAGATGGGCGTGGTACTGTTCTATCGAGTTTAGGGACACGCTGCAGATGGTACATCTGTAATTGCGCCTCAGACCTGTGGACGACAGAGAAACCTTGTTAGCTGCACCCAGCTGTCAACCCCCCAGGTGGATCCTAGCACCCCCAAGTCCAGGAGTGTCTGAGAGGACTTCTGGTCTCCCCACCAAGGCCACTTCAATCCCTCCTTCCAGAGAGCAGCACGGGTCCCTTAGCAGAAGCGTGAGCAGGAGTATGTTAGAAGCAGCCCACGCCATTTCTGGATGGCTGAAATTATTAGAACATCCATCTTTGAACTGGGGTGAAATGTTTGCAGTAGTTGTGTGACTCAAACAAAGAAGCATTCTACTTTTTCCCTAAAGCATACAGACATAGTTGGCTATCATCTCTGCAGTGAAATTAGAGACGCCAGAGAAAAACTCTGTTCCAATTCCATTTTCACCTTGATTCCAGTGGCAGAATTGGAAATTCGCCTTTGACGTCATTTGTTTATGTGCTTCTTCTGGGATCATCTTATAAAATGTAAACACTCGGGAGAAGGAAATATACCAGTCTGGTTCACATGAAGTGTTACTTTCCACCAGACAGTTTATAAGACAATATGTTCATTCCCTTGTTCATTCACTTAATTAATTCACCATCCACTAGTACACCATCCACTTTGGGCCAGCTCTAGGCATTTCGAGATGAATAAGATGCTCTTTGGTTTCAAGAAGTTTAGTGAAAATATTGACTGTTTTACACTATTGAGTCATACAGAGCTAACCTGCGTTAGAAAGCAGCTTCCACTAAATAACTTTAAAGATCTGCCACAGATTGGAGACCCACAGTGGAACATAGTCCTCCTAAGAGAACATCCCTTCAGAGCAGAGAGAAAAGCAAAGTCAGACACGATCTGGAACCTTCGATTTTGATCCTGGCTCTCATCATTCCTGGTTCTGTGACGTAGGAAGTCACATAACTGCTTTCTGGCCTCAGTGGCTTCATCTACAAGTTGAAGACAAGGCCGGTCACGTCAGTGGGTGTCATCAGAGCTACATGAATAAGATGTATTAAAAGTTTAGCAAGTGAGTGCTGTTGCTATTAGTTTTCTGCAAAATTCTGTTTTACCACTGCGAGAGCCAGGACTACACAATTACAACATTTTCTTCTGGTTAATGCATAGCATTTTCTTTCTAAGAGGCAATGTTATTCTCTATTTTCCTAAAAATGAAATACGTAGAGACCTTTTTAAGAGAGGGCTGTGATTGTACTGTGAGGTCCTTCATACTAGAGTGTGGAGTTCTGTCGCAGCTCAAGTCTGCAGGGAAGGGATTCGGTGGGTCCACCCGAGAGGCTGGGAGGATGCCCTTGCACTGGGGAAGCAGAGTGCTGGACTCCAACACCATCTGCAAGATCCAAGGGCTAGCCACTGTGGTTTGTCAGTCACTCTGATGGCAAAGCATAAGAGGTGACAGAATTGGGCGTGGCCTATATTCTCAGAGTTCTCAGAACAAAAGACATGAGAATGTTTCCCGCAGACTGTGCGCACCATGTACGAGAGAAGCTGACTTGAAGATGTCTTAGATACGACCCACGGTGGCTGCCGCAAGTTGAGGGCAATGACCCGTGGGCAGAAAAATGCTGGAGGTGTCCGGCGGGCTATCCAGGTGCTTAGAGTGACTGGGGAGGAGATACTTAGCCCATCTTAAGGAGTGGTGAATCCCTAAAAAAGCTATGAAGACACCTCATGAGAAAAAATCAGTCTGCAACCCCTGCCAAGTCAAGCAGCATCCGTGCCAGCTTTGTGTGGTATCTGTCAAGCACAATTTTATTTCCCTGCCTTTCTAACCTTCCGCCCTGCATTGCTCGGCCCTGGAGGAAACGGAAGCCACACATCGAGGTAAGAGAAGAAAAGCAAAAGCTCCAGGCAGAGAAAGAGAGAGAGAAACCGCCTCACTCTCTTTTCCCAGGCCCAGTGGTCAGCCTTGCACAGACCTGAGCTGGTAGAGGAGGAACTAACTTTCAATACATTTTGGAGATTTTTAAAAAATTTTCTCTATCCTGGATATACCATAATTAAGGAAATGGAGGGTTTACGTGCTTAACAAATGTGCAAAGACTCTTTACTACTTACAAGGGAAAATTCATTAAACGTGCCCTAGTTTCTATCCAAAAGTTGGGAAAGAATAACCCCACAGAGACAATTTGAATAGGCAAAAGGAGGACAAGAGAAAGTTACTTCTGATTACAGCCAATCCCATGAGTCCTACTGACTGAATGTGACAGTGTTGTCAGAACTGCTCCCATGTCCCATGTCTGTAATGTGGACAGGGCGCAGAGCTTCCTGGGAGCAGTCACATTCTTAAGGCCCAATGCGCATTTCAGAGAAACCTACTTGGAACTTACATGGTAAGCTGGCTTGGCTAGTATGAGAACTAACTTGTTTTTGTTTCAATCACATAATTGGGCACTGACATGACTAATTGCTCAATTATGAGTTAATGTAATTATGGGAAAAACCCAACAATGAAACCACAAATATCTGGGATCTTCTTAGGAAGCAATCTAAGAGACCCACAACTTTCTCGGCACAAACTGCCAGTTCAGAGATGGAATAGACAACTGTTGACCCTCTAATGCCCTGAGCAATGAATCTCACACCTCAGTGTGTGGCTGCATCCTCCAGTGAGCATGGTCAAATGCAGATTCCCAGGAACAACTGGAAATTCTCATACTATAAGCTTTAGATGGGGCTTGGGAATGTACAAGAGGTTTTAGACCCTAGTCCCCAACCCCACCATATACTCACACTTTAAAAAGAACTCCTCTATAAAATCACACTCCTTTTGGGAACCTGAATTTGTCAGAATAATACTGGATCTTATTTTTCAAAAAAGCCATTCCATAAAAACAGCTATGCTTACATTGTCTTTCCATTTCACAGGTGTTCGTGACTCAGAAAGATTACCTGGTCCCTAAACTCAGAGGCTGTGAGTTATTGGGCCAGTGTGTGAGTTGTTTGAATGCTCACCCAGGGCTGACCGGTTCTCCTCTTTTATGTTTGGAACCAGAGTATGAAAACCAGCTCCAGACCTTACTCCCTCCAGAGTTCTCTATCAATCTTGTCATAACAAATGGTGACTACTATTTATGTGGGTCCTCTTCAGACTACAGGTTAATCAAAGCTCTCCCCATAATAAATGGGGGATCAGTTTAGCAATGGGCATAAATATTTATGTTTTAAAATGGGCATTTTTAAGAAGCCCAGCAAATCTTAAAAAATATTCTGATCTGTTGCTTTCCATAATAGTTCTCATGCTCTGCAGCCAGAGACGTGGGCAGGAAATATTTGGCCCTGTATTGCAATGCAACTGCAGGGATTATAAACTGGAAAGTCAGTGCACATAAACAAGAACAAAGGCAGAGAAGGGGTAGAGAGTCCTCCTCCACACATGACACCATGTCCTGGGAACTTAGTGCTTTATTGATGCTCAGTTGAAGTCCTAATTACTTTGGAATTACATGTCTCTTTTTTTCCTTAGAGAACTAGAGAATCTTATTATTAAACCACAAATGCTAGCTTTCTTATTCATTTTCAGCACAATACCATATTAAGAGTATTCTAAAACCTTTGCAGACCTAAAGATTATTTCTGCAGGATTGCCTGATATGTGCTAGAAAAATACAGTCCCTGCATGCAAGGAGCCGATAGATAGTCCCATTGGAAAGAGAAGGCCTGTATACAATCAGCAGTGTTGCAAGGCAGACCATTAGAAGTACTGCAGGGAGCATGAAGTGAAACGTTAGAGGAACTAGAGAAGATTGTTTCTAACTCAAAGCATCTGGAAAAGCTTGAAGATGCATCACTTTCATATTTATATTTCCTAGTATGATGTTTGCAAAACAGATGGTCCCGAAGAGTTTCACTGTCTGCGACTACTCGATGTGTCTTTTCAAGTCTTGCAAAGCTAGATGTCCCCGTGACTTCAACTGCGTCTGTTCTACATTAGAGAAACACCACTGAGCCTTTATTATGGTGCCAGATATTTTGCTGAATGTCAAAAATATAGGCAAGAAGAAGACAGGCGAGTACATTTTCTTATGGAGCTCATCAAAGAGAGATATAAGAAACTTGTAAGCAAATTTGAAAACATAATTAAGGGTTATGAAAGTGTAACACAGGAAGTAAACAGGATAATGAGAAAGAAAGTAAATGGGATGAAGAGTGATTTTTGAATAGTGTGGCAAGAGAATTCTCCAGAAAGTATGAAATGAGGCCAGAGGATGATGGCCTGTGGTGTGAAGAACAGGTGCAGGGTTTTCCAGGGAGAGGGCAGTAAGCAGACAGGGCTAGAGGGGCAACAGCTTGAACTGCTCAGGGAACAGAAGGTAGTGAAAGAAAACAAAGAAAGAAAGAAACAAAAACCCTGTCAATCCAAAATTCTATATCCTGCAAAAATATACTTCAAAATTGAAGGTGGACCAAGAACATTCTCAATAAACAAAAACTGAGAGCAGAGTCTGCCGACCAACGTGTGCTGCAGAGATGTAACTCGCAGGTCTTCAGGTGGGAGGGGAGTGACACCAAATGTGAACTCAAATCTACGGGAAAAATGACATCAGACATTTTTAGTGTGTGCATGTCTGTATTTTAAAATTCCCCTTATTTGAAGACAGCAAATAATTTAGAGCAAAAATTATAATAGTGTATTGTGTGTACTATGGCGTTTATAATGTATATACATGTACAATATATGACAGCAAACGCCCAAGAATAGGTCAGAGTAGAACAATGTTGTTAAAAGATTATTATATTTTACATGCAATGGTACAATATTAACTCTAAATCAACAGTGATAACTTAAGGATGTATATTGCAATCCCTTAGAACAACTCCTAAACAAATATAAAGAAAGAAAACTAAAAAGCATACAGAGAAAATAAAATAGAATAATAAAAAATATTTGACTCACCCAAAAAAAGGCAGGAAAGGAGAAATGAAAAAACAGAAAACAGATGGAACAAATAGAAGACAAATATCAAATGATAGAGCTAAAGTCAACCCGATCAATAATTACATAACACATAAATGGATTAAACTTTTGAGTAAAAGGCTGAAACTGCCAAATTGGAAAAAAAGATCCAAATATTCACTGAATTCAAAAGACGCACTCTGTACACTTGTAGGTTGAAAGTAAAAAGATAGAAAATGGCATAGCATGAAAACAGCAAGTTTAAGAAAGTGGAAGTGCCTACCTTAGTATCAGATGAAACAGGCTTTATGGCAGAACTTTTTGCCAGAGACAAAGAAGATGTTTATAATGATAAAGAAGGAAATTCAACAGGAGAATCTAACAATTTTAAATATAATTTGGCTAATACCAAAGATTAAGGATACCTCCCAACATACATTAAAATTAAGATTGATTATAGATTTAAATGTATAAGCTGAATTGTAAAGCTTCTAGAAAAAATATAAAAGGAGATCTTCATAAACTTGGATTTCTTAGGAAATAAAACGTATTGATCATTAAAAAATGATAAATTGGATTTTATAAAAAACAAAAGCTTCTGCACGTAAAAGACACCATTAGGAAAACAAAAAGGTAAGCCACTGCTTGGGGAAAAAATACTTACAATACATATATTGGATACAGGACTTGTATCTAGAATGTATAACGAACTCCTACAAATCAATAATAAAAAGAAAACCTAGTTTTTTTTAAAGAGCACAATACTTGATCAGCTATGTCACAAAAGAAGATAGGCAAAAGTGTTCAGCCTCATTTGTCCCCAGAGAAATGCAAATTAAAATGATTAAATACCATCTCGCACACATCACAAATGCTAACACCAAGTAAAATAATATCAAATGTAAATGAACACGTGGAACAAGTGAGATTTCACACATTACTGAAGAGATTGCAAAATGGTACAACTATTTTAGAAAACCAATTGATAGTTTCTTATAAAGTTAAGCATATACCTACCCCATGATTAATAATGTCTAGGAGTAGAAATTCTACCCAAGAGGAAAAAAAAGTAGTATTTTTTAAAAAAGATTTTTACAAGAATGTTTCTAGCAGCTTTATTCAAAATAGCCCAAAACTCAAAAGAATCCAAATGTCCATCAACACAAGAATTGATAAACAAATTATTGTGTATTCATATAATGGAATAATGCTTGGAAATTTTAAAAATTTACTGATTAATGCAAGAACATAAATGCATCTCAAAAACATAATGTGTAGGCAAAGCAGTCAGATACCAAGGGGCAGGCACTGTAAGATCACATTCATGGAAAACTCAGGAACAACGAATCTGTTTTGTATTAATAAAATTCAGAACAGTGTTGCTTTTGGGGAAAGGGGAATTGGCTGGAATGGGACAAAAGGGAATTTTCTAGAGTAATAAAAATATTCTGTATCTAGATTGGGATGGTAGTTACAGAGTATCTTCATTTACCAAAATTCATTGCATTGTATACTCAAGATCTGCACATTCCACAGAATTAAAAAAAAAAGTTAGATGATGTAGTTCTGCACAAAAACCTCAGCAAACTAGCAGCTTCAGTTTAGCCAGTTTCTGTTCTTTTTTACTCCCTGCAATTTTTAGTATTTTGCCTTAATAGAAAGTAAACTTCATATTCATACTGATGCTTTGACAACCTTGCAACACTCAAATATTTACATATGTTCTCTATCTATGGTAATGTTCACTAAAGTTGGAACTATTTTCAAAGATAGTTAATAATATTAAGGTAAAAACAATGAGGTATTTGCTTTTAAGTTCTCTCCCTCACTTCTTAGACATGCATTAATCAAACTGCCCCTTACATTGATTTGTCATCTTCCAGCATAACAAAAAGCTAATACTAGCCACATAGAAGCACTGCTATGCTCACTTCACCCTTCACTCATTTGCATTTGCAACACCCTAAGAGCAGACATTATTTTTACACTGATTTAATGGATGAGGAAACTGAGGTACAGAAACTTGCTCAAAATCACCAAGCTAGTGTGAGGGGGGACTGGGATTTGAACCTGTGCGTTCCGGCTCAGGACCTCGCTCTCCTCTCACTGTGCACACTGCCCCGTGACAGGCGCCTGGACTAGAATCACAGAAGGCCGAGGGGCCCTCACGGATCATCTAGTCCAGTGTTCCCACACCTGTCCACTCGGCAAGTGAGAATCAAGTCGGAGTTGCTAAAAACACAGATTCCAGTTCTTATCCCCAGAGGACTGTGATTCAGTAAGTCTAGATTAGAACAGAGAAATCTAAGGTGTTTTCAAGCTGCAAGCTTTGAGGAAACCATTGGTCTAGTCCAAAACCCCACGTGGGATGCATGAACATTTTGCATCTTTGACAAGCAGAACTGATTTCTGTATCTGCCCTGACCACTGGCGGCGTGGGGTCCCTGGCACTTGGAGGCTGCTCTTCCTCAAGTGCAGTTGACGTCTCTCCATGGCAGGAGCTCGGTTTGTGTGGGTCCCCTACCCAAGTTCATTCCCACGTCTTCAAACACGTCAAATGCTTGAAGAAAGTTCCCGTGTCCCCTAAGTCTCCGTTCACCAGGCTGAAAGTCCGCCGGCATCTGCACAGTGTTCTTCCTGTAACACGCATTCAAGTTTCCCGGGTCATCTCCATCTCGCCCTCTGGATGGCATTTCCTGTTTGTCGACGACTTTCTTAAGCTACGATGCTCACACTGAAGGCCAAGACCCTACTGTGGCCTCCGCAGGGCAAAGCAGAGAAGGATAGGAGGCGAGAGACCTACGTAGGGAGAACTATGAAACACTGAGGAAGGAAATAGCAGAGGATGTAACAGGTGGAAACCATATCATGCTCATGGGTGCATAGAATCAACATTGTTAAAATGCCTACGCTACTCAAAGTGATCTACAGGTTCGATTGAATCCCTGTTAAAATACCAACATCATTTTTCGCATATCTAGAAAAAATGATTCTACACTTTGTATGGAACCAGAGAAGAGCCCATATAGCCCTTGTACACTATTATTTCTATCAGTACCGTTAAGGCTTTGTGTATAGATGTGAGTGTGTGTGTGTGTGTGTGTGTGTGTGTGTGTGTGTGTGAGTGTGTGCCCTGACACACTGTAATCTGTACTCATATTGACCCTGCTATCAATCAATTCTCCTAAGTGTTTTTCACCCAGGTTTCTGCTAAGCCAAACCCTCCCTTCCTCTACCTCTATACCTGACTACTTACATGTCCGTTTGTCCCATTACGTTCCAGCTCAGTGAGTTCTACCTCTTCCTCTAGGGGGAGCAGTAATTCAGCTCACGTGTCAACTACGTGTCAATCATGATTAGCTGGTAGCAGCTGCCTAGAGTCTCTGGAAAGATTCCGAGCCCCCACCCAGCCGACAGGGAAAGGACACCATGGTCTGTGAGCCACGTCTGTCCGCGGGGAGGGGCAGGGTGCCAGTGGTGGGCTTTTCCCGTCTGTGTCATTCCAGCTCCAGCACGACAACATCAGCTGCAGAAAAGTCAGGGCAAAGACCACCCTGGTAGACCAGCGAGTCATCAACATAGCGGTGGCAGTTAATGCCACAGGGATGGTTAGCTCACCTGTGGAGGTGGCGTAGACAAAGAGAAGAAAGTTCAGGAGAGCGAGGGAGCAGTCAGCACAGCCTGATACCAAACTGTTGCTGACTTGCTTTCTCGCCTTGGTGTGGGGGGCAGGAGCCAAGCCCACGGGCACCCCGGCTCCCTCCGCATCTCCCTCTGCCGGGCGGTGGGGTCCTGGGCCAGACATGCGTGCAGGCGCCTGGTGCAAGGACCCAGCCCAGCCTGCAGGTCCCCCTGTCATGGAGGCCGCAGGCACTAAGACACAGACTCGGCCTCCAGTTTGCCTCCTCCCTCCCTCGCCACCCCTCTTCCTTCCTGGCTGCTGGCCCAACGCTGGGTGCAGGAAAAAAAAAAAAGCAAACAAACAAAAAACCAGCCTTATATTGACTGTCTCACCAGCTCCTGAAATTGCATAAGATGTAATCCTTATAATAAAGTTTTTACTCTATGTCAATCATGGTGGTTTGCTCTTCTGATCCTACCCTAATTAATAGAGAATTTGGTCGTATCAAGGAAGCCAAGAGAATAAACCTTTTCTAAAAGGATGAACAGGTTGTTATTATCATATTTAATCCTCAAAACCACCTTATGAATGTTATTAGCTCTTTTGACAGATGAGAAAACCATGGTTCAAAGACACCGAACTAGTAAGTGGAAAAGTCAGATCTGAATCTATTTATTTTTCATTTCGAAATTAGTTACCTTAATTACTACATGAGGGCTTTAAAAGAAAAACAGGAGTGAGGGAGGAGAAGTAGAAGAACGCTGTTTCCAAAAATAAAAAAAAAACTTATTTTGAAACTAATATGTGAAATATTAGGTCATTAACTATGAAATGTCTAATTTTGAATCATAGTTTAGTTTATTATATCTCAATTATATAATTAATGAAAATGTGCACCTAAACTATCGACATGGTTTTGCCATCTTAACAGTAGCTTGTTTATGCCAGCAGCCAAGAAGCCTGGAGAGCAAAGTAACGATGAAATTGCAAAAGGCGTTTTCCACAGCTTGTTGAGAATTGACTATTTTTCCTTGTAAGAAGTTGTCCAAAGTCTGGAAGAAGTGGTAGTCAGTTGGTTCAAGATCTGGTGAATACAGTGGATGATAGAGAGTTTCCAAGTCCAGGTTCCATAGTTTGAGCAGTGTTGTTTGTGCAACATGTGGTCTTACAAGAGGATTGCCTGGTCTCTATTGATCAATCTCAGCTGCTTAATTACAAGCATCATCATCATTTCATCCAATTGGTTGCATAGACATCTGCTGTAACTGACTGACCAGGTTTCATGAAGCCGTAGTGGAAAATACCAGTGCTGGACCACCAAACAGACACCATTAGCTTTTTTTGATGAATATTCAGTTTTGGACTGTGTTTTGGCACTTCATCTTTATCCAAACATTGTGCTGAATGCTTGTGATCATCAAAAAGAATCCATTTTTCATCACACATGTGACAATACGGTGTAGAAATGGTTTGCCTTTATGTCATGACAGCAAAGAAAGGCAAGCTTAGAGATGATTTCTCTTCTGATGCTCCTTTGATTCACGCAGAACCCATCTATCCAGCTTCTTTCTTTACCTTGCCCATTTGTTTCAAATGGTCCAATATTGTTGGAATAGTAACCTCAAACCTTGTTGCTAATTCACACATAGGTAGGTTGAGATGGATTCAATTCCACTACAGCTTTCAGCTCATCATTATCCACCTTGATCTCAGGTCGCCCATGTGACTCATTTTCAAGATTAAAATCACCAGAATGGAACGTCTCAAACCATCGACGTACGGTGCGTGCCTTAGCCACATCCTTCCCAAACAATTGGATGATATTTCGAGCTGTCTGTGGAGCATTGGTTCCACGATGGAACTCGTATTCAAAAATAACACAAATTTTTTACTTATCCATGGTTTCACAAAAATTGCTCTAAAAAATGTGAAAGGTAATCATAAGCCAACATGTGCATTTGAAAGACTGAGGATGTATCTTCATAATAGGAAAAAAAAACCCAATAAGTGTCAAAGTGAAATGTCAGAGATAGCGACTGTCAAACTTAGTACTTAAGGAAATCAGACATTTCACACTGAATGACCTAATAGCTAAAGCATGGCTGTTCGGGTTGAAATACGGGTTAAGGGTCTGAACAACAGTCAGTTTCTCCCATCAATTCCAAGCACAGAACTTAGGATGCCCCAAGTAAGGGACCACCGCAGTTCGCCATGATGCCCTTACGGGATAATGTGAGGACTGCAGCCACGGCAATCTCAGACTCGCACAATGGATATAGCTCTTCCCCGGGGGTTAATTTAAGGAAGCCGCACTGAAATCAGGGTTTGCCACAGCCCAAGTTAAAGAGCCTGTTGTATTACGCTACCTATTACTCCATACAACAGTCATTCCAAAGTACAGGATGTTTAAATGCTTAGCCTTCTGAATTCATCCCACTGCCTGCAGGCAGAGACTGCAGGGTACCAAACAGTCAATTAAACAAAGAACACACATTTTCTGAAACAATTCTTTCTCTATTTAAATAGTATATATGCAAAGCTTTGAAAATTGAATCACGAAGCAAATGGCTTTGCATCCTCAAAAGCTGTTTCCAAACAAACAAAACCTAAAGCTAGGGAATAAATTTATTCTCAGTAATTAAAAGACAATTTTAGCCTTGTTGGATGCCTGACCCAAGAAAGGGCTGGAAAATTGTTTCCCTACTGTGAAAATTCAGATGGGACAGAGCCGATCATTCTAAATATTTAAAGAGCTGTTTTATTGGAAGAAGGTTTGGATATACTCTATATGACAGAGAACAAATGGTAGATTTTTACGCTTTGAGCAAATCAACCCTCATACAATCTTTATTTCAGTCTGGGAGAAGATCACTATAGCAAACTGCAAGAAACCCAAGGAATTGAATTGTTTTTTGTTGCTGTGATCTGAATTGTATTTAAGAAAAAACCAAAACAGAAATAAGCGGACCCACTCTGACGCAATCATTTGAATTGTACTCAAATGATTTTTAACCATCATATTAAATAGCAACATATGGGGGAAATTTCTTCTTGGTCAGGATTTTGATGTGATGCAAACGGAAATTCATAGAACATGAAATGTGCTTTTTCCTTTATGTCCAGTGGCAGTGCCATAGATCTCGGTGGATATAGGCAAACTATAACACAGAGAAGTTTTTTATGTGAACTGTTTTCATAAAATTCATTTTTTCTAGAACACAGTTTTTGATTACAGATTGCTTTATGCCTGAAATGGATTTTACTCACAACACGAAGTTATGGATTATGGCAGCAAGTCACACAATGGGCTAAATTAAAGCTCCAACAGTTGCTTGTTCCTAGGGGAGGTGGTAGAAAGCCGTGTGTGTAGTGCAGCGTGACCGTGTCTGGCCGCGTCCTCCTCCCTCCTCTGCCTGCCCTGCCGTGGTGCTCCCTCCACGCGCTCTCACATCCTCCCAAGGGCGGGAGACGCTGGCCCTGCAGTTTCCTGTCAATGGTTGTGATGGGCCCACAGCTGTCAAAGAATTACGGTATTTCCCTCTTAGCTGCATCAGCTGAGGACACAGTGACTGTCAACTCTTCTAGGAGTCCTAATGCATCATCACCAACCTTGGCTTTGGAGCAGTACCTGCTGCCTGGCCAAGCGAAAGGCCCAGGGAAGTGCATGCACCATTGGTGGTGATTTTCAAGACTCAGGGACACAAAGTTGAAAAGTGGACAGCAAAAATGTGTAAATGTCACTATCTCCTTTCAGTCACTCAGTGAATCAGACTGCGTTCTTTCCCGCTTTCCCTCTCTGTCACTCGCATCCGAGCTGGCTGTGGGAGCCCGGGTAGCACCTTTGGTGTCCTCCTGGCTCTTTGGTAATCCTGCCCCCCTACTTGGAGATGTGTCTCTTACAGCCAGGTCCTTATCTTGCTTTTGGGAGCCAGACAGCCAAGTTTTGTGTTACGTTTTGGCTGCACGCTGCTTCCTCGCATTATTGGCCTTTGAACAGAGACATGTGAAATGGTGCAGTCTTCAATGGCAGAAGAACACACCTCTAAAGCAGGGATTTGGGGCTTGGCCGGCTGGGTCGGAGAGAGCTTTACGGAGACAGGGGCCCTCGAATCCCTCCAATCAGCCCCCTGGCTGCCTGTCCTGCCTTGCACCTGAGCCACCTGACACTGTGCCCTCACACCTGACAGCCCCACTGCGACTTCCATGAGGGAGTTTTCTGTGGGACATGTGACAGGAGACCTCCCAATGTAATATAACGAGCCCAGTGGCCTTACCTATTTATAGAAACACACCTGACCTCATTTAATCTACCACGTAACAGAGTAACAGAATTCACAAATTATAGATAAGAGAAACTATTGATATTTAGAAAACACAAACATTGTATGGAGTCTAGAAAAAGACTCCATACAATGTTTGTGTTTTCTAAATTATAACTCAATGATTTCCAAATATATCAGGGCCTAAGAATAAGCTGGAGACAAAAGAAATGAAAGCATAAAACATCCATCTATAGCTCATTTTCATGGGGAGGAAATTCATATTTCCCCTTTTTCATCCTACTCATGTTATTTAACGCTTATGTGTCTGCTGTCCCTAAACTGGAGACAATGCCTGTGCCTACTCAGACAGTTCATGTGAAAATTAAATGAGTAAACATAGGCAGACAGCTCAGAAAAGAACAAAACACCTCAACAAATGTAAACTTTGATTATCATTTTTGATCATGGTAGACTTTTGCCCTGGACAAAAAAAAAAAAAAGACCTCACTCATGAGTGGGACATTTCATAATAACTTAATATTCTAGGAAGAACACTCATTTTTGGCATCTTCAGCCATATTCAAATCATCCTGGCAGGCTGCCTTCTCTACAGATGCTATTTATACACATCTTCACAGGTCAAATGCGTCCTTATATACTAATCATCCTATATTTGCTTGGCATAGAGTTGAATAGAAAATTATCTCTATTCCTCATTTTTAAAAATTTTTGAAACATGGAAGATATGACATTACATGACCTGCTTATAAGAAAGCTGTCGACACAGTGGCTCTCAATAGATCTCGCCTGCTTTGTTCTTAAATTGAGTGACTGAGGCTATTGAATAGGTAATTAGCTAAGTTCATAAATTAGATAAAAAGGAAAAAGCGCAAGGGCATGTTGGAAGCCGTGTAATTGCATGTTTTTTATTTTTAAGGAGAGCACTCAAGGATCCATCAAAGACTGTTGTTTTCTTCTGTCAACAGCCTCTGCTGACAATGCCACTTGTTCTTCGGGGTCGTCGTGAATGCTGCAAGCAGCAGCTTTTGTGAGCCTGGCAATACCTTTCCAGCCACGCACACCGATTTCCCAAGAGACCTTGATGCTTGATGCACCCAAACAGAAAAAAAATTGTAGTGTGTATACACAGAGTCACATGTTGCTTAACGATGGAGGTGTGTTAGGTGATTTCGTTCTCGTGTGAACATCAGCGTGCACTTGTGCAAGCCCAGATGCACAGCCCACCGCACACCTGGGCGGCACGGTGTGGGCTGCCGCTCGGGCTACACACCTCTACACCACGTCACTGGGCTCAACACAGCAGGCGACTGTACCACGATGGTATTTGTGTATGTAAATATACCTAAACTTAGAAAAAATACAGTAAAAATAGGTTACAAAAGATTGTTAAAAATAGTACACCTGTATAAGGCACTCCCCACGACTGGAGCTGGCAGGACTGGGAGTTGCTCCGGGTGAGTCTGTGAGTCAGCGGTGAAGGAGCATGAAGCCCACGTCTAAGGCATCGCTGCACGCTCCTGTACGCTTCATAAATGCTGGACAGGCAGGCTACACCAAGTTTATAATTTTTTTAATTTATTTTTCTTTCTTCAATTAACTTTAGCTTACTGTAACATTTTTATTTTATAAACTTTTAAATTTTTAAAAAATTTTTGGCACTTTTGCATTAACAGTTTAAAAACACAAACGCATTGTACCGCTGAGCAAATATATTTTCTTTCTTTGTATCCTTATTCTATAAGCTTTTTCTATTTTTAAAATATTTTTCTTTTTTTTTAATTTTTAGAAGTTTTTGTTAAAAACTGAGACACAGAACACATCAGCCTAGGCCTGCATGGGTCAGGATCACCAACACTCACCAGGTGACAGGAACTGTCAGCTCCATTATGACCTATGGGACGACTGTCATACATGCCGTCGTTATTGACTGAAACGTTGCTATGCAGCGCATGGCTGGGTATGTGTACATTTGTTCAATGCTCACTATAATTCATGGATTTGTGTTTTTGAATCTGCTGCCCCCCTGAAATTTTTATGCAACCCCCAAATCAACACAGCAGCCCATGTGCACGTTCCCAGCGGAGGCTGAACGAGGCAGCTTTGCCTCCTGTCTCTGCTCACCCACGAGACGCAGGGGACAAAGACAGCAGGGACAGAACGGTGAGGTGCAGGAAGCCTCGGCTTTGGGGCCAATCAGCTGGGGGTTAAACCCCAACTCTGGCACCTGTTAGAGGGGTGGCCTCAGGCAAGTCACTGTGCTTCTGAGCCTCATTTTCTCTTTTGTAAAATCAAGAAAATAGAAAATACCAGAAAGAGTTGTTTTCAGGGTTCAAGATTATAATCTGTATGAGATATGGGGATGGAGGGATGGATGGATGGATACACAGATAGGCAGATGTACATATTTCTCCTAGGAGCAAAAATCAGCATTGGCCAATTCAGTGTCTGGGGGTGGGGATGCCTCTGTAGGAGATAACTATGGTGGATCAGGCGCACATATGTGTACATTCAACGCGGGCGGCAAAGACAACATGCCACTCAGTGACTTTGGCCATTGGGCTGAAACGTGGACAGGTCACTCTAACTGCCGTGTGGAGACTTGCCTGAGGGGGCTCTGGTGGGAGCAAGGACATCAGCCGGGAGGCTGGGCTGGGGCCAACCACAGCAATGCAGATGGGAAGTTACCGTGGCCTGGACCAGGACGATGGCCCAAAAAAGCACTCGATGCCAAAACTGAGGTCAGAATATCTCCTTCCCTGCCCACCATCCCCAAAAATAAAGGAAAGCAAGAGAAACCTAACTGCCAAGCGTCCGCATGTCTAAAACCAAGCTCCCGCTCAGACCTGCCCCTCCTCTGCACTCCATTTTTGCAGCCGCACAGCCTGAGAGTCATTCTCATCCTTGTCAACACCACCCAGGTCAGAGGCACATTCTGTTCTGGATCTTTAAAACAGATCCAGAATCTGTTCTTACATTTTTAAAAACATTGCTCTAGGCCGGGCGCGGTGGCTCATGCCTGTAATCCTAGCACTCTGGGAGGCTAAGGCGGGAGGATCGTTTGAGCTCAGGAGTTCAGAGACCAGCCTGAGCAAGAGTGAGACCCCGTCTCTACTAAAAATAGAAAGAAATTAGGTGGACAACTAACAATATATAGGAAAAAAAAATTAACTGGGCATGGTCCACATACATGCCTGTAGTCCCAGCTACTCGGGAGGCTGAGGCAGGAGGATCGCTTGAGCCCAGGAGTTTGAGGTTGCTGTGAGCTAGGCTGACGCCATGGCACTCTAGCCTGGGCAACAGAGTGAGACCCTGTCTCAAAAAAACAAAAAAAAAAAAAAACAAAAAAAAACAAAACATTGCTCTAATGGTGGTAGAATACACATAATATACAATTTACCATCTTAACCATTTTTAAGCATTCATTTCTGCAGCATCGCCTACATTCACAGTGCTGTGCAACTGTCACCACCACCCAGCCACAGAACTCTTTCATCGTGTAGCACCGCTGTTCTGTCCCCAGTCATCCAATGGCCCATTCCCTCCCCTTCCTCTGGTGGCCGCCATTGCCCCTCTGCTTCTGTGAACTTGACTACTCCAGCTACCTCACAGAAGTGGAATTACATAGTACAGCGTGGGTTTTGCATGACTGGCTCATTACACTCAGTACATTGTCCCCAGAGTCCATCCATGTTGCAGCATGTATCACAATTTCCTTTCTTCTTAAGGCTGAGCAACATCCCATTGTGCAGACGGACCAGATATGTTCATCCCATCATGCTCCAGTGGTACTTGGGTTGTCTCCCACACTGTGGCAGCTGTGCACATGGTCGCGTGCAAGTATCTTTCAGTTCTTTGAGGTATGCACACAGGAGTGGAATTTCTGGATCAAACAGATCCAGAATGTATTCTTGACACCTCTGCCGCTACCACCCTACCAAGTCCGATGGATCCAAGCCTGTTATTTAACATCTGAATCATCGCGACTGGCCTCTGCCCCAAATCCTGCTTCTGCTCCTGTTTTCCTTCAGACAGTCCTCAGCACGGCAGTAGCGGAGCTTGCCAAGGGTCCAGCGGTTTCCCAGGTAAAAGCCAAAGTCATCACAGCGGCCTATAGGTGCTGTCACTGCCCGAATGTCCCTGGTCACCTCTGCCGCCCCTGGCGCCACTCTCCCCACGCACAAGCCCGCCTCGGGGGCTGCACTTGCTGCCCCCCACGTCTGCTCATCTCCCCGATATGCGCACGGCTCACCCTCAGCTCCTTCCTATCATCCTTCAGATGTGGCCTTCATCCTTCAGTGAGGCCTTCCTTGACTCGCTAAACCACAAACCTCCACCCCGCCACTGTTTCATATTATCCTTCTCCATAGCGCTTAGCACCACGTAGCATATTATATATTTCACTTTTAATAAAAATGTTCTGCAATGCTGCCTTAAAATCTACTATTCAAAAAGGCAGATATTTTTGTCTCTTGTTAACTCTTACACCTCCAAGCCCAGAGGAGTGCTTGACACACACAGGTGCCCACAAATGTTTGTGTGGCCGAATGGATGGACTAATGAAGTGAAGAACCGTTCAGAGGGAATGCAGGTAAGCTGGACTCTGGAGAAACACTTAATCTTGACAGAAATAGCCAATGGTTCTTTCTTTTAGGTTACTTGGATGGGAAAATCCATTGAGCTATTATTCAAATTTCATAGCAATTTAAAACCGATGCTTACGGACGAGGGAGAAGTTTCAGGAGTAACTACATTGCCTCTCTTCCTCCCACCAAAAATCGAATCTGCCTTCCCAAAAGGAAGTGTCGGAAGGGGCAGAGGGTATGTGCATTTTTAAAACTCCCTGAGTTTTATGATACAGGGTTATCCATAGTTTGGCAAAAAAGAAAACACATAATTGTAGTGGGTTTTTTTTCTCACATGCCAATATGTAAGTGGTATTCTTATTTTGAACATGAAAGTAGTGCACAATGTATATTTTAAAGTATATAATGAATTTATTTTGGAATTATATGTGAACACGTACAGAAAAATCAATGAAATATTAGTCCTAGAATTCAATGAGATAAAATCCCAACAGCTAGAAAGCGCGTCCTTGATGTTCCAGTTGACAGTTGTCAGGTAAAACTGTCACCAGACCTTTGGACTGTCACAGGACTGCAAAACAGTTAATTCAATAAGACAAACAGACACAGTCAAATCAATCACAAGTTCTAAATTTAAGATTTTCTGAACAACAAAGGTCTGACATTGACCTCTGTTCTGAAATATTTCTGAAATGAAATCTTAGGATCCCAGGTTCCCTCACTGCAATTTCTTTCTCTCCTTCTCTCTTTGATTCCCGTCACACTTTGTCTAACACTCTGTCTGCTTGTGCTGTGAGTCCCTGGCAAACAAGGACTGTCTGATTCATTTATGAATTTCCAACAGGGTCGGGCACCTAGGTCTTCAATTTAAGTCTATAATTAAGGTTAATCAGTAGAACTCTAATTGTTAAATATATACACATACATATAAACACGCATACACATACAAATACCCACATATACTTACACACATGTAGATACACATGTATATACTTAAGTATTTTTTACACCAATTTTCAGAAAGTTGAAGAGCTACATTTTCTAGGTAAAATTGGAAAACTTGACCAAAGCAAGAGTTTCCTGGTATTGAAGGGGTCTTCTCCTTCGAAAGCTGAGATTCTCTTCCCCTTGGTAAACACAGGGAACACCGTGTATGACGATACACCATCCTGGGGCAATGTTGGCTTCCTCTCAGCGCTGGGGAAGGCCATGGCTGTGCGGTGTCCCCGTGTGGCTGTCTCTCCCGGGCCTGTGCCTGGGGACAGGTGGGCGGGCAGGTGGGAGTGCAGGTGGGAGGGTGGGCTGAAGACCTTAGAAGGGGTGCATGAGGTGGGACATTGCTCGTGTGTGTGTGTGTGTGTGTGTGTGTGTGTGTGTGCAGCGTAAGGATGGTGAAGGCCGATGGCATCCCGTCACTCAGCCCAGGGGAGTCTTCGGTTCCCAGCACAAGTCCCTTCTGTCTGCCCTTCCTCACCACAGGTGCCCGAGTCACCCTCTGGATTCTTTGACCGTGACTGTCTCTATTAACCATTTGGGGTCTGGAACCCCTCGTGGTCCTGATCCATCCAAGCTCCTTTATTCCTGTGCTTGCATTTCCCCATTTAAACTAAAACTGCTTCCAAGCCACAGGGGCATCTCAGGACAGTCATCCTATCACCTCTCCCTCCGCTGCAGGAGCCCTGCCCCCCAGGCTGCGCACCCAACGGCTGTTGAATTAAACGTGTGTGTGTGTGTGTGTGTGTGTGTGTGTGTGTGTGTGTGCGCGCGCGCGCGTGCACACACACACATGGGGGATGGTCGGGGGAAGGCAGGTGATGGATGGATGGAGAAAGCTCTTTTTTGCCTTATTTCCATAAATTAGATAGCCCAATCTGCAACTTCTCAACATCTATTATTCCCCTTAAGACAAAAGTCAACAGATAAGGAAGGTGAAATTTCTCCTGCATTCAGATATTCAGTTATTCTGACCTCCTTTCTGGCCTGAGCCATGCTGACTTCTATTTCTAAGTTTTACCAAGATAAAAATGGACCACGAGAGCATTTCCACACCACTCTGCACAGGGCGCAGGCAGGATCAGCACACGTGGCCGCCCCACTCCTCCACGGGGAGCCCGACCTCACCACCGGCTCCGCCTGGCCCTGGGCAGACACGGCCCGTCCTGACCCCAAGCAGAGAGAGTGAGGCAGTTCTCATCCTGCACCCCAGGGCCGAGCGGTGAGCCACGCTGTCACTGTCCACCTTTGCAGGGGGCCCCGTCCTGACAGCAGCCCTTGCGAAGGGCTCCAAAGGTCTAGGGCGCCAAACCCTGGCTCCTCTCCGAGTCCGCAAACCGGATTCCTGACTTGGCCGGGGTGCCTGAGCCCTTGTCCTGGAGAAGCGCTCACTTCCTCTTGTCAGCCCACACTGCCAGCCCCGTCCCATCCCAGCTGTCCCCAGACAGAGACCAGCGGGCTGCTCCGTCCTCCTCTGAAGCCACAGGACCCCACCAAGGCAGAAAAGAAGAAACTTTTGTCCCCCAGCCAGATGGCTTTGGAAAAAAGTCTGCTGTTCTATCTATACCTGAGCACTTGGCGCCAGGCGGACGTCACAGGGCGGCAGCTGTATGAAACTCACCTCCGACTCTCACCTGGGAAAGGGACCCACTTCCAGCACCCTTTATTGCTTGAATATTCTTAGTTGTTGAAAGAAAACAATTTAAAAAATTCAATAGAGGTAAAAGGTTCAGCTGATGCACCAGAATCAGTGACTACCAGTCAAAACAGGATTTTACAGGGTAGAGAAAAGTTGAGTATGTGTCCTTAGCTTTTTTTTGTTTGTTTTTCTTTGTTTTGTTTTTTTGCTTTAATCAGAAGCTGAAGTCCAGGGTACCAATAACCATCAGAACAGTATTTTCTTTTTCTTTTTTTTGAGACAGAGTCTCACTCTGTTGCCTGGGCTAGAGTGCCATGGCGTCAGCCTCGCTCACAGCAACCTCAAACTCCTGGGCTCAAGCGATCCTCCTGCCTCAGCCTCCCGAGTAGCTGGGACTACAGGTACACTCCACCAGGCCCGGCTAATTTTTTGTTTCTGTTTTCAGTTGCCTGGCTCATTTTTTCTATTTTTAGTAGAGACAGGGTCTCGCTCTTGCTCAGGCAGGTCTCAAACTCCTGAGCTCAAATGATCCTCCTGCCTCGGCCTCCCAGAGTGTTAGGATTACAGGCGAGAGCCACCGCGCCTGGACAAAGAACAGAATTTTCTGAGAAGTGTTTTGTCAAGTTTACGGTTTAAAAACTCTTTAAAGTTTATAGATGAGGGAGGAAGATAGCGAAAAAAAAAAAAGAAAGAAAGAAAGAAAGAGAGAAACACAGAAAGAGAAAGGAAGAAAGAAGAAGCGAGGCAGAAGGCAAGGAGCAAGGGAGCCACAGGACCCTCCGAGATGTATTTCATCCATTTACACAGTCAGTGTTTCTCAAAATATCTGTGGTAAAGGACCAGACTTTTTCATTTTTTATTGACTTTTAATTTTCAAAATGTTGCAGACCATACTTTTGTAAAATCCAATAAAAATTAAATTAGTAGGAAAATAAAATTAAAACAGAGGCGTATAAAATGCAAGCCCAACATTTTAGTATCAGAGTCAACAGAATTAAAATTACCCTATAAAGTTATGGTAGCAAGTTCCTAAATGCTTACTGTCAATTTCTACGCTTCTCCCCTTGCAGACGAGTAAAAATCCGCCCTTGGACTAGCACTGCCTGTGGGCTCCTGTTCTGACTAACCGCAGAGTCGCCGCTGCCCTGATCTCCAGCCAGGTCACCTGCCACGGCCACACCGTGGGCACTCTGCCACGCTCTGCCCACCATGTTCTCCTTTCAGCCAGAATTTCCTTCCAAATCCCACAGTCAGCCCCGAATACTGGCCAGTCCGACCTGCCATCCGTCCCTGAACTTGGCCAAACCACATACAAACCTCCCTGCGACAGAAGACCAAGGTGAGGCTGGTTTTCTGGATTCTTCCTTATCTCCTTCTCGCCTACCCTCACTTTCTCGATTCCTTGGTGGAGAACCGATTCAGGATTCTCTGCTCTGTTGTACTCAAGACTCTTGTAGCTTTGAACCTTGGCTTCCCTCACGTTTCAGGTCCTGGCAGCCCACTCAGCTGCCTCTGAGAAACGCTCCAGGTTTCAGCTGAGCCCACGGAGCCCCAGTGCAGCAAGGAGGCGGGTGGCAGACTCTGCCGTGCCATGGGATGCAGCAGTACCAGATGCGGGCCTGTCCCCTCTCGCCAGATCCTGATTAGTTAACCAGGTCCAAGGCAAGGCAGCACCTCTGACCTTTATAGTTGTTAGAAGATTAATTAACACACTGCAATTTTAACAGATTCCAATTGGTGAACTCTACATACTTTCTTTAAAAAAATAGTAAGAAAAAAAAACATACAATAATTCCTGTCTTTCAAAACAAAACTACAAAGAATCCACAGATAAATCCCCACTGATTATTAAATGTGGAACTTGGAAAACTTCCCTTTTATACACTAAATCCAGGAAACCAAGAGATTATTTGCAGAGGCACACGTGAATAAATTTAAAGAATACCAAAACAAATTTTTTGCACGCACAAAGAACACCTGGGTGCATACTTATCTTTTATCTTGGATCAAATAGTAAACCTTTGTTAGCTATCATGCCTTAGGTAGACACAATGTTGCAAAGCAGCAGTGCGTGCGGGAGCTGCACACTGGTCGGCAGTTTATCCCACGAGGGGAGATCCAAAGACAGTCGCGCAGAGATGTCCTCATCGAGTGGATGATCATCCAAATCAGACACTTTTTTTTTCGTTGCGTCTGTCTGGGAAGCTTGATTGCCAGTTGAGCCACTTAAGGGAAGATGAGTCGTCTGCTTCATTTGGATGAAAGCAGGAACAATTTCTTTCATAAACGTCATGAATACAATTTAATTCTGTTATCTTTTCTGCTTGGGAAAGGGCCTGGATTTCACAGAGAAATAAGAATATTATGCTCATACATTTTCCATATTTTCCTTACGACTGTGAATAAGAAAGAGACGAGGACGTCTCATGCCCTCTCGACTCTTGGGAGTATCTGTGATTCCAAGGGGCAGGCTCCCCACCAGCCAAGAGGAGGTCAAGAGACGGGCAGTAGAAAAACACAGGCTGTGGGAAACCCAGCATAGTTCTAGACTAAATCTTCTGTTCTCAAACTTAAAAACCAGATTTGCCCTTTTACCCACCTTTTTTTTTTTTTTTTTTTTGGCTTGTCTTAGCTCAAGCTTGATGGCTCTTAGAGAGATGTCTCCTCATCACTACATAACAAATACACAATTATCATTTTCAAAAAGACCCAAGTGGCATCTGTACTTTCCTTTGAGTTCTGAGAACACTGGTCTGTGCTTAATTGAAAAGTTCCCTTGCAAATGCAAAAGTTGTGGAAATTTCTGCTATGGAGAGTCACTTGAAAGTAGTTTTAATGGACCATGTAATAGCTTATTTGACTTTGCTCTTTTATTTCAGCATAAAGCATAAATATTCCATTCAAATGTGGAAAATCTATTCAAGGCAAAAACACAGGCCCAGCATGTCAGCGACAGCATCATTTAGGTTGTGGTCCATTTACACTACACCAGTGTGTCATCCTGACTTGTGTCTGCCCGCACTTTTACACATTATCTGTGGGACGCATCTGATCTCTGAAATTCATGTTTTGGTTTACTGTCTGATGCACATAATCGCATTTAGGAAAAAACCCTCTGTCTTACAGCGCGGCAATGCAGGATTTCTTCCTGGAGAAAGTTTGCGTCATGCTCATTATTCTGAGCACCAGTAAGGGAGAGCAGTAAAAATGAAAAGTAAAAGTTTCAAATGTTCAAATGGTTTCTCAAGATAGGTTAAAAATAAAATTTTACTATCATCTGTTAGTTTCACAGACAAGTAGCTTAAGTGCAGCACTAAACTGTAAGAAGTCGGGTCTGGAGCCTTCCCTGCAGTCTAGAGAGCTGATTTTTTGGCAAGAATGTTTGTGGGGAGACCCCACTGTCGGGGCTGAACGGCAGGCGTCCAGCACAGGGACGTGCGTGGCTTTGGGATCAGACAGACCCGAGACTCCAGTCCCAGCGCCTTTGGCAGCACTCAAGCCCGTGGTCCTGCATGGCAGGAGCAAAGGGGCCACCACCCACTGCCACGGCTGCAGCGCAGGAGCACGGGCCACGCCCACGGAAAGCGCCGGCATGGTCCACGACACATGACAGATACACAGTAAATATTCATTCCTATTCTGTCTTTCCTTCTTGCATTAGTGCATGTCATATGACAGTCACTAGTGCTCCAGGGCAATATTACAGACCCAAGGACCGATCTGTGTGTCAATACAAGCAATGGGCAGGAAATGCAGGTATTATGCCAAGAAAGTCACTAGTGACAGCCACAGAACACTTCTAATTCCACATCTCTGGCGGTTCTAAGTTTTCTTTATTGCCACTCCCTTCCCGTGCGCACGAAATACCCGTTCCTCATAAATCAGGATTCTCAAGTTCCCGTGCCTGGCTCACTTCTCTCCTCGCTCTCACGTTACCACTGCTCTTACCTACTCAGGGACTCAGGCTGTGACCTCTGTCTTTACGATCTGAAGGCCTTCTGCGCTCCACACTCACATGTCCAGTGGCCACCTGACATCGTCGCCTGAGTGACCTCAAACCCAACATGTCCAAAAGTGTCTTCACCACTGCATCTCGCCAATCCCCTCCCCTGCCTCCCTAGAAACAGGTTCTTCATGCTTCGTACATTCTAGTGGATGGTATTTCTGCCCAATCATTCTCAAAGCTAGACATTTTTCACCTGCCAATTTGAATTGGTGAAATATGCTTTGCCCTCTTTCCAACGTTCACTACTATATTCAGGTTTGGATTTTCATTCCTGCCCACCTCCTTCCCAGTCCACACCTGCTCCCTAGCAAACGCAAATCTCATCTGTCATCTTGGATTTCCTCTGCTGGCTGGTTTGATGGCCTTGATGCCACCACTGGTGGCCAGAAGGTCACTTGTCCTGGAAGTGCTAGGCCAGGGGCATGCACTGAGTTTCTGGCTCCTGCCACCGCTTCTGTGCTTGGAGGACACACTATGTGGCTGGTGTGGTGTCCACGTCTCAAACAGCCTCTGAAGGGCCTGGAGGGCCTGGTATGGAAGCACGGGAGAGAGGGTGCTTCACGGGGTCAATTTTGCCCTAAAGAAAATCAGGGGTGGGATGAGTCTGGACAAAGGAATGCCCCTTGCTCTCCCCTGTGGGCTGCTGTATACTGAGCCACGGCCCTGCTGGGTCACCTTCCATGTCTGTCTGAAGCTCATCGTGAAGCAGTAATGACTCGCAGCTTTCTTAGCACACCCCTGAATTTTCTCTCACTAGTGCTGCCCTGGGTTTGCACCTCGCAAAGGAAGCATCAGCATTTTAATCCTTGCCTCTAGCTCTGGTTTCTCGGGAGCACAGGACTAAGAACACTTCAAAAAGGCATTTGATGACACTTTAAATAAAAGACTCTTTACAATAAGATAGAAGCCTTGGCTCATTTTCCTCTTTCTGGTTCAAGTACGAAAGGAAAAGAAAAATGAATATGTATTAGTTTAAAAGCTTGCTGGAGGAGGGCTACAGCAATTTTACAGGACTTTGTTTCAGGTTTTCTAGCAGCCAGAGTGAAGAAGGAAACATAATGATCTCGCAAATGAGTAATTAGAAGTAAATTTACCAGGGAAAACATATTTCTTGACTATTTACTAGACTCTAGGAAGAATTTGTCATGATGTCATAACGTAAAGGATCATATCATTTATATCATGTATTTTTACAAAAAAGTTTGAAAACATTCAGAGTGCTTCCCACCTGTCTTTTTCTTACACTGGAATTTAGGGAAGGGCAATAGCAAGAGGTTAGAGTATTGGCTGTCACCTTGATGTACACAGAAGTTTCTTAAAAATACGCATTTCAGGGCCCCATTCCAGACTGATGAATCAGACCCTCAAGGCTAGAATCTAGGCAGGTGTATCTTGGACAAGGTGACTCTAATGCACACCAAAGTTTGAATACTGGCAATTTCCAACAGTTCAGTTGAAATGTTATATAGAAAACTGTTACAATTTTAGTAGCAGAGGCAGCTTCTAAGAGAGCATTCTAAACGTTATCACAGAATGCTAGAACACCATCGTTTGGATTTCGGGAAGTAATAAAATGTACAGAAAGCTAAAATGAAATGGAGAATTATGGATCAGTCAAATATTCTTTAAGCATATATTTGTGAACATGCTATGGTTATAATGCCTTTGTTAAGTAAACGACAGAGAGTGTGAGATGTGGGATACTTTTATTTTTCCACAAAATTCTTTTTGATGAAATTTAAAATATAATATTATTGAGTACAATTTTATTTTATTTTTTCATAATATGAGTCTACTAATGAGGAAAAGGAATTTTTTTCTGGGGGACAACGTTTCACTTAATTCAGGTTCAAAGTTAGTGTTTTCTGTCATCAAAGTTGTTTGACATTCTCATCTGTTAATGCTGATCTTTAATGAACTTTTGTACATTTAATCTAGTATTTGAAATTATCTTTTTATGCAGATAGGTATTGCCATATATTAACATCAAATTCAGGAGGATAGGAAAATTTTTAGCATATGGATTGCTTAGAAGGTATTTAAGGAATCTCACTAAATTTTTTCTTTTTAAAATTGACATGCCATATTTTACATATCTATGGGGTACATGTGTAGAATGTGCAATGATCCAATCAGAGTACTTGAGGTGTCTATCACTTTGAGTTATTTATCATTTCCATGTGCTGGGAACAATCGAATTCCTCTCTTCTAGCTACTTTGAAATATACGATACATTGTTGTTAACCATAGTCCCTCTGCTGTCCAGCCATGGAACTTAGACCTTTTATCTAACTGTAAGTTTGTACCCATTGATCAACCTCTCTTGGTACTCCCCTGCCAGCCTCACACCCTTCCCAGCCTCTGGCAACCATCATTCTACTCACTGCCTTTATGAGACCAACTGGTTAAGCTCCCTCATGAGTGAGAACACGTGTCTGTCTCCGTGCCTGCCTTATTTCACTTAACATGATGACTTCCAGTTCCGTGCCCGTTGCTGCAGATGACATGATTTCATTCTTTTTTATAGCTGAATAGTATTCCATCGTGTATCTATGCCATATATTTTTATCATTTGGCCATTAATGGATAACAGGTTGATTCCATGTCTTTGCTATTGTGAACAGTGCTGCAGTAAACATGCAAGCACAGCTATCCCTGTGATATGCCAATTTCTTTTCCTGTGGATAAACCCAGTAGTGGGATTGCCACATTGTGTGGTATTTCTGGTTTTAGTTTTTTAAGAAATCTCAATACTGTTTTTCATCGTGGTTGTACTAATTTACATTCCCACCAACAATGTGTTAAGAGTTTCCGTTTATTTTCATCCTCACCAGCATCTGTTATTTTCTGCCTTTTTAGTAATAGCCATTCTAGCTGCAATAAAGTGATATCTCATAGTGCTTTTGATTTGCATTTCCTTGATGATTAGTGATGTTGAGCATTTTTTCATATACCTGTTGGCCATATGTATTTCTTCTTTTGAGAATTATCTATTCATGTCCTTTGCCCACTTTTTAATAGAATTATTTCTTTTTCTTTATTTTTATTTGAATTCCTTATACATTCTGGCTATTAGTCCCTTGTTGGATAAATAGTTTGCAATTATTTTCTCCCATTCAACAGGTTGTCTCTTCACTCTGCTGATTGTCTCCTTTGCTTGCAGAAGCTTTTTAGTTTAACATAGACCCATTTGTCTATTTTTTGTTGTTGTTGTTTGTGCTTTTGAGGTCTTAGCTACAAAGTCTTTGCCACAAAGTCTTTGCCTAGATCAATGTCCTGCAGTGTTTTCCTATGTTTTCTTCTAGTGGTTTTATAGTTTCAGGTCTTTCACTTAAGCCTTTGATCTATCTTGAGTTGATTTTTGTATATGAAGAGAGATAAGGGACCAGGTTCATTCTTTTGCATGTGGATGTCCAGTTTCCTACACCACTTATCGAAGAGGGTGTCCTTTCCCCAGTGTATGTTCTTGGCACCTTTGTAGAAAATCAGTTGGCTGTAAATATGTGGATTTATTTTGGGGTTCTCTATTCTGTTCCATTGGTCTATGTGTCCATTTTTACACCAGTATATGCCGCTTTGATTACTACAGTCTTGTAGTATAAATTGAAGTTGAGTAATGTGATGCCTCTAACTTTGTTCTTTTTGCTCAGGATTGCTTTGGTTATTCTGGCTCTTTTTTGGTTCCATATGAATTTTAGAGTTGTTTTTTTCTAATTCTGTAAAAAATGACCTTGATATTTTGATAGGCATTGCAGTAAATTGGTATATTGCTTTGGGCAATATGGTCATTTTGATGATATTAATTCTTCCAATCCATGAGCATGGGATGTCTTTCCATTTGTTTGGGTCATCTTCAATTTCTTTTATCAGCATTTTGTAGTTTTTCTTATAGAGATCTTTCTCCTCCGTGGTTAAATTTATTCCTAAGTATTTTTTTTGGTAGCAATTGCAAATGAGATTGCCTTCTTGATTTCTTTTTCACCTGCTTCATTATTGGTGTATAGATTTTTGTACCTTGATTTTGTATCTTGTACCTTTACTGAATTTGTTTACCAGCTCTAAGAGTTTTTTTGGTGGAGTCTTTTGTTTTTTCTAAATATAAGATCATATAATCTACAATGAGGGACAATTTGACTTTCTCTTTTCCAATTTGGATGACTTTTATATCTTCCTCCTGCCTAATGCTCTGGCTAGGACTTCCAGTGCTGTGCCGAATAGCAGTGGTGACAGTGGGCATCCTTGAATGGGGGGCACTTAAAAGTGGAGGATGGTCCTCACATCAAAGCTTTCAGTAAAATCAGAAGAAAAGCCGCATAACAGAAGATTATACCCCATCACTCAGGGCAAGTTGATGGACGATCACCTGTGCCACAGACACAGGCTGTTCACGGACTGTGCCGGCAAAGCCCAGGACAGTCCAGTGGAAGTGTCTTCCCCAGGCGGGTTTGCTGCAGACGATCGGTGTGAGACTGGAAATACAGGGAACACGGTGCACAGCACTGATCACTCCACTGGAACATTCTCTCAGAATCCACCTCACTTTCTGCCGTTCACTGAAACCCGCTGGATGCTGGGATTGGACTCACCGTTGCTTTCTGCACATGAATCTGGGGGCACTAGCCTGACACCACTAGTGTTTGTTAGTGACACCACGAGTGTTAGTGACACCACAAGCGTTAGTGACACCACGAGTGTGCACATTTTCGCAAGCCTAATAAACACTGGGGACAGCACCACCTTAACAGGACTTTTCAGATTCAATATTTACCGGTATTTTTAAATATCTGTCCACTTATAACAAAGAGAAAAAAAGATGTTTGTCCTGGCGTCCAAGACAAAGGAGACATGTGACAGTGTTTTCATCTGTAGCGGACACGCCCAGCGGAGCCACCGGTGTTTGTCTTCTGCGCACGACTAAACGCTCACACACACCCCTGTCGGGGGGTCTGGTGAGACAGCACGTGTAAATAACACTCCTCGACATCAGGTGTATTTCACAGTGTCTCACCGATGACACAGATTTAAAAAATAGAATCATGGTTTAAATGTCTTTTAAGAGGACACAGTTTGTGTTGACAGAAAATCAGGTGGTACTTAATACAGGTTTTTAATCACCTTTTGATATTTTCAACTCCAAGCTAGCAATTCATTTGCTTAATGTAAAAATTGAAACTATGTGGTCATTTTTTAAAAAACTGAACACACTACATTTTTTCCTACAACGAGACAAAGGGAAAAAATAACTGGTTCCAGAGGTCAGACCCGCACCGAGGGGGGCAATTTGAAGAGAAGCTAGGGTCCAGCTCGCTCCAGCCAGCCACTCGCTGGCCGGAAAAACATGGCTGATGCCTGTGTTTAGTACTGTCAGGATGCGTCTTGGTCTGGGTTTCCCCAGAAGTGACTGATTCACGGAACCAAGTGCAAGAATTTTCTTCCAGAGGCAATTGCAAGAAATGCTAATGAGCGTGTGGGAAACTCAGACAAGTAAAGGTAAGGCCAATAAAGGGTGTGTGTCCCAGTAAGTTAGCTCTAGGAACAGGCTGACTCCTCCCAGGGACTCTAGGATTGAGTGCAAAGGACGCAGTGATGGCGTAATCCCACCTGGGAGGTGAGGGGCCGGTCAGTCACCACTCCCGCCCAGTTACTGGTGGTTGGGTTGCTGGGCAAAGAGGCAGGACTGCTCATTTTTGATGCTTCCAGCCTGCACAGGGACATCAAAGTGGGCTCTGGTACCCACAGAAGCCCTCAGGCAAAGAAATGCTGGCGGCGACAATGTCAACTTGAGTCCCTGTGCCCTGAAGGGTTGTGGGTGGGGGGCCAGGGGCCAGGGCACCTATGGGATCGGCCCCATTTATGCCCATTCCAACTCTGCAGTCTGCCTGGCCCAGGAAGCTGCCTTGGAGATTCTTTCATCTCCACAAGTTTTAAAGGAAATAGGAAAAGCACAAATTCCTTGGATTTCTATACATGGGTGGAGCACTTCTGACACCTTCAGTGGCATGCCGTGCCGGCGGGGGGGCTCAGGCTGGAATCAGGAGGAAGCTCAGAGAGTTCAGACGCTGGCAGGGAAGCTGCGAGCGCAGGTGAGACTGGCAGGAACCGGCTCTGCGCCGCCCTGCTGGGAGTGGGCATGGAGGCAGTGGCGGAACCATTTCCTCCAACACTAAGGGTTACAGGAGGTGGAGAAGATAGCGCCCCGCAAGGCCCAGGTGGCAGGCACTGCAGGGGAGCAGGGACAGTGGGCAACAGCTAGTGAAGGGTCCTGCCAGCACGCAGTTGCATCTCTCCGGTTTCTCTGCCTCGACTGTGCATGGGAGACATCTAACTCACAGGCCCTACAGGTGAACGGGGCCTTTGGACTCTCCCAAGTAAAGAAGTGGGACCTGGGAAAAGCGTGTGGAGGGGTCAGTGTAGACCACGTCCAACACAAACAGCCGGAGCGGAAGCTCTTCTTTGTGGGTCCTTATGTCTTTTTCAGACTTAAAGCACAGCCACTAACAGTGGCCCAAGACACTTGAGTCTAGTTTCTGTGAGTGAATCACTCACGACAAGGCAGACACTCAGTAGAAACATTCAGCTCCATAAATGTTAGGGCCTCAGCCAAACAAAAGCCCTGTGCTTGGGAGAGTGTTTGACATGGAATATAAATCTAGATTTTTCTCACTAGCTATCCAGCGTTCCAGGAGTTCCCAAGCTATCAAAGTGTCCTGGATAATTTAGGAATGTGGCAGGCTAAGGGCTGGCACAGGGCATGCCTGCTGACCCATCCTGTGGGATTCCACCGGTGCCAGTCTGGATCCTGACTCACAGCAGGGGCCAACTGTAGAGTGAAAACCAGAAGCCTGGCATTTAGAGCAACACGAGAGTCAGGGCTGGAGCAAAGGTTGATGTGGAAACACCCCTGAGAGCTCCCTTCTCCATCCGTTTGCAGAGCACGGCAGGGCTGACGACCTCAGGGCACGGGACCCGGACACAGTGAGGTCTTCCCTGCCCAGGGCTGGAGGATCTTTTACCTGATTAATGTCACTTTTATTCCCCTGTAGAACATTCTTGTAGCTCAGGAGCTCTCCTATGCGATCCAGGAGTCCCATTGAACAGCAAACCAAGGATTCTTTTCAAAGAGTTATCCCACAACAAAATGGCCCTGGTAGGTCAAAATTGCTGCAATTATGGCGCGTTAATACAATCTCTCGGCGAACCAGTGGGAAAACGTTGCGAGAGATCTGTGCGTGTTTGAGCAGCACAATCGGGAGGGCTTTCTGCTGCTCACACTCCTGCAAGCCCACGCGACGCAGCTAATTCTCAGCACAGGACTCTGATTATCCGCCCCCTGCTGCTTACTCATTTCCAATGCATGGTGGACTAGTAAAGTCCTGATGGAATTATTTATATTCTAATATTAATATTACCAATGTTCCGTGTCTCAAGATGGGGGCCCGAGGTGCTTTATTAGAGAAGTGACATCCACCCTGTCTGGTCTTTGTCGTCCTAGCCCGGTAAGAGTGAGTAACGTATCAATGCTGCACAGAACAGGGGCTGGGCGGAGGCAGAACACCGTCCCTGCAGTCTCGGCACTACGCAGTGAGGGACTGGGTGACCTTGGGAAAGTGAATCAGTGGGGACGCCAAGCTCGTGCTGCACAAACAGGCTGGCTCGCCAAGACCACCTGTCCGAGGACACCAACAGGCGGGAGACAGCGCGATGCTGAAACACGAGGCAAGGCCAGAGCCCGGTTCACCGAGGAATGAACATGGGCACAGGACAGGAGGTCGCCCACGTTGGTGCTCAGCTCTGGAGGGAAGGGGCTGGAATGCCACTAGCCGGCACTGAGGAGCCCAAAACGGTCAGGTCTGCGCGGCTGACAGTGTGTGAGGGCCCAGGGGTTGGGAGGCTGGAGCAGGTGATAGGGGAAGGGAACGCAGAGAGGTGGCAGGAAGGTCGCGCCAGGCAGGGCTGGGAATCTAAAGCACCAGGGTTAGAGGTGGAGGATCAAGCAGCAGCAATGGTGATTTGGTGTCATGAAGCTGATGGCCCTGCCCCGCGGCTACGGCTCAGTGTCACAGCGCGAAGTACAGTCCTGAGGCTTCCGCTGCGACGGTCACCGGGAAGTGGGGTGGGAATCGGGGAAACACTGCAGTTTTCTTCTTCAGGTTTTCCTCTCTGTGAAATGAATGACTTGGACCAGATTTCTAAGAGTCACTCAGAGCCTAAGATTTAATTATTCTAATGATTCTGATACCCTCTATGCATTGTTCAGGCAGGCTAAATCGTATTTTGAAAAAAACCTCAGTCATCCGTGGCTTTCCTATTTCAGTTTTGTCAGAACTAACAGCAGTTACGGGGTTATGGTATTTATTTAAAAGGCACTATAAATACTGACTCTTTCGCTTAGTTTTAGTAAAAATAGAAACTCTACGCCCATTTGCCAGAACACTTAGTAGCAATAATCAGTTCCGAGAGTTTAACACGTTTAAACTGCACATCAGCAACACGTGAAAGCCCAGCACAAAGTTCAAGGGTATTTTTAATCAAAAAATGACCTGAGAATTCTTTTTGCTAACCAATTACTGTGGCTCATAATTTAAACATATGAAACATAAAAGAAACAAAACAGTTACTCGAGACATTCAGGATTTACTCTTCTTTGTAGCTGCCCAAGAAAACAGTGGGGAGGCTGAACATGTGTGTAGGTTCATGAGTAAGGACACAGGGAAGGGGCTGTGCCCCACATGTCTGTCTTCTCAAACACCTACGAGGAGATCCTTCCGGAGCTGAGGGTTTATATTTCTAGGAACCTGGAGTGAGCGCTGCAGGGCTATGGAGTGGGAAGAACACCGAGTCAGGGCTGCTCTAAACAGTGTCACCAACTGGGCAAAGTTCCACAAATCCCTCCCCTCTTCCTGGTTTTGTGCCTCATTGCTGATGAGGGGATTTAAGTCCAGCTCAAATGTTAGGATTCTGAGAGTTCAGATGGCACTAACACTTCATTCGATAAACATTTACTGCCTCCCTCTCACAGGTCAGATTTTGTGCTAAGGACGGGGGACACCAAGAGAAATGAAACAGCCCCTGAGGCATTACAGAGGCGCCTGGCCAGCTTCCGCCCAGCTGGACACGGCTGACCACTGAGCAGAACGAGGACGGGAAAATGGCAGCACGGATGCCGCTGGGACAGAGGAAAGGTCGCTTGGTGGACAGAAGAAACCAGCTAGAGACTGGCACAGTCATCGGCGCGCATGGCTTCATGGCACTAGAACAGTGTGGCACAGAGTGCGAACTCCGACCCGCTCTCGGCAAACACTGTAACGACTCTAAGCGCTTCTTTGAATCCCAATGACAAGACTAACATCACCTTCCTTGCAGGGTTGGTGAGACAATGCATGAAAAAATACTAGGAAATTCCCAGCATAACTATGGTGGCTAGATCCATTTTTACTAATATGCAAGTTACTCAAAGCTGAGAAGACAAATTTGGCAATTTTGCCTCCATGTGGCCTTGCTTAACCCTGCTGGAAGAAGTGCCGATCTTTAGCCTGCAAACCCCCAACCCTGCCTTGCCCACGGCTGTCAGAGATGGTCACGGACACAAGGGACAGCACCAAATAGCCCAGCGACAGCCAGAGAATGAGAGTTCTCTCTCCTGGCTGCCGGAAATCCGTCACACAAGGGCCTGGGCAGACAGACTTACCCTAAAGCCACGGGGCCCTGACAAGCCACACTGTCCTAAGTGAACCCA
This sequence comes from Lemur catta, assembly GCF_020740605.2. Lineage (NCBI taxonomy): Eukaryota > Metazoa > Chordata > Mammalia > Primates > Lemuridae > Lemur > Lemur catta. Next base: position 6,708,407 of record NC_059149.1, on the reverse strand, counting down.
AGGACCCTTCTTCCTCCATGGAAAGAGCAGTCTCCGCCGGCCCCATTCTCGCAGCCACACTTGCCGGGATCGGCGGCCTTTGCCCCTGAATCCTACAGGCACGTGAAGCTCAGAGGAAACACTGATTCCCGGCCCCTCATCACCGGCTGAAATGTCTCCACCTCCTGGGCGGTGGCTGGGCTGCCGCCGGGCCTGCCGTCTTTTCCCGCTCATGCGCCGGCACCACGTGCGGGTCCTCTTTCCGCGAACTGCAAGGTCTGTGTATACGTCTGCGGGGACTGGCTTGTGACCTCCCAGAATTCATATGCTGAAGTCCCAGCCCCCAATGTGACTACATTTGGAGACAGGATCTTTAGGAGGTGCTTAAGGTCAAGCGAGGTCACAAGTGAAGAATAAGTAAATATTTGGCCGAGTGATTAGCTGTGACTATATTTCAAAGTGCTCATAGATTCCTCTCAGATCTCAGTACACACTCTCTTCCTGGCGGGGACTAAAGGAGTCTCTCTTATGACGGAAACTACCGTATTTCACACACTTGCTGAAAAGGCAAAGCAGTGAGAGCTGGCCGAGCCAGTCAGTCAGTCAGTCAGTCAACAAACACTGTGCACCCCCGGGGCCAGCACTGACCCAGCCACCAAGGATGTGGCCATAAAGACAATGGACAAAGTTCACACGCCAAGGAGCTTAAAGTCTGGTGGAGAGTCCCAGATATAAAACATGCTGGAAAACAAATCAGTTAATTTCAGATGCTGCTGAGGACTATGAAAACGTGAAAATACGTCGCGTGGAAGAGAGTGAGGAGAGGCTGCCTTAGCTAGAGTGTGGAGAACGCCCGAGTGACCACCTGAGTAATGGGGCGGTGGCAGAATCCCAAGGAGAATTCCAGGAAGTGAGACCAGCAAACCCCATGGCTCTGAGAAGGGAAGAACCTTGCTGTGTGCAGAGGACGGACAGGAAGTTGTGAACCAGGGTGACAACGGGCGGAGGGAGAGGCAGGACGGGAGCGGGAGGCCCACGGCCCTGAGGGCAAGTGTGGGCTTTGCTCCGGTTACATGGGAAGCCACGGGAGACATTTTAGCACAGACGTGTGGTAACCTCATTTATGCTTTGGCAATATGGCTCTGCCTGTCGCGCGGCAGGAAGAGTATGAGGGAGCCGTGGCCGTGGTCTGGGAGAGGGTCGAAGTGGCTTAGACGAGGCTGGCTTGGGGAGAGGCGGTGGAAAATGGCCAGACTGCGGGTGGGATTTGGAGTGGAGAACACTGGGCTGAAAGAGGGATGAGAGGGAAGGAGAGGAATCGGTGACGACTGATCAAGGCTGCCTGCACGAGCAGCTGCCACGGCGGGAGGCAGGGCCAGCGGTGTGCCAGGACAGATCGTCCTTCTGCTTGAGGAGGGTCAGGGCTGGGACATGCGGTCGATGCCACGTGCAGATGAAGAGGCGGGTGGCTGCACCAGCCCAGCACTTAAGGGCGAGGGCAGAGCCAGCGGAGTCATCGGCATCCACACGGAGACAGCGAGCGTGGCGGGAGGACGGCCACACGAGAGGGACGTCCCCGCGGCACTCCGGTCCCTGGCACGGAGCCGGGAGGAGGGAGCCAGCCGGGAGGGCACACGCTGGATGGGGCACGCAGCTCCGTGGAGAGGAGCAGGTAAGTGCGGAGTCTCAACCCAGCAGGAAATGACAGTGTGTCTAGTCATGTGAGACGAGGATTCGGACAAAATAGGAATCTCTGCAGCCACTTTTTAGAAATAACAGCATTAGAGGAGATTTTAGGCCTCATCCCCAAGGGAGGAAATGGAAGAAAGATAATTCCCCAAAGACAAACAACTCTTCTGTGTAGAGGGCCAGATGGGGTTCGACTGGGGAGACACAGGGAAGTGCGGGGACAGGCCGGGTGGGCTGCAGACAGCCAGTTACGACTGCCGCTCTCCCCGCGGGAAGAGCCAAAATGAGGGGCTGTGGGCTTACACATCTGATGAACTAAATGTCCAAACCAGAATCCAGATGTAGGACTTCTCGAAGCTCCTCCTAATAACCCCACTCTGAGTTTCCTGCCCCCCACAGGCCTCCCCAATAATTCTGTTTGTGAAATTGCACTGTCATCTTCTACCTTGCACCTGGCCTCCCTCGCTGAGCCGCGCCCGGTCTAGCAGATATCGAACAAGTGATTATTGACCCAGTCAATCTTCAGACGGCTAATAGGTTAAGAGATTTGAAAGTTGGTTTATCTTGAAAATTGGAGATTTGTATTCATGTTAAGAATATTGCTGTGGAATATTCTATTAGAGAGGCTGAGGTTTTCAAGGGCATTAAGCACACTAAGAATGTATCATCACATTATATAACTAGAACATTTTAAAACCAGATATAACTGCAGCATAGCCAGACATTAGAATCTAATGCTTACATAAACAAAACAAATAAGTGGATACACACACACATATATGTATAAATGTGTGTATACATACATATATTTGTACATGTGTGTATACATATACACAGAATATTCATTGTTTTACTGTCTTCATGGATCACGAAAACATATACACTCCTAAAATAAATATTCAAGAGTATTTATGTATGATATTATACTTCAAAATCATCTGAATTATAATTTTTCTACCCTTTAGAAATTTTCAGCAATGTATAAGCAGGGAATATAATTAAAACATTTTATGCCTGTGAGATTAAAATGCTTTCTAGATGATTTTTCATATTCGAATTATTTCAACTTGCTTATTCAGACTTTAAATCCAATGAGAGAAGTGTCTTTCTTTAAAATATACATATACATATACCAGTAAGCACTCTACTCCCCGTGCCCAGCAAACAGGCATGCTACAGAGCACCCCTGGAGAGAACAGGGAGGGAAGGCACGGTAAGTCCGCAGATGGGGAGGCAGTAACCGGAGGGGTTTACCGCCCCGAGGTCTTGATTTTGTCTCTGAATTGGGCACGGAGGCCACCTGCCGGGAGAGACCGTGGTGGAGGTTTGGAGATTTCAAATAAGCTCTGAAAGGTCTGTTCCCAGGGAAGAGGAAACAGTGTTTTACAGAGATACCCAGGAGGGCCGAGGCTGAGTTAAGAGCCAAGGAAGGATTCTGCTATCAGAAGGATCGGGATTCTCTGCACCAGGATCCCTGCGCCGTGGTCACGGGAACAGATGTGAAGACCACACCATGCGTCTGGGTTCAACGCAGGAGGGCGGGGACCCGAGGGCACTAATAGGGGATGGACTGAAGACAGAGGGACACGATGCTGCTTGGCCGAGTGAGCAATGAAACTCGAAGACAGGAAAGGTTGATAAGACAGTAACGTGTGGATCTAAGGACTGAAGCCATTAACACCAAACAGTAACATTTTTGGAAGGCGTACTATGCACCAAGCATTGTGTTAAGCATTTAATGTACATTATTTCACTTATTATTCATAGTAAGTTTATGCAGTATATGCTAAGAGTTTTTCTCGTCCAGGCTCAGAGAGGACAGATAAAGTATCCAAGGTCATACGCTAATAAAGGTGGGACAGGAAGCCTCAGCCCCCGTCCTCTCTGCTACAGCACTGCGTGGAGGACAGCTAACGTGGGGGAAGAAACCACTGTGACTTTAGAAAGCTGTGGTCCAGCCATGAGATTCCAGGTGGAAAGGAGGAAAGGGGCATTGCTGGGGAGGGGACAAGATGGTCCAGAGGTTGGAGCTGAATGGCATGAACCTCAAAGGACACAATGGCTAATTCGGAGCAGAGAGGTGGAAATTTTGACATGGCATAAAGTAGAAGGACGTCAACATTTCTTCTCGATCCCTTGAAGCTTAGAGTGAATGAAAATAAGGAGAAGCCACTAAAAAAAAATGCCCATATGAGTTGATACGGGATCACTTCTACTTATAATGTAAACACACAGATACAAAGACACACCATAACACCATACGATGGGAATAAGGACTGTGTCTCTATGAAGGATCTCGTGTCGAGGCATTACGATGTGTACTTGGGAGAGTGTTACTCTCAGTCTTCCTTTGCAATCTAATTCTCTCCGCCTCCTCTCAGAAAACTTATTTTCACACCCATTTAGTAACTTGCTGCTCCCATAAAAGGTTCCATGTTACTTGTGCTGGTTCCTCCATCTGGAATGTCCAACCCTCAACTGTATTTATCCAACTTCTCTCTTGTTTGGACAAAATTCCACCTTCCAAGCAATGTTTTCCTGCCTTCTTCAAACTGAATTACGTGCTCCCTGTTATAACAAATACACAGCACTTTTATTTGTGCTTCAAAATGCCTCCCCTGCCTTTCATAGGTTAGAAAACAATAACTCATCTTCACTGAAAACGTATTTCCTACCAGGCTTAGAACTGGTGCCTTGTAAGTGGATTATCTTCTCTAAACCTCATACATGCCCCATGTGGAAGATAACTGCCATCAGCTCTACTTCATAGATGAGGAAACTGAGGGTCAGAGAGGTTACGCTACTTGCTTAAACTCACACAAGCAAACAGTGGAGAACCCAGAATTCAAACACAGACACCGTGATGCCCACTCTTAGTCTTGTGCTCAACCCCTGTACTGTACTTATACCACATTTACAGATTTACAGTCTGTAAGTCTTATGCGCATTCTAAACAGTGAGTGCAGGTTAAGATCTGAGTCTAATTTGTCTTTGTATTTTCTTGAGTGGCTATGAGAGTGCGAACAGCCTGAATGAGGGAGGTAAATGATTCTGGATCACGACGTTCAGTAAGGGAAAACCTTGTTTCTAAGTGTATAAATCACGGTGACAGAGGGTAAGGTATCAGAAGAGAATAGGCTTAGAAGTGTGAAATATTTGGCAGAGGCTGAGTGGAGGGAGAAGGGGAACACAGTGGTACAGTATGAAACGTACACTAATGAAACGTGAGCCGTACCAGCGCTGCAAGAGCATCACTAGACCAGGTCTCTGTTGATGCACACCTGTGTGAATGTGTTCGTGTATATGTTCATGAAGTCATTTTCTTATCCTGAAGACTTTGGTGTTTCTTATATTATTTTCTTAATACCACACCAACGCACAACCTGTAAATGGCATATATTTTTTCCAAAAATAAGTAATGTTAAAGGAAATCTGCATTGATCTATAATTTGTGCTAAATGAAAGCCTTTGTTTTTGTAAGTGTGTCGTGGTACTGAGAGCCTACTAGCAAGGACAGGCATGAGATGTGCTTTCACAATAACTTCTTTTTTAGAAAGATGCCCTGAGTATAGAGTATGTGCGCGTATTTACACACAAAAAAATTAAACATAACTGTATGTTGGGGCTGCAGTCTCCAGGCTGTGTTGCACAGCTACTCTGCGTGTCTGGGCTGCGGTCTCCAGGCCGTGTTGCACGGCTACTCTGCGTGTCTGGGCTGCGGTCTCCAGGCCGTGTTGCACGGCTACTCTGCGTGTCTGGGCTGCGGTCTCCAGGCCGTGTTGCACGGCTACTCTGCGTGTCTGGGCTGCGGTCTCCAGGCCGTGTTGCACGGCTACTCTGCGTGTCTGGGCTGCGGTCTCCAGGCCGTGTTGCACGGCTACTCTGCGTGTCTGGGCTGCGGTCTCCAGGCCGTGTTGCACGGCTACTCTGCGTGTCTGGGCTGCGGTCTCCAGGCCGTGTTGCACGGCTACTCTGCGTGTCTGGGCTGCGGTCTCCAGGCCGTGTTGCATGGCTACTCTGCGTGTCTGGGCTGTGGTCTCCAGGCCGTGTTGCACGGCTACTCTGCGTGTCTGGGCTGCGGTCTCCAGGCCGTGTTGCACGGCTACTAGAGAACAGTGCTGCACCACAAGAACCAAATGGGAGCCACATTGTAATTTTAACTTTTCTAGAAGCCACGGTAAAAAAAAAAATAAAACTGGTGAAATTAATTTTAATAATATATTTTATTTCACCTAACCTATCCAAAATACTATCATTGTAACACATAATCATATAAAAATATTAATCAGAAATGCATGTCACTTTTTTCATGCAAACTGGTGCAAATTTGGTGTACCTTTTACACTTACAGTTTCCCTTTGTGCAGACTGGCCACATTTCAAGTGTTCAGCAGCCGTATGTGGTTAGTGATTATATTAGACAGTTCTGTAACGGAGCATTAGAGTTGGACAGGCTGCTTCGATGCCATTATTTTACAGACTAGACGCTAAGGCTCAGAGAGGGTAAGTGACTTGCTTAATCCCACTCAGGTCTAATGCAAGGTGGGTGCAGTTTCCTGTTCTGGCCTGTTCCCCGCACTGTTCTGCGTCTGAATGGGGTGCAAGCAGACAGGGTGGCACAGACGTGAAATCACTCTTTTACACCTGCTGACACAGAAGCAACATAATGGCACCATGTGGTCCCAATTCTCATCTCACAAATGAGGAAACTGAGAAAAAGAAACGGAGTGAGGCATTTAGAGAGGGTGTCCTGCTCTAAGCTACTGCATGGGAAACCTGAGCCTCTGAGGACAGCTGCCTTTAGAAGGACCCTGAACCCAGGCCTAAGCTGGCATCCTACCCCCGAGATTACAGCAATCAATTTTTCAGTTCAAGATGAATCCTTCATCTTCAAATACTCACACTGAAACACCCACGTCAATATTGCCCTGCATACATTTTGTGCCTGTGCATAAGAGCTAAGTCATTCCTTTATCTGGAACTAGATTTCTGCCAACATCTAGTTTTTTTTCCCCAAGTCAAACAACCACAGGAAACCTTTCCTGCCTAGTCCCAACCACTTAAGTGGAGCCAGGTTCCTGTGAGTCTATTTATAGGGCTGTCTAGGAGTTGAACAGACTGGGCTGAGAATTCCTGGGGTGAAGTATTTGGTGCCTGATGTCTAGAATTCCAGCTTTACACAATTTGTTTTTAGATGCAAGGATTTCCATAAAAAACAAAGCCAGGCATACAGACCTGTTTCAGAAGTGAAAGACAGGAAAAAAGTGTTTTTTTTTTTTTTGTTTTTTTTTTGAGACAGAGCCTCGCTTTGTTGCCCAGGCTAGAATGAGTGCCGTGGTGTCAGCCTAGCTCACAGCAACCTCAAACTCCTGGGCTTAAGCGATCCTACTGCCTCAGCCTCCTGAGTAGCTGGGACTACAGGCATGCGCCACTATGCCCGGCTAATTTTTTTTATATAGATTTTTAGTTGGCCATATAATTTCTTTCTATTTTTTTTTTTAGTTGAGACGGGGTCTTGCTCTTGCTCAGGCTGGTCTCGAACTCCTGACCTTGAGCGATCCACCCACCTCGGCCTCCCAGAGTGCTAGGATTACAGGCGTGAGCCACCGCGCCCGGCTGGAAAAAAGTTTTTTAAAAGGGGAAATCATCCTGATAAAATGGTTTTATAGATTTTTTTTGAAAGCCATGCTATTTTCTCTGATGTTTACTACCAATCCATGATGTGCAAACAATATGATCACAAAAATAAGAAAATAATAAAAGAGAACAATACATCATTGCAATGGGATAAATAGCGACTCCCAAAAGATATGTCCACCTAGAACCTCAGAATGTGACCAGATGTAAATAGAGTCTTTGCAAATGTAATTAATTAAATTGAAGACATCAAGGCGGTGGCACCCGTGAGATTGGATTAGGGTGGAGCCTTAACCCAATGACGGCTGTCCTTATAAGGGACAGAAAAGAAGGAAACAGAGACAAAGAGAAAACCAGCATATGAATGTGAGACTCAGATTGGACTTTTGTAGCTATAAACCAAGGAACACCAGAAACCACAAGAAACTAAGAAGGATTATTCCCTAGAGCCTACAGACGGAGCATGGCCTTACCAACACCTGGATTTCTGACCTGTGGTCTCAGAAGCTGTGAAAGATACATTTCTATTGTTTTAAGCCACCCAATTGTAGTTCGTTATGGCAACCCTAGGAAACAAACACAGCTACACACAACCTCACCACTGTAACCCATCAGCCGCGTGCCTCCTTACCGTGTGTCTTACCTGCACACGTGCCTGACATGCTGTGGCCAAGATTCCATTTCGACCTCAGTTAAGCAGGAGGGAAGCTATTACTTCCGGAGATTGTGCAATGGGTAAGACCCAGCAAGGACCTGCTGTTGTGACTTTTCCTTTTGTCCTTCTGTGTGTGGTCTCCATCCTCTTTGTCTCAAGAACCACCCATGAATGAGAGGATGGGGTTGAAATGAGGTGAAATTTATAATTTATTGCAAAAGAAATGCAAAAAAAATTAATATTAACTTTTTGACATTTCAAGACATGATTGTGCAGTGACACCATGGCCATGGGAGCTCGGCTATTGTCTAGAATGAGAATTTTTCAAACTTCAATTATTTTTCCTGTCATTAACCCTCAGTTCACCCCTCAAATCTATACTTCTGAGTTTATCAAAAACCAAGCGTGACCAACTGAGCCCATGGCCTTCTCTTAGAGATAGAAACACCCCTCTGTCCCCGACGGCACAGCTTTTGTCAAGGAAACGTGCTTCCCGACGTCAAACAGAGGGGCTGCTGCAGGGGAAATTACATGCAACCCCTGGGCCCCTGGAGGGGGTATGGAGAGAAAGGGGCAGCCGGAATATGGGGGTGTTTGGGCTGAAGTGCAGTGAGGATGTGACACTCCCAACACACAGGGCCTCCCCCACTCCACAACCGGCTCATGGGCGACCCGGTATCAACCCGAAGTGCAGCAACATGGACGTGACCTGCAGCGCAGCGTGGGCAAGCTAAGAGGCCGGGAGGTTTAGCTTTCCCGAGCTTGCCTTGCTTCCTCCACAGCACAGAGGGGTCAGAAACATCCGTGAGGCTGGCTGGCTGCTTCCCAGAGCGGCTGGCTAAGTGGGGTGAGGTGATCGTGCAGGAATCAGTTCAAGACAGCTTCGCCAGGCAGGGGTAACCAGTCACAGTCACAGTCACAGGACAGGAGCTGAGGCGAGTCCAAGTAGCCAGGAGCACCACGAGGCTCTCTCCACGTTCAGGAAGCAGCGGGCCATGAACTGCCCCAGCTGCGGCCACAGACACCACCAGGGAAAGCAACCAGGTGGCAGAGTGACATCAGCACTGATGAAGGACACTGAGCCTGACGACCTCTTCCCTTGACCATGAGGTTGCCCAGCCCATGACTGTCCGTGTCCACTCAGTGCATCCTCCGAGGGGTGGTTGGGAAGGTGGAAATGACAGAGAAGTAAAAAGGGCAGGAACATGATCTTTAATAAAAAAGTTGTGGGCAGGGGCCAAAGAAGAGACAGGAGCAAGGATGCCAAAGATGGAGCATTGTCTATCGTCTAAAGGAATTGTTTAAATATCAGATACGACTAAGCTTTAAACACCACTGGACTGAATAAAGTTAACTTGTTTTCGGTCCACCAGCAGGTAGAGAGGTTCATGGCAAAGATCCTACAGGTCCAGACAACAAAACACGTCAGGGCTCTATGCATCTAAGCACAGTGGGAACGAGTGCAGGGCCCTCGTTGTCCCAGGCTGTCCCCCTAAAAACAGCTACAGAGAAATACTTTCTATTTTCTCTCACCTCCATTTTTCACAGTCCAGAACTCTCCTTATAATACCAATGCTGGAGAAAGATTATATTCCCACCCTTAAGTTCACTCAGCAATGCAACAGTGAGCCACGGCAATCAGGTTACGCATCCAGCAGTTATTTACAGTAATTACGAGGCCCCGGGAGCTCCGATTCTGTGAGCAAGGGGCTTGGCAGGGAATGCACACCGTTTGCAGGTGAAGGTTTGCTTTCGTGGGGAACCGTTTGGTGTGGTGATCTTAAGCCCAATTACCTTCTTTGCATTCATGATACCTTCTGATCACTTGACAAAAAAACAATCAAACATCAATAATCTCACAAAATTCACTTGAGTATAAAAGCTTCTAAGGAATGGAGCCACCCACAGTTACAGAGAAGAAGAGGATGCCCACGCATGATTTAGTTTGCAATCAGCTTGCTGCAAACTCTGAGGAGCCTGGCACCCACGTCCCTTCAGCACCTTGCGCGTCATTCGTGGTATGCTAATTTGTGCATGTTTGTGGAGGTTCTGTAGTGACATTGCTCTCATCCAATCATGTGTCCCTATTCCGCCTCCCCACTTAGATGTGGGAGATCCTCTCAAGGGACGGGCAGCAACGTCCCAGAGGCCCACGAGGCACCCGATCAGCTGCTAGCACAGATAACTACATTTTAAAAATCTGGTGAACGACAGATAGTATTCCCAGATTTCCTCTCCCAAATCTGTACACAGCAACTCCATTTGTGTTCGTTCTGAGAGGCCCATGTAGCAAAGGCATCAACAGATAAAAAATGGCTTGGGGAACGATTTTCAATAAACCTTAGTCATTGCTTCGACCAGGGACACAAACACAAGTGGTGAGGATGACTAGGGAAAACCCCGTCACTGCTTCCTTTTTCTTACCCTCTGCCCCCAGAGCAGCCCACCTGCTCTCCGTGACTGGGTTCCTGGTGAAGAACACCCGACCTGCCCACACACAGACACAGCAATCAACCCCATTCCCTGTACTGCAGCTACACTAAATATTTATCTAAAGTAATTCTCATCAAGAGAGTGGAGCAATGTCGCAGACAGAGCATCAGACTGAAATCTGGAAGTCCTGGGTTTGAATCTCTGCCCCGTGATTTACTAATGTCATTACGTGGCCTCAGAATGTCACACGGCGCCTTCAATGACCTTGTCTTTGACTTTGGCATCATTGGTCAAGAAATGGCTTCTAAAAAATATCTGCTACTTCAGGGTAAATGACTGGTAGACACAACCTTGGTGGATGTGCTCCGAAAGGACAGCTTTTTAAAGCCAAACAGTAGTCTAATCAGTAGAAGTTGGAGAGGCAGAAAGATTTCTGAGTTCCGGAACATGTGGAGGCCCCCTTACCACTTGCAGAAACAGCGTCAGGGGCTCCGGCCCATTTCCAAAGGTCATGGATGTCTGACTAAGTTTCCTGTTCGACTGTCTTAAGGTGTGTCGTGCAGAACCGTGAGCAAGTCTAGCACTCAAAATTTAGGAAATTTCCAGAAATGTCTGCAAGGGTTCAGATGTGCCTCTCCATACTTGATTGCTTTTTAATTTAGTGGACGTGAGAAAATGTCCTAGTAGAAACTGGAGAGTGTGTAAGCACAACCACACACACAGGCACAGCCGCGCACCGTTTCTGTCTTTCCTCCTGGAGAAACGGTGCTGCACTCACGGACTGATTGCAAATGAAAAACTGAGTCCACGGAGCAGTGGGGTGAGCGTGGTTCACAAAAGCTTTCGGTTTGGGGAGAGACCAGCATCCCTGACACGAAGCCCGAGGGCGTCTCACGTCCCGCACATCCATCATGGGTTTCAGCCGGCGCTCAATTTATTCTGACAGACACAGTCAAAATTGCCTTTTAATGGGGTTTTTTGGTGTTCAGAAGGTCAGCTTTAAATGCCTTCACAGTCCTTCAGCTGCTTTCTGTTATTCTTTCAGGAAAACAAACAACAAGTTAGAAAAGGAGGATAATTTTCTGTGCCTGCTAAAGCTTTGGGGGCTATTAGAGGAGAAAAATAGGAGCACAATCACAGGCACAGCTCGTAATTAAACAGGGCAGCTCTGAGTGCCAATGAGAGTTGCTGACGGTGGAGCCCCCGCGGGGACGGTTGGTCTCAGATAATCAAGACGCAATCCAACAGGAGCATTCCGGGCACCGAGGAAGCTTTCGTGAGGGATTGAGGCCCCAGGATCAATTTTAATTTCGCTAAATTCAAAGATGCAATTGCCAAGTTTTTAAATGAAAACTTTTCATCTTTTTAACAAACACCTCCCTCCAGAGGGAGTCACAGTACCTTCTTCTGATCTAAGAGCTGCCGAATGCTGGACTAGATATCCTTAAAAAGTAATTGCTTCTTTAGCTGAGACTTGTATGTACAGTCCCTGAAAAAAAAAATCACCTTCAAAAGTTCCAAAACGAGGAAGAGAGTTTGAGTCTTAAATATAAAATATAATGAAATAGATTAAAAAAAAAACCTCTGCAATTCCCATTCCCACACGGGTACACAGAACTCCTGAAATGTCTTCTCTGTCTCGAAACTACATTTCTCAGCCAAGTTGCCAGCGTTGGAGGAGGGGTGAGAGGGAGTGCCACGGTAGTGGTCCAAAATAAAATAACATAACATTATTTGCAAGTTACTCTCAGAATGGAGCAATTTTAGAGACATAATAAAAGTCAACAGGTATCCTGGGAACTGCTCAGCACCGCATCAGAATTAATGACGGTGAGGCTCACTCCGACCGAGGAGGCCGACATCCTCAGTACCTGTGTCATTTCCAAAGTCAAGTCTCTGCATCGACCAGTGTCTGGACAAAGTGACGGAAAACAAGGCGCTAACGTGTAATTCCTTAAAGGTTGTGCACCCACTGTGCTCTGCCTCCCCAAAAAGAGAGGGAGAGATTAATGTGATTCAGAGAATTGAAATTCATTTCAGAAACATAAATCCCCCAATGATGCCATATTAAAATATTAATACTTACGAGGTGGGTCATCGGCTGCAACAGAAACTATGGAATAGAAACAGCCACTGAGACAATGCAGGCCATGGTGACCACCTGGGACAACCACTCTCGTGACTCTCGTGTGGAGGGGCCCTTTCTGCCCTCACCGTGCACAATGCACCCACCTCGGGGAGGCCTGTGAGTGAAATAACGCACACGATGGTGCTGTGACTTCGGAGGTGTTGGGAAGACTTTCTTGCCAATGCAGGTAATGAAATACTGTCCAAGCTCAGAACAGAGGGGGATTCTGTCGTTTGCAACCACATGGATGAACCCAGAGAACGTTGTGCTAACTGAACTAAGCTGGGCGCAGAGAGGAAAATATCACATGATCCCTCTTACATGTGGAATCTAAAATAGTCAAATTCATCAAAGTAGAGAGTGCAAAGGTGGTGACCAGAGGCTGGGGTGGGGGTGGATGAGGAAAGGGCAGATGTTGGTCACAGGTTACGGAGATTCAGTTAGGCAGGAGGAATAGGTCCTGGTGACCTGCTGCATAACACGGCGACTTAGTTAAAATTATGTATTGTATGTATCATAATTGCCAAGAGTGGATTTTATATGTTCAAACCACAGAGAAATGATAAATATGTGAAGTGATGGATATCTTAATTAGCCTAATTCAATCATTCCATGATGTATACATGTAACAAGATACCATGTTATGACCCATAAATACATGCAATTATTATTTGCCAATTAAAAATAAAATTTTAAAAAACAAACAAGTCTTGCATTTGTTTTTAATTTATATTCATTCAATGGGTGATGGAGTCTTGCACCGCACAGTTGAAGTAAGGGTTAAAAACCACCTGTGCTGGGGAGGACAGTCACTGAGTTGTTCTGCAGGAAAGTAATCTGGGATCAGACACTGAGAATGTGTCGTTCTAAGGAAGGGCAGAGAGAGGCCTGGGAACCGGGAACATAAGATGCTTTGAGGGCAGAAGAGGCATCAGGAGAAACAAGCGGACTCGTTAAAGTCAAACCACCCCCTTCCAGCTTCCCGTTTGCCAGGCTGTGCCGGACACGCAGGAAACAGAGCAAAGGCAGGGTGCTGGGCGGTGGCTGTGCCCGCCATTGGGATTTCTCTCCAGCAGGGAAACGCTGAGCGGATGTCTGGGGAGGATGATGCGGGAGGAACAGAAGGACAATGAATAGAGCGCACACTACATAAATACCAAGCACAGCAGAAAGGCTCTCGTGAGTTCAGTCTGCTACACAGTTGCGAGCAGTCAAATACATCCCTGGGAAGTCATCACACCATGATGGAAATGTCACTCTTAGTCCCAGCAACGGCACCCAGTCCCAGGTAGGCTCACGCTGGCAGGCTGCAGGGCGCCCTCCGGCCACCCTTCTCCCCGATGAGGCCTGGAGGGGCGCGGAGAAACATCAGCCACTCTGTGGAGGGGATTCCTGCATCCGGCTTTGCTGTTCTTTGACCTTTCCCTATTTCTTCTGTCACTGCCTTGTGCATCTGTGATCTAGCTGTGAAAACTGGGGATGTGAAAATTGCAGTCCGACAGTTTCCCGTGGGGCCCTGAACGAGATAGAGATGGTTTTGAGGCAGTCTAGGGACAGGACTCGGGCCCCAGTTCTGACCAAGGGAGGCCACGTGGGACGGCGTGACCCAGCCTAATTCACTCTAGAAGAGCAAAAACAAAAACAGAAACAAACAAGTGACCGCCTAGATGGGGAATTCAGCCCATACCGATATAAGGATGGGGCCAAAGTGTCTCTTGAGTAACATTTTCCAAGACCACTAAAACAGGACCACGACAGCAGGATGCCACCACTCGCTGACAGGGAACCTAGCCACACAGAACCAGACCCATCTGCACCTAACCACTGATCTGACCCTGACTTTCCCCTCATTATAATCTCATTTTAATACTAAAAACCACACCCAGAGGTGGAAATTTCGTGTGCTAATGAGACATGCAACACAGGAAGAATGGTGCGATAGAATTACATAGGTACAAGAGGAATCTCCACCTCTACATGCTTGTGCATGGCCTTTTCCCACCTAAGCGTCTTTAAAACTCTCCCGAACTCCCCTGGGGGAGCCCACTGAGGGGTTTTCTCATGGGCAGCCTCCCTTGTGTTCCAACACAAGTTTTGCCTGCGACTGCTGTCGGGCCTCTTGTTAATTTCTACCACAGAAAGCTCAGGCGCTTGCCCGCAGCGGCCTGTGCAGCCCGGGCTAGGGACACGCACCCGGCGGCTCTGAGTCCCTGCTCTTACACAGGAAGCGCAAGCCCACCTAGGGATCCAGGCTTTGGAACTACTACCATCTTGTCCCTGGGTTTCCTAACAACCCCCCATAGGGGTGCCATGGAAGCACAGAATCCCATTTTTCTCCGGGTCAGCCAAGGTGAAGTTGGATTTTTCCCAAATAACTTCTTGTACAAAAAATAAAGGGGGCAGAAGGGAAAGTGGGTGACAGAAGGCAAGAAAACACACACACACACACATACACACACACACACACATGCACACGCAATGAAGCTACACAGAATCTGTATTTGAATTCCTGTCTATCTGTTTCTAACCCTCATAGCTTTTGACAGTGGGTGCATGTTTCAAACTGGAGTCCTTTTGTTACATGCACACACAGACAAACACACACACATTCTTTCTATATACTGTTGTACATTATTACATAATAGAAAGATCTAGGAGAGAACACAGAGTGAAAAGACGGTTTTTAAAAAGGGAAAAAAAATTGAACACAAATATCCTCCTTCCTGTGTCCTCTCCCTTGCCCTCATGTCTTAGTGTGGATGGACGGCTTTGCAGGTGTGAAGCCTGGGGGCACGGCAGAGCCCCACACGTGTGTGCATTAGTGACACTTGAAAAGACGCCCACCAAGTGCTCCAACAAAGACTCCACCTTGACTGCACAGGGGCAGCCTCCTTATTCCACGAGTTGCCTCCCTTTGTAAGGTTCTGATCACAAATACGAACAATCAGTACCTGCTAAAAGCAACTAAAAAAAAAAAAAAAATTTTTTTTTTTTTTTTTGATATCTAGGTTTGGTTTGCCAAGTAATTTTAAAGACATATCAGAAACTTGTCTTGATAGTTCCAGGAAGTTCTTGTTTAAGGAAGAAAGAAGTAGTTTTTTTTTGTCAACTTAGTTCACTTTAAAATAAAAAGGGATAGCATATACTACAGCAAACTGCAAGAAAACAATATATATGACTTGCTTGAGATTCATAGACTTTATAAGTCAAACTTTCTCAATAGTTAAAAGAATGACTAATGTTAGTGAAAGGATGGCATTACTAATAAACCATCTAGGCAGAAAAATAAGCTATCTAACAGAAAGAAAAAAAGAGAGAAAAAAATCATAGCCCTTTGTTTGATTAGCCACCAGTGGCTTAACTCATTGTTTTTAAGATAAAACCCCTGTGGCTTCTCTAGGAGTTTGTTTTCCCAGCACTTGAGAAGAATTGAAAAGCCTGACCCTTCCCCACATCTGCCAGGGCCACATTCCAGGACCCAGGTAAAGTCAGACTCACAGAGAAGAGGAAGAGAGAGAAACAACAGACATAGCTGCTTCACAGCTGCCCTTTGCTATCAGCTGAAGCAATCACTTTTTTTCTTTCTCTTTATCCCTATGAAACTGCCCCCAGCCCCTTATCTTTGGGGACAGCAGTTCTTTCTTTCTTTATTTCATGTGCTGAGCCCTTTCCTCCCTCTTTCTCTCTCAGAAAGTAAAATAGTCTCTTTACTTCTTTCTATCCTAATCTTTGTTTTGAGAATTCATTCCCATACCACGCTACCAGTTCCCACCCTAACAGCTCAATCACAATAAGAATTATTCTGTAAATGTGTTAAATATTTCCAATATCTTTAGAGATCTGTGTCAAGGTAGCAGATAAAATAATCTGTCTGAGGAGAAAAGTGTAGCAAAAGTTGGCAAGGGACACAATCAGCACTGAAAACTCTTCAAAACAAAGAGGAGATAGTTGAGGTTTTGGTGTCACAATATAATGGAAAAGAAGTCAAACTTTCTGTAAAAAGAATTTACATTTATTTTGGTTAAGTGAATTCTAAAATCTTATTAGAGAAATAGGAAGGAGTAAAAGCTCAGAAATTTTCACATACTTTAAACATATCAAGAATTTGTGCAGAAATGAATTGTTTTAAAGCCCAGGATTTTGGTCACCTTATTCTTTTTTATTTTGTAAGACACTGCTTGGGTAGTATTGGCAGACAAAAAGCTATAAACATTTAATGTACACAACTTGACGCGCTGAGAGGAAAACATGCCCCTGTGAAACCATCACCACGATCTATGCCGTACCCATAGCCCCCAGCAGTTTCCTCTGCCCTCTTGGTTTATCGTTACTATTTTGATTGTGATAAAAACACAACATAAGATCTACCCTCGTAGCAAATTTTGAAGTATACAATACAGTATTGTTACCTATAAGCACTCAACTATACAGTAATCTCTAGGACTTATTAGTCAAGGGTACAAAGTTTTAGTATTTTTTTAAATTAACTTTACAAATTTTGGGATCCGGGACAGTGAAAGCTGATATTATAAAAGTGAAGTGAACCTATTTTCTCCTCCTAAGGTGGCTTTATACTCTTTGGTTGAAATTTAAACTTGTAAAGATATTGTGACCCTGAAGAAGTAGGTGAGACAATAAGGTTGTCAAATTCAGCAAATAAAAATACAGGGTGCTTGATTAAATCTGAATTTTGGATAAACAAATGATTTTTTAGTAAAAGTATGTCCCAAATATTAGATTTTTATTAAATACTCAGCTAAACATTATTTGTTGTTTATTTGAAATTCAAATTTAATTGGTAATTCCATATTTTAACTGACAACCTTACAGGCCATAAAAAAATTCATACTTGTACCAAATGGCTCACTGTTCTAGTGGGTGAACATGAAATGATATAAGGCATTCAAAAAGTGATTATCGTAGTCTATCAATGACAAAGAGTAGGTGAAAAAATAAACATTTAGTTGTCTTCATTTGTGTAGCTAAGAGGGACATCACACACACAGAGACAACTCGGGTTCCAGAAGACTAGAGAAGCCAAATATTTCGGCAGAGTATTCGGCTGTCCTAACTTTCTCACTAGACCAAATAGGGTCATCCCTTTAAGACAAATATATCTAGTTAACTCTATTCGGTACCAATGTAAAATATTTTCTTTCCAAATATGATACACAAGTGTTCTTCCTTTATAAGAAAGACGTTGCCGAGTTGTGCCAAGGTCAGCCTCTTATCTAGAAAACGCATCCCCTAGTGGAAGGCTATTGCTTTGCTCTCCATTCCTCCGTCCAAGGGGAATTTGCACCAAGATAAGAGGACTGGAGGGAATGTCTACAATAAACTGCCAGATTTAGAAGAGGAGCACTGCTGTGCATATGCTCAGAAGGGGCAGAGATCATTTACATTCTAGAAGTTCTGAAACTTCACATACAAGCCATATTTCATGATAACAAAATGACTATCCTAGTTTCCCTAGGGAAGATATTTAAAGGACACCAAAGTTTTTTCTGAGTTAAAAAAAAAAAAAAAAAAAAAACCTTTTCCAAAGCAAAAGAAATAATCAACAAAGTGAACAGACAACCTGCAGAATAGGAGAAAATATTTGCAAACTATGCATCTGACAAGGCACTGATATCTGGAATTTACAAGGAACTCGAACAACTCAACAACAAAAGAGCAAATAACTAAGCAACCCTATTAAAAAGTGGGCAAAGGATATGAATAGACATTTTTCAAAAGAAGACATACAAATGGCCAACAGGCATATGAGAAAACACTCCACATACTAATCATTAGAGAAATATAAATTAAAACCACAATGAGATATCATTTTACACAAGTCAGAATGGTCATTATCAAAAAGTAAAAAAATAACTTATATTGATGAGAATGCAGAGAAAAGGGAAGACTTGCAAGCCATTGGTGGGAATGTAAATTAGTACAACTTCTATAGAAAACAGTAAGGAGATTTCTCAAAGAACTAAAAATAGAACTGCTATTTAATCCAACAATGCTTCTACTGGGTAGCTACCCATAGGAAAAGAAATTAATACATTAAAAAGATACCTGCACTTGTATGTTTATTGCAGCATTTACCTGCACAAAAGCAAAGACATAAAATCAATGGTGTAAATAAATTATTGTATACATATACAAGGGAATACTATTCAGCCATAAAACAGAATGAAATCATGTCTTTTCCAGCAACATGATGGAACTACAGGCTATTATCTTAAGTGAAATAACTCAGAAACAGAAAGTAAAATATTACATGTTCTCACTTATAAATGGGAGCTAAATAATGTGTACATCTGGACATAGAACGGAATAACAGACATTGGAGACTCAGAGGCGGGGAGTGGGGGAGGCGGATGAGGGATGAGAAATTCCTTACTGGGTACAATGCACACTATTTTGGTGATGGTTATACTGAAAGTCCAGATTTCACCAATACTCAATAAATCTATGTGACAGAACTGCACTGTACCCCCGAAACTTATGCAAATAAAAAAAGAGGTGTGAGTAAACAAAGTTAAATCTTTTCTACTTGTCTTCATGTTAAAGTCTTTGTAAGTGTGTAGCTGTCAGAATGAAAGTGTAGAAGTGTTGGAAATTTGGTTGGAAATTCCTTTGTGTTCTCTTGTGAGCTATCAGGTGTGGGTATAAATTTCTTGGCAGACTTAGATTTCCTGTCCATTTCTCTGCGGCTGGTTTCCCATCTGTTTGATCAAGCGCACGCCCACATGCTGGATTAGAGCTGACCCCAAGTGGTCCCGAAGCTGTATTCTGCCTTCTATTTTCACTTTTGGAAGCAAAGAACGAAGACGGCCAGGAGCACTGCCTGACCGTGAGTAGCCATAGTTGGCTCAGTTCCATCACAGACGAGATGCCTCAGACTGAGGGTACTTTGCCTACAAAATTTATATATACATACATATATATACTTCACACTTGGAAAACCACATTCCTTTAGAAATGTCGGTGGCCCCTCCATCCTGAGGGCAGCGTGATGGGGAATATCCCACGGGTCACTTACTGATTCACTAAACAAACATTTCTTTAGTGCATATCAAGTGCCAGACATTGTGCTAAGTGTTAAAAACGCAGTGACGAAACAAAGGCATAAGGCATCATGCGGCCACCACACAACTCTCAGTGCAGAGGGAAGGCACGTGAAAGGTGACAGCTGGCCATGGCAAGGAGCACCGCAGTAGCTCGGGGGCCACGGGGATGAAGGAGGGAGCCCAGCCCGGATGCACTGCAGAGAAAGCTCCCCAGAAGATGCTCTAGAGAGAAATCTAAAATTGAGTACAGAAATCTACCCAGTGAAGTGTGTGTGTGTGTGTGTGTGTGTGTGTGTGTTGGAAAAAAGACAGGAGTAAGGGCAGTGTTCCAGGACTGAAACTAACGCAAAGGAAGAAATATCATCTCAGTAAGGATGGAGTGTAAACCGAGGCTGAGAGTTTTTAGAGGTGAAGCTGAAGAGGAAAACAGAAACCAGATCCCAAAAACCTTTCCAACAATATTAAGTTTAAAATTTCTCCTGAGGGCAATACTGAGCTTATGAAGGTTTTTAAACCAGGGTAATGGCATAATGAGATTTGTATTTTACAAAAATCTCTCTGGTTGCCAAGTGGAAAACGGATTGAAGAAGGAGACCATTTAGGAGGCACTTACAGGAGGGGAATGATGAGCTCAAGGGCATAGATGTAATTTTAAAAAACAAAAATCCCTGAAGGGATAGAATTTGACTACATGGAGAAAAAGGGAAGAAATCATTCAAAGTAATCAAGGACCTAATGTTCAAATCTTGGTTTCTAATATCATTCGCTGGGAAGAAAAAAAAAAAGGAACCAAGAATCCTTCCAGAAATAGTTGATTCTATGACTGAAGCAGGAAATTTACAAGATAAGCCTTGAGCATCTTTCTGGGCCAGAAAGTAAGGAAATGCACCCCCACACACTCTCGATGATGAGGGTATGGCAAAGGGACACAGGAGCCAACAGAAAGAGGCCCCAATAGCAAAACCTAAACCAATTTGAGCAAAAAAATAAGCAGAGTAGAATTGGATTATAACCAAAAGTGTAAAATAAACATATTCATGAGTCCATACTGATATAAATAAATGACTGAATAAACAAACAGGGAAGAATTTCTAATGAATCACGTAGACACACCACCCTTGAGGTGGGGTGAAAACTCCCCGCTCCTGCGCATAATGAATTCCTTCCGCAGAGCAGGGTGGCCAAGCCTGGCCAAACCTCACTAATAACATGCACCTGGACACGATGAGGTGAGAAGGGCACTTTACCTCTGTGGTCTTTCTCTCAAAAACCCACACCCCTGTCTGATTAGAGAAGAACATCAGGTAAATTCCAATGAAGGAACATCCTCTAAAATATCTGACCAGTACCTTCAAAACTGTTAAAATTATCAAAAATGAGGAAAGTCTACAAAATTGTTGCTGCCAAGAGGAGCCTAAGGAGACATGGTAAATAAATGTTACATAGTATTCCAGATGGGATATTTGGGACAGGAAAAGGACACTGAGTAAAAACCTTAGGTGGACTTTAGTTAACCATGAGGTATAAATATTTGCTCATTGCTTGTGACAAATGCACTCTGCAAACGTAAGATGTTAATAGCAGGAGAAGCTAGGTGAGGAGTATGTCAAAACCGTGCTGTCTTCTCAATTTTTCTGCAAATCTACAACTATTCTAAAATAAAAGGTTTATTTAAAAAATAAATAAGGAATAAATGGAGAGAGGAATGAAAACTGTGAGTTACTGAGATAAGAAAGAGCCTAACTTTACTAAGCAAGCAGTATTTGAGGGGAGATTTAGGGCTTTAGGGAGAGCCATGACATAATGAATATTGTGTTTAAGGAAGTTTTGTTTGATGGATTAGAGAGAAGAATGTACAGAATCCAACAGAACACACAGGAAATGTAGGCCCATTTCAGTAAGGGTCTACATTTTAATAAATATCTATACATGGGGAGAAAAAGTATGAATAGGAGAGAAACTTTATGTCCAGCCATATTGTTGCTTGGGGAAAGAAACAGTTCATATGGTAGGCCACAAAAATATCTTAATAAATTTAAAAGAATTAAAATAATATATCATTTAATTATAATGTGATGAAATAAGAAATTGATAACAGAAAGAAATTTGTGAAATCTACAAATATGTGTAAATTAAACCACACACTCTTAATCAATAGGTCAAAGAAGAAATCAGAATGGACAACAAAAAATACACAGAGATGAATGAAAATGAAAGCACATTAAAACTTCTAGGATGCAGCAAAAGCAGTACTTAAAGGGAAATTTATGGCTATAAACATATACACTTAAAAAAACATAAGAAATATCTCAATTCAATAACCTAATTTTCCATTCTAAGAAGGTAGAAAAAGAAAAGCAATATAAACCCAAAGAAGGCAGAAGGAAGGAAATAATAAACATTAGGGTAGAAGTAAATGAAAGAGTATAGGAAAATAATAAAGAAAATCAACAAAACCAAAAGTTAGTTCTTTGAAAAGATCAGCAAAATTCATGTCTTTAACTAAATTGACAAAGAAAGAGATAACTTACAAATTATTAAAATCAGAAAGGAAAGAGAAGACATCACTAATGACCTTATAGAAACAGAAAGGATAATGAATGAATACTATGGGCACTTGTATGCCAACAAATAAGACAACCAATTAAAATAGATAAATTGATAGAAAAAAACACACTACCAAAACTGACTCAAGACAAAATAGAATATATGACTAGATTTATGACAATTAAATAGAATTATCAAAAAGTTCAGTAGAAAAACATTGAAGACTAGATGTTTCATTGGTCAATTCTACTATTTTAAGAAGAATTAACACCAATCTTTCACAAACTCTTCCTAAAAACAGAGAAGGGGAGACACTTCTCAACTCACTCCATGTTGTAGAAACATGCCAAGGATGACCCCTGCTTGTGGGCCCTCGGCTGTTCCTTCCTCAAAGATGGCTGAGACCTGTTATCTCAAAGCTCATCAGAAACAAACTCAAATTTTTACACATTCAGTTGATTTAAATAAGGCCCAAGTAAGCAGATCTTTGCCATGCAGAGTTTGCCTGTTTTGAACTCCCTGTGAAACTGCACCCAACATCTGCCAACCACAGGTCAAAGTAAACCTTATTGCTATAAAAGACCCAAAGCCACTGTTGCCTTTAGGGCTCTCTGGCCTAGCTAAGATGCCTTACCATGCTGCTGAGCAACATTACCCAGATATTCAAGCCCCTCTCCGATCCTTTCCACCAGAAGTTCCCTTGACCTCCTCCTCTCCAGGTGGTGGTCCCCACACTGTAGCTTCCGGATGATCTCATGGTACAAAGAACTTCCCTTACAAGCCTGTCAAAGCATCACCTAAGTGAAGCCCATGTGTACTACTGCCACCTGTGGTCATATCTTTTTCCTTGATTATCCCTGAAATCTCACTAACTCACTATTGGCCTGTATTACTCTGATTCCAAAACCAGACAAAGTAATCACAGGAAAAGAAAACTACAGACTATATCTCTTATGAAAAATAGACATAAAAGTCCTCAACAACATGCTAGCAAACTGAACCCAGAAACAAAAAGGATTCTATAGTATGACAAAGTGGAAGTCACATAGTCAACCAGGAATGCAAGGTTGGTTCAACATATGAATATCAATGAATGTAATTTTGGAATAAATAAAATTAAAAATGAAATCACATGATAATGTCAACAGATAAAGAAAAGGCATTTGACAAATCCAACACCTTTTCATGCTAAAAACACTGTAAAACTAGAAATTGAAAGGAAATTGCTCAACTTGATAAAATGCAGCTATGAAAAATCCACAATTAACATCATCCTTCATGGTAAAGAGCTGAAAGCTTTTGCCCTAAGATTGGAAACAAGGGAAGTATGTGTACACTTGCCATTTCCATTCAACATTGTACTGGAGGTTCTGGCCAGGACCGTTAGGAAAGAATATTAAATAAAAAGCATTCATATTGGAAAGAAGAGGTAAAACTCTCTATTGGGAGATGACATGATCTTGTATATAGAAAATACCCTACTTCCACACACTCACACACAAATCTTTAGAGCTAAGAAATGAGTTCTGCAAAATTGCAAGATACAAGATTGATATAAAATATTAACTAACTATATTTCTACACATTTAAAATGAACAATCCAAAAATAAATTTAAAAAACAACTGCATTTGTAATTATATCATAAAGAATAAAATATTAAGAATAAGTTTAAATAAATATAAGACATACATTGAAAACTACAAAGTATTGAAAGAAATTAAGGAAAATCTAAAGAAATGGAATGTCATTTTCTGTTCATGGATTGGAAGACTTAATATTGCTAAGATGGCAGTAGTCCCAAAACTGATCCACAGATTCAACACAATTCCTATCAAAACCCTAGCTGCCTTCTGTAGAAACTGATGAGCCAGACCTACAATCCATGTGCAAATGGAAGGAAACCAGAACAGCCAGAACATTCTTGAAAAGGAAGAATGAAGCTGGAGGACTGACACTTTCTGATTTCAAAACTTGCTACAATGCTACAGTAATCAAGACTGTGTTGTGCTGGCATAAAGACAGAAATACAGATCAATGGAATAGAATTGATAGTCCAGAAATAAACCTGTACATTTATAGTCAATTGATTTTCAGCAAAGATGCCAAGGAAATTCAATAAGGAAATAATCTTTTCAACAAATGGCATTGTTACCAACTGCATATCTACATGCAACAGAATGAAGTTAATACAAATTACAAAAATTAACTCAAAATGAACCAAAGACCTAAATATAAGAGTTTAAACTATAAAACCCATGGAAGAAAATTTGGGTGTAAATAAAACAACCCAATTAAAAGCTAGGCAAAGGATATGAATAGGTATTTCTCCAAGAAGTTATACAAATGTTCAATAAACACATGAAAGGATGCTCAATGTCATTAGCAGTCAGGAAAAAAGTAAATCGAAACCACAATGAGACCTACTTTATGGTCTAGGATAGTTATAATGAATAAGAAAGACAGCGATAAGTGTTGGCAAGGATGTGTGGAAACTGGAACACTCCTGCATTGCTGGTGGGGATGTAAAATGGTGCGACCACTTTTGCAAACAGTTCTGCGATTCCTTAAGAGGTTAAAGATGATGTTACAATATGATGCAGTAATTCCCCTCCTAGGTATACATCCAAGAGAACTGATGACATATACCCACACGAAAACTTTCACATGAATGTTCAAAGCAGTATTATTCACAATAGTCAATTAAGCAATAAAAATGTAAGCATGTATTGATACATGCTACAACATGGATGAACCTTAAACACATTATGCTAAATGTTTGAGGGGAAGGGTGTCCAGATTGCCCTGATTTGATCAACATTGTATGAATGTATCAAAAAAACACATGCCCCATAAGTATGTACAACTACTATGTATCACTAAAAGAAGAGACACAAAAGGCATATACTGTATGATTCCATTTATGTGAAATGTCCAGAATAGGCAAATCCATAGAGACAGACTCTGGCTAGTGGTGTCCAGGGACTGTGGGAGGAGAAAATGGGGAATGGCACAGTATTTTACTGAGGTGATGAAATATTCTAAAACTGATTGTGTTCATGGTTGCACAACCTTAAGAATACACTAAAAACCACTGAATTGTACATTTTAAAATAGTACATTTTATGGTGTGTGAATTAGATTTCAATTTTTAAAACACGGCATAGAAAAGAATCACCTGGCTGGGCATGGTGGCTCATGCCTGTTACCCTAGCACTTTGGGAGGCCAGGGCAGGGGCATTGCTTGAGTCCAGGAGTTCAAAACCAGCCTGGGCAACATAGTGAGACCCCCATATCTATAAAAAAATTAAGAAAAATTAACCAGGCATGGTGGTGTGCACCTGTAGTCCCAGCTACTCGAGCGGTCGAGGTGGGAGGGTCGCTTGGGCCCTGGACTTGGAGACTGCAGTGAGCTGCGATGCCACCACCGCACTCCAGCCTGGACGGCAGACTGAAACACTGCCTCTTAAAAAAAAAAAAAAAAAATGTGCTTTAAAGAAATTAAGAAAACATAAAACCTATTATGCTAACACACATATTTACCATTCCTGATCATTTTCATTCTTTCTTGAAGATCTGATTTTCCATCTGGCGTTTCTGCACAGCCTGAAGAGCTTCCCTTAGCACTAGCACTTTGGGTAGTGCAGACATGCCGGCTGCACATTTTTAGTTCTTGTTTATTTGAAAATGTCTGTGTTACACCTTTATCCTTAAGAGTATTTTTGCTGATTGACAGGTTTTTAAGCGAAATGATATACAACAAAAACATTTTTTCCTTATCAACGTTATAAAAGAACAATGTTGAACAAAACAATTTTATTCAAGGACGTGTTATATGTTGTTTCACTTAAAGTCACAGTTTCCAAGAACCTATTGAGGACATTGAGGACTTACTATAAGTAATAACTCTAGGTGCAGTTTTCTTTATATTTGGCTCTTTTTGTTTCTAATTGCTGATTAATTTTCCCTTTCCTTATTCATTATGAGTATACTTTCCTTTATATCCTTGAGCATCGGTGTAAGAGCTACGCTTATATCACTGTAGCTGGATTATCTCAGTATTTGTCCTTGTTGATTGCCTTTTCTCTTGCCTATGGGTCACACTTTCCTATTTTTTCATAGGCATGCACATTGATACAGGATCGCATGGGCACATTATGAACGATACATTATATAAACTCTGGATTCTGTTATATTTCTCCAGAGTATCGATTTTCAAAGCAGGCAGTAAACTTAGTTGAACTCAAACTGCAAACTCTGTCTTCCCCAGGGAGTGTGTGTGGTGATCCTTGAGGATCTGAAACCTCTGCTCAGGAGCTTAGCCTGAGCTGGGCAGTTTGGAGCTGGCCTTGTGCATGTGCTATTTCTGTGTCAGAACAGACAGCGTTTGCAGTTTAGGCAGTATGTACACCAAATCTGAGGCTTTCCTTCTGTGGCTTTCTCCTTTCTTGAGTTTTCCCTTCATTTTCCAGTGCTGTGGTCCCCCAGACCTCTTCCTTCTGGTTCTTTAAGCCAGTGAGACTGTGGGTTTTTACCTGCACTCCGGCCAGCAAGCAGGTGCTGACTGGGGTCAGCCCAGAGGAAAATGGCCATGAAAATTGGGAAACTCATTCAGTGTTGTTTCCTTCTTCCAAGTGTTCACCCTCCTCCAGTTTCTGCCTGTTTCTGCTTACTCTGAGTTGCCTTCAAGGAGATGATTTCTATATTTTGTCCTGAGTTGACAGATACTCTTACTTGGAGGGTTGGTCTGATCACGCCACTATTAGTAGACCTGGGTCCCTCTGATTGGGTGGCAACAGTGGTGAATTCCATCCACATAGTAACCACACTTTGAGAAAAGGGGTGACAACTAGGAACGATATACACGGTCAGGAATCATATGTGGGTCTGTGTGTATGTAGCGTGTGTGTGTGTGCATGTGTGTTGCAGAGGCCAATAATTACTCCACTGAAGAACTTTTACATCTGAGAGATGGACATAGAAAACTTACAGCTACGCACTTAAAATTGAGTGAGGACTATGGAACAGAAATGAGATGAGGGCAGGAGTAAAAGGACTGGGTCGGCCTTGACCTCTGGAGATTGAGAGCAAGTCTCGGCATGAAGGAGTCAGTTGAGACGCCTGCAGAGTTCCTAAGCTTTGCTCCGGACCACAAGTCACAATGTAGTTTGTCCAGACTCTAGCCAAACAGTAATAAAAAGCTTTTTGCTATGACCACATACCTGCCTTGAGTATCTACCTTGCCCCTGGGCTGCAAAAATCCACTGGTGCTCAGAAGGGATAGAGAGGGAACAAAACCAAACTCTTAACAGTCCCCAGGTAGGGCCAGTTCATCATTAGATGAGCTTGGACAATTTGTATTGAAAAATCTTATTCAGGAGTGCAACTATCCACAATGTAAGCATGTGGGCTCACAAGAAATGGTTCCTGTTTTCCAGACGGACCTAGATGGGAACTAGATGCATGACAATGCTAGAAAAGACGTTGCGGATCCCCAAGCTCAACACCTTCATTTCAGAGAGGAAACCGAGGCCCAGAGAGATGACACAACTCATCAAGGTCTGACAGCTGCAAAACAACAGAGATGGGACTCAAGGCCAGGGTTTATGACCCTGAGTCCATGACACTGACCCTTACTGATTCACTGGGACGCTGAGAAACCATAGCTCCCACAGAAGGGTTTATACAGAGTAAGGGAGGCCTTTCTTTCACATATAACTGCAAAAGAAATCAAGGCTCTTATTTACAAAACAGCAATGCTTGATAACTCATTTCAAGTCATTTAAGAGTTTGCCAGCTGGTGTCTGTGGAAAGCTATGCTAACCACTTCACTGGCCCATTAGCTATTTCAGTAAATGCATCGTTATTTGTCATATTTGTAAAAATAGACTCCAAATTCAAGTTAATACATACTTTTATTCATCATGCAGGTCTAAGAACCCACTTAGCTGATGTGAGCATCATACTCACCTTTCAAATAAAAGACCTGTTTTAGTAAATAACGTTTCTATTGGCAGCACAACACCGGCCTCTATATTTCTAGAGAAATCTTTAGTTGTGTTGCTGTGTAATTTTAAGTTAAAGTGGCTTTTTCAGGACTTTAAAGGAAATTTTCATAATTCTTAAAGACATGCAAATCATTGGGGATTTAAAAAGCATCCTTTGAATAATATTAAAATGCTTGTATTAATATTACCTACTAGCTTAGAAAGTTCCTGAAAGTAAGGGCCATTACTTGTTCATTATTGCATTTCCAGCATCACGCATGGTGTCTATAACATAATCATCACCTAATAGGCATTTGTTGAATGACTAATGGATGTACAAATGAAAAGATCTTTCTTTAGGGTGACTCCATTACAGCAAAGCAGCTGTAGGACTGAATTTCTTCATCTCCAGGTAGCAGTGCTGTCCTGGACACACACCCATACAAAGGTTTCAGACACAATTTATCAGGACGCACGGTGCTTCCTCCCTTCCCTCAAGTTCAACTATAAAATCCCCATTTGGGAGGGGGGAACATTCACATGAAATGATAATGGCCAGTAGCAGAATCTATTTGAAAAGGAGATTGAAAAGTATAGAATAAGCTAAGCTTTTGTTTCTTTCTTTTCCATCTCTCTATGCTTTTATATACATAAAACATGTCAGAGATCTTCAGGTAAAAAGCT
Organism: Lemur catta; assembly: GCF_020740605.2. NCBI lineage: Eukaryota > Metazoa > Chordata > Mammalia > Primates > Lemuridae > Lemur > Lemur catta. The sequence continues at coordinate 6,679,610 of NC_059149.1, read as the reverse complement.
TTTCACAATATTTAGTTTGTCACAGAAACCACAATGCTGTACACTTTTAGAAAAGAGGTAGAATGTCTTATATATCAGGCCAATGTCATCTTTATATTTCAGGGTTTATCACCATGCAAATTACATGGTAGGTATTCATTAAATATTAGTAAATAGAGATCGTAAACAAATACATCAATAGGTATGTCCTACTCTGAGTCAATTTGACATTTGTTTTTTATACCTTAATCTCAGTTTACAATCAACATTATAGAATCCCATCTCTGCAGAAATTTACGTCCATCTATAGCATCTTTAAAATAAGACACTTAAGACTGAGTTTTTGCATGGAGTTAGTTATAATTTTAGAAACAAACAAAATAGTTTCCTGTGTGTTAAAGGACAGGTTTCTCCTGATTTTGCATCTTTTCACAAGCATCCCTTATTATCAAATCAAACCCCTTATTATCAAATGGATGTGTACCACTAACAAAGCTCACAGCCATTTGAGAGCCAGCGGAATGGATATATCTCCCTAGAACCTTAAGAAAATACCACGCTGAGCTTCTGCAAAAACTGTTCTAGCTCTTGAGCTTAAACTAAACAATAGAGACCATCAGTCAACACCAATGAAGCACCTTAGAGCCCTGAAGAATAAAAGTGAATTGTTTAGCACTTTTACATGACATTGTCAGCTTCCTCAATGTAGCCAAAACTGGTACATGAAGGACAGGTAAGCACCTTGGATTTGGGTGGGTGTGTTTTACTGTTGCTTTGCCCTTTTCTTGGTCAACATCTAGCAACAGTGGTTCCACATATCAGATTTAGAGCTGTTTTCAATGTAGTAGCCAAGTCTGAAATTAAAAATCCAGGCATGCCCCTAATCTGTTTAACGAGTTTGCCCGCAATGCACAAATGCAGGCAGCAGTATAGAAATGATTCCGTGTTAAAAGCCCAAGCTCATCTTTTTTGGAACCTAATCAGTGATGATGAAGAGCTAGCCAAGCTTCTTTAGAGAGTGTTCCATTTATTAGCTTCATTAATAACAGTAATAGGCAAAACCCTGTCCCAGTTGAAGAAAGAATTGCCCTACAGGATGTAAATAGACGACTGTGAATGTTCATCAACCACATTTCCTGTTGGAGTTGAGATTGAACAGAAATCTATGTTATTACTCATATTACTCATTAAATTTATATTTTTCCTATTAGTGTTCCCAAGGCCTGGCCAAGGTGTCTTTGAGAATTCTAATGCCCTGGCTCATTTTCATCTTGCTGAAGGGGGAACATGCCAAATCATGCTCAGAGCAAAAGATCTTTCACTTGTTCTCCTTCTCCTACTTCTTCCCGCCCCTCTAACTCCACCTCAGGCTCCTCCTGGACCTTCCAGCCCTCCGCATCGATTCTGCCTGGTGTCCCGGCCTCGGCATCTGCCCACTCCAATCCATCACCTGCTCTCCCGCCAAGCGATCATCTCCTTCAAACCATGTCTGTGGCCACCAAATGAAGTCCAGCTTTGCCTGACACACAAGGTCAGTTACAACTTGGTTCTAATCTGTCTTCCCAGCCTTGCACACCTGCGCCCCCAACCTGGGCTCCCACCAGACCCGACAGCTAGTTGTACGCAGACGTGCCCCATCTGTCCGCCTTGGACCACACTGACCTCTCTGCTCTAAGGATCTTGCCACCAACTGCCACAGGTCCCGATGCCAGCCTCAAGTTGGAAATAATCTTTTCTCTATTCTCAATTTCCCAAGATCCGTTTCTTTTCATATTTTGTGTTATATTTATTTCAGTAAAGGTATTATCTTTTCCTCTGCCCCTTGCCCAGCCTTCAAACCCTTTGAGACCAAGGGAGGGGTCACAGATGTCCCATATTCCCTTTGAGCACAGGCACAGGGGCTGTCACGTCATCGGTACCCAGCACGTTTGAATAAACGAATGAATGAAAGTCATCTCTTCTATATCACACGATTTCTCCACCTCATTCTCACCACAAAAATATGACAGGAACATGAGCCATTTAAGTAGTTTAATTATCTAATCCAAGATGTGGGCTCTGAAGATCAGAGTGAGTCTACATGCAACAGCTGAGGTGTCAAAACACATTAAAATAATAATGCAAAAATAACCAGGTGTAATCTAAGCTGAGCGTTTCCTCCTGGCACCTCTTCCACTACCATTCAATTCAGAATTGTGTTCTATAATTATCGGATCTGTTTAAAGTTCCTATTTTCTGCTGATTCTTAACTAGATAAAATACATACAACTTTCAGAGATTGAAAATATTAGCGTAAAGAGGGAACTAATGCTTTTGTTTTAATTGGTTAAAAGAAATAAAAGTACACCCTAATTGACAGGGTAATTTTTTTTGTCAAGTATTCAACACCAGGAAATGTTCAATTACCTGTTTGAGACCCACAATTCCGACTGCACCATAGAAGTGGGAGAACGTGGCACACGGACTTCAGTTCGGGAACAGGAGGAAGAACAGCCGCCCAGGACTTGTACTAACAGTCTGCTGTGGACACGGTAGACGAGACAAAGAAAAACGTATGGGCCGCACCCTCAGGAGCCTTCAGACAGGACCAGCCTGGGTTCAGTGCAGCAGGACTGATGACAGCAGACGCCCAGCCCTGGAACTCACACCTCAGGGGACTCGGAATGTACCTAGGTGTGACACGGCAAGTCACACCCTGCCTCTCCACAAAGGGAGCACCTGCCAAGGGGCTCTGGAGGACCGCCCTGTCCTTCCAGTCTGTTGAATTCATACGCACAGTTTTTCTCATTTTTTTTCTCTTTATTTATGTCCCCACTGCCACTGCTTTCTGTGGCTCAGGCTGATATCATTTCCCTTCGGCTATGACAATCCCAGCACACCTCCCTGCCTCCAGTCTAGCTCCCTCCTAATGCAGCGTCCACCTTGCTAGCCACAGAGACATATTTCAAAAACACAAGTATCATCATGTGATTTTCCTGCCAAACATCTTTAAATCAGCCCTCACGGCCTTCGGGGCTAAGCAGAGGTGTTCGACCCCCACCGTGACCTGTCTCCTCGTTTCTCCCCCACCTCTCCCCTTCTTCCCCAACGTGGCCTCGAGCTCCAGCTGCACCACCAACTCCTCCAAGGGCCATGCCCTCCCCTGCTCCTGTGCCCTGGCGTTGGCCCTGTCCCCTGCCTGCCACTCCCCTCCCGCTCAGCTGCCTGGCTCCTGAGAGTGTCACGGCCCGGGAGCTCCTCGGCTGCCTCCCACCGCCACCACCGTGACGCCACACTGCGCAGTCCGGCCCCTTACTTGCCGACTCAGCCAAGGCTTAATCAGCAGCCCGTGTCCTCTGCTCTGGAATGACGCTTCAGTGAGATTACCCTCAGGACTGTTTCTTCCGTGCATAAACTGCCCCCGAATGCACCTAATCCGGTCGGTCCCTTTGAGCTTGTCCTCCTCAACTCAGTGGTCACCAAGAAACTGCTGCTGTCCCACCCACTGCCCTGCGGCCGCGACTGCAGAGCCCGAGTCAGCCGTGTCGCCCTCTGACACTAAAGGAGCTCCAGGCTCTGCCTGAGCCCTGGCAACCGCGAACCAGCGCCGGACCCCTCAGGGAGATGGCCGCCACCTGCCGTCTGCTAACGGCTTGGCCAACGTGGCCTCGAACAGAGGAAGCCAGTGAAGCGGTATTCACGAGAACGGCAGGAGCAGGACGCACCCTGGACAGAGGGAAGAGCAGGGGACCGAGAGTGGGAACGAGCCAGTCCCTCAGGGGGAGGACGTGGGGCATCTGGACTCAGCAGTAAGATGAGATGCAAACCCTGTGTGGACTTGGGACAAAACTGAAACTTCCCACAGTGACCTACTGGACCCACACAGTGTGACCCCTACCCGTCCCCAACCTCGCTTTTTGCCCCCCAGTAGCCTCGATCACTCTGCCCGGGGCCCTCAGGCACACAGAAGTCTTGTCCCCACATGGCTCTCTGCACTGCAGGTGTCTCGGTGCGGAAGGAGCCGGAGCTGCATGTCGGGGCCTTTTCCCTACTTAGGTCACAGTTGAGAGTCTCAGCTCCTCTGAAGGCTGCCACTAACCCTCCTGTTCAGAGCAACCCGCCTCCCATCTCATTAGGTTTCACATCACTCTAGCTCTTTCCCTGTAGCACTTACACAGGCTAAAAACGTTTGTTTCCTGTCTTCTCAAAACGGAAAGCTGCTCTTACTCGCTGGAGCACACGCAGCGCTCTGCCCGGCAACGGTGGGAGCTTGGTAAGCGTTAGTGGAACGAATGGAAAATGGAACGAAGTGACATATGACAAGCTTGCTGTTTCTAAAAACTTGACCCAAGTCACCTGATCAGAACTTCTGCTCCTGTCATCTCGCATGGAGACAGGAGCCCACAATCAAGCCGTTACCTCTGATAAATTTGGTCCCCAAATCTTTGGAATCCCTCAGGTACACTGGGGTGCCAGGCACAGAGAGAATATGGCTGTTAGAAGAAGAAAGAATTGTTTAAAAATCACGTGGAGATGCTCAAGAAACCCCCGGCTGGGAAACGCGTCCTGCCTCCGCCCACTCCAGCCCAGGTCTTGGGCAGGGGACCCCCAAGAAGTTCAGGGTATTTTCTATTCTCATGAGAATAGGCAGAAATCTCTGTTAGACTTTACTTTAAAAATAAAATGAAACCCTTGACTCACTGTGTTTCTTCCACATATTAATTCCCCTTGTGGATGACATGCTTTTAACTGCAAAGTCTACCAGGGTGTGGAAACAGCGTTTGCCACACGGGTCTGTGGTCCACCTGTGTTCTGACTGACGGGGATGGTTTTTAAATGTCCCCATATTCTCTGACCATCTTCTCTTGAAAAGGTGGAGTTTAATTCCCTACCCCACCACCTTGAATATGGTTAAACATAGTGACTCTGTTCTGACAAATGCAATGTGTCAGAAGTGACACTACGTGACCTCCACACATCACAAAAGGGAGAGCTCCCACCTGATGCTCTCTTGGATCACTCGCTGGGTGGGAAGCCAGGTAAAGCCTCAGCACATTCAGAGCCCCTGGGAGAGACCCATTAGGAGAAAACAAAGGCCTCCCAGCAGCAAGCCAGGTATGAGAGTCACCTTTTCTTTCTTTTTTAATGCATCTTTTTAAATTTGCATGCCGTTCCCTTCTTGGTGCATAGTTAGAACAAGTTTTCACGAAAGCACGTAGCCAAGAAGCCACCATCATGACCAAGGTGCAATTTCCATTATGCCCCCAGTCAACTCTGGCTGCCCTACTGTAGCCAGCCCCTCCCCACCCCAGTGCCTGGCAACCACTAATCTGTTGCCCAGAATGGAAATAGTCACCTTTAAAAGTAGACCCTCCAGCCCCGTTCCAGCTTTCACATGAGAGCGTCGCCCTGGCTGATATCTCTCCTGCAATATTATGAAAAACCTCAAGACAGAATCACCCAGCCAAGCCACTCCCAAATTCTTTCACAGAAACTGTGAGAGATAATAAATGTCTATTGTTGTTTTAAGCCACTAAATTTGGAGGTAATTGCTGCACAACAATAGTTGCATCGGGTGCCTTTTAAAATAGTGGTTTTCAAAGAGGTGAAAGATCTCTACAAGGAGAACAACAGAACTCTGAGGAAAGAAATCACAGAGGATACAAACAAATAAAAAAACATATCATGATCATGGATAGGTAGAATCAACGTTGTTAAAATATCCATAGTTCTCAAAGTGATTTACAAATTGAACACAATCCCCATCAAGTTACCGAAGTCATACTTCATAGATCTAGAAAAAATAATTCTACACTTTGTTTGGAACCAGAAAAGAGCCCTAGTAGCCAAAGTTATCTTAAACTACAAGAGCAAATCTAGAGGTATCACATTATCAGACTTCAACCTATACTACAAGGCCGGAGTAAACAAAACAGTATGGTATTGGTATAAAAACAGAGACATAGACCAATGGAACAGAACAGAAAACTCAGATATAAAACCATCTACCCACAACCAACAGATTTTTGACAAAACAGACAATAAGGTACACTAGGAAAAAGCAGCTCTATTCAATAAATGGTGCTGGGAAAATTGAATAAGTGCATGCAGAAGAATGAATAGAACCTCTATGTCTCACCACTCACAGAAAATAACTTAAGATGGATAAAAGACTTCAGCCTAAGGCATGAAACCATAAGAATTACAGAGGAAAATGTAGGATAAACTCTTCTAAATATCAGCCTCAGCAAAGGATTTATGATTAAGACCCCAATTACAATCATGCCAACAACAAATATTAATAAATGGGATTTGAAGAAGCTAAAAAGCTTCTGCACATCTAAGGTAACAATCAACAGAGCATATAGACAACCTACAGAATAGGAGTAAATATAATATTTGCAAGGTACACTTCCAATAAAGGGATAGTAACCAGAATTTACAAAGAACTCAAGCAAATCAGCAGGAAAAAAACAAACAACCCTATTAATAAGTAAACAAAAGACATGAACAGAAACTTCTCAAAAGAAGAAACATAAATGGATAACAAACATGAAAAAATACTCAACATCACTAATCATCAGTGAAATGCAAATTAAAGCCACAATGAGATATCACTTTACCCTAGTTAGAATGGCTTTTATTAAAAAGTCCAAAAACAATAGGTGCTGGTGCGCATGCAGAGAGAAAGGAACACTTTAATAAAATGTGGTACATGTATACCATGGAGTACTACTCAGCCATAAAAAAATTTGAACCCATACCTTTTGCAACAATCTGGATGGAACTGGATACCATTCTCCTAAGTGAAGTATCTCAAGAATGGAAAAACAAACACCACATGTACTCACTATTCAATTGGAATTAACTGATGGGCACATGTGCACAGAGGGATGTAAAACTCAGTGGAAATCAACTGGTGGGGGGGGGAGGGGGTACTGAAGAGGAGGGGAATAAACCATCTTAATGGCTACTATGAAAACTATGTGGGTGACAGGCACACCTATAGCTGGGACTCAAGCATTACAAAAATGATCCATGTAAGCTAAAATATTTGTACTCCTTAATATTTTGAAATTAAAAAAAAAAGAACATTGGTGCTATATACATAAAAAATTAAAATAAAATAGTGAGTTTTGTTTGTTTGCTTTACCTAGAATGCATTTCTTTCATTGGTCTTGGAGCAGATCCACACCCAAGTGGCCGTGCACAGGTGACTTGGGTAGAGGGGTGTCACCATGTTGATAGGGTTAAGCTGTCCATTGCCTGAGACGTGGGCAAAGGCCACGCCAAGATTAAGGGGAACAAAATAAACCCTAGTACCTGAAAGCTCACAGCAGAAATAATTCAAAAAGTAAAAACCTACCATGTTCTGCTTACTTTGTGGCAAGGCTGTTCCTTCCGACTCACACGCTGCTTTTCCGATGTGAAGTCCTAGGCAAGCTGCTTGTATCCTCTTGAACTGAGCGCCCCTTCCTGCTAATGTCAGCAGCGGCTACCTTACAGTGAGAGCTGTAGAGTCTAGTGACCTCTCCAGGGGCATGTTTTCTCTTCATAGAACTTGGCCACTCACATCTAGGCCCGTGAATAGTGACTGCAATCTCTCTGCGTGTCTACATGCACTCGCTGCGATGGAGTCACGGACGTGGGGAAGATCCTTTATTAAAGGTACACAACGCACTTTGCAAATAATCTAGTCTCAGAAAACAGAGTCGACTGTGCCCATTCTCAACTCGAGTTCAAAGCAAGTTGTCTACACTGTGAAATATTTAATAAGTCCCCCAACTCAACCGTTTTTAAACAAAAGAGTTAACGACTCATTGTTCTAATTAGTCAACGATGAGTCACTGAAAATGTGTGCGCCACCCTCCGGAATCGTGGCGCCAGCCCTACTGTACAAGGGCACAGTCACTTCACGTCTCTGGGCCCCAGGATCAGGCTCTGTAGAAAGAGGGGGTATAATTCCATCATATTTAATGTACTTTCCAGCACTAGTCAGCTTATGATTCTTGGAAACATTATTAAATTTTTAAATGAGTTCTTTTGCTCTGTGCCTTCAGATGAGAATTAGCCTATTTTCCCCTGAAACAATGAAATAACTGCATTTTTCCACCCTAAAGCTTTTGAAAGAATGAGTGATAAAGGTCTGCAAAAGGAATACTCTATCTCTATCTAACCATAATTTCATAATTTATAGTGCCACTGTTTCCAAGTAAGAAACTGCCTGTCTGTGTTTTATGCTGGCAAGAAGAATTTAAACTATAAAGAAAACCTCTAAAGTACTTTCTGACCAGTGAACTTTATAATTGCATAATTCAATAACTTCCTTTGTTTTCCATTAATATATTAGACGACATATTCAGAAAAAGGAGACTGTTTTTTTCTTAATAATTTCAAACTTGGGAGTAGAGACAGGTATAATCTATTTTCTGGAAGAAATAATACTAAAGTTCAGTCACTAACCAGGTTATGCATATTAATAACTATTTAGGCCAATCCCATTTATAATTCTTCATTAATCTACAAAAATAATTTCATTTTTAAAATTTTTTTCCACCACTTGAAGCAAAGAAAGGCAAGAATAACACGGTTCACAATTCTATGGAGTTCCTAATGACTAAATAGTGTGAACACTAAAAAAACATAAAAGGAGCAAATTATTTGTACTATTAAATTATATATAAATAATAGGTAGAAAGTTATGCATAAATGATGGGAATCAAGGTCAATGTATTAATACAAAAATCGATTGCATGTTCTATATGTCAGTAACAAACATAGAAATAAAATGTCAAAAATGCATTATAATTTACACTAGGGTGAAACAACATAAAATACAGTTGACCCTTGAACAACATGAGCTTGAACTGGGCAGATCCACTTATACGCAAATTGTTTTTAATAAATGTATGGAAAATTTTTTGGAGATTTGTGATTATTTGAAAAAACTCACAAACCAGATAGATTAGAAATATTAAAAAAATTAAGAAAAAGGTATGTCATGAATACATATATGTCGATACTAGTCTATCTTATTGTTTACTATCATAAAATATACACAAATCTGTTATTAAAAGTTAAAATTTATCAAAACTTACATAAACAATTACAAACAATATGTACATGGCATCATGGCACTGGAGAAATGTAAACAAATGCAAAGATTCGGTATTATTACATTAGTGCACACGGCACTACTGTGGTAGTTTTGTAGCTACATCTGTTGCTATTACGGTGAGTGAGCTCTAGTGTTGTGAGTATTCGCTTGAAACAGTGTGATGTAATCATCTCCATGTGAGCAGTTCTCTCCAGTAAATTGTGTATTATAGCAAAAAGTAATCTTTCACACATAGTTTTCAGTGTTTACTGCAATACCATCAACCATGTATAACACCATGGGCCCATCCAAAGAGCAGCCAGGGATGCGGGAAGTGCTCCTAAGAAGCAGAGGGAAGTCATGACATCGTAAGAACAGGCTGGACTGCTCGGTACGCCTTACACCGTAGACTGACATCTGCCCCGGTGCTCGCCCACCATCACGGGATAAAGGAGTCCAGCTTAGGGACCATTGTAAAAAAAGGAAGTTCATGAAGACTTTGCTGCAGCTGCACCAGCAGGCACAAAAACCTTGCACTTTTTGCAAAATACTTTCGTCCTCATATTAAAAACACAGCTTGGACGTGGGTGCAGGATTCCCATGGGAAAGGCAAACTTACTTACAGACTCTAATATGATTTGAGAAAAAGAAAAGTCATTGTATGACAAAGCAAAAGGAACGTGAAGGATCTAAACCTGGAGAAACAGTTAAAGCCAGCAAAGGATGGTTTGATGATTTTAGAAGAGGTTTGGCTTTAAAAATGTCAAGGTACCAAGAGAAGCAGTTTCTGCTGACCAAGAGCAGCAGACAGGTTCCCAGACACTAAGAAAATCACTGAGGAGAAAGGATATCTGCTTGAACAGGTTTTTATTGCAGACAAAAGTGCTCTATCCTGGAAAAGAAAATGCCACAAAGGACATTTATTAGCAAGGAAGAGAAACGAGCACGAGGATTTAAGGCAGGAAGAGGTGGGCCAACTCCACGGTTTTGTGCACATGCGGTCAGCTTTATGACCAGGACTGCCCTTATCTGCAACACCTCAGCCTTGAAGGGAAAAGGTAAACATGAGCCTCCCGTCTTTCAGCTGTACCACAGGAGGCCTGGTCGGCGAGAACTGTGTTCAGGACTGGTTCCATCAACGCTTTGTCCCTGAAGTCAGGAGGTACCATGACAGTAAGAGTTTGCCTTTTAAAATTCTTTTGACATTGGACAATGTCCCTGGCCATCCGGAGCCCCATAAGTTCAACACTGAAGGCGTCTAAGTGGTCCGCTTGCCACCAAACAAAACGACCCTAGATCCGGGAGTCAAAGGACCTTTAAGGGTCATTCCACGAGGCACTCCACGGAGAGGACTGTCAGTGCTGTGCAAGAGAGCTGCAACAGAGGGAACACCATGAAAGCCTGGAATTCAAGAACTCATAGACACCACACCAGAGGCATCACCGGAAGACGGCCTGGTGGAGGGCAGTGCGTGCACACCAGTGCGAGATGACGAGGAAGAGGATGTAGAAGAAGCGGTGCCAGAGAACAAATGCACATTAGCCAGTCTGGCCGAGGGGCCACAGTGACTGAGGACTGCTTCCAACTCCCTCACACCACGGACTGTCTACGATTCAGGCGCTGAAACTAGATGATGGAGGAAGGTTTGGCACTGTCTGGAAGCATTTTTAGAGAAATGAAAAAACAGAAAAGTCAGACAGAAATTACCATGTATGTCTACAAAATGACATTCAGTGTGCTTGCCTCGCCACCCCTGAGACAGCAAGACCAATCCCTCCTCTTCCTCCTCTTCCTCAGCCTACTCAATATGAAGGTGACAAGGACTTCCACTTAATTAATAGTAAATATATTTTCTCTTCCTTATGATTTTAATAATGTTTTCTTTTCTCTGGCTTATTTTATTGTAAGAATACAGAATAAAATACATAAAACACACAAAATATGTGTTAGCCAACTGTGTTATTGGTAAGGCTTCCAGTCAACAGTAGGCTGTTAGTAGTTAAGGTTGGGAATCAAAGTTATTAACATATGTGGATTTTTTTTACCACATTGGGACTTGGTTCCTCTAACTCCCATGCTGTTCAAGGGTCATCCGTACTTGGGGATAGATTTAACAAATGATACGCAAAACTTTTACACTAAAAACTATAAAACATTGCTGATAGAACTTAAAGAAATATAAATAAATGGAGAGCTATAGAATGTTCCTGGCTTTGAAAACAAAATTATTTTGAAGAATTTAAATAAATTCTCCCCAAGTTGATCTACAGATTGAATTCAATCCCATTCAAAATTTCAACAAGATTTCTATGTAAAGATTGACAAGCTGTTTCTAATGTTTATATAGAAATGCAAAGGATTTAGAACAGGCAAACAATCTTGAGAAAGAAGAATAAACTTGGAGAACTGGCGGTCCCTCACTTCAAGATTTCTGGAATGCTAAAAAATTCAATGCAGTGTGGCCCTGGTATAAACATAGACAAAGAGATCCATAGAACAGAATAGATTGCCCAGAAATACACTCACACAATCAATAGATTTTCAGTGAAAGTAATTCAAAGAGTAAAAGTAAGTATTTTCAACAAGTTTTCTGTAACAACTGTGTACATGTATAAAAACAAAACAAATTTTAACCCCTACTTCACACCATTTACAAAAATTATTTGAGATACTTCATAATCCTAGATATAAACACTAAAACTATGAAACTTGTAGAAGAAAAAACATAAAAATATCTTTGGTCATGGGTGTAGACAAAGGATTTTTAGACTGGACACAAAAAACAATGACTGTAAAGGGAAAAAAGATGAAATTTCAGAAAAAAAAAGGCATGAAAAAATGTTCATGAAAGCTTTATTTAAAATAGCACCAAAACAATCCAAAAGTTGTCCAGAGGAGAACGGATGGACAAATTACAAGATTTTTGTTAGTACAATATTACTCAGTGATAAAAAAAAAGTACTACTTTGTTTTATAAGCTTGGATAAATTTGAAAAATAGTATGCCATGGAAAAGAAGCCAGACACACAAAAATACATACTTTATAATTCCATTTACATAAAATTTCAGAACAAACAAAATTAATCTATAGTGAAAAATGAGAAAAGTGGCTCCCTGGAATAGACAGTGGGGACTGACATGGGACTTTTCCCATGATGGAAAAGTTATGCATCCTAATAGGGGCATGGGTTACCCGGGTGTTTGTGTTGTCAAAACTCATCCAACTACAACACTTGATATCTGTGCATTTCATTATAAATAAAATATACATCATTTTTAAAAAGTTTAAGAACTGTAAATTATAGTTCTTATTCTAATTATAGAATTCTTATTCTAATTATAGAATTATAAATAATTCCTTATGAAAATTATTCAATCAAGATCCTTTTAGAAATAAAAATGGTTGCCATTCTTAAATATACAGGATTTTAGGTGATTTTTTTCAGGGCTTTCTCTGCTCATTCAGTCAGCAGCAGTGAGCGCCTACTATGCATCTGCTGCTCTCTGAGGCGTTTTGAGCACATCGACGGGCAAATGGACACGACGCCTGCTTCTAGTTGCTAACGATCTGTCGCAGGAGTGGGGAGAAAGAAAATACAGAAAACTATAACAAATAAGTGAACAATGTGTTGTTTAGAAGCACGCAAAGTGCTGTGAGAGAGAGTCAAGCCTCCTGCCACACTGTTCCAACTGCCGGATGCCAGCTCTTAAAAATGACGGATATGCCTGTGTTTACAGGTTAGCACTTTTGCCTTTATTAATTTATCGATCATATAATGCATTAGAGGCATTCCAGGAATAAAAGAAAGAGAGAGTGTGTGTGTGTTTGTGTGTGTGTGTGTTTTAAAAAGTGCTGGTTTACTGTACTTGCTTTATTCCTTAAGCTTTTGCAATATTTAACGCTTGAATAAATATATATCAGGATGTCTCCTGGAGTGGATGAAAAGGTTGGTTTCAAGGACGTTGTGCTCAATGCTAATCACATTCCTCGTGCTACTGAGTCACAGTCACGTTGGGTTATCGAGTCAAAGAGCAGCCTTTCTGTCTTCTGTATAAAAGACAAGCTGCTCAAATGTTGCAGAATTCTGACGCCCAAGTCATTAAGATGTAGCTGTACATAAAAGATGCAGCACTGATAATTCAAAATAGACAAGAAGAATGTGCTCCAGGAATAATTTTTCCTCAAGTCAAAATACCTGGCACCAAACATAAATAAAACCCTGTTTTCCTCCATCAGTGCCCTGCCGTGCAGGAGTCGCTGAGCCCCTTGTTATCTGCCAGGAACAGAGCAGCTGAGGGGAGGCCTGCACTACGCAGAGACTCTTCTCGTATTTTTTAATAAGACATAGACTGAGAACATAAGAAATCCCTCAAAAAAAAGCAGCAATACCAACAACTCAGAAGCGTCTGCAATGAGATTATCCGACATGCTGGAATATTAAGCCCCACGTTGTTTTTCTATAGCTAGGAAACACACACAAAAATAACGTGATTTTGGTGTTTGCTCTTACTTGTTGCTTTTAATCACACATCTTGGAAAAAAAATCCATCCCTAATCAGGCTCTATAGATGCAGTCTGTAGCCGTGGACCCCCAATCTTGGATCTACTTAGGATTATTGAAGTCTGTAGTATAAAATCCTCCCATGACAACACAGTGTTTCCATCTCTTTACGCTCATGACTCTGCTCCCGTGGGCGCCTTGTCACCTGCTAGGATGCTGCCCACACTCCGATGCCACCTCAGGCGCCTTTCCTCCGTGAAGCCCTCTCCAACAGCGTATTGAGAAGGGGCCTGCTCCCTCCTCTCAGCTCACGTTACATGATCTTTTGTCCTGCTTATTTTGTCTAGAATCATATCAGGTCATTTCCTGTTATAATTTTCCCCCTTAGAGGTTCACAGCCCGGTGAGGGTCATAATAATCGTAGGCTTTGCATGCAGAACCCAGTTTCAACCCAGGCTGCACTTTCAAAATTGATTTGTAAATTTTGTCATCTCTGGCTTACAGATGTTATGAATGCTGGTTCCCTGGCCAGCCCATAAAAGCTTATCTAACCCATACCAAACCTGAGGTATCAATAACACCTCGTGTAGAATTCTTTTTCTGAGAAAATGAATTTTTGAGTTGGAACACAAATGAAAATCCCTGATTTATTGAGGTCAGAAAAATATAGTGTGTGATTTTGTTCTACTTCTATACTGCCAATGTCACACTGATCAAAAATGTTTAGGTGATCAAAAAACACTTAGATGGCTGCTGATGATGGAATATTCAATTGAGGCTCACAAACTGGTCTATGGCTGAAAAATAAAGTCCACCCTGTGGTTGCCGAGTCTCCGTGAAGCCTCAGGTGAACTTCAGAGGACGCCCGGTTTCCGCAGTCGAGAGAAACCTGTCGGGGGGAGCACGGGGCAGCCGGGTGCCGCCTGCAGAGTGTCACTCAGCCCCATCTTACCTTGGTTTCCCGGATGTGTCTCTTAGAGGGGCAAGGGCTTGCTTTAACCCATCAAATAGAACCGGTATGTTGCTTTACTTCGGCTGAACCCCCAAAAACACAACAGTTTAAATACGATGGCGCCATTTGGCCTCTTTAGCATCTCGCCCCACGCAGCCCCTCTGCGGAAGCTGTCACTAGAGAAGCTGTCTCAAGGTAAAACAGAAGGAAAAAGTCTGGCTCATGGACAGGTGGTTTTGACCTGAGAAACGACCAATAAAATTATGGAAACAAAACACTTGGAAACAAAGGAGATTACAAAAATGAAGTTAAACCTAGTTTTCTGCTCTTTATTTTTTCCCATGTTTTGGGGGTGAGCCTCACTTTTTCCTTCATAATCAAAGCGATAACAAGAATCATCCCAACTGGCGAAAACACAGTCCTCGCTTTGTGGCGGAGATCAGAGGAGCCGTCCTTACCTCTCAGTTCCCCCATGTCCAGGGTGGTCCCCAGCTGTTCCAGCAGAGCCACTCTCGCCGCGTTCTTTTTGTGCTTCTTGCCGTCGTAGTGCTGCTGGGCCATGAGCGGGTTGTTAAACCAGGCCGCGCAGAGCCCGCAGTGCCTGTCCGAGTCTCTTCTCTGGTAGGGAGACGCGGCCACCGGAGCAGTGTCCACCCGCGGGGGCTTCAGGGGGCTCAGGGGCGTCGCTGTGAGAGGAGACAACCACAGACCAGCGGCCGCGTTAGTCCACTGCTGAGCACGCTTGCCAGTACCTGACGATTAGAGTCTCGTGTTCATGCTAGAGCTTAAAACCCGCAAGAGTTCCTTGAGACCAGGAGCGCTGCCTTTGCCAGCCTTCATTTCTGAGCTGGGACACATGAAAATCCCTAATTTACTGAGATCAGAGTCTGCATAGGTTATGGCAAAGTCTGACAGCACAGGAGACCATCCCTTAGGGGGAAAATAAAGTCTTTAGGAACAAATTCCCAGAGGAGAGGGAGTGATCTACCAGTCAAAATGAAGCCGATACTTGCAGTAAACACTGGCCAATCACGACTTAAAAGATTCTGGATGAATGCATTGGACATTCGTGTGCTACAAATGGAAACAACCAATAAATAAAAGATTTGCTTAAGTGACAGAAACATCTTTCAGTGACATGGGTTGTATTAATTGAGGAAATCAAACTAATTTTATTCAGTTCTGTTTATTGTGATAGGTTATTTTCAACCTATATCTGCTAAACTTGATGTTGAAAGCATAATTTTTAAAGCCCCAAGGAAAAACACTATAGAGCAGATGTGCTTCTCTAAGCTGAATAGGCATATATCACTATTTTGAGCTTACACAGTCCCAGCTATTAAATTAACACATTTCATTGTGAGCTTAGAGTTATTTCTGGTCCAGAAAAAAAAATAGAGTCTAACTCGAAGGATCTTACTAACAAAAAGTAAAAATAACTTTTGTATGCATTGCAACAACTTGAGTTGCTTCCATCCTTAGAATGACGATGACTTGGACTATTACCCCATTTCTCAGATGACAGCCTTCAGAAATGCCAGGTGACTTACAGAAGGAGAGATATCTAGTTATGGAAAAGGCAGGACTCAAAACCAGATCCTTCATTCTCAAGGTCCGTGTTCCTCCCAGGACCCTCAAAGACTCTTTTCCACTTCTTAACAGGCAAAGGGATTAGTTCCTAGACCCACCATCTTTGTATTTTATACAGGATTTAATTTTGAAAAAAAAAATTCTGACCCAAGTATTTTGGAAAAGAAAACCATATTTAAATTCTCACACGGTCTATGAGTCACAAGGCAATACAGCAGCACCTGCCAGGTGTTCTTTGTCTCCGCTGTGGGACGCAGCCAGCACAACCATGGCAGTTAGGGCCGTCGTTCCAAGGAAAAGCTGAGAGCTGAGACCCCAATAACAAGTTAAGGAACCAACTAATCTACTCCCCAAGCTTTCAAATAACTTTTAAGTGGACTTTTATGTTTTGGATTAAATAAGTTACATAGAAATAAATCCTTTCCTTGTGACATTTTAATTCAAGAAATGTCTGCTTCATGACAGTCTCTCGAAGATATCTTTCCCCCTCTCTCCAGAGATTTCATCAGACTGGGAGGTTTTAGCTAGCTTTGATTAAACTTAATGGTGTTATTTTCTATAGGGACTGAGATAAACAATATTTCTCTTAAAAGCCTCATTGCTGGATTTAGTTATAAATCACCAGGTAGAAATAAAGCTCAAATGTGGGCCCTCCCATCCCAGCCGCGGGGTGTCGTTCAGCTATGACTTAGAAATGCTAATGAAAGCTACAAATACGCAGTTGACCTGTACGGGCAAGGACCTCTATCCACTTCTGCAAGGAAATTGGCTCTTGCTTCCACAGTTTCCTGCATCCTTATCAATTTCTGGGGATTTAAAGCTGCCTATTGTTTTGATGGTCACAGAAAACATGTCAAATACTTACAATCCGAATGAATGCTGACTCCTGAGGCATAATTTGTTTTTCTCTAAACTGAGCCCTAAAAAACATTTCAGAGTCGATTTTATCAATTGATACCTATACGCCACGTCCTGGCAGGAGTGATGCACAATAGAATATTCATCAAATGAGATAATCTTCTCTTGCACATAGGAAAGCAGTTGGTGCTACATCCGTATTATAGCTTCTCCTCCTGAATAATTCGCCTATCTTGTGTATGTCCTGAAAGTTTAATTTTTCTTTTGCTTCTGTTTCTTTTGCAACTGTCTTCACCAATCTGAACCTAGTTTATATCCCCTTAATACCTACAAAGACTGACAAAAGCAGTAGCATGGAAACAGCCTTGAATCAAAGTCAAAACTCTGGGTTGGGTGGAGCTCCACCATCACTGAGCTGTGCAACCTTTGGCAAATCTCTGCTGTCTCTGGTTTCCACGAGGTTAAAATTCAGGGTCACCATCCTTTTTAAAACTAACATTCTTTGAAGCGTACTCGCAGAGTGGTGATAGCACAAACTGTAGAAGCTCTTTCCCTTTTACTGCTTTGATTCTATGCCAAATATGGAAGTTACATGGGAAGAGAGCAGTTTCCAGGTTTTAGAGATAAATCTGTGTGTGTACATGAACCGGAACACTCATATTGTTTGACAAAAGTGTATTATTTTATTAAAATGAATACAAAGTGGTGTACTGATTATCTTTTGATTTAAAAACATGGTTTTAGCAAAACACTTTAGTTGATATGTAGTTTTTATTTTAATTTCATACTATATGTTTTCATTTTAATTACAAAAAATATTTAACTGAACACTGACTTTACCTACGCCTTATACAGATAAAACCAAGCCAGTCTCTCGGGGTGAGAAGCAGGCGTCAGGATGTTTTCAAAACCTCCCTCCTCCCACGCCCTGATCCGCGTTTCTGCAGCTCGGCCGAGGCTGAGCACCTCTGCTGTAAGAAGAGCCAGGCTTTCCTTGACAATTACTATAAAACAAAGCTGGATCTTCACATAATAGAAAGTCACATACTACATCCAACAGCAATGGAGCTAGCTTTTCTGTAGGTAATAAGCAAGATGTCACATCTTTATCTATGAGACAGAAAGAAATAACAATTACTTGCTTTTTCAAAAAAAGCCCTAATCAATTTTACCCTATTACCAAAACATAAAAATTTCTTCAAAAATAGTAGCTAATATTATAAATTAATATTGGTAAGGTTAAATAGCAATTCTGATTCCTTTCCCCACAAAGAAACTGAAACTGTTTTACCACCTACCTACGGTCAATACGAGCACGGTACGTCACTGTCCCAGCCCTTTCTGCACAGCCATGCCCCTGTCCTGCACGAGGCACCTCAGTCTCACCTGTTCTGTGAGGGCTTGACAACCTGAGCAAGAAGTACCTCTCTCTCCTCTAAGCTTATGAAGCGTTTTCTGACCACACAAATCATTTGGCGTTTCTTAAACACCACCGTGTAATCTTAGTTTTGCGAATGTGTACTTGTGCGTGTGTATAAGAGAAATCATACCATAAACTTCCATCAGATAACATTGTGTTCACTCTCTTCTTTACTGCATATTCACAATTCCTTATTTCAATCAGAAAAATGCAAAAAGATCTGAAACTCAAGTTTCTTCATGGTTTATCTGTTACCAAAGCCTGACCTGGAGTCACATGGGATGACTCTTACATATATCACATACATACACATGTATGCATAAACATACATACACACTGCAATAGAATTATGAATACGTTTGGTCATGGGTTGCTATCCCATAGACATAGTATATGGTATATGTGCCTTATTATGGATCCAAAATCCTAAAATTTATGACTTTCAAAACACATTCAGCCCCAAGTGTTTTGAACAAAAGACTATGGATCTGTAATGAATTCAGAGTCAGTAAAATAGACTCAAGTTCCTCAATGCTTCAAGCAAGTCAGCCTTCAAAACTTGAGTCCTGAGAATCTTCTGATCCTGGAATGAATTCCAATGTCCTGTTTGGTGCCTTGCACAAAGTTGGTCAAGGAGCAGTTCTCACCAGCTATTTGTAGACTGTTGGATCATTTGTCTTGAATAATAACCTAAAATAGTGTGTATCTGTTTCATATTTGTTTCTTCCTGTCATAATAACCACCGTTGATTTAAGGACAGAAATATTTCCAGAGCACCCTGGTGTGTCTGTCAGAACACTTTCTTATCTATTAATGCAACATTGTCTCCGAGGGGACTGTTCACGGCCCTAGAACTTGGCACGGTGACAGAGGCACAGTGCACAGTCTATGCCTTTGCTAAATGAATGAATGAGTGAATAAATAAAATGGCTTTCACCTTATGAGTAAAGTAAAGTAAGATCACAGCCAAGAGTTCTTTTGTTTCTCCTGAACTGTCACTCAGGGCTAGGCAGCTAGATGCCACAGCAGTCAGCACAAATGCGCACAAATGCACGACAAGATCCCGGGGAGACAAAGGTGAAACTGTGGAAGGGCAACACGTCAAAGTTGGATGCACATGCCCGTCTCCCTCTCTCTTCCATTCAACCAGACGTACTGAAAGTCACTATTCGCTCAAACTTCTGTCCATTTTCTGGGGTGGCCTATTTTGATAAGTTTCACAGCGTGCAAATTATACACATCCTTCTGGAAACTTCACTTTCAAACAGGAAGCCATTCACTCTGGCTTGTTTATCATGGCATCCAAACCCTCACTCTGGCCTCTGGTGTCCCAACTATCCCAGCTTGCCTGGGACTGAGAGGTTCCCCGGACATGGGCCTTTCAGGAATAAAACAGGGAAAGTCTTGGGCAAACTGCAATGTCACGCCTGAGGATAGATCTGATCCCACATCACACTGGGCAGATAGGAACCAGTAAAAAGCTCGGCAATAACTGTTCAGGAGACTAGAATGGGCATGTCAGGCAAGTCAACAGCGTCCACTAATGGGCCTCAGGGCTTTATCGGGTCACCAAGTGGGTGTCTGTAGCTGGAGCAGAGGGTGACACAGCCGGCAGTGGGATCCCACCTGCCTGTTTGCCTGCTGGGCCGTGGCCACAGGCTGCCCTGCAACCCCACACCGACGACTGCACACCTCTCTCCTCTTTCCCACTGGCTCTCTCTTTCTGGATCCTTCCTTTCTTCCTCCCCTCTCTCCCTCTTTCACTCACTCCTACAGCTTGCTAGTCTTTAAGATAACAAAATCAATCCACTCTCACAAGGGAATGGGGGCTTTTAATATAGAGAAATAGGGTGAGGAATTTACCCATTTTAAAGTATGTGGTTTTCTCACCTATGGCATTCTTATTTGTAATACTGATTCTTTCCAGTTGTGTGATGTTGTGCAGTTTATTATGCCTGTTCCATGTATTTTTCTTAGTTAGTTGCTCCAAAATCGCATTTGACCAATAAGGTGGCTTGAAGCTCAGGGAGATGAATCAAGCAGCACAGGGACCCTTGACTAACGAGCAGCAGAGGAAATGGCAAGGATCAGGTCTTCCGACTCCACGATCAGTACCGTACCTC
Organism: Lemur catta; assembly: GCF_020740605.2. NCBI lineage: Eukaryota > Metazoa > Chordata > Mammalia > Primates > Lemuridae > Lemur > Lemur catta. The sequence goes on along the minus strand of NC_059149.1, from coordinate 6,659,110 downwards.
ACACTGGTTTCCAGTAACACCCAGGAAGCAAGAGGCCACATAAACAAACAGATTAACTGGAGTCAAAACACATTTCCTAGGCTTCCACATCTGTTCTCAGTGGGGGTTATTTGGAAATGTGTATTCTTTTTTCTAAAATGTTTTTTTCTGATTTCCAGTCCCTGTGATAACCTGCCTTTCCTTTTTTCTACCCTAAATCAAATTAATGACAGCAGCCATTCTTCAGCAAGTATTTTTCTTTCTTTTTTTTTTTTTTTGGCAAATGCTACGGACAGTTGAATTAGACCGGACCATTTAGCGCGTGGCTGAGGAGGCAGCTGTGGGTGCAGTTCTGCAGCCCAGTGGCCAGAGAGGGAGTCCAGCCTCCCCGCAGACAGGAGCCTCCCCCGTGCAAACGTGCGGTCGGGGCCAGGCCTGGGCTTCGTCTGCGCTCGCACAGCGGCCGGGGCCTCCCGTGTAAACAGCACGTCCTCAATGAACACGTGACGGACCAGTGAAGAAAAAATACTAGTGACTCTTAGTTAATATCCACTTGGGGGGGGGATTTTCATGTTTTAATAAATATTCTAAGATAGCTAAATTTTAAATCTTTCATAGTTTCATTAAACTTATTTTACAGGGTTAAAAGCAAGTTAGATACTCAAATAGGAGGTGGAGTAAATAAATCATGAGCATCCACACTCTGAAATACCATGCATCAATTAACAAAAAAACACAAGCTTTAGAAAAATATTTAGTTACCTGAGGAAATGTTCAGGACAGGATGTAAACTATACATATAAACTTGTACTATACATGTAAAGTCAGTTTACATGCACATATGTATAGTATAAACCAAGTTGCCTATTAAATTGTGTGTGCACGTACACATACGGGCACATGAAACTATCTATAAAGACTAGAAGGCTACAGATAAAAATCATAGCAGTGGTTGTTTCTCAGTTGTGGATTATAAGCGACTTGCTTTATACTCATGGATATATACTCCTTGGTGCAGAGGGAAAACATTTTTATTTTACAGTTTATATATAGGCCTCATTTTATGCTAACTTGTTTTAGGGCAAAGTCTGGAAAACACTGTTTGGGGAACTTGCGGTACCACAACCAAGTCTTAAATAAAATCTCAGAGGGTTTTATTTGCAGCAATTTATTTATTAATTTACTGTGGATTTGGGGGAGACAGGTTGGAAGAATGCCAGCTCAGTCAGAGCACAATGTGATAGCACCAGCTCCTCCTGTTTCTCCAAAAGATCCAGAGAAAAGCAGTTTTTCCCATTGTTATCCAGACCCAAAAATGGCTCTAATTATTTAGATAAAATGAAGTACCCTCTTTCCTCACATAGGATATGTTTGGATATATCTGCTACTCAAGTCAACGAGACAGAAAAATCTACATGTCATTTCTTTTATACCATGAAGGAAATTAAAGAGCGCTGTGACGTAGCCGGTGTTTCAGAACACGTGCCCTTGCACATTTCCCAAGAATGAACAAAGATGAGGATGACTTCACAGAGCCACCCGACGGGACTGTGCAGCAATGCGCTAAGTGGGATCGGCTGTTAACAGGGACTGCTGCTTCACCCACACTCATCACATGTCACCAGTCTCCATTAAGACAGTATTCATAGATCATTGATTGGCATTAATATAGAATAATCCCCTCCAGTCTAAGTCACTGATTAGATTCCAAATATCTTAAGTATGACTGTTTTCTCCAGAATTCTAATCCTTGAAAATAAGCCATTAAATAGAACTTTAGAGGGGACAAAAGTCCTTTTATAACTTTCGCACATTGCTTGACAAAAGACTCCAAAGGCCGTGACACTCCACGTTCCTCAGTGCATTGAGGACAGGAGTCCAGAATCTGAGTTCCCCGGGGCAAGGATTTGTATCCGCTGTGTTCACGGATATAGTCCAGGCAACCAGAACCGGGCCTGGTGCGCAGTATGTGTTAAATAAACTCTTGTTGGATGGGGGAAGCAGCTTACTCTCCATAAAGGAATTTATGTAAGAGAAGGAATCACGGCTTTACTTGGGGATACTTTGCTGATAGAATGTCGTGACTGGTACTGAGTTGATGACAGCACCCTCTCTGTCCGGCTGACCTCAAAACAGCTGCTCCCCCGGGGGTGTAATGCATTGGTGGCACTTGCCTTCCAACACTACTCAGTTAAGGTGCTTCCCTCTGAGTTCAGCGTCAAAATCTTTGTTGTGGCACAGTTCCCGAACTCCGTGCAAAGATGCCCTTCCTAACTCATGGGAAGTCCATGAGATATCTTAAAATTCTGAGAAAAGCATAGCAACATCTGTTGGACACCCCAGGGACCACTAGCTCAAGGTAGCTCACAGTTTCAGCATAAGATGCTACATTCCTTTCAATTGTTTCACATGTCTGTGAAGCCAGAGTTCTGGACACAACCCGTTGTCCACCCAACCGCTCAGTGAGGAACAAGAAATGAAGGTGGTGATGTCCAGTCTGACTGCAAGGCCCGAGAAGTTACGCAGCACCCACAGGCCAACACAGTCGCTAGAGTGCTTATTTTGTAATGAAGTAAACATATTAAGTTTTCTTTCAATTTATGTGTATTGTTTTTTTCAGATGGTTACTAAGTTATAAGGACATAAATACTTAAGTTGTTTGGACCTGACTATTTAATAAATTCACCTGTTAGCTATTTCTTTGACCCGTGGGCACAGTGAAAAAAAAAATGCTACAGACACTAAGACTGCGGCAAAGTTTCGGAGACACCGAAGAGTTGTGACTTATTGCTTGGGCAAGAATCAAGGACCTGAAATTCCCAGCCCTAGAAATACGACAGGCTTTCCCCACACACCCCAAACCCCACATTTAACACAGGTAAGGGGCAGAGTCTCAGACGGGCGGAGCGTGTTTCCCGGCCAGAGCTGGTCGACTCGCGGTCACCCCCAGCAGATGCTGCGCGTGGAGGGCTGAGCTGGAGGCCTCGCCGGGTCACCTGCAGTGTCATGCCAGCATCACACAGGACCGGTGTGCTGACCCGGGAGCTGACGCTGGCTTTGGTTCTTTTTATCCTGCCAGCATTCCCCAGTTACCTAACCCGGACCCCGTGCTCGGGGTGAGGAATGATTTACTCATCCAGCAGCATCAGCGATTCAACTGGAGAGCCGCTTCCTGGATCGTTTCTTATGCCCTATGAATATTTATAGGGAATTCAAGGATGAGAAGGGTGATCAGCGCCGGAAGCGCAGCAGAGAGACAGTGCAGGATGCGTCTAGAGGAAGAGAGAGAGACAGGGTGGCCCTTGGCCTAGGCTGGAAGGGAGCTGCAACTTTAGAATTAATTATGGGAAGTGGGTGCTGCACTGTTATCTGAGCAGACCGTGTGCATCCACACCTGACTTTCTCCACCCTCAGTCCCCATTCTTTCCCCAAAAAGGAATCTCCCCATTTCTCTATTGAACCTCCTTTTTGAGTTGCCTTAAACATAATATCCCTAAAAGTAACACAGGCCTCAATAACCCACAGTTTGCAAGCTGTGAAGACTGGCTTCACATTTCAAATGATGACTGTTAGCTATGCATATATTTTGCATGGATCACTTTGGATTTAATCTAGAAATAAAGTACTTTCTCTTAATTGCCGTTTGGGAACCACTATTCAGAGTCAGTTCTATGAAGCCTCACAGCGACTGCAGAAGTTCTTGAGGCCAGACGGTGAGGAACACAGAGGCGCTTTACTCCCTCAGGTCGGGTCCCTCCCACCGCTTGGGTCGGGGGCCGCAGAGTACCAGATGCTAAAGCGGGAAGCTCCCAGGGCCTGCGGGTTGGAGGACCACGGCAATGAGGCTGCTGGCTGAGGAGGATGCAAATGAGGAAGCAGGTTTTAGGCCAGATTAGACTTTGCAGATAAAAGTTAGAAATCCTTAGGTTAATTCAGTCCCTGGAGGACAAGAAGCCTCCCTGGAGCCTGAATTATTCAGGTCTATCACCCATAATCATCAATTTAACTACAGCATGGCTACAGATTGCACGCCACACTGTTGCCACACAGACACAGCCAGAAGGCAGTGGCTGAGAGGGAATACAAATGATTTCTTTGGGGGATTTTTGGGACAAGCGCATTGTTAACAGCCAGGGAGGATGTAGCTGCTCTAGAACCCCCTACTCCAAGTGTGCACCGCCGAGAGCGCCCACATCACCCAGCGGTTTATTAAAGATGTCGATTTCAGCCCCTCCCCAGACCACGGGATGAGAATCTGTATTTTACACGGGCCTCAGGTGGCTCCTGTGCAAGTTAAAGTAGGAAAGCCTTGGGTTAGGGCTGGGAGGTTTAAACCCTCAGGGACCCAAGCTGCACCTCAGGCCAATTCACTCAGAATGGCTTGAGGTGGGGCCCAGCAATGACAGCTGACAAGCTTTGCGGGTGTCTGTAACGTGCAGCCAGGACTGGGAGGTGTCAGACTGGAGGACAGCATCTGGCACAGGCCTCCCTTTCGCCCCGACCACACCAAGGCTCCGTGCTGTCACGTTTCATCCATTCGGCTGCCCGGCCCACACGGCGCCATGCCAAGGTGCCAGAACCACCTGCGCCTCACAGAGCTTGGGATCTGGAATGGACGCATAGGGAAGAACGTCACAGAACCGTGGCACTAATTCTACAGATGTCTGTCGGCTTTCTAAAAATAAATAAACAGGAAGAAACAGGTATCAAGAAAATTAGGTGAGTTTTGAAATAAAATCAATTCTGGGTGGGGCCACTTTACTGAGAATGTTTCCTAAAATGAACAGGGCCTTGTTGTGAGGATAACAAGCGTCTGTTGGTGACAGCCAGCTGTGGGCATGCCGGCCACAGAGAAACCACGACTGGAACCCCCTGGTCTCCCAGCTGCTGCTCCTGCTGTCCCCGCAGCCCCCGGCCCAGGTGTGCTACGAAGGCCGCCCCGGCACAGGCCGGGATGTGGTGGGACGGAGGCGGGGGCTTTGCCAGGAGAGCGCCAGGACAGCCCGGGCACTGGTAGGAAAATGCTCATGTGGCTGGTCCCACGTTTGCTGTCACTACAGCCAGCCAAGATTCTTTCAAAGCCGTGCAGGATGTTTTGCGGAATAATGGGACGTATATATACAAGCCAGAAAGATGGTTTAAGGACGACAAGTGTGTGAGTGAAGGTCGAAGGATTTGGAATCACTTAGCCGGAAGCAGGGAAGCTGAAGCACAACGTAATGGCACTCGAGACGCGTAGCAGACGACAGCTGGACAGCAGCCTGGAAGCAGCGAGAGGGGACAGGGCGCAGTGGAAGGGCACTGACTGACATGAAGGCGCCAGGGCGCCCCCGGTGGCAGCCCCGGGAGTTTGTAGAAATAAGCGTTACTGACGCCCGTCGGGGGAGGAGAGAATTTAAACACCAGACAAGGAGACCTAGAGTTAAACAGAATCTTCCTGGGAACAGAGAGATGGATTAGACAGTAACTTAAGATTTGTGAACTCCCAGACAGATTCCTTTTCCATCCTAGTCTCTGGATGAAACACACCTTTTTTCTTTTTTACAAAAAAGCACAATTCTTGAATATTCAATTACCAGGATTCATCAGCTGTACGGACCTCTTTCTCTCGGACTGACTTTGACTAAAAATATAAACAACCCACCCCCCCGCCCTTTACATCAGGAAGGATGGACTGAAACGTCCGTTCACGCAGCAGGGTGGGTTCTTGGACTCCCCCTTGCCGGCATTCTGGAAACACTGGTTTTACTAACTGGACGTGAAAAGGTCCAGGTATTAAGATTTCATCTGCCTGTTGACAGAAAAGCACATTAAGATGCTAATGATTAGCAGTTCGCACTAATCAGGATAGAATCGAAGCAGGAATTCACGAGCCAGCCCTTAACCCGGCTCTGGCTTCTTGGTTGAGCAATCTCAACGGACCGCAATAGAGCAGCCATGCAGAGAACTGGCTTCCGAGGCTGCCTCCTCTTCCCAGTTCCGAGGACTGCACTCAGAATTCCCAGGTCACCTCGCAGCCAGCACCACTAACCATAGGCAGTGCTGCCTCCAAAAGGGATTGCAAGAACTTAGTCAGGCCCCTTTGATCTCTCCTTTGCAATACATGACCCCTCAAGGTGGCCAAAATGCTCCTGGAAACCCCACGTGGATTCACAGCCAAAGCCACGCGCCACTGTGCGCTCAACAAACAGCTGGAGAAAGTCCCTCGGCAGGAACCCCAAACAGGAGAAGCAGCTTCGCTGAAGGCTGACAACAGAGTTAAAAAAAGAAAAGAAATTTAATCTTTCAGTTTTCAGTAAGTAAACTGGCAAGGTATCTCTGTCACATGACGGACAATTTACCCAGCAGAGTAACCCACTGGGAAATTAATAGCCTTATTTTCTCCTAGGCTGACTTCATGAAAACGAGGTCTCCTTCCACTGCATTCCAGAGTGGTAGCCAGGTCTTGCCGTCCGGCCTCCCTTCCCCCAGGACAGAACGAACAAACGCTCTGGTGCTGGGTGGCCTTGCAGGCAAAGGGACCTGAATGCCAGAGAGGGCTATGCCTGATGTCAGGAAAGTAACTGGCTTCCCAGGGACCAGGGGAAGAGCGAGCTGCAAGTATTGACCGAGATCTGGCGACTTACAAACCGTGCGCCCCAGGTGGGGGCCCCACAGGAATGCGCCCAGTGGTGCCTGGGTCTTCTCTTCGCGGTCCATGTTGGAAGACAGGTGACTGAAACCCTGAGGAAGCCCGGGGCTGGGCCAGCAGCCCGTGGAGGCCCAGGACACAACAGCGTCCTGGAGCATCACAAAGTAGCCAGCGCCCACTCGCCAAGAAACCCCCCCGCAAAACCCACACACGCCTGGCCCTGTGTGGCCCTAATGCAGGAGAGCCTGGCTTCTCACCAACCTTCATGGCCAGAGGACAGAAGTAATTTAAACCGATTTTTGAAATATTACAAAATGTGATGTTTATTACACTCGAGTGCCATCCAGGAATCCGTGCCTTTTGCATCTGATTATTAAAGAAACCACACTGAGTGTTAAGCAAAACTTTCAAGGCTGATGTTCAAAACGTATAGATGTTTCGAAGAATAAGGATAGCGTTTGAAATATTTACTACCAATTATTTCAGGTGTAACGCTTACTTCTAATTTCATACACTAGACATTTTTAGGGTTCTTATCTTTAATAGGAGATTTAAGAGTTGTTGCCAGAAAATCTTGCACTCGTAGTTTTTTTTACTGAATAGTAATGCATTCTGTGTGTGGATTTCAAGTTGTGACCACGTCTCCTGTTGACAGTTTCAGAGCAAACACGGCAAATTGATTATTTAGTGTTCTATTATATTCCTTTATAAAAGTGTGTTAAAGAACACTTTCTGGAAAAAAAGTATAACCACATCATAAAAGCTGCTGAAATCACCAACTATCTTATACCACTATTTGATCACTCTAAAGAGAAAAGTGAGTTTATGATATTTAAAAGGATTTGTGAAAATCACCTAGGCAGTGGCCTCCTTGTTAAAATCTTTAATTCTACCCAATCATTGATCCCTTGTTGCATTAGTCATCAAATATAAAACAAAAAGACAGCAGTCTGGATCTAATCATTGTTCCAAGGCTCCCATAATCCAGTGTACAAAAGTCACAGCCCAAATACTGCTCCCCTCACGTTGCCAATTCATTTAAACCCAGTCACTGTGGGCTGGTCAGGGACTGACTGCCGAGGTTTCTCCTGTCGGTGACACCAGGGGAAGATTGCTGCAGGAGACACGCCTTTGCCGTTAGCCACTTGTATCACCTTGGGCAAATGATTTCACCCCCAGGGCTTCCGTTTCCTCACCGGGAAAATGAGATGGGAAAATTATGATCACTAAGTCCCTTCCTGCTCTGCAAGTCTATGCATCTATTACTTGTATGCATAGGCACAGAAAAGCCAAAGCCATCACTGGAACAAATGCCTTGATCCAGAGATGACACCTGAGAACACGCCGGCTTTCCTAATTTAACAGAAAATGCTCTGCTACGATGATCTGCCTGTTTGCAAACTATTGTTTGCATCTATTAAAACACGTATCTAGACAGATTATGTCACGCAAACCAAGTAACCTGATTCAGACGATAGAACTGCTATGGTGTATAAAATCTTAGATGCAAATATGAGGTACTGATTGAACCTGGAGTGTATATATTATCCCAAATTTGAATTTATGTAACTTTCAAACAGATCTAGAATATCCTGATCTTTATTCATTCAACGGAGAACTCAAATAAGCAATTCTGTGTCTGGCATGAAATTTATGGAAAAGTTCTGAAACTCTGTCTCTCTCATTTTCAACAGGAAATAAGGAAGGAAGGATGAGAGCCAACAAGATTTCAGAGCAAGGATACATTTTACACGCAGTGCATGCATGAACGAGATCACTGCTTCTCTGTTCCTTTGCCTACACTGGCCACTGTTCCTACAGTTGAGAAATGCTGGATTTAAAGTTTATAAATATCTTTGTTGCTTTTTTGCTACCAATCACTTTAGTGAGAGCCTTGGATTTTGAACTATTCTGTTCAGTAGGTGAGCAAAAATCAGTACATCATTTTGTGAAACATTTATTGCTAAAGACCAAAGAAAGGCCCTGCAATCTACAATCAGAGGTTCTGGGTTTGAGGTCCAACTATGTAACATCAAGCAAGTTACTCGGCCTGCAGGCTCTCAGTCTCCTCATCAGTAAAATGGACATAATGATACTTTATACTCCATGATTTTTTATGAAGATGAAATGAAACAGTGAATGTGGTGTTTCTGTATGATATCTTTACAATTATCAGTTATGATTATTGATTTTATTATTAAGCTAGATTCAGTCTACTCAACTATACATATTTCATGACACCCAGGATCTTTTAAATATTATGGATTTTTATTTCATTGTTGAGAGATGAACACTGAATTGGCAAATGCGGAATCGTTGCCCCCAGGGGAAATACAGGCTTGGGTTCCTACAAGCTTGTGGTCACAACATTTTGATCAATCAATCAATATATAATCTCATTCTATGTGTGTTTCTATTTAAAGATACCTTGTTCAATGTATGCTGTGGACTCGGTAACACAGAACACACCACTAATGGCACCATCCCTCATGTCTGAACAAAGCTGAAATATTTCTCACGGAAAATTTTCTCAGTGAGGCACACCACAGCCTTTTTGCAGTCAGGAACATGACAGCACTTCTGCACTCCCCTTTGAGGCCATTTGGCCCCCAAGAAAAAGCACAAAAAGTGTAAAAAAAAAAAAAAACTGGCACTAAATAGACTGCCAAAAGGAGATTGTTCATAGTGTGAGCCAAAACACCAAGACAGATCACCACCTCGTTCAACCTCAGCTGGGAAGGTACACAGGGTGGGACCTACGTTTTCACAACGCTGCACATGTGTGGGAGTCAAAGTGCCGTGACTATCAATTTGGGAGTTGCAAATAAATTTTAGTGGGTAGGCAAATTCACAAACACGGAATCCTCGAATAATGAGGACCGCTGTGTGTGCACACATCTGTATTTACCCAGAGTGATACAGTCCCTGCACGCTTCCCGGTGTGGCAGGCACCACACTAAGTACTGCACATACACCTCCTGCTTTGCTGTAATAATTCTGCAACGCATGTCTCTAATTTTACCGGTAAGAAATTGAAGGCTTGAGGCTCTGACTCAGGGGGATGGGCGGGACACGGACAATGTATATAACCTGAGCTTTTGTACCCCCATGAAGAGCTGAAATAAAAAAAAAAAAAAAACTAAAAAAAAAAAAAAAGAAGGTTGAAGAGATAAAACAACTTGTGAAGGGTCACATGGGTAGAACCAGAACTTGTGCTCTACACTATTCTGTGTATCACTCATTTCACAAGGAGAGGAGTCTTGTAAAATCAAGCAAGAAGACAGGCATAACTCTTCCTGCCACATTGGAAAACCACTGTCTTTGACCATATCTAACTGAAATTTAATTAACCAAGGTAACTGAATTTGAAAATAAAAATATAGACACTTAACTGCCTATCATTATTCTAATACATGCTCCCAGTTTTTACTCATCCAACAAATATTGATCCCAGAGGTGCAGTCACGGACAGAAGAGGTGCTACTGTGGTCCCTTTGGAGCCCACGTCAGAGCTGCCCCCAGCCATCCGCTAGCCTTGCTGGGACGTGTATATCGCTGCACCACTTCACACTCCAAAGGGTCAAAAATGAAAGAAAAGTTATTGTTAAATTTGATGTTATTACCTGTCAAGCTAATGACGTCTGGAAATTATATGAAAGATTGTGATCAATATCCATTTTCGCTATGAATGATAGATGTATTCATAAAAGCTTATACATGAAACAGTAACTTTAAGGGACAATATATCAACCAGGAGAGTTAAAGCAACCACAGAGTATCACAATAAAGGCTTATTTCTTGTTCTTGCAGAGTCTAATGTAGGTTGAATAGCCCTCTTCCATCTTATAGCCAGGTCGTAATACGTGATCAATTGAAAGCCGGCGGAATGTAGGAAGCAAATGGGTTTCAGATAAGCAAAGTCTCTGCACAAACACAAATGAATTTTCTCATTAATCCATTCAGGTTATGCATAATCTTAAAATTCCACTTGGATGAATGGTAGAAAAGGAAAAATACCCATAGTTTAAAGATTTTTTGTGTGTGCTTCAGATTTCTTCTCATTCATATTCTCTTCAAAAAACGATTTTAAAGAGAATAGTTAAATGCCATTTTCTTTAGCATTTTGAGAATTCAGTTTCACTCTTATCCAATCATCTTGCTTAATGGGTTTATCGTGAAAAGGGTGGGAGGGGGTGTCGCCAGCCAGCAAGCACAGCGTCAGGGCTGGTGACCTTTGCCAGTCACCGTGAGTTAAGTACAGTTGGCTTAGACACTGGGTTCAACAGCGTCACTTTCCCCCGACCCCTGCCAAATTCACGTCCCTCCAGAATTTCAGAATGTGAAGTTCTTTGGAAACACGGCCTTTGCAGATGTGTTAATAATTAGTTAAGCTAGAATGAGATCACACTGGATGAGAGTGGGCCCACATCTGAAGACCAGGTCTTTATAAGGGGAGAGACCACAGAGCCCGGGGCAGACGGGCCACGTGACCACGGAAGCAGAGACTGGGGCGACGCAGCTGGGTTATCGGGAATGCCGGAACCCGAACCGCCAGAAGCAGGGAGAGCCAAGGAAGGAGGCTTCCCTGGGGCCTCAGCCCTGCCCACACCTTGACTTCGCACCTCCAGCGTTCCACACTGTGAGAGATGACATTGCTGTTGTTTTAATCACCCAGTTTATCAGTTTCCTGGTAATTAACTGGAATCTGTTGCCACAGCCCTAGGAAACCATACAGATTGGATCTTAGATTTCAAATAAGAGCTAAAAATCACGAGGTGTAAGCATATTAAGGTTTTGAAAAAATCTGTTTATGGTTTCATCTCTTTAGCTTTCATAAATGTCTTTGACTTTTAGACCTAGAGCAGACATTTGCTGTCACTCAGGTCTTACAGCTTCTCTGCAGAACTGCCCTGGCCGGACCCTCATTCTTTCCCCTTGAAACACCTCTGCAGGGCATGGCTCTCACACTCCCTTTGCTCCCAGCACACTCTCGTCACCAGTCCCTGCCCAGCCGCCCAGTGGGGGTGGCCGGGGAGACCCCTGCCCCCTTATGCACCCCCCGCCACCGGTCCTCCTGGCTGTTTCTTCCTCCAGATCATTCACCATAGACCAGGGGTCGGCAGACACTCCACGTACAGGACCACCTTGCAAATACTTCAGGCTTTGTGACTGCGTCGTCCCTGTTACCATCACCCACCTCTGCCACCGTAGCACAGAAGCAGCCACGGACGTCACGGACATGCACGAGCGTGGCAGTGTTGCCATTAAACTTTACACACACTGGAATTTGAATTCCATTTATTTCCCCCATGTCACAAAATACAGTCTTTCTTTGATTATTTTTAACCACTTAAAAACATGAAGCCATTTTTGGTTTGCAGGCAGCTGGCCAGATGTGGTCCTCAGGCCACAGTTTGCTAACTCTGATCTAGATCAGCGGTTCTCAACTGGGGCCAATTTTGCCCCCTCAAGAAACATTTGGCGATGTCTAGAGACATTTTTTATTGTCACGAGTAGTGGGCTGCTGCCACTGGCATGTCAAGGGTGGAGGCCAGGGGTGTTGCAAAGCATCCTGCAGGGCACAGACAGCCCCCTCCTCCTCAATAAGGAAGTTTCCAGTCAAAAATGTCAGTCCCACTGAGGTTGGAAATCCTGACCTAGAGAAAGGATTCCTGTGAAAAACTGAGACCCTCCCCAACAAATAGCTCCAGCTTACGCAGTTATTCAGGCCTCACTTAAGTTACCCCTTCGAAAGTCTCACGTAGAACTCTAACTGCAATCATTTTGCCCTTCCTCAGTATCCCACTGTATTATACTTGTAGATCTTCATGGCATGTTGATTTTGAAGCATCTGTCCCCTCCTATTCGGTGGGGAACCTCAGAGACGCAAGGGGTCTCTTATCCACCTCTCTATTCCCAGGACACAGGATGTTTCTTGAGAGAAACAACTAAAAAATAATCATTAAATCAAATTTCCCGGTTCCAAATTCTCTTAAGGCAGGTACCAGATGAGGAAATGTCAACTGTCAGAGAGTGGCTCCTTCCATCCCTCGGGCTGAGCACTGTGTCTGAGGGCATGCCGGCTTTGCGGGGCACGTCGGTCACAACAGAAGGCCCCAGGCTCCATGCAGCACATGCCACCTTTGGCCAGAAAGCCTGGCAGGACTGCAAGCAATGGAGCTCCACTCCCGAGGGTTTTGCTCAGAGCCAGACAGATCTGCTTCCTGCAGCCATTCCTGGAGCCTCAGTCATGAATCCACGAGCTTTACCGAGCTTGATGTGGGAAGCTGCTGGCAGGGCATGGGGCTGGGACGGCCGAGCTCGCGGAGACAGGATGAGTTTGGCAGGTCGCCTGCTCTGAGCGTGCTCTCCTGCCCCTGTCTAACACGCAGGGAGCCCCCTGGATTCCCAGCATGTGGCTCTTCCGGTGTCAGGGCTCATCTATGGCCCACCCCACAGCCTCGGTCCTGGCCACACTTCTCAGCTCCAACTGAGTCCTGGCATCAGCTGGTCCACGCCCTGGCCCTCCCGGCCAGGCCAGAACCTTCGATGGTTCCCCCAGCACGTGTCCAAAGCCCCTGGAGCACAGTGCAAACCTTTAGGGGCCAGCCTCTCGGGGGCCCGGGTGGCAGGAGCATCCTAACCTCTGCCCAGAGCTGCTCTCCTGCCCATGCCTGCCAGCTCACCAGCCGCCTCCCTTCCCTGCTGCAAAGCCTCGTTGGGCGGATTTCGATTCCTCCTCTCCGGAGGGTTCCTGTGCTCCGGCATCCTGGCCCCGCACCCTGAGCACACTTGTCGTCAAGCAGGGGCTGAGCACTGGCTTGTGTTTCCCGTCACTGTCTCCCTGTTACGGAGGACAACGTGACAGTCAAGCGTGTGCACGGGAACGTGGCAGAACATGGATAAGCGTGAAGTGGCTCCTATCTGAGGAGGGTTTCCAGACCAGTCACCGGACTAACCCGATGGCAGGAGCCTTGGACAACAGGCGGTAAAACAGCTCAAGCGCAAAACTACACGGTGCAGAGACCAGAGCAGCCTCAACAGAGACAGCTGCAGCTGCAGTTCCCGAGTGGCCAGAGCAGCGTTCGCCGAGCTCCCGGGGTGTGGCACACGCTGCACTCGCCAGTCGGCTCGTGCCAGCGTCACAGCGACACTGATGGTGGTAACAACACTGCACTCGTGCTAGACATCAGGAAAAGGAGGTTCAGGAAAGTCACGTCCTCACCTGATAAAAAGCTGGGCCCAGAGATACGTCTGATAGGAATGCTCACGCTACACTCACTGTGATTTCTAGTAGCCCTGGGAGACTTCAGAGGCTCGTGGAGCCCTGGCCTGCGTCGTGGAGGACAGGAGGTGTGTGCATCCACGGTGGGAACAGGGAGGCAGCTTAGGTGCAGAGCAGCTTCGGGGACGGCACAGAGGCTGGAGCTCAGGAGGCCTGTCCGGCCAGAGTGCTGAGCGTGTGTGTTGAGAAGACATAGGAACGAAGGTTGGGGCGTAAAGGGGTGAAGTGCGTATGTTCCTGCCAGCTGGACTTAGAGGTTTACACAGGAGAGCAATTGTTTGAGGAGTAAGACGCTGATGCAGAGACATACCTCCTGCCCCTCAGGGAGGCTCCAGACAACCGTGACGTCAGTGTGCCCTGCACTGCAGTGAGGATCCCTGCGGTAAAGTGTGTGACACGCATGCAGAGGGAGCGCCCCGCTTGGCCACGCACGCACTCAGGCCAGTGTACTCGTCCCCTACTGCTGCCGTAGCAAACTACCACATTTAGTGGCTTCAAACAATGCAGTTTATAATCTTAGCATTCTGGAGGTCAGAAATCCGGAATGGGTCTCCCTGGCTAAAATTGACATGCCGGCAGGGCTTTGTCCCTTTGGGGGCTCCAAGGGACCGTCCTTCCTGTTCCAGCAGCCGGACGCCGCCCACATTTGCCCTCCGCGCTGACTCCCCTGCCTCCCTCCTTCACGTCTAAAGACTCGGGGGGACCCACCTGGGTGAGCCGGGACCGTCTCCCAGTCCAAGGCTGGCGGATTAGCAATCTTACGGCCGTCTGCAACCTTGACCAACCGCCCTTCCCATGAAGCACGTCTTCCCAGGGGCTGGGGACTGGTGTCTGGCCTGCTGTGGCCTGTGATCTTGGCCTTGGGCTCAGCAACGGCAGGACGGTCACCCTCGCTGAGGCAGTGGCTTGGAAGACAGTGCCCCATGCTCCCCCTGGTGTGCCGGGGAGGCTCCAGCACACGGGAGCCCGGCGTGAAGCCATCACAGAGCACAGGCCACAAGGACCTCGCAGGCCTGTCCGGTGACCCTTCCTTCTGCTGGAAGCAGTCACCTTCACCCCCACAGCCAGCAACCTGGGAAGAGCCCCGAGGGCCAATCTCGTAAGCCTAGAGCGCTTCAGCCTGGCCTGTTTCTGTTCTGGTCACAGGGCCACTTCCGTGCTCCTAAGACCCTGACTCTCTCCTCGGCCCTCATCCTGGTGTCTGGTCCCTATTTTATCTTGACTCCAATTATTATTCCTACCCCAACATCACCATAGTTCAAGAGCCTGCTACTCATGGAGAGGCAGCGGAAGCAGCATCTCTGAGTAGGGGGGACGGCTTCTCTCTCGCATCTTGATTCAGCCGCGTGGGTTTTCTGTGCCCTTTTATTCCTTCGTTTTCATTACAGAAGTAATTTTAAGCCAGCCTGGTGGATCAGGCAGAGCAGGTCCCCGATGTGCACCGAGCAGGCACTGTGTGGACGGTGAAGTCCTGCAGGAAATGCCCCTGGGCTCGGCTGCGGACAGCAAGGAAAGGTGGGAATCCGGACTCTGCCCGGCTCAGGCAGCCCATGGCTTGGCTACTTGGTGCTTCTTAGTTGCTGTCCTGTGCTTTCAGTAACTGAACTTGGGCCTGAGAGCAAGTTTCAACCAATACCCTATGTCTAGAACGCAGGTGCCTGATTCGTTCTCTACGATTGGCTTCCAGCCTGGAACCCTCGTCTTCAATGGTGGTGCCCTGCCATGCTCCTCACAGCCTTTCCTTTCCCCGGAACCTGGGGCTGCTGCCACCTGCCAGAGCTTCCTGCCACCAGCGCCCTCCTGGGTCACCGACATGTTCCCTGTGCCACGCCCTCTCTTGTTGGTGCCTTCCTCCCTGCAGGTCTTCAGACCCTCAACCCGGGCCACACCTCCCAATGCCTGACTCCGTTTACACTTGAACCCGACGACTCACCCCTCCAGCAAGGTGCTTTGCTTTCTCTGCTCCCCGCCAGCAGCTGGGCTGATGCCAACCCACGCCCAGGGACCAGGGCAGCTTCCCAGGCCGTGTGAGTCCGTCCAGCATCGCCACCTTCCAAGATCCTTTCTGCTCAAAGCAGCATCAAGGGGGAACGGATGAGAGGACAGGCTGCAGAAGGGGGTGAACGCTGCTTGAGAAAAGGGGTGCTGGTGCAAGGCAACCCCAAGCCGAGCCGCAGCTGTTGCTGCTCCTTACCCCACTGCACCCCCAGCCCCTTCTTGTCCAGGCCGCAACCTGAGGGCTGGGCCAGCCCCAGGGACAGCCAGGGCTGGGCCATTAGGTAAGGGCTGCACTTCTAGCTGCCTTTGATTTTCCTGTGGAATACACTGGTGACAGCTAACAAATCACCCCCAGTTCTGTTGACCAGGTCCGAGGGTACTTGAATTCAGGAAAACAGTCCGGGGCTTGGTTGTCTTGAGGCTGTATTTAAATTCACAAAGAACTATTTTTGCCATGTGGTGAATTTTTTACAGAAATAATAACTCTCCCAATTGCTAATCAACATGGTACACAAAGATGCAGCTTCTCTTCTTCCTTCATGGCCTCCAAAATTTAATTTAGTGGTGATGTTCTACTTAGGCAGAGAGAACAAATGGGCTAGTTACTCATTCACGGAAAACAGGTAAAAATTTTCCAGTGACTACTTCTTTGAAGTGTCTATTTTAAGAGATTTGATGGGGAGTAGGTTACAAGGTGAACATCCAACCTTTTAGAGGCAAAAATCAGGAGTTTCAACCGACTGCTCATCAAATGCCGGTACACAGTGTGCCCCACACACGCTGAGCTTGACCCCAGACTCCCTGTGCTTTGCAAACCCATCCTATGCCTGAATGTCACAGTCATCTTTAGAAAAACAATGTTCTTTACTTCAACGAAGTAGAAAAACACAATGAAAAGATTCCATGCTATTCTCTAGTTAAAGAAGACATTTTTCTTAAGAAAAATGCCAGTGAGGATAAAAGTCAAGCATTGTTTTAGACTCTCTCCTATTTCCAAAATATCATTTAAAAATAATTACACCCACAATTTATGCATGATTCATTAGGCAGCAAGATAAAATGCACTGCTAAATTTTAATTGCATGAAACGAGTCGGCACCGTGAAATATTCCCCCAGCTTCTCAGGTTTGTGACCTTTCTGGTAACGTCTTCGCCACAACAAAAATCTCGTCCAAATAGTCTGTCTTGATTCAATTGTAACAGTATTTTTAGTTTCAGCATTTGCTAGACCTCTGAACAATATGTTTTAGGTAAGCAATTAGAAGGTCAAATAACCTGTAATCAATATTTATGCTTTTACTTCTGAAAATTACCGGGTTGGAATCACGGGATCCCTGCAAAGATGGCAGGAATGTCGTCTCAGGGAAAAACATGCAGTGATCCGCACACTAACGTGGTTTTCCAGACTGCAGTTTTCCCCCCTGTCCTCCAGGTAAGAACAGGGGGCCGCTGTGCGACCCACAGACATTGGCAGGGCTCTCTCCGTCACACACGACACTCTACCCATCTCCCGCACCGACTACTGCCTGGCTCCAGGGAACAGGAGAGCTGCGACATCTCACAGAACAGACACCGCAGACAGCATCCTCAAGGATGTAATGTAGTCTTGCATCTTTTAAAGGGAGATTGTTAAGGTGAAGGTGGATGCTTGAATTATCATATTTTTCAACTGCTTATGCATGATATAGGTCAAAGCATGTAATTTTTAAAAATTAGGAACAAGTTCAACAACATCTAGCAGGATGTAAACAGCAACGAGTGCCAGGTATAAGCTGCTGAATTACTAATCGGAAGGAACCAGGCTTACAGCACGAGCACCTGAAATTGTATTTAACGCTCTGATGACAGCAGGCTCTGCGGGGTTCACCCACCCGTCCCCGTGGGCTCTGAGTGACATCTACCCTGAGACTCTGATCCCGCAGCCGCCGCCAAAGACAGCGTGGAGCGCGTGACAGGCACCGTTCTAGCTTCCGGGTCTCCCGCGATCGCTGTTCGTACACGCACCTGTGGTTTTTAACGGGGTTTTCTCTCCTAGCAGCAGTTTTAACCTTTTGGCGTGGATTTTGCCTTGATAATGCGAGTCAGCCACCACCGCGGAGGTGAATGACATGTTACAGAGCGTGCAGCATTTGTTCTTGTCCACCATGTCCGCGTCGCTTCCCTGCGTGGGAGAAAGAGAAGACGGTGTGAGAGAGAGCCAAGCCCCAGGCTTCCTTCTCCCCTTCTGCCCCAACCGGCTCATTGAAACCCCTGGTCTTTGTTCTACCTACAGTCTCTTTCTTCAGGATACTCACCACCAAAACTTACGCGGTGACTGACCTGGAGGTACATGTATTTAGTGGCTACCAATGCCAGTTCCCGGGAATACAGGACACATTTGCAGACATGAGTTACACAAAGAAAAATGGGTCCCCATTAGGTGAGAGCACAGTGTCTGGCACCGCAGTCTCTAACTGCACACATTGTACTCATCAAAGCAAGTCAAATATCAGAGCTCAGACAGGCTGAATTGTTTAGCAGAAATTGTCATTTGCCATCAGCTCTGCTTCTGACCAATTTTAGCCTCACCAGGACCCATGGCCGCGATGTTGGAGATTTTTTCCTTTAAGATTTCTTGAAGAAATTGAACATTTTCCATAATTAACTCGAGTATATATCATAAAACTGTGATGTCCACACTGGCTGAATTCTCTGGGAGAGTTCGTGTAATTTTCCTTTACTTTAGGAGAGGTGATTCATTAAATGCTGCACAAAATGCTTAAATCCACATAGATTTTTTTTTTCCTTTCTGAGACTTAATCACGATTCAGAAAAAATAAACCTTTGGTCAGACCATGTGACCTGCTGTTGTGCACACAGGTCATCAGTTACCTGTGCTTACGAAGGGAAGATTAATCCATGGCCTCCCTCCTACTTAGTTAGAAATTGAGGGTAGAGCGGACTCATAGATAAGGAGTAATGTATTTCTCAGTGGAGCAGCAGTCAGAAAGCCTCTCTTTGTTAAAGAGCAACCCAGGATGAGCGCACGGCCCCACCGTCGCCCCTTCTCTCGTTCCCAGAGGGCCGAGCGAGTACAATTTAAAATCGTACGGGGAGGCAGACGAGGGTGACGACAGGACAGAGGAAGGGAATTACATATTTTTCCCCGTGCAATAATGAGATGTCCAGACTGCTGGAGAGAGTTAGGCCTTGCAAATTATGTGGTCGTTAGAACTCCTTCTTCTTAAGGCTTTAGTCTGTGATGTCTCTGATAGCTAGCATTTCGTCCTGGGAAGGAGGGGTGTGTGTGTGTGTGTGTGTGTGTGTGTGTGTTTATGTGTGTGTCCCAGGAGGCTGGCCTGCAGTCCAGGGGTGATAGGACAGGAGGATCTCAAACGTTTCGGGCGGGGTGGACAATTGGTGAGAGGACATGGATCCTATGGAAAGAGAAGGGTCTTTCCTAAAAGGTCCCCTGCTGGTAGGGAACCCAGCAGGCACTGGGGCCGTGCTCACTGGGAATAAATGCCCTTGCTGAGGCTTAGAGCCATAGTACTTTGAGTTTGCCCCTCGGAAATGAAGAGGCACAAGCAGTTTTACACCTTTGTGTGGAGTGCTACGGAGACAAACGGACCCGGCAGGACCGAGCAGGGCTGGCTTCCCGGCTTCCCTCTCCCAGCTCTCCATCCATGCCCAGGAGACGGCACAGGGTCCGGATCCCATGGAGCGGGGACAGTCCAGGAACACCAGGAAAGAGCACATCAGGAGGTACGAAGGGTGTAAGTCCATTAAATGAGGAGCGGATAGCTCAGGAAGGATGAAAGACCAAAACTGGTGCTTTCCCACTGTATGTTCCAACAGCGGTCCCCAGCCTTTTTGGCACCAGGGACCGGTTTCATGGAAGACAGTTTTTCCATGGCCTGGAGGGTAGAAGGGATGTAGGGGGAGTGGGGGGGCGCTGAGCTGTGTGGCCTGGTCCCTAACAGGCCACAGACCAGTACCAATCCATGGCCCAGGGGTTGGGGACCCCAGTATTAAAGGATATTTACCAGTCTTGCTTTTTATTTTTACCTTTTTAAAAAAGTAATACTGTCAAGATGAAAATGGATGTTTGAATTATCCTTTTTATTTTACCTACTTATGTATTACATAGGTCAAAGCATGTAATTTCTAAAAATTAGGAACAAGTCCATAAGCCAGAGTTTAGCCCTCAATCCACACCTCATCAGAATCTGTGCCCCTTTTCCACAGCTTCCGGAGAGTGCCCCAGCCAAGCCTGGCCTTGCTCCCTGAGGTTCTATGGAGTGGAAATTTCTCCAGAAAGGCTGGAAACCCAGATGCAGAGGCTGGCAGCACCATACAAGGTGACCCAGAACTAGTTTCCAGGGCAAAGAACTTGCCCTTAGACTGGATAATGAGCAATGGATTTACTATAGCGATTGATGCAATCCATTTTTAAGGACCTAGTAATTGTGTAGGACGCTGTGCTAGATGCACACGACTTCGCTCCCTGTTAGCAAGGAGGCTGGCGCCCTGAGAGCTGGAGAAGCAGACAGAAAATGAGGAAAAGTGTCATAATTGAGGAAACAGAATCCCATATCGGCCCCACTCTCTCCAAACTCTAAGGTACACGGACCATTAATGCAAATCAGGCACATTTATACAGAGTTTCACCTTCTCGCCTGTCTCATGCCCAGCATGCCCTTCCTCGGAGCTTTGCTTCATCCCCTCTCACCAGGATCCTGCTGCGTAGCTCAGTTTAATCACCACGTGCCCGAGTGAAGCCTCCGACCCCTCCTACTGTCCCGCAGAAGTGAGAACCAGCCTGGGGGTCTGGGTGCCCTGGGCATTCTTCTTTTACGGTAGAACACTGAATTATTGCATTTACTTGTTTTCGTACGTTCCCCATCACAAGCCTGCAAAGCTCCTCTAGGGTCTAGGAAACTGTGTCACTAACAGCAAGGGCCCAGCGCTACCGCAGCACTGGGGAGGACAGTCGCATGTTCACTGAAGGGACGTGGCACAGGGTTAGTTCGTGGAGTTAGTAACTTACATGACACGAAAGTCAACAGAGGAGACCGGTAACACAGGAAGCCTCGTGGCAAGGCCACGACTTTTCCAACTGACAGGAAGACGGTCAGGCAAAGAACCAGAGGGGTCAACAGTTTACAAACTAACTTGAGGGTTCAAATAGGGAGACGTGTTAGTTTCATGAAGGCAGGTTTAATACTTATTCCTACATTTCTGCTCTCCTGAGCAACCTCATTCACATTATCATATAGAAGAATCAGTTATACCATAAGGTATCATAGGATCTAGTTATGCCACAGCTGTAGAAGAACCAAGAAAGTTTAGGCACCAGAAAACAGAGGAGCTGTGATGCCCTGAGAGGTTAGGTAGCCTTTCAGGCCAGCAAGACACACCTTATGGGATATTTTACTGAAGGGACCTATGTAATTCACATGATACAACTGAAAATACCACCAACTCTGACTACTCTAATGACCCTGATGGAGACACAACCACCTAGAAATTTAGCTGTGCATTCTTAGCTATCTAAATCCCAAATCAATGGCTCCCTGCCACTATAGATCATATCATCTGCTATAGTTTGAATGTGTCCCCCAAAGTTCATGTGTTGGAAACAATCCCCAGGGCAACAGAGGTGGGACCTTTAAGAGGTGACATAGGTCACCTCTGTGACCCATGGATAAGGCTGTGATCGAGAGAGTGGGTCTGTTATAAAAGCAAGTGCAGCCCTCTCTGATCTCTCTCACCACGATGGCTTCTACTATGTTATGACACGGCTACACGCCCTCCCCAGAGGCAGCCCATCCACCTTGGACTTCCCTGCCTTCAGAACCGTGAGCCAAATACACTTTGATTCACTATAAATTACTCAGTCCGTGGTGTTCTCTTACAGCAGCACAAAGCAGACTGGGACATCATTCTTTCTGGAGGATTCCACTGCATCCAGAGCAAGGTTGATGTAGGTCCTAAAGTAAAAACTCCATAAAGTTTGATGAACTCAGTGAATACACTGAAAGTTTCTGGCTTAAAGAACTGAGAGCAGCCTCAAGTTATTAAGCAAATGAAGGGGAACCTAAGATTATCTTAAAATATGGGCTTCAAACTGAAGGCAAAAATTCAGTCAGATTTTTTAAATACAATGTCCACACAGTGGAAAGGAAGAAAAATGTGTATGGAGTATCCTAAGGCTATGTGGTTAAAGCATTTTGCAAAGTATAGAAGTTTTCAGAAGAGTTCAATCAAGGTGGAAAACCCTGCTGACTCTTACGGATCTTGCTTTTTTTAAACTTAAATTCAGATGATTGTCTTCATTTTCTTTCACTTTAGGTAAATGTAAAAAGCCTAAGAGATAGATGCTTCCAAAGTGGCAGAGTGAGGAGCTCTGCGACACTCCTCGTGGAGAAAATGCACGAGTTAGACAGGTTTTGTTCAGCCATGAGTGACAGCGCTGTTGGCCATGAGTTCAATGTTAATCAATCAATAGTCCCGCACATCCAGAGTAAGAAAGAGGAAACTCACTGATCTGCGTGTGAGACCACTCCAGAAAATGCTAAAGAAACATGGATAGTGCATAATGAAGCTATGCAAAGGACAGAAAAGTGTCTAAATTGGTGAATTCCTGAGTTGACAACTCAAAAAGAAGCATATTGGACAGCATCATTGTGAGCCTAAAAACCAAAAAAATTTACAATCATATACTCAGGGTCTCAGCTAGTGGTTTATTATAAAGAAATACTGCATATAATCAATTATTTGTAAGACATATACATATGAAATAAAGTGTCTTTCAACAGCAACACACATAAAACAAGGGTAGATATTGATGGGAATACTGTGACCAGAGCCTGTCCCCAGACCGAACTTTACTTTACCTACAAGCAGCGGCTCAGTGTTTGCTAACTTAGAGTTGATGGTGACTTTACAGAACATAACTACTGTGAAAAATGAGAATTGAAGGTACATTGCATTCAAGAGAAATAAAAATATATGTCCACATAAAAACTTACACATGAATTTTCATAGCAACATAATCCATAATAGCCCCACAGTGCAAACAACCCACATGTTCAGCAACTGAAGAATGGCAGACGTGGTATGTCCATACAGTGGAATATCATTAGCAATGAAAAGAATAAAGCACTAACATAGGCTACAACATGGACGAATCGTGAAAATATTATGCTGAATGAAAGCAGCCAATCACAAAAGGCCATGTATTGTATGAATCCATTTATATGAAATTCCTAGAACAGGAAAATCTATAAAGACAGAGAGTGAACTAGTGATTGTCTAAGAGCTGAGGGTGGGGCAGGAAGGAGGAGAGAGGGGAAATGAGGAGTGACCGTTAGTGGACACAGGGTTTCTAAAGTTTGTCACGGATCTGACAGTCAGGCAACTTTGCGAATATACTTAAAACCCTTGAATTGTATAGTTTAAATAGGTGAATTATATGACATATGAATTATATCTCAATAAATGTATTATAGAAAAAAAAAAGGGCCAAAAGGATTAAGTTGAGTGACTTCAAAAGCACCCCCCCAAAAATTCTGAAATTTGAAGCATATGTTTTCTTTTCTACGCACCTTCTGCTTGGAGGGCAAACACATTCAGGAAGAGAAGAACATGAAGATTATTTTGTTCATGTGGGCTCCCTTGCAGTACATGCAATTTCTCTGAGCACTGGCTAGAGTTTCTTGGATTCTTCTCACTGGTGTTCACTTTGGCAGACGACATCTGTGGCTGTACTGGGCCTCTGTTTGCAGCTGCTGCACCTGAAGGCAACAGGCGTCTGGCACCTCTGCTAGAGGCAGGAGTAACTGTACTCCCAGCACACACCCTGGAGCAAGACGAACGCAACTATTTCTATTAATAGTATTATGCGTGTCGTTGCTTATAGTCTGGGACTTAACTCTGGAGAGAGAATGTCTCTTCTCTTCCGCTTTACTGGGACCGAAAGGCCCGGAAATCAGGCTTCCCGACCGACACAGCGTCCTGCACGGTCTTGCCTCCAGCTGTTCTCACTCCTGCAGCCTCGTCTGACCCGCCTGGGTCAGGCTGTTCTCTCTCCTCCTGACCTGCTCAAACCACAGCCAGACATCAAGGTCCACCTTATCCAAGGGTCCTTTCACGACGTCTGCGGACGTCACCCACATGCCCCTTGCTGGCATCTCCCAGTGCTTAACATCCTTGCCATGAATTTCAATCGTCCTTGACCTTTAGTTGCTTTATTGGCTTTTTTATTTAAAGGGTTGTCTCTTTAAAAATATCATGAAGGCAACAACTTTACAAGAACTCCAGGAATTATCCTCCCCTCATCTCTAGCACCCGCCACAGGTGTGTGGCAAGACGCTCCATAAACATGAGCTAAGTAGTTATTGAATGAATCTTGACGTGGCCATTCTGATCCAATTCTAACGTGGTCATTTAAGTGTTTTCCACCTAAAATAGTTTCTCCCTTGCTCTTTTGCCAACATTGTTGCTCTGTTTCAGGAAAAGGCCAGCAGGCATCCAGTTCATACACTGTACTGAAATGGACGGAGCAGGAAGGGTGTGTCGTCGTGTGCGTTTGTCCACGTAAAAAGGACGCCTCTTGCCGGCTAGGAAGACGGGTGGTGTTGGGACAGCCCACGGAGGAGCTGTGATGTCTGCATCTGCAGAGGGCACACGGACACTGGCATGAAGCCACGGGTCCCACTGCTGACCGCGGCGATGTATGGCCTGCCGCCCAGCCGGAAACCACGCACCTGGTGCAAGAAAACACTCCCTTTCCATAGCATTGGGGAAAATGGTCATTTGGACAACAAAGGGAAGGGAGGATGAAGATTTCTACTCAGGAGGGATGTGGAATTCTCTGTGTGCCTTTGAAATTGGGGTGCCTTTAGTTTGCTTTTTCCAGTCACTGAAGAACTATTTCAACAGATGGTCACAGTAGTTTAAGACCCCAAAAGGGAGAAATTAACTGTAGTTCCTGAGAGGGGATGAACATACAAGTTAGATAAGCGCCACTAACCAAGAGCAGTTCCCCGGAAAGTGCGACTCGTGGAGAGACAGCCGGGGCGCTGCTCTGCGGGCACAAAGGGCAGGCGGGAAGGGACAGCGCTTGCTTCATATTCTAAAATGACATGGTTTCGATATTTAAATTTACTTATTATCTGTCTCCTAGCACTAAAATATTCAATATTATATGTCCTGTATCTAGAAGAGCACTGTCCTATAGAAATATGTTGCAAGCCACGATTGAGGCCACATTTATATTTTCCAACAGTCATATTTTTAATTAAAAAAGGAAACTGTACAATTAATTTTAAAAAACTTTTCAAGTTTATTATTTTTAATTCACAGATAAAAATTATGTGCATTTATCATGTACAACATGATGTTTTGAAGTATATACACATTGTGGAATGACTAAATCTAGCTCATTAATGTATGCATTGCCTCACAGGGTTATCATTTTTGTGGTGAGAGCACTTAACATCAACTCTCTGGGCATTTTTCAAGAACACAATCTATTGCCATTAGCTGCAGTCACCATGCTGTGCAATAGATCTCTCAAACTTACTCCTCCTTTGCTTTCAGCATGTGTTCAACACAAAAATTATTAATGAGGCATTTTATATCCTCTTTCTTATGCTAAGACTTCCAAATCGGGTGTGCGTTTCACACCTGCAGCTCATCTCAGTTCAGACTATCTGCATCTCAAGCATCTGATGGCTCCATGTGGCCAGTGGCTACTGCACTGAACAGTGTATCTCGAGAACATAGTGAGTAATTACTGAATATCAGTTGAACTTAAAAATGAGTGAACAAATGAATGAGTCAGTGAATAAATATATGAATAAATTCTCATTTTTACTGATCAGGAAAATGAAGATAAATTCTTCGTTGTATATCCTTTTAGAAAGTGGTGGAACTGAGTTCTGAATCTTTGGTCGAATTCAAGGCAATGCTATTTCCATTGCCCTGCACTGTGATCCCAGGTCAGTCTCCTCATCCACAACCCTCAGTGGCAAACTACTGCCCCAAATAAGACTCCTATCATGACATTTAAAGTCTGCTAACATCTAACTCTCAACACACTTTTCCAGTCTTGTCCTCAAAGAGAAGGTCCAGATAAATGTAGGGGAGAGACAAATAGCTGATAAACTTCAGCAAAAAAACCATTTTATTTTCATTATAAACACTACACACACACAGACATACACTCACTCCCTAAAACTTTAAAAAGAAAGAAGCTCTATTAAGATAGAAAAGCAATCTTGAACCACATCTCCTTCAAAAAGTTCAAGAAATATAATATGATGAGAAAGAGAAAAACGGCAATATCAAATCCTATAGAAAGTCATTATTTTATAAAAGGAACAATAAAAAAAGCATGCTTATAAGACCACAAAAACGTGCCAGAAACACATGCTTACAAAAAAGATCAAAGCAATAACTTTCTATTTCAACACAAAGAACTTTAAAAAAAATTATACAAGACATGAAAGAACATATTGAAATACTTGAAAATTCACAATGAGGTGGGAGAACTACAAAAAGAAGTAAAATTAAAAGAATAATTCACTGCAAAAATGAAAACTAGAAGAAACAGATGATGAATACACACGATGAATAATTCTCTAAGAGAAATGGATAAAATTAAGAAAACCATTCTAAAATATTAAAGAACTAAAGAGATACAAAGAGATTTAATAGCAAGTGACAAATTGAAGACAAAGACGATCCAATATATAAATATTAGGAGATCTTGAGGAAGAAAACCAAAGCAAGGGAACAAAGCAAATACTACAAACTATGAATTGAGAAAACTCCTAATTTTAAAATTAATGAAAGTATAAACAGTTGTCCCTCCATATCCATGGTGGATTGGCTCCAAGCCCCCTGGAGATGTCAAAATCCGCAAATGCTCAAGTCTCTGATATAAAATGGTGTAATATTTTCATATAACCCACGCACAGCCTCTTGTGTACTTTAAATCATCTCTAGATCACTTATAATACCTAACACATGTAAATGCTCTGTAAATAGCTGTTATACTATATTTTTTAATTTTAATTTTTATTTTTGTTGGTTTTTTCAAACATTTTTGATCCTTGGTTGGTTGAATCCATGGATACTGATCCTGAAAACTGTATTAAAAGAACCTACTGCATATCTCTAAATGCCAATCCAGAACAACCAATGCTAAAAATATTCTAGTAAAACTAATTAACTTTATAGAAAAATTTTTAAGAATTACCTGAATCTCTAAGAAAACAACATCTATAAGGAAAACAGAATTAGATTGTTACCAGATTTCTCAACTGCAATGTTTTATTTCAAAAACAAAATAAACAGTTTATATTCTCAAAATAAAAAAATGTGTGGACAATTTTTATATCCAGCAAAACTGACATGTAAGTATAATGGGCCCAAAGTGGTAACAGGCAAGAACTAAGGGAATCTTGTTCTCATGAGCTGCCCCTGACGTGTCTACTAGAATATAAGACTGACTCAAATAAGCAAAATGACTAGAGAGAATAAGAACTAGTGGGCGCATGGTATTTAATTAAGATAAATAGGAATTAAGAGGGAAACAGTATAGTGTGTAACGGCCATATTCTCAGATAATGTGCATGTAGTATAACCAAAATGGGAAGACAGTGATGAGAATATGTGCTGCAAAAGAGATTTACTTTATCAGTTATTTATATTAGTGGTGTAGTATTAATATTATTATTCACAGGATATATGTATAATATTGGATAAAATAAATCAGTAATTATGGGATATTCTATTAATAATTTCGTCATTCCCTGTGTTTTTGTGAACCAAAATACTCAATGTGGAAAAGTGAACAGATGGAATCTAGGAGAATACGTGTGAAACCCTGTAATTGTAATTTGCATTGGAAGTCTCAGCATGAACTCATGAGGTATCACATAAAAATATGTATTTCTTAGTTCTAGCCATTAAAGAGATCTAAAAATAATGAGAAACTTGACACCACACCCATGGCACTCAGAACCCTAGTAAACTTGAAATACCATTCGCATGGGGAAAAAATGCAGTCTTTTGGGGGGGAAAATGGCTATTCTGAGAGGTATACAACATGCTCCTGGAATATCTTGCCCACCTGGACAACAGGAAAGCATGAATGGCATACCACAGCCAAGACACAAGGAGTCAGGGGCAGCCTTGAAGCAGCTCCCGGGGGCAAAAATGAGACAATTTTATCTCAAAACGATAGTAACGGCAATTGGTCAAGATCCATCAAATATGCTTAAATCCATAAATTCATAATAATACTTGCTAAAAACCTCTTTGGTCACCTTTGTAGAATAATAGAGAACCAATTCCTTAATTAGAAAATTGATAAATAAAGGGAAAGAATGAAGCAATTTTTCTGCCTTTCCGAAAACAGTATACCAAACAGTGAGGAAAATGGCTTGTTTTAAAAATATTCCAATTAATCACTGAAAAAAAGAAACGATCAGGTAAAACCATTTTGCAGCACCCAGGAAGTTAATGCATCTAGGCACTGGGCATCATGCGGCCAACAGCACAGAGATCACCAGCCGTCACGCTCCTCGGGATGCGGGAGCCCAGCACCTTTTGCAGTCTGGCCAAACCACGGGTTCCAACCCAATCTGTCCCCACCGACCCCAACCCGATCCCTCCGCCAACGTGCAGGGAACAGACAACCGAGGAGAGTGCCGATCGGGTCACAGGTGCACAATCAGCAAACCCTGCGCTCTAGAGAACTCTGTGGGTCAAACGCCCCCAGGTTCTTTTAGAGGTAAATTGTGGGGAAAAGCAGGGAATGGAGAAGGAACCTGTGGACTAAAATAGATGTTTAAAAAATGTCAAAATTTTAAAAATTGGGTAAACTATGGTCACTGAGGGATATGTGCGTGATGAAACTGCTGAAACTGGAGAAAGTGGGTGTGGCAAGGCCGGGAGAGTGGCCGCTGCCGGTGACACAGAGGGAGAGTAGCCTGGGCCAGGCGAGGGAGGAGCCCTGGGGCCACCGCAAGGACCCGCTTGTCCGCGGGGGTCGTACTTAGCCGAGTGCCTACCGCAGAACTCAGCAAGCGACATGTCTGTTTTTGAGTTTCGTATATGTGTTTTATTTTCTAACAAAAGGTTTTTGAAAAGCCGAATTCCAGTTGAGAATACACTTGGCTAGCAACCCTAAGAGTCTCTAACTCTTCAATATTAATGAAGACAGGGATGAAATTCATACTGAGAATCAATTTGAGAGACCACTGATGTCACAATTTAAGAGAATTTTGACCTGCTGTAAGGCATAAGGAATTCAGTAGAGATAAGATGTGAAACTAGAATAATAGGGTTTCCCTCATAAGGTAGTAGTGAGAATTATACAAGTTTGTATATGGAGAGTCCTTAGAATGTTGCCTAACCTAGAGCAAGAACCATATTTAAGATTAACCTATTGTTTTCATTATTAACCTGCCCGGGGTTGTGTCTCCCAAATGAGAGACCCCTGAAACAAAGCTGAGACACCACATACATCTCCACCATCCTTGCCCCAGACTCAAGATTTGAACCAACAAAATAACTGGCCAGCCATCCTTTACCACACACCTTCGTGAGCTGATGAAACATGCATTGCGTGTCATTGTGTCATCTTTCTACATCCGCTCTGTGACATCCGGTCCTAGGTACAGTCAGGGAGGGAGGCAGCTGATACAGCCTATGTTGGTGGATGTGACTTCCTCGCTCACCAGCGGGAAGACGGGCTACAGCAGCAGAGACTGGAAGCTCCAGTAGCTTCCACAGTTCTCATGCGAGGCACTGCCTCCTAGCGCTGGCAAGCCAGGTAGCAAGGGTAGGAAAAGTCCCCCAGAGGAACAGAGCTTTGCTAGCCGAAGAAAGTCCAGAAACTGGGATTGCCCCAAGAGCTGTGCACACAGAGCCACATTTAATAATGGCTCTAGGAAAGCAAGACATTAGAGAATTAGCCAATTGAATGCCAAGAGGAATAATTTTTTCCAAATTATATTTTCAAACTTGATGGAAGTTTAATCACTGGAGGTTAAAAGAAGACAATCCTGAATTTCTCCTTCAAGGAAAAAAAAAAAAACCCAGATACTAAATAGCTAAGATAATTTTGAAAACAAAAATGAGATGCTCTTGCAGTCTCAAATATGAAAAACATATTTAAAATCCTAATGATTTTTAAAGTGTGTATCTGCTACAGAAAGGCAACAGGTTAATAAAATAGAGCAGAAACAACCAAAGAATGTGTTCAATTTAGCACGAGATAAAGGGAAATAAATGTCAAGTCAGAGAGGAAAAGGACATTATTCAATAAAGGGAACTGGAAGATTGAATAATAATTTGGGGGAAATAATAAAACCATAAAATAACTAGAAGAAATATATAGAAATATTCAAACAATCTTTGGATAAGTTGAACTTTTTAAGCATTATACCGAAAACAGTTCAAAACAGAAAAGATATGCATATTCCATTCTGTAAACATTCAAATGCTCAGTATATCAAGAAATACCATGAAGACATTTAAAAGCAAATGGCAAACAATATTAATCGTATGTATTTTCAAAATGATTATCTATGTAAAGAGCATTTGCAAAGTACTGAGAGAGCTAATTAATCCCCCAATTAAGCAAAGAACATAAACTAAAAATGTATAAAAGAAATATACATATGCAATAAATATAAAAAAAAATCAATCATACCAGTAATCTAAGAAACACAATATTTTTAATGAGTTACCAGTTTTTAATTATAAAATTGGGAATACTTTTGAAAAATGAGATCCAGTAATATCAAATGTGAGGAGAAATGAGCATTCTAAATCATGACTTTGAGAAACATGTAGTCTTTTTGGAGAGTGACTTGAGAATGTGGATCAAAACCTTAAAGACATTCTTCTTGACCCAGAAATTTCATTTCTGGAAATTTATCCTAAGAAAATCATCAGAGATTTGAACACATACATACAAGGTTATTTGCTAAGGTGCTGATTACAACAGCAAAATAAGCAGAGGTTAACCTCTGAGATTAGCAGAAGATGATATTTGAACAAACTGAAACCATGGCATATTCTTTGTTAAACTAATTTTAATAAACTTCAGCACAGTTATATATTAATATAATGGAAAACAAAGCTATTAAGTGGAAACAAAGCTACTAAAAACCATGATATGGAAAAATACATCAAGGAATGTGGAATGTGACTCACGGCATACTGTTAAGCTCATTCATCTGACATTTTAAAACAGGTATTCATGGAGTGTCAACTCTGCACCAGGCGCTGTTCAGGGGACAGTGCAGAGAACAACCCAGGTGACAAACCCCGTCTCGGAGTTTATATTCTAGTTGGGAAGCCGACGGTATTTAAGAGAAGCAAGTAAAATACATATTCTGCTAGTTAGTCATAGTTGCTAAGGAGGAAAAATAACAAAAGGGGAATATGAAGTTTGCAGGAAGAAGTGTGTGAAATTTTAAAGGTGTCTGAGAAGGCCTGAAGGAAGTGAAGAGTGAGGGGAACAGCATGCTAAGTAGAGGGAACAGCAAGCGGAGAGGCCTTGAGCATGAGGCCACCAGCATGTGCATGGATTAGCTCAGAGACCAGAAGACCAGGGAGGCTGGAACAGAGTGAGCAAGAGGCAACAAGGTCAGGGGTGATGGGGGCACAGGGCAGGCAGGGACTCGGGCAGAGGAGAGGTCAGGTTTGCTCTGAACCAGATGCAACACCACATAGAGGCAACGAGGAGCACAGCTGCAAAATACTATTTTAATATAATATTTGCATGTGTCAGTGAAGGAAAACAGGGTGAAAATCTGAAGGAGGGGCCTCTAAATATTAAAAAGGTGATATGTATGCATATGTGATTTTCCAAAATCATTTTTCCTTTGCCTTTTATGAATTGTCTAAACATTCCATCCTATGTGTTACTTTTTATATATTAAAAAAGAAACCAAATTTTGAAAAATAATTGTTTGAAAAGTGAGCAAATCCCTCCTCCCACCATCTTGTAGGGGCAACAGGTGAAAGAGGAGAGATCATGGCTATTGAGATGAGATTTCCTTGCAATTCTCTGGGAGGAACCCAGTGACGCACGGGGCAGATCTGCAGGGATTTCTCCAGTCGGCAGTGCCACCAGTGTGACCTGCCTGAATAATCTGGGTCCCTGTGGGTCCATTCATGTGCTGTGCAGACTTCCAAACAAGCTGCAAGTCCAACAACTCCCGGATCCTGCAAGTTATGAAGAAAACTGTCAAGGCATCAAGATGGGTGTTTTCTGCCCAAACCTACGAGCACCTGTGGCTTTATGTCCTCACCGTGCCAGACAGACGCTCCTCAGCTGTCTGGAGGGGTCAGTCAGAACAGACACCTGTAGTTCAAGTCCCCCTGTGACAGCACTGGGGAGACGGTGAGTGGGGAATAAAAGAGTCAGAGCTAAAGAAAAGCTAGAATGGAAATGGAGGGCTGTAAAGAAAAAAAGAATCTCAACTGGATTAACTATACTCAGTGAGAAATGGATCCTGAAAACGTGGTACCCGAACCTGCAGCCTTAGCATCGCCTGGGAATTTGCTGGAAATGCAATTGCAGGAGTCCACGCCAGACCTCCCTGCTCAGAGGCGCTGGGGTGGGACCAGGCCCGCCAGGCGGTTCTGCCCTACATGTGCTGCAGGATTGTCCCACAGACATTCTCCCTTCACTTAAGGGAGAGTCCCTGTGCCTAGGTCAGAACGCTGGGCCTGTTATCAGGAGGTCCCTGTCACTGCCTGGTGCTCCCCGGGTTTCTGCAGCCCCTGCCCAGGCGCATTTCCTTTGCCAGCCATTCAGACCCGGCGGAGTTCTGCATCAGCAGCTTCCCCAGGGCGGCCCACGGAGATGACACGCGGCCTCCTGTCCCCTCCTGCCCCTCGGCAGCAGGCACAGCTCTCCCTGTGGAATGGTTTCTCCGGGAAGTGAACCTCTGTGGATGTAAAACTCTGTCCTCCCACGAAAAGTTCTGAGCACTTTCTTGTAACAAGGGGAATAGCTGGAACATGTCACATGTCTCTTCCATAATCCTGTAATTTTGCCCTTGATTGCTCAGTAACACCATCTTTTCCCAGTAGGGTGGATCATGCTTTTGCTATTAAACCTGGCGCACACAGAAGGCCCTTGAGTCCCGGTTTGAAGGGCCCAGACGGAAAGTGTGCTGAGATTCCCATTAACCGTCTAACACGCACTTGGTCTGTGATACAGATTGTATAAAAAGGTCAAAACAAATCACATAATCACTAGCCTTTCTGTGTCAGTTCAACTAAGAAATATCTTCAAACATGAAATACACAAAATAAAGCATCCAGTAAAAATGTATATTCCTTGAGAAAACGTCCATATGGTTAAAGCTTTAGCGACGCCGTCAACGGGGACCTGCTTTGCTAAGGTTATTGTGAACCTGGAGGGTGCGTTTCTTCTTCTTACTTTTTAAATACACTTTTTTTTATTTTGGACTAATTGTGAATTTACGGAAAAGTTGCAAAAGCAGTACAGAGAGCCGCCACATACCGTTGACTCAGGCAGCTCCCCCGACGTCAGCCCTTACATAACCGTGATGCGGTCTCCAAAATCAGCCATGAACACTGCTGCGCTGCTATCCCCAACTCCGGACTATCCGAGTCCACCAGTTTTTCCCAGTAATGTCCTTTTTCTGTTCCAGGATCCAGTCCAGGGTGCCCAGTTGTGTTTAGCATTTTGGTTTGCAATTCCCTTTCACTCTTGCCTGCCAACTTCTGGATCAGAGCTTCATATAGAACAGCCACTTATAAATAGCTGCTAATCAACCAACACGGCACCCCGCGTCTCAGAACTGGCAGCGATTCTGCCCTGAACTTGCAGCAACGCATCGCGCAGAGACCGGGCCACGGCAGCAGTGTCACCAGCTGCTGCAGAGGTTAGCCTGGCCTGATGCAGACGTCGGCACCCTCTCAGGGAGGCCTGGCATTAGAAGAAAAATTCTACTTTGGGCCCAAAATAACTGGACAATCTGACCAGGGCCTACTGATGCCTTTTCCTGGTGATAAAAGTAAGCCAGTTGGTTCTGGGGGGACTTTATAACAACACTGTCAGGATGGTTGGAGTGTCAAAGGGTTTAGGAAACTGTAGTTATGAATTTCTGAAAATGTCCAGTTTATTCAAAGGCAACAGTAGAAATAAGGTCTGGGCAAAGGTGGAGAAAAAACAGAAATCGCTCATGGTTCCTCGGACAGGACCCTGTTGCCGCCAGCCACCGTGCACCTACCTGCTCCCCAGCCCCACCGCCTTCCTCACCCAGCTCGTCTCCACAGCAGGAGAGAGAGAGACCGCACAGAGGACAACAAAAACTGTCAGCAAAAACTGAAGTTTGCAACTGGCACGTCCACAGCACAGCCCTGAGGCCTGCTCTGTAGACAAGGTTTCCGGGGGCACAAGACCGGGCGTCCGGAGTGGAAGCCGTTCTCTGTCCACTCAAGCTCCAGTTTCTGGTGAGATGCTGCCTCTAGGTCTCTGCCGTGCGTGCGCTTCCCCCACTGACCTGGAGTCCCGGAGTCCTTAGGAACGGGAGAAACAAGCAAGCAAGTCGGCTTCTCGGAGGCACCTGAAACACCGTTCACTCAGAGGAGCAGGGGTCAGGCGCCCCTTAAACGCATGACACCAAAGTGGCGTTTCTCTCTCTCTCTCTCTCTTTTTAATTAGCATTAGCAAGTTGTCATGAGGGTTGTTGAGGCTTTGATGAGAACACGCTGGCGGAAGCAGTGGGAAACACGGCTGAGCAGCAGCGGCAGACAGCAAGCTCATGGACAAGGAGCTCACAGCCTTCCAGCTGCTTTCTCGCCCACGAGGCAAAGGGCACGGACTCCCACACCCCTCCGCTTCCCGGGGTTCATTCTGCCCAGGTGTTGGCACCTGGAAACGGCCCTGGTGTCTGTGCAGCAAGACCAAGCAGCCATCTGTGCAATCCTCGTCCTCCCCTGAGCCCGTGTCCGCAAGGATGGGCCTCTCCCAAACGCCAAAGCAAGCGTCCACACGCACCCACAAGCCAGTCCCAAGGTCCCCAACATACAAACGCTCAACAAAGGAACGGACCATGTGTGAGAGAAGGTTGTTCAGAGTCCGAGGCCCCGCCCACTGGGACATCACCATCCCTCCCCACCCGCCGGCCCCTGCAAGTGCATTTCACTCAGGGAGAAGATAGGGATGTAGAAATGTCTTCTCTGAATGCAGTGACATAGATGTAACCTGTTTTCAGAGTGAGAAGCCAACGGACGCACCGCAACCCCGGAGCACTGCCTGTGAACACCAAGGCCCTGGAAGCCGCCTCCACCGGGGCAGACGGACCAGCATCCGCATCCGGAGCCCGAAACGTACCTTCTCAGGGAGATCGTGTTACAAAGATCGGGAAGTACAGCTGAAAAGGTTCTTTCAATTCTCTGACTCAGGTACACCAAGGGCTAATAAGAATTGGTGGACCAGGTGGGAGTCTAATCAGATTCTGTGTTATTCCTACGAAGAAAAAAAATATTTTATACTCCGGGAAATAGATTTACAAATGAACCACTGGAAGACAATACGTCTGTGCTTTGGGGACTGATGAGGAGGGCCAGGGGATAGACTTTTGCCCTTTGTTGTGTAGGACGCTGCTGGTGGTGAGGGGACTGCACCCCTGTGGGCAGTGAGAGCCAGCCGAGGCTGTCACTTCCTGAAAATGTCACCTTTAAAAATGTACCCTCAGCCTGCCCTCCTGAGTCCCTACGTGCAGGCTGCCTCCGGAGGTCCCCTGGTAAACGTGCCTTCATCTTGCACGCAGCTGAGATCCTTCCCAGAGATCCACATAAGCCAATCTGCTTAGTGCTTCTTTGTTTTTTCCTGTCTTTGGCTCGTTCTTTCCTCTGCATTCAGATTTCTCTGCAGAAAAGCCGCTCCCAAGTGCTCCCACTCCCAGCAGAGCTGCCCTGGGATGAGAACCGCAGGAAAGGGGGCAGGTGGGCCACACTCTGGGACTTCGCTTGGTAATGTGAACCCAGTGGGATGGGGGGGAATGGATGACAACAGCACTGAGAAGCCGGCAGTGGCACCTCCGCTGGGCCCGTGTCTTACAGGAGGTCCAGAGGCGAAATCCCCGTCAAGGCTGTGGTGACAGCTGGCGCTCACCGGCTGGCACGCAGGTGCTGCGCTCGGACAGCTTCCAAAGAAAGTCTGATTCTGTCCTGTTTTATAGATAAGCACATCACTGGACAAGGTCTGCAGATGACACCTCGCTTTTCAGCTGTCCAACTCATATTCACAGACACTTATTGACCATCTGCTGTTGCCCATTGCCGAGGAGACAATGGTGAATACGGTCTGGCCTTCAGGACCTCACAGTTCCAGAACGACGTATACCTGGACCAGTCCACCCCAGCACACTGTGATGTGTCCCAGATAGACAAGGGGACTCACAGAAGAGACAGTGACTCCCTGACAGAGCTGGGGGCCTTCACAGGGGAGGAAACATTTACACCAAGTCTTGAAGGCTGAGTGGGGCTTCGCCA
The DNA here is from genome assembly GCF_020740605.2 of Lemur catta. Classification (NCBI taxonomy): domain Eukaryota; kingdom Metazoa; phylum Chordata; class Mammalia; order Primates; family Lemuridae; genus Lemur; species Lemur catta. The sequence goes on along the minus strand of NC_059149.1, from coordinate 6,622,670 downwards.
AGCACATGTGAAACGTGGGCATGAGAAAGGAGATGGTACAATCTGGAAAAGGGACAAGATGCAGATCAGGTATTTGAGGGACACGAAGGGGACGTGTAGGCAGGACCCAGGCCACAAAGGGGCTCAAGACCTAGGATGATACTTCCAGCTTTCCATGCTCATCTACAGAATGTTCTTCCCCACAGAGGATAAGGCCGCAGGATACTTCTGGCTGAATCTGTCTGTTTTCCACTAATAACGCTGAAATGATGACTCCTCTGCCACCTCCACGTGACTTGCAAGTGGGCCACCGTGCTGCAGAGGGACGGCCTAGTTAGGAGCCACGCCACGGAGCGCAATCAGGAGGGAAGTCATTAAGAGTGACGAGGCAGCATAGCCGTGCTTCCCGAGACACCTGGAAGTGTGTTTCTTCCTGCTAAGTCACCTGGCATCAACTTAAAAGCATCGGGTGTTCAATTAATTGTAAAGTGGCAATCAGGCCGCGGGAGCCACGACACGGAAGAGTGTGGGGGAGTCAGGGCTCCTGATCCCCGCAGAGGCGGGGGGGCCTGATTGGAAACCGAGCTGACGTGAGGTCTCTCCCGAGCTGCCCTCTGAAGGGTGATTTCTTTTGTTCTCTTTCATAGTTCTTGTGTGTGCTTGTATTAACCAGAACCCACTAAGGTGCTGATACAGTGTCTCCCGGTGGTAGCATGTACGAGTGTGAGCCAGCGTATGCTTCTTTTCCAAATGGGCTTCGAAGAGCAAAGTGCTCAGTCCAAGAGGCCACACTTTGTGGGTCCCGAGCAGCTGTCACGGAGGAATCGGGTGACCCGCTGGGCTGCGCTCACCCCAGGGCCACATGCACTAAAGCCCTACTTTAAAATCATGATCTCATTCCAACCTACTTTGAGACAGGGCTGGGGAATGAGAAATCAGAGAAGGATTTGTCAGACTAATGAGCATGCTACTCTGTATATGTCATACACATTTACATAATTTTATCATCGGACAATCCAAGCCAAATACTCCAATTTCCATTCTGCTTTTTCTATCTTCATTTTTTCCCCAACAGATACTCATTGTTGGTATTTTCCTAAATCAGTCTTGTCTGCCTGATTTCCATTACCCCATGTTGTTTTTGACAGAGTTCATTATATCTCAAATGGCATGCTGGCTGAACATGACAGGCTGACACTTGCCGAAATACAGTCCTTCCTGTTTCCATAATTAGAACAACATGCTGGTACCTACTGCCCAGATGCACCTGCTTCCACGCGAACTCTGAAGGCCAATGGCGTTGCCTTTATTTGGTCAAAGATGTTTTGTGTTAGAGCAGACGGCCCCGAGTGAACTCGAGCCAGATGTATTTTTCTCGTTCATTTAGTGGCATCGACTGCATGGGTCTTTCCAGACAAATGGTTTCAAAAAAGTGTAGCCAACCATCGATTACTCAGCAACTGATTAAGGAGAAGGCCAATGATATAAACCTCTTCTTTTTCAATTTTCTCTTTTCTTACTTTTGGCCTTTCCACAATCTTACTGCAAAATCCAAGTGACAGGAGAGAAGACAGGGCCAGGCCAGTGGTCTCGTGGTTGGCTGTGCTGGGCCCGATCAGCCCAGATCATTTGTAGTCGGCTGGGAACGTGACACAGGTTGGAGGTCGGCAGACTACAGCCCGTAGCCCAAATCTGGCCCGTTGCCTGCTCTGTGTGACCGAGGTCTCACTGGCGCAGGCTTGAGGCCTCACCTGCCTCGCCCTGCCACAGCGGAACCCTGCGGCCAAATCTAAAATACTTTCTAGCTCTTTGCAGAAGCAGCTTGCCAAGCCCTGTGTTGGGTGCTTGGGCTGAAGAGTGTGGCTTCCGAGAGCACACTTCGAGTCAGGCGACGGCCCCACACTCTCTGGTTTGTGAGCCTGGATTTCACACTGGCCACAAATAGGGACAACATAAATGTTAAAGCCACCCCAGGTCATCATTAAGGTGGAAGAAGATATTTTTCAAGAATACTTTCAGCTGCAAGTAAAAGAAAACACTAAAGCAACTGGCTTGAGGAAGTCATTCTCCCCTACGATAGGTGGAGAGGTGATCGCGTCCGTAGCCCATCCGGCTTGCGCTCCGGACTGACTCTGCTCGTGGCTCTGCGACGGCTGCCAGGTCTGGGCATCTCGCAAAGACACACCATGTCCTGGAGGAAGAGAGCAATCACTTTCCTTGTGGCTATTTTTAAGACTGAGAAAACCGTTCCCAGAACTCCCCCTTCCCCCTCAGCTGACTTCTGCTGCGTCTCAGCAGCCAGAATAGCACGACCGGCCCGTGGGTGACACCAGTGACTGAGCAGGAGAAAAGGCCACTGCGTACTCCGACTGTGACGCTGCCCTTGGTGCTGGACTGGATGTTCCAGCTTCCCTGAAGCTTATGATCAGCTGAGAAAGGTGCACACTTGAGCCGAACTGGTGCCCTGGCAGAAAGGAAAAGGAGAGGAGGGCGGGTGTTGCGTAGGCGACAGTGTCTGCTATGGACTGGCATGGACCCCTTTCCCACTGGACGCAGATTCAAAAGCTATGTCCAGCCAGGGACGAGCAAGTTGTATGCCATGTGCAAAGTGCAGAACTTCTATATTCAATAGAGAACACTTTCTATTTTAGAGATAGAATAGTTCCATGAACTAGTATTATGAACTTGGGTACATGATTGCATCTCTCTTGACGTTAAGGTAAGATGAAAATCCCTTCAAGATCTGAGATACAAAAACCATTATTAATTGAAAACCCTGAATAGCAGAACACTAGGTATTTGAATAAAATTTTTATAAGATGCATTTTTATACTGAGAATATAAGCCAGCCTTAAAAAAAAAAAAAAAAAACTTAACTGAATACCAAAAGCGAAAATCAGTAGTTGTGGATTGGTGCTAGGAGAAAACAAGGGTAGGACAATATTAAAGACAGAGGTAAGGGAACATGCATAAATGACAGGAAGTCATACGTTCCTGGAGAATTGCTTATAAAAGCCACCTAAAAATTGAGTTCTACGCTCTCCGTGATGTGAAACAAGAAGGGAAACACATTTTGTTATAAAACTGACAATGTCCGTAAGAAAAACTTACAATAATGGGTTAGAGGAAGCACAGCTTTGCTTGATATTCATACCTAAGATAAATTTCACTCATGTCTCCTAATAAGGAGAACACTGCAGTATATATTAGTCTCAGCGGCAACAGTTTAAAGTCTGGTGTGCTCGCTTAAGCACTGAAACAAACCCACCCTGGTATCTCAGGGCCTTAACACAGTAGAGATTTATTTCTCGCTCACGTAACATCCAATGCTGGCGGCCACAGTCTGTCTACCTTTTGAGGGAGACCTTCTCTAGGGACTCAGAGCCCTCCGCATTCAGCTACGGCAGGGTCTCCCAACGTGAGCGCCAGGGGCATTTTAGAGCAGACGCTGTTTTGCTGTGGGGGCCGTCACGTGCATCACAGGATGCGTGGAAGCAACTCTGGCCACCACCAGCTAGCTGCCTGGAGTGTGACATCAAAAACGCCTCCAAATATGGCCAAGTGTCTCCCGGGAGACAAGACTGCTCCTGGTTGAGAACCACCGAGTTAGAGGAAGGGGAAAGAAAGTATCCAGAAGACACATCCCCATTTTATCAACGTATAATTTACATACACACACACACACACACACACACACACACACACACACGCGCGCGCGCACTCAGATCTTCAGTGTTGAGCTCAATGAGTTTTGACAATTGTTACACCTGTGTAATCAGCATTCAAAACAAGATGCCAGCCATTTCTAATACCCAGAAAATTCCCTAGTGCTCTTGTCTAGTCAACCACCATTGCTGTCTAGGCAACCACTGTCTGATTTCTATTACCGCAGATCAGTTTTGTCTATTGTTGGACTTTACATGAATGGAATTATACAATACGCACTCTTTTGTGTTTGGCTTTGCTCACCCAACACAAGGTGCTGAAGCGCATCCCTGTGGCTGCAGGAGTCCGCAGCTCCCTCCTTCCTACCACCGAGCGGCATTCCACAGTGTACCGCAAACGCGCGTATCTGTTCAACTGCTGTGCACTTCCTTTGCAAACAATTCGACCTGAAAGTGATGCCCATCACTTCTGTTCACGTTCCACTGGTGACAACTAGTATCATGACCCATCTAATTGCAAAGAGGGCTGAAAAATAATGTCTTTAGCTGGGAGGACACTTGTCACTGACAATTCTGTACACTGGTGTAAATCTTTTGGAGGACAGTTAATTATCTCTGTCATCTCTAGCACCCAGATGGGAAATCTGTGTATTGCCTGTGACCTTTAGGCTGGGGGAGCTAAATAAAAGCTGTGGGAAGTATTTGTGTTACACACATAGTAAGTTTTGAAATATAGTCTAAAAAGCTGTCATTCATTTAAACATTTTACTGTTGAGTATGTTAAATAACAAAACGCAATCATATAGCAGTTAGTTATGTGCATATTCTGGCTAAATACTAAATAATCAACCGATATCCAAAGCAACAAATATCTTTTGACTAATGCATATTAGTGCTTTCTTTATATGTTTCTTTCTCGAAGGCTCGATATTTTAAAAATAAATTATTTGGCATTGATTAAAACATGATTCACCAGGTATATATAATAATATGTTTGACTAAAGATAATTATGTTTAAAATCTGCAGACTTGTGATTCACAGAAGGCTCAGCTTAAATTTCCTGTGATGTGAGTACATCATGTTTTAACCTAAAGAAAAAGATGATCCATGATAACAGAAATGTACATGGAACATTTATCACAACTACCGTGAATGGAAGCCCATGTTCATGAATTCATGAATATTTTCAGAATAAAATCTTTTCCAAACCAAGAGGGCCAGAACCCTGAAAACACACTGTGAAAACACAGTGGTCTTTTCTGCTTAAATAATGCTGAAAGATGAAAGAGACCAGCATCTCTGCTTCACTTTTACTAATCATTTAACATATATAAAACCTCAACAAAAACACATAAAAGGAAAACTGTCATTGAAGATGAGTTGATATAAATATATTCCTCATCTGGAAATAGGAGCATATCCATTAGGATTGCATTGTATAAAAACAGAAATTTTATTTATAAGTGTGCATGAATATGCCAGCATGTGACGACCCTTTTTGCTCTGCCTAAGCCAGCACATCCACAGTGCTTTCTTCTTCCCTTGATTCTCCCTGAAAGGCTGCGTTTGTACCCATTGCACACTTCTGCGAATGTGGCTCTCGGGAGTGTCTGCCACCTGTGTTCCGGAAGGGTTTGGACTAAGAGTACACACGGAGGTGTGACTGCCAGGGCTGTGGCAGGTCCCTAAGGAACTGAGGACGCTCCAGGGAAGCAGCTCCCCTGAAGAAAGGGCAAGCAAGTCTGGCTCAAGGAAAAAGAGTCCAAAGAAAGGACTCCGGGAAGACGGTGAGTAGGAAGTACCAGGAATCTGTCTCCCCCCATAGACGACAGTGCACTGGCAGAATCTATCTAATGGAACTATTCTGGAACTCCGGAGTCTATGGAGGGCTCCAGCTTCCAGGGGAAGGTAAATTACAGTTAATTTTGGTCAATTGCAGCTCTTAACACGGCAGCAGCTTCCCATCCCCGGCCCTGCTCCTGAGCTAGGCAACCGGGCCGCCCGTGCACAGCTGGAGGAGTCAGGGCGGCAGGAGGGACCCTGTCCTCTGTCCTGGGCTCTGCGCCCCGATCGCTGACGGCTGCCTCTGAGCACAGAGGTCCCCACACTGTTGTGGCTCCTTCGTTGTCACCGGCCCTTCCCCCTCTGGCCAGGGTGACCTCCAGGGGCTTTACAGCACTGGTGCCCATCCCCCCTTTATTTTCTCATTTTCCTCTTTTGGGAGCCAGGCACTAAAGACTAGAACGTTCAACAGCCACTGCATATAAGGGGAAATTAGAAAGTGCCTGTAGGTGCCCAGCAAGAGGCTCAGGCTCAGGGGAGACCCCAGAAAGGACGACTGGGTAAATAAAACATGCGCACATACAGTGGAGTATCATTTAGCCTTAACAAAAGTAATTCTGACAATTGCGACAACATGGATAAAACTGTGGACGTTTTGTTAAGTGAAACCAGCCAGCTGCAGACAGACAAGAGTGCATGATTCCCCTTACACAAGGCACTGAGAGCAGCAGACCGTAGGGACAGAAAGCAGGACGGTGGGGGCCGAGCTGGGAGGAGGGAGGATGTGGAGCTGCTGCTTCGTGGACTTAGACTCTCAGCTTTATGAGATGAGAGTGAGGTGCAGACGGACAGTGGTGATGTCTGCATACCATCTGCATGTTTTTAATACCACTGAACTGGACAGTTAGAAATGGTTGAGATGGTAAGTACCATATACACATATTGTACCACACAGAAAACAACCGGACAAAAGAGAAAAAGACAGAGTCCTTGTGAGAATGCCCACAGCAGGAAGGTCAGGCCCACAGCAGGTCCCGGAGGAAAGCCGAGTCTGGCACGCGAGAGACAGCCAGCCCCGGCACACGCTTGGCGACAGATGGAACCCGGGAGCGCAGCGAGGTCCCGGAGGCTGCGGCCCTCGGAAGCCCAAAGGGAAAAGGGGCCCTTGGCGTTAGCACAGTCGCCGGCAGGGAGCAGGGCGTGCCGCTGGGCTGGATTCGCATCCAGGACTCTGATACCTGGCAGGATCAGGCACCGGCCCCGGAGTGGCAGCTAAATTACCGAGATGGGACGTGGGCAGAGGGGGGAGGACAGTTATAGCTATCCAAATATCCACAGGCCCATGAGGTCAGGAGAAGTCCCAGAGAAGAGGTCATGACTGATCTGGTTTCCAGGGTTGCAGGATAGGCCGTTGCCATGCCCTCCCCAAAAGGTCCTTCCAGCTAGATGCCCTAGTGGCCTCAGGTGTGAAGAAGAGGAAGCAGACAGACAGTGGGGACCACGGACACCTGGCAGGCACAAGAAGAGCATGACCTCCTGCATTTAATTTTTAAAGAAATCCTAACACAGTTGAAGTGAGTTGACATTCTTTTATAAGAGCCTGAGTCCATCTTTGCAGGGAGAAAGTTATTGCAGAGGGTTCAGTGGGCAGAACAGACCTACCCTTGTTCTTTCACTGGGTTTGCCATTGTCTTTGTAAAAATCAAAACTCTGGTATATTTTATTTCCATGCTTAAAATACCTTCTTATGTTCTATATTTTAAAAAGTCATTGCCAGAGACAGGGTAACTGCATTTCATTTGCAATGCATGCCGAGTCCTAATGTTAACTCACAGGATTTGTGTTAATAATATTATACACTTCAAAGCGAATCCTGTGTTCTACAGAATTAACCAGAGTTGTTCAGGGGCCTGTTAACAAGTTGCTGAAACGCAGACGTTTTTGGATTTGTTGGGCACTCATAGCCCATTACCAGTTGTGTCAAGGCAATTTCCGGGACAGGCCAAGAGAATCGCTGCTCTTGGGGGAGCCTTAGGCGTTACTTTCAGCTTTCATTAAGAATGACATACACATGTATTCCAGAAAACGATTACAGGTGGGCTCCAGTTTAAGAAATATTAGCTGTGAAAGGCAACCTGAGAACATGTCTAAATTAGCAGGAAATTGTTTGCTTTCAACAAAGGACTTTGTATTTACTCCATCACTATCATGCACTCATTCTTCATTCACTCCACAAATGTTTCCTGAGCCCTCCCATGAATTCCCACGGTATTCCGGGAACTCTGTGACTGAGACACGGTGCTTGCCCTGAAAGAGCTGACACCCCTGAAGGTACACACTAACAATTAGCTACATCCAGGAGGTGACAGGTGGAAACAGGACACTGTGCACATTAAAATGATGAAGACACCATTTCCAGCAGGAAATTCAAGGAAAGCACCACAAAGAAGACAGTACTCTCGCTGAGACTCAGAGATGGCAGCATTTTAACAGTTGGTGACGGCAAGTAAAAAGGATGAACAATCTAGACGTGCATAAAATAATGAGGATGGAAAACTACCAGGTGTGAGTGGGACGTGGCAAAGGGATCTACTTGTCTAGACACAGATGTTGAATCCGAGAGTGGGGGTTGGAAAGAGAATTGTAAGGTTAAGTTGGAACCAAATCAAGAAGAGCCGGAAATGCCAGGATAAAAAATGTGTAATGGATTTGTCAGGCAATCAGGTGCCACTAAGCTTTCTACAAAGAGAAAAAATAGGATTAATGTTCATTAAATGAGAGCAACACGTCCTCAAACACTAGGGACCTTCTAGAGGGAAGGAAGACTGCAAGCAGCGATATCAGATGAAAATATGCCACCACGGGTGGGCAGGGAAGTGACGGTGGCCCAGTCCCAGGTAGTTACACACACCCTGCACTTACAGTGATGCCACCCGTTGCTGTTGCCTGGAGGACGCCTAATTGTACTACACAAGAAGCGTCATGGTGCTGCCCAAATACAGAATAGACTTTAAGTTTGGGCTCCAAAGAGAAGGAGGCTTGTCCTCCCAAAAGAGCTGTTCAATGGCCCCTGCCATCACCGTCCTTAGGGAAGATACGGACCAATGACAAGGTTAGAGGGACAGTACTGTAGCACTGTGATGCCACTGACAAGGCTAAGGAAACAGTCATCAAACACATACTTTACACAGCACCAAACCAAAGTCAAGCTATCAACAAGGGTCTAGAGCAAGTAATGCACATTCCAGAGTGGTCTTTGAGCTAAGAGCAGCGTGAGCCTCTGAGAGGGAGCTCTAGACAAGATCAGTTCAGAAATCACTTCCTTCGTGTTGCCAGAGAAGGTCATTCATCAGTTCTTTCGTAAAGAGGAACAAGAGACTGCTGTGAAGCCCCCCGTCCATTCTATTCTTGTGTTTAGCTGGACATAAGACTGTGCAGGAAACTAGATAATGCTCCCAGCGGGGTGTGGATGCGATCACTCACAATGCATCTGTTATCAATTCTACAAAGTGCCAGGACATATAATCTCTCTCTATTTAAGTATAGATCCATTACCTGGATTGATAAGACCCTTCTGAAGTTTAAGGTTAAGATTCCTGTGTCCAGAACATATGCATTTGGTGGCAGGGCAAGTAAACTGGTGTGTCACTGCAGAGTTCCATGTTGCTAAGGCCATGGGGCCAGGACCAGCTGCACTTCGCAGTCGCTTCAGGACCAGCTAGGTTATGACTTTAGGCTGGGATACATGAAGAAGAGGAGCTTAGTGTGCATGAGTTTTTAGTTTGCGTGACTAGGAGAACAGTGATACGGTCATACAACAGGAGTGGGAAGGGGAAGTTATTGATGGTTTCAGTGGAGGACAGGCTGCACTGGGACTGGAAACCTGGAGCAACATGCAGCACGTGACAAAAACAGGGCAACGAACCGGCAGGAAGGTCAGGACACAAGATCAAACATTTCTCACAATAAAACACAAACCGATGAAAAGTTCTTCCTGAAGCACATTATCAGTTGCATGCAACATTCCAGAACAATCTCAAAAGTTTAAAGTGAGGTATACTTTTAATTATTTTAATATTATATTTTGTATTAAATAGATGCTCATTTCACACATTTTTAGAGTAAGAAGAAATAACACTCTTTTTAAAGAACTGTCAAGTTGTGGTATGCCCCCCCATTCTTAGTTTAGTCAATACACTTATTGAAATAATACTATCATAAAAAAGTTATGATGTAGCAATTGCTAATAATTTAATCTTTAATAGAAGTACTGGATGCTGGCTGCTCAGATTTAAAACATTCCAAGCTCCAGGTGTGCTTTTGATCATAAATTAAGGGCTATAATATACAAAACATTCCTGGGGTTTACTTACCATTTTTAGACATACAGCACCAAACCCTAATTCTAAAAGGTAATACATGTGTTATATCCCTGTCTTGTGGATTTTCCTCCCTGATGGTCCCTCAGATATGCCGACTGTTGGAACCCTTAAGTTCAAGTAAGCCCAGGACACAGAATTCATAAGACAGATTCATTCTGCAAGGTAGCCGCTCCGATGCCTCGAACAGAAACCTGTGAGTGTAACTGTTTTCCAACCCCACACTCAAAACAAAACAAAAAACACCTAAACCAACTCTTGAAACCAAGAAAATATTAGTCCATTATAGAAAATGAAGTCCATTATTTTTTATATTTTCTAAGAAAATATAAGTAATTATTAGTCCATTATGTCACTAGGACATAAGCTAGTGATATATCACTAGAATGTAAGCTTCACAGGGTAGGAACTTTTGTCTACTTGTTACTGAATCCTCAATGTCTTAGAACAGTGGCTGGCACACAGTAGGTGGTCAATAAATATTTGTGGAACCAATCAATCCATAAACATCCAATAAAATTTCTGTTTCTCAACAGAGACACTTTTGGCATTTTAGACAGAGCTGTTCTTCTTTGGGAAATACTGCCTTGCAAATTGCAGGACACTTAGGATCCCCTCCTGCTAAAGGCCAGTAGCACCCCACTGTGACAAAGACACCTAAGAGGACTTGCCAGCCCATTTTTAAGACCCAGTTTGTGAAATGTGTAATGCATTATTGGCATCTGCATAGGAACCCCACCAACTTCATGAGACTCTGCAAAACAAAAGAAAACAAATTCTGGAAGATTTGAGTGGAGACATAGATGTTTAGGTGTGAAGAAAAAATGCCTGCTGCTAAGGAAGTGCCCTGTGTCCTGGGGGAAGATTCTACAGCTAGAAAGGTACTCCCCAGGGGGGCAGGAAGAGCAGCAGCAGCCTGCTGGCATGTCTAATATTCGGGAAGGCCACGTAATCACCCCCCCTCGGAAAACACTCGCCAGACTCACAATCAAAGTCAAAGGGAAAGCAGGGTCACTGGACATTACACAGCAACTACTCCATAGGCTACACCAGAGGCCACCCTGGAAAATCTCCTACCAAAGAAAAAAATCTGAATGGTCCAAAATTTAAGAAATCTTTAAAGACATTAGCATAGAAATTACATTTTTGTGATAATGCTCTCTTGTTTGAGATTTGCAATGCATACTTATGGCTTTGCAATAAAATGAATCTGCAAGAATTTTAAAAGTACCCTAACTATACCATATGCAATTTCTATCAATTTCCCTTTTTTGCAAATACTACAATAAAATTAGTATCTATTATGACCTAAAGATTACAAAGTCTGATAAGTTTGATTTTTGAAGAACATACACTGTTTCAAACCCTTTCTTGGGAGAATGCCCATGTCTAGATGACTAAAAAGCCAATTGAAGGCACAGCTGACTCAGCTTTTAACTGATTGAGCATGTGACAATTTGAATTGCTCACCAAACCGATGCTCTAGGCAGAAACTCTTCCTTATCATTGCTCAAAACCCCAAATTTAATATACAACAGCAAAGCAGTCAAGTCATATAAATGAAGCCACAGTAAGGACTCTTTGGTGATGATAAATCTCCAAATGAAGACAGGAGATACCCAGCACTTAGCACAGGGCTTGGCACATATTTGGATTCCAGCAAATATTTGTTGAATAGAGGAATAAAGGAGATGACCTTAGTCACACAGGAAACTTAAATTATACTCTATTTTCTGTTTATAGAGGACAAGATAAATTTTCATAGGTTTCACAAGGATTCCCAACAAAATGGTTCGATATTCATTTTTGGTGTTCGCAAGAGTGATAGCCAGTTATGTGGAAAAGATACTTCTCTGGAATAGTCCATTTTCAGACAGTGCCAGATTTTTTACTAAATTACTAAAATGCAGTTTTTCAGTTAGAAACTTGGTTAAACATGCTTGAGGGCGGGTTTCAGGACTGGAACCCCCTGGAAAGCCTGAGAAAATACTCTCTGTGCTGCAGCCGCTTTTCCAAGACTCCACACGGAAAACGGACGTTCGTTCCGTGGAGGAGAACGACCCGCAGAGCATGGCGCTGGGTGCACGCAGCAGTCCTGTGCAAGGCGCGGGCCCAAGCGTCTCACCACTGAGGCACTGCCAGCAGAGGCGTGTGGCCGCTGAACCACGGGCAACCCCGACACGCCAGTCCCAGAGCGGCACGCCTGCGGGGGACGCGGCACGCACCTTCCTCCTGTGGAAAAGGAGCCGGTCGCGGAGAGTGTGGATGACTTGCCCAGGGCACACAGTGAGTTGGTAAGTGGGAGAGACTGGAAATTAGGTCTCCTAAATTTCCATCCTCTTAAAAGTTAAGAATCCAAGATGAATTACTGAGGAAATGAAGAGACAAGGCAAGCAAATGCGTCAGTGGACGCAGCGATGCTGGGACACAGAGGAGCAGAGACACTGTGCCAAGTCCCCCTTAGGACTGCTCGGACCCACGGCCCGTCAGGTGGCATCACAAAGACTCTCGCTAACCTCACCTGAGCTCCCAGGAACATTCCAACCACGACGGCCTCAGGAACGAGGAGACGGAACCCACGACAGTCCCCTTCACTGACCCAGGGAAACACGCGAGGCTGCGAAGTGAGACGAGTCCTCGGAGCGGCGTCGGCCGCTGCGGACAGCCGTGAGCAGCGCGGGAGGCGGAGGGGCCTGGGGACCACGGACACGACAGCAAGGAGGGGCTTCCGTCGGGAAAGGGCACCTTCCCTCAAATGTGGCTGTGACCCAGAAGCCCCTGCTTCCCTGGAATGCTATTTGTGTTTCTTTTACCAGGAAACTTAGCCAGCGGCCTCAAGCAGCATCCCGTGACCGCCGTTCGTTCAGGAATGTTTCTTGAGCACCTGCTGTCGGGAAAGTGGGGAACCAGCGTTTGGAGATACAAAATGGAGAAGCACGATGGCTGCTAGAAGCACGCACCGTCAAACCAGAGAAAATCGGTGAAAAGGAAAGGTCACAAAGACGGGTGGAAGCGCTGCACCGTGCGTAGCAAGCTCCGCAGGACGACAGCAGGGCGCAAAGGCGGGACCACGCGGGACCACAGCGAAGGCGGGACCACGCGGGACCGGGTTTTGCAACAGGATGGTCTCTGCGGCCTGGCGGTGCCGAGTGAAGGCAGGCAGGACGTGAGAATGAGAGAGGGCCATGCAGACACACGGGTGGGCGTCACCTGTGGCCTGACGCCAGGAGGTACCACGGGATTGCTCCAGGGCTCTGGCCAGGTGAGCCCAGCCCCCGAGACTGGAAACACGGGCACAGGTTCGCGCTGGGTGAGCGTAAGCAGGGGCTGCAGGACTTCCACCCGGAGATCCAGAAAGCACCGGGGACGCAGGTCTAGAAGCAGGAGGGAGTCCGCAGGTGAGCAGGCAGGGGACTGAGGCCACCAGGGGGACTGAGGCCACCACGGCCAGTGGAAGAACAGAGAGCACTTAGACACGGAGGGATGGAGGGCCAGGAAGAGGCCTCCGGGTGGGTCAGAATTTGCCAGCCGAGGACGGAACGGAGCCAGCACTGGAGGGCGACGGAAACAGTCGGAAATAGGAGCAGGAGGAAGGGGAACATCATAGCCTCCAAGAGAAAAAGAGAATATGAATAGTCACAGGTGTCACATGCTCAGATCAGGTGAGAAAACGACCAAAAGGCCCAGTGGCACTGGTCACAGTAACCGCGCCGATGTTTCGGCAGCCCGATGACCGTGTGAGTGGAGGTGGATGAGAGGAGGAGGCAGCACGCAGGTGCTCAGGGAAAGGAAGCGAAGCCAAGGTGCGGCCTGATTGTCTAAATAAATATAAATTGTGGAGAATGGCATAAAATATCAGCTCTGTAATTTTTAGACTACATTACGCAAGGTATTTAATCTTCCTTATCCTCTGCTTAATGTGTTTAATGGAGAGAACAGGAACTCCCACATCAAAGAGTTCTGAGACACGACGCACACGACGCGCTGAGCCTGGCATCCGGCGCGCTGGGGACGCTGTGTGATGCTAGTCACTGGCAGGGCTCCACCGCTGGAACCAGCCAGGACACCGAGCAAAGGCCCGCCCGGGAGAGGGCCCAGAAACGAGAAGCGAGGGGTCACCGCTCGCTGGGACACTGGGAAGGAAGGCGGCGAAGAGCCCGAGGTGTGGGCAGCTTCTCATGCGAAGTTCATGCTCCGCGTCTTCACACTCCCAGAGAAGTTCCGCATGCAAAGGAGGACTGCGGGACGGGGAGCCGAACCGTAACAGAGACCAAGCGTTCACTCCTGCTCAGACATAAACACTTCCTGAGAGGTGACTATGTTGTGTTTGGGAAGCTGGAGACACACCTTGAACCAAGTTACAGACCCTGCCGCGCAGCTCCAAGGTCAGGATGTGGGATAGCTTGTCCCCACGAGAGGGGACAGTTGTGCAAGTTGGTGGACGGACAGCAGCGGGGAGACTTGACTCAGCGGACAAAGAGCATGAAGGGTAAAGCCAGAGATCACAGCCAAAGGCGGGCAGCAGGGCGACATTTGCGGGTGGAATGGACCTTAAAGAAGGAGGGTTTGTGCACCAGGAGAGTAGAAACGTGGGACAGCAAAGAGGAAGCAGGAATTGCCAGCAGCCTCCAGATAGTGGCAAAAAAGTCCCTCCCCGTGGAGAGGGAACCAAATACCCATCACTGAGAGGAGACAGAGTGTGTTCTGGGAAGAGGCTGAGGGTGACAGGCTGCTCCTCTGCCTCGGGGACACTGAGTCCGCCAGGCAGTCCAGGCACAGGGCCCGAGAGCCTAGGTGCTTTCCAAAACAGACCTAAAAATTTGGCTCCAAAATATGAAAAGAAAACTACCAAAATTGCCATTGCGAAATGCTTAATTAAATGTACACAAAACATCATGATGTCAACTTCATTGATTGTGAAATTTAGTGCTCATAAAAATTTCATTACATTCAGACAACAATCTGTACGTTAGAATTTCCCACTTTGCAAGAACCCCTGAGTAAGCACAGTGGCTGTCAAGAAGTTGCAGTCAGTTGTAAATTAAATTAGCTTCTCAAAACCAAAGATTTAAAAAATAAAATTAGAATCATTCTTTCAAATTTTTACAATAAAAAATTTATTTAACGTGGGTGGATGTTAATATATTTGAATTAGCATGTAAAAAGCTTCTGGAAACCTACAAAAGGATCTTCACAGCCCCATGGGACTGGGGTCCAGAAAGCCGAGACCAGGGCGGAAGGCAGGACACGGCGGAAGGCAGGACACGGCGGAAGGCAGGACAGGGCGGAAGGCAGGACACGGCGGAAGGCAGGACACGGCGGAAGGCATCAGGCGGAGGACAGAACCCAGCCCCTCGTACAGGAGCAAACCAGGCTCCTCTGTAACTCGGCCACTCTCCGGCTCAGGGATTCTTAACCTATGCGGATCTTAGACACCGTTCACAGTCTGATGAAGCCAAGACCCCTTTTCAAAATAATGTTTTTAAATGCATAAAGCAAAACACACAGGATCACAAAAGAACCCAATTATACTGAAATGCAGCTATCAAAATATTTAATGATTTTTTTTGAGACAGAGTCTCACTTTGTCGTCTAGGCTAGAATGCAGTGGCATCATGATAGCTCTCTGCAACCTCAAACTCCTGGGCTTGAGCAATCCTCCTGCCTCAGCCTTCCAAGTAGCTGGGATTACAGGTGCGCACACCTGGCTAATTTTTTAAAAAAATTTTTTGTAGAGATGGGGTCTTGCTATGTTGCTCAGGCTGGTCTCAAACTCCTGGCCTCAAGCAATCCTCCTACCTCAGCTCCCAAAGTGCTAGGATTACAAGCATGAGCCGCTGCACCCGGCCTCGAAGTATTTAATCCTTTTATAATAAAAGGATAGAAGAACATACATGCTTCTTTATAAAGTAACAAAATCTAGTTTCATTTCATAGTAGTGCTATTTCAAGATATCTTCAACAACAGTTACAGTATTTTAAAACATTGGTTTCTACTGGTTTCAGAAACTGCTAATATTACTGTGATTTGTTGCTCACATTTATAATTGAAAGAAATACTAACTTTCAAGAGATTGGGTCACATAAAGATACAATTTTTTTTCCCATCCAATTTCACAGCAATTTATGGAACCTTGTTAAAATTCTGAGCTCTGGCCCCTACACACAAAACCAACAAATGGGGACAAATGTCCAAGGACGAGATGTTGGAGCAGAAACAAGTTAACTGATTTTATAGGGACCTAAAATTCAAAGGTCCCACCCCAAATTTTCATTTCCTCTCCCTAAACTACTTCATACATTCTGGGAGAATCTATTTCAGTTGGTTTTATCTCCACTTAGCAAAACTTCATTTGAACAGTCCTGAGCTTTGATAAATGCACGCCCCCCACC
The DNA here is from genome assembly GCF_020740605.2 of Lemur catta. NCBI lineage: Eukaryota > Metazoa > Chordata > Mammalia > Primates > Lemuridae > Lemur > Lemur catta. The sequence goes on along the minus strand of NC_059149.1, from coordinate 6,606,472 downwards.
CCTCCAAAGTTAGACGACAACTTCACACACTGGGGATAAAGATACAAAGAACAAAACATAAAAATGTACAATTAAGGATAAATAGCACAATAGAAAATTGTAAAAGGCTGTGAAGGTTTAGAAAAGACAGACAAAAACACAGGAAATGATATTCACTCTTGCTAGTAATTATATCTATATTAACTACAGAAGGAAATTGCACTTTCGCTATCAGCTTGACAAAGATTAAAAAGATTAATAATATCTAGCATTATAATATCCAGCATTATAATGATATCATTCGTGAGGATGAGGTCAAATGGAGCCTGTCCTACACTGTGCTGGGAATACTTCAATAAACAGCCTCTTTCTCGAGGGCGCCAGGGCTGGGCACAGCGGAAGGCTGTGAAAGGTGCATGCTCTGCAGCACAGCAGTGCCACGCGTGGGACTTTATTCTACATAAATACCTCTACAAGTGGACAAAAATAGAGTAAAAAATTGGAAACAACTTAAAATTTTTATTATAAGAGGTTGGTTAAATAAGTTACAGAATATCCATTCCATGTAACACTGAAAGATATACCATTAATAATAAGATATATGTAAAAGTATTGAGATAGGATCAGGCTGGGTATGGCGGCTCACACCTATAATCCCAGCAATTTGGGAGGCCCAGGCAGGAGGATCACTTGAGTCCAGGAGTTCAAGACCAGCCTGAGCAACATAGTGAGCCCCTCACACACACTCTGTCTCTATAAAAAACTGAAAAAGGAGCCAGGTGTGGTGGGCACACGGCTGTAGTCCCAGCTGCTCAGGAGGCTTTGGCAGGAGGATTGCTTGAGCCCAGGAGTTTGAGGCTGCAGTGAGCTATGATGACACCACTGCACTCCAGCCCAGGCAACAGAGCAAGACCCTATCTTGGGGGGTAAAAAAGTTGGAATCTGACTAACCTATATTAGTACATAAAAAAGTAAAATACAGAACATTATTGATAGTGTGACCCCCCTTCTGCTGGAAAAAACTATATATATAGTTTATATATGTAATTTATATATATTACATATAGTTTATATGTATAAATGTATATCATATCACTTACATATAAATATATAGGTGTGTATATATTTGCAGATATATAAAATAAAGGAACCTGAAACGATCGATCTATACTCTTAGCAATGATATCTCTTAGGGGTGGGATTTTAATTTTCAACTAAAAGAAACAAGAGAATATAGAAAATAGTAATCACTGTATATTTTATAATCATTTATATTTCATAATCAGAAAAAGAAATAAATATACTTTTGCTTGAAAAAAATAAAGCAAACTGATTTCTGTGTTGGCCCAAGGCTGACCTCTTTAAAAGGAGCTTTTGAATAATTGAGCTTTTTCTCTACTCAACAAGAACCCAGGGCTTTAAAACATTTATTTAATTGGGTCATTTCAGTGAACACCTGAAAACAGTAACCTGGGATGACAGCTGGACAGGGAACTTCCTTCCTGATTATCTCTTAATGGTCCCAAGACGTCAGGAGACGCCCCAGACAGCTGACCTGAGGTTGTCCTGACCAAGGCTGCCCACTGAGACTTTCCCAGAGACCAGGAAGGCAGCTTTGCTAGTGATGAGTGCTCTGACAGAGGTCTGGCGGAAACCCGAGGGTTATTCCCTCACCCACTCACTCATTCATTCATCCCTCATATACTGAGCAGCTACCGTGGACAAGGACTCCAAGGGTGGTGCTGTAGAAGGGCCACAGCCGACCCTATAATCCCTTCCCGCCCGGACCTGAGCAGGGGCGTGGAAGCCCTCGGGACCCAGGACACCGCAAGGCAGAATGCGCGCGTGGGCACAGTGCGGGCACAGACAGTGCCGGCGGTGGGTCGTGGACCACGGTGGTCTCCATGGTACAAGTACCATCTGAGCTGAACCGTGATGAACAGGCATTCGTTTCTGGAAGGGCCACCAGCCGTAACACGCCAAGATGGCTTGTGGAGAACGCATCCCGGAAGGACAGGGGTCTGGGTGGACACAACAAGGGTGCACCTGGGTGAGCCCAGAAAGATCGGCTGGGACGAGACAACAAAGGCCTGTTACGGGCTCCGTGGAGAAAGTCCCCACGTGGGCCTGAGACCGTCTAACACTGCGTGTTAAGGTGTTTCTCGTGGGCGCGGAAGAGACTAACTCGCAGGTTGTCTCTCTTGCCTTGGGTTCTTCATCCAGACGGGTCCGGCAGTCCTGTGTCCCAGCCAGCAGGGACAGAAGGTGGCCTGCTCTGGCAAGGGGGGGGGCATGCAGGAGAGGCCACAGGCCGCTGGCTTAGTCATCAACTCACTTCCTTTTATGTTTCTGTAAAGTATTAGGGACACCTGCTCTTCACTGTCTCAAATGAGATAGGAGAAATGTGACAAGACGTCCCCAAGGGCCCACCATTTCCGTCCTAAGAACACGTGGAGTCAGATCCTTGTCCCCACGTGCAGCACCCTCCTTGGGGCAGTCACCTGGTCCTGCTCGGCGTGACTCTCCGTGTCCCTCCCCACGAATGATTAAGCAACACCCACCCTGGGTTTAGTTTCTTTTGGATAGTTCGAGAATTGCATCTTCACACAGAGGCATAAAACTGCGGACACCACCTCTGGCAGGGAATGAAGAGAGAGTGAAATCCTTTAGCTGCTTTCTTTCCCTGGTATCTTGCAATTTCCATCTAATTTCAAACAAAAATAGTAAGCGAGGCAAGCCCTAGTTTGGCAGCCCTTAGAAAGGACCCTGGGCGCTCTGTCAAGAGGTTTGGGTTTTACCTTACAAGAAAATGTGGCATTGAACGGGGTACAAAGATCAGACCCTCGCATGAGAAAGGCAATTCTGGGAGCACAATTTCTAGACTGGACAGAAGAAAACAGGCTTAGAACAAGGGTCGGCAGGCGCAGGCACCAAGCCAAGTGGGAGTTGACAAAGGCTTGATCTCATTCTGAAACAGCAGGAAGGGACAGATGACAGGAGCAGTGTCAGGCTGGCAGAGTCACAGGCTCCGGCTGTGGCAAGCCTCAGGTCAAACGTAACTCAGTAGCTTTTAGCCTGGGGGAATGGAAGAAGTGTGTTGTTATCAATCAAATCCTGAGAGGAAATATAGGAGGAGAAGCAGGTTTAGGGGAAGAGAAAAGATAAGTCCACTGAGCTGTGGTTATTCTAGACTGAAAACACGCAAAAGTCCACAGTTCCATGACCACAGGGCTTGATTTCCAATGTATAAAAAACAAACAGCAAGGCAGTGAGCTGAGTAAGAAGCATGTCGAAAACATTTTCCCCACACTCATAGGACTGTATTTTCCAGAATAGAGCTTTCTTTGTGTTTAAGACTTAGTGCTCTGAGCAAAATAAAAGACTTAGGCTTATCAGTCATTTGCACCTCAGTATAAATGAGCATGTAGAGTCCTTTCCGAGCCATGGTTTTGGAGGCAGGGTGAAGGGGGGTTGCAGAGTCAAGCACAATGGCTCTAGACGGAATGCAGGCACAGAAAGAGGACCACAGGCAGCACGTTCCTCACCTTACCACTGTGCCCAGAGCGGCAGCTGCCAGCAATACCTTCCATTTCCAGCCGGAGGATGATTTATCCTGTGCCTGTCTCTAAAAAGTGGGTAAAGGATATGAGCAGAAGTTTTTCAAAGAAAAAAGACAAATGGCCAACAAACACATGAAGAAATGCTCAACATCACCAATCATCAGGGAAATGCAAATTAAAACCATAGTGAGATATCACCTTACCCCTGTCAGAATGGCCATTATTAAAAAGTCATAAAACAATAGATGCTGGCATGGATGCAGAGAGAAAGGAATGCTTATACACTGTTGGTGGGACTGCAAATTAGTACAACCTCTATGGAAAACAGTATGTAGATTCCTCAAAGAAATAAATGTAGACTTACTATTCAATCCAGCAATCCCACTACTGAGTATCTACCCAAACAAAAAGAAGTCATTTTATCAAAAAGACACCTGCACTCGAATGTTTATTGCAGCACAATTCACAACTGCAAAGATGTGGAATCAACCCAAGTGCCTATGACTTCATGAGTGGATAAAGAAAACACGGTGTATAGATGAGTATATACCACGGAGTATTACTCAGCCATAAAAACGAATGAAACAATGTCTTTTGCAGCAACATGGATGGAACTGAAACCATTATCCTAAGCGAAGTATCTCAGGAATGGAAAAACTAACACCACATGTTCTAATAACTGGGAGCTAACTGATGGGCCCACACAGGCACGAAAACATGTAATAGCCATTTGAAATCAAGAAGGGGTGGGGGCAGGGAGAGGAGTAAAAACCTACCTATCAGGTACAATGAACACTATTTGGGTGACGGGCACTAAAATAATTCAAGACTTAAGCATTATAAAAGGTATCCAAGTAACAAAAACATTCATACCTCCTTAATAGTTTGAAATTTTTAAAAAAGTCATTGCCAGAAGGTAAGAAAACAAAGGGACATTTGGTACTTTCTGTTGCTTTTCACTCACTTCCCCTCTTGGGGGAAGAAAACTAGGCCACTCCGTATACACTTTATTGAACACGGCTGATTTCATCCTCTACCACTAATTCGACAGCGCTCGGCTGAGGCTCCCAGGCTCCCTGACGCGACACGCTCCGGCTTTTCCTCCTGCTCTCTGCCTGTGTCTTCCACGTTCCTCGGCGGCCTCGCAGACGTCTCAGCCAGCAGGTTTTCTAGACTCTCTTTTCTTCTCTCCTTAAAGGTCCTCATCCACACAGAGCACACACAAATTTACATCCACACCCAATTCTCTTCTCGGAGCTCCAGACAGGCATCTCCACTGCTGTCCGACATCACCTCTGTCTTGAATCTCCAAATCATTCCTCAGAGTCAACATGTCTAAATTAAACTGGTTTAAACCAAACCTAGTCTTCTTCTAGAGTTTTCTCTCAATGAACAGCTTCAGTATCCACCGCCATGTAACAAAACCAAACCAAAACCAAATGGTTTAAAACAACAACAATTCATCCAGTCCCCGATTTGGGCAGGGGCCCAGCTAAGTAGTTCTCCTGTTCTGAGCCAGGTTCGGTGGCCCTCTGCATTTGCAGTCAGCTGTTTGGTTGGCTGGCACTGGCTGGTTTTGAGGTTCACAGTAGCCTCCAACTGGGGTGCACACGCCTCTCTCCACATGTCTCCAGTAGGCTGGCCCAGATTGGTTGCAAAAGTCCAAAGTGGCAAGAGTCAAAGACCAACGCACACATTTTTCACGTCTCTTCCATTGGTTAAAGCAAACCTCTTGGTCAAGCCCTAGTCAGGTTGGGACCCGACTCCAAGACCAAAGGGCATGGATACAGGAAGGGGAAACAAAGAAGGACCCTGTACAGTCAGTTCCCCGTCACTGAAGACGTCAGCTTCAAATGCTCTCACACCTGTTCCCTTCCAATCTCCACCTCGTCCGGTCCAGCCCACGCTCCCGTCCCGCCTGCCCCGACCTCTGCACGTGCCGCACACGCGTCCGCCCGCCTGCCTCCGGGACCCTCTTCCATCTCGTCTCCACCTTTTTCAGAGCCGAATCTGGTCATTTCAGTCCACTAGCTTAAAATTTTTTCAATGTATTCTCAACTTAAAGACAAGACCTTCTTTAAATGGGTCCTTTAAACTCCGTTTAAGTACGGGCCTTGGTCATACGTATCAGGTTATACCTGTTCTTCCGGTTTCATCACTAATAGTGCCCTTTCGCTTCCAGAAGTGTCCCAGTTTCGATGATAAGCCCTATTGTCACCAAAAATCCTCACATGGTCTGGATCCTACTTCCTAATCGTTCCAGCCTCGTCTTTCTTTCCCTCCCCAAATTTTCATACAGCTATTCCCTCTGCCTGGAATATTCTTCCCTCACCTCTATACCAGTTAATGCCGGTGCATGCTTCAAATGTCACTAGAATCATTGCTCAGAGAAATTGTCCCCCAGTTCCCGGACAGGTCACGTCTCCCGACGGGCACTCCCAGCACCGTGCCCCCCCCACAGCACTTATCCCAGCTGCCTTTAAACTGAGGGGGGCCCACCTGGCTGTGCACACCACCTGCACGTCTAGAGTAGGCTCTGAACACTGGTTAATGGACTATATGGATGAATAACGAGTGCATGAGAAAATAAAAGAAGTACTTGAAATTATAAACTATCCTGATCCCTTTTATTTATAAACCATAGCCTTGATTTCCAGAAAATTTTCAAATGATATGCTATTCATGTTAAAATTGGAAAGGAACAATTGATCACTTAGTCCAGAGGAGGAAACAACCCAGGGAAGCTGAGTGACTTGCCCAAGATCTCCTGGCCTCTCTGGAAGTCCGGGTGGAATGCAGACAGTGCTACAGGTTTTCTGCTTTATTTCTCAGGGACAAGACTCCATTGAGAAGCCTTAAAATCTCTTCCTTCTCAGATATTCTTTGGTTACGATTTAACATCACTTTTCCCTTCTTAGTGCTCTGTTTTTTCCCCTTTCTCCCCATCTTCTTTCTCTTCCCCTCCTTTTTGCATCATTGGCTATCAAAGTGGAGAACTGATGCCCAGGAGAATATTGTCACAATGCACATAAAAAACATAAAAATGCAAAGTATTTACGTACAGTAAGAGGGGTGGGAAGAGAGACACACCAAAGACTCTATAATTCTTGGTGTTCAAGAAATTTCAGGCCATAATTCCATCTAGTTTTTCCACCCCAATACAATGATAGCTGGAAGGGGTAATGAGAGTCCAAACACATTCATTTGTCAATTCTAGGATGTGACATCATGACCATTCATTTTTGGGGTTGCTAATACCCACCAGTGACCTTCTAGGATTACATATGGCTGAAATGTGAAGACGAAATTTAATAAGAAAAGGTCAACCATCACTCAATGCACCAATGAAACAAGATTTTTTTCCTTCACAATAAAATATCAAAAATTGTAAATGAACAGCACTGTGTCTTATGATACACATTCAGTGGTTATAGACAAAGCGATAACGACTATTTAAATTATACGGAGGATAATATTTGCTGAGCTCTGGAGTATCTGGAGTCATAAACATTCCTCTAAAGGTCAGCTGTAAAACCGAGTTAATAACTTTGAAGGAAAATGCCTTTTTCCATCAGGAAGTCACAATAAAAATCATCTCCGTTTGCACACGATTTTTCTTTTAACTATGCTTGGCACAGAGACAAAGCTAATAGACAAATTACGCATGATTACAGGGCTATTTTGCTCTCCGATGTCACAGATCAAAAGGAGCGGTTCCCATCTCAAGCAGGTAATGGCCTGTGCTGTGTTCACTCACAGACGCTTCCGCAGAGCGCGTCAACGGGGCTTCGAGAAGGGCATGCTCAGACAGCCACATTTTTAATATCCATTAAAGCCACTGTGCCATGACTGAACAACACCAGCATGGGCAGAAGGGAGGGGACTACAGGACAGCAACCAGCCGCTCCGTGCACGTGGTGGGGGGCTGTGCACGCTGTCACCCAGAGCTGTCCAAAATATCTTCACTCTCTTCTGGCTACATTTAAACGTGGGGGCTGGACAACGGCCAAGAAATGACAAGATGAACATGTTCCTCCAAGCAAAGCTGGGTGTGCAAATGCCAATACCATATTTTACAATCTTTGTATTTGCTCAGGTTCTTTAAAACAAGAGTGGTATTGAACACTGTAGTATTTCCTCCCTGTCTTCCTACTTCCTTGGCAATTACTTAGGGCTTCTGTGAAAGACGTGTCTCTGGGCAGCATCTAGCCCTGGAATACAGACCACTGAATTCCCCACTAGCTCATTCTCATCAGCCTTCTGCTGGGTCCTACCCCCACCAGATGTAGAACCAGAAAGAGGCTCACCATCGCCCCGTCCATTAGAAAGAGGGGACAGTTGCCGAGGACCTATCTCTCACCAGGCCCTGTGCTCCCACCCGGATGTTCACATTATTATATTCACGCTTCACCATTTTCAGATGAGGAAACTAAGCCTAACCAAACGAAGGAGCTCGACCGAGGTCATCGGCTAGCAGGATTTGGAGGCCACATTCGACCCCAGGGCAGTTTTCAAAACCTACGCCCTTTCCTTTACCCGAAATTGACGGCATCGGGGTGTCTGAGCCCGGGGGGCTCCCACAGGTCTGCAGGGCCAGCAACTCTCCGCGGGGACCTGGGAGAAAAGAACAAGTTAAGATGACCCCGCGAACCCTGCTCCTGCTCACTGCAGGCTCTGAGTGGAAGAATTCCTTTAGCGACTCCTGTACAAAATGTTCTGCAGGACCCTGGAACTATGAATGTCATTTAGATGTAAAGTGGCTGAGCCAGGAGGGAGTGAAAGTGTGTTCTTAAAAAATACAGAAATGCAATGCATCAAAGGCGGCCGCAGGGAGGGGGAAGATAAAAACGATGCTAGAATTAGGGGACCTCAGTTTTGATCCTGCTGCTGCTTCCTCTGCCCTCTGACCCTTCTTTATGTCATTTGTGAAACGAGCACAGGAATGCTTACATGGTACAATTTTCTGAGAATTATGTAAGATAGCGTGTGCAGAACTCCCAGTGCAGTCTGTGACACAGGCCCGGCACACGAGAGGGACTGCCGGAGCCAAGTCCCAAAAGACACGTCCCTGCAAATTAGCAGGAGTCGCTGCATCACCTGTACGTTTTAGATGTACTTTCTGCGAGGTTTTCTGGTGTTTATCAGGAGACATTCATCACTGTCTCAGCATCACCTGCACCAAATCCAGGTCGCATGAAGTTATAAATGTATCTTGTATTCTAATGTCACAACCCTTGGCTGATTCTAAAACAAGAAGAAAAAAATGTGTGCGTGTGCGTGTGTGCGTGTGCGTGTGCGTGTGTGTGTGTGTGTGTGTGTGTATTCCTAAAAGAACACATCAGCCTAAACAAAGCCAAACAGTCAGGAGTCAGAATGTAACGAAGGAAACACACTCTTTGTTCTGCAAGAATAATATTCAGAGCGTGAAGAATGCCCAGGGGTCACTAAAGAGAAACAGTGGCCACAGGGGGGCACCTAACGGGCAGAGAGCAAGCATGATCTACGACACAGCCTCTCGGCAGCAAAGGCGCACTGCTGTTAGGACAAAGGAAGGCAAAGATGCAGGATCCCCGGGCCCCTCCCTGTGGCCGGGCAAGAGATGAGGATGAATGGACGGAGACGTGTAAGGAAAGAAATTTGATTAAAAGTGAATGATACAAATGTTCAGAAAAGAGTTGAGATTGAAAAAAAAACAAACTTATGTTTCCTGGGATTCTAGCATGTTAATCAAGGAAATCCATCTACCTGGAAAAAACCAACTGTGACAGGAAAGACGTGCTGGAAAGTTAGACGGCTGACAAAAGGAAACAGGAAAGGAAAGAGAACGCGGAGGAACCCAGCCGCCACACCCAAGCGGGCATCCAGCCCCGGCTAGAGAATGCTTGCACCCCTGATGGGCCCCCAAAAGAACGGTCAACATATAAAACTGATATTGCAGAACTGAAGTTAGAGAGTGATTATCGTAAACCACACAGCTGTTTAGCAGTGTGCTGTCACCAGAATTCTTCTATTCAAACTACCCTGAACAAAAATAGATTTTGATTCGTTGTTAGGGGCCCAGCTAGCGCACAAAGGGAAAGACAGCGCTAAGGAATGTGACACCTACTCTCCCATGACACAGGAACTCCGCGAGGTCTGTCACTCTTGCCCCAGGCAGGGCTGTCGCGTCCTCCAGAGATGGCCTCCCTGCCTGCGCCTCCCTGCGCTCCTACGGCGGAACATGGTTCGCACCTGGGAGGCACACGGACCTCTGTCACTGCAGACCAGCCTGTGCTAACGGCCTTGGCTTGTGGCGAAACAGTCACGCGTGGGGCAGACGGGAGGAGGCGCAGGGACTGGGAGAAGGACCAGCGGGGGGACAGTCACGGCGCAGGAGGGCGACCCGGACAGTGTACAATGAAAACCTGACTCAATGCCACTGCTCGGTTAGACTTTCTATACAAATGGTAATTTTTTAATAAAATTAATTTTTAAAATTATAAATTGTTTTAAAGAAAAAGCAATAGGGCACTATCTTATTACAGAAATATGAGCAATCACGTGTGGGGACCCGTCTGTGCAAAGTGTCAGGGTGCCAAGGTGAACGGACAAAGCGCCTGCCCTCGGAAACCCTAACGCTGCGCTCTCCGAGTCTTCCCGCCTCTGCCTCGTAAACTCCAGAAGAACAGGGTGGGCCTTCCGGGAGTCCCTGGGGCTGACGTCCCAAGGCCACACCTGAGCTGTGCCAGCTGCTTCAACCAACCCGGTCCTCCTGCTGGAAGCACCGGGCACAGCACTGCTGACCTCCACCTCCGCCCTCGGACCTCCCTGCTGTCGGTCGTGGGTACCGGGCACAGGTACTGTCCTCTCTCCCCCTGGAACTCGGCACTCCCCTGGCCGGGCATGTGAGCACACCTGCGGGTGCCTCTGTGGGACACGCCCACATCCCCTGGGCTTGCACCGATTTGGCTTCCTCCTCCTGCCTGGGAACAAGCTCTGAGGACAAAAGTCCACACAGTCCCTTCTCCCTGGCTGGAGGCAAACTGCACCTTCTTGCAAATTTAGTCCCACGCAGCCTGGATTAACCTGGACCCACCTGGAGGAAGGTTCTCCCTACGCTCTCCCCGCTTCTCGGGTCTTCGCGCTCTCTGCAGTCGTGGCCTTAAATACAAGAGCTCCTGGGCTGCAGGACGGGGCAGCAGGCCCACGTTGTGCAAGTTCTAAACCCAGACGTCATTTGGAAACCTCCTGCTCTGTCACTCTCATTATGCAATTCATCAGTTTTTACCTACGTAAGAATCCCCCATGTCTATCTATTTCTCATTTTTTACTGCTGCCATCACCCTCAACCAAAGCACACTGTTTTGGTGAACCCCTGCAAGCTTGGCACCTGACAGCCCACCTGGGCTCTGTTCTGTCAGCCCACCCTCTGCTTCTCCCCTCATGGCCTGCCTCGCTTTCTAACCAGCCACGCCGCTTTCTTGCCACTCCTCGAGCATAGCACGCTTCTTCACACCGCAGGGCCTTTGCACACACTGCTCCCTCCACCTGAACTTCTCCTTCCCTCCTCACCTTTGCTTAGTTAACCCCAAGTCATCTTCCAGGCGTCAGAAAAGTGATATCAAGCATCACTTGTTCAGAAAAGCCTTCCCTGATCCCAAAGACCTCATGGGTTTCCTTGTTCTAAGTTTTTCCTTTGCGTTCCCTCGGCCACATCTGTGTATGATTTATAAACATGAACATCCACCATCATACCCTGGTGAGTTCTATAAGGAACTGTACCTGTTTCATCCACCAAGAAATGCTCAGCAATCAATGCGGCACCGGACTCTTGGTAAGCAATCAATTACGGTTATTCTTAAATGGAAGAGTAAATGAATGAGGCGTACCTCGTCACACAGACCTCACGCTCTGAAGCAGACGGTCCCGAGTCTGAGCCCTGATATCGCTTACGGGGTGCGCAGCTCCGGATAAGATGCCAACCTGGCATCATCACCACCTGTGTTCCAACAGAGGCGGTGGGGAGCCTGCCTTACACCTGTCAGGCTCTAATGAAGTGCCCACCGCGTGGTCAGCGCAGGCCTGACGCCCACAGGAGGCTGAGCGGCGGCATGCAAACGAGGGAATATACGATGAGACGCCACCAGCGCCATGACGGGGTCGCAGAGCACGGCGCCACCTCCGCGGGGGGGAAAATTACTTCCACGGCCGCCTTCTCAGCAAGCCGGCTCTCCTTTCCTCAGTACCAGATTCCAGGCAAAAGTAGTAACTGTGATGCATATTTTAGTATGAACGAGTTTCAGAACCAGAGTCCCAGGCCAGAGAATTAGTCTCAGGCCCAGGGAACCGCGTGCGGCTGGAGCAGCACACCGCACGTTTGCTCCGCTGGGCTCCACCATTCCTTCATGTAAACGATTGTTTGTGCATGTCGACCTGTGCAACAACAGATTTTTATTCCACCTCTGGGTATAGTGTGGATAGGTGATTTGTTCTGACAGGAAAGAATACTCTAAATCCAGCTGCCCTAGAAAAGTCGGGAGTTGGTTCCCGTGAGTTGGCTTTGGTGCTCAGCCGGCATAAGAGAAAAGCTAACCTCGTTTCCACAGGGCTGCAACCTGCGAACAAGTGCTTACCGCGTGATACGCTCACAAATTTCAGATTCTCTGCACCGGCACCAACAAAGCAAACTGGCAACAGCGCAAACGCAGCACAGGGTTTAAGTGACGCTTCTTATTGGGCAGAACCTGCAACCTGTGGGCTACTAAAAATATCCAAGTCTGGAAAGGAACAGAAGACAAGGCGGCATTAGAGTCAGCAACGTCCTACGGGGACTGTATCTGCAAGGACGGACACACACCGGGGAGGGACAACCCCTCCTTCCTTCCCTGCAACCATCCACCCCAGACAGGGGACGGCAAACATTGTCTATAAAGGGCCAGATGTAACGTCTAGGGCTTCCTGGGCGTGAGGACTCTGCTGCAGACACTCAGCTCTGCCTCGGTGGCGTGAAAGCGCCACAGAGACAGCGAACAAGGTGTGCGTGGCCGTGTTCCTACGAGGCTTTCTACTGACGACATTCAAACCTGAATTTCATGCAGTTTGCATGTCTCACAATATTTCCTCTTTTGAGTTTTTTTGAAACATTAAAAAATTTTAAAAAATCATTCCTAGCTTACAGACCACACAAAAATAGGCAGTAGCCGAATTTGGCCGGCGGTTATTTTCTGACTCCTGACTTAAGACAGTGGGCACATAAGTAAATATTGATTCATGCCTATTGATTCCTAATTGCTGTTCCGGGCTGCCAGATGGAAACAGCTGGGCTGTCCCTGACCGGCCTGTGGGAGCTGAATGCTGCACTGAAGAGACGCAAAGAACGGAACCCGTATGCTCTGGCCTTCAGCTCGGGCCCCTGGCGTTGGGACCTCCGCACATTACTGCTTCACTCTCCTCTACCCAGGGGTGCTCTGAGGGGGAAGAAATGAAAACTTTCACGCTTAAAGTTACTCCCATGTTCCTGGTATCTGGAGCGCCCTCTCAAAATAAAGTTCTGTGTGTTTGTCTTAAGAAGAAGAAGAAAGACCAGAGATCTGCAGTCCCTTTTGCCCCCAGGCTTGTGGGGAAAGGAGCTCCAAGAGCCAGCGGGTGCCAGCAGCTCCGGGCAGCATGAGGGGACACAGCCCCTGTGGAGAAGACAGAGCAATACTTACCAACATTGCAAATGCCAGCATGTTTTGATCCGGCAATCTCACTTCTAGGAAATTTTCTTACATATATACACACGCTTGTCTACCTAGAGAACAGGTCCATACACGTCTATTCATCACGGCATCTTTGTAATGGCAAGTGATAGCAAAGTCCATCAGCAGAAGACAATACAAATTATGGGACGTGCACACAGTGGAATACTATGCAACTGTGTATGTATACTCATATACATGTGAATGTATACACTCGGCCAGCATGCAGTTGGCTCTCATTATTCATGGTAGTTATGTTCTAAGTTGCTGTGAGCACTGAATTAGCAAGTACTGAGCCCTGCTCCTAGGGAAAATACAATGTTAGTTTCCTGTGAGCCTCTGGTCACATTTTCATCAACAGATCAATACGTAATCTTGTTTTATGTATGTTTCTGTTTAAATACATACTGTTGTTGATTCATTAACATTCAGTCACAGCCAGCAGCATTAAAACTCATGTCTGCATGAAGCTTATTTAACTCATGTATTTTTTCTCCAAGGCACGTCGCAGCCTTGTCCCTGCACTCAGGAACACTGCACAGCACCTCACGTGCTCGGCGCCACGTGAAACAGCAAAACCACCAACTAAAAAGCACAAAAACGTGAAAAACACAGCACTAAATAGACTGTGAAAAAGACCCTGTTTACAGAACGAGAGTTGAAACAAGAGGGCAGAGTGTGGCCTTGGTTGACCTCGGCTGGGAACAGGCACGTTGGGAAACAAATTGTTCACAGCTCTGCACTTGTCTGTGAATGACTACAAAAGTGTGTGTGCGTTGGTTTGGGGCTACAAACACATTTCGGTGAGTAGGCAGATGTGCAAATACGGAAGCTGCAAATAACGAGGATCCACTGTACATACACACACACATACACCCCACTGTACACACACACACCCCGCTGTACACACACACACTACTGTACACACACATTACTGTACACACACACCACCGTACACACACCACTGTACACACACAGACACACACCACTACACACACCACTGTACACACAACCACCGTATACACACACATACCCCACTGTACACACACACCACTGTACACACACACACTACTGTATACACACCACTGTACACACACAGACACACACCACTGTACACACACAAACCCCACTGTACACACACACCCCACTGTACACACACACACACACACACTCTTCACCTCACGTGGGACAACCTCCAACATACATCAGCAGGTGACGAGAGCAAAGACAGAACAGTTTATATACTATACCATAATCTGCGTAAAATGCAAAAAAACATATTTGCTTACATACGCATAAAATATCTGTGGAGGGGTAATTCATTACCTCTGAATAACCGAGGGACAAAAAGGGAGGAGGTTTCCCACTGGATTTCCTTTCTGTTCTCATCGTGAAATCGGTGCAGCACTCCACGTGAGTACTAAGAGAAAGCTAATGGTCCCGAGGAAATGACGGTCTATAATGTTTTGTCATTAGTCACCATGACCTTTTCCAAATGTGTATTATCAGTACCCCTTTCAAAAACAAGCGGAACGATAACCACGTGCTGGCATCGGAAGGCACTGCGGTGTGGTCATCAGCAGATTTCAGTTAGTTGGGGCCTTGCAGCCATTTCTCCCTGAAGGTAGATTTTCTGTGAATGACAACTGCCGTATTTAAAATTCTGTATGTGGTCCCCTTTTCTGTTTGTGTGAACAGCAAAAAGAAAAACAAAGCTTTACTTATTTTTTTTTTAAATACTCAATAGAGAGAAGAAAGGCTGAATACCCGGTGGCCTCTAGAAGGAAACAAAGAAAAATGGGGCTTGGGAACAAATGGGATGTGGACCCTTCAGAGTTGGGGGCAAGAGTGGTCCCTAACATAATGCTACAGAGAGAGCTGTCTGTGTTGGCTGGAGACAGAACACTAGCAAAGATGCTACATAACCAAGGGAATTAAAGCAAAGAAGGGAACCAGCGATGCTTTCTAACAACCTGTGGGAGAATGGAGAAGAAATGTGTGGAAGCCCATTGCCATCGTGATAATTATATTGCATTAGCCCTTTGGAATGCTACCTGATAACAGCCCGTCCAGAGTGCAGGGTTGCTAAATTCATATATTGAAGACCTAACCCCCAAAGTGGTGGTGTGTGGAGGCAGAGTCTTTGGGAGGTAATTAGGTCTAAGGGTGGGGCCCCCATGGATGGGATTAGTGCCCTTGTAAGAAGAGGCACGAATGGGAAAGACTCTCCCTCTCTCTCTCTCTCTACCTGCCGCGTGAGGACATAGAAAGGTGTTCATCTGCAAACCAGGGTGAGGACCCTCACCAGGAAACAAACTGACTATCACCTTGATCTTGGACTCCGGAGACCTGTGAGAAATAAGTTTCTGTTGTTTAAGTCACCTGGGCAATGGCATTTTTATTACAACACCGTAAGCTCAAAGTCAACAGCCTTGGTCATGTCCCACCCATATGACAATGCTGAACCTTATCTGAGCCCTGAGCTCCTGGAAACAGGGACAGTTAATACCGCCCCCCCCACCCCAACCCCACCAATCCTTTTGTGTTCCAGGAAAGGGTAAGACTTAGATAAGATTTGTGGGCTACCGTCTCATGTACCTATGACAAGGCCAGACACAGACCCTCCCATTCCTCATTCCTTGTTTCATAAATAATTCTCTGAACTCTTTGTCCTCCCCAACCAAAGCAAAACGCCCTCTAATGTGACTTGAACAAACTTTAGTCAGTCTTCTCTGCTTTCCCAAGGCCCCTGAACCCCGGCCTACCCTCACACGTACGCAAGCATTAAAACGCAGAGCCCCACCCAACACCCTACCGCCAACAGCCTCTCCCCGTGATCCACTGACTGCAGAGAAAACACTCCTGCCTGGTCACTCACTGCACTCCCGACACCCCATCCCTCCCGGCCTTGCCTCACTTCTCCCCGTGAGAAAACCCTCTGCCTTTACTCTGAGACACCTGCAGATCCCATGGTTGGAACATTCTCCCTATTGCAATAGGCTTTCATGTAAAATCGATCCGTACTTAAGTCCAGATTTGTTTTTTTATGTGACTCATACTTTGAAAACATCTACTGGCGTGCACTTGCTTCTGCAAGCCCTTCCCCCGCCTCGCACACTCGCTGTCCCCCCACCGGTCAGCCCGTCCCCCCACCGGTCAGCCCGCTCCACTCCCCCCACCCGGCTTCGCAGCACCCTCACCCTCCAGGTCAAGGGTGGGTGAGCTGGGCAGTGTCTTAGGGCATCACACCAGAAGCCACGCACGATCTGCACTGGAATAAATCAGAAAAAAAAATTGCCTGTTAAGCTAAGTTTCTCCCAACTGGATCTAAATGGCCCTTGCTTTTGGCAGAGCTGACTGGGTTCATGTCACTGAATCACCCTCCCCTGCTTCTGTGCCACACACACACGCTGCATGGAGCCCCCAGGGTTCACCACCAGCCTGGGCCAGGCCGGCACGGAACCAATGGCCACAGTCAGCCAAACACCGAAATCCAACAGCGAACACGGTTTGCTGAAAATGAGGGGTTTATGTTATTAACCTAAATTGTAAACCTTTCATTGACCTCACAAGAAATTGTTGGTTCAGAAATTAAGGAAAGAAGGCTGAAGAAGAAAATGGAGGGAAGGAAGGAGAGAGAGAGGGAAATGATTTGCTATAATGAAAGCCAGTAAAGGGAATTTTTAAACATATTTCAGATAATACTTCACAATTATATCCATGAAAGTAACCTTTATCTCCGCCAAATGTGTGTGCCTGCAGCCATCCACAACAAGAGATCCAATTCCAAACAAGTTTTAATTTCTTAATTGAACGGTAGACTTGATTATTTTGAATATAAAAGAACTATTTTTATTGCCAATTTTCCAAAAGACCCTTCTAAATAAACACTAAGAGTCAGTTTGAAGGAGACCCTGCAAGTCTCTGTCTACCTAGGTCTCTCCACAGCCTTCCTCATTCTTGCCCGTGAGGCCTCGCACAGCAGGGGGCCCACCCAGACCACGTGCCGCTCCTACAAACCCTGCCCAACCTTCTAGAACCTTCTAGAGTATCTGCCTTGGGGAAGCCATTGCTAACCACTCCAGCTCCCATGAAAAATCACTTCTCTGATCACCTATCTCATTAGAGCCAGGAACACACAAATTAGCACTTGATTATTTTTAAATTGCTTTATGTATTTTCCCTTCTGATAAACCTGCTACCTGATAAACTTCCTGTTTCATCCTTTTCCTGTATCCTTTACAGGACGTAGCCGGGTACTCTCTATCTCTACATAGTAGAAGCTCCACAGAAATTGGGTAATTGACTGACTAATTATGACAGGGCCCAGGGATCAGGATAATCCACAAAGAAGAAAACATTTCATGGCGTACACCTCGCACACACTTTACGATTCGTCACGCTCTTTCACAAGTGGGAAGATGTATTTCAGCCAGACAGGCCGGGCAGCAATTACAGTCCTGGATTAGAACCATGGCAATTAAGTTTTAGAAAGTCTAAAACAAAGTCGTAAAACTCATGTGCAGCAGAGCCAGGGACAGAATCCCAACTTCTCAGTCCTCTGTCTGTCTGGGCAAAATATCAGTCCCCTGCTCTTTCTAACGCAAATCAGGACCCCTTGTCCCAAACCCTCTCTGTCTTCCCTGTGGCCCAGTCCAAGGGGGCTGCTAAACAGACCCTCTGGGGAGGGAAGCAAAAAGGGCCTGGCAGGGGGCGGATTGGCCCACCCACCCTGGGGTGCAGACCCAGCACCCTCCCTACGGTGCAGACCCTTCTCCCCAATCACGTGCGAGTTCCACGAGGCGTCTCTCGCTCTCCCCCTCTCTGCCCTCGGGGAACCCTCAGTCCTGTTCCACACGCTCACGGCGGTGGCCTGCTCCAGCCATTCCGTGTGCCTCCTCGTCACCAAAAAGGGGCAGATGGACAAACACAGACACACGGAAGGACGTGGGGATGAAGAGTGGTGGCCACGGTGGGCGGGGGCAGTGGCTGGCATTTGGCAACTTGCGACTCTCAGTCATGATCCAGGCGTGTCTGGGAAATGGGACTACGAGCCCTGCAGGAAATCTCGTGCTGCCCCACCCCACAGGACCCCTCCCTGGCCCCAGGCCTGCGTCTACAGTAGCGCCCAGCGCGCTGTATGAACACACGTGGTTTCCAAGGCTCACTCCCAAGAGATCCTCGCCTCTACTGGGGAAGGTGTCCACGTCCCCAGCACCGAGCAGACGCCACCACCTGTGTCATGATGGGACATGGCGCAGCCAGGTGACAGTAACAGAGAAAATTTTCTTTTGTTTTGTTTTCTACTTCCCCAGCCACATCTCTGCCGCGTACCAGTTGTGTGACCAGAGGCAAGTGACTTAATCTCTCTATTTCAGTTCGCTTCTCTGTAAGGTGGGACAATGATGGTGCCTACCGTCCGGAGGGGCTGTGAGGATTGAACGTGCTCACGTACAGAAAGCATTTAGAATACACGCGGGAAGCCCTGGTAAACACCAGCTACCATTACTACTTTGCCCAGAGCAGCAGTGACCCCCAGGCTGTGGACCCAGCAGTGGCTTCAGTGGCCAAAAGCAAGACACCATCTCAAGGTACGTGAGAAAACCTCGCAATAGCACTTAGGGGAGCAGGGTTTTCATCTCAGGCCTGACCAGTCTGGACAGGTCGTGGCGCTTCTTTGGGCCTTACCAGAAAGGGCTTAGATTAGACTGATTCCTCCAACCTGGAATCCGGGATGTCTAGGGACCTGTGAAAGTGACACTCAGCTCCTCAAGCTATGCAGAATATTTCAGGCCTGAGGGAAAGCCTGTAAGTATTAGGAGTAATAATCCTGGTCACACTAACCAAATGTCAACCTTCTCCACTTTTACATGGAATTACACCAACTCCACGTGAAACACTTCACTTAATACTGATGGCGATTTTGGTTGGCAATTACTTATGTTTTTCCAAAATCAAAGAATCAGAAAAAAAAGCATAAAATGAAATCACTTTTTTGCTTAAAAGTGCTATTTCCCAAACAAATAGTTTTCTTTTTTTCCAAAGCATGTTATCCGCAGGCAAGGAGATAATATAAGGGCCACTGGCGGAAAAATGAGAATCTCAATGAACCAGATAAACTCTGACATCCTTTTTGACTCTAATGCTCCAGGGATTACTAGAAATTTCTCTAAGGCAATCAACTATAGAAATTTATTTCACATTTAATTTTACTCTGTAGCCTCAAGGGGAAAATGTCTTACTCTGAAATTTCAGGGATTAAAAAAAAATAGAAGACCCAAATGAGGATGCTAAACAGCATGTGACCGGGCGTTTACAAAGCTGAAAATGCCCAAACAGAAGACAGCAATGAACTTGAGTTTAAAAAAATAAACATTAATTGGGTGTCAGGCAGATGGGGGGAGGAGAGGAGGGGTGTATACATACAGTGCGCACCATCTGCGGGGTGGACACGCGTGAAGCTCTGACTGGGGAGGGGAGGGCAAGGGCAATATACGTAACCTAAACTTTTGTACCTCCATAATATGCTGAAATAAAATTTGAAAAAACAATGACAACAACAAAAAAAGGTCAAATGACTTGAAACAGAAATGGCAAGGACAAACATTTTGAATAATAATAGGAGCTTCTCTGCATTTGTAATTAACTCTGGAGTTGCTGTGAATGGTGCTGGGGGCAAGGCTCACTGTGGTCCGGGAATGGAAAACCAGGAACTCTTACTCTGTGGTCAGAAGCCACTGGCTTTGTTGGCATCTGTGCAGACGTGAACGCCTTCTCAATCAGGTAGCACTGGGGTGCACAGCTGCCCCAGGCCCTGGAAGCAGGGAGGATGGGCACCCACTCAGAGGCAAGTAGAAGACAGTTACAGCCTTCTGAGAACAAGGTGTTAATAATAATAATGCATGTAGAAAGTGCTCTGAAACGAAGTGCTAAACAAACATGAGTTCCGTCAGCTGGGCCTCATGGTCACCCTGTTCATCGATGTTATTATTTTATTCCCATTTTCCACCCTATGGAAATAAAGGAAGACCACCCACATGAGAACACGCAGGGGCTGTTTGTTCAGAGCTTGTCACAGCAAGGGCGTAGGCCACCACCACAGGTGTCTGGAGGGAACGCAGAGGCAGATGGAGGAGCAGGAAAGCTCTATCCTGGAAAACAGGGAGGGATCTGAGCAAGCCCTGGTCGGAAGCTGTTGCTATGGGGAAGCTGGAGACCCCATACCTAGAAGCAGGGCATTCTGGGAGATTGGTTGGGGTGTGTATGTGCCTACAGGGAGAAAAACAGGAAAGCTGTCAGCCGTTAATCAAGCTCTGGCCATGCTGGGTCTGTTGTTAAAGGGGCCGTTATTTGGCTTCCCGATTGTTACCAGAGATAGTGGGTGGACTCTCTGTAAGTCTGACTGACAGCAGGCTGGCGTCAGGGACGGGTTACTGCAGATGATGGGTTGGTTTCCTGGACTGGTTGCTGCAGGTCGTGGGTCAGAGTTCTATTTTATATACGGTTCGGACACTGCCCCTTGGCTGTGCAAAACGGGCACCACGTGCAATCCTTGGGTGTGAGTCTGGACAAAAGAGAGCTGGCGCACACGATCACTAACATACACCCACAAAGCCCCTGAGAGGGACGGAGTGTGGCTTCCGTGGTGTGCCCAGTGCACCAAAATGCACAGTGGAAACGACATATTCACCTATGAAGTGCGCACACAGGGTAACAAAAACACAACTACTGTTTTCAAAAAGTAAGATGATCTTGTTGCTTTTTCTGTTTACTCATTTGCTTTTATATTGTGATTCATAAGCTACAGAAAAATGATTTAATAAATAAATCATTGGCAGATAAAAGTTTTCAAAACCCAGGATATAGCAGAGGAAAAAGTTTGCAAGGGGATCTTCTACGGAGAATACTTGCAAATGCTTCTCGCTCTAAAATCCAAACCTCTTCCCCTCCATAAATTGTCCCCAAGGTTACTGACAGGACCAGAGCCTGAGTGGAATGACATGGTCAGAGTGGCAAAGACCATGTCCTCGAGTCTCTACAAACACACCACCAGCGTGAGACCCAGAACTCTCTTTCTGTTTGCCATGTTGAGCCCTTCCCGGGAGCTGAGCTACAAGTGCAACACTCATGATGAGCACCTGGGAGGACAGAAGGCAGTCTGCCCAGGGGCCATGAACCCCATCGTCTCTGGCCACTAAGAGAAGACACGAAATGGCTGTTGATCGAAGGGACCCAGGCACCAGTGCTGGACCATTTCAGCACCGTTTTCCTGCTCACAGACACTGCTCTGGTGGAGAACACGTGATCCCAGTGTGGCCACAGGATTCTGAGGTTACAAACACACTGGCTTAGGCCAATCTCCTGTGGCTTGATAAGTTTTTTTTGATAGGAATGCACCTAAGAAATTGGTCTTCTCCTTCCTCACTCCCATGGCCTTCACCTGGTAAAATCCATGTCTGCCCCCAAAGCCCAACTCAAACGCCAGCCCTGCAGTGACACCTGCCCTGACCAGACCAAGCTCCACTTGCTGTTCGCCTCCATGGCTCTGTGTGCAGAATGTGGATAAACACTTACAGTGTGGTATCGCAGCTACTGTGCTATGCGACGTTGATCTCCCTCACTATGCTATGCATTTCCTCAAGGCAAGTCTGCATCTTACTAATATTTACCTGCTATGCGACGTTGATCTCCCTCGCTATGCTATGCATTTCCTCAAGGCAAGCCTGCATCTTACTAATATTTACCTGCTTCCTCAGCACCTGCGTGCAGTGCCCGGCGTGTAGCAGGCACCTTCTGCCCACCGGTTCTCTCAATATACGCCCACCAAGGAAAGTACGGTCCAGAACGCTGAGGCTCCAAGAGATCAATTATTTGCCCAAAAGCCTAAAGCTAAGGGCTGAAAGAACTAGACTCAGTCCCCACTCTTAGCAGCTTACAAAGTTTTCACGACATCTTTTGCCTCCAATAAGCTCTAAACGCTGCTGCACCCAGGCAGGTCCAGATCAGTCTGCGTGTGAACAGCTCTCTCTGTGATGCTAAGAGGCGTGCTTGGAATTTGTTAAAAACACAGCCCTGATGTACACGGCCTTTGGTCATAGACAGTTCTTTTGTTCCTTCTTTTCACTTTTTATCCCTGTGAAAAATATGCAAGCACTGGTTTTGTAAAGTTTCTTCGGTGATCATATATTAATTTTTAATAAGCAAAGGAGACTGCCACCTACACAGCGGCAGAAGGAAAACAAGATCACAACACAACTGATGGCATGGGGTATAAATCCTACGCCTGCAGCCTGCTCCGAGCTCAGAGGGTAAGGGATTTCTACGTTTAATCCACAGCGTTTATCACAAAGGGCCTGGGCAGCCGGCGGATATGAATATTCCACTCATTAGGAAAAGAAACCCCTGCTGGGAGGAAGGAATATTTATTTTATCAGTCTTTGCGTTGGCTGGGCTGAAATTGCCCCTTTGCTCTGCCTTTGCGTTCGCAAAGCAACTTTATAATTGTCATTTGTCTTCCCAAGTAAATGCTCCCTCAGGGAGAGGGGTGCTGATGAAGAAGCCTAAGTATTTTTTCTTTTTTTTTGCAAGATACGCACACTCTTCATTATAAATTAACGAGCAGGCATTCTGGTTTACACACCAGAGGAAAAATAAAACATGTAAAAAGCAAAGTATCTAATATTTCTAATGGGTTTGCCCCTTAGGTCCTGTCTTCCGAATACTTTGTCATCTGATGGTCATTTCTGCCTTCACCCAGCCTTGTGCATTCCATCTACGCGGTCCCAGTGCGATGTTATCAACAAGTCCTCCCGCACTGTACGTCGAGTTCTAGCAGGAAGCAAAAAGCCCAGCAAACCTTGATACCTGTAATATTTTCTGCACTGTTTAATGAGAACCATTTCTACTCAGCTCTTCTACTGATCTGGACAGGACTACAATTCCCCCATCCGCAGAGCTCTCAGCAATCAGAACACATCATGCAAATGCCAGATACTCACATTTTCCGACCGGAGCCTCTTGGCAGGACAGCCGCCATCCCTGGGATGAAGCATGTAATACAGTCGGACTTTGCTGGCATGTTTTCGACTCTGGGAAGGAAAAGCAGAAGCAGACACTGTAAAAGAGAAGCCACTTCAAATCTTTCGCAACTGCGCCCGCGACCATAAATGCAAAAAAAACTGTTTTCAGTTGGAAACACTTAAGCATGTGGGAGGTAGTTTCAGACTGGTTAAGTGACTTGCCCAAAGTCATAAAGCCAATATAATTTCAGGATAAGAAAACACAGTAATAAAGTAAAAGCCTTGGGATTGTCTAGCCTAGAGGGGATCATGTACTGTATTTCATTGTCCTCAAAAGTAAGAACAAGTACGCAGAGGAAATAACACAAGGGTTAATTGTGATGAAAAGAGAGGCCACATCATCTTCTCTCGCTCCTGCGGCTCTGCCCTGAGGATCTGGGAGCCGGCACACGCAGTACCCCTGGCACAAAGCTTGCCTAAGACTCTCCCTTACCTGAGCTTCATTAAGCAGCTGTCAAAAGGGAGGCTCTCAGGTCAGAATTCACGAGTAAACAAAAGATACTGTATGCAACTGTGGGGGCGACCAGAGCCCAAGCTACCTGCAAGTGGCCAGGTGCAGTTGAGTAAACAGAGGTGTCCGTGCTTCCGAATTAGGGTTATTGATTTCTGGCTGCACTGACTGGTCCATGCCCAGTGTGGAGAAACTGATGCCCTCTTAGTTGCACCTTTTCGCTGCCTTTGCTCAACTGAGAGCCCACCCAGCCTCCCAACGCTTTTAACACTGGGAAAATGACAGTTCTAACGTCCATGTTTCCACCTGCGGCGGGACGGCAGAGAGAAGGACATCAAGAGAGTCGTCAGAAGTTCAGCAGCTCAGTCCCAGCTCTCCAGCTTTCTAGCGGTGTGATATCAGGCCAGTCGCTTACCGGAACGTGTTTATAGTCAAAATGAGTCGCATTTTCTCCATGCACAAAATGAATTATCATAATACTCATTTGGGCGCTGTAAGAATCGGATGAGACAGTACATATGGCGCATTGTATCTGCACAGCACTGACCACTGACCACTGACTGCGCCAGTGCCGAACGCTGAGTCCACTGAACCGCCACCTAATCCGTCACCCTCCGCTGCCTCCACTCAGAGACTGTTTCCTCCTCTGCACGACTTTTGTTCCATTCCGCCTTTGTTTACAAGGGAGTTCCAGCCAATCTCCTGGACAATGTCTACGTTTACGGTTCAGCCACAAAGGCCAAGTGATCTTCAGAGGACACGCAGCAAGTTGCATCTTGTTTCCAGGATATATTGCAAATCCTTTTTGTCCACTTTCCTCATTCATCACTTTTTTAATTCCTTTACTCTGCCTACAGCAAGAAGGCCATGCTTCTAAACTGTCCCCGAACACCTTTAAGGTCTTTAAATGGGTTTAAAAGTGCCAGTGGAACATGAAAAATGTTTACAGATATATAAAAGTACTAAAGTGTGATTTTGAATTATATTGTCAACACTTGTAGCCATTTCTAGGTTACAGAGTAGGTTTTAATTAAGGGTTATCTGGAGTCTGTTTCGCCTGGAAGATGGGTAGGACAGAGAAACAGACGCCCAGGTGGGTATGTATCAGACAAGTTGTCATTATTCAGCTTCTACATGCTTTTGAAAATGACACGGTGTAGGCGAGCATTTTATTTTTGCAAATAAATATGCTAATTACTAAAACCTGTGCACATTTCCTACCATTTTCCTGGGGGGTTGGAGGGAAGGGGCCGTGGTAGTATCAGGAGCACTGTTGCAGTCGAAAGAATAAAAAGCAACGTTTCACCCGCACAGCGCTGACCGCGGACTCGCCCGAGCCGGTGCAGGCGGCACACGCCGACGGGAACTGGGGAGGCAAAGTGGTAACTGTGTGAGCTCACAGGTGCCGAAGTGGATTTTCAATTCCGCATTTGTTAAGCAGGAGAACTTCTTGTCACAGGCCCTGTGTCATCCATCTCCTCAAAGCTCTGCATTCCCAGAGGACAAAATCATGGCAAAATTGGAAATCTCATCATGCGGCCTGTTTGGTGGCTGTTTTGTTTTGTTTTATTGTTTTGTTTTTTGTCTTTCCTAAAGCATTCCGTTCCTTTGAAAAAAAGACTTTCCAGTTAAGGCAGAGGTCACCGAGTTATTTCATTGCGGTTTGACGAAACTAGTAAGAGCCCATGAGCTGAAAAGAAAAGGGAAACACGTGGCAAAGTCCGCGGTGAAGCTGTTCGTGCTACGACACGGGGTGTGAGGCTTCCCAGCGACCTTGATCATCACGGGCCTGCTTTCCTCCCTCACTGCCAGTCTGGTGGCAGAAGGACTGACTGCACCGTGGGCAGCGCGCTGGCCTGGGTTACGAGGGAAGAAAGGCAGAACTCTGGCAAAGACCACCCGACTCCGGGCGTCTGAGCTCACCACTTAGCAGCTTCCCCTCTGCCTGGGCGTCTCTTTCCCCGTTGCTTCCTCCAGGTTGCCTGGGCCCGAGCCAGGCCTTGCTGCCTGCAGCTTGCAGCAGGAAGTCAAAACCCACAGACTTGTAAGCGGGGAAGAGTGTGGAGTCACACTCCCGGTTAGTCTGATTCTAACTCAAAGCGCGTCCAAATTACGTCGACTGGCAAAGGGAAAGAGCTTCCCAGCAGATGGTTCCCGGCACTCACGGCTCCTCCCGCCTCCAGCCTGGGCCGCGACACCTGAGGGCGGAGACCCGCCAGCAGCCCTCTTCTTCTTTCCCAGCCTGTCTTTCCCAGATGAAGGTCTCTGTGACATTTAGTGTCTTCCTCCCGCTGGCTCCTCCCTACTCCTCTCCTGCTAGGAATTCCTTGAAATTCGGCGCAGCAACCTCACTCCTTTCAATTTATTCTAAACAAACAAACAGAGACCTCCCCAGCCAAGAAAGTGAAAATGGAGTTGGAGCAAGACGCCCACTGCGGCATCACCCGAACAGGAGCTGACATGGCGAGGCAGTGGCACGTGCCACCGCGGAAGACGGGCCGAAGCCGCCACGGGTGCTGGCTAAGTGGAGAACTGGCAAAAAGTGCTTTCTGTGCCATGAATGTTGGAAGCAAACTGCTAAGCTCAAAACTGCACGGATGCTATGATCACAATCACATAAAAGTTCATAAGTAGAACAATGATCAGTGGAAAGGAAAAAGCATCTCATTTATTAGAACAGAAGGAGTACGAGTAGTTGTCATCTTTTATGTCTATAACAAACTTGCCTGTAACATAAATATAATAATAATGACAATGCTTAAGCCATTGTAATTTCACATTAAGCATACTTTTTGCCCGCAATTATTAACAATTACTAAAAGCATCACTGGTCAGAACTGCTCCTAACATACACTGGTATGACTGACCACATTCCCATCTGCCCTTGCTAATGTCTTATCAACACTCAAAATGCATTTTTTCATTGCAGCACTTAGTGTTGGATGAGCTAAGAGCAATACATGATGCTTCAAATTTTAAAACTTCATTTGGGTCCATACAAGTGCCATGGTAAGTGTGTGTCACTTTCACTCTTTGTGCAGGAGTAGAAAGTACAGGATGGGGAGGCCAAAGCTATTCGCACTACTACACTGAGAAGGGCTAGAAGAAATCACATCTGAAACTCACTCTTACATCATCCGAATAAACAAACGACAACAAATCCTTATTATTTTTTCAAAGATTTGTTAGTACTTAAAATTTGCACAGCTTTTAAGAATTCTGGAAACATAGACAACTGCCAAGTAAAAAGAAATTTAAGGAGGAAAAAATATCCCACATGTTAAATTGTATATTAGAGTTTCAGGAGGAAAAGGAGGACCATTACTTTAAGGGAAAAGATATGAAAAAAAATGTAACAAGAAAAAGAAATAACAATCTCTTCCCATTGTGCTAAGAGTCAATCTCAGGCTCTTTCTTCCATTAATATTCACATTTTAAGCAAAAGTCATTACTTTCATTCAAACCAAATCAACTTTAAACTTCCCAGATAGGCCAGAAATTACCAACTCTTCCATTTTAATTAAAGCCTTTGCCCCCGATCCCCGGCATTGTTTGGGGGCAGACCTATCCGAAGATTAGTTTCTTTTGCTGAAACCGTCTCTTGGCACTCAAAGCAATAGTCTAAAATGGAAATTCAGGCCAGCCTTCTCTTTGGGGAGATAAAGAACAAGACAAACCTCTATTTCAGAAGTATGGCTGTGAAAGGAGGCGGCAAAACATAGAAATAGAATGGCTTTGTGCCTCACCTAAATAGCCACCTCCACCATCACACATTCCTCAGGAAAAGTTCACAACTCAAACTGGCTTCCAACAAGGCTACTGGTTTCTGGTATTATACAATGTGGAGGTAACAAAGCCACTCTGTATTTGCATAATGCTTTGACCAGACTCCAGAATCCTTCCACTTTTATCATCTCATCTCATCCTCAAATTGCAGGTGTGAGGCTGGCAGGAGAGGTGTTACCTCAAACAAGCTTCAGGACCCATTCCTGACTCCTGGACAAGTCTTCCGCCATCTTATTCCATTGCAGGCATCTAATTATACCTCTTCCTGAAACCAGCTAAAATAAGCCAAGGACCACAAGAAACAGGGAAAACCTGGAACAGGCCGATGATTACAGAAGAATGGTCCTCACATGCCGCCACTTTTGAGGTCATTCTGGGTTAAAGAGGAGCCAATTAGAGACAGGACAGCAAACACCAAGGGTCTAACTCACGGGGGTGCCGAAGAATGACCAGCTGGGGCGAGGTAGGGGCTCCGTGGCAAAGGTTGGAAGCAGGGGGCACCCTGGCAGAGCCCCACTTAACATCCCACCACTGAGGACCCCAGGGATGGGCCCTGGAGAAGCTACAGCACAGCCTCCCTAGAAGGCGGAGTTAGTCGCAGACAAACCTCTGACAACTGTGGCTCTTTCCCAACCTGAAGCATCTTCCCTTGTCCCCACGGGAGGGAGGATGGGCACAGAAACTCCCCGTACCTAGAGTGAAGGATGGGTCAACTAAAACTCTAGGAAGAGAAGCCCAGTCCCTAAAAGAAAGCCTCACGAACACAGAGAAGAAAGAGATTCCAGTCCTCCACTGAACTCAGGCACCAGGTTCCAGGCCTTTGCCACTGGGTTACACTGACCTGGCCTACAGTTGGGTCTGAGCACTGAAATTGGATCAGAAGATCCTAAAAGGATCTAGGTAGACCATGAAGGAATCCAAGGCCAACCACACACAGTGGGGACAGGGCCAGGCCTTCATCACCCTCTGCTCTGCCAAGGATGAATGGCACCTGTGAAAAAATTCATGCGAGATGAAGACTTTCGAAAACCTTCCAAGGAAAAGAAATCAACCAGTTATTTGCAAAATACTTGCTACAGTAAGCAGAAGAAAGTTTTAAATGGCACATGTTTTGTGTCATTTAATTCAAGAAAATATGAACTGAGGGTAAAAGCTAAAAGATGAGCTAAGACAACTGTTAAGATAAGATGATACTGTCTGTGTTAATAAAGGACGAAATTTTAAATATCATCACTTAATTTTGAAGTTCTTACAGTTCAAGAGCAGAATCAACACTGCAGATCCATGTAGAAGTCAGGATAGAGACAATTTGTAGAATGCAGAGAAACAGACCTAAAATGAAGGGAAGGGAAGGGAAGGGAAGGGAAGGGAAGGGAAGGGAAGGGAAGGGAAGGGAAGGGAAGGGAAGGGAAGGGAAGGGAAGGGAAGAAACTGGAGATCTTACACATGAAAGACTGGAACAGATATATTGTGGCTTTCATGGCAGAATAAATAGACAAATGTAATAGAATAAAAAGCCCCAAAATAAACTGAATAATTTAGGAACCAAAAAGAAAGCTAGGAAAATATATCTAACCTTGTGATTGAAAAGTTTTCTGAGCAAAGCAGCTAAAGAAGCAGGATTGATAGACATGGATATAAAAGAAATAAGTGTTTTTCATCTGAAATACATATATGTAAGAGAAACACCACAAAGTAGGAAAAATATTTACAAACGTGTAAAAGAAAATGGTTTAATACCTTTGAGATAAAAAGTGTTCTCACAAATTTATTCAGAAAGAAACAATATTAAAATAGAGGTTAGAAATAGGAATTATAGAAATACAAATAGCTAAAAAGGCATATACAAACTTCATCCAAGTGCTACTTTACAATTTTTAAAATTTAAAAATATATATGTTTACTCATCACATTGGCAAGAATTTACAAAGTACACATGTCCATATTGGTGAAGATGAGAGAAAACTAGCTCTCCTGTTCATGGCTAACAGGCACAAAAGCTGATACAAGCTTCCTGGATAGAAATTTTGCAGTATATACCTAAAAGCAAAAATGTGTTTGATTCAACAATCTTACTTCTATGAATTTATTTTGAGGAAGCAATCAGAGATATACATTACCATTTATTTGTAATAGTAAAAATGGGAAACTAAGTTAAATGCCCTAAAATAAATAAATAAATGCCCTAAGTAACATGATATATCTATATGACAGATTGTCAAATAGCCACGAGTGAGCATAATAGTAATGTTCAATGACATAAAATATATATAGAGAGAAAATAGTATTTACAAAAAAGGCAGTTTCAAATCAGAATATAATGATGTCACATTTTCACACAAAAGTGTGTATGTGCAGGTACCTACATATATGCATGTCTACATATGGTTAAGGTCTAGGAAAAAACATGCCAAATGATTAACATTGTTTATGCGGATTACAAGTGATTTTAAGTTTTCTTATGCATGCTTTTTTAAATTTTCCAGATTCCTTAAGAGATCAAATCATTCCAATAATCAGAGGGGAAAAAAAAATCACAGTTTTAAAGATTCATCCCAACACTGATGATTTCTCATTCTAACAGTCCTACCTTCAGGCAAGGAAAGTGCATCTCAGAGAGACCAAGAGATTCGCTCAGCTTGTAACTCCTCAGGGAACAGGGATGCTATCTGTTTGGTTCACTGTGCACCCCCATAATGTATCGCAATGCCTGACACACAGTCCGTGCTCAATAAAGACTCGTCGACTGAGTGATTGAGCACCTGAAGCAAAGAATAAAGCAATCTCAGAGCAACAGCCCAAGACCCTTGATTAATTGAGACAATTATGTAAAAGTCTGTGCACGTGGGAAGTCACTGTTGTCACAGATCCCTCTGCCTTCTAAAAGTGACATCAAAAGCATCACCCGTCTATCTCCATCTGCAAATCAGAGTGTAGCGAGGGAGCTGCAGACCGGAGCCCGCCCAAGCGACAACACCTGCAGACACGTGGCAGAGCGCGCCCCGCAGGTGAGCATGGGAGGTGCGTGCTCTGAAGACAGGGAGGGGTCGCTGCTGCGGGCCCAGGAGTGGAGACTCAAGGAGGCAGCCGCGCTGCTGGACACTCCACGGCACGTGCGATTCAGCCTGTTGGGGGAGAGACATTTTGGACCAGGTGGAGTTAATTCCTCCACCATTTCCAAGACTCCAGACCCTTGGCGAAGTATCTGTTAACTCAGGGACTGCCACACAAAAAACCAGAAACTTTTCCTTGGGGCCACCGTGTTTTACTATGACAATAGAATAAAAACTGCAAGTATAATTTAAAGGTAAAATAAATAGAAAAATGAAATTTATTGACTTCATTTAATCCACGTTTTTAGCATTAAATTGTCAATTAATTGTAGCAATAAGGACATGTACAAGTAAGATTTTAATATATGCTTCATGCAGCCCCGGGTCAAAACTAGAGTGAGTTAAATACGACTCTCGTGGCAGTTAATGTGCCAACTTGTGGTCAGACATGGAGGCTGCTGTGACCTGGGGTGATGTGTCTCTTAGTTTTTAATTACTGGATCCTGGGCATTGGTCCTGTTACGGACCAAACTGTGACCCCCTCCCAAGTTCCTGTGTTGGAGACCCAACCCCCATATTTGGAGGCAGGACCTTCAGGGAGGTAATAGCTTACATTAGGTCACAAGGCTGGGGCCCTAATCCGATAGGACTGGTGTCCTTCCAAGAAAAGACACCAGGGACCCATCTCTCTCCTCTCTCACTGCATGTGCACAGAGGAAAGGCCGTGTGAGGACACAGCACGATGGCAGCCACGTGCACGGCAGGAGAGAGCCAGGAGTCAGCGCTGCTGGCACCTTGATCAGGGACATCCAGCCTCCAGAACAGCAAGAAAACAAACGTGTGTTGCTTACGCTCCCCAGTCTAGCATCTGACTCACTCACACGCCTCCCATCTCAACCAGGTGTTCTCTCAGGTCTTCCTACACACAGCAATCAGTCATTTGTCAAAAGCAAAAGGTATAGTCTCAAAGTTTCTAGAATTAGGTCACTTTGTTTGTTCCAAAATATTTTTAAAAGGGCATTTAAAATGAGAAAAGCTTATCTTAAGCGAGTATTAGGAAAAACTAATTTTTGCGGGAGGCAAAAACCGTGTACGGTGGGATGCACCGTGCCCATGGTTGTGCAAACATGTTCGTACCAAATCTGCGTTGCTGTCTGCCTACACAAGGACTCCGGCAACGCATTGCAATTTTAAATCAAAGTCTTACAACTCAAAAAATTAAATTATCACCAAAGCCTGGAGGAACAGGTTTTCTGTGGTGTTCGGTACAGAGCTAAATATGC
Organism: Lemur catta; assembly: GCF_020740605.2. Lineage (NCBI taxonomy): Eukaryota > Metazoa > Chordata > Mammalia > Primates > Lemuridae > Lemur > Lemur catta. The sequence goes on along the minus strand of NC_059149.1, from coordinate 6,574,562 downwards.
CTCCATGATGTCTGTGCATTTTAAACAGAATCACGTGAGAAATGAAAGAACACAGGCTCATCTCGGCCTCTCCTTTGCTGTTTGGGGAAAAAGCAAAGCAACATTCCCCCAGAAGCTCTTGTGTAGAAGTTATAGTTAGAGATGAGGGAAAAATAAAGCCAGTGTGATCGGTGATTAAAGTCGGAGAAGACCAGCGATTTGAAGTAGCAATGCTGCCAAATCCTTCTGGAACGTGCAACCCTAAACAACGTGAGCTGCTCCTGGCCCAGGTCTCTGGGTTTCTCCCATAAAATTCATGTCTGGACTAAGAAAAATGTTAGCACTTTATAAAAATATCACTGTGTGAAGTCTTCCAAGATTAATGCCACCACTGCCACCAGCAAACACTGGTGTAGTCCTCACCTGTTTGGGGTGAGGTTTAGTTTGTGGGGTAAAAACAAGGTGCGAGAGTCCCGACTCCAGTGTAGACGCCGACTTGGCCAAGCCTGGGCAAGGTGAATAATCCCCAGACAACCATAACACGGCACCAGCCGCAGCAAGCTTACCCGTGCTGCCTGGCTGGTCTGGCCCCTTCATTCCGTGTAGCATGTCCACATGATTCCCTCCGGGCCCTGTGATTTTAATTTCTTGGCATGTGCCACATAATTATTTTCAAATCGAACTCTCTCCTTGTGACTGAGTCCTTAATCACTCATTACTTTTATAATCCTGAGCCATCCCCACAATGTACCTTTACATCTTCCGCACACAGCAGTTCCTCTATAAATACCTGTTAACTATGTAAATAACTAGGTAAGTCAGCATATAGAACATAAGTTAATGGACCTCACTTTAAACAAAGCAATAATAAAAAAACATTGGACTAAAAAAACCAACAAAATAGTAGAATACTTGCTTAACAAAGGGATTTCTGCTTCTCAGCAAATTATATTTTTAAAGCTTCTAGGGTACACTTAAAAGTTGACTTTATTTTTCAAGATTTTATATCCACATTATTTTCAAAAATCCTTCTAGGTATATATAACATTTATTTATAATCTGAAAAAAGTAATCAGCAAATTTTATAAAGAACGTTCTCCCGTGTGAAAGATTGTGCAGAGAAGAGGTTTTCCATCTCTCCCCGGATGGCCCCTGTCCCCCGCCGCACCCCGGGCTGAGCTAGTGTTTTGCACACAAATCTCCCCAGCTGAAGTGGGGCACGGCCGGGGATCTTCACCCCTCACTGGTGCAGAAATCGGTGGGTCCAGCTATGACGCCAGTAGAAAAACAGGTTAGTAGCCTTGCTTCACCCAACGACAGGGAAACAGTAATTTTTTTCTCTTCGATCCCATCTTTCCAAGTCCCCAAACAGAGTGAAGTACTCAGAAGCATGTTTTATTTTTCCAGCAATATTTGTTTTGTTTAATACAGCTGCACAGACCTTAGGGGGAAACAGGCACACACAGCCAGGTGCAACTCTTGCCGTCACTTGCAGCTCAAATCCCACCTGCTTTTTCAATTCCTCTATTTGCCTGCTCAGAGTTTCAGATTTTCATCTGTTTGCAGGTTGCTTTGAATCGATAGCATGATTAAAAAAAATTCGGGAATTTCTGAGATACATATTTCACCCTCACTAGCCTGGGCGGTTGAGTAGAAGATGGTTTTATTCCATCAATACCTGCAGATGAGCCCAGAATCCCCACGTCGTTCCTCTTCCTCAGCAAGAGGGGCCAGAGAGAAAGAGGCAGAGGTTCACACTTCTGGGGCCAAGCAGTGCAGAGCCCCCTCTGAGGACAGCCGAGAGGGCCTTGCAGGAGACCCCAGACCACCTCCCCTGCTGCTCCGCACGCGGGGCAGACCTGGAGGGCTCCTCTCCCTCCATTCTCTCAAAGCTCGGTCCCTGGACCACCTGGTTCAGAATCACAGAGAGTTTTTTAAAAGGCAGGTTTCAGACCTAATAATAAGAATGCCCAGGGTGGAGGCCTGGGAGGTAGGCTTTCCACCAGCTCGCCTGGCGGTTCCTAGGAAAGTGGATTTTTGAAAACGGCGGCTTTCCTTTCTCCTCCTTTTTAATCTCTCCTCTCCCCTCCCCTTCTGTGGCTGCCAAGCCCAGACTGGCAGGAAGAGAAACAGACCGAGAGAGCTACCTTCCCACTTCCCCGAACAGCACTCGGGCAAGGTGAGCGCAGGCAGCAGCAGTGTCCAGGCCAACCTCCCAGGGCCCTGCTGAGCACGGCTGGGAAGTGCAGCTGGAACGCAGCGCCCTTGGTGGCCCTGCGCCCACAGCTCCCTCTCAGCTCTGCCAGTTTTCATTTCCCAGAATCTTCTCTTTGCTCTCCCTCTCCACCTTCAGAACCCAACCCGCTGGCTACCCTACTATGCGACTGTCCCAGTCAAACTCAGTGCCCTTTTGCTACCCTACTATGCGACTGTCCTAGTCAAACTCAATGCCCCTTAACTATCCTACTATGCGACTGTCCTAGTCAAACTCAATGCCCATTTGCTATCCTACTATGCGACTGTCCTAGTCAAACTCAATGCCCCTTAACTATCCTACTATGCGACTGTCCTAGTCAAACTCAATGCCCATTTGCTATCCTACTATGCGACTGTCCTAGTCAAACACAGTGCCCTGTGGCTATCCTACTATGAGATATTCTAGTCAAACTCAATGCCCTTTTGCTATCCTACTATGTGACTGTCCTAGTCAAACTCAGTGCCCTTTTGCTACCCTACTATGTGACTGTCCTAGTCAAACTCAGTGCCCTTTTGCTATCCTACTATGCGACTGTCCTAGTCAAACACAGTGCCCTGTGGCTATCCTACTATGAGATATCCTAGTCAAACTCAATGCCCTTTTGCTATCCTACTATGTGACTGTCCTAGTCAAACTTAGTGCCCTTAGCTATCCTACTATGTGACTGTCCTAGTCAAACTCAACACAGATGTTCCATGACGCACGGTGGGGTTATGTCCTGATAAACCCATGTTAATTGAAAATATTCTAAGTCAAAAATGCATTTAATACACGTAACTTACCACACATCGTAGCTTAGCCTCAACTACCTTAAGTGGGCTCAGAACACTTACATTAGCCTACAGTTGGGCAAAATCATCTAACACCTAGCCTATTTTATGACAAAGTGTGGAAAAGCTCATGTAATTTATTCAATACTGTGCTGACGTACGGCTTGTACAGAATGAGAATCGCTTTCTCACCACCCTAAAGTCTGAAAGTCTTAAGTGGAATCATCACAAGTTGCGGCCCATCTGTAGTTCCAGAGAGAAGTCACTGTCTTTCCTCATTACCTCTTCAGTCCCCTCTTCCCAATTCCTCTCTCAGTCTGGAGCGCCAACACTCTTGCAGGCAACAGGCACAAAACAAAGTGAAGCAAAAATATTGAAATACATGAACCAGGAATTTAAAATAAGGAAGATAAATATATTTAAGGAGTTGAGAAGATATTACCAATATGAGGCAAAAATATGAAATGGTGAAAAATAAAAAGCAGATGTATTAGGTAGTAGGACTGTGAGCCGTGACTAAGTAGGATGTATTGGTTTGATGGCCGAAAATCTGCTAACGTGATACGCCACATCTGTAGAACAAAAGACAAAAACCCCATCATCATCTTCACAGAGTCATAAAAAGCTCTGGACAAATTCTAACACCCTCTTATGACAAAAACACTCAACAGCGAGGATAGGAATGAAGTTTCCCAGCCTGGTAAGGCCAACTGTGAAAACCCCTCACAGTGCATTTAACAGGGGAAATCAGAACTTCCCCACCTGAGGAACAACACCAGACTGTCCCCTCACAGGACGTCGCTCGGCGTAGCACTGGGGGTTCTAAACAGGACAATGAGGTAACAAAAAAGTCGGGGTGGGGCAGCATCTAACCTGGAAAGAAGTAAAACTCTCTGTCCCTGCAGATGACATACTCCTGACAGATTCACCAAAAGTTATTAGAATTAATAAACTAGTTCAGCCAGGTTGCAAGATTCAAGATCAAATCACAAACACTGATTGCATTTCTAAACAGTAACAATCAACAGTTCAAAAATGAAATTTAAAAAGCTTCATTTACAAAAAAGAAAAAAAAGCACTTAGATACTTAAGTTCCCACGGACTCAGATTAGCCAAAACAATCTTGCAAAGAGCAAAACTGGACAACTCACGTCTCCCAGTTCAGCACTCACTGCAGAGCTCCTCACTCAAGACGGTGTGCAGCCGGCACGAGGACGCCAGTGCACAGGGCGGACGTACGGGTCAGGGGAAGAGAACTGGGAGTCCACAGATAAACCTTCCATTCATGGTGCATGGATTTTGACAAGGGCATTAAGACAATCCAACAACTAAATATCCATAGGCAAAAGAATGAAGTTAAATTACTATCTCATACCATTTACAAAAATTAACTCAAAATGTATTCTAGGCCTTGATATAACAGCTAAAACTATAAAAGTCTTTGAAGAAAGCATATGAGTAAATATTTGTGACCTTGAATTAAGCAAGGGCTTCTTAGATGTGACACCAAAAGCACATGTAACCAACAAAAAAAAAAAAGATAAATTAAAGTTCATCAAAATTTAAAACATTTGTGGTTCAAGGACACCATCAAGAAAGTAAAACAACCCACAGAAATGGGAGAAAATATTTACAAATCATGTATCTGTTAAAGGACTTTTATCCAGAATATATAAACAATATCTACAACTTTAAAAAAAAAACCAACAACTATCCCAATTAAAACAATGGGCAAAGGAATTAAAGAAAACCAGAGCCACACTGATGTTACAGCAGTGGAGGCCGGGCACGGGGGCTCACGCCTGTGATCCTAGCACTCTGGGAGGCTGAGGTGGGCCGATTGCCTGAGCTCAGGAGTTTCAGACCAGCCTGAGCAAGAGCAAGACCTCATCTCTACTAAAAATAGAAGAAATTAAGCGGGAATGGTGGTGCACACCTGTAAGTCCCAGCTACTTGGGAGGCTGACACAGGAGGATCACTGGAGCCCAGGAGTTGGAGGTTGCAGTGAGCTGTCATGACACCACTGCACTCTATTGCTGACAACAGAGGAAGACTCTCTCTCAAAAAAGAAAAAAGGCACTGAAGATAGATTTTATTCAAAAACTATTGCAAGAAGGGAAGAGAGACTCCAGCATAGAACTGGGCTTCATTCCAAATGCAATCAGAACAAGAACAAGTGGGGATTTATAGCCAAGGAACAAGTTGCTGGGGGCGTGGGGGAGAATTGGTTCTTCAAAAAAGATATAAACAGCCAATAAGTTGATGAAAAGATGCTCACGCTCATTGGCCACTGGGAAAATATAAATCAAAAACACAATGAAATACCACTTCATACACGCAATAAAAAGTGTTGCCCAAGGATGTGGAGAAATTGAAACCTTATATATTCCTGGTGGGAATGTTAAATGGTGTGGCAACTTTGGAAAACAGTTGGGCAGTTTGCGAAAAGGTTGCATACAACTCAGAAATTCCACTCAGAGGTACACACCCACGAGAACTGAAAAATCTATGCCCACACAAAAACTTGTGCATGATGGTTTGTAGCAGCATTATTTACACAGTCAAAATGTCAAAACAATCCGATGTCCAGCAACGGATAAATGGGTAAACAAAATGTGGTATATCCTACAGTAAGATATAATTCAGCCATAAAAAGAATGGAGTTCTGGCACGTGCTACAGCATGGGTGTGCCTTGAGACATTATGCTACGTGACAAAAGTCACACAGAAAGGCCACATATTATAATGCAAGGGTCTCTGTATACGAAACATCAAGAATAGGTAGACCTACAGAGAGAGAGAGAGTAGATTAGAGGTTGCTGGGGGCTGGGCAGAGAGGAGAGCTGGTGAGTACAGGCGTTTCTGGGAGGTGGTACAGACGTTCCCCAAGTGGGTGATCTATGCACAACTCTGTGAAATAACAATCACCACACTACACACAATACAGCAAACTCGGCAATAGTTACATCAAAATAAAGCTGTCATTAAAAACTAAAATTATGAACAACTACATAGATAAATTTTTAGAAAATAATGACCAAAAAATCCCAACAATAGCTGAAAAATTTCAACCATTAAAAAAATCGAAATGGTTACCAAAATTGAAATGGTTTTCTCTACCACCACCACCAACAGCAATTTTTTTTAAAAGGTTTAAATGCCCAGATCATTTTATGAAGTTATAGGCCCATAGCTTTTAAATGTAGATGCCAAAACTCTTAAGTAAAATTAACCAACTGACTAAAACATTATGTTTTTTTAAAGTAATATATCATGATCAGCCACGGATTATCTAAGTAATGCAAACATAGCATAACATTACAAAAAAGTCAATGTTATTCACCACAGTAATAGAATAAAAGAAGAAAAAAAATCATATCTCAACCAATGCAGAAAAATCTTTCGATAAAATCCATCACTTATTTATAATTTTTTTAACTTCATAAGCTAGGGAAAGTTCGGGATATTCCTCTCTACATACAGATTATATGAAAAATCTCCACCACCATTATACTTTATGGAGACATTTTGATTGCATTTATTTTAAAACTAAAAACATGAAAAATATGTCTACTATCATCACTGGTTCCAAACATAGCACTGGAATTCCTCACTACCACTATGAAGAAAGAAAAAGAAAAAGAGACCTAGCATAGAAAGGGAAGAGCTAAAACTCGTTTGCAAATAATACACACATTTATCCAGAAAAATTGGCGGAATCAACAGGACATTAGGGCTCAGAGAGAATGTAGCCAGATTGACGGGCATGAAGGTGCATTGCCCAGAGCCCCCCGCCCCGTGGAGAGCGTGCTGCCAGGAGGCAGACTCCATTCACCTGTCAACCCTTTCAGGGATCCCCTTGGCTATAGAGAACTGCCTTGCCCAAGGTCAAGTCCTTCCCCGGGTGTGGTGACAGAGGTACATAAATACATAAGTAACGAGCCAGGCACCTTGCATAGACCCATACCAAGAATGTGTTATGAGCCTTTAATTTAACCCTCAGCACCTGAGGTTAAATAATATTTAACTTGTACAAGACTGCATGCCTAGTAGGTTGTATACAGCCAGGATTTGAACTCAGGTTTTCTGACTCCAGAGGCAAAAGTTTCACTACAGTGCTGTACGACAGGGTAGCTTCCCCTTACACGCCAAGGTCACATGAGGCATACTCAGCTCTTGCGTGTTTGCCGAGTCTCACCCCCATATCTGGAATACGTGCATGCCCCACCCCCCACCATCTACCATAACCTTCTACGTCTATTCCACACCCGACCCTCTCTGAAAAACTCTCCCATAGCTCCAGAACACTAATTTCATCCCGTTCCAACCTCTCACAGCTCTCATCGTCTTTGCCACCTAGTTTAGCCCTTTGGTATTTTCCTTTAAGCAGTTCATCCAATACAGTCCAATAACTCCCCAGCTTACCTCATGTACCCCACAACCCTTTTGGCAAAGGACAGTGTTTGATGAATCTTCTACATTCTAACGAGGCAGGATATACTGTAGATGTCCAAAAAATGCTTCTTGATGTGGATTGATTACACATAGCATATTGATCAGTCTCATTGTCTCAAGACTGAAGTTACAGCAGAGGAAACAGAGCTGTCTGTCAAGCTCAGCTCTGCTGGTGTTTCTCAGGCACGTGGTCAGTCTTCTGTAATTTCTTCCTGACCCTCATTATTCTTGACAATCTAATTGTGATTCAGTCTCTTCTCAAAAGTCAGACCACAGACAAATATGATGTACAAAGTTAGCCCAGAATGACTGCGAAGTGTTTAACCAGCGTAATCATGCATTCAGGCTGGACGCTTTCTCACCAGAGGAAAATGATAACGTCGTCATCCTGGCGCTACTGGGCACCGTATTATGCAGTGCCATGTACGGCCCTGTCCCTGCTGCCACCTACTCTTCGCTAGATTTCAAGGGAGGCTGGCCCACTTCTTTTCACCTGCTGACCGATTGGCTGTTTCATAGAAATGTATTAAAATTTTGAAAACTGATGGATAAGGCTAGAAAAATTATGACTATTATTTTAAAAAATGATGAAGGGTTTAGCTGTCTTCAGTGCCTCAACAGCCCACTGCAGTTGTTTCTGACTTACGTGACAAAACGCAGCCGCCGAGGGGAGGCTGTGACTGCTGGTTCCTTTCCTCTTTGCTGAGTTAGGGATCCGGCAGAAATTAGCGCCTTAAACACAACCATCTGTTCCCCTCTGCACACTCCTTTCTTCTGGACTTCAACAAGGGGGTGATCTGTCGATTCCAAGTCCTGTTTCAATCCAATTCCTGGTCTTTCTGATCTTGTTCCTTTCAGCTGAGAGTGAATTTATGAAATCGGACCACACGGAAGGAGGAAATTGACTAATGTTGGGGTCCTGTTAATGTTTGTAGTGTTCTTTCACTAGATTAAACCAATTCTACAAAAAAGCCCCCCAAAATTCGGCCATATTTCAGCTATAAGAGGAGTTACATGGCCACCCACAGTGAGTGGAGAGCCTGTAGTATTACATGACAGCCATTCATTCGTTCCTTTGTTCTTCGAGCCCCTGATGCACGTCATATACAGAGAAGGGTCAAAGAACACCAGCATAAGCAATGTGGAGTGTGGATTATTGGGTTGTGTTGTTGCTACCAAAAGAAAGAATAGCCAGTGCACACCTCTTAGCTATTCCCCTGCGAAATCTCCACATCACCCTCCAGGAACATCCATTCATTGCTGTCCTCACTCGGGCCTCAAGCCTCCAGCTTATCCGTCAGAATTCATACAGCCACCCGCCTTCAGCTGACGTCTTCTTTTGGCTTCAATATGTCTAACAGAATTCCCCTTTCTCAAGGGCTCTGAGCCCTGAAATAGATACACGCAAACACGGGCTGTGCTGACAGGAGAAAATTGAGATTGCATTTTTCCAAAGGCTCTTCTAGGTCCAACAACGCGTAGCTAGAATGTAATTTTGAATTCAGTTACAAAGATTAAAACAGAACAGAAAGTTGAAGTCTGTTTCAGAGTATAAAGATAGGTAATGTTCCAAAACTGGTATCACAAGAGAAGTAGTTGAGCTAAATACCAATGGAGGTACATAAATTAATTTTAAGATGCTGACTAATTTATGTCTCCTTAACTATAAAATGCAAAGATAGACTATGTCAATTTTTAATGTCCCAATCAATTTTAACACTCTGTATTCATTATGTAGAGACTTTGAAAGTACCGTTGCAAATTTATAGCCCTAAATACTTAGAAAAGAGGAAACATTTCAAATCAATGGCCTCAACTCCTACCTTTAAAAAACTAGAAAAAGAAAAGTACAGCAGTCCCCTTTTACCTGAAGGAGATAAGTCCCAAACCCCCAGTGGATGCCCGAAACCATGTTAGAGAGACAGCACTGAACCTGATTGCTGTTGGCTGGAACCTGCTTCTGCCTCTTCCATCTTGACTAAGCACTTATCACACACTGTGGCTGTAACGTTTGCATTTTGTGGTACAACAGCAAAACTAGGACGGATTTATTTTTCCTTCTTCATAATTTGATGAATGGAAGATTCATTCTTACTGTAGATCTTAATCAACCTCAGCACACATTTTTTTTTCCCCTTCCTTATTAAGTCAGGAACTTTCACCTTTTCACTTAAAGGAAACACCTTACAGCTTCTTTTTGGCATATTCAAACTGGCAGCATCACTACTCTTGTGCCATGGGGCCATTATAAATCAAATAACACAAGCACTCTATACCCTGACAGCTGAACCGATAACCAAGAGGGCTGCCAAAGGTCACTCAATAATAAACAGATAACCTGAATAGCCTATATATTACAGAAATTGAATTTGTAGTCAAAAAAAAAAAAACCTTTCCACAAAGGAAATACCACACTCAGATGGTTTCACTGGGAAGTTCTCCTAAACATTTAAGAAAGAAATAACACTAAATGTATAAAAACTCCTTCAAAAAATTGAAGAGGAGGGAATACTTCCCAACTCATTCTGATACTAGCATTATTCTGATATCAAAATCAAAGATATTACAAGGGAGGAAAACCACAGACATGCTTTATAAACATAGATGTAACTATTTGTAACAAATTTTTAACAAACCAAATCTTACTATGTATAAAAAGAATCATCATGATCAAACGAGATTTATCCCTGGAATGCAAGGTAGGTTTGACATTTGAAAATCAATCAATCAATTCACCATACCTACTGATGAAAGAAAGAAAGAGAAAAAACTTACATTGACACTGCAATCGCTGCAGAAAAAAAGCATTTGAGAAAATCCAACATAAATTACTAATTTAAAAAAATTCAGCAAACTGGGAATAGAAAGGAACTTCCTCAACTTGATAAGAGACATCTATAAAAACCTATAGCTAACATTGTACTTAATGTTGAAAGACTGAATGTTTTCAATGGCTGCCACAACAAACACTAGAGACTGGGTGGCTTAAACAGCAGAAATCCATCTTCTCACAGTTCTGGAGGCTGGAAGTCTAAGGTCAAGGTGTCAGCAGGGCTGGTTTTTACGAGGCTGCTCTCCTCGGGTTGCAGGTGGCACTTCCCATCTGTGTGCTCTCAGGGTCATCCTTCCGTCATCCTGTCTGTACCCCAGTGTCCTTTCTTTATAAGGATACCAGTTATATTGGATTGGGGTTCACATTTTAACTTAATTACCCCTTTAAAGACCCCATCTCCAGATACAGTCACGGTCTGCGGTGCTGGGGTTGGGACCGCAGCACGTGAACTTGGGTGTGGACACGATTCGTGGCGTAACATCTGCCACGTGCCCCCGCCCTTCCACTCCTGGGTGTCCACCCAGCACGTATGAAGCATGGGTCCACACAAAGGCCTGTGCATGACATTCACAGCAACTTTATTTGTGGAAGATGGAGACCACCCAATGTTCTCGACAGGTGGATGGCTGAATAAATTGTAATATATCCAAAAAGCAGAATACTATTAGTAATATTAGTACTAATAGCAACTACAGAAACTACACTGGGAGAGTGATATACAATTTACAAAGTGAGCTCGTCTACACCAGCCCATCCCCTCTGATCCTCTAAGGACCCTGGGGCTCAGAGAGGTTGAGCAACTTGCCAACATCACACAGCTCCCTCAGCATGGCTAGTGGCTGAGTTAGGACATCTGCCCATCTCTTCTCACTCACCTCCGGCCTTCTGCTATGTCAGCTCCTGAGGGCAGAGACTGGTCTGAACTGTCCCCTGCTGAATCTCCAGAGTTCAGAGCAACGCTTGGCACACAGTCCCTGTTAATGATATTTATTGATGGACTACTGACTCTGAGGCCCGTGCACTTTTCACTACCCTTGCGGCACATCCCACAATGTTTTGTCTTAGGCTGAGAAATCTAAGCTCTCTTCTGTATCCTGCAGAGACAGAAGATGTAGGGGGCCGTGCCTGTGCCTTGTTGCCCAGGCAGGTTGACTTATCGGCTGGCTGTGGGCATCGCTGGCTTGGGGGGAGGACACTGCACAGCTCAGAAGCCAGGCCCCTAGGTGGGGCTGGGTGGCTTCAGAATGCACTGGTGTTGCTGTGCAGCCAAGGCTTGCAGTGAGCTCACCTCTTCTGGGATAGAACTGGGGAGAGCGACCCTGTGGAAAGAAGACTGAATTTGAACCTAAGCATCGTCTTTAAACAGTTGCACATCCTCGTGCGGATGCCGCAAACCACAGATAGACATTTTGGGTCTGTTTCAATTTGTGCTACTATGAATAAAACTCCTATGAATATTAAAAAGAAAGAAAGAAAGAGAAAGAGAGAGAGAGAAGGAAGGAAGGAAGGAAGGAAGGAAGGAAGGAAGGAAGGAAGGAAGGAAGGAAGGAAGGATTATTCCCTTCTCTTTCATTTCCATTATTTGCTCTTCAGAAAGTCTTGATCTAGTAGGTAAATACAAATATACAATGAACCAAAAATTATGCTCTATCATTATATCACATATTTATTTCATCATAATTTTTAATATTACAATTACCACTATTGTAAAGGAAGACTACTATTATAAAGAAAGAGTATATAATGCATCTGTCTTGTATTCCTTATCATAAGAAAAAGGAAGGAAATTAGTTTGAGAACAAAAAAATTAAGACCAGAACTAGCTTTCGGAGCAAAACTCGTCTGGATGGATCCTGAGGCAGAAATATTCTTATGCTAATTTTCTATTACTTTGCCTATAACAAGAATTCCATGTTTCATTTTCAATTTTCTGTACTTCTGTATTTGAGCTACATTCTGTGAGCATATGTTGTGTTGAACCATGTGAAACTACTATTTTTGTAAGTGAAAAATGATTAAATATTGGCAATTTCATATGTTCAACTTTATATTTCCTTTATAATGAGAAAAAGTCTTGATCTTTCTTAGAAAAGTAGACTATAAACATTTATATTTTTCCTAAATTGGCCACTTTCCTCACTCAATTTTAGTGATTCTAATATATTGTAAAGAGTAAAAACCAACCGTTAGCAAACAAGACGTCCTTCAGTAGGTGAGCAGACACACTGCCGTGCATCCACAGCGTGGAACAGCATTCAGCAAAAAAACCAAACAAACAAACAAAGAAATAATCTAGCAAGCCATGGAAAGACCTAGGGAAATCTTAAACGCATATCATCAAGCGCAAGAAGCCAGTCTGCAAAGGACGCGTGCTGCCTGACTGTAACTCCAGGACATTCTGGAAAAGGCAAAACTATAGAGATGGCTGCCGGGGGCCGGGGGGAGGGATGAACGGTTGGAGCACGAGGGATTTTTAGGGCAGTGGAAATATCCTGTTTGATCCCGTAGTGGTGCGCACTTGGCAAAACTCATAGAGTGTGTAACACCAGGAGTGAGCCCTGCTGTTCCCCACGAACATGGAGTGACAATGACGTGCCGTGCAGGTTCCCAGTTGCAGCAAAACTGCCACACAGCTGCAGGACATCACGACCAGGAAGAAACTGTGGTGAGGGGTACAGGGGAACTCCCCACGCTTTCTGCTCAGTTCTTTTGAAAGCCTTAAAACTGCTCTAAAAAATAAGCTGATTAACGTTAAAATACAAAAACAAAAAGAAAACAAAATAGAAAACCCACCTTGCCTTTCCTTGCCAGGTGGAGAGACTACAGGGCAGGTGGGATCTGGGTGGGAAAGGCACAGAACAGTCCGTGCCTCTTGCTGTCCACAGCGGGGCCCCTCGTGGCACGTAGGCGAGTCCAGAGACTCACTCCATCGACTTTCCAATCGGCCGAACACTGGCCTTCCTTCTTGCTAGCGTGACCTAACACCAGCCCTGAAATCCTTTCGAGAATTTGCTGCTGCCTTTCAAGCATTACAAATTTTCCAGCTGGGGGTGTTTCTAACGCTCTGGTGACGTTTCATCTCATCTCCAAGCCATGCCTAGCAGCCCAACCCTGGCAGGCATTTCCAAGTTAAATGAATGCTCAGGACAGCAACATCTCCAGTATTGTCACTGTGAGCACCGAAGCCACCCATCTGGATCTACGCGGTTTTTCTAAGCCCTGGGATTTCTCAAGGTTGAGGGGTCCCCTGAGACGTGACACCTATAATTACAATCCATCTGAATTCCTCTTGTCACCTTCTTTAGGAAAAGTGTGACAGACTTGGCCCTCCTTTGGCTGTCTCGGTAGAAGCACATATTTACGTATTTTCTGCCCCAGATGTGTACACTCCTCAAGGACATCTGCAAGCTTTCGTCTGTGAAAAACAAAACATGTTTATTTCTCCCCATTCCCCTGTATTCTCGTGCAGTTAAGCAGAATGTCCACTTTTACTCCAAAGAATTTCCCTTGGAATTAGTTATCTGCCAGCTGACTTAGGACACATCAAAGGGCAATTTTCTTTACCTTTTATGGAATTTTTTGAACTGAAACATAGATATCGTTTAGTAAAATTCATTGCTCCATTAGTGTCGGCACATAACACGGCACAGTACTGGGATCATGACCCGCACTCACTAGCTTAACTAGCAGGTGACTGACTAGGTCCCTCTGTGAGGAGACCTGTGCCCGTGCGCGTGGGTGGGAAACAGCTTGTCTGCCCCAGAAGCTGAGGAGACTCCATCAGCACTCGGGGCAGGAGGATCTGCGAGACACTGCCATCGGGTGTTCTAGAAAGGATTCCTTCAACCGACTGCGGAGCAGTACACTGCCTACCACTACATGTCTCCATCAGGAGTATTAGCTGAAACCCACGGCACCTAGGAAGGAAACACACACTGTGTTGCCTTCCAGAGTACTTCTCTAGCCAGGTGACCCGGGTACCGGCCACAGGACGATCAACAGCTGTGCTTCTACAGCGGCTTCTTCGGGAGGGGGTTATTTGGGCTTTTGGTTGCCTCAGGGGCCAGGAGCTTAGGGATGGGACAGAGACCACCAAAGAGGAAACAGCAGCAGAGAATGCAGCGTGGAGCAGGAACCACATGGGCGTGGCCCGGGAGTTGGTTTACTGATGCTAGGAGACACACACTGTGCCCGTGACTCTCCGACTCTCCTTTCTCTGACGGACACAGGTGTTCCCACCCGAGGCACGTCCCTCCCCTGTGGCTCAGTTTTCTCCTCTTTGGGTCTTTGTCTCAACTGGGTACTCTGGTGGCCAGCTGTCATCGCTGAGGAATTGTACTTCCGTGTGATGACAGTTGTGTTAACGGGAGGACAAGAACCTATAGATGGGGTGGGGTGTTGGGCAGTGGTAGCCAATGGCACCTCATCTTCCTAACCTCAGAGCAGGCGCAGAGAGCCCTGGAAGCTCAGAAGAAGGAGTGCGACAGATGCAGAAATACTTCGTCCAAGCTGAGAACCCCAAGACAAAGCCTCAGAAGTCCCCTCGTCCTTCCTTCATCTGCTCAGTAAGGTCTCACCAGCAATTCTCTCCTATGGCCCTGCCATAGCGGTCACCACTTCCCAGAACCTCGTCAAATCACACATGTCCTCTGGACCTAGCCCCCGCCTTGGACCCACAGTCGCAGCCACGCCTCTGGTCATTCCAGCTGGCCTGGGGACAAACCCCTCGGGCAGCCATGGCCAGTGGCCTGGAAATCCCGACGGTGCGCTCATGCAAAGCACTCACACCAACAGGCCCTTGTGCACTCGACTCCTGAAGACACAAATATAGACTTCCCTGGGGCTGACCCATCAGGCATTCAATGACAAGAACTGAAAGCTGCAAGGGATCCTTATGACATGCCACGATCACCAGACCGTGAGACTGCTTTTTAGTGCAATTTCTGGCCAACATAGTTAACTCTAGAATTTACAGTTACAGAAATTCGACTGAGAACCTGGGCTGTCCCTCGGCTGAGGGGAGGATTTAGCATCACACCTGCTTCCTCCCTGGGGGCCCGTCACATTGCGACTGGCTGCACAGATACATCAATTGGGAAATTGCTCTCATCAGTGGAGTGGAGTATTGATTTAAAGGTCTGAGACTCTGAGACTCTGGGACTCAAGATATAAACTTTCTCCCCAGATTTATTTTATATAATCCATTACATTAATGTTGCATATAAAAATTTCCCTATCTTTTGTAATAAACATTTTCCAATCTGCAGATTGCAAACCAGTGGCATTCTTAGCATTCAAAGTGATGTCTTATATTCCATTCAGTATCACCACAAGCATCTCAGGGCTTACACAAGACACTGCCTGGACAGTGGTCCCTTCCCATTACGAAATGAACCTGGAAGGCTAAAGAAGCACTTGAAATATGCAACCACGACTTTTGAGTTTTCTGCATTTTCTTCTTTGCTTCCCGTCCCTCCGCCCTTTCTTTTCACCTAGAGTCGTCAATAGCAACGCGGAGGTGTGCGGAGAGGAAGAGTTTATGCTGTGATCCTTCTCCCCAAAACACCCTCACTCTCCCTGTCTGGCTGGCGTCGGGAGAGGGAGCAGCTGTAAACAAAGCGGAAGTTTCCACTCACATTTAACCTGCCACCAACGCCTGGGAGCAGCAGCCACCGTGCACACACGGTGCGTGTGCCCCTGGCAGCAGGCTCCCTGGAGTGCCCAGGGAGAGGAGGCAGGGGAACCCACTGCTGTGTGTCCTGGCCAAATGTGACGCCCACCCCCTGCCGCTGCCACCTTTTCCTTCCAGAAAAATGATCCCTGCGTGATTTACGCACATCAGTACTGACAAATGAAAAAGACCAACATTGACACTCCATCTCGGGATGTTCCTTTTTGTACCACCTGGCCCAGGAGGAGAAAAGCACTGGAGGCAGGTAGAGAGCAGGCGCCTCGGTCAGCAATTCGCAGTGGCCGTCTCCTAACCAGGACCCTGAACCTCGCCAGCCCTTTATCACTCTCTCAGTGGTATTAAAAAAAAAAAAAAAAAGGAAAGGAAAACTTTCAAAACTGCAGACCTACCGTTCTCCTTTAAACGCACTAAGTAGAATGGCGTCTCCTCTCCCTGGCCCGCCCCGCACAGCTGCCCAGGGACCCAGCATGACGGTGCCTGGATTTGCAGCATGAAGCGTTTTTCACACTATTCCCTTTTGCTTCCTCATCAAACCCACTCCGGAACTCTTTCCCCTTTCAGTCAAAGGTCACCGTGTTTTCTCTCTCCCTCCCGGGTGTCGGGGAAGCTGCACAAAAGCCCAGGGCCAGGACACACCCGCCGTGCTCAGGGCACTGCCCCGCTCCCCGGGCAGGATTCGTTCCAGCACGAAGCCTTCCAGCCCCACACGGGGCATCCCCTCGAGTAGCCTCTCAGCCTGGTCTTTGCCTCTGGGGGCCACAGGCGGGACTTGGACATAACTGGCTTTCCAGACGCACTCCCCTCGCCCCATGCCCCAGCAAAGCCACACCACACGCCAACCCGTGTGCTCCAAGCTCTGAGTTTCTGTGCCATTCCTCTAACGTGTCCTTTCCCCGTGACTACCTGCTGACATCTCCCCGCTCTGCACAGCCCTGCCCAGCCTCTCTGCAAATCCAGCCCCGCCCCCACACCTGTACCCGAGCCTTGCTGGCCACCAGTGCCTGTCCAGGCAGTCGGTGTGACCCTGACAGAGCACTCAGGGCAGCCGTGTTATCAAACAATCGTGCACACGTGACTCCCTGCCCTCGAGGAGCCCAGACAGCAGAGACAGTGCTCTGCACCTGCACCTTGGGCCCATGTGGAGAGCACGATGCATTCTTATTGAACTACAGAGAACACAATAGAACTCAACTGCATTGTCACTTGTCCCTTCCCCTCAGAGAAAGCGGGTGGTGGGGAGGAGCAGGTGAGTAAGTGGCAAGACCAAGGAGGGTGGCATTTGGAGAATTTCCTACATAACAGGGCCTAGGTACTGCAGCTAGGCAAATTACAGAATTTCTCTAAACTGCAGTTTTGCAAGGGAAAGTGCAAAACCACAATATCTACCACCTGAGAGATCAGCAGAAGACAGAAATGAGACGGTGCGTAGGAAGATCGGCACCGCGCACAGTGCTCTGTCCCCGGTAAACGCAGATGTTGCCACAGGAAAGCACATCAGGCAGGGAGTCAGTCGACGGGTGGCACACTCCTCACGCAGTGTCCCAGTGTCCTCCACGGTGAGCCTGGCTTCTTGGTGCACACACGAGAGCAGGCAGCTTTTGGGTACAGGGAAGACCTTGCATTCCAGGTTAAAGCTCTCCAAAGAGTGAGCTGCCCAACAGGCGCGGGCACCAAGGGTGCTGGCAGGCATCTGTGAGGGGAGTTCCTGCGGGAGGCAGCGTCAGGCATCCAAGCCTCTCGCTCTTCTCCAAGGTCCCGCCTGCTCCCTCGGCACAGCCCGGCTCCCGAGCCCGAGGACTGGGAGGGCACAACACACCCCACACGCTCCCTAGAGACCAGGGTCAGGCTCTTCCTTCGCCTCCCTCTGCGCCTGGTCTTGTGAAACCCAAACCCACACCCGGACAGACGTGCCCAGACTTGCCCTGCCAGTGAACGACCCGCAAGTGTCTCGGAAAGACTGTCGCATGTTCTCTTCCTCTTCCCCTGGCAAACATGCATCAAGGCCTGGTGGAATGTGTTCCTGCGACCAGCATGACTCTGTTCCAAAGTCCTAAGGCCAGGCTGTTAGTATATGACAACCCACAGCGGGCAGGAAGTCTTATTTCTCAAGCCCTGCTTGCAAGCTTTGTGAAAAAAGATGTTGCCGAAAAGCAGAAAAGAACACTTAGAATCCAGTAAACATCTCCAGTCTCCGGCGAGTCCCACCTGCTGCATAAATCCACCCATTTCACAGCCACGCCGGGGCCGCCAACGCTCCTCACAGCCCGGATCTCTGCCAGCTGCGCTGGCTCTGGCAGAAGGACACTTCGCCGACAACGTGGACAGTTCTCACTTGCTCTCCCGAGCAGCGCTCGGCCGAGACGAGTCCTCCCTCGCTTTACTGATGTCGCTGCGCTTTCTCAACATCACTTCCCGAGGCTTCAACCCGGCTGACAGTGTTTCATCAGTGAATAGAGTAATGGCCAAACTTGTAGCGTTCACACCTTCCTCCAACCCCTTCTCCACTCCAGATTTTTGAACTGTGTTTCTAGCCATTTATGGGGCCTGTTTCGGGCCAGTCCCTTGTCTGTGAGTGGACATGTCCCTGCCGTTAGCACCTGGTCTAGCGTATCTCTTCCTGCAGAGAGGACAGAATAGGGTCTGTCCGTCCGTTTCTGCCTCATTAGACAGAGATCAAAAACTATGTCTAGAGATCAGATGCTGTTTAGACATACAACGATGAGTCTGCTCCGCTCTCTCTAATATAGAGACAGAGACGGAGAAACAGCGAAGCAAAGAGTCAGACAGAAAGAGAAACCAAGCCTTTTCTTTATTCCAGATGTGTAGACCTGTCCTCTTCAACATTGGAACTTTCTCCAAGGGGTCTGAGGCCACTCAGAATGGTTTTCAATTTGAATACACAGAAGAAAGGCAGCCATTCAAAAATTTGAAAGTATAAAATTTTAAAAAGGAAAATGCTAAAGGGCAGAAACTTAGACCTATATAGAGTCAGGAAAAGCATGGAAGAAGGTAAACAAAAAATGTTATTTTTTGTTAATTTATTAAACAGATAAAAGTTTATTCAAAATAAAATAGCAACAATGTATTCAAGGATATATATATATATATATGCTATGTATAAGTGAAATGAAGACAGCAATGACACAAGGGAGGGACAGGAGGACTTATGATTATTTTGACATCGTAAAGTGCACACACCATCCATGATGCAGAATAGCATTATGGGAAAGTGGACTGGATTAGTCATAAATGACTAATTGCAAACTCTAGGGTAATCACTAAAAAAGGCAAAAAATAAGTGTAACTAATATGTTAATAAGGGAGAAAAAATACAATCAAATAAAATGCTCAATTAAAACCACAAAATGCAGAAGAGTCCATGATAAGAATAGGAACAAAACGCAAGGGTGACAGGTAGAAAACAACCTTAAATATATTAGGCATCAATCTAACCAAAGCCCCATGACACACGGCAGCATGTCCGTCAAGGTGGAAAACATGCGTGACAGTGGTCCCATCGGATTATAATGAAGCTGGAAAGTTCCTACAGCCTGGTGACACACTGATGACCCTGACCCTGCACAGGTGAGGCTGATGTTTGTGTTTATCTCTTAGTTTTTAACGAAAAAGTTTAAAAAGTAAAAAAAAAAAAAAATTAAAATTTTAAAAATAGAAAAAATCTTATATACAATAAGGGTATAAGGAAAGAAAGTATGTTTGTATGGCTGTACAATGTGTTTGTATTTTAAAGCTAAGTGTTATTAAAAGAGTCAAAAAGGTAAAAAAAATTTATAAAGTCAAAAGTTATAGCAAGCTAAGATTAATTTATTATTGAAGAGAGAAAAACATTTTCTCTGGACGTAGCGTAGCCTAAGCATTCAGTGCCTAGGAAGTCCGCAGTGGCGCGCGTCAGCGTCCCAGGCTCCGCGGCCACGGGCCACTCGCTCACTCAGGGACCCGCCCAGGGCAACCTTCAATCCTGCAAGCTCTATACAGGAGTACTGCTTTGTATCTTTTGCACCACATTTTTACCGGACCTTTTCTATGTTTAGCTATACAAATGCTTAACCATTGTCTTACAATTGCTTACAGTATTGAGTAACATGCTGTACAGGTTTGTAGCCCAGGAGCGGCAGGCTGTGCCATGTAGCCTAGATGAGTAGTAGGCTACACCATATAGGTTTGTGGAAATACACTCTATGATGTCTGCACAATGCTGATGTTACCTACCAATGTATTTCTCAAAATATGTCCTGTCATTAAATGATACATGATTGTATATTGATAATCACTTTGAACATCAATGGTCTAAATGCAGCCGGGCATGGTGCCTCACACCTGTAATCCCAGCACTCTGGGAGGCCGAGATGGAAAGACCACTTGAGCTCAGGAGTTCGAGACCAGCCTAAGCAAGAGTGAGACCCTGTCTCTACTAAAAGTAGAAAAATTAGCCAGGTGTGGTGGTGTGCGCCTGTAGTCCCAGCTACCCAGGAGGCTGAGGCAGAAGGATGGCTGGAGGTTGCTGTGAGCTAGGCTGACACCACAGCACTCTACCCAGGACAACACAGTGAGACTCTGTCTCAAAAAAAAAAAAAAAAAAGGTCTAAATGCACCAATTAAAAGACAGACATTGTCGGACTGGATCAAGAAATAAAACTTACCCATATGTTTTCTACAAGAAACCCAGTTTAAATACAAAGACACACATGGACTAAAAGTAAAAGGATGGAGAAAGATACACCAGGCTGGTACGAATCACAAGAAAGCAGGCGTAGCTACATTAATTTTAGACAGCAGAATCCAGCCCAAGGAACGTAAGTTATCAGGGATAAGGAGGAGCCATACATAGTGATAAGCAGTTAATCCTCCAAGAAGACACAGCAATCATTAACGTGTATATACCTAGTAACAAAGGGTCAGAACACATGAGGCAAAAACTGACAGAACTTCAAGGAGGAACAGATAAATCCACTATTATAGTTGGAGAGTTCAACATATCTCTGTCCAAAATGGACAGATACAGCAAGCAGAACATCAGTTCAGACACAGGTGAACCCAGCAGCACCTCCAGCCAGCTGGACATAATGGACATCTGTAGACGACTTCAGCCAACAGCAGAACACACCATCCTCTCAAACCCACATACAACAGTCCCCAAAATAAACCACATCCTGGCCCTAAAACACACCTTAACAAATTTAAAACAATGGAAATCATAATGGAAATAATAGAAATCAATGTCTGCTCTTGGACCACAATGAAATTAAGCTAGAAATCAATAACAGAAAGATAGTTGGAAAATCTCAAAGTACTTGGAGATTAGACAACACACTTCTAAATAACACATGGGACAAAGAAGACATCTCAAAAGAAATTTAAAAATATTTTGAACTGAATGAGAATGAAAACAAAACTCACCAAAATTGGTAGGATGTAGTAAAAGCAGTTTTTAGAGCAAAATTTATAGCATTGGATGCATAGAAAAGAAGAAAGATCTAAAATCAATCAGCTAAGCTTCTACCTTAGGAAACTGGAAAAAAGAAGAACAAATTAATTCCAAAAGAAGCAGAAGAAAAAAAAATTAATGCAGAAATCAATGAAATTAGAAACAGGAAATTAATGGAAAAACCATCAAACCCAAAAGCTGGTTCTTTAAAATTGTCAATAAAATTGGTAAGATTCTAGTCAGGCTATCTAAGAACAAAACGGAGGTGACATGAATTACTAATATAGATATAGAAGAGTAAATATCCCTACAGGTCTCATGGACATTAAAAGGATTATAAAGAAATATTATGAAAACCTCTATGCCCACAAATTTGATAAACTAGATGCAATGGACCAACTCCTTGAAAGACACAATCTGACAAAAGTCACACAAGGAAAAATAGAAAATATGCCTAGGCCTATATATATTAGAGACAT
Source organism: Lemur catta (assembly GCF_020740605.2). Lineage (NCBI taxonomy): Eukaryota > Metazoa > Chordata > Mammalia > Primates > Lemuridae > Lemur > Lemur catta. Next base: position 6,552,651 of record NC_059149.1, on the reverse strand, counting down.
TGAATTAATAATTAATTTTTTTTCAAAACAGAAAGTACCAGACCCAGATGCGTTCACTAGTGACTTCTACCAAACACGTTAGAAAAAAATTATACCAATTCTCTATGAGCTCTCAGAAGATACTTCCTAGCTCATTCTATGAGGTCAGCATTACTCTAATATGAAAACCAGACAAAAACATTACAAGAAAAGAAAACTACAGCCTATATCTCTCATGAACACTAGATGCAAAAATACCCGACAAAATATTAGCAAATTGAATCTAACAATGTAAAAAAAAAATTATATACCAAAACCAAGTAGGATTTATCCCAGATATGCAAGGCTGGTTCAAAATTCAAAAATCAATAAATGTTTTCCATCATATCAACAGGCTAAAGAAAAAAGATCACAAGAACATTTCAATAGATGCAGAATGGCATTTGACAAAATCCAACACATATTCATGATAAAAAAAATCTCTCAGTAAACTAGGAATAGAAGTAAACTTTCTCAACTGGATAAAGAACATATACAAAAAAACTGTAGTTAACATGATATGTAATTATGAGAAACTCACAGCTTTCCTGCTAGGATCAGAAACAAGGCAAGGATGTCCCTTCTCACCACTGCTTTCTAACATTTTACTAGAAGTCCTAGCTAATGCAATAAGGCTAGAAAAGGAAATAAAACATATACAGATTCAGAAGGAAGAAATAAAACTATATTTGCTTGGAGATGACATTATTGTCTGTGTAGAAAATCCAAAAGAATCAACAAAAACAACTCCTGAGCTCATAAGTGACTGTATCGTGGTTACTACAAAGCTAATGAAGAAAAGTCAATTTTTTTATATACCAGCAATGAACAAGTGAAATTTGGAATTAAAATACAATACTATTTACATTAGTAACCCTAAAAATTAAATATTTAGGTATAAATCTAACAAAATATGTGTAAGATCTATATGAGGAAAACTATAAAACTTTGATGAAGAAAAAAAATCAAAGTAGAACTAAATAAATAGAGAGATATCCCATGTTCATGGATAGGAATACTCAATATTTTAAAGGTATCAGTTCTTCTTTGACTCAAGACACACTGCAAAGATACCGTAATCAAGACAGTTTGGTATTGGCAAAAGAATACACACAAAGATCAAGGGAACAGATAGCCCAGAAATAGACCCACATAAATATCAACTAATCTTTGATTTTTTAAAAAAAGCAAGGCAATACAATGAAGAAAAGATAGTCTGCTCAACAAATGGTGCAGGAACAACTGGATATCTACAAGCAAAAATAAAAAAAATGAATCTAGACATAGACTTTATACTCTCCACAAAACTTGACTCAAAATGGAATCCTAGACCTAAATGTAAAATATACAACTATGAAACTCCTAGCACGTAACACAAGAAAAAGTCTAGATGACCTTGTGTTGGTGAGAACTTTCTAGTTGCAACAACACAGGCATGACCCATAAAAGAAATAATTGGTTAAGTGGGACTTCATTATAATTAAAAATTTCTGTTCTGTGAAAGATACTGTAAAGAGAATGAAAAGACAAGGCATAGACTGAGAGAAAATATTTGCAAAAGACATATCAGATAAAGGACTACTATCCAAAATATACAAAGAACTCCTAAAACTCAACTACACGAACACAAACAACCTGAGTAAAAAAAATGGGGAAAGTCTTAACAGACAACTCCCCAAAGAGGATATGCAGATGCCACATAAGCGTATGAAAACATGCTCCACGTCCTGTGTCCTTAGGGAATGTCAAGTGCAAGTAACAAACCAAAATCCAAACGACGACAACACCAAAGGCTGGTAAGCATGTGGGGCAACAGAAACCCTCATCTATTGTTGGAAACGCAAAACGGAGCAGCCACTTTGGAAGACAGTTTGGCAGTTTCTCAGAAAACCAATCTCTTACCATATGATCCAGCAATTGCTCTTTCTGGTATTTAGTCAAAGGAATTGAAGACATGTTCACACAAAAACCTGCATATGCATGTTGACAGACACTTTATTCACAATTGCCAAACCTTGGAAGTAACCAAGAAGTCCTTCAGTGAGTGAATGATAAATAAACTGTGGTTGTCCAGACAACGGAATATTATTTAGTGCTAAAAAGAAATGAGCTATGAGCCTTGAAAAGACATGGAGGAAACGCACGTGAGGTCAGCATGTACGGAGTGCAAGAAGCCAGTCTGCAAAGGCCACGCACTGTGTGGTTCTGACCCAACCACCCGACGTCCTGGAAAAGGTGAAACTACAGAGGCAGCAAAAGAAGGTGAGTGGCTGCCAGGGCTGGGGGAGAGCAAGGAATGACCAGACCAAGCACAGAGGACTTCTGGGGAAGTAAAACCGCTCAGTGTGACACTGTAATGCACATGTCATCATACTTTGAGTGTAACCCAACGAATGTGCAACACCAAGAGTGAACCTAATGGAAACTCTGGGCTCTGGGCGATGACGATGTGTCAACACAGGTTCATTGATTTTAACAGATGTACCACTCCGGTCGGGGATGTTGGCAATGGGGGCAGGCTCTGCATGTGTGGGGCAGGGGTACCTGGGAAATCTCTGGGTTTTCACTCAATTTTGCTGTGAACTAAGACTCATGTAAACAATAATGCCCAATTTTTTAAAAAGCAATACCAACATATCTGGGAAATCGATGAATAAACCAATCAATTTAGTGATCCTCTTCATCATCTAAATTGTTGGTTGACTGACTTTGGAGAGTACCGGCACAAAAGCAACTTTGAAACAGTAAGACCAAAAAGGGGTAATTGGGTAGTGGGCTCAGATACACTATGATATAGTTTAAACCAATATTTCTCAAACATAAGTAAAAGAAAACATTCTCAAGTACTCAAGTATTCACGAGAACAAAAGTTTTAAGGATATGAGAAAAAATAACTTAATAATCTCTAGTCTTATTCTAGGAAAATATCTTTTAATTGTCACGAAAAAGGGCAACATTTCATATTTATACTACATGCATTAAAATTATTTAAAAAACCAAAAATTTAAAAGTCTCAAAGAGTTTGCAGAATCTCAAGGTCGTGTCCACGGACCCAGTCTGAGAAACACCACTCTGTGTGTGGACAGTTCGGCACACGGCACAGCGACTCGCTGGAGCACTGGGGGCTACGAACTTGCAAACCTCTACGGAGGCAGACACCAGCTGTCACCGTCAGAGCTTTGTGTCCTCTGATTCTTTTTAATTCAGGACATTAGAAATGACTTTATTTCCTGATGACATGGATACTTAGTTCCTCACGGTCACACACATGACAAACGTCCAAATGTGGAAAACCAGTGTTTCCTGAAGTCTGACCTTTACTTCGCAGAGATCTGCTGCCATGAACAGGGCCTTGCTCCACGTGGGAAGCAATTATATTTCTCCTTCTTACTTATTAACTATATTATACACACCAATACAGTCTACAGAAGAGACACAGGCACTTCATTACATAACTTTCACATTTAATCCGAGAATAGGGCCAGTTGCATTTTCTTCCCAACCAAGCCATCCTGTGCTCCCGCGATGCTACACACGCCCCTCCCGTGTGTACGGATGTCCTCTCTGCTTCTGTCTCGGATCCCCGCCCAACATGAGTGCCATATTTCTGTCTTTTCATCTAGGAATCCCCACAGAGGAGGGAAACAGAATCTGTTACGGTGCATTTACAGTGTAGATGTTTAAAAAATATGTTGGGAGAATAAATGCAGGCATACATCAGAGTTTTATATCCCCAGGCTCCTAACTCAGAAGAAAATGCTCAGAAATAGCTGCAAGTTACCATCTTCCGGGATCCTGTGCTTTCTGGCCGACCCACATATAAGAACAGAAACCACCCAGTGTGTCCTTCTGCACCCCACGGTTACACAAACAAGCAGAAAGACCAGCAGTTTCCCAGAGTGAATGTTCCAGAGGGCAGGATAAGACCCTCTTGAATCCTGGTGTCTACAAGGCTGGGGATTATCTAGTATTCCACATCCCCAAAGACCTAAGGAGTAACCCTGGACATCATGACCCAGCGTGGCTCTTTATTCTTATTAAGCACATTCACATTTTAGCTACAGGATTGCTTTTCTGAGCAAATACGTTTTTGTCTTTAAGGTGCTAATGTGGTAAACATTATTTCATATTCCCACACTCAGAAAATATTTCACGAAAAATTCTAAATTCCATAGAGACCCTGCGACGTCATTAACTTCAAAATTTTGTTTCCTCCTCAACAGGATCAGAATATTAATTAATTAGTCTGTAAATACCATCACCAGTATCGCTTATCTCAGGCACGCCAAGGAACTCCAAAGACATTTAGGCTCTTACAGACCTAGAGCCAGGGAGCACCACGCTTTTTCGTGCCTTCAGCACATTCAGCATTTTATTTCTGTAATTATTTCTTTCAAACGTGGTCTTGCCTTCCCACTGCACTCAGCGCCAAAGAAAACTGACTTCATTAGTTCTGTGCACACCAACATAACCAGATTAAAATGCCATTTAAGCCAGGAAACCTCACTGCCATATACAGCTTACTATTTTATGGATTTGGACAGGGTGCAGTCAAACCAGGTCTCCAGATCTCCATCATTGTATAGACTGAAAAGCTGACATGAGGCAGAAACACCAACATGGCAGCAGTTAGAGATGTCACTAGCAAAATAAAAAGGATACAGTATAACACTTTCCCTTCCATTTAAGAAAATAAAACTTTTTTTTCCTTAGATCAAAGGAGACTACTGTGAGAACACCTGAAACAATAAAGGTTTTGATAAAGAATTACAGCACTTTGCAAAGAAAATGTAGTAATGAAAATTCAGCTTAAGGGTGAAATTAGAATAAAAAAAAAAGACAGTATATTTTGGTTTTTTATTACAGGATATTTAGGAGACAGCTTGGCCATAAATGTTATCATCTTTCTAACAGTTGGGAACGCAGTTGCGTAAAGCTGAAAACTCACCTTGACTTATTGACACAGCTAGTTCTAAGTCACATTGCTCACGCCCGAGGAACTGCACCACCCTGCAAAAGAAAGTGCTTCGCCTCACCGGATAAACAGAGACAGGTGGGCCACTGTGACACGGCCACCTTAGGCATCTTCTCTTGGGAGAGGCAAAAAGAAAGAGACAAAAGTAGCAGGCAAATCGGTGAAGAGGGAGAAAGAAGACAGAAATGTGAAAAAGAAAAAGAAAGAAAGCCAGAAAAAATAACCTCCACTAGGATGCTTACCCTGGTGTCAATTAACCAAAAAGAAAAACAAAAAACAAAAAAAAAACCCTGGTATTTATGAAGCCCCCTCTACATGAGACAAGTAAGGAAAGAAATTAATGTCGTGGCCCTTGTCCTCAATGTGATTACAATTTAGTTGGAGAATAATGATTAAACTTTGAGAAAAAAATAGAAATAAAGAAATATACCATTAAGAACACAGCAATGGTATGTGTTCTCCTGGTTTATTAAGTTATCTTTCTCTGAAATTTAATGTAGAACTTGGTCTAAAATGAAATAAGCGGACAGATACTGCTGCTTCAAGGTAAGATGACTGATGCAATACAGATATCAGTCCTCTTCAAATTAGCTCTTAAATTTGATGAAATTCCTGTCAAGACTGCAACTTGATTTGTTAATTTTTTCAAGCATTTATGTGGGTAAAAAATTATACACTGTACAAATAGCCAGGCCAACTCTGCAGTAGACAAGGACGGAGATGCGACCCTAAGGCAGAGTAATAAAGTGCAGCGTGGACTGGCCCAGGTAAGACTAGGAAGGCCTGGTGCGGACTCACACACACGCGGGAAACCAACATATGGCAAAGGAGACATCACAAATCGCAGGGAAAGAATGGATTGTATTAATAGATGACAGGAAGACCGGTTTGCCACATGGAAGGAAATCAGAGTGGGTCCCTGCCTTATATGACGTACAAAGGTGGGCTCCAGAGTTAAAGACGTGAACGTGAAAACCAGAAGCTTCTAATCGATCAGATGGGAAGGACAGTACGATGAGAAGGACTTCTTAACCTGTACGGCAAAAAAGCTTATAAAACCTATCACGTAAAAATTAGCCAGCTTAAAACAAACAAAAGGCACCATGAGCAGATGTGCCAGGAAGAGGACAGAATGGGAGAAGATATTCACAATGCCTAAATCAGCAAGGAATATATAAGGAATTAAAAAAAGAAAAATACACGAACACCAACAGAAAAATGTGATCCTTAGAGAAAGTGAGGCATTCAAAGTTAGAAGAATTCTACTCAAAATTAAATCATCTTAGGAAAAGCCTAAGGAAACTAATTATATTCTCAAATCATAGAAAACAAGGAGAGCCAGCTATTCCCAACATCTCCAAGTATCAGCAGAAATTTAGGCCAAGACACATGGCTCGGATCGACACTCGAGCCCACCTGCCTAGGTCATTAGCCTTTGGCAGTCCCCCTCCTGCTAGTGTCTTTTCAAAGAACGAACAATCCCAGATGGCTCAGTGACTGGGAGGTCAGGAACGCGTATGTTTTCCAGTTAAGGCTGAGAATGAAAAGCTGGAAGAAAAATTGTCACTGTCAATAACCAATCAGTACGGGCCAGGATCTGAGAAGCCACTCGTACGTGCCACACTACCCAGTGTTCGCGGCGAGAAAGTCCTTTTTCCACCAGAGCTTTATCAAGGCTCATCAAATCAGTAAATATTTCTTTACAAATTACACTATAATCATAGAATGAAAATCTATCCCAAAATCAAAACAAAAAAAATAGCATGGCATGTTGGCGTTTGTGAAAAATATATAAAAGGAAAAATTAAGTTGCATCTGTATCATAGAATATTTCAAAAAAATTGGTAAGACCAGTTTCATCTGAAAAGAACCGGGTGGCTGAAACACAGGGGCAGTAGGAGAGGTTCACATTCTACACCCTTTCATACTTTTTGAATTTGGAATCCTGTGAATTTACTGCCCCTCAAAAGATGAATAAGTAAAATGCTAAGGTAAGATTAAATATTTACACACTTACACTCCACCCCTTACCTCAAAGACTTTAAGACGACCTGTCAAAACATATCTACATCTAACGCAATGGGATAAAATAAATAATTGAGATACAGAGTGAAAATAGAACAGGGAAAGAAAGAAACAATACCCGGAGGTGCGTTGAGCATAGTAAGCGTGTACACAGGATGCCGTCTAGCTGCCAGACATGGCCACGGATTTGGTGTCGAAAGAAAACAGGAAACACAATCAGAGTCAAATGTCTGTAATGAGCCAGGAGAATAAAGAGAAATTTCTCTCAAACGTCCCTGTAAAATGCAGCGGTCCCCAACCTTTTTGGCACCACGGGCCGGCTTCATGGAAGGCAATTTTACCCTTGACTGGGTGCGTGAGGCAGACCTCGGGGGTGGTATGAGTGATGCTCACCTCCTGCTGTGCCCCCATCTCCCCCCACACCCCCACTTCTAAGTTTCACGGAAGACGATTTTTCCATGGACGGGGTGTGCAGGTGGGGGTGGCGGAGCTCTGCAGCCCGGTCCCTAACAGGCCACAGACTCCTACCGGTCCGTGGCCCAGGGGCTGGGCAAGCGCAGCTCTAAGGGACACACTGAGATACCAGGGACAGAGGGTGCTGTCACAGCACCTCAGAGGGGAGTGTGGGCTGATGGCTTGGCCTGGAAAGTAGGCAGAGAGTGGAATCCTACAGATCAGACATGCCACTCACTACGCAGGCTCCAAGTTCCAACTGGAAAATACCTTTAGCTCCATCAATTGAGTCAGGGGAAAGGGAGAGAAAATCCTAATTCAACAGCATATTCTTCCTCTGTCTTTTAGACAAACAGCACAGAAACCATGTGCTTCAGTTCCTACGTGGCATTGTAATGAAATGAGCATCACCCTCACGGCAGCTCCCAGACGCGTGCGGAGCTGTGCTGGTTTGGTGCTGAGATCACCCCCTCTGGGAATCACAGCCTTCCTCCTTCTCTTTCTTCTTCACCCCCAACATCTCCAAGGCAGGTCTTGTCCCCCACGTCCCCTCCAGCACCACAAATGCACGGCACACAGGGACAATGCTGTGTGTTCACCAAACCAGCTTCACTTTCCAACTGGGCACCCGGCAAAGCCCGTTTCCCAGCCTCCCTTTTGTACAGTACAAAGAAAACACACGATTGAGTTCCGCTCAGGGATCTGTAGGTGGATAGAAAGCTGCCACTTCCAAGCCTGGCCCCTAAGCTGTCCTGTGCAATCACCCACGTTCCCCATCACTCTCCCAGATGCTACCTGGAGTTTGATACCCAGGGAAATGTTAGGAGCAAAGGTGGTGGAGCCTCTGTCGGCTTGAGTCCTCCATCATGTTGTGGCTCAAAATCCCCCTCCAATGACCTACAATGAGCTGGAATGTGAGCAAGAAATAAGTTTTTACTTCTAAGATGCTGAGCTTGTTTGTTACCACAATTAGCCTGCCTTCCCTAACATGGAAATTGGGGTTATCCATAACAAAAAACCTAACTGTATGACATCTGCTCAGCAGAGGGACGGTAACCGAGGAAGGTGCGGAGATTACAGATCACACGGTGGCAAAACATCGGCAAGACTCCTGCCTGCGCTACCGCGACACACCCCTGCCCACTGAGCGTCTAGTTCCGGGTGGTTCTGTTCTAGGGGATGCGAGAGCTCTAGGAGAACTGGAAGAGGATGAAGAACACTGGGATGTTATTTGTTACTAATTATCCGTTATGGGTATTTGGTCAAGTTTTTCACGAAAAAAAAATTGAGAATGTAACTGAACCATCAGCAGATAGAAATAAAATGAAACAGGGATAATCCAGAACTTTTGGACCTAGAAAGTAGAAAAATCCATTTGCCAATTACTTTTGGGCACCAGACGGTGAGAGACGGCACCTGCAAAGCCAGGAGTGGCTCGAGACCCAGCGAAACCTCAGTCCCCACTGTGACTCGGGCCTTCAGCAAAAACCCCGTCAAGGGTGTGGCCTTTCGCCTGCTGTTTTAAAGATGACCTCAAGGTAGCCACCATTAAACAGAAAGAGAGAAAGAGCATAGGGGTGAGGAAGCAGTAAAATAAGCAAATAGCCTTGAAATTATGTTCAGGAGAGAACTGGATGGCTCCCCACACATGGAGCTTTCTGAAAAATAAAACCAAATCGGAAGACTTCTTCATTACTCAGAGAACCACATTGTTAATACTAAAGAAATTACGACGTTAATTAGAAAAGCTCTGACTACTCTGCCAGCCTCAGGGAGGAAGCAGGCTGGGAACGCCGGCACTGCCCCAGGAGGGCACTGGACCCAGTTCAGACGTGGCAGGAGAGGAAGGGACAGGGAGGGGCTCTGGGGTCACTGAGGCAAATGCACAAGGAAGTCCCTCCAGGGAATAAGTTAGGATTCTATCTGAAATGTCCCCCACCCCCAGGAGAGGGGAAGTTCACAATGCCGGCCCTGCAGGTGGCCACTCTGCTGGGACCAGCGATTTCTCTTTGTGCCATTCTCCCTGCTCATGGGAAGGTGCAGGACAGGAGCAGTGACATTTCTCTTTGCTCACAGTCGCTGAACCAAGAAGAGTCACATTCACACCAGACAGACAGGCCCGCTCCTGGACAGCGTGAAGCCTGGGCAGGTCACGGTGACTGGGAAGGACGAGAGGGCCTCACCGGGGAGGAGACATGCGTGTCCCGTGTGTTACAGGAAGAATGAAATGGGTGGCTGGTGACCGGAAGGCTAGACTGTGGTCGTGATGATGCTGTGTGTTTGATAAACCCATTTCCTTTTCCCACACATTGAAATTACATCTTCTACCTTGCCCTGCAGCTAGGTAGGACCATGTGATTGGGATCTAGCCAGTGGAATGTGGCCTGACTGCTAAAGTCCCCTGAGTGATGTCACCTGCTGCCTGCAAACGAGAACTGCCACAGAGCTGGCCATCATGCACACTCGAACCCAGTCCACTGCGTGGCAGCCTCACCATTAGCCATTCCTTCTGCGTCCCGGTGAACTGTTTTCACTAATAACAACTGATAAAACGTAAGATGACCATCCTGGATTTGCTGGACTAAAACAAAAGAAAAATATAAACTTAATTACAAGTTTTACAAAAGCTCAAGAGCCTTCAGTGAAAATGGTCAAGGAAACAGAGGTTAGAGATTCAGACTCAGCCTGGGGTAGGCGGGAGTCCTCCGACAGTAGGGAGGATAACAGGATTTGCTTTAGGCTCGGTGAGGGCACCAACGACATCGACAACATCTGGGAGAGATTAAGCACGTCGTGATGTCAAGAGGTTGCAGAGACTGCAGCAGCGGTTCTCAGTGGATAGGTGTCACCCCAGGAATCCTGCCACAAGGACATCTCATTACCTGCACCCAGGTGGCACCTGCACCAACGAGGACCCGCGCTCTGCAGCAGGTGCTACGGGAATAAAAGGAAAAACTCAGCACATGGCTCCCGCCCACCCGCAGGAAGCTGCAGCCTTGGCGGGGGTCCAGGATGCCCGACCACTGGTTTCACAAGGAGCACCTAAGTAGACGTGTGGCACAGCAATGCAAGGGTCACTGGGGTTCACAGGAAAGGGCAAGCCACAGCGCGGGCACACGGATGGGCCCAGAAAGAGCTCTCCTCACCCCCTTCTAGACCTGCCCGTGCATCTTCTTCCTGTGCCTTTAAAGGGGGCGGGTGGGGGGGGAGTCCTCATTTAACGTCATCACTGGCTTCTTGGAAACTGAGGCTTTAAGTGTAACAGTGTACATAGTAGGTCCTCAGCTAAGTTCATTCACTGTCATTTCATGTTGATGAGAAAAAAATGGTTTTGTTATATGTCACCCTGCTCAAAGTTTTAGTTTCCAAGAGCCCACTGATGATGTTAAGAGAGGACTCTCTCTCTCTCTCACCTGCCCCCTCTTGGTGTGTGCGTGTGCATGTGCATGTGCATGTGCATGTGCGTGTGCATGTGTGTGCACGTTATCTTTCTGTCCTTTTAGTTTGATTCCTCATGGTCTTCCCTGTACAGCTTCTCTTGACCCCATGCCAGAAAGCCACTCACTCGCTCACGCAAGCAGCCCCTTCCCTTTGCAGGAGATTATCCTTTGGCCCCTTGAAACCGCAACAAACTATTCCAAGGGCCTCCCTGGGAAACTGCTCCTAACCTCAAACATTAGGCCCTGGGCTTTGAAAGCTTTCCCTTCCCTCCTGTGTCTGTGTCTACTTGTTCTGTTGATTCAGACTATTCATGCAGTGAGCAGAGACGACATCTAATTGTATTTTCTGCTGAAACATTAGTGTGTTATTAATGCTTAGCGAGTAAGAAAAATAAGAATGCCCTTACATTTATTTTCACCTTCCCATTTATTTTCACCTCAAGACTTCATATACAAAAAGAGTCTTTTAAAGTAGAGCATGGAAAGATCTGGTCGATTACACATATATTAGGTTTTTCTGTCCTCTTGTGTGAAGGCTCAGCCTTTTAAATGGGGCATAGAGCTATTAGGCACTAACCCATCTGTTCTGTTTTCCTTCCCACGTCAGAGGACTAACACAGTCTCATAGCAAAAGTCATAGCAAAAGCTGTTGTTTTCCCCAACAGTACAGCCTGACCAGCACCACTGACTCTCGTTTACAAATGCTCAATTATAATCTTATGTTCCCAAATGCTTAGGAGCCTCACATGAGTCCACATTCCCCTTTCCTTTACCCCCGACCTCATCCTCCCTACCCGTGTTGCTGCTCGCTTCCCAACACGAAGCCTCCAGAGCAGCCGGCGAGCCTCCGCGATGCTCCCTGGACAGACGGAGACTTTGCTCATTCCAGCAACCCCTACGCTGAACCCATTCCTGAGGCCCAGATAAATCATGACATTCCCCGACAAGTCTTGCTTCACCATGACAGCTCTTAGTGATGACTCACTCCTTTGAATTTGGAATATGCAAAGACCTAAAAAGTTAACAGCACCTTGTAGCACACGTCAGGAAGCCAATGGACAAAAGAACTAACACTTTGTTTGTATCAAATGACATCATTGGGAGCAGGCAGCAGAATTCTATAGGTCACGTACTTTGTATCACACACCGACTGGTGCCACACAGACCTGTGTGTGGCTTTTTCTCTCAGTGGAGTCTATGAGCTCCTCCAGGGACAGAGGCCACTTCTCCTATAGGCTCAGAATCCCCTGTAAGAATTAACACTAATTGCTGGACAAATACAAAATACACAGTGGATTCTGATTTGGCCCAGAGAGAAGCTGAGAATGTTATCAGGTTGAACTGAAGAGTGAAATTACACTAAAACAATACATAAACGAAGAAGGCGTGGAGAGTAAGTGTGACAGCGCTTGCATGAACTGGGGGGGATCCCAGATCCCTTCTGTCAGTCGTCCCAGCGGGCACAGTCTGTGGAAGGGAGGGGCCGTGCGTAGAATCAGAGAATCTGTTTTCAGTGGCCTTAGAGACCATCTGATGCAACCCATCTCCTTAGGGACAAAGAAGTGGCTCTGGGACAGTCTCCTAACCGAGGCTGGAAGACCAGAGATGGACACAAAGGACCCCCAATCCTGACTGTGTCCTTCACACACTGCCAGCGGCTCTGCAGCAAGAATGCACAGGCCATTTCCCACCCAAGCGCCCCACCTCTGCCTGGAGGCAGGGAGGGAAGCATCATGCCCGGCTCCCATCCACAGTTAATGGGAATGCATCTTAATGTTGTTTTGATGGTGTGTGACACTGCTAATTGCAGGCGTATTGTAATTGCTCTATTTCCTCTATCTCATCTATGCAACAGCCAATAAACGCCAACACGTTCTCCAGACAGCGATACAGGGAGGCAGCACGGGTGCACTGTGTTAACAGGAGACGGAGATCAAATAATTAAACCCTTAATTGAGCAGCTAACATCTTTTTTCTTTTAAACAGTTTTTTTGTTGTTTTCAATGTTCTGACATTACTTTTCCAGTTCAGGTTACAGCAAGGCAGTGCTGGACAGTGTCACCAGTGGGTTATCGTAACACACCCTCCGCTCCACAAACGCCAGCTGAACACCTGCAATGGGCCGGCACCGGTCCGCGGATTATGGAAAATCAAACGGATAAAACTCTGCTTCTGTCCTCAAGAACCTAGTAATAGGATACAAATTAACACAAAAAGTCTCATAAAGAGATAACATGCGGGACTAATAGGAGGCCATGGAATTTCAGAGCAGGAACAAATTCCCCCATTTCCTTAACTGGGGAAATCATATTAATAAAACCATATGTGTTTATAAAGCAATATCCACAGACATTAGAAAGTTCTTAATTTCAAAAGATGGACTTTTTCCCTTGTGATAATTTTTATGTTCATATTTGCTTCTTCTAACACTGGGTTGCCTCTTGACTAAAAATAGACTATTTTTTTAAATTCATGCTATCATTTATTCCATTAAATGTATTTTTCTTATGTTTTTTTTATTTTTATTTTTTATTTCAAAATATTAAGGGAGTAAAGATGTTTTTGACACATGGCTTGAGTCGGGGCTATGAGTGTGCCCAGCACCCGAACAGCGTTCACTGTACTCGTTAGGTGGGCTTTTGCCCTTCCCCGCCTCCCTATCCCCTGCCTTGATTTCTAAGGACTTTTCCTTTCCTCTGTGTAACTGTCTGCCCATCAGTTAGTTCCAATTTATATTACAGAGTACATGTGGTGTTTGGTTTTCCACTCTTGAGATACTTCACTTAGGATAACTAAGGAAATAATCAACAGAGCAAACAGACAACATACAGAATTGGAGAAAAAAATTGCAATCTACACTTCCCATAAAGAGCTAGTAACTAGAATCTACAAAGAACTCAAACAAGTCAGCAAGAAAAATATTAACAACCCCATTAAAAAGTGGGCAAAACACACAAACAGAAGTTTTTCAAAAGAAGATAGACAAATGGCCAAACATATAAAAAAGAAGACTATTTTTTTAATAGACGCTAATTTTTAAGTTTTCTCTGAAAAGCAAGTTTCATTTGCCTTCATCAAAACATTGCCCCAAAGGAGTCAATAATCACTAATAACATGACTTGCACGTTTGGCATGCTTTCACATCTTCCAGAGCGTTTGCACAAATACTATTGCAACACATCTCGTTTGGTCACCACAAAACCCTGAGCAGCAGCAGGGCCAGCCTTCTGGGTGTATACGTGTTGTTATTATTGTTTCCATTGTGCACAGAGGACTCTGGAGTCCAGAAGAGTTTGGTGAGTGACAGTGACAACTGGCATTTGTCAGACTCGTCAGACAAAAAGAAAACTGCTGGCTAAGCCCTCCAATCCAAAATCACTTACAAGTTATTACACTTGAAAACTCAGGTTCCCACTGGCGCACATTCTCCGGAAAACAGAACGTGCCCTGGCGGCATCTAGTACCTTGGGACTCCAGTTCCCCTCTGTTCCACCCCCGGCCCCTTGTTCCCACCTGGGGCACGGGCCAAGCTCTCTTCTCTCACCCTCTGTTCCCAAGAGGCCATCAAAGGGTAGCCATTTGCACCTCTGTCCTAAAGAGCCAAAGCCACTGAATTATGCCCTTCAAGAGTATCTGGGCTTTAAAGCTTGGTTATAACTGCAGGGGGGAGTCTTTCTAGGGCATTGGCCATCAGGTGGGAGAAGTTTGAGGGGATGACATAGATGCTGCCGCTGTCCCTCTGCCTGCCACCTTTCCCCATGTAGCGGTTAACGAAGGCCTTCTGAGCTTGTCTTCAGGTCACAGACAGAACAAGGAGCTGGCACTGAAGCCTCCCGCCCTGTGTCCCTAGAAGGAACTTGCAGGATGAGCAATGACAGATACAACAAGTAGAGAAAGCCCACTGAGCCTCTGGGGGCTGAGGCACAAATTTTCAAAGAAAAGAAGAATCCAGGAAACAGCCAGAGCCTGAGAATGACGTCCCAACCCTCACTCCCGAATCCGCCCCCATGCACACAGTCTACCCGCCTGACTGCACAGGCGGCCCACGCTTCCCCTGCATCTAACAACAGAGCGGGAAAGCGGTGCTTACCTCGTAGTGGGCCACACGCTGGGATTCGGATATCAGTTGTGCACTGCACACCTTGCAATAACTGTCTGTAAATAGATCCTGATCGATATCGGAGGACTTCATCAGGCTACAGGAGAACCAACAGAAAAGAAAAGAAAGTTGAGTCCACTGCTTTGACGTTTACGCAGGACATTAACTATGTGAAAAGTCGGGATCCCAGTGGCAGGTCTGATGTTGGTGACAGTGGGCTGGGGCACCCCAAACCCTTGGTGTTACTACATAGAGTAACCATAGTAACTGCATAGTTTATAACTTTCTCATAAATGCCCAATAGGGTTGCTGTACCCTAAAAAATAGGAATCCAGATTTAGTTTTTCTGTTTAAACAAATCAGACTTATACCTAATGCTTTGTCAAGAATCTATGTGAGAAGATATTTTCACCTGTAATATATATTGTAATGTTGTAAGCACCCAACAACAGAAAATAGGCCAAATGAACTTTGGATACATTATCACACTACAATACTATGTGGCTCCCAAATCCAAATTCAATCCTTCTCTAAGAGAATGCTTGGTGAAATAGGAAAAAGCTTATCAGTAACAAAAGAGGTTTATCAATAAGTATGTACAGTATTATACTAAATTGGTTTTAAAAGATTTATAGATGCATAGGAAAACATTCCAGGAAGTTATAACAAAATGTTAATAGCAGTTATCTTTGGGAGATTGTAGGAAATTGCTTTTGTAATTTTCTTTATTTTTTAAATTTTCTACAATGAGCATATATTACTTTCGTAGTCAAGGAACAAGGTAGCTTTGTCAAGAAACTACTAAGCAACATATAATACAGTTTTGAGTTCAATAGCTATACTGGTAAAATTAAAAAATAAAATCAGACTAAACTGTAACTTTCCTTGTAACCCCACACCCGGCAACATGAGGAGACCTCACCACTCAAGCCGACTACTCTACGTTGAAGCGTGTGGAAGTTCACGAAGGCACCTTCACCACTTTGCACCACAACTGAGCCCACAAAGGTAAATAAGTATGTTCTCAAATTCCAAATCCTGAATCAAAACGCAGCCATGAGTCTCTGGCTTGTGGAAGTGATCTGTCAAAAATGTGTCCTAGAGGAGCTCAAGTGTCATGTACCACCCTGGAAACACACACCAGAGCATCAGATTGCCTTCACGCAGTCCACAAATCCACCTCATTCCACCCCCACCTGCCAGGTGGAAAGTGAGGACCACGCGGACAGCACGCCGTACGGAGAGACGAGAGAATCTCAGACAACAGCGAAGCCGTAGGCACGTTGGACTTCGCCGTATTCCAGCGCCCTCATCGTACCTCTCAGACTGCCCAGAGTCACACTGCTGGCTATTGGCATGGCCACAAACACGGCTTGGCTGTCACAATTCCAACTTCTACACGCTAGATCCATCCCCGTCTAACATTACCACACCACGTTGGGTGACTCACTCAACCTTCCATCTCAGCTTCCCCCCTAGTAAAATTGAAATAATATTTTCCATGCCTCTTTAGGGAAATACAGTGAAGATCAAAGGGAGAAATATATAAGAAAGTGCTATATAAACCATAAAACTCCGTGTACTTGAAAGAGATGATTATCATTTTTAATACCCTCCTGACGCTGCCAAGATGCTGGCCAAGTCTTTAAGTAACACAAAAAGTGAAGAACTGTGGTCCCTGTTAAGTGATTTCTGAAGCCATCTACGTAGTTGGGCCACATAAGTGAAGACCTGCCTGTGAGGAGAGGCTTCCTGCCTCAGCGACAGCAAACCCACGCTCCGTCCTGGGTCCTGGCTCTGCGGCCCGCTCAGCCCATTGCAATCAGCAGTTCAAAAGGATTCAGTTTCTGCTTACAACAGACAGTAATACCTCCGCTCTTGCAATACTCCCAGCAGCCAACAGTTATGCCAGATACCACCGAGCCTCACAGTTGATGTGGACCTGTTATTTCTGGAAGGATCACCCTGGCAGATGGCCTGGCTGGCCGGTGGCCCGGCACCTGCTGTGCCCAGAGGCTCACCACCTCCCTCACAAGGAAACTGCCCCAGAGTGGCTGGAAGCTCTGGTTGTCAGGTTCCACTTAGGTTGAATCAAATCTGTCCCATTGTAGCTTTCATTCATTAATCCTGTCTGTACGCACAACACAGAACAACACCATTGCCCTTTCTCATGAGACGTCTTCCCCTAAGTGCTTGAAGACAACTCCCTTCAATTTACTCCCACGCCCTGCCCCGCCTTGCCATCTTGGTCCGCGTCATTTCATTGTGGTCTGTCTTCGAAAGCAGTGCCAAGAACACCCGGGGCACTCCGGAGATGGTCTAACTGAGGCAGAGGACCACAGACGCAAATGGCAATCCGGAGTGTCAGCTGTCATTTGTAATGGTCTCTGTGCACATCCCAGATGGTAAACGGAGAAGAGGTGTTTTGATGATTAGAAAACGTAGCACAGCATTTTGAAATGTCAAATGGGAAAAGAAAACTTACTAAGGTATATTTTATAAGCCAAGCTCCTATAAGTGGTTGTGTTTAAATATTATCATGTTCCCTGCTATTCCTAATAAAGAAGCACACGAAAATAGATTCATGGGTGACCTGGTTAATAGGAATCTCCAAACTTACTGCACACTCCTCCCTCATTATACAACCAACTGCAGAAATCAAACACTGTGGAAGGATATTCAAGGTACGTGTCGGACCGAGCGGCGCCCGTAGGAGTCTGAGTCTCGGCAAAGCAGCTGTGAGGCAGAAATAGCTTTAAAGGCAGAATGTAAAATGTGTATACTAAAAAAAAGAAGAAGAATTCAAAGGAACAGAAAATATCATGGCTTTTTCCACTGTTTTATGTAAGAATATTGATTTGAACAAGTCCATATGCAATAGGAAAAAGCAGTAAGGACCCCTCCGAAACCTACGACACCTGTGTGGAATACCTGAGTAAGGTAACTTCCAGGGGGCGGCAATCGGTGCACGTCAGCCAGCAGGAAACGGGAGGAAGAACCCGGTCTGCCTTCGCTAGCCCTGTCCACGTGCTGACGAGCCCACGCCTCCCCCAGCTGCTGGAGTAGAGACGGAGTCCCTGATCACTTACTGGTCAGTCCAAACCGTCCCACCAGAGCCAGCATGTGGTGACACACTTCTTGTGCTGTGCCATGAGGCCTTGGGCGTTCTGAGGAGGGAGACAAGAGTAGGAGGAGGAAGGAATTTAATTTCCTAGATCCAAAACTGATCTGAAAGAAAGCTTCCCCTATGCTCCCCAGCCTTGGCACGTTCCAAAGCAACCACTGAGCATCTGAATAACCTGTCACCCTTCAGTCTTTACTGCCTGCTGCAGGGTAAAGAGGCCCGAGTTAGAGCAGGGAGTCTGGCCCAATCTGACACACTGTCCCAGGTGTCCGTATTCCCATAGGTCTATTTACGTGTGCAGCAGTGACAGCGTAAGACTCAGAGATGCCGCAAGGTACACTATATATAAAGAAAGCGTCGAGGAGGAGAGCTTTTATTCATTCTGTAATGGCTCTGAGGATCTACCATGTACGAGGAGCAGGGATAACAGAAGGCATAACCCCTGTCTTCCAGATCTTTGTGAGCTATTGCGTGAGGAGAGACATACACACACCAATCCCTAAGGCACAGGAAGCAAGTGTCATTTGGCTGGTGAACAGCGCTATGGGACATGAGAAGACAGGAGGGATTATCAAGGGACTCTTCAAGGAGGTGCTGTTAGAGTTGAAAATTGGAGGGAGGATAGGATTCGAGTGGAGGGAAATGGGCTCCAACACAGGAGCTAATTCTTTTCCTTGGCACAGAGCAAAATCTTACTACCAGTAGGCAGGAGAAGATACACAAGAGTGGCATTGGTGGGGCTAATTTGGGATAATGTAACATAAGGAGAAAGGCAGAAAATGCAGGGAAGAAGCCCGAGGCCTGGATGGAAGAAGAGGAGGGAGGGGGAGAACAGCCAGGCCCCGAGATGTTGTGTGAGGCGTGAGGAACGGCCTTTTCCAGAACCCCCAGATGCCGGGCTGTGGCCCCCCCTTCACTCCCTCCTGCCCCTCCCGAGCAGCCTGCAGGACACAGGAGTCCTGGTCTTCCTCCCGTTCCATTTGGGCTGCAAGACCCCACACCCACGCAGGGCACTTCGGAGGGCAAGACTGGGTTCTCCAGCAACTTCCGCCTCCTCGCTGAGCCCCGCTTCCCTCACGGTGAGACGGGGGCTGGGGGCTCTCACAGCGACACTGTGAGGAGCAGAGATAACGCAGACGAGGCACCGAACAGACTGACAGACACAGAGGACAGACACTCGAAACAAGGACATGCCCGCCATTGTCACTAATGTCATTAATTTGGTATTATCCTTATTCTTATTTTCAGAGGGATGCTGCAAATATTTAAGAAGAGAAATAAACAGAACCACATAAAAGGCGAAGAGGGAAGATGGCACAGTCGGTGCACTGAAATCATAGCTTTTATTGCTATTATAGTCTTTCTCCTTTGCATTGACATCACCCACAAAGATGGCTAGCGTCCCCGGGCGCAGCTGGCGGCTCCTCCCACCCCTGGGCCTCGTGCCTGGGAGGGCCCCACACCTCACAAACACTGAAAGTCTGTTTTTGTTGTCCCCACGTGCAGCAGATGGAGGAGTTTGATGTCCTACCTGCAGTCCCTCCCTCCCACAAGTCCTCATCTCCCTGTGACCTGCTCTCCAGGGGACACGAGGGGAGGCACATGCCACTCAAAGTCTGGCCCACGTGCACAGTCATCTGCACCCATGGCCCAGCTTGCAGGCGGTCCCCAGGGTGGCACCCACCCACCCCAGTCCCTGGGGAGAGAAGCCCTGGGCAGGTGCCCCTGGGCTGGGTGACCCGGGCAGGCAGCTGTCTGCCACAGGTTTGGGCCTTTTCACTGCGAAGCTCGTCTAGAAGATCCAATAATTCTACTTTCCACCCCCGCGCTCCCCTCACTGGCCCTTTAAAGTGAGGATTTGATGCCCTCGGCCATCTCAACCAAACATCTCCTCTTGCCTTTACGGCAGGATTTCCGAGTTTCCAAACTGCCACTCAGTGTGACTTCGCAAGCTCTCCAGTGTCGGGGACGGCGGCGTCTCTAAAGATGGTCCCGAGAGCGCTTGACCCCTCGGGAGAGCTCCTGACCCAGAGGAATAGGTTTCACTCAACTGCTTCCCCGGGCCAGGACTCACGCTAAGGGCTTTATACACATCACCTGATTTAATTCCCTCGAAGAGGAGTGTAGAGTTATCAGCCTCCACTTCTAGATGCGAAACTACAGCGTTGCAGTCAAGTGACTGCCCGGAGGTCACTCGACCCCTCGGTGGCAGTCAGCTTTCCAAGCCAGCCGCCTCCCTCAGCACCAGGCCTGCCCTTCAGCCTGTCCCCTGCTGCCGCAGGCTAGGGAGTGCCGTGCAAGACGTGTGGAATAAGAGCCAAGCGCAGACGTCCTATGAGGAATTGATACGCGGGCGCCGGCTGGACACAGCTTCTGAGCTCACCGCCCGGACCCCGTTCTCCTTGTGAGCCTGGGCTGTGCTGGGCCAGACTAACGTCTTCGTGCTTGGCCCAGTCCTGCCTCCGCCGGCACAGCCACAGCGGCCCTGTGCCTCACCACTGCGCCCACCCTGGCAGTGCAGACCTACTGCTGCCCCCCAGCATGGCCGGGCACTCTGAGAAGCCACCACACCCTCGACCCAGTCCTGCTGGCTCCTCTCTGTCCAGTCCGGGAGCTCCCACGAGATGACACGACACGCCCGGCCTCACCTCCAGCCCTCTGCTGCCCAGTGCCCCGTGTAGAGAGGTTCAACTTTTACCTCCTTCAATTCAGACAACCTCAAAGATAGCCTAAGAAATGCCACCGATGACAATGAACCGTCTCCCAGTTATGAATGTGGAACAGACAGGAGGTGGCATTCCACTGCTGCTTACACTCAGCCGTATTTAAAAATGATTCATATCCAAAAAGCAATTGAACTTGTCCCTACTTTTGTCTTATTAACACTGGAGGGGCTAAAACTATGCTCAGAAGGGGGACAACACGGGAATCAGGGCTGGCCCGCGCACAGAACTAACGAGACTTGGTCTGCCCCTTGTCATCCTTTTGAGCTTGTATTCCCTGAACTTGAACCCAACTTTGGGGCTTCCATGGCTGTGGTCTGATTTTTGCTCCCTTCTCCTTTCAGACCCCTCCTAGGGCGAGTCAGAACCGCTTCCACTCTCGGCTTCCTAGCAACGACAGGAGAGAGACCCGGGAGGCAGGCAGGCGGCTCTGGCGTCCACCTCTGCAGGGCCTGCGCATCGCCCACCAGGCCTGGGAGCCCCAGAGGGTGGCTGGAAGCAGGGTCTGTCTTGTCGCCGTCACACCTCCCGCCCAGTGCAGGTGGGTCGTGCAGCGCTGAGCAGACCAAGCAGCCTTATTAAAAAACAACCATGCAATATATATAACCTGAACTTTTGTACCCCGATAATAAGCTGAAATTAAAAATCAAATAAATAAATAAGTAAATAAATAAAGTAAAATAAAGGTGAAATAAAGATATTTCCAGGAAAAGAAAAAAAAAAAAAAACCAAGAAAAGTATTCCAGAAATAAAAGCATCTTGGTCTTCCATGAAGTCACGCCAAGAAAAGGGAGCACAAAGCAGCACGGAGGAAGATGCCTGGGCCCTGCTCTCGGGGCCGCAGGCCCAGCGCACGCCCCGTGGGAATCACCCGCACAGCGGCTGGGAGCAGGGTGGAGGCCGATGCGCCACCAGCTGAAAGACCCTGTCTGATTCCCCGTTTCTCAGGGTCACCCTCCTTCTGATCTGACACTGCCTTCCCCTCCCTGACGTCTCGCAGAGCAGGGAACTTGGCAGTCCGGGTCCCTCACCACACATCATGCAGATGCAGGTGCAAGCTCTGCTCTCCAGCCTGGGCGTTGTTTACAAATGACGAGAGAGAGAGAGAAAGAGAGAGAGAGAGAGAGAGAGAGAGAGAGAGAACGCCCCACTCCATTGCCTCCCCTGCTTGGCACTGCCAGGAGCGGCGTAGCTGACTCACACCACTTGAATAATTGCCTTTTAATGGCACCATTTTCTTCACTTGTAAAACCAGGCTCTGTGATTCCTGACTCAGAGGCATCTGCCACTGCGGGCACGTGAGCGTCACCCTGGGCCGCAGGCCACGGAACCCTTGCTGTCAGTCTCACTCGCACGTGGCGGGCCGGCCTGATGACATCTGAAAAGGGCAGCTTGCAGGCAGCCTCCGTGGACGGGCACGTGTGCCTGGTTCCTTGCTGTTCCTGCCCCCTCTGGTCCTTTGTCTGAGTCACAGGCTCCGGGTGGCGGAAGCGTCCAGCCCACCCAAGGCTTCAGACTTACAGTGTAATTCTACACGAATCCCTCAGACTTTCCGTTTCTCACCACATGGCTTCTGCCCAAGTCCAGGGCATTCGACAGCTTTGCTTGGATTCCGCTTTTGTTCATCACACAGATCTTTACTGAGCATTTACTATGTGTCTCGTGTTGCTCTAAGCATCGGTTCGCAGCAATGACCAAAGCTCTGACCTCATGGAAAAGGGTCACATACTGGGATGCTGCATGCACCATTCTGCACAAACACAGGCCGCCTTCCTGCCTCCTTCTACACATCAATAAAATATTCCCTGCAGCTGGAAGACAACAGCTCTGGCCTGCCCATGTGCCATTCATTCTAGGATGTCTGCCTGCCCTGCGGGTCCTTACTAAGCTGTCGGTCCTGCCCCTTGGCTTCCACCCAGCAGTAAGTCTGGATGCGTGATGGAGCGCGCTGCCAGGGGAAGCCCCTTTGCTTTTGCAGGACACTAATGGATAAACTCCGGCGCCTTCACCAATCACGGTGGGTCCAAAGCATCTGCTTTCTCTTTCCGCACTATCCGAGGGGTGACGGGGGTGGGGGCTGGTGAGTGTGGATTTGCAATGAGTTTACCCACATCACAGGGCAAAAGGCAGAGGCAGAGAGAAAAAAGAGCGCTAGCCCACAAAGCAAAGGAGAGGGGAGGAGAGGAGAGGGGGAGTGAAACACGCTCCCTGAGCTGCACCCAGGCAGAAAAGCCACTCACGGTTTAAAGACCCGGCTCGCACCCGCCCCCACTCAAAGCAGGAAAGCCCTGGGGGTTCTACAACACCTTGGCTACCTGAGTAACGCAGGTGCATGCTCAAGACAGGCGGGTTTTCTTAACAAGCTGAAAGACTCTGAGACCCTTCTTTAGAATGGTGGGGACAAGCCTTCAGAATAGTTTATAAATAAGTGCTCCATTACTGGGACTTGTTTACAAGACTTATCCTCACGGCATCGCCCCTACCGAACAAGACAGATTGAGGACAGACTGAAACGTGGCTACCACATGTGGAGCCTGGGGAAGCACAGTTCTGCACCTGTACCCAACGGCAGAGGAAGGCGCAGATGAGACAGACCAAGCTGCTGCAGGGAAAACTATTATTTTTATTCGAATCCACACTCTGCGGCTGCCGCTCGGGCTGTCAGTCAGCCGCAGACGTTTCCAGCTCTTTCTCTACCGCGCAAACTAACTTGGCTCAGCTTCTCCGAGGAATTCCAACTGTTTGGTCCCGATTTGTCTCCTGACCTTCCTGTAATTGGTGAAATTGTAGAGTCCATGTAAAAGTGTCTGTAGCAGCCAAGAAGGGAGGTACAGGAATTAAAATGTTGCAAAGACAACGGGAGGGACTCACTACCTTTCCATTCCCTGGCAAATGCCTGCCCGAAGCCTTTCCCTTCCATGAAATCTTTCAATTGTAACTTCCTTTCAGATCTGAGACTTGGTTTGAGATCTTTTGACACCTCCTGCTTTGGAATGCAGCAAGCAGTAGTGAAAATAAAGATCGCTTAGGGCATTCGGCCCCCGGGGGAAGCTAAGCCCACAAAGGTTACTGTGCGTTTTCCACTCACCAATAAACAACAGGAGGATTGATGAAAATTAAAATATCTGGCAATATGCAGTGTTAGGGAAGGTGTGGACATGTAGGATCGTCTGCACATTTTTGACAGGAAGATCAGTTGAAAGTTAAGCATTATCTCATCAAGCTGAACACCCAGCAACTGCACCCCTCGCTGGCAGGCAAGGAACGCTCTCCCTCGATACAAAGCGTGTAAAGGCTGCACAATACAAGGCAGGCAAAGCATGATGATAGTAGCATTGTTCAGGCAGCAAGACTGCAACCAGCCCAAAAGCGCATCTGAAGGAGGATGGATGAATAAACCACGCAATGGTCACAGCGTGAATACAGCCACTCTCATGCCAGCTCACGGAAAAGCCCAGAGATCACATATATGAGAGCCTTTTTATAAAGCAAGAACCACTAAAAGAAAAATATATACATCTTGTGGATACATGTGGATTAGATACAACTCTAAAACATGTTTGGCAAAAAATTAGGACAAGATTCAGGACAATGACTAGCTCAGGTGGGGGAGGCAGAGGGCAGGATGAAAGGGAACCGCATGGCCAGGGTAAGGTGTTGCCAGATGGTAGCTCTGCTGTGGGGGATGCCGTGCAGGTGCTCACTCTGCCAGGGAGGTGGGACTGATGACAGCAACAGTTAGATGACGGATAGATACATAAATACAGACGTGCATAGATACATAGGTACATAAGTAGATACACAGACATATAGACAGATACATCGATAGATACATACATGCACACGTAGATATAGACAGACAGAATGGGTGGGTAGATAGGTAGATATAATAGGTAGACAGACATCATGTATGCACTAATGATGGGAGACGATTTTCTAGAAATGAATCCTCTATACTCTCTGTGACAGAAACATAGTTTCTTATTTTCTTTCCCCTGGCCACAAAAGGTCAGACTGAATTTCTCAGCCTCCCCTGCAGTCAGTGATCCAGGTAACTGAGTTCCGGCCACTGTGCAAAAGTGATGTTCACACTTCCAGGCCTGGCCCTTAAGAACCCGCTGCAGGGTCCCACCTCCCTCCCCGCTGCAGGCCGGGGCCTGCTGCCCTGTCAGCCTTGGCCGCCACACGGTGCAGGCAGAGTCTCTGAAGGCCTCGGTTCCTGGATGACTGCGTGGAGTGGAGCCCCACGCCCCAGCTCCTGGCGCCCACTGGGCTATATGTGACTGAGGAATAAACTTCTATGGTACCCACTAAGCCACCCCGGTCGCAGGGTGCATCCGGCATTACCTTAACTAACTGGACTCGAACCTGAGTGACCTGACGTGGCTGGGAAAAGTTACAGAGAAGGAGACTCGTTACCTAGTTAAACGCCCCCCCAGGCTTTGCCGGGAGCACTGGAACAAGCCAGGGGCCTCCAAGGGTCTTGAACTCCAGGAATCAGATGCTTCTCTTGTCTCTGTGGCTCAGTGCTCGGGGTCACGGCACTGCCCGGGCAGACCTCACTGAGCATGCTCGTCAGGGCAGTGCCAGTCCACTCCTCGCTGCGACAGAAAGGGGGTTCCAGGGTCTACAGTCGAGCAGTTTAAGAGAAAGCGCAGCATCGCCTTAGGGCGAGGCCTGTGTCCTCATCCACACACCCGCGTGCTCTGACCAGGAGGACACGCACACACCGGTGGCACCTCCAGGAAGGCTGCTGTCTTCCTCTCTGGTTTGGAACAGACCCATGCTCCCCACCCCGGCACGCTGGCGCTGGTGGCTCGTGAAATCTGCTTTGCCATCTTGTGAGGGGCAAAGTGAGCAGATGGTCATGACCACTGGGACGCGAGGTGATGAGCAAGTGCCTCACAGCGGATGCCTGGGTCTTGTCACCTCGCCAGAAATGACAGCTTGGCTGTCTGGCCGCAGCCCTGATGTTGGGGAGGAAGCGCACATCTTGCCACTGCGGTTCTTAGTGTCGTCACACCTGCAAATTCTCCTCCCAGATCAACCCCTCGTAGCTTTTGAGCTGAGGTGAGCAGCAGTTGGGCAGTTTCCAGGAAATGAGACCGTGTTTTGATAGACCCATCCCCTGGCTGAGCACCTCCTGGCTTTGGGGACAGCGGACACATCCCTGTGGGCTGGGTGAAGCCCTTCTGGTGCACTTGTCACTCTCCCCGTCAGCTCTGCTCAAGCCTGGCCGTGCCTCCCCTGTCCTGCCCACCCGCCACGCCAGGATGACCTCAGTCAGTGCCACCAGCCCTGCCTCCCTCCTGCCACCCCCACTGCCTGCAGGGAGGGGGGAGGAGCTTCTCCGTGGGGGAAAGACCGGTGTCACAGAAGAGCTGCAAAGAAGCAGGGGACACGAACCCTGGGAGACAGTGGAGGAGGGCGTGGAAGGTGAGGAGGTCAAAGGTGAGGGCAGGAGATGCAGGCAACTGGGACGGGGCAGGACAAAGAGAATGCGGTGCTGTCCTGCGATGGAGACAGGGATAAAGGAAGTCACAATGCTCTCAAGGGCCTGAGGGATCAACTAACCTAACCTTTCCACAAAGACACAGGAAGATTATGAAATGTGCTCAAATCGGCCCAGGAAATAACAGGCAAAATGGGGATACTGCCCAAGTGACATTCTTTCCCTGCCTAGCACAGAATATTTACTGTCCTCCTTCCAGGAATCACCTTGGGCAGTGGAGAAACCCAACCCAGCCTTTTTTAAGCTTTGGGGACACAAGTCCTCTGCGAGTCTGACCAGCAGGCGCCGGGAGGCCCCACCCAGGTGTGCTTGCAGGTCGCCGGGAGGCGGCAGGAGGGAAGGTGGAGCAGCAGGCGGCTGCACTGGGGGGCGCCTCTCCTCCCCGGCCACCCCTCGGGCTGGAACAGCAAAGCCCAGGGATCTGTGACGTGCGAAGATGGCAGGTCAGAGTGGGAAGTAAATTCAAGTTCCAATTCCATTTCAGACAGAGCACTGGCAATGCAATTCCTCTTCCTCAACAACCAAAACTGGGAGGCTGTCCTCCAAATCAGTGGGCTGTGAGCTGCTCACTGGGAGCGGCTGACCCTCGTTACCATAAGTGCTCGGGGACACGTGCTGGTGGACAGGGGGGTGCCCGGCCGAGGCGCCCTTTCGGGGGGGGGAGGGCGGTTGGCATTCAGCCTCCAGCAGCTGCCCCTTCTGGGAGGGCCGGGCTGCAGAGAGCTCCTCCCAGGGTGGCCCACAGCCACTGACTGAGAACTGCAAAGGTGACAAAGCCCAGCCACTGCAGCTCAACACGGGACAACCCACCAGGCCATTTCGCTCCAGAGCTGCCCGCGGGGCTGGCGGAGGATGCTGCGCCTGCACTGAGCCCTGCGCCCAATCCCGCTCCTGTTGCCCGGCCAGGGCCGCCCTGCTAAGCACCCGGACCGAGGGCCCTACAGTCTGTGCCCTGCAAGCCCGCACCATGGCAGCTTTTCTCCCACGAAGCAGACCCCCTGGGGAGCCTCACTGCGGCCCTCGGCTTGCTAGAAATCGGCGGTGTGCTAAACCCACTGGTCAGAGACTGGGTCAATTCTCGACGCCCCACAACTCCTCCAGGAGTCCCTAAGCTTTCATGCAGAGCAACATTTATGCAGCACAGGGCAAAGAACCCCAGCGGGTGATGCCGGGTTCGTGGCCGCTGAGTAACACGCAACACGGAGAGCCGCTGGTGCTGCCTCCCAGGTCTCATGCTCTGGATCCGTCCCCAGTGTGGTTACAGTTACTATAGCACCATCTGACTTGAACCGATGATTCTGTGTTCCGTAATGTCAGATAAGTCATGTTTCAGTCACACTTCCTACCCGCTGCTAAAAATACTGCTTCCTCCCACGCAGCTATTCCTAATGAGATATTTCAAGCCACCTGTCACCTGGGGGAGCTCCGCAGCCGATTGTCTACGGAGCCCTCAGAACGGAGCCTGTGTACAGTCGAACCCAGTGGCTGCTGGTGTCTGGAGCAGGAAGAGCAGCGACATCGCAGGCTACTTTACTCCACAGGAAGGGTGTCCCTTGGAGACGTCACTTGGTCTGCAGTCAGCTCAACCCCAGGGCGAAACTTGGCACAGTCCAACGTGTTTCTGCAATGAACACACCAGAGGAGGTGGCCCCAGTGCCCGGGGGTCCCCAGCACCTCAGCTGCTCCTCAGTTCCAGGTGGGAGCCGGCCTGGAACCCGAGCAGCTGCGAACTCCCTTGAACGGCACGCACTGGGGACCAGGCAGGGCCTCCTGGCCGACGGCACCCCCAGCCAGCTCCAGTCATCCCAGGGGCTTGCCCCACGGCCACCGACAATGGCCTGCCCTCCCTGCCCTCCAAGTCTTGTTAAATGCAAGACCGTGTCTTCTCCTCATCACCCAGCTAATCCACACGCTGGGCACTGCCTCCCTGGGACACCCGGCTCCTTGCACCCTCATTGGGGCAAGGCCCCTTCCTGGCACCCCATGTGCCCTGCAGGTGCTTGCCTGCCACGCCCGGCCTCCCGCCTGCCTCCCCCGTGGGCTGTGAGCCCCTCAGAGGCGGGAACCTTCTCTCCTGTCTGTGCTCAGTACCTGGTACCATCTAAGCACTTCAGCTGAACCATAATAATAATAACAACAATACAATAAAATGCATGGGAATGCGATACTAAAAATAAAACGCACTGGCATGGTCAATTGTGTCTAAATAGAACCTTCTGTTTGGAATCTTCTCTGAGAATTGTTTAACACATTCACTGCCACACTAGAAAAAAAAGTTTTCCTTCAGGCCACAGTGTTTTATTATGAAAATAGAATAAGAACTTTGAAAGCAAAATGATCCTTTCTAATTTAACGAAAAATTTATTGCTTATTGTTTTCTGTGCGTGAGTTATATGCAATTAAATTGTCAATATTAATTGTAACAATAAGAACATCAACAAGTAAGATTTTCAAGAACAAACTGCAGGCCCCAGGCTCAAAATTAGCATGAGTTAAATACAACTCACATGGCAGTTAATGTGTTAAAAACAGCCCAGAGGGTGGTCCTAAAGAGAACAGCTCCAGGGGCACATCCAGAGCCATCTCTGGCTGTCCTGGGCGGGGCCCTGTGCAGCAAGGCCGGCAGCTCGTGCTGTGCAGAGTCGTGGCCACAGCCAATGCAGCCAGCACCCACTCCCTAGTTAGGAAAGAACATCTGGGATCAGGAACAGGTCTGGTCAGTATTAGGTCCTCCCTCCCCCACCACAAGGCCTCCCTCGCACTGGGCCTTAGCTGGACCTGGAGGTGACACTAAGGAAACAAGCACATGTGGTTCCTGGGGACAGCAGTGGCCACAGCATCCCAGAGGGACCAAGCAAGCTGAGCAACTCTCCCTCTTCCCAGCCAGCACACCTGTGCTCTCCGCCCCACCACCCCAGGGCTTATTTAGCCTTATCCACTGTTCCAACCACGTCTGTGGCACCGGGAATGTGCTACTAGATATTCAGTGTCATAGTCAATGTTTCAGCGTTTACTGACTGCATGGGTTGAATGTGTCTCTCAAAAAAAAAAAAAAAGTTGAACCCTACCCCCCAGGACTTGTGGATGTGACCTTATTTGAAAACAGGGTCTTTGCAGATGTGATGAAGTTAAGATGAGGTCACACTGGATGAGGCCAGGCCCTAGTCCCACACCGGTATCCTTACAAGAGGAGGAAAATTTGAGCACCGATACAGGGGGGAGAAGGCCGGGTGAGGACAGAAGTGAGACTGGAGTGACCCATCGGTGAGTCAAAGAACACCAAGGTTTGCCCACAGCCACCAGCAGCGAAAAACAAGGAAAGATGCTCCCCGAGAGCCTTCAGAGAGAGCACAGTCCTGCCGACACCTTGGACTGCAGCCGTCCGAAGTGCTAGACGACACATCTATGTGCGTGAAGCCACCCGGTATGCGATGCTTTGTTACAGTGGCTCTAGGAAACTCACACTCGCCGTCATTTTTCGCCACGTTCTAGAGTCTCCCGTAGCGATTTTATAGAACCCTCACAGCAGCCCTGGGAGGTGGCTCTAGTACGAGTCAGTGTAAGGTCCTAACTCAGTTCTGCGTGGTTCCCAGCCCATCTCCTGACTCTAATCCAGTGGTCTTTCCAGAGCTTTGAAATCAAACTGTGTTTCGCATCTGCTTTAAGGGTCTTCTAGTCCATATTAAAACATTCCTGTTATCTTACTTTCTTCCCACTTTCTGAAAGGGGAAAGAGTCCGTGGCTCTCACAGAGTCTGGATCTCGCGGTCAGAGAGGCAAAGGCAGGCGCAGCCGCAGCCTCCTTGGCCTTGCCCCAGACCCTGCCTGGTGACTGTGCTTGATTCGAGGGTCCAGAGAAAGTGTTCACAAGCCGTCCTCACCTGCCAGGGTCATCAAGTGAGTCCCTCAGACACTTCTGATCACTCAGTGCCACTGTCAGTCACTGCAGGAAGAAGGTGGTAATTACAGAACTCTGATCTGGCTGGTCCTCGGCTGGTCTTTAGTCAATCAGAGTCCTACGGGATGTTATAAAATACAGTTTTTAAAAGATTCCTCCAAAGCATGTGTAGCCCTGAAATTTGGGCCCTCAGCAGAAAGGCAAGGCCAGGACACAAGCTGGGTTTCCTTCTACCCTTCCCTTCCGAGTGGAGCAGAATGGGCTCCAAGTCTCTCCTTGCTAGAACCCTGATTAGCAACAAGAACCAGACCCCTCATTCCAGCACCCTTCCTGGGGGTGAGCTCTC
Organism: Lemur catta; assembly: GCF_020740605.2. Lineage (NCBI taxonomy): Eukaryota > Metazoa > Chordata > Mammalia > Primates > Lemuridae > Lemur > Lemur catta. The sequence continues at coordinate 6,522,039 of NC_059149.1, read as the reverse complement.
CACTCACTGCTCAACCCACAGCCCCATGGCAAGGGTCTCAAACGGACAACTGACCAAGCACGGGCTGGATCAGAGAACTGGCAGGATCTCCGGGCCCCTGAGTACAACTCACTCCAAGGTGGCATTAGTATGCTGGAAGATAGGATAGAACCAGAAGGAGCTGAGGAAGAGACCAAAGTTCCAGCAAGCCCTGTGTCCAGGCTCTTAGCACCTGCCCAGGCTTCAACACCCACAGTGGTTACTCCCCAGAAGTGCATCATTTACTCAACAGCATCCGGCTCTGCGTGCTCAAAGATCACACATGAAATTGCTCCTTGCCTGCTTTCTGTGGAATTTGTAGCTGCAAGTCACCAACACATCCTGGTGGCACAGGACCACCTCGAGGACTCTCAGTGGGCTGGGTGTGGTGGCTCATGTCTATATAATCCTAGCACTTCTGGAGGCTGAGGCAGGAAGATCACTTGAGGCCAGGAGTTTGAGGTTGCAGTGAGCTATGATTACGCCACTGCACTCTAGTCTGGGCAACAGAGTGAAACTGTCTCAAAAAAAAAAAAAAAGAAAGAAAGAAAGAAAAAGAAAAAAAAACTATCAATAAAGTGACAATTGGTTGAATGTGTTTGATGTCAACTTTGATTTTTGGTGGGTTGGGCAATTTAAGGCGTGATTGGAAAATAAATCCAGCAGGAAATTGTACTAATATTTAAATTTGCCCCTTACTTTTTCCCATTTTATAAAACATATAACTGGAAATGGTGCAATTCAGCAAAAATCCAACTAATTGACACTTAGCTGCTCCTTCAGTCCAGTCTGGGGGACTCTGGAAAATGCCCAACATTCCACCAGCAAATCTAACAATTGAAGAGTAGTGGGAAAAGATATTATTTGTTTGTTTTTAAAGGAGTTAAATGAAGTAATAGTTTACCTTGTGTGATGGCTACTTTTATGTGTCACTTGACTGGGCTATGGGCTGCCCAGAGAGCCGGGAAGACATTATTTCTCGGTGAGTCAGTGGGGTGTCTGCAGAAGAGATTAGCTCCGGAATCGGCAGACTGGGCAGAGATCACCCTCACCAATATGGTGGCCATCAACCAACCTGCTGATAGGGCTAGGACAGAAGAAAAAGCCAGAGGAAGGATGGATTTGCTCTTTCTCTCCTTGCACCGGAACATCCGTCTTCTCCTGCCCTGGGGTTGGTGCTCCTGGCTCTCGGGCTCAGGCTGAGCCACTGCTGGCTTTTGTGTGTCTCCAGCAGCCCCCACAGTCACATGAGCCATCCTCTCCTTGTATATGTGTATGTGTGTGTGCATACCTCCACATACATGTTCTGTGTCTCTGGAGAAGCCTGGCATTAGCAATGATGCTGTCTGGCTTTCCAAAGTGACCCACATGACATCATCACACTTTCAAACTCACCTGGAGTCATAAAAGTAGCCCTAGCTCACATCTGACAGATGGGGAAACTGAGGACTGGAGAAAATAAGTGACTTGCCTAATGTCACATGGTCTGTGGTGGGTCAGGGTAGGAACCTGGGCACCTGTAGCATTGGTGTGAGCGGAAATAGCAAAGTTCTTCCAGGAAGGAGGGTCCACTGGGGGCCTCGCTGCCACAGACTGGGCATGCTCATGCACTCGTGCATCAGCAAGACACTGAACACGCTTCTCCATCGGGAGATTTGGTCCCCCTTAATGTGATTGCAGGTGCGGAGTGCGTCCCTGAGCAGAATATCAATCACCAATAAATACCGCGTCTATGGCCCTTACAGCCTCGCCTTTCAATTAGCTAAGTTCCCCCATTTCCGTGTGACTTGATCTTCTCCTGAAAGAAGTGTGTGGACGCCCTGGCTCTGTTCCCAGATCAATACAGCCAAATAGCTCCAGAAAGAAAATTCTAAGCATCTTTTTCTTCATTATTATTTGCAAAAGCTTTGCTTCTCTAGAGAAAATACTCTCATTTCAAGATTTGACACTCTGTTGATTGCCCACAGAAGAGGACAAAAAGTTAAAAGTTATTAATGGGTATCTCCAGGCAATTAGAAACACGCTGCCCTCAGGTTTCTGGTCCTCCCTCCCAGATGCTGCGTGCCAGTTGACAATATTTCTGCTTCTGAAAGAGAACGCAGCCTTGCTACAGCTGGTGAAATGGTCTATCAGCCAGCAGGCTGTGGGCACCTCCTGAAAAAAAGGAGCGGCGTCCTGTAATTTGACTACAGGAAGGACAGTTGCTTATGCTCAGGCAAGATAGTCCTGACACAGTGAGATCCCCAAGAGACCACTAGGAGAACATGTTGAAAACCTGTGTTCACTGTCCCGAGGAATCGCAAGAAGCCTGTTATGAAATGTTTCAACCTCAAAAGTGAAGTACACTTGCTAGTTTAAAAAACAAAACCATAGAGGTTGTACTAGTTTGCAGTCCCACCAACAGTGTATAAGCATCCCTTTCTTTCTGCATCCACACCAGCATCTATTGTTTTGGGATTTTTTTTTTCTTTTTTTTTTTTTTTTTTTGAGACAGAGTCTCGCTTTGTTGCCCGGGCTAGAGTGAGTACCGTGGCGTCAGCCTAGCTCACAGCAACCTCAAACTCCTGGGCTTAAACGATCCTACTGCCTCAGCCTCCCCAGTAGCTGGGACTACAGGCATGCACCACCATGCCCGGCTATTTTTTCTATATATATTTTTTAGTTGGCCAGATAATTTCTTTCTATTTTTTTTTAGTAGAGACGGGGTCTCGCTCTTGCTTAGGCTGGCCTCGAACTCCTGACCTCGAGCGATCCACCCGCCTCGGCCTCCCAGAGTGCTAGGATTACAGGCGTGAGCCACTGCGCCTGGCCTGTTTTGGGATTTTTTAATAACAGTCATTCTGACTGGGATAAGGTGATATCTCACTGTGGTTCTGATTTGCATTTCTCTGATGATTAGTGATCTTGAGCATTTTTTCACATGTTTATTGGCCATGTGTCTATCTTCTTTTGAGAAGCTTCTGTTCATGTCTTTTGCCCACTTTTTAATTGAGTTGTTTGTTTTTCTCTTGCTGATTTGCTTGAGTTCTTTGTAGATTCTGGTTATTAGTCCTTTATCAGATGTATAGCTTGCGAATATTTTCTCCCATTCTGTAGGTTGTCTGTCTGCTCTGTTAATTATTTCCTCGGCTGTGCAGAAGCTTTTTAATTTAATAAAGTCTCTGATTTATTTTTGTTGTTGCTGTGATTGCCATTAGGATCCCCTTAAAGAACTAAAAGTAGACCTACCATTTGACCCAGCAATCCCACTACTGGGTATTTACCCAAAGGAAAAGAAATCATTTTATCAAAAAGATACCTGTACTTGAATATTTATTGCAGCACAATTCACAACTGCAAAGATGTGGAATCAACCCAAATGCCCATCAATTCATGAGTGGATTAACACAATGTGATATATACTTAGCCATGAAGAAGGATGATTTAATGCCTTTTGCAACAATTTAGATGGAACTGGAGACCATTAGCCTAAGTGAAGTATCTAAAGAATGGAAAAACAAACACCACATGTACTCGCTATTAAATTGGAACTAACTGATGAGCACACACGTGCACGTGGGGAAGTAAATCTCAATGCAAATCAAGCAGGGGGGAGGGGAGAGGAGGGGCTGGGTGAAAACCCACCTAACGGGTACAGCGAAAACTATCTGGGTGACAGGCACACTTAAAACCCTGACTCAAGCATAAAAGCAATTCATGGAACCAAAAGTATTTGTACCCCCATAATACTTTGAAATTTTAAAACAACAACAACAAAGAACTAAGGATGAAGGGGGCAGGGAGGGTGAGAATGTATTTAACTAGGATACAGCCAAGCATCTATTAGGACCAGCCCCAACAAGGGCCAGAAGAACGAGCCAACTGGCAGATGGGCTCCAAGCAGGAAGGAAGCTGGTCTTCTCCTAGTCTGTGAATCCAGGAATTTGGAGGCTTGGACTTTAGCCTCTTTCAAGCCCCAGAGAGAACAACTCCACAGCAGTGTCCTGAGGCATTCGGAGAGCGAGCTGCACGATCTGTCAGAGTGTCACTGAACAGTCTGCAGACTCGCCGGCCCTAGCTGAGGCCGAGGAGATGGCAACTGTTTGAGAGCGTTCTTCCAAATAAGCCCCTGGACAGCACTCGTTGTTTTTCTTTTCTTGTAACTTTGTACATATTTCTCCCACCCTGATGCATTCCACCACTGCCCTACCTTCCCACTCAACCCAATCCTCCTGTTTCCGTAAGTCCTTCTTGGCCACACAAGGAGAACAAAGTCCTGGAGCTGAGGTCCGGGACAGTGTGGAGCTGGTCCACAGGGCGAGAGGGTGCCCCGAGCAAGGCTGCAGCCACCTCTGAGCTGCCTGGCTGTAGAGTCCATAATTAAAGTCACTGGTTGGTTCATCACCTCCTTGATGTGCAGTAATTAAAACCGCTGCCCTGTTTGCTTTTCATTTCCCTTGATAAATGGGAAAACCGTTAAGGAGCCAAAGCAGCGTTGCTCTGCCTCACTCTCCCTCGACTCCCCGTTTCCAGGAGTTTCTGCTTCTCTCTGGGTCGGGACTGAGTCAGAATCGCAGGAGCAGGGCCAGGCGCCACACGAGAGGGACAGACCCACATGGCCACGGGGAAAGTGCTTGAGGAAGACTCGCGGGGACAGCGGGCTCTCTCCACCCCACCGTTCAAAGGCAGAAGGGGCCCAGGCAGGTCTTCATTTTGTAGGGAAAACTAAAAGTGTAAGTTCAGGCCATTCTGTTTGGCTACTAAGCACACCCCTTTCCCCTTCGTAAGCCCTTCTGAAAAAGAAGTGGGGACAACCCAGTCACACTGCAGGAACCAGGCTCTCTAAGCGTCAGCCTCTTCCGCTGTAAAATGGGTAGAGTCATCTTTGCTCTACTAAGTGCTATGGGAATTAAACAACATGCCACTGCCCATGCGAATGAACGCTCCTCAAACCACAGCACTCTGCATGGTGTCAGAAAGTCGCATGCACTATTCTTGCCTCTTTGCAACTCACAGTGAAAAAGCAGAGAGTTTGGCTGGTTCCCAAAGCAACTTAGCCTCTCTAGGTAAAGCAAGGGCACTGAGAAGGACAGGGAAGGAGAGGACGTGGAGGGTAAAGGGCGTTGCTAGGAAATTTCCACTCCTCCCTCTGCAGTGCATGAGGTGCTCACTAAGGTGCCCCTTTAGGTCTAAGGCAGCCAGCAGCCTTGCATACTGCAAACCTCTTTCCCAAGAGCTCCGCTCCACTGGCAACTGCAAGAAAATGTCCTTCCCTGATAACTTACATGTTCCCTATAATTGGGTTGCAAGGGAAGTGAAGGCACCTGCAGAGGTGACTTCCATCCCAGGAGTCTCCCCTGGCCTCACCTCTGCGTGGCACTGAAGTCCATGCACCAGGTGCAGGCCAACCCTGCTTAGATCCAGCCCTGCAGGGCTCCAACGACAAAACCTCAGGTCAGCCCTTCCTGGCCTCCAGGGAGTGCTAACCTACCATGAGTATGTGAAATCATTTTGAAAGCACACATGATGTGGCCTCTAATTTTAAGTCTGACTTTTCCTCAGACCCACAGGGACCAGGCAGCTTTCTGGCAGTGGGTAATTTTAAAAATTAGGAGAGGTTTATGTGCTGGAACTCCAGATTTAGTTTCCCTTCTATCTGCTTCCCCCTGCCCTTAGCTGTCCTGGGAAAAAGGATGTTAATAAGCCAAATAGAGGAAAATGAAATCCAAGAGACTACAGGAATGAGGAGAAGGGCTTCAGACGGTAGAAGTAACTCTGGGAGGGCAATGATTCTGCCTGGGCAACACTGGGTCCTAAGAAGGAGCACAGCCCTGCAGGTGACATGGCTCCTCTGCGTGTACAGCACTTTCTGCTCTAAGATCCCAGACTCTGTGTCATGGCTGGTGTTCGTCACATCAGATTTTCTATCTGATTATTCCCAGAAACACAATAAAATGTTTGAATTAAGCCCCCCACCAACACTATCACCAAAAAAGATGGTGATCTGTTGTTTGGAAGAAACTGAACCTTTTGGAGAAAAGAGGGAGGTGACCCGGGCGTGAACCAGACAGCAATACACGATAGAGCCGAGGGTGGGGGAGGGAGTGGTACAATTTTTTGTCATTTCCTTCCTCAGTTCAAAAATCTCTTCTATGGTCCCTGGTCCCATAAAAACAAAGTGGGTACCGGTACCATTTCAGCCACCCGCACAGGACCAGCTTTGGACAGGGCTGGAGATTCAGCACCAAGGAGAGCTCTGAGGTCTTCCGCAGGTCACTGCCGTCTGTTCTGGCAGATGGCAAGTCGTGCCGGGAGGACAAGCTGCTGTCAGGCTGGAGGGACCAGACCGCGCTGGTATCACATGTCACCGGGTCAGGCCTGCACAGCTGCCTGGAGAGAGCCCGGGATCCCAGCCTGGAAATCTCGGTACAAGCCGGGGGCTCGAGGCCATGTGGGAGGAAGCTGCCAAGCCTCCTCCCTGGGTCTGCACTGGCCACGCTGGCCTCGGGCTCCTCTCCGCACATAGCTGCCCTGTCCCCACCATCTCGAACCCACACAAACACGGCCGGGCAGGCCACAGGAACAGTCTTCCCTTCTGCTTCTCTGAGTACTTTCATTATTTACTTGTAATATATTTATAAGTAATGACATTTTCTCCACCCACCTCTCTCCCACAGATACAGGAAGGAGGAGTAAGATAAAATGCTCTAAGCTTTCCCAACGGAAAGAGATAAAAGAGGTTATAGTTGTGTCTCTTGGGTCCCAAAATCTTGCAAAATGGTTCCCCAATCATGCCACCTCTTCCCTGAGAAATACACACATACCCTGACTCGCGATGCTCTCCTGTGCCTCAGCCAGCCCCACAGACCCGAAAACAAGGGTGGGAGGAGAAGATAATTGCCCCAGATGCCATCACTCACCCCGTCTCCTGTGCTTCTACAGCCCCAGGACGGGAAGGAAGGATCAATGTGATGTGTTGTCATCTGTGTGTGTCGCTCGTTCATGAGGATCGCCTTCAACATTGAGATTGGGGGTTTGCACAGAGTAGGTACTCGACCAATATCTGCTCAGTTAAACAGTAGCTGGATGTCTAAGGGGGCTCACACCGAACTTGAGAGTGCGACCGAACACCATTCAGCAAGTGCACTGCCCCAGTCCCCACCTCAGAGACGGCACAACTCACCAGCTGCCCTGGATGGAAACCCAAGATCCCCCCAACTGCTCTCTTTCTTCCCACTGGCATTCAATCTGGGAGCAAGAAATGCTGCCTCTACCTCTGCAGTCGATCCTGAGTCTGACAGCGTCTTCCCGTCGTCAGCAGCACACCTGGAGCCTGAGCCACCGTCCTCCCTCACCGTCCTCACTCACCCAACTGCCCTCCCTGCCTCCATCTGCCGCTCACAGTCATCCATTCCCAGCAAAGCCAGGCCACTCTGACCAGTCCGGCAGGTCCTGTTACGCCCCTGTTACAGCCTGGCAAAGCTTCCTGGTGATGAGAATAAACTGCAAAGCTTTCACCTGGCCGGTGAGCCATGCCCAGTCTGCACCCTGCCTGCCTCTCTAGCGCACCTCCCCGCTGCCCCTCACGCAGTGCCTTCCTGCCAGCTGCCCTGGTCTTCCCGCCATCGACTCCAAAGCATCCAGCTCGTGCCTGCAATGCTCGTGCAGCCACGCCCCCAACACGCACCGCCCGGCCCTCCCCTGCCGACATCAGTCTCTAACCTCTTTTCTCTGCTCTGCCACATGTGCTATACACAAACGATGCAATGCCTTTGTTCATGTTTATTGTCTAACTTCCCCCCAAAGAATTCCAGCTCTTTGGGGGAGATACTACATCTTTCTGTGAATGCCCACTGGTGCATAGTAGGTCCTCAGTAAACATTTGCCAGCTAACTAAATTAAGTGGCTCAATCTAGTGCTCTCTCCAATACCCAAGTTCTTCCTCACTGAACTTTAGTTTTGCACACTCATGTATATTTATAGAGCTCATGGAGGGGGAACAAAACTCCCCAGAGACATTATGTAAACCCTCACCTTTTAACTCTGCTTACAGTCTAGCAGCTTGCAAATATGAACATTCTCCTCTTACAGAATATTCTAGGTCAGCAGTTCTCAAACTTTTTCTTCTTAACGACCCTCTTTACACACTTAAAAATTGTTGAGATTCTAAAAGGGCTTTTGTTTATGTGTGGCATATCTATTAGTATTTACTGTGTTAAAAGTTAAAACTGGGAAATTTTTTAAATATTTATTAACTTATTTTAAAATAATAATAAACCATTACTTAACATATGTAATGTATTTATATGAAATTAACTATATTCTGAATGCAGTGGGTATCCTAGATTGGATCCTGGAACAGATAAATAACATGAATAGAAAAACTGATGAAATCCTAATAAAAGCCATAGCTTAGCTAATAGTTGTGTACTAATGTTAGTATCTTAGTCTTGACAAATATAACATGGTCATGCTGAGTAAAGGTATATAGAAACTCTTGGTACTATGTTTGCGACTTTTCTTTTTTAAAAAAAAAATTTAATTGTCACTTAATAAATGTACATATTTATGGGGTCCATACTGATGTTGTGATGCATATAACATACAGTGATCAGACGAGGGTGGTTATCATATGCATCTTCTCAGACATTTATCATTTCTTTGTGTTGGCAACATTCGATATCCTTCTAGCTATGTGAAACTATGTATGATTGTTAACTACAGTCATCCTGCAGTGCTATAGAACACTAGAACTTGTCCCTCCTACCTAGCTGTAATTTTGTATCCTCTAACAAATCTCTCCCTATCCCCTTTCCCCCTACCCTTCCCAGGCTCTAGTATCCTCTGTTCTACTTTTTACTTCTGTAAGATCAACTATTTTTAAGTTTCCTACAGCATTACTCTAAATGTAAAATTATTTTCAAAGGTTTATTTTAAAAGACTATGTATTTAGAAAAATTGTGAGAAGAATGGCTTTTTTTTACATTTTTGGAAGTCTCTTTTATGTCTGGCTTAATAGACAATAGTCGGATTTTCATATCTGCGTCTGTATTCAAACTGTTGTAATATGCTGTCTGGGTTGGAGTATGTGAAGAAAATCCAGCTTCACACAGATGTTTAGTCAGAAAAGGGAAGATTTAACAGCCTTATCAGATAATTATGGATGTTTTTTCTTTGCTACTTCACAAAAATTTGACAAGGCATAGCTTCTTAAAGATTAGTTGCAATATGCAATATGAAATCATACCTGTGGACTTTTTGTACTCTGTTATTTTAAACTTCTTTTGGTCTCGCTTGCATTTTGGATGGATCTTTTAACCATCTATGATTTTGTAACACTGGTCATTTTTAAAACTGTTCATTGAGTTATGTAGCTCTTCCAAATACGGACATGTTTCATTATGTAATATCAAAAAAAGAACATTCATAACACGTTAGCCATCTCATCAGAAAAGTCTTTAAGATTTGAGAAGCTGTCAAGTTCATCATGATGAATACAAATTTTCCAAAATTCTAATTTTTGCTTGAATGCTTGAATTGTATCATTGGCAAAATATGTGGTCAGTTGTGTTCCTTGAAATGGCAGGCTCATTTCATGCAATTTTAAGAAAAATGTCTCCCAAATTTTAAGAAAATCTCTCCCAAATATTTAAGTCTGCAGAGCCACAGTTTTGTCTACTTTTTTCAAGTAAAAATGGTGCTGCATGAACAAGGCTCTAGGTCAGTTTACAACTCAAACAACTGCATCAGTACTTTTCCTCAAAAAACTCTGTAATCTGATATGGAGCAGAAGTCCTTTACGGCCTCCCATTTTGCCACTGAGAAGATTGAAAAGATACGTACTCAAGGGTTGGCCCTTAATACAATCAACAATTACTACACCTTCAGCAAGGACATTCTTAAGTGAAACGCAGCTCTTTGATCCGGGCTGGTTTGTTCACGGTGAGCGCGTGGCGCTGCGCTGACTCCTCAGTGCGGCTGCGCCGATTGGGATCAGGCCCGGCAGCTGCACCCACCTTCACTCTGGCACCAGCAGTTTCGGCTTCGCCGTGGTGGGACAGGCAAAGAACCTCTTAACACCATCATGAAAACAGCTTTGCCCTCAGAGTGCCCCTGAGAGGATCTTAGGAAACCCAGTGGTCTGCAGACCACGTTTTGTGAACCATCATTCCGAATGATGTACGAGCAAACACTCCCAAATGCAAACGTGCTGAGCACTGACCGTATGTGCACACAAGTCTAAACTCCTATGGATAATGAGGCTAAGACAACTCAAAAGATAAAAGACAAAGCCCTTCCTTGTAAAGCATAGTTATACAAACAGCAGACACATAAAAGAACCCTGAACAAGACAAGCGGATCCCAGAGATCACAAAATAGACATCCCAGTAGAACTCAGGTGCTAAGTGTATGCAGACCTCGGGGAGTCAGCAGGATCAGGCAGTTGGGATCCCGGAAGGCGGGTCCTTTGGCAGAGTTAGCTCAGGCTTCTGGGCTTCTCGTCCCACCGCAGTCCCAAAAATGGTCCTTTGACCTAGTGAGGATCCTGACGCCGCAGCCCGCAGGTGGAGCTGGCACAGACAGGACAGGGATGGCAGCCGCGACACGTGAAAGCAGTTTCTCTAAGTTGAAATGGTACAGAAGAAAAAGGCAAAAGCCCATGGCCAGATACCAGTAGAGGTCAATTTTTGCATTTGGGTAAGAGAAAGAAGAAAGGAGGAGAAACACTATGGGATGCTGCATAGGGCTAATTATTAAAAGACTAATTATTTTTTAAAAGGGCTAAATGTTTTAAAGAGCTAATTATTAATTATTAAAGGGCTAATTATTTCTTTAAACACACGTACACACGCAAGAAGAACCCCGAAAGTCGGTTCAATGGAAGATCAAACTCCAAGGACAGGTAGGGCATTTCTGAGATGAAGCTTCTACCAGATGAAGACTGTGCACCGACAGCATCTGAAACTCCCACAGCTAATTTGAACACAGTGGCAGTCACGGTTTTCCGCCATCCCCCGCTGTTTGTGTTCATTTCAAGTGACACTAGACTTCAAAAATTGGCCATCTGCCCACTTAACTTAGGCACTTTGTAAACGCTTTGTCCAGACCAGAAGCCGCTTGAGCCTGTGTTATTTTTCTGACAAGCTGTGATGATTCACCCCGCAGAGCCAGAACGCCCCACATCCTGATGGAACCCGCTGGAGCCCACGAGAGGCGGTTATGGGCTTTTCTGCCGGCTGCTCCAGGCCCTGGTGCCAAATGACTCCAAACCCCTCAGGCTCCCAGTGGCTAAGCTCAGATGATTCCAAGCAGAGGACCCAAGACACCTTCAGCAGAGATTAAAAACTATTTCCCTCCCCCAGAATGCCACAGGCTCAGTAGGAGTGGGGAACCAAGCCCTCCGCCATACAGCCGACAGCCATGGATGGAATCAGACCCAATTCTCACAGAGACTGGAGCATGTCCCCAAGCAGAATGGATCAGTGACAAATCTTGATGACAGCAAAACTTGCCTTTCAGGCCTACCCACAACCCACAGGGCGGCTCCATCCCTCCAGCACTGGGGGCTGTCACGCTGCTCACCACAACTTTCTAAAGTGGGATCCAACCCAGTTGTCCCCCAGGCGCTGGACAGTACATGGGCCCCAGTAAATCCTAGCTCACACAGGCCAAGCGGGACAAGGAGAAGGGATGTGCGATGACGTCTAAATCGAGCTACCACTGACGCGCCACTTGCATTTGCCTTAACTGTCTGAACAGATGTGCGCTTCTTGAAGGGGGGGGGCTCCAGGCAAGCCTGAAAGCTGCAGGATTGAGAGCCACTAAGCATATCCATAGGAGGAAGAGGTCACCGCTAGATTCAGGGTCTTGGGGACATTTCCTGGAGGAAGGGGATTTAGGGCCAATGCAAGATGAGAAGGGCAGGAAAAGTAGGCACAGGGAAGAGGTTTCCAGACGAGGGAGGACACGGGGGGCAAAGGTGCGGAGAGAAGCTTGCACCACACAGACTGTGCCGCTCTGGCAGGAGCACAAGTGAAAGCCTGGAGATTGGCGGAGCTAATGTGAGAAAAGTAGGTTGAGGCCATAATAGAAGGGAAATTGAACATCGGACGGTTGGACGCTGGGGAACAAGGATGATTACGGCCACCGCAGCCAGCAGGGGTGTGTGCGGTGGGGTACGGCGGCCCAGAGCTGGGAGACATCAACCCTGAAGACCTCACGAAGGACAAAGGCTCCAGGATCGTGGCATAAAGCATGTCACATTTCCCCAGGCAGACATGGGGTGACAGGTGAGGTGGAAACGCCCGTCCCAAGGACAGGGAACAGCACGGGCAGAGCCTCAAGGCTTGGAACAGCATTTTGCACTCAGAGGACTGTGAACACTGGTGTGTGGCAGGCAGGGCAGGAGGGAGGTGTGGGGGCTGATGCCCCCAGCGTGGACAGGTGGCAGTGAGGGAGGGCCGGGCAGTCGGTGGTCCCCAGCATAGAGCACAGGCATTCTACAAAGGGACCTCGGGTGCACACGGGAAGGAGAGAGCTGGGTCCCACCCCCTTCCGCCAGACAAGCTCTGCTCTGAAGACAGCATTCTCTACTACAGTCACACGTAATTAAACGTCGGACAAATCTGTTCGTTATTAAAGGTGTTCAGCAAAGGACTGAGACGATCAAGAAAACCCCCCGGCAAAACCACCAGCCTCCTTGCCTGGAGGGAGGCACGAGTAGAGACCACTGCTCAGTGCAGATGAGTTGATCAAGACTGGTGATGGCTGGAAAAAAACAAACAAGGAAAGAAAAAGATGAGTCCAGATGAGTCAAGAGAGTGTTCACTGGGGTGTGCTGGCTAATTTTACAGAAGGAACCCACTGAGATCCGCTGCACGTCGGCTAGAGTGATCAGAATGAAAAGGCTGGCAGCAGCAAGTGCTGGTGAGAAGGCAGAGTCGCTGGTGGGCGTGAAAAATGGTTCCTCCACTTTGGACAACTGTTTAACAAATGTTTTGATAACATTAACACATTAACTGCCATGTGACTTGTATTTAACTCACGCGAGTTTTGAGCCCAGGGCCTCCTGAAGCAAAGGCTGGGCAAAACCCTGCAGTTGGTTCTGGAAAATCTTACTTGTTGATGCTCTTATTGTTACAATTAATACTGACAAATTAATTCTAAAAACGTGGATTAAATGAATAAAAGTCAACAGATTTCATTTTTCATTAAATTTTTCATTAAATTGGAAAGGACCATTTTGTTTTTGAAGTTTTTATTCTATTTTTGTAATAAAACACCATGGCTCCAAGGAAAAAATTGTTTTTGCCAGTGTGGTAGTTAATGTGTTAAACATGCATCTACCCTGTGACTCAATCATTTCACTTTTATTTGTTTAAGACAAATGAAAACATAAGTCCCCAAAAAGATTCACATGAGAATATATATTGCAACTATTTAAAAAATTGGAAATATCCCATACACCCCTCAACAGGAAAATGAATAACTACATTCTGGTGTGTTTACACAATGAAACAACACAACAACAGCAATAAGGAATGAACTACGGACAAAGAACAGGAAGGTGTGTGAAGCACGAGGAGCTGCCACAACCCGCTCGCCGTGCCGTCCGCTGACAGGAGGGTCGAGCTCGGGCAGGACTGCTCGACACAAGAGAATTTAGCACGGTGGTCGCCTCTGGGGAAGGGGCACAAGCAGACTCTTAGGGTGACAGAAGGTCGTACGTCATCATTTGGGTGAGGGGCACACAACATAAACACTTGTCAGGACTCATGGAACTCTACACTTAAGGTCTTCACATTTTACTCTCTGCTCCAAAATAGGCTTCTACACTTTTTCCACACGAGAAGCCCAATGAAAGAGAAAGTCAGAGTGACTTAAGAGTCCTAAGGGACAGGCGGGAAGAAGAAACTCGCCACTCCTGGACCGGGGGAATAGACGGGCGGAAGCGGTGAAACTCACTCTTGTAATTTGCAATATTCGCTTTCGTCTTTTGCCTATTAGATCATGAGCTCCCCGACGTACCCTGAGGCCGAGGCCTTTGCAGAGCAGCCGTCTGTGCTGCCCCGGGATGGGGACCAGGCGGCGCTTTCTTCTCTTTCCTCTGGATCCAGGGACTGACGGGTTAATAAGCAAGTGTGTGGACGCGTGAACGAACAATGGCAGGTTAAGGCACCAATTCTGGCTGAGAAGATGGCTCCATTTCTGTGGGTCTCAGAGAGATTTGATGTCTTGCCCCAGAGGACGACTAATTGGAAGAGTCTAGGCTCCGTGGCAGGCACGAGCAGAGAGGATGGGAAGGGTTTCCCACGCCCCTGGGCTCACACCACACACTCGTCTCCAAGGTACTGGCAGGTCCTCCCTCCACGATTCCTCTCACTGCTCCTCTTCTTCCCCACCAGGCTCCTCTTCAGTGTGGTCACGCATGGGAGGAAACTGTCCCCACTCACGCACGGGCCTTTGCCTCTCACCTGCCTGGGAGACAAAGGTGCCCTGCAGGCCAGCGTGTCTACGACCCGTGGTGAAGCGTGTCTGTCATCCGCTCCCCACTAACATGCACTTTGTTTGCACCTCACTAAATGGGGGCGACTCCAGAGGCCCAAAGAAAGCCTCAGCAATTGCCCTTGAGGACAGAACAAACACTGTGTAGACGCCGTCTCCTCCCCAGCTGGGCCAGGGCTGCAGGCGCCTGCCTTGCAGTTCCTGACCTCAGCAACTTCGGAAGGATTGTGTTTTCCTGGGGAAGTTAGATTTATGCAAAGCACCCAGGGAAGTCACATGCCCGCTTCAAGGCCCTGCCGCTTGCCTCCTGCCCAGGAAGCTGCCGGGAGCCATGCCACGTGGCGCTCCCTCACGGGGACGGTGCCCGCCCTGGTCAGGGATGAGGCGGGCTCAGGTGGCACAAAGTCACAGGAGGGAGGGCGACGCCCCTCCCTTTGTCCCTGCAGCCCCTCCCCGCTCTCCACAGAAGCGGCGCACAGGTGGAAACCCAAATCCTCAATCCAATCCCTCAGAATCACTGGCCGTGGCAGTAGGATGGTCCATACACACACCCGCACACGCACACGCACACGCATACACACATGCACGCATACTCCCCTTAAGGCTGCTGAATTAATTACCAGGCAAGGAGAATTACAGGCCCAGCTGTTGCTGTCAGTGCCTTTAACATGAGCAGGACGACCCCAATGGCAGCAGAAGCTCAAGGTAAGCGGCAGCGACTCCACTTCGCGTCTACACGGGTCCCAGCAGGTGTCGGGGCAAACACTGCTGTGCCCGTGGGAGGTGCAGCAATGGCAACCGCATTGGGGGGTACAGATTACCCTGCAGCACGACCCAGCTCCTGCAAGACCCTTTCTAACGAGGAGCGGCCGAGCTGGGTCCGGAGGCCAGAGCAGAACAGGGCAGCAGGGGTCACAGCACCTGCCGTCTCAGCGCCGGGAGGTCACAGCCTCTCTCGCCACCTCCCAGCCACACGGCTCCAGCGGCTTGGAGATACAGAGAAGGATGCTGAGGTTATTTGGAAGGAAGAGGCTGACTCTGTTTCCTGAAAAGCAACAAACTTCTACGTGGAATAGCACAGAAAAGAGTTCTAAGTGACCAGACCAACCAAGGACCCACCCAGCTCTGGGACCTGTGCCTGGAGCAAGCTGCAGATACTTGAGCCTCAGTTTCTGCATCTGAAAACGCAGATAATAACGTTCGCTCACATGTAGTCAGCATTCGGTAGCGACGCCCGCCACAGAAGCCTTTCTTGTAAACATCTTGCAATCCAAAAGAAACGCAGCTCGCTGTCACAGCTGTAGCCCAGGCTGAGGTGAGGCCGGGGGTCCGTAGCCATAGCCCAGCTGCACCCAGAGAGGTTCTAGTACACGCCAGGGTCACGGTCACACTTTGCCCTCAGAATTCACAGGTGTAATTAATCTATCAATTAGAACAGACATATTTTCACTTTATTACGATACCCAGCCTCGCCTTGGGTCCTTGGATACTCCCGTCACCACCACATTGTTCACCTGGACAAGAGCAGTGTCTCTTCCCACTTGCTTGGGACATACGGCCCTGAGAAGAGCCACAGGACAAGGGACGCGTGGCCGCAGACCTGTGGGCTTCGCCGCCCTGGACGGCAGGACCACGGCTCCCACGCCTTCTCGGTCCGTGGAGAATCTTGGCAGAGAACACACACCACATACGCCCGCGGCTCTTACTGCACAGGGAAGTGCTTCCAGCTTTATCCAGACAGCACGGGAGGCCCTGCCCTGCCCTCCGGAGGCTGCAGTCGGAGATGGAGCTAATTGCAATAGGGTCGATAAAGAACCTAACGGGGGATGTATCGGGTGCTCTGAGAGCCCTAAGGAGGCCAATCCACCCACACTCAGGAAAGCCAAGAGAAGCTTCTAGGAGGAGCTGTGGGAGGAAGGCCCCAAAGAGGAACAGGTCTCAGGTTCAATGTCACCACCTCAAGGAAGCCCTCTGACCACCCCTCCCAACATAAATCAGGCCCCTCGGACACTCTCTCACAGTCCCCACTGTTTCCCTGCCTTATTACTGCTTGTATTTGCATATTCCAGCCAACACCTCCTCCTCTGGGGTAGGGTGGGCACGCCCCACTCGGCCGGTCCCCGGCATGTGCCAAGTGCTCTGTGTGAGCCGGATGAACTGGGGCTGAGCAGACCCTCCCTCCCTCCTCGCTGAGAGAACAGCCTGTGCAAAGGACGGGGGCTGGGAGCAGAGGACGCGGTCAGTAGAAACAGAACGCCAGTGACACAGAGGTCACCTGGGCGTGGGGACAGTGGCAACGCCACGTCTGGACAAGACATCAGCGAGGAAGCCAGACGGTGCCACACGAGCCTCGGGACAGAGTCTGGGTGTGATCCGAGGACGTGTGCACCTCGGAAGAGCTGGGGGGGAAGTGAGGGAATCGCGTTTGTGCAGAAAGTGCTTAGACAGAGCCGAGAGTGGAAGTGGGGAACGTGAGCAGCCGCGAGTGAAACCTCGCGAGAGAGGACAGTGGCTGCTCCAGGTTGGAAGCGCATCTGGAGACATCGGAGAAATCACCATCAAGTAGAGTCTGCACGTCTCGGGCACCCTTTGAAGACGGCTCACAGGGGAGGAAGAGTCAGGAACAGCGGGCGTCGGGCTTGAATGCTTTTGCCGGGGCAGAGAACAACCCCGAAGGAAGTGGAGGTTGAGGCTGAGCAGTGACGTTGACGAGGGGTGTGATTTGCACCTGGCTAAGTTTAAAGTTCCCATGCGGCTTCCAGGCAGAAATGTCCAGGAGGGAACTGAATGTGTTAATACCAGAGCACAGCAGCTCACAGCCAGATCTAGACCGGAGGTAAAAATTTGAGAAAAAGCCATATATGACAGTCACTGGTGCAGGGGAAAACGTAAAACTTCCCCCAAACTTAATCAAAGTAGTAGACTTTCATGAGATAGCAATTACAGAAGACTTAGTGAAAATAATTAATTTATGTCAGAAACCAAAGGGAAGCGATCTATCGCCAACCCTCGTGGTCTAGTATTGACATAAAGATTATGCACACACACTTTCACTGCAACACTTACCCACACAAAAATAGTCATCACACATTATTCCATGCTCAGCAATTAGATTACAAAGTCCTAAAAAACGGAAATATATTTTTGTGCATGCTCTATTCACCTTTGTATCTCTGACACCTGGCATGATATCCAACACACAGAAGGTACTCAGTGTGTGCACTGCATGGAAGTGAATTCCTTGATTACACAACTTGCTCAGTTCTTTTCCCAATTAGAGAATACATCTGGCTTGTGCCTAGACGGACATAAACCAGAGCTGTGCTGTCCCAGGTTCAGGGAATCTGGCCCATTTCCCCGGAGCAGAAAGAAGAGCACGCGCCCGTCTGCCAAGGCCATGGAAATCAGCAAGGAAGGGCCTGGCTTGGGATCCGGTTTCCCTTTGAGAGTTTCCCCTTTTCCTCTCACTGCACTGGCGATATGCCCACAGATCTAACATGCTGCTAAAACTTTGCATAAATGAAAGCATTTGTATTTTAAAAGCAGTTGGAGAGAAATTAAGCAAAGTGGATCTCTAATGCCGGGTGTCAGACGGGTGGCCCAGGACGAGTGGCCAGCCCGGCTCACCTCGGTCCTCCCCACATGGGTGCAAAGGGAGATTCTGATGGTGGAGGCACCGTGCTGGCAGGGACAGGGGGACAAGTGTCACACTCGCACTGTGTGGCCTGGTCCGCACCACAGCGTGGGGCAGCCCCGAGCTGGTGATGACATAGTGACCCCAGGTCACATTCGTGGTTTATTGTCTCAATTTTAAAGTCTCTGTCCTGGTGACTACAGCGGGGTCATGACTTACCCAAGTGACTGGTATTTTATGCACTGTGATGGCATCAGTTGAAGTTGAGCAAAAATATGGAGACAGCCGGTAGTATGTGAGGAAATGGCTGTAAAAAGTCTAGCAAATTATATTTCTCAAAAACTGAACTATATGTCACAACATATCAAAAATTGAAAATGCACTAAAGCTGATTTGGAGGATATGAAATTCCAATATTTATGAGGTACTGAGTTCCTAAAAATATAAAATCCTGCACACTTTTATTGAAATGCTTACGGAAATCCTTCCTCTATTTAAAAAGTCGGTTCTTTAAATAAGAGGGTGACATTGTACACAGCACAGAGTTTGACTGAATGAATTCTGGGCAGAGTCAGGCAAAAATGTGAAATTAAATAGTATTGGCAAATTTTGAGGCAAGATTCCCTTTTAAAAAGTGTCTCTTTTTATGTGGATATCTCTCAGCAAAAGCAAGGGCTGAAAGAATCAACCTTTTGCTGAATCCACACATTGCGGATATGTAACAAGAGTGACAAATGCCACTTTCTCCCACTTCTGCACTTCACACAATGTTTTGTGGTACAAAGTCCAAGACAAAAAGGAAACCATGAATGCAGAATCCAATGTGCGAATGCAAGCCTAGATGGATAGCCCTCAGAAAATGTCCCTTTCAAAAGAATATCCACCCAATTTCGCCTGCACGGAGTTGTGCCGTCCGCGGCAGAGAAGCCGGGAGGGGAGTGACGGTGCGGAGGGCCCCCCAGGCCTGAGCTCAGCCTCCAGGACGAGCCCACAAGTGACCCCAGGCCTCTGTCCTCCCAGGTCCTCGCAGGATGAACAGTGAACATCGACACGGCATCTCTGCCAGGCCAAACACAAGGATTAGCAGCGGTCCCGGGAGGAACTACACCTTTCTTGTTTTACTGCGACCCACAGGGAAACCCGACCCCAGGAAAGCTGGCCACCCGCCTCGTTTCACATGGCTGGGACTGGGACCCGGCTTTTTGACTCCACCTTACACTGTTTTCGCTGCACCAGGCAGAGCGTGGGAAACTCTGTGCCCAGGAGAGATTCCTCCTTCCCCTACCCATTTGCTGAATAGCGATCCGATCTTCCCAGCACATCTGTAGACGTCAGAAAGCCAAGCCACTACCTGCCAGCTGCTCGGAAGGAGAGAGGGCTGTGCAGCATGAGTGGGTGTCGCGCCCTCAGCCCCAGGAGCCCCTCGGACCTGCCGAGCCCAAAGCAGCTTCCGGACGTCTCAAGGCTGAAAGCGCGGATCGGCGACTGTCTCACAGCATCCCGAAATACAGCGCCGCCATCCCTGACCTCCAAGGCCCCTAGAAAGAAGGTGACCCCTAGCGTTCTCCCTCTCGAATCTGAGTCCATCCCTACACCAGGGACGGTGTCTGCGGCTGCACACCTTTGCTTCCGTCCTGTGTTTTGTTCCCCTGGTTCTGAGGGCTGACAGGCACCGGAGGACCCAGGGCCACGGGCAGGAGGGTTCTGCACAGCATCTGTGTCCCAGAGCTGGCACTGGGATGCCCCAAGCGCCCACTGCGAGCAGACTGATCTCCACTCGTAGCTGGTGGATGCGCATTCCAGCCACCGGCAGGCACCAGACATGGTTTCCAGCAAACGGCGCAGCACACACAGGAATTCATCCGAACCCAGCAAAAATCACTTAGCTTAATAATGCTGCCCTGATTTAATTTTAACTTCTCATAAAGCATGAGAGATGAGTGGGGTGTGCTTGGTGTTTATAGATTACTGATGAGACTGGGCTCACATCTGGCTGTTTTATCTTTTTTTTTTTTTTCTTTTATAACAAGTTCCAAAAAGAAGGGGGTTAGGAAAGGAAGTTGATGGATAATTAAGAGGAGGGCAACACCTGCAAAATGTGCAACTGAAATGCAAGGGGGAGTTTCTGCTTCTCTCTGGTGTGTAAGTAGCTGGCAAGTGCCTGGGGAGGCCAGAGACAGCGGCTTCAGTTAAGGGATTCAATGCTGTGGCTGTGGGCATCCAACAGGAAAGGCACTACACACGCACACACTCACACATGCATGCGTGTGCATGAACATACATGCATATGCATGTACACACATACACATTTATACATGTATAGATGGCACACAAATACCCCTGGTCTGCATTTAAGCAGGACCCCTGGGGCACAGGAAACTCTGTGGCTACCCACGGAGTGACTATGGTTTGCAAGCACTAGATTGGAAGAGACGTTCTACCAAAGTCATCCTCAACTTTTCATCTTTCTTCTGCTCTAACTTCACAGTGTAGCCATCTCTTTTCACCATCCCTAGAGCTACCACTGCAGAAGGCGCCATGTTCTCTAGCCTGCAGCATGACAAGGCTTCCTCCCTGGACCTCTGAGTCCTTTTCTTACCCCTGCAGCCTGTGCTCAAGGGGATCCTGATAAAGTGGGTCATATGACTCCTTTGCTCCATCCTCAGTTCTCTCAAAGCAAAAGCCAAAGCCCTCAGAGTGGCCACGGAATCCTGCATGATCTAAACCCTCCACCCTCTGCCTCTTTGTCCAAATCTCCAAGTGCTCAGCCCTTGCTCCAGCCACACCAGCCTCCCCCTCACTGCCCCTCAAGCATGCTGGGCACAGTCTGCCTCGGGGCCTTTGCACATGCTGTTTCCTCTACCTGGGAAGCTCTTCCTTCAATACCCACATGACTGTGTCTCTCACTGCCTTCAAATCTTTGTTCAAACGCACCCAACCGCCATAAGCAGGACCCCAATCCTCTCCTACAACCCTTCCTAGACCTCCCAATCCCTCTTCCCGTGTTTCACTTTCCCACCCTGCACTTATCTCATAAAATGCTATAGAATTGGCCTATTTATTTTTCTGGTTGTTTGTCTCCACCTAGCAGACAGTAAGTTCCAGGAGGACAGAGAGTGCTGTCCCCAGGCATACCAGAGGCTAGAACAATGTCTGGCACAAGTATATTAACAAATATATTATTAACATATATTATATATGATACATATATTGATAAATATATTTTTTGAATGAGAAATGAACAAATGACTTGCAGGTATATGCAAGTGAAACAAATTAGCCCCATTTACATATTTATAAATCTCCTGTATTCAAAATAACAAAATTAGACAAAATCAAGAAGGTCATGGGATATCAGGACACCACTGTGCAAAAAGACCGTGGGCCCCAGCAGCTCGGAAACCTACATTATGTAAGGAGGACAAGTCATCCTCCTCCGTGCCTGCAGTTCCCCGCAGCTGCAGGACGCGGCTTGCAGGAGCAGCTAAGCTCGGCTGCAGAACCACCTGGCTCACCTGTGCTGTCTGAGGTTCACCGGGCAGTTTCTCAGGACACCCCCTCCCCCGCCCCGGGACCAGAGTCACCACAGACTGCAGGAGGGCAGCAGCCAGAGCTCAGCAGGGGCAGAGACGAGAAAGCGATAGGATAGAAGATAACCAGGCGGAACTACTAGGCCAGAAGAGAGTCCAAGGTCATCTGCCCTGCCCACCCCTCGTCCCCCATCGTCAAGCAAAGATGACCAGAAACGCCTCCTGTTCCTACAGCGGCCTGGGTGAGCTCCAAGGCTGAATTCTCACCCTGACAAGCTTTCGAGAAACACCTGTCCGTGTCTCTGTATTGCCACAGCTGCCACCAAAGGCAGGCACCCCAGCCAGCCTCCCCGACCCTGCGCCCTGCTTGTCCAGCTCACGGCACAGCTCCGCCAGACTCACGCTCTTAAACACCACCACTCACACGTAACTTCCCGGTGAGCAATCTGCAGCATCGCCGATTCCACCGCACTGCGGCGCCCTCCCGGCCTCGCAGCCCTGCCGAGACGGGCTCTGCGCTGCCGCTTTGACGTGGTCTGCCACGTCCGAGCCTGCCAGATGGCTCAGACGCCACTCCATCTCCGCACACTCCACGCACCCTGGGCCTGTCCCCACCTCTATTCGCTTAGGTTTGTGCTATTCCCTCTAACACAAGGCTCACTCTCCAGCCACACAGTCACACTGCCAGAAGACTCCGTCCAACCTTCATCTTCACCAACAAATCCTCCTCATCTTAGGAGACTTTCCCACACGTTCAGCTGCGTAACACCACTGTCTGACACGGCAGTTGAGCACAGGTGAGCTCCCCAAGGAATGGTCACCAATCGACTGGTGTCTATGTCCTTTATACTGATATCTAAGGGTGTTTTTGTTGTTTGTTTGTTCATTCGTTTGGGGTTTTTGCCCACAAGGGAAAAACATATAGTGGGCTTTGGTGTCAGACAGCCCTGGACTAAAACCTCCACCTGCTACTTACTGCGCCAGAATTTGGCTAAACTACTTAACTGCTCTCAATCTCAGTTGTATTCTCTATAAAAGAAGAACAAAACTACATACCTCACAAGGTTATTAGAAGGACAAAATGAGATAAACCCGAAGCTCTACTAGGGCAGGGATTTTACCCTACTCACCTCAGTGCCCAGGACGGGAACTGACACCTGGCCCTTCTCCAACACGAGAAAATGTGAGTGAATGAGCGTGAAACTCCTCGCACAACACCTGGTGTGCGGTAGGTCATCAAAACACCAGCTGTCACGGACAGTCTTGTCCTTGAGCAAACTGAGGAATGACATGTGACCCCCTGGGAACACACCTCCCCACCCCGGCCGCCACCAGCAGGGCACTGCTCCGTCGTCTCTTCCCAGCCTGGGGGCTCTTTCCCGCCAGCTCGTTCTCCCATCCCTGCTCCTCCGTCCTCGAGCATCCTTCCAATTCCACATGTCGGGGCTCACGACACACCACCCCAAAATACGACAGTAGGGGACCAAAATCCATCACCCCAAAATACACTTCCATGGCATATTTCGAGCTGGTTATTCTGAGAAACTGCAGACACAGGAGTAGCTCTGAAAAGCTGTCCTTCTGCAAAAGATCTACGTCTATAAAGCAAGTGTGCATTCTCGACAGTGTCCTGTGTCACGAAGGCAGCTGCTCCGGACACCTTTTATCCCCTGGGACACTCTGCACGGCAGGGCAGCCTGTGCTCACTCGTGCCCCGCCCACGCCCTCCGGCGACAAGCTCGCCTCCCCCAGTGGCCCTGGCCCCTCTTCGTTCTGCAGCTCAGGATGCTGTATGAGCTTCAGTCACTGACTCTTCCTCCAGTCTCGTGTTCTGTGGGACTCCCGTGTGTATGCACGTAATTAAAATGGGTTTTCTCCTGTTAATCCGTCATACATCAATGTAATTTGTAGCCCAGCCAAAGAATCTAGGAAGGTAGAGGGACTCTATTTTCCACCCCTCATACGTGCAACACAAAAAGCAAGAAGTCTAGTTAATTCTGGAAGGGAGCTCCACCCTTCTCTAGAAATCAATTATTTGTTTCTTTTGCATCTTTCCTGCACGGCGACAGCCCTCTGTGCTGTCCCTTCTTTACGTGCCCACGTCCTGTTCCCACACCCAGAGCGGACTGCGAGGGCCGCGGGATACTTCTGGCACTTGTTTGTCTCCCAGACACTTGGCCAGACAATAGATGCTGAAGAACATAATTGTTGAGTAACTGAATGAACGGACTGACTGACTAAATAAAGCCATTTCTGTAACTGTGGACCTTAAAAACTCATGGCAGAACTGGGCCTCCACTTAGTCTTGCCAATAATGCAGAGGTTCCCTTTCCAGCCTAAAGCAGAGGGCGCTGGGGCCAGCCGGTCTGAGGAGCCACTTCTGTCCCCAGAGGGCTGCCGTGTCCTGGGCCCCCTGCCCCTTCAGTGCAGTGATCTGGACGCACTGAGCCACACGACCTCACTCCACCACCGGCAAAGCCCCAGGCCCGCTCCGCTGACTCTCCGGGGAGGCTGGGTGACAAGCGAGACCGTTCGCTTGAGGCATTCTCCATCCCCAGGGGGAAGGACCGCTCCGAGGAAAGGCAGCGTGACTCCACCGTCCACTCATCCCGGGAAAGGTGGACCGAGCTGCGTCTTGCTGCCACACAGAGACACCAAGCGAGAGTTTCTCTTTCACCAAAGTTGCTACATTTGTCCAAGCGTGCTACAGGGCAAGTGAGAAGGACAAAGAGAAGGGATTCCTTGAAGGGCCTCCCTCTCGTCCTTCTCCTCCGAGGGCGGCGGTGTCTAAAGACTCCTTCCCACCTTGCACCCCACCTTCTCTGTCCTTCCACAGAGCTAAGTCCTCCTCGGCTGTGTCCCTCCTGCCCCGCCCATGCCACCCATCTCAAGCCCAGAGGGCTGGAGAGAAAAAGAACGTGATCAAGGTGAACTAGGTCACCAGGGAAAAGACAGACGAGTCTGCCCAACTTTTATCCGGAAAGCGTGGAGCTGCAGTGCATGGGGAATTCTCCAAGCCTCGCTGAGCTGCGGAGAAGCTGCGGCAGAGAAGCAAGGGAGCGGTGGGGACGGGCAGGAAAAAAGAGATTCCCAACCAGGACGTGGGACAACGAAGGGTATCCTCGCCAGCACTGAGTTTGGTCTTCCCAAGGAGAAAGAGCAAGACCCACCAGCCAGCCCGGGACAGCACCGGTGTGTCCCCATCTGTCACCAGTACCACACCGTCGGCCTTTCAGCTGCAGGGAAGCCTGACCCTTCCTTCACACGGCCCTTCCCTGTACACTTGTTCGGCCTCCAAAAAATGTTCCCTCCAGAAAGGATTCGGGAACCTGCCTCCTGCTGAGTCTCGGAGTAAGGACCTGTGAGTTACGCTCCTAACTACACTGCGTTTCAGCTCGGACCAAAGCCTAACGTCAAAGAAATTCATCTCCAGTTTTGGACGTTCAGGGAGAAACATGGGACATGATTTCAATGCAGAACAGAATATTTGAAATCAAGGCCAACTTTGGCAAAAGGGGGAGTTCTGGCGGCCGCAGCCGACAGCCGCAGGGGCCGGGTTTCCGCCACTCCCAAGACCTCTCCAGTCACATCGATCTAGAAGCTGCTCCGGCAGCCTCTTCACCCCCATTGCCTGGCCCATGCTCAGGCGTGTACGTGACCACGCACACGTGCACACGTACTCACAGCACGGAGCAGGGACGCCTGGGTCCCAGGCAGGAAAGCCATGCCCCAGTGAGGAACTCTGAAGGGGGTGCCCCGCAGCGCACCGCCAACAGCACCCCGGCTTGGGAGGAGGCCCAGGGGCTCTCCAGGTGCCAGTGGAAACATCCTTCCTTCAGATGTGAGTCACACCACAGGATGTGGCCGTTGCTAGGCAACAGTGACTCCCCCTCCCTTCCCTTCTCTGGGTCCCCGTCCCCCCACCCTGAGGGAGGAGAGTAAACAAGCTGGGAAATGCTCTCAAAGCTCCTCTCCTGAGCAGGCACCTGCCCCCTGTGCCTCGGGGAGCTGCGTGAGGAGCGTTCATGGAGGGTTTGGGGGTGCCCAGGGGGTGCCCAGGCGGCACAGAGGATCAAGACGCTGGTGACGGTGGCGCATTCCCTCGGGCAGCCCCTCACCCCACACCCCTTAGGGTAATGCCCGAAGCAAACTCTCTGCAACCTCGTGGGTGCTTGAATTTGTAAGACAGTCGTCAGAAGACCAGATTTGAATGTGGGGAGACAGTGACGCTGGCTGGGCAGGGGACGGGGAGGAATGAAGGGGACTGCGCTTGCTTAGGTTTTGTTAGCTGCTTTGGGATTTAAAGGGGGGGCATCCCACTCAGCCCCCAACAAAGCACAAACCAGGGGCACAATCCGCGGCCGCAGGACCTCTGTGGGCCGCACGGCAGAAATCGTGGCCTCCAGGATTTCAAATAATCAGGCTTGTCAGTACCAATAAGCCTCAGTCTCTTAAGCCCCAAGAGGTTAAAAAAAGTCCCCCATGCAAGGTGACAAAGAGATTTACATGAAGGATCCTTGGGGGAAACAAAGGAGGCCGCTGCAGCTTTGAAGGATGCTGCCTGCGGCCCACCCGAGAAGCCCCCGTCACCTGACTGCCAACGCAAGCCCGCGTGGGCCCTCCCCGGACGCACCGGCACATGTGCACGGGAAAGATAATGTTAATGTCACTGCTTCTTTGTTTTTCTGTCTACAAAAATGCCCACACATCAGGATTTAATGGTTTTCAGAAATAAAGCTATTTTAAAACATTATCCAAGATGCAAATGCTGTTGCTATGACCTTCCCTGTCACTGGGTAGATGTTTCCAAATCCACAACAGCCTTCCCTGGTGGCCTAACGCAGTGTGGGGACTCCCTGACTTAGGAATGCCCGTCCCTCGCCTTGGCTTTGGGGAGTGCAAAGATCCCTCATTTTACAGAGAAGTCCCTGTGGCCTTGCTGGACAAACTGCTTCCTCCCACAGCAGGTTTTTCTCCTGCGTCTCCCGGGCTCTGTGGAGAAAGCAGGGCATCTGGCAATGAAGGAAGACCCTTCCCAGAGGCCCCACCCTGTGACCGTGGAGGACCCGGCTACATAGAATCTGGTCATACGAGGTCGCCGCACACAAGCTGAGAGTTCCATCCCGGGACACGGGGGTGGGGGGAGTCCACAGTAACACAGTGAGCTGTGCCCGACTCCCACAACCCTACTGACCCCTCCCGGCTACGGAAGGTGAAGACGGGTGGTGGCCCTGTGGGACCAGAGCTGCCTTTCTGCCACCAGAAGCCCTTCCCCGCAGGACACACTCAAGCACACGGCCCTCCTACCTCTCCTCTGCGACTTCCGCCCCAGACACCGCCCCTTACGGAACGCCCAGACCCATGGGCGGCATCTTCACATTTCCCCAGTTTGAGAATCCCAAAACTCAGAGCCGCCCTGGGCTCTTCCCTGCCCCTCAGTCCCCAAAGACCCCCCACCTCTCTCTCGGTGCCCCCGTCACACAGTGGCAGGGTCCCCCTCTCCGGGGGCAGCACCGTGGTGTGAGAAGGGCCTGAACTGTGAAATCGACTGCCAAGATTGATACCCTGGTTATGAGAGACCCTGGGCAGCGGACGCAAAGCTGTGCCTCAGTTTCCCTCACATACAGACGGAATTCATAATAGTACCTACCTCACAGAGTGGCTGGGAAGATTGAGGAAAGTGTCTGGCTCCTAATACATGTCATCACTCATTAGAAGGTGGTCACAAGGCTCAAAAGCAACCTAACAGCAACCCCGCTGGGGGAGGGCACCCTTCTCTCGCGCTCCACTGTCAACGCCCTAACCCGGGCCATCATCCCTTCTTTCCTGAACTACTGCAAAACATCGTTACTCCATCTAACTCCAGAATCCTCCCCCTACAATCCCTCTTTCATGACACTCTAGGGACCCAGTCACTAATGTCTGTCATTCTTCTTACGAAAAACCTTTCATCTCTACCTGGTGCTTATTGAATCTGTCCAAACCCTTGATAGGGCCTACAGGGCTCTCGAAGCCTGGGCCCTGCCTCTGAGGGCTCCCCTGTCTGCCTGGAACGGCCTCCTCATCTCGCCACCAGGACCACCCCACGCGCTCCTGCACGGGTCCCAGCCACACCCCCTGGGGGGCCACTCCGTGTCCAGCGGGGTAACTGACCTTGTCCTCGTCCAGGACTCGACTCCACCTGCCACCGTCCATGCACCTGCCTCTTCCAACGGACTATGTGTTAAAAGCAGGGACAGGTTCAGGCATCTGTGTGTCTGTCCCCCTACGCCTGACT
Source organism: Lemur catta (assembly GCF_020740605.2). NCBI lineage: Eukaryota > Metazoa > Chordata > Mammalia > Primates > Lemuridae > Lemur > Lemur catta. The sequence continues at coordinate 6,494,096 of NC_059149.1, read as the reverse complement.
CGGTGGCTGGCTCTCAGGGGATGCTCTCTAAGCACCCATGGAATAGTCTTCCCTTGCAATGACTTAGACGTAAGAAGGTCCAGTGTCAACACATCCTCATCACGGGCACAGCCTCACTGGGATGACTTTGACTGCATAGCCCCGGCCCCAGCCTGGGGCAGCTTTCAGCCAAATCCCTCTGCCAACGAGGTGGGCTTCTGACCAGACGCCCCTGAGGTCCAGGGTCGTATGTAAAGCCGAACACACCCTCCCTCTCCACCCCCACTCTAGTCTCCCCAGAATCCAAAAGGAACATTTATCTTCAGCAATACCCACACTCTGCTGGCATACCAATTAACACCAATTAATCATCTTTATTAGGAAGAGAAAAGATTAGAAAAAGATTTTTGCCAACAAAATATTCTGTGCCTTTATGAAGTGTCCTGGTGGCTCATGAGATTAACCTGCCTAAGACTAACGCCTCGTCAGACCGACTCTGCCCCCCTGGACAGCTGTCACTGCGCCTCGGGATGGTGTCAAAGAGGCGGAAACGTCCAGCTGGGGGAGCAGCAGACGCAGAGATCCGACCTGAACAGTCATCCCGAAATTAACTGACGTCCTCCCATGGCAAGGAGGCTCCGCAATCCCAACAGCCCCGAGATATGACGCAGCCGCCAGTTATCATGCCGGGTCCCTACGGAGACTGCAAAGGTGAATGGCGTGGCAGACCGACTCCTGGGCTGCCTCCCACCCGGGGGAACCAGCTCAAAACTGCCTCCCCGCAAGCAGCACTCCCGGCAGCCGTCCTCAGCTCTGCGTGGAACCCAGCCTCCCGGTCGCTCAGGCCTCAGGCCCTGGGCTGTTCTGGATGTCCTGCCTTCTCCCACACGTCACCATCTGGTCACGGAAAGTAAAACTCAAAACACCCGCAGAACCTGACCACCTTCGCCTCGCGGCCCAGGCCACCTGCAGCAGCCTCCTGACTGGTCTCCACGTCCACTCGCTCTAGACACAGCACCCGCGTGACTCGTCCATGAAGCCGTGACAGCAGTCTTCCGCTCCAAACCCTCCAGTGGCTTCCTGTCTCCTTCAGTCCCTAAACGGGCCTGCCAAGCCCCTGGGGTGGCTTCTCTTCCCGCTCTTTCTTCATTCCCTGCCTCCCTCCTGGTCTTCACTGTCCCATAATGATGTTGGGCTCCAGGTTCCCCAACACATTGCGCACACATCCACCTCAGGGCCTTTGCACCAGCCTTTGCGCAGATGCTGCCGTCTCCAGGAGGCCTGCGGAAAGCCCACTCTGTTTAAAACTGCAGCTCGATGCCACCCAGCCCCCCTCTCCTGTTTCTCTGTCCACCACCGTTGTCAACAGTTACCACCTTCTAACATTGTCCATAATGGCCTTATGGATTCTGTCCCGTGCTCACTACCCCATCTCCCTAGCTAGAGTGTACGCTCAGTGAGAGCGCAAGTCCGATTCCTCACTCCTCGATTTGCCCAGAGTGCAGAGCACAGGGTCGGGTACTCACGGGTGCTGGGGCGGCTTTCAGGGGTCCGCAGTAAGAGCAGCTACGGGACGTGTGCACACGGCCAGCGGTGAGCAGGGCCAGGGCAGGAGGGCGAGAAGATCGGGAAAGGCGGCACAGAGGCAAGACACGCGAACCAAACTGAGAAGGATGAGTAGGATTTGAACCTGCAGAGTCGAGGGAAGGGTGTGCAGGTGTTGGGGTGGGGGGGACAGTGTGTCTTAAGGCCACCAAGGGCCCGTGGGGAAGAGTGGGGCAGTTCTTGCAGGCACGGGGCGGGCGACGGGCAGAAAGAAGGGGGTTGAGAGAGCGGCCTGGAGACACAGCCTTGACGGCCGGAAGCTGCTAGGAATCTTGCGACTCGGTGGTGTTCTCCCATCAGCCACTTCCGTTTATGGAAACACCAACTGGGGCTATTTTGCAACACATCATCGGCCTTCACAGACTGGTGGCCAGGAGGGCTAAGGCCATCTCCGCTGTGCTGCCACACCTGCCACGCACAGGCCTGTCCAGGGGTCCTCGCTCCTTCCCCCCCTTACTTCCTGAAGACTCAGCCCCTCCTTGCACTTGCAGCCTCCTCTGACCACCATGCGACGGTCCCCCGCTCCTGTGTGCTCACTGTCCCCTGCACCCCGCAGAGCCCTTCCTTCTTCTCTGGTCACTCGCTGTGTTCTGCGTCCTCACGCAGATTACATGCGACGCGTGGGCATGGCCAATCCCTGCCTTGGGCCTCTTCCGTGGCGTGGCCACAGTTCTGAGCACTAAGAAGTGTCCCCCTAAATGCGTGTGCTCCGGTGCCCTTCCAGAGACAGACGGGGGCTCCCCCAGCGCTGCACCTGTCATACCCAGCTGCTACGATTAGCACCACTCCGCATTCTTTTGAAGAAAAGGAACGTTGAGAGCAAGAGTTAAATTCTGGGCTCACCTGCAGATGGCGAGGGGTGGGCATTTACTAAGTCCTGAAGAAGGCGGTTTGTTTGTTAAAACGTGCACGTAATGTACACTGGGGTGGGTGCCAGCCTCGCCTTAACCGGTTCCCACTGTGCGGCTGCAGTGAGCCCCCGCCCCAAATCCCATAACTAGGTCCCACAGCCGCCGCTGGCACGCCAGGGCACAGCCGTCCCCAAGCCTCTCACCGTGGGTTTCTCTCAGGCTTCCACGTCACTCTCACCCGCGGGTGAAAATTATGGAAGTTCTGCTTTTTATCTGGAATATAAATATTCCCAGAGCAGCTAAGCATACCTAATTTAAACATAATTTATTGATGGTTACACTTTTGCACCTGAATGGTTTTTGGCTATTGGATTTTTTTATTTTTATTTTTTAATTTTTTTAGTAGTTTTATCTGACAAGTGGCCCAAGGCCTTCCCTAATGAGAACCCTTGGCCTGCGCTTTGCAGTGTGGCAGGAACGGCTTCCGACGTGCTTATCTTAGTACACAAAACCGGAGAGGGTGGTGGCTGCATTCATAATTCAGGGGAAGAAAAATGCCTCCCTCTTCCTGTTTTCCTACTGATTTCCCATCTGCGGCACACGGCACTCCTCAGAATGCCAGGGAAGGGCAGGTGAGAGCCCTGAGAAAGCACGCGTGTGCCGGCTGATCCTCCGTGTGCTGGGCCAGTGTGACCCTGCAGCAGTAGGAGGACATCGGGACAGACCAGGGACAAAGCCAAATGCTTGCTCCTGTGTGGGCGAGGCTCCACTCTTGGCTTTCAGAGTTCTAACACGCCCTGGAACCCCAGCTTCCTTCCTTCCCTCGGTCCCTGTCCAAGTGTCACGCCCTGAAGCACGGATCCAATCTCTTGTCCAGACGTGTACACTCAATACAGATGTGTGCCTGGGTCTGAGTCTTGCCCCTGCCTGGCACCGTCCCCTCAGGTGTGATGGCTGCAGGCACATGACCAGGACATCGTGGAGGGAGACAAGGAGCTACTGAGCTTGTCATTACAAGGAAACAGGCTGAAAGAAACCTCCCCTGAGACGCGTCTGAAAAGAATCGGATGTCAGCACAGCATATTGGTGCCTGTAGCCTGCACCCGCCCCTCCCCCAGCAATGGCAATACTGGTCATTACCCAAGGGATCTGTGAATTAGGAAGAACAGTGGGCAACGGGCCGGTGTGTGTGTGCGTGGTGTGCGTTGTCCCCTGGGCAGTGGCGAGGAGGGCGTGAGAACCGGCCGAGTCCTCGCTTCAGCCCCAGGGCCGGGCTGGGTGCTGGGGGGCAGCTGAGCCGAGGGCTGGGCAGGTGGCACGAGAAGGGCGGGGCCACTGCTCTGCCCTCCTGTGCGTGCACCTGGCCCAGGACGGCACTCCTCAAAAACTGTCCTCGTAGGTGCCCAGCGGCTGTGCTGGGTAGGAGAGTCCTTTCCCAGGGGACGCCAAGATGTGAGTGGGAAAGAAGACAGAGGTGCCACGTCCTTGCAGACGGCCACTAGCCCACGGGCCCACGGGCCATGTCCTCCATGGGCTCCACAGAAGGTTTAGCTACAGAAAGGAAATGGGATTAGAATTAAATTTAAAAGTAATTTGAATTATGGAGACCGTCTCTTTAGTGAGGGGAGAGGGGAAGAAAAGGAGTTGACCTTGAACAACACGGATTTGAACTGCACAGGTCTCGTTAGACATGGATTTTCTTCCACCTCTGCCACCCCGGACACAGCAGGAACAGCCCTCCTCTCCCTCCTCCTCCTCAGCCGACTCGGTGTGGAGATGACGAGGATGAAGACTCTCGTGGTCCACCTCCACTTAATGAATAGTGAATGTATTTTCACTTCCTTATGATGTTTTTGATAATGTTAGCTTACTTTAAGAATACAGCCTATAATACATCTAACATACCAAATATGTGACCATGTGTGTTATCGGTAAGGCTTCAGACCGACAGCAAGCTATTAGTAGTTAAGTTTTGGGGGAGTCAGAAGTTCAACTGCATGGGGCCGGCACTCCCAGCCCCTGCACTGTGCACCGTTACATGAATCAACTGCATTCTGAATCGGCAACCTGGGTGGTTTAGGGAAAGTTTTTCCCAGAGGGAGAAGTGTCACCTAAAAGCCTCTTGTTATTGGCTGAGTTCTGTCCTCTCAGAATTCACATGTTGAAGTCTAACCCCCAATCCCTCAGAGCGTGGCCTTATTTGGAGATAGGTTTTAACAGAGGCATCAAATTAAAATGAGGTCATTAGGGCCGTAATCCAGTATGACTGGTGTCCCTATGAAAACAGGACATTTGGACACGGTGACAGACGTGCACAGAGGGCAGATGATGTGAAGAGACACACAGAGGAACGTCTACACGCCCAGGAGAGAAGATTGAATCAGACCCTTCCCTCAGCCTCGGAAGGAACCAGCCCTGCCGACACCCTGACCTTGGACCTCCAGCCCTCGGCCCTGGGACACGGGAAGTGTCCGCTGTTGCTCCCAGTCTGTGGCGGCTCGAGACCACTGCCCAGCAACCAGCACCATCACTAATGTCCGCTCCGCGACCGCACAGTCCCCAGTTCATCAAAGGTGTCTTTGCCCTCTATCCCAGCAAGCCTGGTACGACGGGTTGCTGACAGAGCTGTCCTCACGCTGAACTGTGGGTTTAATTTGATTCAGCACGGTGCCTGGACACAGCAGATACCTAGAAAAGGCACTTGGTTCCCTGTTGTTGAAAACTCTTTAACTCCTTTTTACCTAAATCCTAAGAAAACAAAAGAAACAAAACCACAGATGTGTTTGAACACATCCAAGATTTTTACTTATGTTTAGACATACAACTATAAATGTGTGTGTGTGTGTGTGTGTGTGTGTTCGTGTGTAGGGACAGACAGAGATGGAGACTGGGAGAGAGAGAGGGAAGGAGAGAGCATTTGCTACCAAGGCTTTCAGTGGGTGGTAGGGAAAAATCAGCATCACGCCAGCATTATAGCTGATGTTTGGGACTATTTATAGAGCTGGCCACGGTCATGTCAGATCTTTAAAAGAAGCAAAACATCTGGGCTCATTCCAAAGCGGAGAGGAAGAGCCCAAGTCACAACACGCGACACAGTGGAAAGTTACAACTGACATTGGCCACACATAATCCTGCGCCTCCCGGGATCGCAGGGGCTCACTCCGGCACGCGGTGTCAGGACAGAATGACACGATAGCGCCACGTCTCCAGTGTGAAAACGTTCTGGACTGAACGAATGATGGACTGAATGAATGAATGAATGTTTCCCATGGCGGGAGACGCACGGCAGCTCCTCGGTAAAGGGCCTCCGAGTGGCCGGCGGCCAGCAAGGGTCAGTCCTGAGAGAGTCTCTGTGAACAGAGGCAGGGGCCGGCCACGCTTAGGGACAAAAACTATTCCCCGTCTCCTTGTTTGAAGGCAGGTGGCACCTCCCCCTCGCCCCATCTCTCAGAGACGTTGTAAAAATTAATTAAAGGAAATATTTAAACTTAGCAAACACTTGGGACATCCGTACTAAACGAAGAAACAATCACTGTTTCTACAGTATTTCACAGACCTAAAGCAAGTGTGTCCTACTCTCGGCAAAATCAATATATGAAAAAATCCAGATTTTGAAAACAGATACATTATGGCTCAGTTGCCCCCCTTACAAAATCGAGGGGCTCCACCCCGCCAAGGCCTGTTCTATTCACCAGGGAACGTCCAGCTGCAGCCTCGCACACAGCCCTGCGTGTGCGCCAAAGATATCTGCGCCATAAAAGAGTAGTTTCTGTTGGGAGCCCATTCCGTCTACAGAATTACGCACGTCTGGCTCCTAAGCCACCCTCCTGGCCTTGCAGGTGCCACAGGTGAGGCCTGGGGAGGGCCGTTTCCCGGGAGACAGCCTGCTCTGGGCCCGTGGGCTTTGCAGCTTCCCTCCCTCATCCCCGGCGTCTCCGGCCCCACGTGCGTGAGCACCGCCCAGGCAGGGCCGCTCTGTTGTTTCAGGAAACCCCCTCCTGGCTTTCCAGTGACCGCCCTGCAGGAGAGCGAGCCGCGGATTACCCGTCTGGCTGTGGCTTTGGGAGTGACTCACACCGCGTCTTCGGTGGCGTCTGGGAAGCTAAGGGGTTTCAGGCCAGGGTGTGTCTCCATGGCACCCCCACCTCTGCTTCTTCACTCCAAAATGTTAGTTTCCACCCCAAAATGTGTTTCTTCCCTGTGAAGCAGGGAGGGCGAGTGGCGGGCCCACACAAACACAGGCTTCCAGGGAAAACACCCACGTCCTAAACAGGCCAGGGGCCTCATCCACTCAGAGGCTACTGGATCTCATTTTCTTTCCTTAATTTCTATAATTTGTATTATAAAATTTAATAAAGACACCATAAAGTATTTGGAAGCTGCAGGAAAAAATACAAAGGAAACAAAAACCACCCGCCCTGTCGCCATCCAGAGAGAACTTCTACTGGCATTTGGGTGCATTGGATTCCTGCCATGCACACACACGTATTCCATTAGTCAGTTTAGAGACACGTCACTCTGAGCGTCAGGAGCGTTGTCTCATGTCACTGACACTCTTCAGATGCTCGTCCCGCCCGTGGTGGCCCACTGCTCTACTGTGTGGACACGCCAGAACTCACCCAGCGAGGTCCCCCTGCTGGGGACGGCTGACTCTGGTTTCTCAGGAAGATAAACAGCACTGCAGTGAGTGACTCTGTGCACACGTATTTCCCCACATTTCTGATGATTTTCTTAAGATAGGATCCTCGAAGTAAATCGAAAGGTAGAGAAATCCTCAAATTTTCGTGCTTTCCAGAAAGGCTGCACCGATCACAGCTCCATGCACAGGGAATCCCACCATTCTACCATATCTCTGGGACACCAAACAAGGTCATTTTTAACCTTCAATAATTTTACAGCTGGAGAATGGCATCTCGTTTCCATTTTAATTTGCATTTTTATTATTGTTATTATTGGAATTATTATTGGTGATGAGTGCATGGCTTGCACGGCCCCACCTCAGCACCCTGCAGCATCCCCGACGGGTGGGCCCTCTCGACCTCCTTCCGCAGAGGAAGAACCCAGGCACGGGGAGGAGACTTGTGCAAGGTCCAGCCACCAGCTCCCAGAGCCGGGGCTCCAAGCCTGACTCCAAAGCCCACCCACCTAACTAGGACGCTACGCTGACCAGTCAGGGAGTCCACCCTGTTCCCATGTCTTTCTAGCTGTTGTAATTCTCTTCCTGAACTGTAGCGCATTCGCTTTTCTGTGTAGAAAAACAACCCTCAGCATTTTGGGTGTGCTGACACTCTGCGCTCGTACCAAGACTCGCACGTCACCCCCAACTCCTCCCTGGCTCCGCCCAACCCAAACAACCAACTCCCCAGAGCCGTTCAGGATGACACAGGGTCTTCCCTGTACGTCAAAAAACATGTGAACTAGCTTCACCTAAGCACCCCTCTGCCCCAGGAGGCTGCTCAGAATATAAACATTGGTTGGGAAATGCTGGTTCACAGTCAAAAAGGCAACATGTGGGAGACACCACCTAGACCAGCTTGAAAACAGGCTCTGGCAGGGCCGGTGCTGTCAGAACAGTCCTCCGCGTGCAGCAGGTAGAGCGAGACATGGGTCACGTTCTCCCCATGCAGCGGTGGGAACGCTTCCTGCCCACACACTCCCACGACAGTGCAGCATCACACGCACGGCCAGGCCAGCCACCGTCCATCGCACGCTCCCCAGAGCCCTGACAAGGAGTGCCACTCCCGTTCCCAGTGGGTGGGATCATCTTGAAGAACAAGAGCCCCGGAAGCCCTCCCTGCCCTGGGCCTGGTCAGAGGACACTCTTCCACCCAACACAGATGCCCGCATGACAGCTGAAGGGGACACCAGGGGTGAGGACATCACTTTCTTCTGAAGTCACCTGCTTGCCCAGGAATTCGTTCTGCAGCGTCACAGACCAGGCTCCTGTGAGCCTCAGATCTCACCCTGCAACTCGTAGCCGATCACCCGCTCGACTCAGCTCAGGTGAGAGACGGATAGGATTTTCCCACAAATCACTTGATTAGTGTGAGAAATCTATGTTTCTGCTGCTCTGAGCATTGCAGGGATTTTTTGGTTCCCTTTAAATCTCTCTCAATATTATGGTTCTAGCAGCTTTCAGAGTTTCCCTCCCAGGATTTATGTTTTGAAGGTGCTACACTATTTGGCAAGGCTCCCTGGTTCCTCTCTGCCATCTTTCTTCCAAAGAATGCAAAGGCCTTGACCAGCAATGTCTGAGAGGAAGTGCTTGAGCTCCGAGACAAGGAAACTGGTATTCCAGCCTTTTTACCAACCACTCTAAGATCCGTGCTGCAGAACCGCAAGGAACCCCTGACCCGGTCACCCCCGAGCCTGGCCGGCTCAGAGCGGGAACCCACTCCCCACCACCGCTCACCCAAATCCTCGAGCACTGTCTGTGTTGCGGGCACCATGCCCAGCACCTCACCTCCAAGACTCCGTCTAATCCCTGCCACAGACCTGCGAGGCCAGAGCAGGTGTTTTAGAGCTGGGAAACCAAGGTTTGGAGCAGCCACGTGAACTGCTCAAGCCAGGTCTGTGGACTCACCTTGGGTTAAGATAAACACTGGGTCCCTACACCTCTGTGCTCCCATATGCTCTACTGTATCTCAAAAAGACCCCCAGGAATAAGACGCAAAGCAAAGATGGGTGAGTTCCCTTCCTTGATCAGTCCTGAACCACAAAGCCCTTGATGCCTGTAACACTCCACATGCAGCCGCACTGGCCACGTGAGCCCAGCGTGTGGCACCCGTGTCACCCAGGAAGAGCTCCCTCCCCAAAAAAGTTGACAGGCCAAGGCCAGTGGTGTCATGTACAAGCCAAACCCCTTCCTGGGATGGCCAACAGTGTGTTGACACAAACCAGGTCCCTTGGCCCCTTGCTGAGCTTCCCTAGCAAACTCCCCGCTGCCCTGCCACCCCACCCACCCTCCGTCCCAGCGCAGCGACCTCTGCCAGGCAGCGACCGCCCGGCTGTCCCACAGGGTGCCCGGTCCCAGGCGGTTCTCTTTCCAAAGCCCCAGGTCATTCTCCTTCCTGCAATCCCGCCTGTCCCTGGTTTGTTTTCCTTTTTCTTTCCCTGTGGACGTCTAAAGCGAACAAGGAGATGCTCTGTTTCCTCACAGTTCACGCCAGCGCTTCCCTCTTCCCAGACGCCTGGCGCGTGGAACCCCCTCCCAATGGTCTCTTCACCCCCACCCCCTTGTCCCGGCCTCCTGCACCTGCGAGGACAGCGAAGGGGTCACCTGGCCTCCAGCCTCACCCTCCCATCAAGGTCACCCTCACGTGACCTTGGGTGGGTCCCTCCCCCTCCCCCTCCCCCTCCCCCTCCCCAGGACAACTTTGCAAAGCAGAAATTAGAGAAGGTCAGCTTCCTCTCACTCCCTCCTCTCTATTGCCTTGTGCGAGGAGATTTTTAAAAATCAAGCAAGAAGTCTCAAAAACAAAAAGCTTCCAGAGCAGAGAAGGGCGGTGGGTCTCCCCTGCCCCCCACTCAGCCCGGGCCAGCGGGCCCCCTGTGGCTGTCCCCCCAGCCGACGTCTGAGCAGTCCCTGACTGCGTGTGGGCAGGCCGTGCGGCCGGACCCCAGCCTGGTGTTTCAGGGGGCAGCTCCAGGCCTGTGGGAACCTACGAGACCGTTTCCCGAGGCCTCCCAGCCCACACCCTCATCGCGGCCTTATTCACTCAGTCATAACTCTCCAGAATTTACAGGGCCCCTTCCGCAGTGAAAAGCTCCAGCGATAGCATCGCCAGAAACCTTTTAGTTTTGATTTAGAGACTCAGAATGCCTGTCACCGTCCCACATCCCCTTCTCTCTCCGTGCAGGGGCACCGATCTCCCCAGCCCGCTGGGCCAGCGTCCTTCCCTCCCAGCTCCCAGCTCTTCATCTTCCTCCCCAGGCACTGAGAGGAGGGAGCCCTGCCCCAGCCACCCACCAAACCGCCCAGCTCCAGCCTGGCCATCCAGGAGGCAGCAGGGCCAGGCGGGGCCCCCACTGAGCACCTCCCTCCTCTCGCATCCTCGTGGCCTTCTCCACGGGGTCGTCTCCATCCACACGCGAACCTCCTGCGTTCCCATCTCTAAGTGAGCAATTCTTATGTTGACCCCACACACCCCAACCCGCAGCTGACATTTCGTGCCTTTGCACCCCTTTGGGACAACACTCCGTAGCGTTGTCACAGGCGCTGTCTCCAGGGCCGGTCCTCGAACCCACTCCAAGGAGGCCCTCACCTCACTGTCCACCACAGCGCCATCAGCCCACGCACGGCCTCCAGGCCACCAACATGCCACCTCCGGCTCGTCTGACTGCTTATGGCAGCAGAATCTGACCCGGACGACCACGACTTCCTTCTTCAAAAATGCTTCTAGTGGTTTCTGAGGCAACCTTCTGTCCGGGCTTGCCCTGTCTCCCGGGCCATCCACCCCTGCACAGTCGCCTTTGCTGGCTCACCCTCAATGTCCTAGATCCAAGGTAGCAAACTGTGGCTCACGGGCCGGTTGCCTGTTTTGTAAATAAAGTGTTATTGGAACACAGCCACGCTCATTCGTTTGTATATCATGGCGGCTCTGTGCTGCAACAGCAACGTTGAGTAGTTGTGGCACAGACCGCACGGCCCGTAAACCCTAAAATATTTACTATTTGCCTCTTTGAGAAAAAGTTTGCCAACACTGTCCTAGAGCTACAGATGTCAGAGTTCTCAGGACTCAGTCTCTCTGCCCTCTCTCTGCACTCACTCCCCCACTGATCTCCTCTGGTCCCGTGGCTACAAATGCCAGCGCTACACCCAGAGCTCCCAGAGCTTTTCTCTAGCCTGCCCTCTTCTCTGAACTCCAGACCCAGCTCTCCCGTGGCATTTCACGTCCATGTCTAACACCTCCCAAGCAAACTCTTCCCCTCCTGCCCCTCACACTCTGCTACTTCCATGGTCTTTTCCATTTCATGCCAAGAGCCTTAGAATCATCCCTGAATCCCCCTTTCTCTCAAGCCCCACATTCGACCATCTGCGAATCCTGCCAGCCCCCCTTCAAGACACACCCAGACTCTGACCTCTCCCTCGCCCCTGCCCGCACCCTGATTCTCCAGGACGGCTGCCGCCTAACTGGCCTCCGTCCACATACCCCCATTCCCTCACACACACACCCACAGCCCTTGCTCAGTCTCAGTTTTCTCCAACATGTTTACTTCTTTGTGCACCATCTGCCTCCCCCACTAGAATCCAGGCTCGGAGAGGATGGGAACCGGGTAGTGTTGTCCACTGCTGTGTTCTCAAAGCTCAGAAGTGTGCAAAGTCTCAGTGTTTGAGCAGTGAATAAGTGAGCACATAGAACGTTAGAAGTGCGTGTCTCCTGTTAAGGAAATGGAGGGCTGAGGAAGGGAAGTACACTGTTTGCCTCATGGAGAAATCAAAGAGCAGAACCTCGGCTCAGAGCTCAGGCACCCCAGAGCCAGCGGTGTCCCTTGCTGAAGCAAACCAGTCCCCAGTGACAAAGAGACTGCCCCACCAGCCACTCTCTACACCCCTCTGCAGAGCCTCCCCGAGAGCAGGAGGGACAGACAGAGACGGGCTTCTCGGGCGGCAGAGAGCGGACGCCCCGCCTGTGCCTCCTTCCTGCCGATGGCACTCATGGCAGACACACGCTGGCCCGAGTCTGCCCCTCAGGAGTCACAGGCTCCTCTTCTGTAAAACAGGGTGACAACCGAATGTGCAGAACTTTGAAAACAAGGCAGTCGTGGGCTCCTTCCTTTCTCTCTTAGCTGTGACTTATCCCACTGAAAAGCCTCCGTCCGACTTAAACTTGGAAAGAGGTTCTGTGCCGAGTTGCTACCTCATTTCTGAACTTGGCTCCCGGGTTCCCCAACGACTCCCCCACTTTGCTCCCATTTTTTTTCTTCTTCTATTTCTTGTTGCCCCATAACTTTTCCTTATTCTCCCACATTCTGAACATCCTCCGTTCCAGACAGGCTGGCGGGAGGGCGGCCTTCCCAATCCTTCCTCTCCTCCTGCAACTCCGCAGGGCAACTGCATCTTCCTCAGGAACAAAACCCAGAGAGACCGTGGCGAGGAAGAGTCCCCATGAGAGCCACCAGCCCGCTTCCTCCTGCCCAGGGCTCCCTCCCTTCGCCCTCTCACAGCCATGCGTCCCGAGTCTCGGTTTCTGAGAACCGAGCAAAGCCTGGAAAGCTGGGCACCCAGGCACCTCTCGCCATCACCCCCTTCTGGTCCCCAACAGAGCCACGTGGGCCCTGAGCAGCCACAGATGGTGCAGACCGCCACTCATGCAGAGAATGTCCCCTGCCATCCAAATCACTGCGTTCCCCCGTGCTCAGGGCCCTCTGCCTCAGTGAGCCCTCTCAGACCACGGTCACCCTCCCAGACACCCCTGTTCCCAGCACCTGCTCTCGGCCTCACATTTCAGGGCTCAGCTGAACACACCCATGCACCCCAAGTCCTCTCTGTTAATGCCACAAGTGTCTGCCAGGGCCGTGCGGGGTGCTCTTCTGCACCCTCCTTCACCTGGACGTGCAGCCAGCAGGAAGTCCCACTGACTGCAAGGTGGGGTGGGGTTTGCAGGCAGGACAATCCGGCTCGTTCCATGCCTCGCTCTCATGTCTGCTGTCTTACCAGCTACGGAGGGTGGCTTTGCCTTTCCAAGTGTCAGTTTCCTCCTCTGCAAAATGAGGATGACAACACCTTCCCCATCCACCTCTGAGGCTCGTGAATACAAGACACCATACAGTGCAAGTTGTTATGAAAATAAACAGAGCGGCAAGTCATCCTCACGGCCCGAGCACTCCTCCCTGGACTGACCTCGGGGCAGGCCTGTCCCCTTCTTCCACGTAAGCTGTGACAGGCCCAAGGGCATGTCCATCAGAGCTGCCACCTGCCCAGCCTACGGGAGTCGCCCGGAGCCCCCAGGTGGCCCCAGCACACATCACGGAGCCAACCAGCTGTGACTTCCCCCCTGAGCGGGCTGTCCCACGCTGCCCAGAGTTTATGCAACAAAGGAAACCAGGACAGGAAGCTAACGCATTCCGGAAACACAGGAACAAATGAGATGCCCAGTCAGGAGGAGAACCAGAGGGCTCCCTCTGGAGAGCCCGCAGCACCCAAAGTCCCTGCTCTGAGAGTGACAGCTGCCAGCGCATTCATATGGTTTTAATTAATAAGTGAATTAAGCAAAAGGCATGGCTTCCAGGAAGGAGGGAGGGCAAGCCACATCTTCCCGTGGAAATCCACCATCCCGCAGGAGCATGCTCTGGAAGGCGTGTGGCACGGGGCACCAGAGTGTCCTGTTTTCATACCTAGCAAAGCCACGCGCTAACCTGGTGACCCCAGCCAAGACATAGCCTCTCGCTCTGAGCCTCATGGTGTCTGCTTGTGACGTGGCAGGTGCCTGTGACCATGGAAACGCACCCCTTGAAAGCCAAGATAGGCCTGCCCACTGCAGGGGATGGGCTGGGGGAGCGGGGACGGGAGGAATGACAGACGCCCCAGGCCGCAGTGACCACGCCCCGCACAGAGATCCCAACACGCCAAGCCTGCAGTCCACGCCGCCCTGGCCAGATTCACGTGAGCTCCGGCTAGATTCACGTGAGCATCTCTCCCCTCAGCGAGTGGACTAAGGGCAAAGGGCAGCATCACGTGTCTCAGTGAACATCGCGCCTAACGCGTCGCTGCCCAACAGCCACTGCTTGAATGTCGGTGGTCGGAATGACTGGATTTAGAAAGCAAAATAACATGTTCACTGTTGGAAATTTGCAAAATACAAAAAAGTTAAAAGAAATAAAAAAAAATGTGTTTCCTACAATGCAGTGATAACCGCTGTTAAGTTTTTGATATATTCCATCCTAGTATTCAGGACTACATACACCTTTCTTTTTTTTTTTTTTTTTTTGAGACAGAGTCTCACTTTGTTGCCCGGGCTAGAGTGAGTGCCGTGGAGTCAGCCTAGCTCACAGCAACCTCTAACTCCTGGGCTTAAGCGATCCTCCTGCCTCAGCCTCCCGAGTAGCTGGGACTACAGGCATGCGCCACCATGCCTGGCTAATTTTTTCTATATATATTTTTACGCATGCCTGGCTAATTTTTTCTATATATATTTTTAGTTGTCCAGATAACTTATTTCTATTTTTTAGTAGAGACGAGGTCTCGCTCAGGCTGGTCTCGAACTCCTGACCTCAAGCAATCCACCCGCCTCAGCCTCCCAGAGGGCTAGGATTACAGGCATGAGCCACCGCGCTCAGCCCATACACCTTTCATTTTAATTGTAATTATACTTTGTTTACTTTCAAATCTTTACTTAATATATATTATTAGCATTTCCCATATTCTTATGTATTATTCAATGTAATTTTAATAGCTTCCTTGATTTCCATTTTATGTATAAGCTGTATTATATTTAATTAATCCCCCCATACAGCGTTTTGTTATGATGAATAATGCTGAAAGGAGTAGCCTTAATTAGAACTAATTTACACATCTCTGACTATTTCCTTAGCATAGATTCCTAGAAGAGGACTTGCTCGCAGGCTCAAGGGGTATATTTTTGAGATACTTCTCCCATGTCTGCAAATTATCTTTCCACCAGCGAAGTCTAAAAATGCGCATTTCCCAACAACACTCAACCACGCCGGATACGATGTTGTCATTTTTAACTTTCCCGACTCTGTTAGGCGGCTGACACTGCCCTGTTTTCGACTTCACATGTACAATTACTGGGGGGGACACCTGTACGCATCTTCCTGCCCACTTCTCTTCTATGTGTCTGAACTCCCAATTCACATTCTTTGCCCACTTCTCCATCAGGGGAAAGACTGATTTTCGTGAATACTCTGAGGAAAAGAGAATCAGTCCCCGGCCCCTCGGGTGGTTCTGTCCTCGTGCTGCATGACCTCCTCCACTGAGGCGTCGATGCTGACGTCTAACTCGTCCCGTCTCCTGTAGCTTCACCCTGTCCCCTCCCTCCTGGCTTCAGAGGGGACACTGCTCTCTCTTTCATCTACCACCGTGACCTTTCCTTGTCACCTGTCAGCTGCTTCTCCCAGGGATGAATAATTCCTCTTCATTTCTGCCTGATCTCCTGTAACTTATGAAGTCAAAGCCCTGCCCTGGACGCCGTCCCTGCCCTCCCCTCCTCTCCCCTCTCCCTCCCTCCCGGCCTCGCCATTTCTCACCTGGGCAGTGGCAAGTTACTTCTGAACCAGCCTGGCGGTCCCAGGCATGGCCCCATTCTGTGCCCCTCCCAAACCCACCCCCACCCTTTATTTCATGACTACCCGAATCATTTTTCCTAAATGCAAATGTGACCGTGTGATCGTGTCATTTCCTGCCTAAAACCCTCTGCTCCCCACTGCAGCCGCGGCCCCCACAACCTGGCGAGCACCCCAACCCCCTTGCCCACCCCCCAAACACGCCCCGTGTGCACAGATTCAGCAGCACCCACGTCCTGCCGACACGTCGCGCTGGGTCTGCCCCGCAGTCCTGCACATGTGGCTGCTCTCCTGCCGCCTCTTCCCCACCTCCCTGGCGGTTCCTACTCAGTTCCCGAGCCCCACTCAGGTGCTGCTCTCTCCCAGAGGCCTCCTCTCCGCCCCAGATCAGGAGAGCCGTGCTGTGCCCTGCGCCCAGGAGACGTATCACCGCACTTCACACAGCCTGTGGCATCAGAACCAAGGCAGAAGTGTGACCTCAGCAGACATCACTTGGCATGAAAAGGACAGGTGGTGGGCGAGGTCAGCCTGCCTCTCTGACGTGCCCTCGGGCTCCCTCTGGGGATCATGGGCCGCTCTGCCTTCTGGGGGAGGCTCAGCTGTCCCTGGTTTCCTGTCCTTTCTGAGCTGCCCAACCTGCCTCCCGCCTCTGCATCTGCCCAAGCCCTCTCTGCTCTCCAAGCCTGTCGGCAGCCCTGGCACCCATGCACACCCTCTGTCCCGGACACTCCCGGAGCAGATGCCGGTTGCTCAGCTGCCCCGAGGCTCCTGCAGGAGAAGGGTCCGCGTCCTTCCGGCAGACCCTCTGGTGCCTGCCTGGTGCTGGGCCACTGGCCAGGCGCCTGTGTCAGCAGACGTGCCCGCCCTGCACTGCCCCTTGGTGCCCAGCTCACACAATCCTGGGTGTTCCTTCTTTTTTCTCAGGCTATATCCACACGGCTACAAATAACAAATTCATCTTGTGGTGCTCAGGCCACCAATGCACCTCGCTTCCCACATGGCTCAAACCACCACAAAGCAAGCCCGCCACGGCCAGCCGCTGCCTCGTTCTTGAGGGTGGGGGCCCTGTCCCCAGCCCACTAAGAGCCAGCCTTGGGCCTGGGATCGCCCACCGCGGCAGGCACGGTGCGCCCTTCCCCTCACGTGGTGCGCTGTGTTCTGTCTAGGGAAGGTGACAGGTGAAGTGTCCCATCCAGAGCAGATCCCGTGCTACGGGCCTCTCTTAAGTCACTTATCCAGTGAAGAGTGAGAAGAGACATCTAAAGTCTCCTCCTTCATAAGACGAAGATTAAACGTCTTTCATGCTCCTGAGTCCCCCCCTCCCTCCTGCTCTGCTTTCAGGCACAGCTTCCTGCCACCGGCCTCACCCAACTCTCCGGAGCCCCCGTGGGGGTGGCTCAGCCGCCCCCTTCCAGACATTTGCCGGGACTGAAGAGTCTGCTGTGTCAATCAGGGCAGCTGCGGTTGAGTACGAGGTGTTGGTAACATGCACTCGACAAATGCCGCTTAACCGCAGGTGTCACTGCCGCTGCCATTTGGTTAGAGAGACATTAGGAGCCCAGAAAAAGCAAACAGTCTATTCAGTTTGGACACAAGAAGAAAATGAGCTACAGAGCAAATAACACTGACGTGGGAGAGGGAGCACGTGACTGCAGACCCGGTTCTGCCACTGGCTCACCGTGTGAGCACACCTGGGCCTCCTTTCCCACGTCTGGAAATGAACTGTCAGACGGAGGGCAGACCCCAGCGGCAGACAGGGCCTGCCAGTCGAGGCACAGCCGGTGCAGGGCGGGGAAGGGGCTGCCATGCCCTGGGGGCAGCACAGGTTGGCAGCGCTCCTATCCCCTCACCCGAGGGACTTCGATTCTTAGCCATTTCAATCGCCCCAGAGCGAAGGTGAGGTCTTGGAGAAACAGCAAAGGAGGCTCATCCGGACAGGGCGCAGGTCCCTGGACCAAAGGCTCTGCCTTTCAGCTTCTCACGGACCTCTGGCTCCTTCTCCAGCTAAAACCTCCCTTTCCTCAAACTGTCCATTTCCTAAAGATCATCAGGGAGGCTCAACAACCTTCCCTTTTTAACAACTCTCACTGATGGAAAATTCTTCCTCATACCTAATCTAAGTCCATCTGCTGCAATTTCTGTCTATTTTCTGCCGTTCCATCCTTGCTGGAGATGGAGAACAGCTGGTCGCCATCCTCCATATAACATCCCCTCCTAAACCCAGATCAGTTATGACATCAGCCCTCATCCTGCGTTTCTTCTGGCATAACAGCCGCCATTCCTTCCAACCTGCCCTCGTGGACGCTAGCTCCGAAGGCACCACCGATCACCACGGCCCGCGAGGCAGGGTGCTCTGCAAGCCCCGAGTCCTTCCGGCGCTGTGGCACCTGCAGCGGGATGTACATAGGACCCTGTGGCAAAACCAGCAGAGAAGCTGGAGCAGAAAGGAACCCACGAGAACGTCCTCCAAACCCTGGCTCTGCACATGAGGAACCTGAAAGTCAGAAAGGCCGACTGAGCACAGTGCCCAAGGTCGAATCTGAGGGAGAAAAGTCTGAGTGCCAGACCCCAAATATTAACATCACGGTGCTCGGAGTGGCTGCAGCCTGTCCTCAGCATGGGTGGGAGCGAACCAGCCTTAACCAAAAAGCAAAGGAGCAGTGGTGCTCCCCGTCCAGACTCTTTCTTCCCAATCCCACTCGCAGATGCCGAAATTCCATTCACACATCTTTGGTTTCCATTAAGAATGCAAATACCTCCGGGAGTGGCAATACTACTAACTGCTCACACCTTAGTACCAATGAGGAGATTTGATCCTTTCCAACTATTAATAGATTTAGGGATAAGAAGAGAGCAAAGAACAAAGAAACTGGGAGCCTGGCAGACAACTCTGACTGTTTGCTACTGCTTCCCAGGTCAGCTCTGTGCGTGGGGCTGCGGCAGGGCCCGGCCTCGGGACTGCGGTGCGGTGAGGGCTTGTGCCTGGCAGGGCCACACAGGAGTCAGACAGGTCTGTGCTCAGAAGCATCTGCCTTGTCCGCGCCCCAGGTGCTCCTGCGAGGTCTGCGTGGCACTGAGCTTGGAGGAAGGATCACCACCTCGTTGCTCCCACAGGGCCCCTGGTTAACTCTTTCAGGAGCGAGGTGAGCGCGGCGTTTACAGTTAAATCCCAAGCCCAGCATGCCCTGAAATGACAGGAGAGAAGGCCAGAGGGGTATACCACCTATCAGATCAAGTGCGATGATTCAGGTACCTGCTTCAGTGTGAGATAGCTCCCAAACGGGGAGGGAGGAAGGGGCACGTGAGCAGAAGTGTGAGTCAGATGAACTATTTACTCATAACTTTGGCTGTGAGAGTTCCCTAGATGAAGAATAAGGGGGGGGAATAACGGAGTGTGGTGAATACATTTTGGAGACGAGATTTCAAAGCAGCTTGGCTCCATCCTGAATAAACGAGCACACCCTGCCCCGACCCCTCCAACTCTTAGGGAAGCCGCAGAGCATTTTCAGCCTCCAGACACACCTCCCCCAGGACAACGGGGAGTTCACACCCATCAAAGAAAAAGAAGACACTGTAACAGCATTTACCAAAACACCTAACACAACAGACAGGCTTATTGGATTTCCCCAAAACAGCAAAATTAAATTTTAAAACAGAAGGCAAAAAGGCTTTTCTCTGATCAAAATTTTAATGTTTTTTAATCCTATTTCAGGGGACAGTTTTCTCTAACAGAAAAATAGGCACAAAATGACAAGATCAAAGCAGGCTGGTAAAACGATGATTTACTGATGTGTTTATGACGAAAAGGGTAACGGGAAGGGTGATGGGGTGGGAGTCAGAAACAGTAAGGATGGGATTTTGACTTGTCAGGGAAATCACACGGGGCCTCGGGCGGCAGAAAGTCGCAACCTTTCCCACCGCAGTGGCTGACGGACAGGGAGCCCTGTCTGGTCGGCCGAGGAGAGGGGAAAGCGTGGGATCTACCAACGATGCTGCTCACCGGGGTCCTGGCTAGAGCCCTCATGTGGGATGAAGTGGCAGGTAGCAAATCTAATTTCCTGAGCATCCATCAGTCCCTTCACACACAGAGACAGGCACCGGCTTCACAAGGAGTTAATCAGCCTAATGCCAGAGATGAAATTCTCCAAACTGGATCACAGCAGAGGCGCCAGATCCAGGGTTTCACACCCCGCCCCATCCAAGGTGAAGCTGTGATGAGGGTGTTTTGCACCTCGTCAATTATCCTTCAGCTCCTATGATCCTTTTTTTAGTCTAAAGTTGTTATTTTAATGATCTCTGTTCCAAATGGGGAGATACAAGGAAGAGGAATGAGGAGGAGGAGGAGAAGCAGGCGCTCCAGTGTGTCCCACTTGTACTTCCAAAGCTCCCGCTGCTCCCTCCCCCACCCTGCCTTCCCTCTGTGCATGAGTCACCATGCAGGAGCTGTTTTAAATGCCTTACTTTTAATGTTTTCCATCACAATAGAAATCTAGCAGATCTGCACCAACCAAGGGATCCCCAGTTGTGCTTCTTATTCCTGGCTTTAGACACCCTTCAAACTGGAGAGCATTTTCTAGTATTCCTACTGTATCCCCCACGGGCTGGGTGCTGCCTCTCCTGGGCTCCCTGGGGCGTCACATGCCCTAGAGAGACCACAGAGGAGGAGGTGCTCAACCAAACATGCCCAGCCCAGAGAAAAGTTCAGCTTCCACTCCAGGCCCCCAAAACACAAAGGAATTATAATTTGCAGGGCTGCAAGTTTGTTTTGCGCACTGTCAGACAGCATGTGCACAAGAGAAAGCTGACTCTATCCTGACCAAAAAAAAAAAATTAGGCAGTTATGTTTTTTAACCATTGTGAGTAGGGCTTCAATAATAACAGTTCCCACCCAAAAATAGCTGCCTAAAAAAGGGTGGAGGAGAATCTGTGGTGTTTAAAGAAAATAAGAATTAAACAGTGAAAGATTTTCGGAGACAGAGAAGCAGGACTGTCATCTGCGGGAAGGGTGTCGTAGGGAAGAGGTGTCACCAGAGAGCCCCTCCCAGAACATTCACTCCTGCCAGGACTGGGAATCCAACTCGCAGCTGCAGGTCTAGAGCAGACATCAGAGTGAGGAAATTCACCAGAACTCTCCAAAGCCTCAGAGACTTGTAATATCAGCCCCAGACCAGCAGCTTCAGAGAACCCAGCAGGTACCAGGGCAAACCTGGTGATGTGCTGTGGGCACGCAAGTAGGAGCTGCCTGCGTGAAAGCAGAAAGTTCAAGACCAAGCACATCACCTGCTCCCCAAGGAGACCCTGCTTCCTAGAGGCCCACCTACCTGACACCTTCCTTTGGCAGAAGCTGGGGGAAAGGCATTTCCCAAGCACCAAGGGACCGCCTCTCAGAACAAGGGAGGCCCTTGTAGTCTCACAATTTAGGCTGCTCCAAGGTGCTGCTGGGCTGGCCCGGCCACCTGACATGGTGAGCTTTGTCACCTGCAGCCAGTTACCAGAAGCAGTGGGGATGACTTCAGCACCACCTTTCTGCCACAAATGCACCTGCGCACACGTAAACAACCTGAGCACCCAGGCAGAGCCCACCCCTCCCGCCAGCCTGCACCTCCCCGCGCTGCGGGATGATCAGGGCCCAAAGCCCCTTCCTTTGACGTGAGATCAAATTTAGCTCCATCCGGGTTTTTCAGGACACACCAAACCTGGAAAGTCTTCCAGAGTTTTCGGGAGCCAATCAATTACATGATTTCTTTTCCCCTCAGAACTGTCTTGTTGGTGTCTCACCAGGTGGAGTGGCACAAGGATGCCCACGGGTCAAACAGGACAGGCCCCACACCCTGGGGCATTCCTTCCTCCACCAAACCGAAGGAGCTGAGACGGGGGCGAGGGGTGTGAGGCAGGGAGGAGACAGAAGTTTGAGGGAGGACTCAAGTTGAAGGTCACGAGAGTTTGGGAAGGTAGACCGAGGCGAGGTAAGGAGGAAACCCAAACCACCAACCGTGTTTCTCGGAACCAGCCTGGGCGGGGGTCCACCGGGACCGGCACACCCGACTGCTCCCGCCCAGCAAGCCCGACCTCCCCGCAGCCCCGCAGACGCCCGGCCCAGAGCAGACCCCGACAGACCTGAGCGCAGCTCCGCGGGAGTAGTAAACAAGCCCGGGTCCTGCCAGCGCAGAAGTTTTCCAAATTGGCGGCTCGTCTTCCTCCCAACAAAGGCGGCGGTTCCACCTTTGTCACGTTTCCTCCGCCAAACTTTTCTCTCCCTCCCGCAGCCGCGCACCTCTGCGGTGCGGAGCCGCGGTGCGGGCGGGGCGGCCGCGGGCACAGGTGCCTCTCGGAGCGGCGCCCGCGCCCAGGAGGTGCTGCGGGGCTGGTGGCGCGTCCCGGCCTGCGGCCAGAGCTCGCGGCGGCGCGGACGGAGTGCGGGCGCCGCGCTCGGCGGGTCTGCGGGGCCCACGCCCCGCCCTCCGCCCGCGATTGGCTGCCGGGCCCGCGCCGCCCCGCACCGGTCTCGCCGGCCTCGCGCACCGCCTCGGCGCCGCTGTCATCTCAGCCATCAAAGGGGCAATTCCGTTCCACTGACAACCTGTAAGCTCGCGCCGGGGCAGGAGCGAGCCGGCCGCGGGGCCGCGGGGCCGCGGGAAGGTGGGCGCGGGGCAGAGGAGCGGGGGCGGGGGCGGGGGGAGGGGAGGGAGGGATGGAGATGGAGCTATCAAGCCATCAGCCTCTGGCTCCAGCATCTTAACTTCCACAAGGCAGAGCCCATAGCAACAATTTTCTGGCCTCAATTTCCCCCGATGGCAAACGTTGCTGAGGGCGGAGAGAACCGGAACGCGGGGCTCCTGCGGGCGTGGGCGGGGGGCAGAGCGGGCGGAGGGCTGGCGGTGGAGAACCGCTCTTCCCAGGGCCGCCCTGGAGGGCGCGTGAAGGTCATTTTAGATTATTTAAGCGAGCACATCCTGCACACCTGGGGCTTCTCTCTCAGTACTTTCCCCCAGAGCCCACCTAACCGCCCCCCAGCCCGAGAAGACAACCGCCCTCTGCCCCATCCAAAGAGTCTCAGAAGAGCTATTGTTGAAGTCCACAAAAGTCTGGAATTCCTCCCTGTTCTCACAGGCATTCTAGACCTAATCGCTCCTCTGGAACCCCGCGTCCGCGCATTCTGCCCCGGCTTCAGTAACTGCTTGGACTTGTGTCATCAGCCCAAGCTAGGGGAGAGGACACCCGCCCATCAAGGGTGGGAACAGCTTAAACACTCTTCTCTGTCGTCAGGAAATCGTAAGGCACGAACTTTGACCTTTCTCTCCCCCTTAATATATTTGTCATCATGTGGAAAAGACATTTTTTGGCAGCTAAATGTTTAACAAGGTAAAATATTTATTATTACTAATTTTCTTAACATAAAACAGCTCTTATAAACCAATAAGAAAAAGACCTATAACCCACTTCAAAAATGGCAATGCACAAAATGGGCCGAATTTTTTAAGAAAGAAAAAAAAAAAAAGCTCTGAGAATATCAAGTTCCAGATTAGTCAAAAACACACCATTCAGCCCTCTCATACTGGGATCCCCATGTCTTTGAGCGGGCTCCAGTTCCAGTCCCACCCTGGCCTCCCCGGGGCTGTGAACAACTGCCCTGGTTGTCCTCACCTGCATCCCCAGGAGCAAAAGGCATGTTCCCCACCACCTTGTGTGGTGTTTCATGTGTACATGTCTGGCTTCCCTGAACACATTTCAAGCTCTGTAAGGACAGAGATTGTATCATGTGTATCTTTATCACTCCACAGACAGCACCTAGCACTCAGTAAGTGGGCTGACTAATAAAATCCAACTCATAAAATAAAGTGTGCACCGCTCTGAGCCTCATGGAATCATCACTCCACTGTGATTGTTCTTCCAACTGGGCAGGGTGAGAAGGGGCCCACTCTGGACGCCAGGAGCTAAAAATTCAGGACTGAGCACTGTAAAATGCTGCAGCCGGGGAGATCACTCCAACTTCTCAGTACCTCTGTTTTCTCTATGGGAAATGAGGCCGCCCCTCACTCAATGCCATTCTTCTCCTGCCAGCATTTGCAGAAAATGAAAGGATGTGGCCGACACATTTTACTTGTGAGGCATAACCTCAAAAGATTAAGCGTTTTCCATAATGGCTTTCCGCATATCAGCATAGCTAAAGGAAGAGTGACCATATATTAAGAATTAAAATGTAGGACAAGGGATGTAGCAAAATATTTGTTTTCTATTTCATTTGTCTAGGTGGAATTTGCACATAGGTACGATGATGAAACTAAACTTAGCCATACATTTTAAATTAACACTGTCCCCAAAAATCTGGTGTGTTCAGTCATGGTGTAAAAACCATAAATAACACTTTAACAATTTAAGCAGTATGACTTCCACTTCCAAGAGAAAGCAGGCTTCTGCTGTGTGCCTTCACACCATCCCTTTGCCTCTCCCTTAAAAAAATAAGAGAAATAAACTAAATTATGAAATAAGAATCCTCTTGAGCACCTATCAAAAGTTCAGTTGTCCCCAAAGGAAAAGGAAAACACTTCAAGTGATTTTCCAAAATGCTTTGTCTAAAAAAGCATGTCCTTACATGTACTTTTTGCCTTTTGAAGATGAGAGAGAGAGCAAGCTGCAAACAGTTGTTTATGTCAGTGCCTTTTAAACTGCCTGGTCATAAAATATTCTCTTTGAGAGAAGGATGATCCCTTTGTGTCCTGTAGATCAACTGCTTAATTCTGAGAGTTGGAGAATGCACATTAAGTATGCAGATTCCGCTGGTACTTGCATTTGTATTAAATATCAGCTCCATACAATTTAAATTCATTGGGGTATGAAATGTACCGAATTCCATTTTGTGGGCAGTCCTCTGGCAGAGCAGTCCATTTTGATTTAACAGTTTCAGTGCATTAATGGTCTGAAAGGCTTTTGGATGTTCCTTTTTTCCATTTTGAGTAATTAAGGAAAGAATGTGGGTTTCTTTATTAAAACACAAATTAAATAGCAACTGCCAGAACCAGGGGCTTTCTTATGGGTAACCACTTGCTACAGCGAATTATCATGACCTACAACTGGAGGCTGAGAGATTCTGCGTTTACTCGTCTGTTTATACCATTTTCTCAGTTATCATTTATTTATGCCAAATTCTGTTCCTAAAAGGGAGAAGAGGAGAATAAATCTATGCAATGCCAAGAAGGAAGGAAATGTGTGAAAACAAGAGGGAAAAAAAGAAGGTGACTTTCAACACTACATCGTTGCTGATTGACTGGAGCCACACAATGCCATTTTAATGAAAACATGATATTAGCAGAATTTCTGAAACCTAGCATTGGTGAAAGGTTTTTCAGAAAACTTCTCCCAGCACAGCTTCCTAAGTAGAAAAAATTGGAGGAACATTCTCACAGCTTTCTGTTCTAGCTGATGGCTGTTGTAAAAATTTGTGTAATCAAACTCCCTCCCCTGCACCCCCAACCCCCCAAATCAAACCTGTGGAGCCAGTGACATTTCCACAAAGTACAAGAGGAGATTGTGGCCAGGAGGAGGGTGTCAGTCACCAGGAACCATCCTTAATGATTTCATCAATTACTAATGAGCCTTCAGAAAGTTGGTATCAGAAGAGACACGGCTTCCTGAGATTTGAAGACAGTAAGGAATCTTTTATTATTTAAAATGCTCTGCTAAAGAAAAGCAGATGATTCAGTTTCTTCCAATCATGATTGTATTTATTAATGAGCTAAAGTTGTAAACAACCTGAAAGAGAAAGAAAGACAAAGGAGAGAGACAGAGACAGATAGAGATTTGCAAAGCTGAATTGCCTACCTAAATTCTGTTTTGCTTCAGTTCAATTCTTCATAAGAAGAAATATGGAGCTGAAAGCTGTCATGAAATATTGTCCAGTGATACACCAATTGACAGGAGGTGGGGAGTGAATGACGAAGGTCCATATGCCCTCCATGAAGCTGGCAGATCATGTGTGACATGAAGGACCCCCCCCAGAAGAAAGTTCCGCACATGTGGACGCAGCTATTGGACCTCCTGCCGGCCAGGAGCCATGCCCTAACATAGACGCCTTCTTGGAAGACCTCACTGACCGTATTTACTATACCTGCCACACAGCATTTCCTCACTTATAAATCAGGTAATGACTATTTCTAAGGCTGTTGAGACAGTGGTGGCAAATCAGTCCACAAAGGGCTACACAGAGGTCCTACTCCTGGATATTAAACTTAGAGACAACAACGGCAGTGTCTTGGCAGGGCCTGTGTTACTGTGATGCACAGCCACCTGGCTTTACTAGATCAGGTGTCAGGTCAGCTCTGGAGCGGGACCTGAAAATGCTCAGGGGGCAGAAATGATGCTCCGGGCAGAGGGACGGTGTTGGTCAATGGGATTTCACTTCCTGTTTCATAAGGAAATTCTCACACTGTCCCCCTGATTTATGCCATTCTGGAAGAGAAGACCTCGAGGTATGTAGGTGTCATCCAAATGATCTGCCTTAAGCCAAAATATTTCTCAAATGTGTACACCTTATTAGTCAAGTCGTGTGAGTTTTGTATTCTACTCCAATATGTATCCATTTAGTACATGAGTTAAAGAATGTTACAAAATTTGTATAACACTGAGTTTGCAGGAAGATGTTCATATTTATGGAGCCTGGGGTTTGAGAAGCGTAAGTCTCAAATTGCCAGTCTGCCCTCTGCCTGGCTTCAGAGACAGGTGAGATCTGGCCCCATCCCACCTGCCTGGCCCTATTCCACTCTCGTCCCCACATAGCCCAGCTCCGTCACAGCTCTCCCGTGAACCTGTGCATTCCCGACCTTGCCATGGCCGCCCCAGCGTCTCTGTCCCCCCAGCCTCCTCCCAGGAGATTGGAGCCCTCCTTGAATGCCCAGCCCACACGGCCCCCACCGCCCCTTCCATTGCTACTCCTGTGTGCCCAGCATTTCAATTGTACCCTGCACCACACAAGTTAGAAGTAACTACATTCTTGTCTGTGTTTTCATAACTGCTTAGGCCCACACCACCCTGCAGTCCACAGTGATGCCCACAGCAGTCGGGAGATCCCAGCAGTGGGTGTTTCATGACAAAGTGGGTGGGTGCCCCCCCCCCATTCTCAGCTGGAAGAAATGGACAGCTTTAGCAAAACGAAGGAGGGTCCAGGTACCGTGTAGTCCAAGGGTCATCCGGGCCTGCTCAGCGTGTTCGGGAGAGAGTGAAGCACCTCGTCTTTGCCTTTCTGACCAGGCACACATAAATCCTACTCGGCAGCTGCTGCAAGTGCGGAACTGAAAACACACGGCAGCAGGACCCGAGTTTTCCTTCCCTCTGTTCCCTCATTCTTCCTCCAGCCAGGAGGGAGCCCGGCAAGGCCTGAGGGGCCGCCCTTTAGCATAGACTACACCCAGGTCACCCAGGAAACGTGGCGAACACAAGCAAGGAGACACTGGTCTGCCACGAAGACAATCTGAAGGAAGAACTTTCCACGTCAGCGTTACGGAGCAGGTACATTTGCCCCTTTTAAAGTGAACAAGGGGTCCCGGGAGCAGGTCAGGGGTAGAAAAACAGAAGGGAGGAGAGAGCTACACTGAAGAGGAAGGAAGGGAAGGAAGGAAATCCTGGACATCATCCGAGGTGGGCACTGTTAAGACAGAAAGGTGACCAATGGAAAAAGCAAACTCACATTTTTGTCAACACTTCGTGCTCTGTGTGTGTTCAGGTCAGCTAATAGTTAGGGTGTTTTGTGGCTAATGGACTGCACACTTTCTAATCACTGCAGCGTGACCACTGGTTACACTATATGCAACCAGGGGAAATGGGTGCTATTACAGTGATCCCCAAAATTATTAAGGAAAGATGCCTAAGTACACTCCCTTTCAGATGGCATCGGGCGTCCAGGGAAGGCAGCTCTCAAGAACAACTCATTCCCCAAGGGTCTGTTGCCTTCCCTTTTGTCTTAGAAGCCATCTCAATAATCTGTTCATGTCAAAGGTTAAAAAATACAAAAATTCTGTTAAATAGAAATTACACGTAACAGTCATGGGCTTTGATGATCTTAATGTTTAGTTTGGTTTGGATTTAGACCCTTACTCCCCCATGCTCAGGACTGCTCACGGCCCCCTCCCCAGCCCCTGAGCCGTCCCTTCTGGGCTACTTCCCAGAAGTTTCCTCCATAACACGCCCAGAAGTCCAGCCTCCCTTGATCTCTCCCCACCAAGGCTGGCAGGGCTTCTTGGTTTGCTGGTGGAGCTCTGAGCCCTTCATCCTACATCTTTGCCAAAAGTTCTGAACTGCTCTGCTCAAAGGGATGCCGGTAACACTCACCTTAGGTTCCCTTTATCCGCCCCCTCCCCGCCAAAAAGAAAAAAAAAGAACTCCTCCCTCCTTAGTGAGCGATGCTTCTATCTCAACACCTAGTTTATTAAGGGACCAGCGACTTTTTCTTTTCAACTTCACCCTATGATCATAAAAAAAGAGGCCTATTTTTAATAAGGTCTTTTCCCATGTGTGAAGAGTGGGGGTGACCAATTATCACCAGCTGTCACAGAGATGGGGCAGATGACAGATGGGCTGGCTGCAAAGAGGCAATCTTGGATCCCGGGCCAGGGCGCAGTCCCAGCTCTGCAGGGGAGCTGAGGAAGCAGGGAGACCCTCGCTTGCGGCAGTGGTTGAAAAGAAGCTTCCGGAAGGCTAGGCTTCCAGGTCCCCTCTGGCTTCCCTCTTGTCTTCCTTTCCCTTCCAATTTACAATGCAAGACCCTCCTAGAGGTTCCTAAAGATATCTTCTTTCTCTTAGAAGTCAATCTCTGCTCATTATTGAGCCAGCGAGAGGAGAGAGGACATGAAAATCTTACCAAATGGAGGAAATAAAAATTCGGCCTCTTCGCCTAGATCACCGGCAGGCGGGGGGGGGGGGGGGGGGGTGAACAGCAAATATTTAGTTTTTTAACGATTTTAGACTAAAAGGTGTTTGTGGGGCAGCCTGACATGAAGTCGCAGTGTGATGCTTCTCATGAGCCTCCCGCTGACTTTTACCAGGAGCCGGGTTGGGGAGCATTCTCAGATGGCCTCAGCAAATGACTCCTCAGTGCTAAAATTCATTAAAACTAGTCCCATTTCTAATCAGAGTGAATGTAGGAGGGGCTGGAGGCTCCAGCAGGGTGGCAGATGAGGAAAGAAAGAACGATGGTGGCAACACTTCAGCTTAAATCTCCTTAACATCAGTTTTAGAAAATGTCTGAGTCATGGAGTTTCAGAATCCCACTCTGGTTTTTAGCTATTAAAGAGCCGTTAAGAAGGTCTTAAGCTCTCCGAGGAAAGCTTTGAAATCGACACAAGCGCCTTAAGACAGTCTCCATAGCCCAAGACACGGAAGGGCTGGAAAAGGGCGGATCTGCCTATGCACTTACAGCGAAGCCACTGCCACCATGAGGGGCGCCCTGGAATCTCCTTCGGACCCTCAAGGCACGGCTGGGCGCCTGTGATTTACAGCGTCCGTCCGTGGACTGGTGCTCCTTTCATGACTCTGCCCTCTTGGCTCCACCGAGGGCAGTGTGTGTATAAGGAAACACGGTCCTTCTGCCCTTGCAATGGCCTCAGTGGAATGACCCAGGCTGAGACAATAAGGGCATGAATGTGGCGGATTCATAAGAGGAAGTTTTAACAAAGCTTATCATCCGCTGCACAGAGACGCCCAGCCGTGCACCATCCTGACTGGTTAGGAAACAGATCCTGAGGTTATGAAATAAATGCCGAGCTTCTCAGAGGCAAGGCTCAGAAAATTCCGCTGGGTTCCTCACACAGACGCTGCAGGGCTTCAGAGGTAGAGGGTCATAAACGAAAGTTGGCCAAAGAATCCTGACCAATAGAACATTCGAAAACCCAAGAAGATCCACAAAAACGTTTGCTGTTCAAGAGGTGTGCTGACGGAAGTTGGGGAATCTAGGCGAGCCCCTTCCTGACCCGACCAGAGCACAGGGTCTGGTACCCCCAGGGCGTGTACCACATTTGCCAAAGAATGAATGAATAAATCAACAAATGGATGGATTGTATTTTTGGCTCAAACCTTTGGCCCATTTTGCGCGACCTTTTGTCTCCAGAAGTAGCAGATGGTATGTTTGAAGGAAACGATTCCCTTTCTTGACTTCCCATTGGAAGATTAGGAAAATCTCCTAAACATCTTTGTTTCTGCTCATACCAGCAACTCTACACAGAGCGACCCCCAGATTTGCCAGTTTATCTCCTCAAATGTCTCCACCATATTTTGAGATGTTCCCAACACAGCCTCAGACTAGCTCTGGATGGTGGGGTAGATGTGACTCATAAAAGACTTCCTCTGACCTGACGATGTGCCCCCTGGCTTCATTGCTAATGCTTTATTTACATCTGATCACTGCCAGGGCCCTAGTGCTTCCGAGGGATTAGTGAGGAGTTCAAGTTGCAAGGAGCTGTTCTGAAATACTGTGTGCTTAGAGTAGTCAGCGTGAGCTGCCACACCAAAATACCGCAAACTGAGTGGCTTAAAGAAAGGAAACTCATTGCACCCAGCTCTGGAGCCTGGAGGTCCCTGATCCAGGCCTGTTAGGGCTGGGTTCTGGTGGGCGCTGTCTTCCCAGCTTGCAGACAGCTGTTTTTCACTGTGTCCTCACATGGAGAAAGAGAGGGGGCTCTCGGGTATCTTTTCATATAAGGACACTAATCCTATAGAGTCAGAGCTAGCCTGACTATTATGACCTCATTTAACCTTTTTTTCTAAATTTTAGAATACTATTGGGGTATGAACGATTTGGTTACATAAATGCTTTTGTATCATGCCCATCCCCCAAATAGCGTGCACTGTACCCATTAGTTGTGCTTTTACCCATCCCCTACATCCCCTCCCACCTGATTGATTTCCAACGAATGTTACTTCCATATGTGCGCATAGGTGTTGATCTGTTAGTTCCAATTTGATGGTGAGTACGTGTGGTGTTTGTTTTTCCATTCTTGTCATACTTCTCTCAGAAGACTGGTCCACAGCTCCATCCAGGTTAATACAGGAGGTGCTAGGTCACCATTGTTTTTTGTGGCTGAGTAGAACTCCATGGTATACAGATACCACATTTTATTAATCCACTCGTGTATTGATGGGCACTTGGGTTGTTTCCATGTCTTTGCAATTGTGAATTGTGCTGCTATAAACATTCGAGTGCAGATGTCTTTATTATAGAATGTCTTTTTTTCCTTTGAGTAAATACCCAATAGTGGGATTGCTGGATCAAATGGTAGTTCTAGTTTTAGTTCTTTGAGGTACCTTTGTAACTACTTTCCATAGAGGTTGCACTAGTTTGCAATCCCACCAGCAACGTATGAGTGTTCCTATCTCTCCACATCTACCCCAATCTTTGTTGTTTGGGGACTTTTTAATATAAGCCATAAAGGCTCTATTGCCATATTTCAGGGCAGGGGGAGACACAGTTTAGTCCTTAGCAGTGTTCTCTCATCTTATTGGACTGGTTGAGTCTAATTCTGCATAAAGATGATGGAATGGAATGGGTGAGATCCCAATATCTCATATCTCCCAAATTGTAATTATTTATAGCTTCTGGAAACTACTTTCCTCTTCTTTTCATTTTCTGCTCCTTTTTCTTCTCACTACTGTTGCCATTAAGTTCACTAACTTTCAATATTAGAACATTAATATAAAGCATAATAAAACAAAACCCCCTCTATTTGTGTATGATATCTGCACTATTCATAACCTCCCCTCCTGCCTGTAGTCTTCTTGCCTTCCACAGCTTTCAACTGCATCTTCAATCTTTGGAGCATCTTCCAGAATCCCGGGGCTGCATCCTTCTCCTTAAGTGACCCTCCTCCTCTGATCCCTGGCATGCTCTGACATTCCAAGCCCTGCGTCCTGCCCCTAGCCACGTGAGCAGACACCCCAGGGAGGCAGAGAGGAGCTCTCTCCCACTGGGAAATCTTTGTTTAGGAGCATCTTATAGAAAGTAGTGCTCGGTAAATGCTTCTAGGAAGGACAGTTCTGTCCCTCCGACATCATTTCCATTTCCATTGCGTAAGAGGCTAGAAGGAGGATACGGCTGGTACACCGATGCTCAGTGTGTTCTTTTTAATCTGGCAAAAGCTGTGTCTAGAGAGAGCAGACCTGCTGCCCTGCGTTCTGTCCTCCCCAGAGCCACTCTGAGCTTCCACTTCTGCAATTTTAAAAGGTATATCAGAGCCTATCTTAAAACACTGTTAGGGGGATTATTATATTAGCTAAGGTAGCTCAATTCATCAGCACAGTGCTGGATACGTACTAGTTTTCAATAAATGCATTTGAGCTTGAATAATGTTCCATGAGAACAATGCATCAGCTCTTGTTAATCTATTTAACTAAGTTTGCCAAACCATTTACAGCCTTTCAGGTAGTGTCGCCCAGACTGAAGGACCCTGCTACAAAGTAAATTATGGTTTCTTCCTTATAGGTTTTAAAATAGTCAGCTCCTCTTCAAGCAGTTACTTGAAAGAACTTTTGGAGACCAAAGATGATAATGATTTTCTTTTCTTCTATTTTCCTTTTTTAAGAATTACTTAGTGAAAAAAGCATGTCAGGTCTTTTAAACATAAATATTAATTCAAAAGAGAGTTCAGAAAAAGTGTTTTAAGAAAATCAAATGATAAATGCAACTCAGTACTTTTTACTTTTAACACTTATCAAACTTATATCAATATGGCCTAGTTTTATTCTCCCAAATATTAGAGTAGAAAATCCTTTCAAATAAGTTTGTAAGTCTAAATCTTTATTCCTCTACTCAAAATCTTTGAGATCTTTATACTGACTTGAGCATTATAGGAACAAGTGTCAGTTTGGCATCAATAGCCCTTAGCTATGAAAATACTACATAGCAGAAACTATTTGATGCAACTAAAGCAGTGTTCTGAGGAAAATTCCTTAAGAATACATTAATAGGGCCAGGTGCGGTGAGTCACCCCTGTAATCCTAGAAATCTGGGAGGCCAAGGCAGGAGGACTGCTTGAGCTCAGACCCCATCTCTACTGAAAATAGAAAAATTAGCTGGGCGTCGTGGCACACACCTGTAATCCCAGCTATTTGGAAGGTTTAGGAAGGAGAATTGCTTGAGCCCAGGAGTTGGAGGCTGCACTGCAGTGAGCTGTGATGATGCCACGGCACTCTACCCAGGGCGACAAGACAGAGTGAGACTCTGTCTCAAAAAAAAAAAAAAAAAAAAAGAATGCTTTAATAAACAAGAGTGCCTTAAATATTTTATTAATAATCAAAAAAGAAGGAATTAAACAATATAAACTAGTTAGAAATAACCACCAAATATACCTAAGGTAAACCAAAACAAAATAAAACCAAAAATTAATAACTCAGGAGACTGAAAATGGAAGAACTCATTGATAAATTATATGGTTCTTTGACAAAAGCAAACATTGGAATTAATAAACTGCTAACTCAATCAAGTAAAGGAAAGAAACACAATTATTCAAAATAAGAAACAAAAGGAGGAAATGACTTCAAACATATGATGTTCTGAAATATGTATACATTGTGGAATGGTTAAATTGAGCTAATTAGCATATGCATTACATCACACACTTACCTTACAATTTACTCTCCTAGTGAGTTTCAAGCACACACTACATTGTTATTGACAAGTCACTATGTTCTACGAGAGATCTCTTGAACTCATTCCTCCTAGCTAATTGAAACTTCATATCCTTTGACCAACATCTCCCCAACCTCCAACCATCAATTCTAAACAAAAATGTTTAATGCGACAGGAATAAATAAGGTACTTAATAAAAAGTAGAAGACTCTTACATGTATTTGTGGGTATTAGTATAACAGAGGCACTACAAAGCCTAGCTGAGGCTTATTGTAGAAATACAGTTAAGTATTCCTGTTCAAGTCAGAAACAAAATAAGTATATCTCCTCTAATAATTTGTATTAAATATTGTTCTGGAGACACTGGTTTTATAATTATATGGAAGAAAAAAGAGGTACAAATTTTGGGGGAAAGGAAGTACAGCCGTTATTATCTACACACAATAATATTGTACACTTGGAAAACATAAGAGAATAAAGTTACAAAAAGTACAAATAAGAAAATTAATAAAGATGGCTGGGCATATAATTAATATATCAAGATAAATAAATTTTATATAAATAAAAAATTGGTTGGAAATTTATGAAATAAAATATCTAGAAAAATAGATTTAAGATGTGTAACATCTATGTGTAATCAAAACTTTACAATGCAATTGAGGGACATAAAATGCAATTTAATGATAAAATGAATGCCATATTCTTGAACAGAAATACGTGGCATCATGAAGACATCAATTCTCCCTAAGTTAATCTAAAAATAATTCAGGCCGTGAACAGTGGCTCACGCCTGTAATCCTAATACTCTGGAAGGCTGAGGTAGGAGGATCGCTTGAGCTCAGAGTTCAGGACCAGCACAAGCAAGAGCAAGGCCCCGTCTCTACTAAAAATAGAAAAATTAGCTGGGCATGGTGGTGCACACCAGTGGTCCCAGCTACTCGGGAGGCTGAAGCAGAAGGATGGCTTGAGCCCAGGAGTTTGAGGTTGCTGTGAGATATGATGACACCACTGCACTCTACCCAGGGTGACAGAGCGAGACTCTGTCTAGGAAAAAAAAAAAAAAAAACCTTAAAAAAAATGCCATCCACAGTATTTTTAGAGGGAGAAGGGCAAACAGACAAACTGATTCTGTTCTTCATAATAAAAAGTAAATAAGCAAGAAGAGAAGAGTGAAGAATATTTTTTGAAAGTAGAGCCCCACCAACCATTAAAATGTATTGTAAGCTATACGAATTAAAATAATGTTGTACTGTTTCTTGACTAAACAGACCAATTTTTGGCTTCCAGTAGGAAGGGCAGAAGTAGAAGAATTCCTGTAAGGGAAGCAGCATTTCCAGTCATGGGAGCAGACATGAATTATTTTGTAAATGATGCGGGGGCAGCTGGGTAGCCGTCTGAGAAGATAAAGCTGCATTTCTTAGTTCACATTTTACATAAAATAACTTTTCAATAAAAAATTTAAATACAATGATGGAAATATTAGAAGTACTCAAAGTATACTATAAGGAGATTTGTTTTATAATTTTTAATGGGGAAAGTCTAAATATGACACAAAATCCAAACACAAAGAGAAAAATCCATACATTTGACCACAATAGTAAAAACTTCTGTGTGGTCAATGGGGGAAAAAAAACAATAAACAAGATCAGAAGACAAGTAACAAAAGGGAGGTAATATTTGCAACTAATAAGGTAGATAAACAAATAATCTCCACGGTATATAAAGATTTCTTGTAAATTAACAAAGAAAATACCAGTAACCAGTAGGAGAATGACAAAAGAAAGAAACAAACATTTGTTTCTGTGAAAATTCTTAAACGTATCAAAGGATGTTCACTCTGACTCTGAATCCACATGGAAAATACAATCAGATGTTCTTCACCTTCCTAAAAGTAAAAAGAAGAAGCTTGAAGCCTCTGCGTGTCGGCAGTGAGAGGAGACAGGCAGCCACTCTGTGCTGCGGGGTAGAGTCGGCAGCATCAACAGAAAGCAAGACACGTCCCCTTTGTCCCCGTAATTTCAACTCTAGGAATTCATACTGCGGTTGTATTCCCACATGGGTGAAATGATGTATGTACAAAGATATTTATCACAGCACTGTTTGAAATAGCAAAAAAGAGGACATGACCCAAATGTGTTAAATAAATTACGGTACTTCCAGACGGTGCAAGACCGTGCGTGCAGCATCTAAGAAGAAAGAAGCGACTTGGGGGGACCTGATGTGTCAGCAGCCCCCAAGGTACGCTGCCAAATACTAACAGCAAGAGGAAGCACTCTGTGAAGAGTGTTAACAGCTGTGTGAAAACAGAAATAAATAGAGAAGTGCGTGTTTACATGTGTGCCTGTACACGCATGGGGGACTCTCAGGGCGCACGGGACCCGTTGGCCACGCGTGAGCCCCTCCAGGAAGGGGCGCTTCGTGGCAGGAGCCGGGAGTGAGATCCAGACGGTTTTCCAAATCTACACCTTCTATTACAATGTTTTGAATTTGTATCATGTGCGTAGATTGTTTTAAAAAATAAATAAAATAATGTTTAAAGTCCTTGACTTTATTCTTTTCTTTAATGAGACCTGTTTACAACTAATTGAAAAAATTAAAGTGTTCAAATAGGGAGAAAACGGGATTTAGAAGGCGAATAGAATTAGGGAGAAATGGCCCAAGACTAGAAAAGCGAATGTTCTTCACCTTCTCTCGTCCGCGTGGCCACAAAGCTGTTTAAAGTAATAACACTGACGTGGGTTTTGTGCATCACGGCTGTGTCTCTGTGACCGAGGGGAGGTCGCCCCTCCCGCTGGGCCTCGATTCCTGCACTTCTCTAATGAGATCATCGGACGAGATGCTCTCCCAGGTCCCTTTTAACTCCAGAATTCTATAAAACATCACTGATCTTTCCCTAAGGTCACTTTATTAACTCGCTTCAACATTAGCCCACAAATTGGGGATTACCAGCTGCTAACTACTGCTTGAAGCTTCCTCTTCATTTAAATAAAATTGTTCCCTTATCAACCTTTCTCTTAAAGCCAAGTTTATGATATAAACAGATTCTATTTATGCATCTCTTTTTTGGTTAACAAAGCTTGTATATTTATATACCTCCCAATTTATACCATTTTCTGTTTTCTAAAAGCCAGTTTTCTTTCTGGTTCAGACTACGCATAACCACAGTGGGAAACGTGGCAGCCTTTGTCTCTGAGGGAGGAATAGAGGCGTTTCCTCTCCCAGGACTTTTTAACAGACAAGACAATGCTCAGGAAAGAAGGTTCCCCTTCCTGTTAACTTAAACGATTTGCAGAAGAGTCCTCTTCGCTGCTTCCCCGAAAGGCACCTGGGGCTCAGGACAAGCTTCCGCGGGGACCCAGGCCCATCCCCCGCAGAGGGACCCAGGAAGGCTGCTCTGTCTTCCAGGGGGGTATTCAGCCAGTGGTGCGTCACCCGACTCCCACCCTTTTCATTGTGCCTGTCGGATGCCGCCCTTCAGTGGTTTCTGGTAAAGCATCAGTGTTTTGTCACCTGCTTTGGTGCCGAGCTAGGGAACAGTGACTTAAGTCACTTCACCACAATATGGAGCAAGGGAAGAGCAATTAAAAAGTGAGGGGGGGTTATTTGGGTTCAAGTTAAGGACTTAGTGACAGTGCATAAATTTCTCAGACTGATAGAGCCTCTATTTTCTTATTCACAAAATAAGAGTAGTAATAGCTGCCTTACAAGGTTTTTGTAAAGATTATAAGAAACACATAATACATAAAATACACAATACATGTAATATGTATAATACAGCATTACATATAGCATACATAAGTTATCTATTACATAATTTACATTAGTGTGAACACATGGCCTTTGGCTTGTCACTTACCCACTCTGAACCTCCTCCATTTGCATTTTAGTAAAATGGGCCTGTCAGTCAGTCCCAGCTCACAGCGTTGCTGGAGGGTTACACACGTGCACACATACACACATGTACACACGTACACATATCTGGCAAACGGCAAGAGCTCAACAGATGCTGTCTAGTGTCATTACATGGCAAGGTCCCTTGTGACATCAGCCCTCAGTAAGGGACGGGCACTGCGTCGCCGTGTCTCTCGGCGCCTGCTCAGAGGCACAGAGCAGACGTGCCCAGGCCCTTCCGGGCGCTGCGGGGACGGCCCCGCCCAATGTCCAGACTCCCGGTGAGGCAGGGTCCGGGGACCTCGGCAGCACTAGCAGCTCCTGCTGTCGCAGCGGAGATGGTCTCAAGGCTCGGCCTTTTATTTTCAAAAGGTAGCGCGGGCGTCTGCAGGCAGGAGGGGCCCACACGACAGGTGGCAGCCGGGGCTGCGGAGACGGTTCTACCAGCACCACCAAGGCCCGGCTCTCCACTTCCTCGCCTGCTTAATGACAGTTTGTTTATTTTCAGGACAAGTAAAATAGACAACGTTTCTCCAAAAATCTTATTTTTGGACCTGATTCTCAGAACTTCTCCTGGGAATGGGAAGAGGAAGAAAGAGAATTAAAAAAAAAAAAAGCCACAGAGAATGGGGGGGCAGGAATGGAAATTGAGAGCCTCACAGAGGGTATTTCTTCTGGGTCACAAGAAAAGAACTACATCCACCCTGGGGACACACACACACACGCACACACACACACACACACACACACACACACACACACACACGCGGCAGCAGAGACGGCCCGCGGCTGCGGCACAGCCCTGTGAGCGCACGGCCCACCCCAGGGCCCCGGCTCAGCAGCCGCATTCTGCTTAGAAAGAAAGCAGTGTTTCCGTGGCAGTCACACCTGTCGAGAAGGGAAGGATGAGCCGGGGCAAAGGTGGGCAGAAGATGCCGCCTACATCGTCCCCAGAACACAACTCCAGACGTGGCCAGGAGCCCTCCATGGCCTGAAAGTTTGCAGAGCATGGGGCGCGGGGGGCCTGGGGGGCAGGGGGAAGCTTTTCGACCCAATTAGCATTTCATAGTCCTGAGGCTCCATCTCAGGAATCAGCTGTGAAGTCATTAAAGCCACGACCCAGGCTGCAGTGGCCAGGTGTGTTTGCAACGCCAATGCCATTCTCCCGCCACCGCCTCCCCCCGGCCAGTCACTCCCAACCCGAGGTCCTGATATTTGGTAACATTTCCCAAGGGCAGGGGGTCGGCCTGCGGGCTTGGAGCACTCGCAGACTCGACTCCAGCTTCACTCCTTACCTGGGAAAACATGCCAACGTCAGAGATGCGGGAGGACCGGGGACCCGGACGTGGCAGACGTGCCAGGCCTGAGCAAGCGAGCGACCCATCTGGAAGAGCTCCGGCGGCCCATGCGACCTCGCGCTCCAGCCAGCAAAAAGCGCAAACCCACAAAAACACACTGAAAGTACGTACCTCTACGCAGTGGAATTTTGGGTAAAATTTTTTTCTTTTTTATATTTTCAGTATTTCCTAAAATCCCTACACTGAGAATAAGTTATTCAGTAAACAGAAGAAAATACACCTCATTTATAAAGATAAAACCTCTGTAATCCCGTCACAAGTGAGCACTTCCAGAGCAGATGGCCTCAGAGACAAGCTGGAGGTTTTCCCTCCAGTGAATTAAGGAGAGCAGAAGCAATGCCAGGGCGGTGATGCCGCTGCGGGCACCGCTGGTTTCCAAAGTCCTCTATTCCCATTGGCTCCCAGAGCCTTCACAGCCTCCCTGGGAGGCAGGAAGCTGGGGGTGTCATCCCCATTTCAGAGAGGAGAAGCAGGGTCACAGAGGCACCTCGCCTACTCGCGCAAGGGGCACAACCAGAGTCCAGAATGTTAACTTGGAGCTCAAGCTCCCCTGACCAGAGCTGCCTGGAATAGGAAGATTCCTCATCTGCATAAGCCCACAGTTTGCAGCTCCCAACGGTCTGAATCTGGGACTTAGGAGTCAAGAGAGGATCGTGCAACCACAACCATGATGCTCAGGATTGCTTCCGCCTCCTCTTGTTTCTCTCTCAAGGCGGGGTGTTCGGTCCAACCAGGGCTTCTCATCTTTGGACGTCAGCGGCAGAGAGCCCGGGCGAGCCATCAGCCCGTGAGCTGTTGCAGGCACTGTTATAAGACTGCATGTCTCCTAGAGTCAGCAGCTCATACTCACATGCTGAGAAGTAATAAGATGCTTCCCACTGTAGCCCTCGTCTTCTGCAGGCTCCACTTTCGCCTAATCACTTTGGCAGGTGAAAGTGTTTTTTCCTCTCAGTGAGTTGGATGAGCTGGAAACGCTCATTTGGAAAAGAAGATGCCCTCATACTCGTACACGAAAAGGATCCAGTGCCAGTCGCTGAGCCTCGCCACCTGCTCTGGGCACCCGTTCAGGGCTCCAAAATGATCCCATTAGCTGAGCCTTCTTAGCTGACAGGTGTGAATTAGTTAACTAATAAAACTCTAGGCTGGGTCAGCCAGAGGAGGTAATTAATAGTGTCTCCAAGGACACACATTTTGCCCATTTTTTATTTTTACACGGGGTACATCTTTTTAAAGTCTCACTCCAACTGGAAGTTGTTTTTCTCACCTAAAGTTTCAGAATATAAATCTCAGCCTCTCTGGGCACCAGAGAAGACAGAAACAGACAGACCTAAGAAAGAGAAAAAAGAACAGAGCCGGAAAACTGAACCTGTCAGAGGAGAGCGACAGGCATTTTGCAGAGAGCACGAGGGAGAAGCACCATGTCAACGTCACGGACGGTAACAGAGCTTCAGCTATTACAGCTGCGGGGACTAGAAGTCTCCGTCACTCGCCAATGCACAGCCTGCACCATCGCGACAGAGTAATCTGAGGTAAGTGGGATGCTGGTCAATAGAACCTGGATTTTGAAAGCTCTAAACTAAGCTTTCCTCATGCAAGAATGGAGATGCTTGCGCTGGACAAGAAAAGCTAGAAGCTCGTGCATCCTTGTGGGGAAGAACGGAAGGTCAACATTAGAGCTGCAGTTAAGAAACTTAGATTGTTTCCAATTAATCCTTTCATTATCTTGATAAAAAGTGGGGTGGGGGTCACAACTTGAGTCACTGTTGTGGATCAGTATCTGGGCTGGGTGTGTCTCTTTGGCAACTGCAGGTAGTGACATCATAAACCATCACTGGGCATTACAGTGTGCTGGTCACCGCCCAGGGTGCTTTACAGTTGCTGTGGCGGATCTGCCCAACGTCATGTAATGTTGGCATGGTGAGTCCCATCTCACGGAACAGTAAACTGAGGCTCAGAGAGGAGATGTGATTCATTACTGTAAACACCAAATGTGGAAAAATATATGAAAGGGAAAAACACCCCCATAATCATATCCTGGCTGCTGTTGTACTTTTTCTGTACTTGTATCATCCAATTTTAACAAAATTGAAATATTCTGTCTAGCATTTTATACCCTGCTTTTTCACTATTTCTTCCCATCATTAAATATTCTTTGAGGAAGTAATTTTTAATGTGTAAACTGTTTTCCATTCTTTAGTTGTACATCAATTATTTAACCAACACCCTATGTAAGATTTTAGGTGGCTTCTAATATTTTTTCTATTATACTAATGGCTGAGATGAATATTCTTGAACATAAATCTTGTGCATAAATTTGATTATCACCTGAGATAAAGTCCTAACACTAAAATTATTGGCTCAGAGTCTCTGAACATTTCGAGACTGTTCATACACAAATTGCCAAATTACCCTCCAGAAAGTTTCCACCAATTTGCACCCCAGAGCAGCACGGGCCGGAAGCACCCATTTCCCCACATCCTCAGCAGCACTTTTTCTTTTAAGTTTCTACCAATTAGATGAGCAAAAAATTTACAGCTTTAAAACTTGCCTTTCCTCGCTGGCTAGCGCGGCTCAACAGCTTTCATGCTTGCTGGGCACGAGCTTCTGCTCTGCCGTGAAGGGCCCGTCACGTTCCCTCCCTGTTTGCCCCTCGCTGTTGGGAGGTGCCACATGCGGGACCCTGGGGAGGCCCCACTGGGCCTTTTCAGGGCTTAGTGTGGTTCTGTGTGTGATAAGGCCAAGTCCTCTCTCCGTGAAAGATGGTTGCTCCTCAATACTTAGCAAATGTCATCCCCGCCAGAAACCGACCTGGGGCCTATCTACTCCTAATCACACGTCCTCAGGTCCCTGGGCTCAGAAAGGCACCAGGAACCGGGACTGGAACTTTCTGATGAAATAACTCCGCAAAGTGTGATTTCCCACGAACTTGACCTTCCTCCTGCCTTCACTCGGGACCAAACGAGGCCGAGCTGCAGAGCACAGCTGTGCCTGTCTCCTCCCAGGCCCGGGCCTGAAAGCCCAGCACGTCCACAGACATCGCTCGGATGTGCGGATGCC
This sequence comes from Lemur catta, assembly GCF_020740605.2. Lineage (NCBI taxonomy): Eukaryota > Metazoa > Chordata > Mammalia > Primates > Lemuridae > Lemur > Lemur catta. The sequence goes on along the minus strand of NC_059149.1, from coordinate 6,452,502 downwards.
CTCTGGGTGACCCTGAGACACAGCGGTCCTCACACTTCTGGAGACGGAGCAATTCTCCCGGAAAGGATGCGGCAGCACCCGGAGGAATAAGCACAAACCGCGCAGCTGCCTGTGATGAACTTGACCTCGGCGGTGGGCACTCAGTCTGTCTGCAGTCCTCAGCACTTGCCCGGCCCCGTGCCTGTCCCCTGGTAAGCAGTCTCCAGTTCCGACTGCAGGTTAAGCCTTTGTGGTGGTTAGAGGTGAATGAATAAATGGACAAAACAATTCTTATCTAGCACTTTCCATGCGATTTTGGAACAATGGATGCAGCTGCTTCCTTCATCCAACGGCAGACGTTTATATCTCCCCTTCCGTGCCGGGCACACAGTAGGACAAATGCTCGTTGAAGACAGGGAGGAACCAAAGCGTATTTCCGCCAGTGACTTCTGGAGCGCATCCTTGCAGCAGTTCTTCCCTCAGGAGCCACGTGAAATGCAGCGGATTCTCCGCTGCTCCTGTCGCTCTGCTAGACGGCGAGCTCTGCGCCGGCCATTCCCGTGGGCAGCCGGGATGACACTGTGTGACAGCTGCCCCCATAAGACTCTTGGACTAATGACATGTCTGTATCCCCAGCCGGTGCTGCTGAGACCACTTCCCAGAGAAAGAGGAAGAGCCGGCCAGGGCGTGCCTGGCTCACGCCGCTTGCGTGTGCTCTGCCGAGCACGGTCAGCGCACACGCACAGAGCACGGGGCGCCAGGCCCTGGCAGCAGCTGAAAGGGGAGCTGGCGACAGGCACCGGCCTCAAACCACAGCCCAGAACAAATCGGAAATACACTGTTAGAAGAAATAGGCTACTGTCACACTTTCCCTATGAGCTTGTCGGGGGAAGCACCCTGGCACCCTGGGAAGAAGCTCCGGGTCACCCGCAGAGCAGAGCAGGTGGCGGGCGGGGGTGCATCTGTCGGGCAGGATTCCTGTCAGCTGTGTGGGGCTCGGCGGCTGCTCTCGCCCCCAGACACCCAGAGAGCCCGGCCTTGCTGAATAATTGAAGCTCCCATCGGAAGGAGGCTCTGCTCCCTCCTCACACATTAGGGCTCCTAAATATTTCAGGATCCCTGGGCTGTGTGGGGGTCACTCGGCTCGTCCTTTGGATAATGAAAAGCCGAGGCCAGCTGCTGCGGGCACAGCCCCGGGCAGAACTGCAAAGTCGAAGGAAAGTGTGTGCGGGTGCCCTTCCTCCCCTCACGTCCCCATCGGGCCCTTTCTGCCGCGCTCACTCACCTGTCTGCTTTGTGAGCAGGGGCTGTGCACCTGCCGTGAGCGGAGTCCCGTGTCCCTGGGTGCTTGGGCTCTCGCCTGCGCCGCGGCCCCCCGCTGTGAATAAGCCCCAGTCAACCCATGGCTCAGGCACCCGCCACCCCGGCCCCCTAGGTCCTGTGATAATGGCTTAGCCCGGCCCCGGCAGCCTCGGGAGGCCTTGCAGGGCCACTCGCTGTCACTAGGGCCTGCCCAAGACCCGGGCAAGCCAGCTCTGTGAATACCCAGCTTCACCAGGTTTGAAAACCTCCATCCCCTCCCCCTCAGTGGGTACATTTGTTCTCCCCAGAAAGAGCCTCCAAGGAAATGAGGAAAGGGAGGTCTCCTTTACTGCCCTGCTAAACGCCGCCCGGGGGCAGCAGCTGCCCCACAGCCAGCACAGCAGGGCGGCCCTGAGTGGCTGCCGCCCCCGTGCCCCCTCCAGGCTCCATGTGGTGCCCACAGCAGCTTCTCCCCTAGCCACAGCCACTGCCAGGGCCCAGCTGCCGGCAGTCACCACCCCCTGGCTGCTCCCTGGGGGTCTCCCTCTGTGTCCCCCGGTCCTCTCCCTCTGCAGAGAGCACAGCCGCTGTGCTGGGAGAGGCCGTGTCCGCTTCCCACTCGGGGAGCTACTGGGTCCTGTGACAGGACTCCAGGACGTTCTCGCTGCCCGGGTGTCAGGGCTACTGTTACGTGTCAGCTTGACTGGGCCACGGGACGCCCAGAGAGCTGGTAGAACATTGCTTCCCGGTGTGTCTGTGAGGGTCTTTCCAAAAGAGATTAGCACTTCCATCAGTAGACTGAGCTAGGAAGATCCAACCCCTTCAGCCATGTGGGGACACGTGTGGCCTTCTGGATCCTCGAGTGTGGCCTTTTGACCGAACCCAAATTTTACAGAACAGATTTGCTCTGTGAAGGTCGGGTTCGGTCCAGGGGCCACATGTGGGGATCTGGAGGCCACGTGTGGCCTTGCTCATCCCTGAAACCCCTGCGGGTCCCACAGAACGAAAGGTGGGGGAAGGGCAAAGCTGCTCGCTGCTGGGACGGGCACATCCCTGACGCACTGGCACTGCTGGGCTCTGGGCCCCCAGGCCCCAGGGCTCGCACCAGTGGCACCTGCCCCCCTCCCAGTTCTCAGGCCTCCAGGAGTGGAATGAGACTCGCACCAGCAGCCTCCCTGGTCTGGTTCTCAGGCCTTTGGACTCACATGGAACCAGCTTTGCTGTCCCCAGCTTGCAGACAGCAGATGGCAGGAGTCCTCAGCCTCCGTAATTATGTGAGCCAATTCTCATAATAACTCTGCTCACATATGTGCGTGTATATATGATACACACATATGTCTGTATGTCAGATATGCACGGCTATGTATCGCCTGTTGGTTCTGTTCCTCGGCAAAGCCCTCCCTCATGCAGCGGCCGCTCCAGTGCTGCTTCCCTCAGAGAGAGTCACATAGTCTGCCCGTCTCACCTACCTGTAGTCACCTGTTTGGGGACCTACTCAACGTCCCCTCCTTTCGTTACAGACTAAACCTCCTCCTGGGACAAGGCCTGCAGACAGGACTCTGCACGGGGTCGAAGCTCATCCCTCTGCCTCTTCCGGCCCGTGGGCTGGGGGGCCAGGGCTCAGGGAAGCCCCACACATGACGCCTCCTCTCTCGACCCCACTGAGTGACCAGAGGGGAGGCGGGTATGTGCACCCTGAAAGGTCCCTTCTGCACCCCCAGTGGGTACCCTGGTCCTGGAGATTTTCTTAAATAGCCACCTGCCCCGTTAGTCTCGAGGTGCACACACCAGGGCCCCAGACATGCTTCCCGCAGTCCACTCCTGAGCTACGGTGCTGGCTGATAGCGGGGGTGGCCTGCCCTGGGCTTCTCATTCCCAAGGGCTCTAGAACACAGAAGAATCTTCAAGAATCAAAGGGATTTAGCTCTAATGGTGAAACTATATGTAGCCCAGTAACTACTTAGGGCTAGAGAACTTGCTAAGCATTCCCTTAAATCCCACCACATGGACATCGGCACATCTGCAAGCCCCCCAGGCTGACTCCAGCCTGCCATTTGGTCCTCTTGTGATCCTGACTATCTTGTCCCTCCTGGCTAAAGGTGTAGCCTTAAGGACGGGCTGGACACAGACCAGCAGGCAATCACACCCATTGATCTGCCATCTTCCTCCCCAATTGGGAAGCTTCAGCAAAACATACTTCAGTTCCCACTTTAAAATGAAATAATTAGCCTCAAAATAATTAACTTTGCATCAGTTGCAGGGCAAGCCATCCGCACACACACCTCCAGCGGTCGATCTGCTTACTGAAGGCAGTAGCCAGCTCTCCCTGCTGGGCGTTCTTGGAGCTCCAGAGGCTGAAGTTCAGGGATCGATGGGGTGCCCGTGTTTGGAGGTGAAGAGGGAGATCCTTCCTGCGGGGGGGGGGGCTCTCAGTGCTGTTCCTGGGCAGCGAGCTCTTGTAAGAACCAGCATCACCCCGTCACTACCATGAAACATGAATGTAACAAACTTATCTCTATACCCTTTTCCCAACACTAATTTTTTAAAAAATATTTTATCTTCACGACTTGTTTTACAGAAGGGCATGGAGCAATATGTTTGAACTTGGACCCTCTACCATCATGAATAGCAGAAGTTAATATCCGATGCAGTCAGGATGCTGCGCAGCTTCTTGGGGCCCCAAGTACCAAAGACCACCATGCACTGACGAGACACCTGCTGGCCCCCCGTTAGTCGTGTGCATAGCCTCCCTTCGTGCCACTCTCCATTGCCCAGCCCACAGTACAGAACCGGCTGAGCATCCCGAGCCCCCTGTCTGGGCACATGGAACCCTGGTCCCAGGAGACGCGGCCCAGAACGGGATTGCACGGGCAGCGAAAGGGAACGGGAAACGCTGCACAGTTTACCCCCTTTCTAGAGATCCACGGTAGTTTTTTGTTAGTGAAGCCTCTTAAACAACCTTCAGGAAAGACATCTGTTTCTTTCCAAACTTTCTAACCTTTTCCCGTCATGAAATTTTTATTAATATCCTGCAGACTTATACTCCACAAAACATACTAGGAAATGGCTTTTCCAGAGTAGGGCAGGATGGCGTCTGCAACAATAGTTCATCTGCAAATGTAGCAGTGAACTTTGCATGCCTGTTTCAAGGATGTTTAATTAAAGCCAAGGGCACGATTCTTTAAATGCAATCCAAGGAAAGTAATTATGTAAGGAAATAAACGAATATAGTTCAAGAAATTGGCCTTCTGGTGGTCCGCTGGGGTCGTAGGTCTCAGAGCTTATAGGGGTTGGTGGGAGGTGGGACCTTGGACAGTCACCTCCGAATGTCACTTCTCTCACCACACCACGTGGGCACCAAATGGGCAACACTTCTGGGTTAACGCTCAGAGGAAAAGCAAGAGAACCGGTATCTCACACTGGTAGTTGAGGATAGGATTCAAGGCTCTGGAAACTGGAAAGGCAGATGGCAGGGACACCTGCTACCTGAATGGCTCTCCCCTCCTTGAGGGTGCAGGGCACGAAATGACCCCGTGCCATGAGTTGGCACCGGGTGGAAGCCAGGTCCAGCCCATGCAGCGATTACTCACTCTACGGACAACCAAAGGCCTCAGCTTTTCTTGACTATTTTGAACTGCATTGTGTCACGGTTACTTTAACCTACCTAGATTTTTTATTGTTTTGTTTTTATTAAGTTGATGGAGATCTGAAGCCAGGAGTAATGGGGAACCCGAGAGGAAACAGGGCAAGGAAACAGGGCAAATGTGGGTGCAGTGCGCCCTCCCGCCTCTCACTATTTTTGCTTGAAGTGTTATTTTTCCCGTGCTCTAACCACAAAGGTGATGATGATCGTGACAGTGGTGCTGTCTCTTTTATAAAGGCCATTCTTAATTTCCTCCCAAATGTCCTAATACCGTCATCTTCAGAGCTAGGATTTCAGTGTTTGCATTTGGGAGGACGTTGCGCTGGGTGTCCTCATGCCCCTTGGACACCCAGGCCCTGTCCCACCTGGCACCTCTGACCTTGCTCTCGTCTGGTATCCACAAGGCACTTCATTTCTTCCCTTCCTGTTTGAGTTATCATCCATCCGAGAGAACTTCCTTGACCATCCTTAACAGAAAACCATCCCACACACAGCTACCGTCACTCTGTCTCTTCTCCCTGCTTTACTTGGCTCCGTAGTATGACTGTCCCTGACACACTGCCTGCTCATCTCAGCTTCTCACCCTCTCACAGGGGAATATAGACATCCCCAGAGGAGAGACTTTGTGTTTTGTTTACTGTTTTACTTCTTGCACCTAGGATACGGTTTAGGATGGATTTAAGTCTACTCATGTCATTCATTAAATACGTGAGTGCAGGTGTCATGACCCAAGTTTACAGATGAAGAAACTCTTAGAAGGTGATAACCTGCTGAAAACTGGGACATGGTGGAGCCAGGATCCGAACCTTTGTTTGTCAGGCTCCACAGCCATGGTGGCCCCCACCGCATCCTTGTCCTTGGTGCCCAGTCCCCTGGAGGCCCCTGCACCCCCATGTCTGCAACATAAGGCACCCCCTTCCCAGCCACCTCCCTTCTCCTGCCCTGGGAAGCGCACGGCCGCCCGGGCTGCTCTGGGGAACGTGGACACGGGTGCGAGCGGCCGAGGAGACAGGCACAGACTGTTTAAGGCTGCATTTGTCCGTGCACCCTGCCCCTCTGTCTCTCGTAACCAGCTGCCAGAGTGCCCACCTGAGAGGAAAAGAAAGGCGCTCAGAGGGGGCTGGGGCTGCCCGCCGTCGCCTCATTGCGCCGCTCTGGAGCTGCCCGCCCTGCGCTGCTCAGGCTTCTGTATTAATTATGAGACACAGAGAGGAGCAGGAAATCTGTCCCGGAGCGCCACTCCGCTGCGTTCCTTGTGACCTTTTCCACCTTGGCAATGCGATCCCTGCTCTGCCAGAACTGCAGTCCCGTAGCTAAGCAAAAGACGCCCTGTCCCTCCTGCGAGGACAGAGTGCCCGTGCCATGCCGTCTGGGCAAATTTCTCTGGTTGGCAGGGCCAGCCCAGCAGCAGGTCACACAGCCCCGCCCGGCTGCCCACGGGGCTGGGGTCTGGGAGGAAGGAGGGCAGCAGGGGAGGAGCTGGAGGAGCCACACAAAGACAGCCCCTGGCTTATCAGGGCCCCGTGCTGTCCCCGCGTGGGACACTCTTCCAGCTCCTCCGATGTGCTCTGCATGCTCCGGAGCAGGTAGCTGCAGCCCTGGAGAATGCAAAGTGCTTCCCTCATTCTCTGCCTCCCAGGCTCTTCCCTGAGGCCACAGGAAGAAGTGTCATCAGAAGAATGTCAATCTATTGCTATGGGTGCCCACAGCCTCTCTGAACAGAAAACCAAAGCCACACGCTCCTCTCTGTCCCCCACGGCACGCACGCGCCTGACTGCTGCCTCAGGGACTCTCCCTCCCTTGACTCTGGTGACCAGAGCTGGGGGCTGAGCCCAAAGGTTTTAGGGCCTTTACTGCATTGGGAGGGGCCGTGTGTCAGGGAAGGGGACACAGAGACAGTGGCTGAGGAAGGCAGCCTGTGCCCCGCAGCCCAGATGTGGTTGCTCCTTATGAAACTTCATTCCCTCTCCTGCCGGGATGCTCCAGGCCCCAGCGAGCCCTGGCCCGGTGTCCTGCCTCCTCAGTGCCACACACAGCGGATGCTGCCGAAGCCTCTCTCCTGACATCTCCCCTGTCCTCCATCAGCCACGTCCTGCTTGCTGCCCTACTTGTCAGCCCATGAGTTCCAGGTGGCTAAAAGTTGCTATGTGTAGGGGGAGTGGGGAGTATAATCACAAAATGGGAAGACCAGGGTTAAGCAAAGATAAACAGATTTTTTTACTGCAGGACTTCTCAGAGCCTTTAATATTAATACGTATGTTGAATTTTATTTTATTTTTTTACCAGATCAACAGAAATGCTAACCAATAATATGTATGTTGAGATTGTGAATACCCAAGAGGAAAACAGAGTAGTGATATTCTAACATATTTTATATGACAATGCATTTTTCAAGGCACTCATCTATTGACAAGGGCTTCAGAGACGTATTTTGTGAAAAAATGTCACTGTAGGCATTTGGCTGCCACCAACAGCATAGAAATTGTCATGAGGCAGGGGGAGGAGTTGGGAGAAGGGGGTAGCACTGCCCTTCTGGTGGGACAGAGAGCAAGACCCCTGCTCCTCACAGGACCCCGGCACCTCTGCCTGTCCTGGCAGGGCCCCGTGTGTGCACCCGGAAAGCGTGGGGGAGAGGAAGGGTGCAGCACTCATGGCACTGTGTGAGGTGGCTGCCAGGCAGGACAGGGGACCCCAACAGCGGGCGTGAGAGTCAGGGAAGTAGCAGGACAGGGCAGCTCCCTTCTGAGAGGTGCCGGAAACACGTCCCCCCCCCCAGCCCTTCAGGAGAGCAGGGAGAGGGGACATCGGAGGACAGCTGGAGGACAAAGGGAAGCACTTCTAGGCTTTCAGTGGGTTTCACGCGGCATTTACTGAGTGCCCAGTGCGGGTCCTGCTCTGTGCCAGGGGCTGTGAGGGACAAAGGCGCAAAACCAGCTGCTACTTTCCAAGAGCTGACGACGTTGTTGGAATGACAAGACCACAGGGTGACGGTTAGAGAACAAGAAGAGAGCCCGCTGGGGACAAAGGGGGTGCGTAAGGAAGGGTGGCGTGCAGGAGGGGTGGCTGGGGCATGACGCCATGACACTGGTGCAGTGGGTGGCACTCCTGGCGGGGACGGGGCACAGAGACGCCCTGGGCCTCCATCTTTCCAAGGCGGAGGCAGCAGGGAGTTGGGGAGAAGACACCAACACAGCCGGGTGGCCCCGCCGGGGAGTCCTGGGCACGGGCTACGCCCCCTCCTGGCAGCACATGGCAGTGGTCAGAGGGCACCCACGCAACCTGCATCGGTTCCCCATCTGCCAAAGGGGAATGTTACAGGATGAACTGTGACCCCAGCCCCTGCCGAAACTCCTATGTTGAGTTCCTAACCTCCCAGCGCCTCTGAATGACTTCACTTGGAGACAGGGTCTCAACAGAGGCAATTAAGTTAAAAGGAGGCCATTAGGGTGGGCCCTAACCCAGAATGACCGGTGTCCTTAGAAGAGGCAAGCAGGACAGACGCGTCAGCGGAAAGGCCACCTGAGGACACAGGGAGGAGGGGGCCACGCGTAAGCCGGAGGGAGGCCTCGAAGGACCCGCCCCGCAGACACCCGCATCTCGCAGGTCCAGCCTCCAGAACTGCGGGGAAACAAATGTCTGCAGTTTAAGCCGCCTGGTCCATGGTGCTGCGTTAGGGGAGGGTTTGGAGACGGGTCCCGCAGAGGCGCGGAGAAGAGGGTGTAGACAACAAGAAGGGAAGGCAGTGGGGACTGGGAGCCCACTGGGCCAAACATTCAATGCTCCCAGGCCACGGGTTACTCATTTGTACACTGTGGGGAGGAGAGCCCTTAGCCCACAGGACCGTCACAAAGATGACAAAGGAACTGTGAGATGCTGGCGACATCGCCTGGCAGCTCAGCTCCGGGGGGCCAGCGCCTGCCGGGCTCCGGCTCTGCAGGGGGCGGCCGGGCCACTCGGGCACACTGAATCTCGTTTCTTACGGGACGGCAGCAAAGCCTGCTGCCAGCGCGTCCGCTGGATGCCACAGATCTCAGGCCAGGACTTAGCGCGGATCAAGTCATTCCCGACTCAGGAGCGAGTGGGATCTGGCCGGGAGGAGGGTGTGGGACAGGCCCAGCTGCCAGACGCCCGGGAAGCGGGAGCCCAGAGGCCCAGGCGGGCAGGGCGCCCGCGGGAGTGGGCAGAGGCCGCAGAGCCTGGGGACACGTGGAACATAGAGACAAGGAAGTTGAGAGGGGGAGTCAGGGAAAGAAAGAAACTGGAAAATCACTTTTAAGAAACCAAAACAGGAGAGTTCCGGTACGGAGTGGGGGTTTTTATCCTGCGAGACGACAGAGAGACGCGGCAGCAAAGCCGGGCGGCCGGAGGCCGGGGGAAGCCGGGCGGAGGCAGGAGAGGCCACCCCGGGCCGGGCGGCCGCGCCGGGTCAGTGGCGGCTGCAGAATGAGTCGTGTGAGGGACGAGGCTTGGGTGTTGCAGACAGAAGGACTTACTTCAGGGCAGACCCGAGTTTGCGCAGTGGGAGGGAGGACGCGAATGACAGCAGCAGAAAGACATGGCCCAGGCAGGACCCAGGCGTGGACGGAAGGCCCTGCGCTCTCCGCACGCGACAAAAGCGGGATGAGCGTGGTGGAGAGGAAGGAAATGCCACACGCTGGGAAGCAGGGTCGCGTCCATCCTTCCCCAGGAGGCCGGGGAGGCTGAGCCTGGCACGTGGCAGACTTGGCTGGGCGGTGAGCAGGCAAGGGGACACGAGTGGGAAGCCCAGGGGTGACTGACTTGACAGGGCTCCCAGGACCTCCCCCACCAGCCGGCCCTGAGATGGTGACTCGTGCGAGTGGTGTGCCCGGGAGGGAGCGGAAGTGCGGGGGGTCAGCACTCAGACAGGCAGAGCCGCCCAGGCCCTGTCGTGGGTGGGTGGCCGCTCTGGGAGCTAGACCGCGGTCCCCCTGGGCACGCTTTGCAAGAGGGCTACATCCCGCCTCAGAATAGGCTCACAAGGGCCAGGAAGAAGGTGCTCATTCACCAGCTCACTGGGGGGCGAGGGTGCCCCTGGCGGGGTCAGGTTCCCCGCGCTGAGGGTCTCCTCCGTGTCCCTGTGGCCAGAGGAATCCCTCAGGCAGAGATTCCTGGAGCCGGGGGAGAGAGAGGGTGGGAGTCAGAATTCGGAGGGGGCCCCGGCACTCCCTCCTGGTGCACACCGTGTGACCACCTCCTTGAGATACAGCCCGACTGTGACCGTGACCAGCGTCGCTTCTGTGGTTATGCCACAACACAGGGCAGAGACCCCACCGGTAACGAGGTCCCAAGCACCCGAAGGACGGTCATTATCGGTGGCACTGGCCTAACCGGCGACCCGGGATCGAGGCAGGAAGCCGGGCAGACGCTTCCTTCCAGGCACAGTGTGGTGCGGCCCCGGTAAGGCCTTGAGCGACCCCAGCCAGCGAGAAAATGGGGACCTCAGTCTTAAAACAGGAACTGGATTCTGCCAACAACCACAAAATTTGGAAGAGGACCGGAGCCTCAGATGAGGTCACAATCCCAGCTGGCACTGTGACTTCGGCCGGTGACGCTGAGCAGAGCACCCAGCTGGACCTGCCCACACTCCCAACCAAGCCTCAGAAACCGCGAGATAACGAACGCTGCTGGCTTAAGACGCGCGTGTGAGGCCGTGTGCTGTGCAGCAACGGAAAACGCATACGGGAGCCACGAGAGTGCCCAAGACACGTCCACCAAAGCTGCGGGACCGTCAGGACGGGCCAAGGCGGGGTGGGTGGAGCACCCGGCTTCCTCCCTCACCCTGAGGCTGCCTTTAGAGCAAGAGGTTCAAATCCAAACCCAGGCACAGGAAGAGGCAGGCAGTCATTCCCTCCAGGCCCTGCCGGGACCAGCCAGGCTGCTGCAAGACGCTAGCACAGCGCGCTGGGCCCCGGGCTATGCACAGCCACCGGAGCTGGAGGCCCTGCCAGGCCCACTGGTGGGGACACTCTGGGGCTGCCGTGGGGCCAGGCACCAGGCGCCAGGTGGGCCACTTGCGCCTGTCCTCCTTGAGTTCTCCCAGAACTCTTCCGGGCCTGGGCCGTGCTGCCGAGGGCTGAGCTTGTTCTCCTGCTTGTGAACAGACGTGCCACATTTGTCCTCGGACGGCACGTCTGCCCCTCGCCACTGCGACTGCTCAGCCCTCGCCCTTCCCGCTCCTCAGCAAAGTGGAAATTAAAGCTGACAGAGGCAGTTTTTAGAGCCAGACCAAGGGAAGATACTTGAAATTCGATCCAACCCCACAGTTAGATGTCTGGGATGCCAGCATGGCTGGACTCACCCTGAATCATGCTGAAGTGCAAGCACTGAGCACGCGGTCACAGACCTTTCTCCCCGACAGGGGACTGCGTGCTCAAGGCGAGAGTTCTGGGGAGACTGAGGCTGGGCTCAGCCGGAAGCGTTGTTGTGCCTTACTCTGTGCCTTGCGATGGCCTTGCCACACCCAGGGCCTGTCTGTGTCTGTTTCACAGATCAGTAAATTTCATTGGTTCATCCAAGGGTGAACACATATTTGGGAATAAATGCATAATGATCAAATTCACCAGGGACTGGCAGTAATCTTTGCAATGGGAGAAGTGTGCCCACCAGGGTAACCCACTCAGGTCTTTGCCCAGGTTTCATTTTGGGGGGCAGGTTAATCCCCAAAATAAAATTAAATATCTTGCTCAGCAAATATCTGCTGAGTCTTCACGTATACACAAAGCACCAGCAATAAGTTACACACGGGTCATGCCCTCGAGAAGCTTCCTTGCACGGAAAAGGTGCAGGTGAGAATGTGCTATAAGAAAGATGCAGGAAACCTGCTAAGGGAGTTCAGGGGAGGGAGAGATCCTTCCAGCACCCAGTGTGGGGACTGGGGAGAGAATCGAAACCTCCTTTGGCTCCTGGTCGCGTTCGGGCTGTCTGGAAGGAAGTGTGAAGGTTTGTACCCAGGTGGGCAGAGGGCGGCCCCGGCAAGGACAGCAGCAGGTGAGCGTAGGAAGGGAGGATGGAAAGTGGGCAAGTCATGTGATGCGGGGAGGGGGCTAGAAAGATAAGCAGGTACCACAGTGTGCCCCACTGTCCCCGAACGAATGGAGGAGAGAACGCTTAAGGGATGCGTCCGTCGAGCAAGGAGAGTTTGATGAAGCTGCATTTTCCGGGGCGTGAAGCTTTCTGTCCACATGATCTGTTCTGGCCTCTTGAAATTGCATCTTCCACGTACGGGGAGGACACCCTGGCAGGCCTGAGTCTCCTCTGCCTGGGTCCCTTGTTCTTTATGAGGCGTTAGGTGTTTGGCCTTTGCAACCTGACTCGGTGATGGTGACTTCGGCTCTTTAGGTCACGGTTGCCTGCGTTCGTCACTCCGAGCAGCAGCGTCTCTCTGACAGTTCTGCAGAGCACCTCGCTCTGCGGGAAGAGCCAAGGGTCCCCCTCTGGGCGTATCAGCAACGCAGACACAAATGGCTCCTTAGGGTGGGTCCTTTCTCCTCCACCTCTGGCAGGATTTAAGTGACGTCCATAGCAGAGGGTGACATTTCCTGACTTTGCTCCACCCTTGCAGCCCAGCCCACCTGGGCTTCCACACTCCCCGCAGACTGCAATGGGCAACCCCACGTGGTGGTCTCCGTTCGCAGGGGCTTTGCAGGGGCAGAAATAAGACACAGCTGAGGACACGTCCACATCCCTGGCTGCCTGGAGCTCGAGAAAGGGCCTCGACCTTGTGTTTGGTGACACGTGTTGCGATTGGGAAGTTTCGAGAATCCAACAGAACCAGCTTGAAATCCCAGCTCGACCACCCCCAGCTGTGTCACTGTGGCACGTTACTTACCCCCAGCCTGGGTTCCCTTTGTCTAAAGCGAGGACAAAGATCAGGCTTACCTCCCAGGGTCGTTGCAGAGACGAGCAGATGACGTCTGCTCAGCGCTGGCCGAGCACCTGTCCGTCAGCAAAGCTCCACTGATGTTTGCCGTCACGACTGCCGAGCTTGGCGGCCCCGCTGCACAGGGCCAGGAACCCCGGCTGGGGAGAGGAGCTGCGGTCTGCATCCCAGGGGGCAGGGAGAGCCAGGCCCACTGCCAGCAAGTTGCTCCCCCTGTTTCTGAGGCGACTGCCGTGTTTCCTCCCTGCCCTCCCTGCTGCTCCCATCTGATTTTGCGGTGTGATTAGGCGGGTGGGGCGCACAGCAGGCAGGGACCCCGACACCCCAGTGCACCACGTGGCTTTGAAGTGCGAACAGCCCTGGGGGCAGTGAAATCCAGGCTCTTGGCCACTGAGGCACAGAGAGGCGAGATGCCCAGTTCTGCTGTGGTTGGTGGTAAAAGACACGATGGCAACTCGGGCTTCGAAGCTTCCAGGGACAGCAGGACCAGGGACGTGCTGCAACGGGGCTCCTACCAGCTTGCGCGCGTCTATTGCTAAATTTTTAGGAATTCTGCCGGCTGCTTGACATCCTGCTGGTAGCTTGAAATTGGCCACAGGGAGAGTATGGGCACCACAGCAGTCACAAACTTGGCAAATCAGGGTCCCCCACCCCATCCCTCCACCGCCACCTCCCAGCCCCCCACCCCCGAGCTGGTTGTTAAACATTTGCCAGCACAGCACAGGGAAGGACCTTTCTCACGTCCCTCCCCTGCCTCAGCTGCTTTGAACTATTCTCCCCCCACCCCTGGCAGCCCAGGTAGGTCTTAAGTGGTCCAGAAATCAGCCTCCAGAGACAGGCCGGTGAGCAGCAGCTTGCGAGTGTGCGCCTGGGGAGCTAGCACAGAGACTCTGGCGCTTGTCCCTTTGGTCCTCCGGGCCCTTCCTCGAAAGGGAGTACTCGGCAGATTTTTGGTTCGAGAACCCTTTGCTGCCAGGCAGTGGGGAATGATCTCCTGGGCAGTTCCCTGAGGCGAAGGTAGATCAAAGAGGAAATCAGAGCAGCTGCTCAGAGCAACCCTCCAGGCACGCCACAGGGTCGCAGGGACTTTTGGACATCGCGCCAGAGCACAGACAGAAGTCCCTATACAAGTGCGCACAAGGAAGCGCTTGTGGAGCTGACAGAAGGCCAGGAAAACTATGTGGCGTCAGCGAGGACCAGGGAGCTTCCCAGAGGCCCAGCCTGCGTCCCCCCGGCAGGAGCTGAGGGACCCCCACGCCAGTGGCCAAGGCCGGAGGGGAGCCGACCCCACCCCACAAAGTGGACAGCTTCGCTCTGCTGCCTTAGGGGGTCCCCGAGCAGCCTCGGCCCTGAGTGCAGCCCCAGCTGCCACCGGCCACCCTGGCATCCACCCCGCCGCCTCCCTCCACCCCCCGGGCAGGAGCTGGTCCCTCTGCCGCAGGAGGGAAAGGTCCCCTGCTTGCACCTGTGCACTCGCGACTGCAATATTCATGACCCGCATCAATTTTTCATCCAGCCCTTGCCTCCGCTTCCCAGGCAAGTGCGGAAACCTTGCCTTCTGAGGTCTCCTTCTCCTCAGGGTGGATGGAGACCGAGAAAAACACCTGCTACCTCCTGCACCAAATTAGGTCTGCACTCCCTGCTCAGCGTCCAGTGCCCGCTACGTCACCTGGCTCGTCTGCCGCACTGTCTGAGTCGTTCGTAATCCGATTGCACCTTTAGTATCCAGCCTGCCTCCCAGCAGCTTCTCCTCCACCTGGGCCTTCTCCTCACGGAGCTCTGCAAACACAAGCCTCCTTCCCTCCCTGCCGGGCTCCTGCTGCTTCTGCACCTGGAAGAACCTTTCCTTTGGCGCATCTAGAGCTGTCTCTTCCTCCAAACTCGGGCCAGATTCCACATCATCCGGGCAGCCGTGTTTCCCTGCTCAAACCCCCACACCTTCTTTCTCGTCTCTATTTCACTGCAGCCGGTAACTCATGACTTACGATGTGGCTGTTCTTTAATTATCTCCCCAGCTGAACTGCAGACTCCCTAAAGACAGAGCCTGCATCTTAATACTCTATGTCTGTGTTCCCCACAGTGTTCAGCATAACACCATCATGTAGTAGGTGCTTAATAAATAACTTGCTTGGTTGAAATCACTAGGGACTTTTGTCTGTAATAATTGGGTCTTTTTCTTACTGAGTCTAATCTCAGGCATAATGATGGTAGAACTTGCAGAGACATTCTTCTCTCTGAGAAATACATTCATACATTAATTGCATTTACGACAGAAGGGCAGTGCCTGGCAGTAGCCACCAGCTGCCAGTGCGTGTTGGCCCAGCCACAGGGGGGTCCCCAGGCAAATGTGTGACACGAATATAAGCATTTATATCTGCTCCCTCCTGAAACAGCAGCAGTGTAGTAGGAAATCATTTTTTTAAAAAAGGAAAAAATCCGCAAAGACAATGAGAAGAGTTTACAGCAGAAGACAGGTTACAGCAAAATTCTGGAAGTCAGACAGTGAGTGGAAAAATGGTACCTCCCTGTGTGGGACAAGGGTGCTGAGCGGCTTCTCAGCTCACTGAAGGTCCCTGGGAGTCCCAGAATGAGGCTTTGGGTTCTGGGGACAGTGGAGCAAGAGAAGAGACTGAAATGTAGGACCGTGTGAGAGCTTTTATACAGGACGGCAGGTCCTGAATACCCTCCCCATGCCCTGCGCAGCCGAGGCATGGCACCCCTTGGCCCTGTAGGATGGACTCCAGAAAAGGACACTTGAGGCCGCTGGCAGGCATGGGGGGTGCCTGGCTGAGGACAGGAACTGATGACATCTGTCTGCAGAACAAAGACACCTTCATCCCTCCTCACTCCCCACCACCCCTGCCGCCCAGTCCCAGGCCCCAAATGCCAGTGGCCAGGTAAATAGAATATCCCACTGCGGGAGGTGCGAGAATATTCCCTCCAGAACAGAATTCTATAGATGACAGCCCAGAGTGAATTTATGTTAAATAGATACATCTAAGGGTCTTTCAGGGAAAAAGCTAACTTGCAACTCCGCCACCCAATGGTGCAGCCTAGGAGTTAATGCCCCGCTGCAATCTGAGAGCTTCCGTCAACCCTTCAGTCATGTATTCCAAAATGTGCACAGACAGCAAAGTGTCTGTAGATTTTTAAGGACAGAATCTAACATGAAGATGAAAACAACGAAATTTTCTTTTGTATTTTTCATTGATATATCCTAGTTGTACATATTTTGCAGCCACATATGATAATTTGATGCATGTAATGATCAAATCAGGGTAAATCATTACCTCAAATATTTTTCTTTTGTGTTAGAAACTATGATTCTTCTAGTTGTTTTGAAATATACAATAAATTTTTGTTAACTGTAATTTCCCTATTGTACTGTTGAATACTAGAACTTACTCCTCTGTCCAACCATATTTCTGTATCCATTAACCCACTTCTCTTCACTCTCCCCTCCCCTTCCCTTCCCGGCCCCCAGTAACCCCCATCCTACTCTCAGCCTCCATGAGATCCACTTTTTTAGCTCTCACATATGAGTGAGAACATGCAATATTTGTCTTCTTGTGCCTGGGTTATTTCACTTAACATGACAACCTCCAGTTCCATCCATGCTGCTGCAAATGACAGGATTTCATTCATTTTATAGATGAGTTATATTCCATTGGGTATATACGTACATATATACTGCATTTTCTTTATCCATTCATCCACTGACAGGCACAGGTTGATTCCATATCTTGGCTGTCATGAATAGTGCTGCAATGAATATGGCAGTGCAGATATCTCTTCGACATACTGACTTCCTTCCTTTTGGATGTACCTAGCCGTGAGATTGCTGGTTCATATGATGGTTCTAATTTTAGTTGTTTGAGAAACTTCCATACTATTATATTTTCTATAATGGCTGTACTACTTTTCATTCCTGCCAACAGTGTATTAGCATTCCTGTTTCTCCACAACCTCACCAGCATTTACTTTTTGTCTTTTTGATGAAAGCCACTCTAACTGGCATGAGATGATATCTCATTGTGGTTTTGATTTGCATTTTCCTGATGGTTAGTGATGTCAAACATTTTTTTATATACATGTTGGGCATTTGTGTGTTTTCTTTTGAGAAATGTCTATTCAGGTATTTTGCTTATTTTTTAAATCAGATTATTTGGGTTTTTTTGCTATCGAGCTATTTGAGTTCCTTATATATTGCAGTTGTTAATTCTTTTTCAGCTTGCAAATAATTTTCTCTCATTCTCTAGGTTATCTTTTCACTTTGTTAGTTGTTTCCTTTGCTGTGCAGAAGTTTTTAGCTTAATATAATTCCATTTGTCTATTTTGCTTTTGTTGCCTATGCTTTTGAGGTTTTAACCAAAAAAATCTTTGCCCAGACCAATGTCCTGTAGCATTCCCCAGTATTTTCTTCTAGTAGTTTCATAGTTTCAGGTGTTACATTTAAGTCTTTAACCCATTTTGAGTTGATTTTTGTATATGGTGAAAAATAAGGATCTAGTTTCATTCTTCTGCATGTGGACATCCAGTTTTCCCAGCACCATTTATTGAAGAGATTGTCCTTCCCCCAGTGTATGTTGTTGGTGCCTTTGTTGAAAATAAGTTGTCTCTAAATGTGTGGATTTATTTCTGGGTTCTCCATTCTGTTCCATTGGTCTATGTGTCTATTTTTATGTCAATACCATGCTGTTTTGCTTACTGTAACTTTGTAGTATAATTTGAAATCAGGCAGCATGATGCCTCCAGCTTTGTTCCTTTCACTCAGGATTATTAGCTGTCTGGGGTCTTCTGTGATTTCACACAAATTTTAGGATTCTTTTTTATTCCTGTGAGGAATATCATTGGCATTTTGATAGGGATACAAAACAATCTGTAATTTGTTTTGGGAAGTATAGACATTTTAACAATATTAATTCTTCTAATCCATGAACATGGAATATCTTTCCTTTTTTTTTTTTTTTCTTTTGTATCCTCTTTAACTTCTTTCATCAGTGTTTTACAGTTTTTCTTGTAGGGATCTTTCACTCCTTTGGTTAAATTTATTCCTAATACTTTATTTTTGAAGCTATTATCAACGGGATTGCTTTCTTTATTTCTTTTTCAAATTGATCACTGTTAACGTACAGAAATGCTACTGATTTCTGTGTGTTGAATTTGTATCCTGGGACTTTACTAAATTCATTTATCAGTTCTAAGAGTTTTTTTGGTGGAAACTTTAGGTTTTTCTTCATACAGGATCAGGTCCTCTGCAAACAGGAATAATTTGACTTCTTCCTTTCCAATTTGATGCTCTCTCTATTGCTTTCTCTTGCCTAATTGCTCTGTTCAGGACTTCCAGTATTATCTTGAATAAAAGTGGTGAAAGTGGGCATCCTTGTTTTGTTCCATATCTTCAGGAAAAGACTTTCAATTTTCCCCCATTGAGTATGATATTAGCTGTGGGCTTGTCACATTTGGCCTTTATTGTGTTGAGATATGTTCCTTCTGTGACCAATTTTTGAGGCTTTTTATTATGAAGGCAAGTTGAATTTTGTTGTTTTATTTTTCAACATCTATTGAAATGATCATATGGTTTTTGAAAATCAGGAAATAGAGACAACATGGAAACCAGAAGAAAAGTTCCAAAGACTGTCAATATCTTTAGAGAGACACAAAAAAGAAATTACACCCATGAAATGGGAAAAGAGGGCTGTAATACAAAAAAAGGACCAATTAGAGAATAAGAAATCTCTTTAAAAAATAAAATAATAAAATTATGAACATCAAATTTTTTTAAACCAATAAAAGAGTCAATAAAATCAAGGAAATATTCCAAGAAGCACTAAGAAGGAAAAGAAGAAATAGAAAAAGAAGAAGGAGGGTAGGGAGAGGGAGGAGGAAGAGGAGGAGGAGGAGGAAAACAAATGAGCTATCGAATGACAATGACAGGCAATCAGTAATTAATGTCTGCCTTAGCCTGAGACAATGCGGGTGCAAAAGCTCATTTGAAGTGATTATGAGGGGCTGGGGGGAAGGGGAGAGTTATTATTTAATGGGTACCAAGTTTCAGGTTGAGATGATGACAAGTGCTGGGAATGGAAGGTGGCGACGGTTGCACAATGTGAATGTACTTAATGCCACTGAACTGTGCACTTGGTTAAGATGATAAATGTTCTGAGAATTTTACCACAATAAGAAGGTATATAAAAACAGCTCGCCTGAGAGATAATAAACATTACGGAGGAGTGAGGAGAGCGACCAGAAGGGAAGCCACCAATAAGGGAGCATGGTCCACCAGGACCCTTTGGAGACAGTCTCAATCCCTGGGAGAGACACTGCAGAACGGGGCAGCCACCACAGCAGCGAGGGAGTGGGGAATTCATACGCCAGGTCCTGCCAGGTTGAGGAACCAAATTCCCCAGCACACTGGCCTGCTCTGAGCACAGAAAGGGCAGTTTGGACGAAGTCCTCAGGCAAAGGGTTGCAGACATCGCCAGCTTGCAGCAGACCAGCTGCACCGGGGGGTGAGGCCCAAGGGACTGGGCAGGGCCCCGACAGGTCTACTTCAGCGTCTACACTGATGGTCGGAGGACTCACGGTGTGCACGGGTTACTTAGAGACATGGTGTTAAATCGCAGCTCACCCAGCTGGAAGAGTTCAGAGAAGTTGTATCCAGGGAGCGGAACTGAAAAACAGGAAGAGGATTAACCATACTTTATTATAACTTTTTCCAATATTTTAAAGTATTATTTCACTTTTAAACTATGTGTGTTATTTTAAAAAAAAAAAGAAGATAAATTTGAAATGAGTATGAATATCGCCAGGAAGTCATCCCACACTGATTCAATTCTAATTTTTCATGGGGAAAATGTCACAAAATGATTAGCCAGCCCTGTGGGAAAAGGAACTCGGTGAATGTTAATTGAAGAGAACTGAAGCCAAACCTGGGAAAGCCAGTTGTCAGCGGTATTCAATTCTGAAACTTTTTGTTAAGCTCCTACTATGTGCAGACACTGTGCCTCCCGTTGACAGATGAAGAGGTAAGACCCTTGTCCTGGGTTGAATAGTGTCCTCCAAAAATTCATGTCCACCCAGAACCTCAGAGTGTGACCTTACTTGAAAATAATGTCTTTGCAGATGCCAATAGTTAACATGGGGCCATAATGGATTAAGGTGGCCCTTGAATCCAATGGCTGGTGTCCTTGTGAGAAAGCCATGTGAGGACACAGAGGGGAAGCCACGTGAAGGTGGAGGCAGGGACGAGAGTGATGCATCTACAAGCCAAAGAACACCAAGGAATATCAGGGACTAGGGCCAACCTAGGACCTGGGAGAAAGTCATGGAGCAGACCCCTCCCTAGAGTCTTCCGAGGGAGCACAGCTCTGCCCACACTTGACTGCAGACTGCTGGCTTCTCAAACCATAAGAGCATAAACTTCTGTTGCTTTAAGCCTCTAGTCGGTGGCAATTTGTTACAGCAGCCGTAGGAAATGGTACACCCTGCTCTCCCCAGTCTGTGGTTGGGGAGGAAGCGGCCTTAGACTGAGGAGGTGCGAATCCTCCCTCGGTGTCCCCTCTCAGCCGGCTGGAACCTGAACCCAACGGGCTGAGCTAGGACAGCCATTCTGGACCACGAAATTGGTGGTGCATTAAGTGCATTAAGGAAGGTGGGTGGACAGGGTGGCTCCCCGCGCCCCTGGCCCAGGGCAGCCGTGTGGGTTCTACGCGGAAACAAACACTAACACTGTTTCTGCTCCTGTCTTTCTACATTTCCTGTCACTCACTGCTGAATCGAATCCTAACTCCGACCTGGAGTCAGACTTACAGATGAAAACATGCAAGTCAGCGTGACAAATAACGTGATAGAAACAAGCCTTGTCACCAAGGAATGAATGATCCACCTAACTGGGGAGAGCAGAGAAGGTGACGGCAGCTGGACGACTTTGCCATGCGGACGGGCCACGGCGTGGCAGGAGGCCTTTCAGAGAGGGGCACCTGTTGCAGACGCAGACGGCAGGTGACAGGACGGGGCGGTGGGGCCACCTGCGTGGGGCAGTGCAAGGCGCGGCAGCTGCTGGTGATGCGGGAGGCGGAGAGAAGGGCAGGGCCACGGAACCCCGGGGCGCCACCCTGAGCACTCGCCTCGTCACGTCGCAAGGAAGCGCCATAACTGGGTTACGAGAGAGGGGTGACGCTATCAGGTGAGCATTTTAGAAAGATCGCCTTGGCCAAAAGATCAGGGAAAAGCCTGTGGCAGCGGTTGCTTGGTCTGATGACGACCAGAGTCAAACTGAGCGCAGAGGCGCTGGGGACAGAACGCAAGGACCGACTTTGAATTGATGGGCTGCAGAGGGAGAGCGGGGGCCCAGGCTGACCCGCGTTTCTGGCTCGGAGCTGAGCCTGTGCGTCGCGGCCCAGGCCAGGTGCGTCGCGGCCCAGGCCAGGTGCGTGGCGGAAGGACAGGCTGAGTGACGGAACGCCACGCTTGCATCCAGCTCCAGAGTCGGCCTTGCGGATTCCGAAGACCACGCGGCTCCTTTCCTGGAGGGGTCTGTCAGGTGCTACCAACGGGGACCGCAAGAGGGAAGCAGAGAGGGCGGAGGAGGGAGAAGGGTGCACCTGTCCCATCAGGGCGCAGGTGGCGGTCCTTTGCCCCGACAGCGGCAGTGGGTGCCGGAGTTCTCCTCCCTGGCAGAACCAGGCCCCTGCAGCCCTTCAGAAGGAGCAGCGCCGGCCGTCAGGGGTCTGCCCCCAACTCCCCGGGCCGCACCAGCAGATGCGCTAGGCCTCTCTCCGCCGTCTGAGTCCAGGCTCTGCTCAAAGCTCCTGGGCTCTGGAGTTCGAGGCTGCAGTGAGCTAGGATTGCGCCAGGGCACTTCAGCCTGGGCGACAGAGCCAGGCTCTGTCTGAGACAAAAAGAAGGAAAGGACAGTCTTCCGGGTTCCATGACACCAACCTCTCCCCTCACCCCCTGCCTTGGTGGGGGCAGCCACTTCCTATGGCTACCCGTGCGCTCCCTCTCTGTTTTCAATCCATCCTAATAACTGCTGCATCCCGACTGACACAGTCGCCGGTACCGAGTGGGCTCAGGCGATGGGACCACAGCCTGCGCCCCAGAGATGGGATTCGGGGGTTGGTTTGGTCACATCTCTGGTCATGGAGCCACATAGCAGCAGCTGATTCCTCTCGAGCTGGAAGGGGGGTGAGGCTGGAGGCCAGCGCCCCTCAGCCTTGGGATCACGCGAACCCAAGCGCAGGAAGTGAGAGGAGAAAGGCCAAAGATGGGGCCCTCCAGAGCCCCCAGGTTCGGGAGGTGCAGAGAGGGAGACCCAGCGGGGAGGGCACAGTGAGACAGGATGACTTGAAACTTAGGACAAGGATGAGTACAGCTGGCATCCCTCCCCGGGAGAGGAAGGCTGCGGGAAGCAGGCGGCTGGCGCAAAAGCGCACGGGGACTCCGTAGCGCGGCCGCGTGTGGCCCGGGAGGGGCCTCCCAGGGGTGACTGGGGAAGTCAGGGGCGTAAACAGGGGATGAGACCCGGGAATCAGCCCAGCAGCTGAGGGCCAGACGGTGCTGCCATTCGTACAGGAGGGAGACTCGAGCCCCTTCGGAGCTTGGATGGAGCCGATGGACAGTGAGGTAGCGGTGCAGCAGGACGATGGGGACCGAGGGGAACCCAGCGCTAGGGCGTCTCTGTGGCCACTGGTCCACCCGACAAGCGCGTCAGTGTCTGGGATGCGCCAGGCCAAGGCTCGCATGTTCCCACACGCGGGAGCTGAATATTGAAACAACCGATCCCGAGCAGACAGAGTAGCACGATGGTTACCGCAGGCAGGAGGGTGGCGGGAGAGGATGAAGTAGGGACGGGGAACAAAAATATAGTTAGATCGTTAGACAGAATGAGCAGAACTTGACAGCACGACAAAGTGACTGTCGCCAACAATAAGTTAGGGTAGACTTTAAAATAGCTAAGAGTGGAATTGGAACATTCCTAACACAAAGAAATGATAAATGCTTAGGCGATGGCTACCCCGGTTACCTGATTTGATTAATTCACATTGTATGCCTGTGTCAAAACACACGTGTCCCCTATAAATATATTCAATTTTTATTTACCCATAATAATTTTAACATTTTTAATAAATTAAAAAAAAATTAAATCTTTTAAAAAAGATGTGCCGGGCCCTGTCCTAGGTGCTGAGGATAACATTAAATAAAAAGATAAAAATCAGAGGTGAGAAGCGGGTAGCTGAAAGGACATTACGGTGTGACGTCTCCAGCAAAATCGCACCATGTTTCCGGGGCAGGAGGCTCAGGCAGCCGACTCTTGCTCTGTTTCCCTGAAGTGGCTGATGGGTCGTTCTCTGAGCAACGCAGGGCTGCCACCCCTCCTCTGAGACTGTCCCAGTCGAGGGCGTTTTGCTCACCCTGGGCTCATCCACCTTGGAAAGAGAAGCACAGAGAGTGACTTCTCCAATCCCTGGAAGGGCCTGAGTTCCACAGCCGGTGGACACGCTCGGGCTGTTCTTTTGGCTTCGTAACATGCCAGCCGTCCTCTGGGTTTCCAGCCACGGGGTCTAGTGGACGCTCCCTGTCACCAGCACTGTGAGTGTGATCATAGCTGACACCATACTTGCCGAGCTCACAGTCCAGCCATGTCACTAAGGAAGCCAACAGCTAAAGAGCAGATCCACAAGCCGCCAGGAGCATTGAGAGGGCGTCTGGCGCAGCTCTGTGCTGGCAGGAGCGCGCAGGGCTGTGTCATAGAAAAATAGAACAGCCCCTCTCCCTTGCAATCCATTCGCTACATGTACCACTTGCCATTGAAAATCCCCGGGTGCAAGGATCCTTGCCCACCTCTCCGGCAGGCTCCGGGGCGGGCACCCTGTTACGGAGTGTGTGGATCTTTCTCTGCCTGGAACGCTCCTTTTCCCCATTCTTTGTCCAACTTCTCTCCTTTCAAACTAAACCCAAGGACCACCTTCCCTAATGATCATCGTAACAGAAACCGTCACCAGTTGACCCCCTGCTTTCTGCTGGGCACATGGCAAACGTTGTCTTTAACACTGGCGAGAACGCTGCATGACAGACGAGCAAGTAGGACCGAAAGAAACCTCACCTCCCACCAACCACCCAAGAGAGATCCCGCAAGTAAAGTGTGGTCCTGGCATCAGGATCGCTGAGGACTTGCGAAACTCAGATTCCTGGCCCCCATGTGCATCTGCAGATTCATCGATTACTTTGGTTCATGGATCTGCTATTATTTGTCAATGTAGGAAGTCTGGAAATTTTAACTCAGGGCCAGAAGGGAAGTGCATGTTCCCGGCCTTATAAAGCCAGCATTCTTTGTTCATAAGAAATGAAATCAAAGCTAGAATTCTAACAGGTATAAGTGTCAGTCCCCAAAATTAGGTGTAAGAAATACCAATTTCTTTATTCTCTTTAAATCTGGTTTTAAGCCCTCATCCCTCCAGGGTGGCAAGAAAGTCACTCTCTTTCACTCCCTGTACCGTCCCCAGCACCACTGCAGACAGCTCTGGTCCATGACACCCCTGGGAAACAGTGCGACAGCCACCAGGTCCCACTCCGGCATGGTCAGTGCTGGCATCCACATTGTCATAGTTGCAGTAGCCCCTTGGAGATTGGCGTCTTCTTCTCCCACACTCTCCTTGGGGTGTGGGAGTCTTTGCTGAAGCTGAAAAGCCACCTGCCCTCTGGGATGATGTCCCACCTCCAGGGAGCTTCTGCGGTCGAGGTGCAGGCTCTCACTGCTGCGTGTCCTCCAACCATCTCCCCAGCCCCAGCCGCTGGAAATCTGCCCTTTCTGTCTCCCCTCCACTGAAAGCTCCCCTTTCTCTCCCTTACCCACCCACGGCACTTCATATAATCTGGACAACGAGCTCAGGCCTTGGAGAAAACAAAAGCCTGGAACAAAATTCCAGTGGGAAGTGTCCAGGGTCCGGAGTTCAGCCCTCCTACCCCCCGTGGAGACCCAGCAGTCGCTGAGACCAGAGCCACGTGGGCAGGGGCAGATGGCCGGAGGACACCCTCACAATGCCAGTGGCCACAGGCCTCGCGAGACATAAGAGGGACTGGGAATAATTCTTGAAAATGTGTAATAGCTGTAGAGAAGGGTGAGAGATCCCAGGGTAAAAGAAGAGGAGAAAGACATTAAAGGGAAAGGGTTCTGGAATGAAAAAAAAAATGAAGGAATCCGTATTATACAAAGAATGCCTCTAAACAACAATAACAAAAAAAGCAAACAAGAGAAAATTGAGCAAAACACTTAAGTACCTGATAGAAGAAGAAAAACAAATAGCCAGTGGAGACGCTTAACGTGGCACTGGCGATGAAAACCATAATGAGGTCCTGACGAGCAGCCACCGGATTGGCCAGAATATAAAAACCTGGTCATATCAAGTATTGGTGAGAATGCAGAGAACTGAGAACCCCTTTACATTCCTGGTAGGAGTAGAAATTGTTACAATTACTTGGAAAACAATTTGACATTATCTAAGAAAGCTGAAGACATGAATACCTACAATTTCACTTCCAGGCGTGTAGAGCGCAGCGTGTAGCCCACAGACTCCTTGGGGTCCCTAATGCCCTGTAGGGGGTTCCACAAGGGCAAAGCTATTTCCATTCTAACACTTAGATATAATTTGCTATTTTCACTGTGCTCACGTTGTATTCGCAGTAAGAACAAAAAAGAGAAATTGCCAATATTACTTAAGAATGTCCTTGAGGCAGTGAAAGGTATTAATTTTCTTAAATCTCAACCCTTGA
Source organism: Lemur catta (assembly GCF_020740605.2). Lineage (NCBI taxonomy): Eukaryota > Metazoa > Chordata > Mammalia > Primates > Lemuridae > Lemur > Lemur catta. The sequence continues at coordinate 6,426,904 of NC_059149.1, read as the reverse complement.
TAACATCTTTTTAATATTCTATGTGATGAAAAGGGAAATATACCCGAAACACTTTGGCTGCATATTGATGTATGAAGTTTGTCTCTCAAAAGCCTTTGTGCCGTTGTTTGCATTGTAAGCTGAACTGCTACGTTTTTCACACAATTTTTACTTGAAACAAATGCTAACAGACAAATCATAGTTATTCAGACTTGAATATTTGATAGACATTTTATCATAATGGATGAAGTGAGTCTTTCAGTTTAGGAGAAACTGACAACATTTGTTATTACTTATAATCAATGATAAATTCAAACTTTCCAGCAAAAATTAGAATTTTGAAAAACTTCCCAATATGTAATGACTTTTCTGATGATATCAGTGGTTATATTAATGAATGTGATTTTCCTATATCTTATAATGAAATGTGTCAATATCTGTAATATCTGCATAACTCAGTGAACTGATATCCAAATGATCAATGCTTGATGGTAGAAAAACCACGCTTAAGTAAAAGATTCCCTCCAAGTACAAGATAGACCAATAATTTTAATGTAAGAGAGTTACAAAAAGGTCATTGATATGGTTTCGGATTCTGTGTTGCAACTAACCTTTAAGAAATTGCCATTTGTCAAGTTTTAGTGTAGTGTCAAAGAAGAATATCCACAATTATCTGAAAAGGCTAGCAAAATACCACTACCTTTTCCAACTACATATATGAGTGAAGCCACATTTTTTTCACATACTTCAACCCAGATAACAATTCATAATAGATTGGATGTAGAATCACAGGTGGGGCTTCTATATGCTAGCTACCTTCTATTAAAGACGTTTTCAAAAATGTAAAACAATTCTACTCTTCATTAATTTTTCTTATGTTGGAAAATAGAGTTCTTTTTCATAAAAATGCATCATTTACATCAACATATAAAATGGGTTTATCGTTGTTATTTTTAATTAATTAATTTTTTTAAATTGACAAATAAAAATTGTTTATGTTTATTGTGTGCAACGTGGTGTTTTGAAATATGTCTGTATTTTGGAATGGCTACATAGAGCCAAGTAACATGTGCATTACCTCACATAATTATCATTTTGGTGGTGAGAGCACTTAAAATCTACTCTCCACGATTTTCAAGAATACAATATATTTGTATTGACTATAGTCACCATGTTGTACAATAGATCTCTTAAACTTATTCCTCCTAACTAAAATTTTGGATCCTTTGACCAAGGTCTCACCAATCACCTCTCTCCCTCCAGACCCTTGTAACCACCATTTTGCTCTCTACTTCTGTGAGTTCAACTTTTTTGAATTCCACTTACAGGTGAGACCATGTATAATTTACCTTTCTGTGCCTGGCTTATTTCGCTTAACCTACTGTCCTCCAGGTGTGTCCATGTCATTGCAAATGAGAAGATTTCTTCTTTTTATAAGGCTGAATAATATTCCATTGGTATGCATACCACATTTTTGCTACCCAATCATCCATTGATTGATAGACACATAGGTTGGTTTCTATCCTGGTTATTGTGAATAATGCTGCAATGAACACTGAGGTGCAGACATCACTTCAACATTCCATTTCCTTTGGAAAGCATACTCAGCAGTGGGATTGCTGGGTCATGTGGCAGTTCTATTTTTATCTTTTGGGGAACTCCGTACTGTCTTCCATAATGGCTGTACTAATTTCACACCCACCAACGGTGTGCAACGATCCCCTTTTCTCCACGTGCTAACACTCTCTTTCATCTTTTGATAATAGCCATTCTAACAGATATGATATGATATATCTCATTGTGGTTTTAATTTGCATTTCTCTGATGATTGGTGATATTGGGCATTTTTCTTATACCTGTTGGTTATTGTATGCCTTCTTTTGAAAAGTGGTTATATAGGTCCTTTGCCCATTTTTTAATCAGGTTGTTTTCTTGCTAGGTTGTTTAATCAGGTTGTTTAAGTTCCTTATATGATTTGGATATTAACCATTTATTAGATGTATGGTTTGCAAATCTTTTCTCCCATCCCATGGGCTATTTCTTCACTCTGTTGATTGTTTCCTTGGTTATGCAGAAACTTTTTAGTTTGATATAATTCCATGTGTCTATTTTTGCTTTTGTTGTCTATGATTTTGGGGTTATATTGAAGAAATCATTGGATGCCATGGAGTTTTTTTCCTATGTTTTCTTCTAGTAGTTTTATAGTTCCAGGTCTTATGTTTAAGCCTTTCCTTTGTTTTGAGTTGATTTTTGTATAAGGTATAAAATAAGGGTCTAATTTTCTTCTCCTACATGTAGATATCTTGTCCCAATGAAAACCACTGTTATTTTAAACAAATATATAAATACCTTTAAATTTTCTCAGTTTTAATTCTTAATACAAGAAATATAAATAGATACAACCCATATAATTAATATCTCTTTGAGTTATCAATAATTTTTTTAAGTGAAAGTGGTCCTGAGGCCAAGCAGTTTACAAGCTCTGTTGTAGAGAAATACTTGCTCACAAGCAGCATGAGAAATGTACAAGAATATTTATAGGAGTCTTGCTGATAACAGCAAAAACTGGAGACCATTCAGCACCAGAGTGATAAACAGAATATGGTATCTTCATACAATGGAAAACCATACACCAGTAAAAGTTAATGATCTAAAACACATGTAGCACTGGGCACAGTGGCTCATGCCTATAATCCCAGCACTTTGGGAGGCCAAGGCAGGAGGATTACTTGAGGCCAGGAGTTTGAAATCATCCTGGACAACATAGTGAGATTCCACATCTACAAAAAAAAAGAATTTAAATTAGTGGGGTGTGGTGGTTATCCCCTGTAATCCCAGTTACTCAGGAGGCTGAGGCAGGAGGATTGCTTGAGCCCAGGGACTCAAGGTTAAAGTGAGCTGTGATCAGGCCACTGCACTCCAGCCTGGGCGACAGAGCGAGACTCTGTCTCTAAAATAAATAAATAAATAGATAAAGCACATGTACAAAAAAGATTAATCTTGCTAACATAATGTTAAGGGAGAAAAAGAAAGCAAAAGGAGAATATACCCAGTATAATTCCATTTATGTACACTTTTAAAATAATCAAAGCTAAAAACAAAAAATTCAAATCTAAACAATCTATATTTACTCATGCAAACTACCAAGACAAGCAATAGAATTATATACACAAAATTGAGCATAAAGTTTACCTCTGAAGAAAGAACCACAGGAATGGTTTGGGGAATGGTGCATTGGGAGTTTCAAAAATAATGTTTAATTTTATCAACTGGGAGTAAGTATATGGTATTTGTTGTATTTTTATTCTTCATACCATTTGCCAAAATCCAACATCCTTTCATGACAAAAATTCTTACTAAATTAAGTATAAAAGGAATGTTCCTCAATACAGTACAGGCTGTAAATGACAAGCCTACAGCTAACACCACACTCAACAGTAAAAGGTTGAAAGTTTTCCCTCTGAGATCAGGAACAAGACAAGGATGCCCAATCCCACCACTTGTGTTCAGCATAGTGCCGGAAGTCCTAGCCAGGGCAATTTGGCAAGAGAAAGAAATAAAAGGAATCCAAATGGGAAAGGATGAAGTGAAATTGCCTCTGCTTGTTGAAAACAAGATTTTATATATAGGAAATCCTAAAGACTCTACCAAAAAAGCCCTGCAAGACTGATAAATAAATTTAGCAAAGTTGCAGGATACAAAATCAATTTACAAAATTCAGTAGTGTTTCTATACACTAACAACAAACTGTCTAAAAAAGAAATTAAGAAAACATCCCATTTACAATAGCATCAAAAAATAAAATACTTTAACCAAGGAAGTGAAAGACCTGTATATTGAAAACTATAAAACATTAATAAAAGAAATTAGAGATGACACAAATAAATGGGAAATATCCTGTGTTTATGGAATGGAATGCATAATTAATATCATTAAAATGTTCATACTATGCAGAGCAATCTATAGACTCAATGCAATCTGTATCAAAATTCCAATGTCATTCTTCAGAGAAATAGAAAATAGAATCCTAAAATTCACTTGGAACCCCATGGAAGGCCTTGAATAACCAAAGCAATCTTAACCAGAAAGAACAGAACTGGAGGCATCACACTACAGAATTTTAAATATATTACAAAGCTATAATAATCAAAACTGCAAGAAACTTGCATAAAAACAAATATATCAGCCCACGGAATAGGATAAAGAGTTCAGAAATAAACCCACGCATCTAGGATCAATTGATTTTCAACAAAGGTGCCAAGAACACACCATGAGGAAAGAGCAATCTCTTCCATAAATGGTGTTGGGAAAACTGGATACCAATGTATGGGAGAATGAAAATAGACCCTATTTCAGCCCGTACAAGAATCAACTCAAAATGTATTAAAGTCCTAAATGGAAGACGTGAAACTATAAAACCACTAGAAGAGAATGTAGGGAAAAATCTCCATGACCATGGTCTGGGCAGTGATTTCTTGGATATGACCCCAAAAGCACAGGCAATGAAAGCAAAACCAGACAAATGGAATTGCATTAAACCAAACAGCTTCTGCACAGCAAAGGAAATGATTACCAGAGTGAAGAGACAGCTTACAGGTGTATTTTTGAATTATATATCAGATAAGGGCCTAATATCCAAAATATACAAGGAATTGAAACTACTCTATAACAAGAAAACAAATAACCCTGTATTAAAAATGGGCAAAAGACTTGACTAGTCCTTTCTCAAAATGGCCAACAGATAAACGAAAAAATGTTCAATATTTCCAATCATTAGAGATGAAAATTAAAGCCACAGTGAGTATCACTTCACACCTGTTAGACTGGCTATTATCAAAATGATGGAAAATAACAAGTATCAGTGAGGATGTGAAGAAAGGGGAATTCTTGTACACTGTTGGTGGGAATGTAAATAAGTGCAGCCATTTTGGAAAACAGTATAGAGGATCCTCAAAACACTAAAAATAGCATTGCCATATGATGCGGCAATCCTACCACTGGGTGTGTACCCAAAGGAATTAAAATTAGTATATGGAAGAGGTATCTGCACCCCATGTTAATTGCAGCGTTATTCACAATAGCCAAGACATAGAAACAACCTTTGTCAATCAATGGATTAATAAATTTTAAAACTATGGTATATATATGTAATGAGATACTATTCAGCCTTAAAAAACAAAGAGGAAATCTTGTCATTTGCAACACTATAGAGGAACCTAGAAGACATTATGTTAAGTGAAATAGGCCAAGCACAGAAAGACAAACACCACGCAATCTCACTTGCATGTGGAATCAAAAAAGTCATGGTCATGGAGCAGAGGGTAGGATGGTGGTTACCAGAGCCCAAGGGGCTGGAGAGTGGGTGGGAAACATATTATTTCAAAATAGTTACAAGGAGATTTATATGTTCTCACCACAAAGAAATGACAAGTATTTAAGGTGAAGGACATGCTAATGAGCTTGATTTGATTTGATCATTCTGGAATGTACAGATATATCAAACCCACATCGTACCCCATAAATACATATAAATATTATTTGTCAATTAAAAATAAAATAAAACAAAAAAAGAAGAAAAATAGAACTGGATTCTTATTCACCCCAACTTCTTATGGTGGACCCCAGATGGATTAAATATCTAAATTTGAAAGATAAAACTATAATGTAAATGGTCAATAATAATAAAAATTTTATGACCTCGGGGCAAGAAAAGAACTTAAACAAAACCCAAAAAGCACAAGCCATAACATAAAAAATTAATGGATTAGGTAACATCAAAACTAAGGATTTTTGTGTGATGAAAGTTAACTGACAAATAGCAGAATAGGAGAAGATATTTGCAACATTTGTAACTGACAAGGGACTAATATTGAAAACCTTCAAGAAAGCCCCACACATCAAAAAATCAAGGAGAAAAAAAATGAGAAGATCAAAAGAAAATGGTCGATAACTAGGAACAGTCAGTTCACAGATGTGAAAACCCAAAAGTACAAGAAGCACATAAAGAGATACTCAAATTGATTAGTAATTAGAGAAAAGCTAATTAAACAACAATGCTCTATCTCAACATCTATCACCTTGGCAAAAATTAGAAAGTGAATAACGCCAGTGGTTTTCAAAGGTGCGGTAGCCCTCGGGCAGTGCCAGCGAGAGTGCGGGTAGAGGCCACTCTGGGGACTGTTCTGAAGGACTTAGATGAAACAGTCAGGTGCTCTGTGGCCAGCAACTCAGCTCCTGGGCATGCATCACAGAGAATTTCTCCCAGAGGCCCCAAGGGCACTCACATGAGGCCATTTACTGCAGTATTGGTTGTGTTGGCGGGGGCTGGAGGCACGCAGGCGTCCATGTCTAGGCTGGTAGGATAGAATGAACGTGGTAGACACACGCAGTGTGAGACTCTGCAGCACTCAGGGGCAACAGACTAGAAGAAGTGCACAGCCCCACGAGAAGGGATGTCACAAACATATTGCTGAACAACAATAAAGAGAGAAACAACTCAATTCTATTGATGTACATTAAAATACCTGCTCACTATGTATATAACACATACTCTACATCAACACAAACCAGTATGAAAGAATACATAGCAAGCAGCTTAGAAAGATCCCTAAGGGAGAGAAGGAAAAGAAAACGTGAATTAAAAGTCACAGCTAACAAAGCTTAGCACTAAGAAAGATGCCCTGAAACAAACACCAGGATTAACTGAATCCTCTGCAGCTAAAACAAAAACAAAAAGAAGGAAAAGAAGAGCAAGTTTGGAAACCACAGTGTGACTGCCTGGGGCATTAGCCAAGAGAGAAGCAGAACCAGCAGGGCGGGCGAGCGCCTGTGTGTGTGTGCATGTGCGCGTGTGCGCGTGTGTCTGCATGCATGTGTGCATGTGTGCACCCATGTATGTGTATGCACATGTGGGTGCATGTACATCTATGTGTGCATGCATGTGCATGCATGTGTGCATGTGTGCATGCACACATGTGTGCAAAGGGAGAGAGAGAGATGTAATTGAGGCAGTGGCTCTTGCTTGGGGCCAGCCAGTCTGAAACCCACAGGGCAGATGGGAAAGTCTCCGGCAACGGCTGATTTGCAGCCTTGAGGCAGAATTTCTTCCTTCTTAGGAAAACCTCGGTTTTGCTTTTATTGGATGAGGCTCACCCCCATTATCCAGAAAAATCTCCTTTACTCAAAAAGTCAACTGATTGTAGACATTCACCCCGTCTATACGACAGCTGCACCCCTGGATTAGGCGTTGAAGGCACAACACCCAAACAGCTAGACACTACAGACTAGCCGCTTTGACACATAAGAGCCGCCACCGCAGAGTGCACGGATCAGCTGGTAACAGTCGCTGGCAACAAGTTCTCTGAGGACAATTGAGGAGCCCTGGACACCTGCACGCAAACAGCACCCAGGAAGGTCAATGATGTTGCCTTCTCTCCCTTCTTCCCTGCCACTGCCCCTCCTCCCAGGGTGGCCCGAGCTGTGCCCCGTCACACAGGTGGCCGTGTTGTCCCCCGCATTTCACAAACGAGGAGCGGTTCCGAGTGGTTAAGGAACCTGCGTGACTTGCCCTGGGGTGCTCACCTGCGCTGGTATTTCAGCTCAGGGGGTCTGATTCCTCCCACGATGGTGAGCCCGCTCGCAACCCAGCACGGACTTCCTCACCCTCCTCAAACCCCTGCCAGCCTCTCCCCGGCGCGCCCGCGGCAGCCCGTGCAGACCTCGGCTCAGCTCCCGCCTCTCCGTGCTGTCACTGTCTCCCGCACGGAAACGCACACCCTGCCCCTCCCTCCGTGTGCGCACGTGGCCTCGTCTGACGCTGGCACGTACGTGGTGTGAGACACAGCAGTTGCCCACGGGTCCCCTGGCCAGGAAGGCCCGTGAAACCAAGAGGGGCGACCCCAGCGTTCGCGTTTCCGAAGCCCTCGCCTCTGTGGCCACTGCTTGTTGATCTCAGGGTAGACGCCCGGCCCAGGCCAGTCAGATGGATCCTGAGAATTTGAAACCTGAAAGGAAGGCCCCGGGGATGACCGGCGACGCACAGGGGCGGCTTCCCGGCCGGTCTGGGAGAGCAGGCGCGCAAACCCCGCTGCTCGAGTGTCCGACCTGCCACTCCGCCTCCCGAGGCTCAGCCACTCAGCAAGTCTGTGTCCTGGGTTGGCTGGGGTGAAGGTTAAACTGCTAAAACAAAGAGCCACACAGCGCAATGGCTCCAACAAGGCAGAAGTTTATTTCTTGTGAAGTAGCATCCGTCCCGCCCGCTGGGCCCCACACGGTCATTTACAGGCCCCGACGGCCGCAGCTCTGCGTGTTCAGCACTGCGTGCCCGCCATGGGCGCTGCAGCCGGAGCCGGGAGGAAGGGAGGGAGGGAGGAAGGGAGGCAGGGAGGGAGGGAGGAAGGAAGGGAGGAAGGGAGGGAGGAAGGGAAGGAAGGGAGGGAGGGAGGGAGGAAGGGAGGGAGAAAGGAAGGGAGGGAGGGAAAACGTGAAGAAGTGAGCCTGCAAGGTCTTGGGGCCAGGCCTGGAAGTGGCACCTGACACTTCTGCTCCTGCTCATTGGAGGAGGGTCACACGTGGCTGTCGGGTGGCCTGGGCAACGTCCCTGGCGGGCAGACGCATCCTGGCCCAACTCTGTTATACGGCAGAAGGCACGAGCCGCGCTGATGGGCACTGCTGGTCTCCAGCTACAGATGTTTCTCATACGTCTCCGCTGCCCCAGCGAACTAGTCAGGGGCTGTTTCTCTTGCTTACAATGGAAAGAGACTCAGCACTGTGGATGCCCTGTACGCCTGGTGAGTGAGGGGTCGTTAACCGATCCTGCAGGATGCATCTCTATTCTGGGGGCCGCAGTTCCACTCCGGGAGTCGGGGAGCAAGGTGGTGTCAGAGATCAATCATCCTAATCCATCTGGGGCCAGACAGGACAGAACTCTTTCGGGTTTCAGCCAGTCGAGGTCTGACACTCTAAGATTGGTGAGAATCTGACCCAGAAGGAAAGGCTGCCAGGTCTGTGGTTCTGTGGGGACATGGAACAGGCCGGAGGGCAGGCGGCTGCCAGGCGGAAGGTGGCTCGGCGAGCACCGCAGCCTTTCCAGGCTGGCCCGGTCCTGCGTGCACATGGGCAGCGTGAGGAACCCGCGCCAGGTCAGGGGCCCCACGGGAATGTCCAGCTGCGGCTAAGGCCTTGGTGTAGGGCCCTCTCCTTGGAAAAGAGTCCAGCGGTGTGGGGGTGGGGCGGGGACAGTGCCCAAGCACCCCGGGCGTGGCCCTCTGCAGACACAGAGACCTCAGATGCCTCCTTGTGCTCCTACAGTGCAGGGTGTCACAGCCACCTGAGCAGCCATGAAGCGGCTCCCAAACGTGGCCGAGCCCCCCAGCTCCAGAGGGACCCAGCGCGGCAGCAGGCAGAGTGGGCTCAGGGACGGATCCACACTGGCCACGCACTCCAGAGGGCTGCCAGCCGCCTGTGCACACACGAGTGCCCGCTCCCCTGCCCTTCCTCGCCGGCTCCCTCGTGGACGAAGCTCCGTTGGCTCCGACTGTTACAAAGGGGGTGCTCAGAGTTCACAAGGTACCGGCAGGAAACTTCCTTAAATCACATACAGGAAAAGGGGAGGGAGAGGTCCACGTGGCCAGGGGGTGCGACTGTGTAGGCAGGTGAGAGCACATGGAAAGACACGTCACACTGACCTAATCATTTATCTGTGTTTTCACATACGTTATCTCATTTGATTCTCAAACCAGTCCTGAGACATAAGCCAGGCAGGAGCTTTTATTCCATTATATGGGAAAACTGAGAGATTCTTGGCCAGTCGCAGTAATCCTAGCACTTTGGGAGGCCAAGGTGGGAGGATCACTTGAGGCCAGGAGTTCAAGACCAGCCTGAGCAAAAGTGAATCTCCATCTCTATTATACTAAAAACAGAAAAATTCGCTGGGCTTGGTTGTGCATGCCTGTAGTTCCAGAGCTAAGATGATGCCCCTGCCCTCCAGTCTGGGTGACAGAGTGAGACTCTGTCTCAAAAAAAAAAAAAAAAGGAAAAAAGAAAACAGAGATTCTTTATTATATTATTTTCTTATATTTCTTAATTCCAAGTCTGATGATCTTACCTTCAGAAATAAGAATGCTACTACTTAATGGCTCCCATTCTAGCAGCTGTAGAAGAAAGACAGAAAGAAAGAAAGAAAGGAGGGAGGGAGGGAAGGAAGGAAGGAAGAAAGAATGGAAGGAAGGAAGGAAAGAAGGAAGGAAGGAAGGAAGGAAGGAAGGAAGGAAGGAAGGAGGGAGGAAGGAAGAATACTCAACAGTTGTGAGCACTTACTACATACTAGGCATTCTGCCTTCACAGGAGCTATTGCATTTTAATATTTAAGCCTCAGAGCATCTAAAACACCCGATGAGGGAAGTACTATTATTACTTCCATTTGACACGTGAGAAAATAGGCTCAGAAACACTAGGTGAAAGGTTTTCCACAACCCGTAATGTGAAATCTGGACTTCACAGCATCATAATTTCTTAAGGCTGCGGTTTCAGGAAACGACCTCATTCTTTCACCTGCTTTGACTCAGAAAGGAAACAATCACGGGGTTCGAGAAGATTTCACCACCTCCCTTGGTTACTGCACAAGGCCCTTGTAGACTCTAACTTTTAACGCAGGATACAATTTAACTTTTGGATACAGACACACCATTAAAGCATGGAAAATCCCCCAAAACTAATCTACAGCAAAAGGCTCCAGGTTGGCCTGAACCACATTCTCCCCAGGTATGCGCAGCAACTTGGGGACACTGTGCACATTTAGCGCCAGGAAGAATTCCATGACTCTAAATTAAGTTTCAGGTAAGACGAAGCCGGGATTAATAGCTGTCCTGGGGGGATGCTGTCTCCTGGCTGCCAGCACTCTCACCAGGGGTCCCTACTCACCTGCAGCAACTGCCGGGCTGCCAAATTCCGGATGTATTTCCTGGGACTCGGGCTACATATGCTACATATTCAAGGATTCTCAAACCTGTGAGCAGACTGAGAACAAACCTCACTGTGGCATATATTCAATGTCGCTGAAAAGAAATGTAAGTGCTACCGTCTGAGAGCCAGACAGTCCTTTCCGAGCACCTCTTTCCAATGAGCCCCCAGTCCCCAAGGACGTTAGCACAGGCTGAATCACTGTCAGGCATCCCAGCCAGGAAAGCACTTGCTGTCTTGGAGAGGGAGTGAGAAACCTCACAGAGATAATAAGAGCTGCCTGAGAAGCTGTTTATTCAGTCCTGCCGTCACCACTGTCATTTGTCAAGGTTTTCAATTAGACCCTGACGCACAGTCCCCTACACGCGACCCCCTCCCCAAACATCTTTGGTTTGCTTCACGTGGATGAGCAGGGAAGCTCGAAGGATGGGATGGCAGAGAGGAAGAAACCTGAAATACAACATGTATCTAGTTTCCAATCTCTTTAAATGTCTTCTGGAATATCTGACCTTGCAGACATTAGAGGACCTTGCAACTAAATGAAAATCTGTAAATACTTTTTAAAGAGAAGAATTCATTTTCTGTCATTATTAATTACTTTGAAAATAATGCTTAATAAACTTAAGTCAATTGATTGAGTCTTTTCCAAGAGGGTCCCGGCGAGCATCTCTTGCTGACACCGTATTGGGAACAGACGGCTGGATGTCAGAGGAAAGGCCCGGACTCGGGTCGCAGGGCTGTGTCCAGGCCCCAGCTCTGCCACTCGCAGGCTGTGCGTCGTGGGAGTCACCTTGCTTCCCTCGCCCGCGTTTGCCCGTGCGTAGGCTGGCCGGGCTGGGCTGTCCACACTCACGTGGTCTGAGGCTCTCAGTGATGGCCAGTCTGGAGCGCACAGTAGTGGACACCAGTGATCGTCCACTCGATCCCCTGGGTCACTTCGCTGCCTCTGTGCACACACCTGCTACACCTGTCCAATGCCTGCACCCGGGGCTGGCTTCTCAGGCCTGTGCTTGGGCCACCTGAGCCGGCTTGTCCTTGGGCCTAAAGAACCAAAGTGCCTGGGAGTTTACACCCCCTCCCCCATTAGCCGACAACTATTTTGGGTGTGAAAGCCCAGTTCCCTTGCCGAGTGGGGACAAACTCTGAGTGACCTGCTGCAGAGCGCCACCTAGGATCAGGTGGAGGCCAACGCCCTCGCCTCGCTTCTCCCCGCCTGGCCGGCTCTCCCGCTTCCCGCCCTGTTTCTTCCTTAATCACCCCTCGATCCGTGTCGGGAACCTCACATAATCACACATTTCATAGGCAGAGAAAAATAACGACAGTACGAGAGCTTTCTTCTTCCAAGGTGCTGCATTACTGACATGCAGAGAGATTTGCACCTGAAATAAACGACACACAGACGCGCAGCACCTGAGAGTCTCTGAGTCTCCGCGGCCGGTGGGTGAGCAGATGTTCCTGTGAGGGATCTCGTCCAGTTACACCTGCACTGTCAAAGTGGTCCTGAAGGGACAGCGGCGTGCCCTGAGCTTGGGGATCCAACAGACAGTGGTGGGCGTAAGAAACGGAGCATCGGAGATGAAGTCTTAGCGCTGGTCCAGGACAGAGCCTGTAGCCGGGACGGCGCACGACACCCACACTCAGCGCCGGTTGCACCAACACACATGTGGCCATGAAGTGGGGCATTACCTCATTTCTTAGCCAAGTGCCCAGGCCCAGAGATGTGCCGAGCATCAAGTGGCCTGTCCTTCCTTTGTGGCCGGCACTGCCCTTCCCCCCTCCTCCCCTGTTCCTAGCTCCTGCCTTGCCTCCATACCAAGCATCTGCTGACGCCCGTGGATATAAAGACCTTGTCCACAGGAGTGTGGTCCAGGCGGAACTAGCAAGGATGTGCAATGGCGTATGGTCCCGGGTGTTTTCAAAATCCCTGAGAATTTAAGGGTGGAGTCTCCTGGTTACATCTTGGGAGTTAGAAGTGCCCTCCTGGAAAGATGGAGGTTCAAGGTCAGTCTTGAAAATGCCAGGCAGTTGCGGGCGAGGAGAGGAGGCATTCCTGATAGAGGATGGAAGAGCAAAGACCAGAGATGTCCTTCCCATCGCTCCAAGGTCACTCATGTGTTTCTGTGTCCCCCAGCCTGCGAGGCCAGGAAGGACGGTGGCAGGGAAGCACGCTCCCTTTCCGGGACTGGAGTCCTGCCCCACGCACGGCGCCAGAGCAGAGGCTGCTAATTTAAACCACCATTAAGCTCTTCTGCAGGGCCCTGAAGTCACTTAATGAATAGGAGTGTGATAACCTGTTCTCCACAAAAGGAGGAATTAAGAACTCATTTATATCAGCGACAGGATAGAAGGAAAACAGCCGCCTCACTCCAGCCAGATAATGGAGATACCAACCCCTGCTTTATGGAGTCTTAATTAGATCTCCTCGGTCCTCTTGTTTTTATTTCATGTTTGCCTTTTTAAGAAAACAATGGAAGAACAGCCATAATCTCCCACGACTGGAGTGCATATTTTATGGGCAGAATACAGATGACGAGACTCCGTGTTCCAACAGCTTGAGGGGGGTTGAGGAGCGAAAGCGGAATTTGCTCAGCCCAAGACACGTGCGCACGTGCTTTGCTAACAAGGCTCCTGGGGAGGACGCTGGGCCCACGGCAGGAGCCTGAACCCAGGTGGTTCCGGGGTGAGGTCCAGGGATGCTCTAGAACAAAGGCAGGAAGAAGTTGGGACCACGTAAACCGTCGTGAGAAGAGACGCCACGTGGGTTGCTTTGACGTGTGCCGGCTGTCTTTGTCTTCTGGGAGTGAAAGTCCAGTCACTTGGGGAGTTCGGGGTGAGGCACCGCAGGGAGGGAGGCCGAGAGTCTCGGCTCTGCTGGTGACCTGCCGTGTGGTGCCGGGCAAGCCAGTTTATCTGTCCGGGTTTCTATTTTCTGTCCAGGAAAACACAGTTCAATTATTAATAGATCCAGTCTCCCCGCAACCCTCGTCCCCGTTCCCGTAGGCTTTGAGGGTGTGAAGAAATGGCAACACCCCAGAGGTCAAGCCAGAGACGAGGAGGGGGCCCTGTGCAGGGGACAGGGCCACCTGCATTTCCTCTGGAGAGCTCCGCTGGCTTCAGGTGACATCAAAGTAAAGTCAAAAGAGATTTCACCCTAGACTCTCAATGACATATAAGCCAGCCTGGACCAGAGCTCTCTAAACGTCTCCTGGGAGAACTCTAATACTCCGAAGTCGGTTCTGTGCCAGGGACACTCTAAATAGCTGTCTTCACCGAGTCTGGAAAACAAGCCTGGCTGAACTCCTTCCTCGCCAGCCCAGCCTGGCGACGGGCACTTGCATTTGTCCCCGTGGCAGGTGCACTCTCTGCCCTGGCCTCGCTCTCATGGGCTTCCTCGTCCCTCCTCTCCGCCTCCAAGTGTGTGGTCCCGGCAGGGCCCCTGGAGCTGGAGTCCAGCCCGGGCAACAGACGCCACAACTGGCAGCCGGGGCTGGGGGACAGTCTGATGTCCCACAGAGGGTGGGATCTGCGGGATTTGGCCAGTGGGAACCAAGGTCAGGAACAGAGAGCACCAAACCAGGCTGTGAAGCCAGAGGCATCGGCTGAGGGCCACACCCGCCATGGCATGCTTTGTATATGTGGCTTCACTGGACCACAGCCACACCCGCACACTCGCGTGTCGTCCGCGGCTGCTGTGCTGCACTAGAACAGCAGAACCCAGCAGTTGCAACAGGGACCTTGAGGCCACAGGCCTGAGCTAGTTGCTGTCAGCCGTTTGCAAAGAAATCTTGCCAAGCCCTGGCTTCGAGTAAGGACCCTGCAGGAGCAGCTAACCCTCCAGGCCTCCCTCCTCAGCCTCCGAGCCTCCCTCGGGAGGTCATGTCCACTGGGCAAGTCCCAGGCAAAGCAGCATCCCGTGCGCAGCCCTCTGCAGGGGCAGGGCTGCTGGGAAGCTCCGGCTCTCCCTGTGGGTAGGGGTGCAGCTCCTCTCGCTGGGAGGATGGATTCCTTTCCTCTACTCCGCCACTCCTGTTGTGCCCACTGTTTCCCCCGCGACCAGAAGGGCACGTCCAGGTCCACGAGGGCCTCATGTGAGAAGCCACCACGTGCTCGGCCACAATGCCGAGCTCTCCCTTTTTCTGAGACAGTTCTTGCGCCAACCATCGTCTTGTCTGATCAGCACAGAGACTGTAGAAGAAATCACATGGATCCATCCACTGGCCACGTCATTACTGAGCACCCGCCTTGAGCTGGTGCTATGCTCAGCACCAGGGACAGAGGATCACCGGGGCTTGCTCTCTGCCCCCAGGCCACTGCCCGCCACGTCCTGCCTGTCCTCGGCAAGTGGCAGTGCCAGAAACCCTTGACCCTGGGGTCATACAATTTATTTATGATTTGTAACTTGTAACTATCCAATTCCCAAAAGACTTAAAAGTGGAGATAGAGTGAACTGTTAAGAAAGAAATTTAAAAAATATATATATATATGTCTGTGTGTGTGTGTTTATATTTTTTAAGTAGATACAGAATCAGCTGCCCTTGTTCAGTGATAAATACCAGTGAGGGGCAACCTCAGGTTTTGGAACAAATGAGAGGATTTTCAGGGAGGAGCGTTGGTGACAGCTTCACAGCATGAATGTTGCCGCCGACCGAGGAGATGGTCAACTCGCCAGCAAGTCTCCTGACAGGGAGGGAGAGGCACGGATGGAACAGCATTGGTGCAGGAGCCGGAGGGAAGGGAGGGAGAGGCTACGCGTCAGGTGGTGGAAATGCAGTTGGGACGGGAAGCTCGTGGTCCGGCCTGAGCTCCACATGTCGATCCATTTGTTTTGCAGAAGTAAGAACCCGATGACAGCCCCTGCCCCTCCCCAGGGTGTGAGAGCTGAGCATCTCTGGACACCCTGACACTCACTCGGGGCGGTGAGGACAGCAAGGAGGGGCGAAGGTCCCTCCCCCGGGCGCTCAACCTGCTGACCCTGCCTGACCCCACTCAGGTTTCTGTCTTTCATTAAAACAGAGAAGCCACTGAACGAAGTGGCTGCTTTTGCTCCCAAACCTCCCTGAGAATCCTCCAAGGTCTCTTTCCCTTCCTTTCTCCTGGGAACGTGGGCCAAGTGCACACTAGAGGAATCTCTTCGCAGCTCTTCTCTGAGCAGGTCAGCCAGCCGTCTGGTCAGAGACGCCTGCAGCACCACAGCACAGCGTTGGGACCGGGTCTGACGCGGCCGTCTGTCCCAGGAGCAGGCATTGTGAAGATTCCGATGACTGTAACACGACTGATGTCACTGCTCACTAAGAGGAGACTACTCGGCCATTCACCAAAGTTAGGCCTGTGGCTTACACCAAGGGGGCTTCTCCTCCTGCGGCGGGGGGTCCCCAGGTGGTTCGTGACCCTGATTTGAATGCACAAGTTTCCACGTGCCGGCAGATTGGAGTCAAAGGAGTCCCGCGCTCTCCGCCCCCCACTGTCTGCAGGCACCACGCCTGCCAAGGGTCCCCTCCAGACTCTCACCGTCCCTTCCACCCTCTGCCCAGTCCCTTAGCATGATGCTCTTCTCCTTCATCCACAGCTCCGACCTCAGCTCCTCTGACGTTTTGCTGCCTCCCCCGACACAGGGACAGGTGCCCTCCTTGGGACGGGACTGGCCCTGCCCAGGGCTCCTTAGAGCACTTAGACATGCAGATAACCTCTGCCCTCCCGACATCCTCCCACCAGACCCCGCACGCCCCAGGGACAGGCTGTGTCATCTCTGTAGTCAACCAGGAGAAGCAGCAATCGGAAATAAAAGGTTTAAAAACCGGCTGGCAGAGGCTTCCTGCACCTGCCTGCATGGGGCAGGGGATCCTTCCAGGGAGCCTGCAGAGGGGCACGGGGGCTGACAGCTCCGCTGGAGGTAAGTCCCATGGGCAAGTGCGTAGGCACACGGAAGGCTGCTGTCCCGGGATGGCTTTCCCCTGGGAACGCGAGCTCTGCCCCTCACCACCCCCCCACCCCCGCACCTCTGCCAGCTCCTCCCTAGCTACCCTCACCAGGGCCCAGCCGCAGAGCTGACGTGTGAACTCAGCACTGTCAGAGCTAGAAGTCCTCGAAGATCATCCGGCCCAAGCCCGGGGTGGGGTGGAGACCCCCAGGCGCTGCCAGGTGCACACATTTTAGGGGCGGTTCCGCATCCAGGGGGCTCTGGGCCACTGCATGAAATACCTTTAAAAAAATGATTCTACCAATAAAACAAGATTTTTGAAAACCTGGAGGGCTAGAGAAAGTAAGTGACTTGTCCAAGGTCATAAGAGGAGTCAGTGGCAGATTGGGGACTAAATTTAGGCTTTTCAGCTCTCCCCTCCCCCCCCCCATCAGCCGCCCCTCTGCTGGCAGCAATAGGCTGTTTCCAAACCCATTTGTCCACCAGGACTCTGGTCAAAGCTCCTCTCTGTGAAGTTACTAAGCAAACACCCAGAGGGGTAAACAGATGGTGGCAGTTGCTGTTTACATGTTTAAGTGGAGCTGACTCCTACAAATGAATCCTCCCTATTCAGCACAGGACTGTTCGACAGGAGTGCTGCTGGGGGCCCCACAGTTCCTAACTGTGCAGTAGCCTGCAGTCTCAGGGAGGAAGAGCCGGCGCCCTGGGCAGGGCATGGCAGGAATGCAGCAGGTGTAGGCCGTTACCTACGGGAGCCAAAACCCGAGGTCACCGCCTCTAAAACTCCTGGCTCCATCACTTTCTGGTAAAGCACAAAGCCCCCAGACCATGGTCCGATGGGGAGTCCATCAGCGCTGCCCAGGCCAGACGGGGACCCATAATCGGGGTGTGGTTCCAGCTCTTTCCCCAGAGGGCCCTCGGGCCCATGTGTTGGGACAGATGAGCTCCTGGGTGGTCTGAACACCCAGGCGATCTAAAAGAAGGTAGCAGGAGGCTCAGCGCAGCCAGAATTTGGTGCAGTGGGAGACCTGCGTCCAGCGCCTGCAGCATCGTGATTCCACAGGAACCTGCTCAGCGGGGCGGGACCCAGGCACAGCCAGGGAGGCGGGGAGCGGTTTCAGACCCCTCCTTGAGAATAACGAACTGCGGGTACACGAGGCAGGCCCGACATTACGGTATGGCAAGCGTCACTATCCTCGTTTCACAGATGAAGAGACTGAGGACCAAAAAGGATTGCACACGTGTGCAGGGTCATGCGGATGGGTTCCAGCCCAGGCAATTTGTCTCGGGAGCCAGAGAAACTCGGAACTGCCGCCCTCTACTCGTCCTTGAGTGAAGGGGCCCTTCTGGTGAGGGGTGGGAAGCCTGGGAGGCTGTTGGATCAGAGTATTTAGATCCAAGCAACTGCGGCAGGTACCAGATTGGGAATGTCCCATCCTAGGAAACCCCTTTCAATAAACACACAGCCCCCCCCATAAATAACTACTGACGCCCACCAGGGGTGGCCTGGCGTTGTCCTAGAAACTGCCTACCCAGTGATGATGGCATTTGCCACCGTCTGTGCACTCTCGGAGAAAATAGAGACCCCTGTCCTGTGCCTCACCCCGGCAGCAGCCTTGCAGAATGAGCCTGCAGCCCCGCGTCGCTCAGGAGTGGAGCCCCCAGCCGTGCATCACAACTTCATCTGGCGTCCTGCACCCCACTTCTCCCCGAATCCTCCTGCACTCGGACCCTTTGGACCACGTCTGCTGCCCCTGTCTGGACCGCTGGGCCCGCGGCTCTGCCCACCTCCCTGGGCTGACCTGACGTCTGCTGTGGGCCCAGCCCAGCCCACCCTGCGCCCAGTAAGCAGTGTTCCCGGATGTCGGCCACCGGCAGGACCCCAATACACTCGGGGCAGGCTGATGAAGAAGGATAGCCAGGACCTGCTCACCCCCAGAAGGGATGAGCTGTTAGCATCGCTGCCCTGCTCATATTCATTCATTCAGAAAATACTTATTGGATGACTACTCTGAGCCGGGCACTGTTGTAGGCACTTGGAATACATCACCGAATAACACAGACAGAGATCTCTGCCTTGCAGAACTTCAGTCTGGTGAGAAGAGAACAGGAAACCATAAACATAATAAACACAGGCACAGACGAATAAACAGTAACCGTTGCTATGGAAACAAGGAGAAAGGCGGGATGAGGAGAGTACGGGGTGCCAGTGGGGTCATAAATTAACTGATGGGTGGTCAGGGTAGAGCCAAGGAAAAGGCGAGAATTTTCTTTTTTGAGACAGAGTCTCACCCTGTTGCCCAGGCTAGAGTGCCGTGGCATCAGCCTTGCTCACAGCAACCTCAAACTCCTGGGCTCAAGTGATCCTCCTGCCTCAGCCTCCCAAGTAGCTGGGACTACAGGCATGTGCTACCATGCTCGGCTAATTTTTTCTGTTTTTAGTAGAGACAGGATCTCACTCTTGCTCAGGCTGGTCTGGAACTCCTGACCTCAAGTGATCCTCCCGCCTCGGCCTCCCACAGTGCTAGATTACAGGTGTGAGCCTCTGTGCCCGGCTGAAAAGGTGAGAATTGAGCAAACATTCAAAGAAGGTGAAATATCTGGGAGAAGCGTGTTCCAGGGGAGGGAACAAAAAGAGCAAAGGCCCTGCCTGTCTGAGGAAGAGCCGGCAGCCCGTGTGGGGGAGCAGTGAGCGGCAGAGGGAGGCAGGGCAGGGACAGAGCCAGGTTTTCAGGCAGGACCCTGTCAGATTCCCTAATAGACTGAGAGATTAGAGAAAGAGAGGAGTCTATCACAACTCTCTTCAAATTAAATAATTCAAATTCCAGCTGTTGCAACTTTGAATGTTTCGAGCCTTGAGAGGAATGTGGCTCTGTGGCCTGAGTCACCCAGCATGCAGCTGCCACTTCTGCTCTTCCTCGTAAGCGATTAGAAAAGGCCTGTGACAGCAGAGATAGGACCCCTCAGATCAGCGCCCCTCCTCGAGGGATGTTGAAGCAACCTTCCTGGGAAGGCAGCAAGCTGGAACCAATCAAATCTCTGTGAGGTGTGTGCTGGCCTTGCTTGGAAAATGCCACACACCTGCCAAACCTCTCTGTTTCTGCTTGTATAACGTAAGCAGAACCTGACCTTCCCCACCCGGGAATGAGGACCATTCTTTCGGACTCTGTGTTTCCCGGGTGGCTGTCCTCAAGCTTTGCACTGGCATAAACTCTATGTTTAATTATATTTTCCGAATCTCATTATTGAAGGATGGAGTTGCCGTAAGGAAAGACGGGAAAGCCACAGTGGGGCGAGTTTGAAGCGGGAAGACAGTCGCGCAGCTTGGTTCCTGTCAAGCTCGCGGCGTCTGTGGCTGCCAGAGCACAGCCTTGGAAGGAAGCTGGAGACAGGAGTGTGGAGCGTAGCAGAGGGTCTGGGGGCTGGAGACAGGGGTGGGAGGTTGGGGGTCGCTGGCCTGAGTCAGTAATTAAGGCCACTCTACGCATAAGATCACAGGACAACAGGCGAGCACGTTGGAGAAGAGCAGAGGTCCAGAAATTGCACCCCAGGGAGGAACCCTCGGAAGAGACCCCGGAGGAGACGAGTGAGGTAAGAGGAGAAGGCAGAGCGTGCTGTCCTGGAAGCCACCTGGGGAACACGTGGCCAGGACGGGGGAGTGATCTGCTGTGTCGGATGCCACCGGGGCTCCCATAAGCCGAGAGCTGAGGATGGACCACTGGGTTTAAAAGGTAGCGGCCGCTGGAGACCGTACCGGAGCCGGTTCCCTGGCGCTGTGAAGGCAGATCGGCCTGAGCGGGGTTCCAGTGGGAGTGGGCGGAAAGCAGTTTTGTTGCAAAGGGAAGCAAAGTTTTGAAGAGAGAGCCGGACCGAGAAAGAAGTGCCGTTGAGAAATTTTGTTTTTGTTGACTTTTTTTAAAATGAGAGAAATAAAAGCATGTTCATTTGTTGATTAGAACAATCCAGGAGAGCAGAGAATGATTAATGCACGAGGGAGAGAGAGAGAGAAGGGGGAACTCCTGGACCCCTGAGCTGGGGTCCACATGGCGGGTGTCCCCAGGAGCAGGGACAGGCAGGAGACCCTGGAGGGTAGGCGTGGTGGCAGCCAGAGTCTTCGCAAATTCCCTTCCAGTTGCTTCAACGTCCCCAGTAGGGTGGGAGAGAAGTTTGATGATGTGAGCAGAGAGGAAAATTGTCTGACATGTAGGACAGTAGGACAGTGACCAACCAGGAAATGGAGCATGACTGCCAGTGGGAAGGCCCGTCGAAGCTGGCAGGTGGTGAATGTCAGAACGGTCCTCGTGGGCGTGTTGTTCTCCAGCCACATTTGCTGCCTGGGCAGGAGCAGCGAAGGCGGCGCTTCCCAGCCCCTGGGCCTGCAGGGTCGAGCTTTTAGCTGCCGCTGCCAAGCTTCTCGGGGCTAGGGAGTCTGACGCTGCCATCGTGCCCCTGAAACCCCTGTCACTCATTGCCCTGGGCTGAGCCTTTGCAAGCAACAGGTTTGGGATCCAGGGAGCTACTTTTGAATCCTTAGGCGGAGAGAGAACTGTGGGAAAAGGTGGCATTCGCTCAGCATCATCCACACAGGGAAAGCTACGGGAAGCAGCCTTCGGCCGGGCACCTTGATTTGTCAGTCAGCTGGGGACCACTGGCTCTTGTCCCAGCTGGCTGGCTAGTCCCCCACTCCAGCTGTGTCCCTGCCCTGCTGTTGGCTGAGGGAGTTTCCCTCCAAGCCTCCTTGTCCCTGCTTGTGTAATTGACCCTGAGCCGTTTAGGTGATACCTGCCTCTCTGGGCCTTCCGGTGACATGGCTCAACGTGCCAGGAACAGGGCCTCCCCGCTCGGCTCTGCCAGGGCACAGTGGGCTGTGACCAGGTGAGCAGGTGCCAGGGACCGAGACAATGGGGGGGGGACAGACAAGCAGCTTGAGAGAGGGGCCTCTGCCATCGCTGTCATTTAGCTATTATCTTTGAACTCATCACCTTTGCACGAGGTTGCAAATCAGGCTCATGAAAAATAACGTGGATTGACTTAAGACTTCAAAAACTGGAACACCCAGTGTTCCGTGAGCTGGTGCCCGCGGAAATGTGTTTGATGGCGACGAGGGCTCTGCCGCCCAGGTTGAGAGGCCTCAGCGCCGTTCGGTGCCTTCTTTCTCCCCCAGCGGCCGGGACGGTCCAGCTCCGGGCGAGGCCGCGCGTGACCCGCACCGAGGACAGCCGGGCAGCCCCGCCGGCCTCCGAATACCTGGGACAAGGCGACGGCCTCCGAATACCTGAGACAAGGCGACGCTGGGAGGCCCCGTCGCAGCGAAGGGAACACGCGGGACGGGAGCCCCGCAGCCCGGCTGCTCCCGCACCTGTCGCCCGGCCCCCGGGGGTTCGAAGCACCTGTCGCCCCCCGCCCCGGAGGTTCGAACACGTTCTGACTGATCCACTTTAACGATCCACGAAAGGGTTAAAGCCTTATTTGTTCTGGCTTCTTTTTCTAAACAGAAGAGGCAGTAAGCATCACCACGAATGCATCCTGAGCACGCGTTCTCCCTGCCGCGTTCACAAAGCGCCCGGAGTCACCGACGCTCGCCGGGGACGGCCCCGCGGAACCGGGTGCCCAGGCCGGGCCGGAGCCTTGGCCGGGCCGAACCTGCCACCGTGTGGACGCCGCTGGCATTGCAGCCACCTGGGCGAAGCAGGTGCCCCTCTCTCGGCAAAGGTAGCGCAGAGCGCAGCCCCCAGGCCCAAACAGCTGGCGCTCGTCACAGTGATGACGGGCAAGAAGCTCTTCCCATCCCACTTGCAGTCAGCTTGGACCACCGAGGGCACGCTTGGAATTAGCAGTTTAGTTTGGTTTAAAAATCAAACCCTGGGCTTGGATTCCTCCCGCCCCAGACAGGTCCTCTTGGGGAAAGAGCCACAGAGGCGGCAGAAGGGAGGTTGCAGCTCACCTCCTTCATTTGTTTTTTAACCACAAGGTACAGGGGGAGGACAGGACAGCCAGGGTTTTTAGCACTCCCTGTGCTGTGTTCTTCATGGCTCACAGGCAAAGGCGGTAACGTCGCCGGAGACCCCACCGAGGAGTGACCCAGGCAGCTACCTGTGCAGGGAGGCTCTGCTGCTCCCCTGCTGCCTTTGCCGCTGAGTCCCCTTCAGCTTGGCCGGGAGCCCACCGCAGACCGCCCAGAGCCGGTCCCTGAGCAGCTGGGGGCTGGCCCAGCACGTGGCCCTGCGGGACAGAACCCCCACAAGCCCCAGCTGGCCAAGCCGCAGGGAAAGGTGCTCTGCGAGGAGCCTTCGGGCAAGATGGGAGGAGCCAGGGAGAGCAGGTGCGGGGCCTTCTGCACCTGCCCCCTCCCCCGCCCCTTGGCTGTCCTCTTCTGGGGCAGGTGACACCCTTGCTACAGTGCAAGGAATCAGGCCCTGGTGGGTGAGGCTGAAAGGAGGTGTGTCCTGCTCCGGGTCTCTCAAAGCCACCCTCACTTCCTCCCCCACAGCCCACGCCAGGAGACCGGTCCTCATCTTGTCGCCTGTCCGTGAGCCTCCCTAGATTATGAGCCTCTGAGGGGCTGGGGCTGCAGCTCCTCCATCTACACACGTGGAGCTTGTCACAGGCCTGAGGAACAGCAGCGGCCAGTAAAGAAAGAGGGAGGGAGGGGCAGAGACTAGAGTGATAGCTGCTGGGGTCGGGGGCGAGGGCGGCTCATTCGAGAGGCCTTGTCCTCAACACATGCCAACGCAGTCCTCCCCCTGAGCAAGGCAAAGCTGGGCACACTCCCCTCCCCCACACAGGTCCCCGTGGGCTGGGATTTTGTTATGGTTTTGTTCTTTTAATTTTCAACATTATTATTTTATTTTAATTTCAAACCCACCAAAAATAATTGAACAGAACAACATCAGCAGGTCCTTCACTTAAATCACCCTTTTGTCAGAATCGAGCTTATCCTTCCTGTATTTCTTCTTTGTCAAAATTAGCTAATGCACACACACATTTTAATTGCCTCATATTTCTTACACAAAAGGTAACAAAATATATGGAACTTTCACATTTTGCTTTTTTCTGTTAACAATATATTCTCGAAACGGCAATGTCAGTTTAGAAAAATTGTCTTCATTTCTGTGACGCTGACAGCCATCCTCCATTATGTGGATAAACCACAGCTCACCCAGCCAGTGTCCCTCGGATCAGCGTTTAGTTTGTCTCCAATGTTTTGCTGTCACAAATGCTGGTCATACATAACTTTGTGTGTGATATATTGTTTTAAATGTGTGGAGTGTGAAGATACATTTTCAGAGAAATTCCCAGGAGTGGGTTGTTGGTGAAGTATAGACACGTATATATCCTGTCTATTTCTCAACTTCCCATCCCTGGGGCCTGTCCCACTCCACACACTCACCGGCCCTGAATGAGAAGGGCCATGTCCCCACAGCCTTGCCCAAAGGGTGCTGTCGAGCTTTTGAATTATTGCCACATCAAAAGATGAGAAACGATATCTCCATGAGGTTTTAATTCTCATTCTTCTTTCTATAATGAAGTTGTTCATCTTTTACAAGTGTAGGAGTCACTTATATATGATTCTCTGTGAACTTTCTGTTCATCACCTTGTTCATTTTTCTATCAGGTTTCTGACCATTTACTCCCTCAATTTTTAAGAGTTCTTAGGATGACTAGTTAAGTATTTGTGAAATATATTTGTAAACGCTTTCTCCCAATTTATCATTTGTTATGGCATTTATACCATTAAAACTTCACAAAATTTTTTATGTAATCCAATTTATCAAATTTTTTATTGCATCTGAATTGACTAATACTTTCAATTCAGTATTACATAGTAGTGAGGATGTTGGACATTCTTACGTTGCTCCTGACCTCAGCAGAAAATTCTCTAGGGTTTTACCATATACATAAGATGCTGTTTTAGGTTCACAGTATCTGTATATATGTGTATAAATGATACATACATCTCATGTTAAACAAGTGCCCATTAATATCTATTTTATTGTGTGTAAGGAATGGTGATTGGATTTTATTGAAGGCATACGTCCATCCATGGACATAAACAGATGATTTTCCTAGATTAATTAATATGGTGAATTATATAAATAGTTTCCTAATAGTAAACCATCTTTGTGTTCTTGAAATAAATTTCCTTGGTTAGGAAGTATCATTTTCTTAACATGGTATTCAATTCTATTTGCTGCCATTTAGGATTTTTGCCTGGATATTCATTATTGAGATTAGTCTGTAGTTTCCTCTTTTTGTGATATCTTTGGCACATTTAGTATTAATATTGTATTGCTTCACAAAAAGTAATTTGAAAGTAATCCCTTTTAAGCTCTGAAAAAATCAGTACAATATTGGGATCCTCTGGTGATTTCACAAAAATTACCTTTGAAATCATCTGGGCTTGGCGATTTTTTTTTAATGGAGTTCTTTGATGACTTTCTGTATTTATTTGATGGAAATTAATCTATTTAAGCTTTCTATCTCCACCAAAATCAATTTTGGGAAATTGTGTTTTTCTGCTATCCATTGTTTCTAAGTTGTAAAATTTATTTGCATAAAATGATGAATTGTTCTTTATAATGGTTTTTATTTCTTCAGTTTCCAATAGTTCTTTTCCTCTTGACATTTCTTATTTTGTATATTTATACTCCCTCTATTTTCTTGATTAGGTTAACTGGTGGGTTATGTTTTTCTGATTTATTCAAAGACAGAGTTTTAATTTATTCACCGTTCCTACAGTTTTTCCATTTTCTACCATATTAATTCCTGCTTTTATATTTATTATTTCTTTTTTCCACTTACTCTTGATTTACTTTTCTGTTTGTTCTGTAGCTTTCTGAGCTGGAAACTTAATTCATTTTATTTCAACTTTTCATTTGTGTCAATACAAATATCTAAGGGAATGAACATGTCTCTGATCACCACTTTAACACACTGACTGCCGTGTGAGTCTATTTAACTCAGGCTAGTTTTGAGCTCGGGGCCTCATGAAGCAAAACTCTGCAGTTTGTTAGTGAAAATCTTATTTGTTGATGTTCTTATTGTTACAATTAATATTGACAATTTCATTCTAAAAATGTGATTGTGTTGTGTATAACTCACACACAGAAAACAATAAAAAATAACAAATTAGAAACGATCGTTTTGTTTTAATAAAACACTGGCCGCAGGGAAAAAAAATTTTTTTCTAATGTGGCAGTCAATATGTTAATTGTATGCCATAAATTCTGATGTGTGTTTTATTATGATAATTTTTAAAGTAACAGCTTTACCCAGATATAATTCACATACCATAAAATTCACACTTTGAAGTCTACAATCCAGTGCCTTTTAGTACATTTGCAAAATTGCAGAACCGTCTTCACCAGCTAACTCCAGAACACATGGATATGTCCATTCTGGAAATTTAATATAAATGGAATTATACAATATATATGGCTTTTTGTGTCTTGCTTCTTTCACGTAAGATAGTGTTTTAAAGATTTATGAATGTCATAGCATGTTAGTACTTCATTCTTCTTGAATATATTTGAAATATTATTACCAAATAATGTTACATGGTATGAATATACAGTACATTTTGTTATTTACTCCTTAGTTGATGGACATTTTAGTTGTTTCCACTTTTTGGCTATTCTGAATCATGCTGCTTGAACATCTGTGTACGAGTCCTCGTGTGGATGGATGTGTTCCATTCTGTTCAGTGTATACTTAGGAGTGGAACTGCTGGCTCATGTGGTAACTCTTTGTTTATCTTTTTGAGGAATTGCCAAGCTGTCTTTCAATATGGTTGCATAATTTTATATTCCCACCAGCAGCACATGAGGGCCCCAATTTCTCTAACCTTTGTGGCTGTCTGAGTTTGGGGGACAGCCTTCCTGGAAGGTGTGCAGCAGTAACTCATTGTGGTTTTGATTCACATCTCCCTCATGACCAACGACGTTTGGCATCTCAGTAGCCATTTGTGTGCCTTCTTTAAAGAACTGTCTGTTCAAATCCTTTTCTGTTGTTTAGCTGTTAATTTTGTGTTTTTATTGTTGAGTTGTAAGAGTCCTGTATATATTCTGAATACCAGTCACTTATTAGACATATGATTTGCAAATATTTTCTCCCTTTTTGTGGATTGTCTTTTCATTTTCTTAAAGGCATTCTTTGAAGAACAAAAGTTTCCAATTTTTATAAAGTCCAATCATTTTTTTAATTGTTTGTACTTCTGGTTTCACTGTCTCACTGTGCTAAAATCAATGTGCCAGAAGGGCTGCATTTCCCTCTGGAGGCCCCAGGGCAGAAAGTGTTTCCTTATCTTTCTCAGTCTTTAGATTCCTAGGTTTACGGCCACCTTCCCCCATCTTCAAAGACATCAGGTCACATTCTTCTCTCATTGCCATATTCTGATCCCGTCCACTGCCTCCATCTTCCACTTAGAAGGACCTTGTCATTGCATTAGGCCCATCCTGACTGTCCAGGATAATCTCCCTTTGTTAAAATCAGCTGATTAGAAACCTTAATTCCACCTGCAACCTCGAATGCCCTTCGCCATGGAGCCTGAGGTATTCACGGGTTCTAGGCATTAGGTCCTGGACATCCTGGGGGTGGGAGAGCAATATTCTGCCTGTCTTCTTGATCCTGCAACACTGCCAGACTTATTTACTAGTTCTAATATTTTTTGTATATTCCTTAGAATTTTCTACATAAGGATTATATCACCTGTGAATAGATGTATTAATAGTTTTCCTTCTTCCTTTTCAATCTGGATGGATTTTTTTTCTTGCCTAATAGCTCTCAGCTAGAACATCCATTACGATGTTGAAAAGAAGTGTGAAAGGGGCGTCCGTGTTTTGCTCCTGATCTTAGGAGAAAAGCATTCGGTCTTTCTCCTTTAAGGATGACGTTAGGTGTGGTTTTTTACAGATGCCTTTTAGACAGCTTTTATGAGCTTAAGAAAGTTCCCTGCTATTTCTAGCTTATTGAGTGTTTTTATCTTGAAAGTGTGTTGGATTTTGTGAAATGATTTTTCTGTGTCTACTGATATGACCATGTGGGTTTCATTCTTTATTCTATGTTGATGGATAGGTTTGTGTGTGTTGGGGGGGTGCTTTCGTCTGGTTTCAGTTTCAAGATAACACCGGCCTGATAAATGAGTTGGGAAGAGTTCCCTCCTCTTTTATTTTTTGGAAGAATTGGTGAATAATTGGTGTTAATGTTTACTTAAATGTTTGGTAGCAGTGACACCACCTGGGCCTGGACTTTTTCTTCATGAGAAGTTTTTAAATTACTAATTCAATCACTTTACTTGTTATTCCAATTTTCTGTTTCTTCTTGAGTTTTGGTGGTTTTTGTCTCTCCTGGAATTTGTTCATTTGTGTCTGGATCACCTGGTTTTTGACACGCCACACGGTTTGCTTGTACTCCTCTTTATTTCCCTGAAGCTGACAGTGATATTCCTTCTTATAGTTTTTTAAAAATTTTTTAGAAATCCTACAATTTTGATTTGTAGTTCCCACTTTGTACTAAATGTGTTTATATATAAAGTTGTGTTTTTTTTAATTTCCAGATGGAAGGCCCTTTTTGACTTTTGATTTTGTTATTTAATTTTATGGCATTTTGATTAAAGTATATTATTGATATTACTTCTACTTTATGGAACTTATTGAGGTTGGCTTGTGATTTAATATATAGCCAATACTTGTGAATGTTCTATGTATGCTTGAGAAAAAGTTTATTTCTACGAGTGTGGTTTAAAGTTTGATATATATCCATCAGATCCACCTTATTAAATTCTTTTATATACCAGCCAGTATTTTGTCTACTTGACCTGTCTTGCACTGAATGTTAAAGCCTCATGTCAACAGTGGGCTCTACTTTATCTTGTTTCTGCTTTAAGAAGTTAGTTGCTATGTTATTTGCAGAGGTATTCATAAGTATCAAATCTTCATTGTAAATTGTAGCCTTTAACATTTTAAACTATCAGATTTTTTGTTTTTCTGTTATTCTGTTGCTGTTCTTTAAGGTTTTTGAGACTAAATTCTACCTTGCCTGATATCAGAATCTCTTGTTTCTGTTTTCTTGAAATAGATTTACCCATCTCTTTATTGTTAGCCTTTCTGAATCACATTGTTTTAGGTGTGTTTCTTTTACATAACATAGAATTGATTTCTATTTTGTGAGCCAGTCTGAAATTCTTTGTCTTTTAATAGCTAAGATAAGCTATTATATTTCTTGATGTAGCCAATATATTTCATCTCAACTCTGCCATATTTTTAATAATGTATTCACTGGTAAATTTTGTTATATTTACCATTTTTTTTTCTTTCTCTGTGTGGTCTTTTTTTTTCCCCATCACTTTAAATCACTGGGAAAGAGTAGAGCTTTGAAACTTTGTAATTTTTTTCTATCATGTTCCCATATTCTAATATCTTTTATAAAAAATCCATTTCTCTTTTTCCTTATTTAGTTTTCTACAATTTGGTTTGTCAGTTTTAAGAGATATTATTTGGTACCCACCTATCATCATTCAAAAATCAGTGACTTATTCTACTTTTCCTCCTTCTCTTTTCTTTCTCTTCACATTTTTTAGTTAAATTATTACTTTGTTAGGACCACATAATATTTACTTAAATATTCCTTTGCTCTTGTCTATACTTTTGTCTTAGGTTTAGATCAACAATTAAATCTCTTCATCATCTATGTTTTCACTGATGAAAAACATCATTTAAATGAAGTTTGTCTACCAGTAGATCCTTAGGAAGAGTTTGTCTCAATAGAATTTAGAATTCTTCCATATTTGAAAATTTTTCTATAGCCTTGATAATTGATAAGCAGTTTGGCTGGGTATAAAAGTCTAGATTCACACTTTCTTTTGTTGAGTTTTATTAAAATATTGCTCCTCTGCTACCTTACCTTGTATTTGAAGTTAAGAACTCTGATAGCAGCACAAGTTTTTTCTTTGTAAATGATTTAAGAGTATAATGTTGGACAGCCAAAGGATTTTTTTCCTTTATCTTTAAAGTCAAATTGTTCTATTAGGATAGTTGAGGATTGATCCTTTCAATTCAGTTCTCTTAGTTATAAGATAGATATTTTCTTCTTTTATTTTCATAAAGATTTTTTGTGCTATAGCTTATAGCTTTAAATAAATATCAGTTGCTGTTATTGCTGTTCTTTGTTTTCATCTTCTTCCTCTACTTTAATTATAGGTAAGTTAAATTTTCTTTGCCTATTTCTCTATCATTTTCCTTCTGGTTCCTTTTTACTTCTTATTTGAATTTTATTTTTGTTCTCTTGGCTGTTTTCATTTTTTTCTTCAGTGCCCTTGTTTTATTTTCAAGTGAATCAATTCTTGCAATAGATCTTGTAATTTGATTTTTATTTGTGAGATGATTCTTACATATCTTTTCTGCTAGCAGTCATCTCTCATTTCACATATTTCTGGGTTTTGTCTTTAAATTTTTGTTGAATTAGTCATTTTGTCTTTAATTTTTTGATCCAGAGTATTTGTTTGAAATCTGAAAATTCTTCTTTAAGAATGTACACATGGGCTGCGGTGGGAGTTATACTCTTTCCCTGATTTATGGTGGGTTTTGATGGGGAAAGGTTAATACTTCCTGTCATTTTCCATTTTCATCTCTTGTAGCTTTGCATAGAGGTTGTCTTGTGTGTTATGTTCCTCTGAAATGTCTCATACTTTCCTGGATCAGTGCTAACAGGTACAGGTAGGCAGAGGTAAAGGATTCAGGGGACTTTCTAGGTTTCTTAGTTCAAGATCCCATTCCTCCTCACTATAAGAAGATTCAGGGTTATTGTTTTTGGTTTCGTTTAATAAGAATGTCTTTTTCGATGAGTGGTTTGTGTGTATTTTGATCCTGTGGCTCTTTTGTTTCTATGGGAACTTTAATTTTTGTCTCTTTCTTCCTTCCTCCCCTTCCCCACAGAGCCTGCAAAGAGCAGCTGCCTTCTGGTGCCTTTCCAGGACTGCCCTGGCTGTCTGGGTGTTTCTGCCCTTGCTGTCTGATTCCCCGTAGCCAGTTGTCAATTTACCGGATCTCGGGCTGGTTTCCTGTGTCCCAGCCAGGCAGCCGCCTCTGCCAGGAGGGATTCCTCTGCATCGTTCCCCACCAGCCCCGATTCCCCCTCGTCCGCTCTGCACGGTCTCCAGCCGCCCTCTGTGGGCTGCAGAGCTTGCTGTCCCCGTCGCGGACACCTGCTCCTCACTCGCCCGTGCCCCGAAGGTCGCAGTGCTCCGCCTCTCGCTGTGCTGCGGCCCTGGCTGCAGGGGCCCCCTTGCTCTCTGTTGCTCCGTCTGGTTCCAGCAGAGCATATGGAGACAGACAAAGTTTGGCAGCCACTGTTATCCTAGGAGAACTTGGAAGATCCCCGAATGACTTTTAAAAACTCCTTCTTACCGCTTCAAAACTTGTTCTGAAAATTTTTAACTTGGCTTCACTTATAAAAAGGTGTTGAATGGTAAAAAGTGGGGGCTACATCAAGTGGTGGGACCCGGCGGTCCCCTAAGCTAGGGGGCGGTTAAGACACACGTTCTGTTTTCAGAACACTTGGAGAGTCCAGCAACCCCACAGGAGCCCTGGGCCGCCAGATCCTCCTTTTTCTCCGGCTTCTCCTACCCTCCCACCCCGTCTCCCCAAATCCCCCTTCATCTCGCCATCGTAAAGGGGAGCGAATGAGAAGCTGCCGCACGTACAGGGCGGCGGGTCAGGACGGGGGCGAGAAGCCTTAGATGCTGGCCCCACCCTGTCTAGTTGCGTGTCCCTGGGCAGTAACTTACCGCTCTGAGCTCACCGTCACATATATGAAAGAACTCACTGTCCTTTATACGTGTGACTTGTATATGAAGCTGGGACAGTTAGTTATCTTACCTCAGGAGATCTTGTAAAGCTCTGATGAAACATGAGGATGCTGTAAGAAGTAGAAAATGCCATAAAAAGAATTATTTTTACATAAGCCACACACGCACGCACACACACACACACACACACATCATCATCACCATCATCACATCACAAAGTCCATAAGATTAGGGCCCGCTGAGATGTGGCGTCACCCTGGGCGTTGGCGGATGGAGCAGAGCTGAGGGATGAGGAATAACCACCTTTGCTGGAGTCGTGACCGGCAGCTGGGAGTGCCCTGCAAGCACCACGGAGAGGCACACTTTGCGTTTGAATTTGCAAAGCCCTAAAATAGGTGCATAATAGTTTCCTCGGGAACGGTTTTGTGCTCGGCCACAGGGGGACAAACTGAGGGCAAAGGCAGCTGCCTTTGGCATCTTTACAAAGATTTTTACTGTTTCTTCTCCCTCCCATCTTTATTTACTGTGAGAGTAGAAAATAGAACTGGAAAGTCTGCAGCCTCTCTTCCATCCTTGGCTTGCTGACCCTCCTCTGGGCTTCACAACAAGTCAACAGCTAGAGGGGCTTCTTCTGGAATTCGGAGAAGGAAGTTCTAAAAGCCTCTCACTCTCCGGTGGCCACTTACAGATGTTATCCACTCGTTTACTCATGGATCAGATGCAAAGGAGCAGTCAGAAGCCTCTGGCCCTGTCCTCCCTCCGTGCCTGTGAGACCACAGGGTAAGACGTCCGCCTTCGCTGTGCTCTGGAACCCCCTGGCTTAACAGAGAGTTATCACCTAACGGCTAATACGTTTCCTCTGGGAAATGTGTCGGCACCCAGTTTATGCTTAAGGCTTTTAACTAATCGCCTGTTCTCTGTCGTCTTAGGCCCTCCAGGGATGAGAACATGTGCTCTGTGTGTATATGTGTGTGTGTGTATGTGATATATGTGTGTATGTGGTATGTGTGTATATGTGTGATATGTGTATATACGTGATATGTGTGTACATATGTGATATGTGTGTATATGTGTGATATGTGTGTATGTGTGTATATACGTGATGTGTGTATATGTGATGTGTGCATATGTGTGTATATGTGATGTGTATGTGTATGTATGTGATGTGTGTATATGTGATATGTGTGTATGTATGTGATATGTGTGTATGTGTGTATATGTGATCTGTGTGTATGTGTGTATATACATGATGTGTGTATATGTGATGTGTATGTGTATGTATGTGGTGTGTATATATATGATATATGTGTGTGTGTGTGATATGTGTGTATATGTGTATATATGTGATGTGTATATGTGTGTATATGTGATGTGTGTATATGTGTGTGCGTATATGTGATGTATGTGTATGTGATATGTGTGTATATGTGTGTATGTGTGTGATATGTGTGTGTGATGTGTGTGCATATATGTGATATGTGTGTATGTGATGTGTGTATGTGTGTATATAAGTGATATGTGTATAAGTGTGTGTGATGTGTGTATATGTGATATGTGTGTATATGTGTGGGTGTGATGTGTGTGTATATATGTGATATGTGTGTATGTGATATGTGTGTATGCGATATGTGTATGTGTGTATATATGTGATTTGTGTATGTGTGTATATATGTGTGTGTGCGTGATGTGTGTGTGTATATATGTGATATGTGTGTATGTGATATGTGTGTATCTGTGTGTGTGTGATGTGTGTGTATATATATGTGATTTGTGTGTGTATGTGTGTGTGTGCGTGATGTGTGTGTGTATTTGTGTAATTCAGGGCAAGCAGATCCCATTCCCAAGGGCACCTGATTAGTCTGAGCCAACTCTGGATAAGTCCATTCCATGCCAGGCATGACAGTGACACACAGCTTCATCTGGCCAAGGACACATGATGGGGAGAATGCCGAGGGGCTTCTGAGAAGGAATCTCTCACTGTCAAAAATGACATAAGGAAGAAATGCCCCCTTTTGGTCACGTTTGGATGCAGGGCCGGGACACGCCCGGTGACCGTGCTCCACCCGAGGATGAAGCCAGCACTACCAAGGCAAAGGCGTCACGAGAGGGGCAGGGAGGTGCTCCTAGCCGAGACATGTCGTCCACGACATGCCATCCCTGGCCTCTGTCCCCAGGCCTCTTGTTATGCACAATAATATATTTTCTTTTGTTCAAGCCAGTGAAGTCGGAACTGCACGATCCTGCAACTAAAAGTATCTAACACAGTAATGTGAGTGACATAACTTCTACTTTAACATTTCCACACACAATAATCCACACCCACGAAGCCTATTTCCTCATCCGGGTCTCAGAAGGGGCAGCCAGCAGTGAGATATTTACAAGGCTTGGTGTCTCAGCTCCAGCGGATGGATGGGGTCACTCAAGGCAGGGAACTGACTGGGCAGACGTGTGATAAAAGACTTTAGGTGTAGTGGACACAGCAAAGCCAGAATCCCGAAGTGAGTCTTGGTAAGTAAACTCCTGTTTGACAGTGCTCTGTTCTAAGTGTTTGTGTCCCCCCAGAATTCCTATATTTAACCCTAATCACCAATGTGGTGGTGTTGAAGGTGGAGCCTTTGGCAGGCGATTAGGTGGGGCCTTCATGAGTGAGATTAGTGCCCTTGCAAGAGGAGACACAAGACAGCCACTTTGCCCCCTGCGCCATGTGACCGCCTGTGTACCGGGAAGAGGGCCCTCACCAGACACGTGATCTTGCGCTCTCCAGCCTGTGGAACTGTGCGAAGCAAATCTCCGCTATTCATAAGCCACCCGGTTTATGTCCCTCTGCTGGGGCGGCCTGAGTGGACTGAGACAGTCGGTGAGCCATTTGCCAGGTGAGCAGATGACCGTCTGCAGTCATCCATCTGTAGGAGCATCCCGGAGAGAAGGAGGAAGTTGTTTACAGGTTTTGTATTTCCCAGGAAAATTTTCCTATAGCAAACACCTGAGTCACCTTGACACAGGTGATCTCAGCATTGCCACAAACTACCATGTGTTTGGAAGCAAGGAAGAGGACTTGAACTCAGAGGCAAAGGGAGAAAACTCACGTGTGTGTGATCACATTGACCAACGTTTCCTACTAGTCCTGCCTAAACGGGGCTTGGTGTTTGGTTTGGTTTTGTTTTTAAGAGCAATCCTTTAGATGGCTTTTTAATGAGTTCTAAGTATATGCCACACTCCATACTAGGCGTTTTGTACCTAAGCCTGACCCACGCCTGTGTGATCTCAGGCAGGTCACAGTGTCTCAGAGCCTTCATTTCCTCAGCCAGAAGGTAAGAATAGTTCATCCTGGAGTTGGCATACGGGTTAAACCACCCGGCAAATACACTGACTAAGCACAGTAACTGGAATTGTCCAATAAATATTGGTTTCCTTTCTCTTTCTTCAAGGGATTTTTGAAACTTTTGCAGAGGCAAGAATACAAATTGAAAAATAATAGCAAAATCTGAGACTCCACAGGACAGCAAATGCCGAGTGGGAAGTAACTACTAGGGGCAGTCGGCTGCGGAGACCACCAAGTGTCAACACCAGACCTGAGAGACGGTCTTGGTTTCCCTTCCCGACTCCTATTAAAAAGAGTCCAAGGTAGCATTTGCTTCCTTCCCAAAACCCTCGGGGAAGGTCAAAAGAACTCAGTGAGTGAAATTTGCAGGTTTTATATCGGCACAGACTCCCCGGAGAGGCAGGTCCCAGGTGAAGGTGGTCACGTAGTTGGTGGGGGTGGAGGAAGAGGTTCGTATAAAATGCTTTTTTGGAGGCCCTGGGCAGCGGAGAGAACACATCTGAAGGTGAGACCAGCAGTGCGTTTGAAGGAAGGAAGGCAAGCGTGGGCAGCAGGTACCCTGTGCCAGCACCGCTGATGTCACTAGTTACACGGCACCAGATTATTTAATCCTCACGGAAACACTGTGGGGCAGCTACTACATTTGTCCCTTTCACAGACGAGGAAACAGACACAGAAAGATCACGTGGCTGGCGAGTGGCAGAGACTGGATTCCACCCAAGCCGTCTAATGCCAGCATCGATGTTCTTAACCATGACATCAACACGCGAAAGCATCCGTGTCGCTCAACCCACACACAGGCAGTTCAACGTGTCTTGCAGACTCGTGTGGCTGCCGCAGCAAAGAGCTCACTGATGGGGCAATGTTTCACGTTCTGTAGCACGTGTGGGTGTCCAGACGGCTTCTAGATATGGTTCTGGAAAGCCACATCCAAAGGCGACTGTCATGAAAAGACACGTCAACCCCCCGTCCAGTACTGCGGAGAAGACAGACGGGTAAATGAGACGCGATCCCCTCCCTGACTCGTCTCTTCCCTGGAGGGTCTCCAGCCGTGCGCAGGCCCAGAGCCTGGGTGACCGTTTGCAGGGTGGCAGAGCACAGCGCGAGGCGCCTGGAATTCTAGACGGAGCTACCGGCCGTGGGGTGGTGGGGGTGGGGGGGAGCTTCACACAAGAAGAGGAAACGGCAGGATGGTCAGAATTTGGGACCACCAGGAAGGAGGAGGGGTGCTAGTGCCGGGAACACCACGGTGAGGGGTGTCTAGCCTAGGGAGGAGGGGCTCCAGGGTGGGGTGCTGGCAGGGCCAACGGCAGGCCCAGCGATGTCCACCCTAAAGTGCCCCGGACACAGCCTCTCACGACGCCCTCCTAAAAGGCCCACCAGACACAGGGAACGATGGAAACTTAACACTGAAATCCAGAAGCGACAGCTAATCTATTTCTGCAATCTGGTGGAAATTCCCACTAACTATAACGCAGATGGAACTGAACTGGAAAACACTCTGCACGTGCCCCGTTGATGGTAACAGAGCGATCCTGTCTTCTGGAAAGAAGGTGGCAGATTCCTCACCTCGGTCTCCTGGACTGGCCCCTGGCTGAGAAAACACAACGGCACCAGGTAGCTGTCCACCGACTGCACCAGCCTTTCCTGACGCATCCGTGGCCACTATTTCTATATGCAGGCAAGTATCAACCACAGTGGTGCATCCTGAGAAACTGAGTGTGTGTGTGGGAGAGAGAGAGGGAGGGAGGGAGAGAGGGGGAGGGAGAGAGAGAGGGAGGGAGGGACGGAGAGGGAGGGGGAGGGAGGGAGGGGGAGAGGGAAGGAGGGAGGGAAGGAGGGAGGGAGGGAGAGGGAGGGAGGGAGGGAGAGAGGGGGAGAGGGAAGGAGGGAGGGAGAGGGAGGGAGGGAGGGAGAGAGGGGGAGAGGGAAGGAGGGAGGGAGGGAGAGGGAGGGAGGGAGGGAGAGAGGGGGAGAGGGAAGGAGGGAGGGAGAGGGAGGGAGGGAGGGAAGGAGGGAGGGAGAGGGAGGGAGGGAGGGAGAGAGGGGGAGAGGGAAGGAGGGAGGGAGAGGGAGGGAGGGAGGGAGGGAGAGAGAGAGGGAGGGAGAGAGAGAGAGGGAGAGAGGGGGAGAGGGAAGGAGGGAGGGAGGGAGGGAGAGATGGGGAGAGGGAAGGAGGGAGGGAGAGAGAGGGAGGGAGGGAGGGAGAGAGAGAGGGAGGGAGAGAGAGAGAGGGAGGGAGGGAGAGAGAGAGAGAGAGGGAGGGATCTCTGGCCACAGTAAGAGAAATCCCGTCAGTCGAGTGAGCAACACTGGATTGAAGCCAACACAGGCTGCAAAATGTGCTGCCCAAAGTGCGGTTGGACCGTCCATGCTAGAACAGAAAGCAGGGCCAGAGGCAAACCACGAGGCTTATCAGGACAGACTTGCTTGTTAGAGGGGAAAAGATGAAAATACCAGCAAGAGATCTATTTTAAAAAATGCTGAGATCAAGGAAAATGCATTTAAAGAAAACAAAAACATACCTCTCTCTAAAAGTCATTTGCTACTGCAACTGAATGAAACCTTCAGAACGTTCACTTAGTGTTCACAGTACAGAAAGACAGACGGCAACAAAAGGACGGCTGGATTGTCTAAACGAGACAAGGATTTCAAGGAAACTAAAATTGCAAGATTAGCACCAGAATGTAACTGCAGGCAGGAGGAGCCAAAATGTCACTGGGAAAGTAACTGAAATAGTTATTTGTAGAACAAATCCAAAGAACACGCCAACATTTAAATAAAGAGAAGCAAGAAAAAAAACTAATGAAAACTATGCTGGTGAATATAGGAGGAAGAAAAGAAACTTGTACCCCTAAGAAGCACGTGTGCTTGTGACTCTGTTCCACCCGCTTCCTGCTCGTCCCTGTGTCTGTTGGTGCCACACACTGCTCAGGCGCTTGGCCCCTGGCTCAGCGGGCAGTCTTGCCCCTGACACCGAGTCTCTGGCCCTACCACGGCTCTGAGCCCGAGTGCTAAGCCCAGGCCTCCAGCACACCCCTGAGGCCGCAGCCCGGCCAGAGCCCATCAGACCGAGGCCGACCCTCCTTCCTGCCCTTCCCAACGCCAGTGAGGAGCCCGGCTTCAGGGCAGGGGGCGTGGCTTCTCCAGGGGCTGCTGGAAGATGCAAAGTATCAGAATCACAGCCTGAGCAAGAGCAAGACCCCGTCTCTACCAAAAACAGAAAGAAATTATCTGGCTAACTAAAATATATATAGAAAAAATTAGCCGGGCATGGTGGCGCATGCCTGTAGTCCCAGCTACTCGGGAGGCTGAGGCAGGAGGATCGCTTAAGCCCAGGAGTGTGAGGTTGCTGTGAGCTAGGCTGACGCCACGGCACTCACTCTAGCCTGGGCAACAGCGTGAGACTCTGTCTCAAAAAAAAAAAAAGAATCTGGAAATGAGGGAAAGTTAACACCCGAGTAGGCACCTTGAGCAACGAAAGACAAGACACCGTAGGGTGACAGATAAATTCCTCTCTCCTTGCACCCCTAACAGCAGTTCCCGGGCACCATGGGGCCATCGCCAAGGAACCAGCTGTGTCACCCCAGCAGAGCAGCAGCTCAGCAGCTCAGCAACTCTCGCGGGCTCGTCCTGGGGCAACACTGTCCCGGCAGCTTGAGCACGTATCTTTGTCTCAGGTTCCGTTTTCTAGAAAACCCAGATGAAGACAAAGGCCGTGCAGATCAAAGCCCAGTGGAAAGAGAGCTCACAGAAAAGGCAGAGGTTTGTGATTTTAGGCAAGAATTAGAAAAAGTAAAGGCGTTAAATGCCTAAAAAGCCTTTAATTCAGAAAAACAAACCAAGCATAAAATTTTTTTTAAATGTTATAAATTGAGCAAAACCCAGTTGACTTCATGTTTCTCTACAAAAGTCAATGCCAGGAGACAAGGTGACCACGTACACAGACTTCTGAGGAAGAATTTTGTGTCCAAAGAATTTTTAAATAGCCCCATTGTTTTCCACATGTGAAAGACCTTCCAGATATGTAAATAAATGTTTATATTCCCTTATACATTTACTGACAATTAACCTGAAGATAGAGTCTAGCAAACCAACAAACGAATAAAAATGGACAACTAAAACAGAACTACACGTGCAAAGGGACCGGCCTCCCCCGGTTACCGTCTGAAGAGCCGCCGGCACAGGCAGGCAGAGCCGCGACAAGGCCGTGCTGAAGGGGAGGTGGAGGAAAGGGGCAGGAGTGTCCTATGTGTCATTCCGACACGTGCAGCCGGTCCCTGACTTAAACGAAGGTTCAGCTTAAGCTCTTCCGACTCCACGGTGGTGTGAAACCAGCACACATTCAGCGGAAGCGCCGAGGCTTTGAGCTGGACAGCTGTGCGCAGCTGTGGCTGCTGTGACCGCAGCTTCTGAGCACGGCTGGGGTAGGCGAGGCGAAGGGGTGACGCCCGGCAGGTCAGGTGTGTCAAACACATTTTGGACTCAGGATATTTTCCACTTAGATGGGTTCATTGGGACGTGACCTCATTGTAAGTATAGTTACGGATCTACGAAATCTTAGCATCACAACAGGCTCAGCGTAGGAAGTCATCTACAGTAAACATTAAAGAAGAGAAGGAAACATGTACATTTCTCAAAGTGGGGCAAGAGACCGTTTCTTAGGTACAGAAATGCTGCATTAGAGGGAGAACAGAAACCAGTGGTAAATGACCCAAGACTGAGCCCTGGGGCTCCCTCTAACTGTGCGCCTTTGGGCAAACTGTCCCTCGGAATGAGCATCCGTGTCTTTGTTTATAATCTCACACGGGTATTGCAAGCGCATGTTAGTAGACGTATTCATGTTTGTGTCTAAAAGTTCTCCAGCAAGAACGCACAGTGGGACTCTAGAAATGTCCTTGCTCTCGCAGCACTTGCTCTGGTCTCTATGAACGGGGATATGAAGACGAAAAAATAAATATCTCATTTCGATCTTCAAACAGCTCTGGCTCAAGCTAAATAAAACCAGCCAGGCCTGACAATTATGCCCCTGGGGGACAGAAAACAGCCACTCTTTACACTGGTTTGGAGGTTCCCTGCAGCCTGGTGCACTATTTTTGCAGCCTTACCTTTCACCCGTGTCACATATGAACCGCTAAGGCCAGTCCGCCTGCCAGTCCTCTCTCCAGAGACACGTCCCCGCTGACACTGCTGCAGTCGCAATCACCTACTCACGTCCCCTCAGGCCTGTCACAGCGGCTCACCGCTGTCTGATGGTGACATTGCTGCTGTCCCTGCAGCTGGCTGCCAGGGTCAAGAGCCCATAAGCTCCTCGGCCCTGTTATGTGGGACAGCAGAATCCGACCGTGACCTCTCTTTCCTTCACATCCTCACCTCCTGCCAGTGGAGGTCTCAGTCCAGCCCCGGGATACAGACGGGAGTACCGGAGGCCGTAAATGAACCTGAAAGTATTTCGACCAAATACCCAATCACCAAGTGTTAAAATCAACATTTTACTAAAGTCAAAATATTCAGAGTGAACGTATGAGATACAGAGTTGGCCTGGAACATTATTCAAAAAATTAGTTATTATATTCCTATCATTAGAAGTTTCAGTAGTAAATCTTAAAAGTTTCGTACAATAGTTTGCTAAAGTGGTATTCACTGTCAGTCAAGTCTGGTGGAGGAAGAAGCTAGTTATTTGGGATTATCTTATTTTTCTGTCACATTTCATTCTTTTCTACACACTTTTATACTTTTTATTATGTTTGGATCAAAGATGATCTAGTATGAGATTCGTGGCATATGACGTCAAGAGTTTTTCATTTCATGAAGTTTTATGTTTACAAGGATGACAATCTGCTTTGGGTTCTGCTTTGTAAAATGGAAAAAAATTCAAAGCAATACTTTGTCTTAAAAGAATTCATGGCCTCAATGGGATTAAATGTGACAAAACTTAGAGTTTTCCAAGATTTCTTAAAGTTTTCAATGTTCAGTTATGTAAAGATTGGAATATCATAAACAGCATCTCTATTATTCTGTTCTGTATTATTATTTAAATATTTATAAGCATTTGCTGCCTCAAAAAATATAAAAACATCCTTTGTAAAGTTATCTAACTAACATATTATCTCTTAGATTGTAATTGATCAAGGTATTTCCCTATTTATTTAACAGTTTATGTGTACTTGATAATTTTTATATCAATCTCAGCTTTCACAAATAATTATTTCAGCATTGGACTGATAGAATAAAA
Source organism: Lemur catta (assembly GCF_020740605.2). Classification (NCBI taxonomy): domain Eukaryota; kingdom Metazoa; phylum Chordata; class Mammalia; order Primates; family Lemuridae; genus Lemur; species Lemur catta. The sequence goes on along the minus strand of NC_059149.1, from coordinate 6,385,689 downwards.
TTTCAACATAAAGAACATACAGAGATTTTGTGCTCCAGTTACATCTAGAATGCTTAACTTTTTGTGAAAGTAAATGTACACGTTAATAACTTTGAATGCTATGCCCTGTGAATAACATTAACTATGTTGCTAATCTACGAGATCACACAATTGTTGACTGGACACAAGTCCCCAGATGGCTGAAAGAACACTGGAGTCAGCATCTGACTTTCCAGAGGCCCCAGTCAAAGCCAAATAACATATTTTGGAAGAATATCAAGGCAGAACCCAACCTTCAATGTATCATGAGCTGTGAATGAGTTCTGTTCTCTGTTTCATTTGTTTTTACCAAAACACTTCATCTGAGCCCATAACCTGTGCGGAGTTGGACACAGCAGACAAGAGCAGGCTGCCGACACAGCCCGGGCAACTTCTGCCCCTAAAGAAAAGCTGGGTCCATGGGGGGAGCCTGGCTTTGTTTCCAATCCACCAGGCGGCTTCCCGGCCGGCCTCAGATGGGCGCGGGCACCGCTGGTAGCCACAGCCGCTGGGAGGTCTGAGCTTCCTGCTCACTGGCTCAAGTTCGTCACGTCAGGGAAACCTTCTTGGGGCAACAGGAAAGAGGCAGTGCAAGAGACTAAGCATCGTGTCCCCAGGAAACCGCTCGTGAAAATGCCTAAATGGCTCCAAAGATCTGCTTAATATTCCTTTTTCTCTCCTCCCACCATCCCCTTGAAAGCCTCTCCCTTTGATAACAAGAACTTGGGGCAGGCACTCCTCAGAGACACTGCTAGACAGCAGGGAAAGACGATTTTCTAGATCTGCTTTGGAGAAGCAGTTAAGTTTCTGATCTCCTCACTAGCACTTGGGGTTTCACGTTCTTCCACCGAGTCTGAGAGGACCTTGACCCCCACGGACCCTGAAGCTAGGCCAGGGGTCTTCCCTGAAGCTAGGCCAGGGGTCTTCCCTGAAGGGATATGGAGCCAAGGGCTAATCCCACGGGATGTCCCGTGCTTCTCCAGCAGGTCTCTCCTGGAGACCATCAACAGCACCTTGCATGGGAAAAGGAAGTCACTAGAAGTTTGGGACAGGACAAAACAGTTACACCAAATTGCCTCCCTTGGCCAATTGGCCTGGAAGCCAAACCAGCCAGCTGCCTAGATTTTTCCATTTGTAGTGGTTGAAAAATTGTAAATGGTTTAAAGAAACAAAAGAAGGAAGACTATTTCATCATGCAAAAATTATATGAAATTTAAACTTTAGTGTCTATAAATAAAGTTCTGCTGGGACATAGCCATGCCCCTCCGCTCATGCGTTGTCTGTGACTGCTTTTGCTCTATGACATTTCGGTCACTGGGAGAGAGACTGTGTGGCCTGCAGAACAGAAAATGTTCATCGTATATCCCTTTGCAGAAAACATTTGCAAACATTTGCAAAGGCCTTACTGAGGGAGGGGCAGGGTTTTACAATTGGTGTCTGATCTTGAGCTCCAGGCCTCTTTTACTGGCTGTAATTCAAACCACTCTTCTAGTCAGCGTAGCTTCAGGGGACCAAAGCACGGGGCTCTGGTGCCCCAATTTCTCTCATACCAGGGGACAGCCATGGATGTGGCCCAAGTGTCACTTCTTCAGTATAGATGGCGATGATGATGATGGAGAAAATGGAAAAGAAGAAGGAAATGGAAATGAAAAATAAAAAGATTGTGTAATCAGCCTTGCAAAATGGCCCCTCCCTCAGTTAGTTTTTGTTCCCTGAGACTTGACCAGTCAAACCTGACAGCCTCACCCTCCATCCCCAGCAGCTGATTCTGGAATCAGACCCTGTGCGGCCTCCCTGCCTGCCACACCCTCCGTAGCAGCCCTGGCCCTTAGCCGCTACGGGAGATGATTTGAGACTGCTCTTCTGACAGGCGTCTTTGGCATCAAAAGTGCTTTCTTTCTTCGTCGTCTCAGTAATTGGCTGTTTGTGCGGTGGGTGGCAGGTCCGGTAACAACTGTACTTAGGGTTTGTGGGTGTTGTCTGGGCCTTTCACGTTTAAGACCCCAGTTAATCCTCCCTCCACGCCTCTGAAACAGACGCTGTTCTCCTTCCCACTGTGCGGACGAGGAAGCCACACCTTGGAGAGGCACAGTGGGGAATTACCCAGGTTCACACAGGGAATGGCTGCTCTCAGCAATGACCCGGTTTCCTCACTCAGAGCCTGTGGTCTAACCACCACGTCAGACTGTGTCCCATGGCACCTTCTGGGTCCCTGGAAGCCACAAGATGCTTCTTTGTTGCGACCTGATTGATTTTGTTCAACCTGACCCGTTACTCAGCACCAGGAGGTGGGATGGTAAAAAGGAGCTAATAGTGAAAAAAGATGATTCTTAGAAACATGACTGCAGTGGACTGAATGTTTGTGGCCCCCAAATCCACATGTTGAAATCCTAAGCTGAAACAGGATGGCATTAGGAGGTGAGGCCTTTGGGAGGTGATGGGTCGGGGGTGGAGCTCTCGGGAACGGATGGTGCCCCCGGAAGAACAAGCGGGAGAGAGCTTGCTCCGCCTCTGCTCTCCCACCACGTGAGGATGCGGGAGACCACTGTGTGCGAACCAGGACGGGCCTCAGCAGACTCGGGGTCTGCTGGCGCTGTGGTTGTGCACTCCCCAGCCCCAGAACCGTAAGGCATAATTGTCTAAGCCACTCAGTCTATGGTGTTCTGTAATGGCAGCCCACACTGACTTGGAAAATTATTAAAGGGAAAAAGAAGAAATGATCAGTCACTCACAACAAATAAGCATCCTCCAACCAAAAAATCAAACACAGTAATTTATTTCCAATAGTGGAACTTGGATATCTGGGTAGATCTCAGGGTCTTTGCAAGAGATCTGAGAATCCATCCACACATCAAGAATTAAGGAATAAATATGTCCTACAGATAGTTGTAAATGCATTGAATGAATGTAAATGCTGTGGAGGTTTGTAAAAGAAATTCACTTACGGGGTTACCTTTTTGTCATTGGGCTTCTTTTATTCAATCTACCGTTTCTATCGACTGAGACTGGAACAACCCCTCCTGGATGTCCTTGTGCTGCAAAGTGATGAGGCACACCACGCAGCATCTCGGCCGAGGATGGAACAAAACGTCTGTCCTTGGTGCTTTCCAGATAAATCCAGGGCGCCAGATTCAGAGCGCCTCGATTCTACGAGCCTCCCAGGCTGAATTATCTAGCTCTATCTATGCAGATCCACGAGAAACGAACATGGTGAAAAGTTATTTTGGCTCCCATCCGGAAGTTTATTCTAGAAACAGACGATATTTCTAGTCAACTCTGAAGAGGCTACTCGCTAACAGAAGCTTTCTGTTTTCTAACAATGGCTGCTGCCTGCAGCAGCACCGAGCGCCCAGTCGCTGGGAACGGACAAAAGGGCGGGTGTTTCCTCCACCAGGTCCCGGCAGATGGGATTTCTGCCCGGCACAGATCACCTCCACATTCCGATAACCTCTAAGGCCCCTTCTGATTCAAAATCTATTATTCTAAGATAAGGCCCGGGAGCATTTTTCTGGGACTGCCCCAGAGAAAATTTAATAACTCGGGCACACAATGGCTCTTGTTCATCCTGTACCTGTGGCTGCCGCCTGCCTCCCCTGCTCTCCATTAAGTTTACAGAGAGCAGAAGGTTTGGCTTCTGGGCTGCAATTTAATCCGCGTGCGCAGGCGATACGAGAGCCTGCCATTAGCGAGCTGCACTCGGAGGAACAGGGGAGGCTTTATTGCTGCCTCATCAGTTAAGCAGGGAAACCTTCAGGCTTCCAAATGAACTCTGTCTCGGTGGCGACAAAGAGAGATGATTTTGTCTCAGGGAGCAGAGACCCACTGGGGACAATGAGTGCCTCTGTCTCTTGTGGCGAAAGGGTGGGGGCCGCATCTGCCTTCGACAGCCACCCTCAGGGAGAGAGAAAAAGCCCCTTTTGGGGGAGGGGCGCTCTCGAACCCCACACCTTTGCTCGCCAACATCCTGGCACGTCGCACTTGGCAGGAACACACACGGGAACACCCCGTGCAAACGAACCCCCTTCTCCTGCGAGAATCTGTTCTCCTAGAAACGCTGCTGATGGCAGAGCCTTCTGTGGCTTGACGTGCTGGTGAAGACAGGGGTGAGGACGAGGAGCTGCACACCCGGGGGTGCACCCGGGGGCACGAGGGGTGATGGCTGTCAGGTGGTGTTATAGGGTGTAGTGAAAGGCAGGACTGAAAAGAGATAATGTGAGAGAATTAGGCCGACGCGTGGTCATGGGGGCCCCGTGTGCCCGGTTAGATGCTCTTGTAGGTATTACGGGGCCGATAAAGGGTTATGCAAAAGGAGGGGACACAGATGCGGAACTGCCAGTCTCGTACTTGCGGGTATGTCCTTGGGTGCCCCAGAGGCTTCTGACGCCAGGGGAAGAAGCTTTGACTGGAGAGAGTAGCCCGAGTATCGCTGGGGTAGGGGAGGGGATAAGATCACAGAAAGTGTGAGCCCAGCCAAGGGAGTATGAAATAGGGGGTCTGGCAGGAGCAGGAACCTGCGAGTGAGACAGAAAGCAACAATCGCATAGGCACAAGGGTGACCAGGACAATCAGGCGTGCAAGGAGAGCCAGCAGCCCCCAGTGACACCTTCCTCCCATCCACGCACCACCTCCTCCCCGGGGGACGGGCAGGAGGTGCTGGGACCCAGGCGAGCCTGAATCCAGGGTGAGCTCTCCTTGGATGTCAGTTTTATTCTTGGAACTAAAGAAAAGAGCACGCACATGGTGACGTGGACGTGGCCCTGGTCCTGGTGCCAGAGGGTTCTGACCTGTGCCCCTTCCGTGTGGCCTTGGGAAGGTCCCTGTGGTCCTCCCAGCCTTCGCTGTCTCCCTGGGAAGTCGAGAGTGTGGCCGATACGCTCTCTGCCCTCAGCTCGAACAGGGCCCCGGTGAGCGGCCCTGTCACTGCTAAGCCAGCAGCCGGGTCAGCCCTGACCCTGTGGGGCAAAGGAGCCAACGTAGAAGCCGTGTTTGCTCGTTTCTTGCCAGTGGAATTTCACAAGGGCCCCGACTCTGTGACGCCCTGCAGCTGCCTGGAAGGATGCTTGGAAGACAGACCAGGGCAGAGCACACGTCGCCACCTCTCCTGCTGGAGTCCCTGGAGTCCTTAGAATGTGAACGGCCCCAGGCCCCGCCTGTGCCCACACACAAGATAACGTGTCACAGGACTCGTGATTAATAGTGATTGTGCCTCTGCAAACGACAACGAGATGTGTCCGTGCACCCAAACCGGATGTGGGTCGGCTTTAATGTAACTTCTGAGCACGTCGGATGTGACTTGCGCACGCTGAGCCCCACGCCTGCACGTGAACCGGGGCGAAGGCTGCGCTGGGTCTGAGTCTGGCAGAGCCTCTGGAGAGCTGTCCGGGCCGCAGGCCTCCGTCTACCGTCCTCGGTGAGGCTTCAGAGCAGAGCCACCTTCAGTTCTGCCAAAGCCTGGTTTCTCCCTGCGCGGACAATGCCTTCGCTGCACCCTGCTCTCACCCCGCTGCGTCCGGCCGTCCCGAAGCCTCTCCCTCCTCCTGCTGCACTTCCGGAGTCCGATGGCCTGGCCTCTGCTGCCCACAGACCGAGTCCCACCACCCTGTCACCCGGACATTGCTGTCACCATGTCACATTGTCCTCTGCATCGTCTCCACCCTGAAAAGTAACCTCTCTTTTAAAAAAAAGAAAAATGAAGTCATTCTCTGTTAAAAACCCATCAGTAGCTTGGCACGGCCCTCGGGCTGAGTCCAAACCCTCCCTGCGGCCTCCTGTGTCACAGTCACTTCTGCCTGCCTCTGCCCCACCCCCGCCCCACCCACCCTGCATTCGTGCTCGAGAAATCCCGGCCTCTTTCAATGCCTCTTAAACTTTCATCTGAAACAGCAATTCCATAAGAAGGCCGGTCCCGTAATTCATTGTCTAAGGTAAGCCCCGTACTTACCTCGGTCCCTGTCACCTGGAGGCCCCAGAGGCCCTCAGTGCCCATGTGCTACATGACTGATGCAGGAATAAATGAAGGAATTCACAGACCACTGGCCTGGAGGCTTCTTGCATCCCTGCCATGGTTCAGGTTCTCAGTTAAGTGATCATGCCCCAAGTGCCCCCTGGGTACAGCAGTGACAGTGCCCCAAGTGCCCCCTGGGTACAGCAGTGACAGTGCCCCAAGGGCTCCCCTGGGTACAGCAGTGACAGTGCCCCAAGCGGCCCCCTGGGTACAGCAGTGACAGTGCCCCAAGCGGCCCCCTGGGTACAGCAGTGACAGTGCCCCAAGCTGCCCCCTGGGTACAGCAGTGACAGTGCCCCAAGTGCCCCCCTGGGTACAGCAGTGACAGGGCCCCAAGCAGCCCCCTGGGAACAGCAGTGACAATGCCCCAAGTGCCCCCCTGGGTACAGCAGTGACAGTGCCCCAAGAGGCCCCCTGGGTACAGCAGTGACAGGGCCCCAAGTGCCCCCCTGGGTACAGCAGTGACAGGGCCCCAAGTGGCCCCCTGGGTACAGCAGTGACAGTGCCCCAAGCAGCCCCCTGGGAACAGCAGTGACAGGGCCCCAAGCGGCCCCCTGGGTACAGCAGTGACAATGGTCCAAGTGGCCCCCTGGGTACAGCAGTGACAATGCCCCAAGCGGGCCCCAGGGTACAGCAGTGACAGTGCCCCAAGTGCCCCCTGGGTGCAGCAGTGACAATCCCCCAAGTGGCCCCCGGGTACAGCAGTGACAATGCCCCAAGCAGCCCCCAGGATACAGCAGCAGTCCCATCACCATGTGAGCCTGAGGAGTTCGCTGTCTGGCTGTGCTTCGTTTTCTCCATCCCTGATGCAAAGATACTGGGGCTTTTCCACCGGAAAGGTTGGGACAAAAAATTGACTGGCTCCTGGTCACCTTCCAGATTAGACCACTGCACGGGCATGCCACACTGTTCAAAAGGCCCTGGCAAAAGTTGGAAGCCAAGAAGTATACTGAAGCCACCCAGGTCTATTATAATAGAATTATTAATAATATCTCATTTTAAAATGCAGAATCCAAGACAAATGTCAAATCAAGGTGGGTGCTGAGCCTGGCAGCACAAACTCGCTCAGCCTCAGGTGACCCCAGTATACTAGCACATGCCACGTCCCTCCTTCCTTCTCCCCTGCACTAACTTTCATCCGTTTTCTCTCATTGTATACGGGTAAATATGATGAGGAAAACTGGGAAGATCTCTGCAACCATGAGCATTTACTTTCCATCAATAAATGAAGTATTTTCCACTTCAGAGAGTTCATTCCATTTTGATTTAGCGAAAGGAAGGGGACAGTGAAGGAAGGCAAAGAAGTGGAAAAGACATCAGCATCGAAATAAGGGGAAACATTTTTAGAACTTTTCACTATCCTGCGACCCCTGAACAAGAGTGACAGTGCAGAGTACCCCTGCCCAGGCACCGTCTAGAGTTTTCTCTCACTGGGCAAGTCCTGCCCAGCTGACCGCGGGCCCTGGCCCAGCCGGGCGAGGAAGCAGAGCGTGAGCCCAGCTGGGTCAGGAAATGCTGTACGTGTCTGGGGTGGGAGGGTGGTGTGTCAGTGTCTGGGGTGAGAGGGTGGTGTGTCAGGGTCTGGGGTGAGAGGGTGGTGTGTCAGGGTCGGGGGTGAGAGGGTGATGTGTCAGGGTCTGGGGTGAGAGGGGTGATGTGTCAGGGTCTGGGGTGAGAGGGTGGTGTGTCAGGGTCTGGGGTGAGAGGGGTGATGTGTCAGGGTCTGGGGTGAGAGGGTGGTGTGTCAGGGTCGGGGGTGAGAGGGTGGTGTGTCAGGGTCGGGGGTGAGAGGGTGGTGTGTCAGGGTCGGGGGTGAGAGGGTGGTGTGTCAGGGTCTGGGGTGAGAGGGTGGGGTGTCAGGGTCTGGGGTGAGAGGGTGGTGTGTCAGGGTCTGGGGTGACAGGGTGATGTGTCAGGGTCTGGGGTGAGAGGGGTGATGTGTCAGGGTCTGGGGTGAGAGGGTGGTGTGTCAGGGTCTGGGGTGAGAGGGTGGGGTGTCAGGGTCTGGGGTGAGAGGGGTGATGTGTCAGGGTCTGGGGTGAGAGGGGTGATGTGTCAGGGTCTGGGGTGAGAGGGTGGTGTGTCAGGGTCTGGGGTGAGAGGGTGGGGTGTCAGGGTCTGGGGTGAGAGGGGTGATGTGTCAGGGTCTGGGGTGAGAGGGTGATGTGTCAGGGTCTGGGGTGAGAGGGTGATGTGTCAGGGTCTGGGGTGAGAGGGTGATGTGTCAGGGTCCGGGGTGAGAGGTGGTGTGTCAGGGTCCGGGGTGAGAGGGTGATGTGTCAGGGTCGGGGGTGAGAGGGTGGTGTGTCAGGGTCTGGGGTGAGAGGGTGTTTGTCAGGGTCTGGGGTGAGAGGGTGGTGTGTCAGGGTCGGGGGTGAGAGGGTGTTTGTCAGGGTCTGGGGTGAGAGGGGTGATGTGTCAGGGTCTGGGGTGAGAGGGTGGGGTGTCAGGGTCTGGGGTGAGAGGGGTGATGTGTCAGGGTCTGGGGTGAGAGGGGTGATGTGTCAGGGTCTGGGGTGAGAGGGTGGTGTGTCAGGGTCTGGGGTGAGAGGGTGGGGTGTCAGGGTCTGGGGTGAGAGGGGTGATGTGTCAGGGTCTGGGGTGAGAGGGTGATGTGTCAGGGTCTGGGGTGAGAGGGTGATGTGTCAGGGTCTGGGGTGAGAGGGTGATGTGTCAGGGTCCGGGGTGAGAGGTGGTGTGTCAGGGTCCGGGGTGAGAGGGTGATGTGTCAGGGTCGGGGGTGAGAGGGTGGTGTGTCAGGGTCTGGGGTGAGAGGGTGGTGTGTCAGGGTCGGGGGTGAGAGGGTGTTTGTCAGGGTCTGGGGTGAGAGGGTGGTGTGTCAGGGTCGGGGGTGAGAGGGTGTTTGTCAGGGTCTGGGGTGAGAGGGGTGATGTGTCAGGGTCTGGGGTGAGAGGGTGGTGTGTCAGGGTCGGGGGTGACAGGGTGGTGTGTCAGGGTCGGGGGTGAGAGGGTGATGTGTCAGGGTCGGGGGTGAGAGGGTGGTGTGTCAGGGTCGGGGGTGAGAGGGTGATGTGCTAAGATGGGAAAGTCTATCTTCCCCTAAGCGTTATTTCTCCAAAGCCGTGACTTTCCTTCAAAATAGTTGACGTTTTCCTGTTATGCCATGAAAATGTAAGAAAACAAAACGAGACAGAAACCTTCCGTCCGAATGTTCAATTTCCAGCAAATTGGGTGCTCGGGGCTCCACAAGCTGCAGGAGAGCAGAGACGAGGTTCCGGGACGGCTTTGCCCGGCTCCAGAGCTTCCTATCCAGACAGGTGCGGATTGAGAGGTTTGAGGGGTGCGGGAGAGCGTGAGGAATGACGCTAGCCTTGAGTGTAATCCAAAGTGATTTTTGGCTGCTGAAATTTTAAAAAAACATCATTGTCCCCAAATCTGCACAAACATCGTCCTCTAAGCATTTCCCCTGAAACAATGCTTTTAGAGCCTCACTAGCAAAATAACATATGTCTTGTAACCCACTCACAGCCCCAAGGGCATCGCGAAGATCAGATGTCTGTCCCTACAGGCGGTGCCAGCTCTCGTTTCCCTTAAAAGGAAAGCCAAGACATCGGGACGCTGTCGTCAGCAGGACAAAGCCAGGTTCCAAAGCACCTACGGCAAAAGCTCATTTGTGCAGAGTTTGACTGAGCCCAAACTCACAATGGGCTCTCTATGCTCGACTGAAGTTCAAGTTCGCTATTGTTACGAAACAGGGAACAAAGGGGAAATGGAGAATGCTTCCCATTCGCGGACGCGTTCCAGCCTCATCGTGTCCACTCTTGCCTCAGACAAGTGCTTACCTCATGGGTATCTGAAAATCAAAAACAAGAATTTGATTTTAAGTGCGTTCCATTACAAATATTCAACAACAGAGACCAATCCAGCCCCTCTGCCTCTCGAGTGAGGACGGCTTGTACAGGTTGTAGAATTTCTCAACCGTTCTTTCCTGTCCCGAGAGGTGCCAGTGCTGTAAGAACAGTAGGTCCGCTTTTGGCAGAGCCGGTCACGTGCAGAGCGGGCAACGGCAGGTGCCTCTCTGTGCCCGCGTTTCCCGAGCCCCGGTTAGGGCTCCAGGCGTGGCTCCAGGGATGCAGGTTCGCGGCAGCAGAGGCGAGAGGCAGGTGAGACAGCATCGCGGTGATGTGCAGCCAGCATCCTCCGCTGGGCCTGCAGCACCTTGAAGGCAGGGCCCCATTGCCTCATCCTGGCATTTACGGCGTCACCAGCACCCTCACTGCCTGGCACCTGGTGCAGACCCAGCGAGCTCTCCTTCCTCTGGGCTCATCGCCGCCTTCCGAGGGGCCAGGGTGCCGCAGCTATGGCTGTGCTATTTGAATAGATACGCATGTCACCTTGCCTGCTAAGTTTAGTAAGCCCTCCCTCCCAAGAAGGGCAAATTAGATTAAATTAAATAGCACAAGCATTTTCAAACACAGTAGTTTGGACAGGATGCACCCAAAATGCACATCGCGTTTCCAAACCAATTTCTCTCGCCACTTTCTAGATTGGCAGGGGCAGGCTGATATCCAAGCACTTGCGCAAAGAGCAGGAGGGAAAGAAAGAACAGGTGGGCGGAAGGTGAACAAGGAAAGGATGAAAACAGAACCGAAAGGAAGCAGCCCACAGCCCTGTCCTTTTTCATAACTCTCCGAATTGTCCTTTGATACCAGCCTGTTGAGTTGCTCAACTGTTGCAAACGTCAGTGTTGGCTCTTCACGTGAGACTTCGTAGGGTAGGAGGAGTTGAGGGCAGGGAGGGAGGGAGTTTTGTATCTTGTTTTTGTATCTTCAGCACCTGGTGCGGGGCCAGGCCCCCAGGGCTATAGTTTAAATTGCTTTTATGAAGAAACACAAGTTTTAGTGAGCTTCCACATACATTATCTAAGATTACGATAAATGCAATTATTGCCCATAATGTCCTTGAACTCTTGCTGAATTTAAAGGTGCTACCCAGAAAGTGTTCTGGTGCTGCCAACTTCGTCCCAGTGAAACAACAGTTTCTCAAAGACAAGCTGTACGAGCAGCCAGAACTCAAATCCAAGAGCAGCAAGCCAGGCTGTGTGGCTTCCGTGGCCAGCACTTGAAGGCTGGGACTCGCAGTCCTGGCACATGGCATGAGGAAAGCCGAAAGTAGAGATAGACTTGGGGAAAGCGCATGAACTGAACTTGAAGCAGTTGCAGCCAGAGAAACTCAGAATTCTCTATAATGAGTATAGCTGGATGCCAGGAAATGGATCTGTGGTTGCTTTGGAACCTACTCTGGTAAACGTGTATGGCCTCAGGGAGGGGCGATGGTAGGTATGCCTGGAAGAGGATTTCCGCACTCCTGGAAGCCAGGGGATGAGCTGAGGTCCAGAGGCGCCCAGGCTCTGACCCTGCTTTCTCTGCCCACGCCCCTGAGAGCCTGGCTCCACCGGCACTGAGTCGGGTGCGGGAGCCGCGGCAGCGTTTGGAAGCGTTTCTCTGCACGGCAGCCTCCATCGCAACAGCTGGCGGAGCTTAGAGACCACTGGTGCCCGGACCCACCCCCAGAGATACTAATGTCATTCATCTGGGGTACACCTTGGGTATCCAGGTTGTTTTATTTTTGTTTTTTGAATCATATTTATTTTCAATAGGTGATACATGCGTATAGCATAGAATTTAAAATGTACACAAGGACAATGCAAGAAATCTCTGTCCAACCACTGTCCTCAGCCACCCACTTCTCCTCCAGGAGGCAACTTCCAGAGATAATCTTAAAACAGACAAGTAATCCTACATATTTATATTAAAAATGCAAGTGTAGCATGCACTGCTCCGTACTTTGTTATCTATGTATCCCATTCTCCTTGCTTTTAAAAATTTCCCCTATTACTGACATCTTGCCTTAGTGAGGTACAAGTGTGAAAACTGATGTGCCCATATTGATACGTTATGTGAACTGAAGTCTGCAGTTTGTGTTAGGGTTCACTCTGGCTGCACATTGTGCGGGTTTTGACAGATACACTAACGACCTGTATCCACCACCACAGCGTCCTACAGGATAGTGTCACGGCCTCAAAACCGCTGTGCTCCACCCATCCCTCGCGCCTTCTCTTCTCCCCTAAGCCCTTGGCAGTTGCTGATTTCCTTACTGTCTCCATAAATTTGCCTTTCCGGAATGTCATCTAGTTAGAAGAGTACAGCGTGTAGCTTTCCCAGACTGGCTTCTTTCACTTAGAAATATGCACTTAAAATTCCTCCACGTCTTTCTGTGGCTTGATGGCCCATTCACTCTTACCATCGAATGATATTCCATTGTATGGACATACCACAGTTTGTTTACCCATTCACCTAAGCAACACCTTGCTTGCGTCCGCGTTTTGGCAATCTCAGTTCATTTGGGTAAACACCAAGGAGCGTGACTGCTGGATCATAAGGTAAGAGCACGTTTAGTTTTGCAAGACCCTGCCCGACTCCCTTGCAAAGTGGCTGCTCCATTCTGGATTCCCACAGCCCTGCATGAGAGTTCCTGTCGCCCACGCTCCTGCAGCATTTGGCGCTGTCAGTGTTCTGGAGTTCAGCCATTCCAACAGGTATGCAATGGCGTCTCACTGCTGTTTTAATTTGAAACTCTCTGACTTGTGTTGAGCATCTTCTCATCCACCTATTTGCCATCTGTATATCTTCTTTGGTGAGGTGTCTGTTCAGGTCTTTTGTCCACTTTTTTAGTTGAGCTGTTTGTTTTCTTACTGTTGAGTTTTAAGAGTTCTTTGTGTATTTTGGGTACCAGCCGTTTGACAGACATGTGCTTTATAAATATTTTCTCCCAGTTTGTGGCTTTTCATTTCCTTCTCTGGAAAGTCTCTTTCCCAGAACACAGGTTTTTAATTTTAATGACATCCAGTTTATCATTTTTTTCTTTCATGGTTCACACTTTTAGTGTTGTATCTAAAAGTCATCACCAAATCCAAGGTCACCCAGATTTTCTCCTATGTTATCTTGTAGGAGATTTAGAGTTTTGCCATTTATATTTAGGACCATAATCCATTTTGAGTTAGTTTTTGTGAAAGCTGTAAGTTCTGTATCTACATTTATTTCTTTGCATGTGGATGTCCAATTTATCCAGCATTATTTATTGCAAAGATGTCCTTTCTAGACTACATTGCACTTGCTCCTTTGTCAGGGATTTGTTGACTGTGAATACCCAGCAACCTGGGTACCCCAGGGGTTTTAACCTTCCACCTCCAGGTGGTTTTAACATGCAGCCAGTGTTGGGAACCCGCTCAGATCAAAGTACATGGATTGTTCATAGAAGTTCCTCTGGTTAGGTAAGGGGAGCCCGGAGGGCAGCAGCTTAGCAAAAATCCACCTGTTTTCTCAATTCTGGAGGGCCCTGCCAGTAGGCAGACTGTCACCAGCAGCTACGTGCCCTGTTAGAACCCCCTCTCCGAGCAAGCAGCCCCAAGAAATGTTGTCTCTGCTCTTTCTATTAATATGTGAACCACTTCACTTCCTTAAGAGGACGATTTCTAACTGAAGAAAGTGGGAACTTATGGCAGGTAGGCGTGTCTGTGGACTCCTCCCTGCAATCCCTAAGTCCCCTGAGATGCTGCACAGGGATGAGTATGGCCGGGTGCTCTGGCATGGGGTGCGGAACGCTTAGGCTGGGAGCCGGAGGAGCGGCAGGTAAGGCCAAACTGAGGATGACAAGAGGTCAGGATCCAAACTCTCCCGCTTGGAAAGAGTCCCCACAGCTGCCTCTGGCTACGCATGGCATCGGTTCCTGTGCAGATCACCCTGGATAGCAGCAAGACACAGGAGCAAGGCCCCGGTGGGAAGAGTGAAGACAGGGTTTGCATCCTGGAGGTCAGGAAGACAGAGCAGGAGGGACAGGGCTGGAAAACAAAGTCCTCACTGGTCCTGGAGGCAGAGCTGAGGCCACGGCCCTGGGCCGCCAAGGCCTGAACAAGATCACATGGGAGAGAGGGAGCCGCTACCAAGGACTGGGAGGGAACCGGTGAGAGGGCTGGCTCCCGGGTGCCCAGCCTGCCGTCCGTGCTCAGAAAGCTATGTAGCCACAACGGCCAAGCAAATGGCCAAGCGTTTCAGATTCAGTCATTTAAATCACCCTTTCTGTGACTATAGTCGTAATATCTTTTTCTTATGGATTTCCCGTCATGTGCCAGACGGTTCCCTAGAAGGTCAATGTTGTTCCCATGTGTCCTAGGCTGTGTCCCTCGAAATGATCCAGTGACATCCTCACCCCTCGGTCCCTCAGGGGGTGGCCTTTCCCGAGGTAACCAAGGTACATGGAGGGCCTCAGGGTGGACCCTCCTCCAAGAGGACTGGAGTCCCTGTAAGAAGGGGAAGTTTGTACACAGACCCACTCAGAGGAAAGACACGTGAAGACCCACAGGGAGGAGACGGCTGTGTGACAGGTGACGCAGCTTCAAGCCCAGGAGCACCACAGGTGGCTGGCGACCTCCAGACTCAGGAAGAGGCAGGAACGAGCCTCCCCAAGCTGTCTGAGGGAGCACGGCTCTGCCAACACCTTAACTTCAGACTTCCAGCCTTCAGAACTGTTGAGAATAAATTTCCCTTGTGTTGGGAAATTTGTGCTACTTTGTCACAGCAGCTGCAAGATAACACCCTCTGTCCAGGTGAAAGCATGGAGGTGCAATGCTCTTATGTAAATTGTCTGGGCTCATTAAGGCAGGAAGCGGGACAATTGCTATGCGGACTGTGGTCTAACGTCTCCAGAACTTTGTTCCACTCTCCTGTGCAGCAGTGTCGAAAGTCTCAAGAGAAAGATGGCTCCAGTCACATTTCATCGGACCTGCCAGGGTAGAGGCAGTCATGACGTCAGCCAGGGTCCTGCAGCCCGGCACGCACAGATCCTCCGCAGAGGCTGGGGCCTTAACAAGGTGTGTTCCTGTCTGGATGAGCTACTACTTCCTTCATTTTGGGGAACGGTATGGAATCTGCAGGCATTTACTGTAATAATTAGTCATCACAAGGGATTATTCTCTTAAAACAAGGACAAAATATAATTAATACCAGAACTTTAAAAGCTGGGCCTAGTGGCTCATGCCTATAGCCTCAGCTCTTTGGGAGGCCAAGGTGGGAGGATCACTTGAGGCCGGGAGTTCAAGACCAGCCTGGGCAACCCAGAGAAACTCCATCTCTACCAAAAAGGAAAAATAAAAATAAACCTAAAAATACGATAAACAATTTTCCCTCCAAAACATCAGCCTCCAGGACCACACGCTGGGGAACCAGCATGACGTCCGGGTCCCCAAGCGCTTGGGTTGGGCGCAGGAGCTGCCCTGAGGGAGTCTCGTCCGTCTCTGCAGGTGGTTCCTGCAGGATCACCGCGCTCCTTCAGTGAAGTCCGCCTTAAGGTCTCCAACAAGTGTGTTGAATAATTTTTTTCTTTAACAAATACGGAAACAAAGAGGGGGCAAAATGGGGATAGCGTGAAGTAGGTGAGGGCTGGACTGGGGCCCTGTGAGAGCCAGGTGCGGAGGGTCCTGGGGGTCTCTGCCCGTGGCTCTGTGGGGCTCCGCCGCCGGGCTGCCCATCGTAACTTCCCTCCGCTGGGGGCCATCAGCACCTCCGCGCATCGCTGTCCCTGCCTGCCCGGACTTCCCTGCAAAGCGAGCAGCACACCGCAGGCATGCCCACGGCAGGCATTCATGGAAGGAATGATTGTGCGGAATTCGCAAACGATCTAAAATGCAAAAACCACAATGGCACCAACATGGCACATCCATCAGTGGTCCCTTCCCAGGCAGTGCTCCTTTGCATTTACTCTAAGTTGTGAGCAGACAGCCACTACATCCAAAAGGTAAAATAAAGCAGGCACGCAGAGCTTACCGATCAAGTAAAACATAACCTAGAAAGTGACATGTTGACTAGTACACGTAATCGTTACCATATTGCACGGAAAATGAGCTTAAATGGTCAGTCATCCTCATAAAGGACTGCTATTAATAACATTCGCACCCAGAAAGCCAAATTTTATGTTCTGCTGTCTTGCTGGTTCTGCAGTATTTCTAACTAACACAAATGCTGACTCTTTGCTCTGTATTCCCAGCTCTCATTTAGCCAAATAATCCTCAGAATCTTGAAGGTGGACTGGAAATTGAGAGGTGTTCTATTTAGGCCTCCACTTAACACAGAAAATCAACACCGTCAACACCCCCGTGCGCGCGTGCGCACACACACACACACACACACACGCACACACACACACACACACACACAGTCCGCTCATCAGCCGCCCGGCTCGCTACCCCCAAGCTAGGTGCCCCAGGAGCTTCAGAGTCAGAAACTCCAAGTCTCGGGCTGTGGGTGGCCCACCCCAAGGTCACGGCCACACACAGGAGGAGGGAATGAAGGTGAGAGGAGACGGCACAGAGAGAATCCAGGCATGGGAGAGTCTTGGATGGAGAACGAGAAGGGAATGGCTCCGACTGGGAGAATGGGGGAAGGGGGAAGAAGGACCCGACCCCCCGCTGTTTCTTCTGACTCCACTCTGCAGCCAGACCAAAGCAGACCGACCTTCCGCACCAGCCTTGGCAACCCTGAGCCAGTGGCCAGGAGAAGCCAACCTCTTCCTCCCTCAGATCCTCACCTCGCC
Organism: Lemur catta; assembly: GCF_020740605.2. Lineage (NCBI taxonomy): Eukaryota > Metazoa > Chordata > Mammalia > Primates > Lemuridae > Lemur > Lemur catta. The sequence continues at coordinate 6,369,059 of NC_059149.1, read as the reverse complement.
ATTGCCAGAGCTGCTCTAACCAGACACGGAGCAGCCCCAGACCCGGTGACAGACAAAGGTCTGCCATGAGCAAACACCTGGACGGCAGAACTTATTGGTGTGAACGCATTTCTGTCTGAGTGTAAAAATATCCGATATTTTTCTATTGGGTAGAGAGCCAGCCAGGTGGCAAAGAATTCAAGCAAGAACAGAGCAAAAAGAAAGAAAAGGTTGGGCAGAGAGAACTACGGACATCGGACTGTTCTGACTCAACTTTTGCTGACAGTCACTCCTGTTTTCAAACTCGACTTGAACATTTTTGTTCTTGAGCTTTAACACACTCCTAGCATCAGAATACCCCAGCGAGACTATTCGCTCCCCCTCCCAGGCCCCGACCCTGTGGTCTGTCCTTGTCCCTTGCTGTGTGTCATATGCTGTCCTCTGGGAGTGCTGGCCGCTCTCGCAAAGCCGCAAATGCCCTGGGGGACGCGGCATCTGTGCCCAGCCCCTCTCCTCAAGATAACCTGGCACACAGCGGGGTGGGCAGCGGGGCCTGCTCTCGGGCCCCCAGGACCACTTCACGTTCAGCGATCCTCTGTAAAAGCGTGCAGAACTCAGAAACGCCCCTGGACACACAGGGATAAGTCACAACAGCAGGGGGACACCAGGTGCAATCAGCAAAGGCAACAGGCACGTCAGGCAGCACAGGGAGACACGCAGTCCTCTCCCCATGGAGACGCGGACAACCTCTCAGCAGCGCTGTGTGACCACACCCTGAACACTGCCAACCTGGGAAGCTCACCTGAGCTCAGGTGAGTCGGCTGACAGATAAAATAGGCCAACAAAAGCCAGGCCTAGACGAGCAGTTGTCACAGTGCGAGCTGTGGAACACTTGAGGGCCACAAGATCCTTTTAGAGGACACATAAGGTCGTTATTATATTTTTGCAGTACACTAAGATGTGGCCAGCCTCTTTCACTCTGTTGACATTTGTGACAATGGTACGAAAGCAGCAGCAGGTAAGTGTCACAGGCGCCTCATGGGAGCGTGGCGGTGGCACCAGACGACACTAGTGTTCAGTGGTTTTCACTCCCACACAACGTGTTCAGGAAGAAAAATCAATTTCACTTAAGAATCTCCTGAGAATCGTTACTTGCTGAAACAGTAAAATTTCTAGTTTTATTAATTAATTTTGACCTTTAAGTTTTGGTGTAGAAGAACATCCACAATACAGAGGCCACCAAAATACTCCTCTCTTCCAGGCACATCTGTGTGAAGCCAAAGTTTCTCTGCGCGTTCCAGCTAAGACAACACATCACAGGAGACTGGCTGCAGAAGTTGACATAGGAATCCAAGTGCCTTTTATCAACCCAGACATTAAAGAGCTTTGTAAAAGGTAAAACAATGCCACTCTTCTCACTAAATTGTTTGTTTGGTTTTGGAAAATGTAGTTATTTTTCATGAAAAAAGTGCTTTTTCTTTTAACATGGAATGAGTCTACTATTGTCATTTTTTTTTTTTTTTTTTTGAGACAGAGTCTCACTTTGTTGCCCAGGCTAGAGTGAGTGCCGTGGCATCAGCCTAGCTCACAGCAACCTCACACTCCTGGGCTGAAGCGATCCTCCTGCCTCAGCCTCCCGAGTAGCTGGGACTACAGGCATGCACCACCATGCCCAGATAATTTTTTCTATATATATTTTTTTAGTTGGCCAGATAATTTCTTTCTATTTTTAGTAGAGACAGGGTCTTGCTCTTGCTCAGGCTGGTCTCGAACTCCTGACCTCGAGCCACCCACCTCGGCCTCCCAGAGGGCTAGGATTACAGGCGTGAGCCACTGTGCCTGGCCTACTATTGTCATTTTTAAGTAAATGAATAACTATTTTAAAAATTTATCAGTTTTAATTTCTAATACAGTCAATATTTATAGATATAACCCAGATAAAAAAGAGCTCCTTGGGGTACTCAAAAATTGTTTAAGAGTGTGAGGGGTCCACAGACTGAAACATGAGTTGGGGGAGGCGCTGGTCTGTCTGACAGAGCCTGGGGCCGAGTCAGCCCACCCAGCCGAGGGCGATGCCAGGAGGCGCAGCTGAAAGCCGGGATCAGCGCTGGTCCATGTCAGCGTGTGGGTGACATGTCTCTCCCGCCGCCCCTGCCCACGGGGCACAGGCAGCTCCCCTTCCTAGGGTCTCACTAAGACGTCCTGGTTTCAGCACTGAATTCCCCACGTTCTGGGAAATCCCTCCTGGATGTGAAAAGTCCTGGTTTTCCTTTACGAATGGAGAAACTGGGAGGAAAGTATGAAACTCATATAGCAGTCCCCAAAACAGAAGCTGAAAGCAACACTACTTTTAGGGTCACACAGACATGGCCTCCATTATCTGCCCTCCACGGACGCGGTCACTGTCACTCCTCTGACTGAGACATTGGCAACTGTGATCTGTGGCCCACAATAACGGATCACCTGTCGTGGCATCCCTGGTGATGTGATTTCAGTGAGCCAGGTAAGTGCCTTGTCATTTTTACTTTGCCTGTGAGTAGCTGTTGTGCTTTGTATTAAAGTAGCGCCCGTTTAACTTTTCACGTTGTGAATATCGTGACCATGTTTTCTAAGAGTTCAGATCATCAAAATGAGAATGATTACAATACTCACACCAGCATGACCTAGGGACCACCGGACGAACAGGCAAAACCGCTGCGCTATTTTAATGACAGATAGAAGGACACATATAACTGGATGAGGAAGGAAAATAACCAAAACAGGGTGCCCCGCACAATCGGCCAGAAAGAACTCGAGAGTGCGCAGGGCAGCCAAGCGGGTGTGAAAGCACATACGAGTACTGAACCCCAAAAGTCTGGCACGAGATGGGCGAGTACTTCTACATGAATCTAAAGCTTTTGTTTCCAAAAAGACACCAGTATCCAGCCAGTCGCAGTGACTGCTGAGCCGCCGGGCAGAGACCATGCAAACATCACCGCATCTTCCCCTTGATGCTCCATGAAATTGGGTGAAGCAGTAAGATTACGTTTCCTAACTCAGAAGACGCAACTAAAATGCCCTGCGGGTGAACGAAAGGGAATGTTTTGATAAACTTTGCTTTGGCCCTTGGCGCTGTGGCTCCTCCTTCCGTGGGCTCCTGCCAGTGCCCCGCCTTCTGTGGCAGGGCAAGCGAAGCACTGAGCACCAGCGACAGGAAAGCACTCCCCTGGCTCTTAGGTACTTTGATTTTAAGAACGGAGTTTCCAGTCGTCTTGATCAATAATCTCGTCCAAATAAAACTAGACTTTGCTCATCTGTCTGCATATTTGGCAGCCTGGACAAATGTAAATGTTGGCAAATCCCTTTCAGTCTATAAACTCCTTACCAAAAAAAAAAAAAGATGGCCAGGCATGGTGGCACAGCTGTAGTGTAGAGCCTTAGCTACTCCAGAGGATCCCTTGGGCCCAGGAATTTGAATCCAGCCTGGGCAACATAGCAAGACTGTCTTGAAAAAAAATAAAGAAAGAAAGAAAACGAAAAGATCTTACCTTTATATATCCACATATATCCACCATCCCTTGGACGTAACATTGCTTAAAAAGAGAAGCAACTCGCCTACCCGTGATATTGAGGTTTTCGTAATGGAAGTTTTTGATCACTTTTCCGTTTTTTCAGAAGATATGAAGCACTGAATGAGATTTCTGACATTATAAACACAGAGCTCTCTGCGTGCATGCACAATGGCTGTTCTAGGTTGCTAGCCCCTGCTAAACGATCGGCCTACTGTAAAATCGTATTTTCTAAATATAAGACGAGAAGAATGTCGTTCTCTGTTTGGAAATACATCGAGGATAAGAATGGAAAAAAGGGTCCTTGTAAAACAGAGGTTTATGTGCTGTTTCTGCAAAATGGTCTGATCTGCGAAGCCGTCACAATATGCCCAGGAAAGGACGAACGGCACCCGATTGATTGATGTTATGCGTCGTAGGTTATAATAAAAAAAAAATCAAACAGCAGAAAAAAACAAAGGCTCATTTTTTGGAAATAACACTACTTCAGTTCTCAAAAAGTTGTACCAGAAAAGAGCAGCCAAGTTAAATAAGACTTTCTTATTTACTTACTAAAACTATAACTTGTTTGGAACCCAGCTTTAATCTCACAAGTTCAAAATTACTTCTGTGCTTTAAAACCCTTTTTCCTGACAAATAGAGACTTCATTTATAATGACATCTGATGTGACTCAAAGTGGTTAATATTTTAGACACAGATAACCTGGATGATAAATTTATAGATGCAAAATATCTGATTGACAAACAGGTGGTCTAAAATGACTGGACGGTTTTGGACAGCTGGAAACTAATTCCTGCAGGTCTATAAACCCGCTGTTGCCGGTAAGTGAAACCCTGACTGTCAAATGGCCGAACGCCTTCGTTGAGAAGCCATTTAGCTTGATGCTATCACATTGGTCTGACTCCAGGGATGGGTACAACGTGGGCTTGATAAGGGCAGAGCCGCAAGTCAGGGAATTTTACTTTGATTGTATTCAGCTTCACTACTACATAAAAGAAGAAAAAGGTGATCCTAAAAGATGCAATCAGTTCAAAGAAGTATTATTGGAAAAGGAAACAGAGTAAAAATATCCAAATATATCATGGGACAGAAAAAATATGTCATTATTATTTTTATTAATTATATAACAACTAGTTAATTATTCTTATTATATTTATGTTCTTTTTTTAAAAATCTCATGTTTATGTATCTTAAGAATACACAATAATAGCCAGGCACAGCAGCCCGCACCCGTATTCCCAGGTACTCTGGAGGCCAAGGTGGGAGGATCACTTGAGCCCAGGAGTTCAAAGCCACCTGGGCAATATAGCAAGACCCTGTCTCTAAGTATACATATAAATATAGCCTACAAAATGTAAACATACAATAAATAGTTCAGAAAAAGGTTAAAATGATTGCTATATCAGAGGACAGAAACATTATAAAAATATTATATTTTCTCACGTGTATTATTTAATTAGTCTCACTATTAATTACTACTAATACCAATGTTAAGTAGTCCTACTGTTGTTTGGTTTAGCCTTTATATAACAGAAAAGTAAATACCACAGAATAACACATAGTTAAAAATAATTTTTTAAATATTGTTATGTTAAATTATAACACATATAGGTATAATTACTTATTATATATTATATTATTGTGGATTGTGGATTTTTTGGTTTAGGGTTTTTTTGTTTGTTTGTTTTGTTTGCCTTCTACAACTGTGTCCCAAGTTGAGTCTCTAAAAATTGATCACCTTATCTTAACTGCCAATATTGCACTATGGAGATCTTCTCTAGATAAATCAGATAAACTTGGAGGGACAGTTAGGTTTCGAGTTTGAATATTGGCGACCCAGAATTCAAGCATGGAGGAGGAGGAGGCCCTCAGTCTGACAGCTCACTCCCCTTCCACTCAGCCAAAGCAGATTCTTCTGTTAAAAATCCCTGTTTGGCTCCATGCAGAGTCCCAGGGAGGAGTCTCTGCGGGAGGAAGAGGCCCGGCCAGGAACCAGGCCAAGTGCGCAGCCCTGGGGGAAGCCCCCCGGCTACACGGTCCTTTTACCTTAACTGTGGACAGACCACCAGAAAGCCAGGAATATGAAGAGAATCAAACATCTTCATTCCGAACAACATTTTAAAAGAGAGGGAAAAAAAAAAAAGAAAAGAACCAGAAGAACCAGAAACAACTGAGGGGTCAGAGAAAAATTTTAAAACACACTATTCTAAAAGGTATGTTATATTCCTGTCAGGGGGAAAAAACCCAAACTGTGTAGAATAATTTAAAGAGGTTTATTCTGAGCCAAGTCTGAGTGACCATGGCCCAGGGCCACGCCCAGGAAGCCTTGAGCAAGTGGACTCGCTGTGGCTGTAAAACCACAGTTTGGTTTCACACATTTCAGGGAGAGGGGGTTACACGTGACGTCAGAAGTCAATACGTGGAAGGCGAACATTGGTTTGGCCTGAAAAGATGGGACATCTCGAAGAGGAGGGGTCATAGGTGATAGGTGGGTTTAAAGATTCTTTGGTTTCTAATTGGTTAAGGAAATGATGCTTTATCTAAAGGCTTGGAATGTTTTAAGTCAAGGAAGACTGCTAATCTGAGACAAGCCACTGGACATAGAGTCACAAGATCTGTTGGGTAAGTCGAGGGCCTGCAGGTGTGGTTTAAGCTTTGTCTTGCGGAGCCTTAGGCCGGTTAATGAGCTACTGAGGGTGTCTCCAAGAAGGGGAGGGGCAAGACCAGGCATGTCTGACCTCCCTCCTCACGGCCAGCGCTCAGCTTTGGGGTATTTCCGGCCTCCCTGGTAACAGGCCTAAAGGTCGGGAAAAGGACAAGGGAATGATTCACAAGCTGTCTCTCTAAAACTCCCACCCTTTTTGGGAATTAAAACCTGTATTCCTGCCCAAGGCCAGGAATCAAAGAGGCAGAAAGATGCTCTTTGCTGTTTGTTTTCTAGTATCTTAAACCACAGGAGATGGCTCGACAGAATTGTCCAGACAAGTGTCAGGTGACCACAGTCCCTGGAGATAAGATAGGCCTAAACCCAAATCGAAAGTTCTGCTATAGCTATAGTTAAGTCATAGTTAAACGACAAGAGTTAAACAGCAATTATAGTTAAACGACAATAGCGCAAAGCCGGGACATGTGACACTGGTCACACAGACCCGAGCCCAACCGCCCAACCACCCCTTTTAAAAAAGCCCTGTATTTCTGCTTAAAGCCAGGAAGACAGTCTTTGGTGCCCTCCTCATTTACCAGGAAATTAAAAAATTTCCTGTTCCTTTTCCTCAAAGGCTCACTTGTCCTTGTTCTTCATTCTCATCAATTCTGCCAAGGGGACAAGTACAGAAGCAAGAAGGGTTCCATTTATTCTGCTGGGGGGCTTAAGATTTTATTTTGGTTCACGTCCCAAAACAACAGAAACATGCCATCAAAAAACCAAACAGGATAGCTGGGTCCCGTGGCACCCACCTATAGTCCCAGCTACGCAGGAGGCTGGGGCGGGGAGGATCCCCTGAGCCCAAAAGTTCAAATCCAGCCTGGACAACATAGTAAGACCCCATCTCTTAACAAAAGGAAAATTAATCAGATAAAAAGAGACTTTAGAGATTTAAAGGGTAACTGTTGAGGGTGGGAAGAACTCAGCAAAAGTGCTGGAGACCAAAGTAGAAGAAACCTCCCAAAACATAGAATGAAAAATTTTACATTCTCATTTTAAATAAGAATGAAGAGACACAGACATTGATCCAGGTCTATCTAATAAGTGTCCCAGAAGGAGAGCGCAGAGTGAAAGAGTCTAAGTAGATATCAACGAAAAAATAAGATCTTCACCAGATGAAGTGAAAGACTCATCAGGTTGAAGGAGCCCACTGAAGTACAACTCAATAAATGAAAGAGACCTAGACCTCTCCTCCTAAAATCATAGGGCAGCAAAGATAAAGAGAACCTCCTAAGGGCTTTTATTGAGGAAAAAAATTACCTACAAAGAAGCAAAAATCAGACTAGAATCAGACTACTCTTCGGCAACAATGGTGGCTGGGAGATAATGGGGAAATGCCTTCCAATTTCTCATGGAAACCCTTTTAATTCTAAAATCCTATTAACCAAGAAATGAATAACCAATTGCGAGAAGAAAATAAAAGTGACTGGAGGCCAGGCGCGGTGGCTCACACCTGTAATCCCAGCACTTTGGAACACCAAGACGGGAGTGTCACTTGGTGCCAGGAGTTTGAGACCAGTTTAAGCAATAGAACGAGACCCTATCTCTACATCAAATTTAAAACTTAGCCAGACGTGGTACTCGGGAGACTGAGGCAGGAGGATCACTTAAGCCCAGGAGTTCAAGGCCACGGTGAGCTATGATCAGGCCATTGTACTCCAACCTGGGCACCAGAGTGAGACCCTGTCTCTGAAAAGAAAAGTGATTTTGAGATTCGAGATGTGTGTGCGGGGACTCATACGGTGCACACCCTACGTACCTTTCTTAGAAAGTCCCGGGAGGCCTCCAGAGAAAAGGGGACAGGGGAGGGATGAGGATTCAGTAAAATAAGAATATATTAATGAGAACTCAGAAAAAAACTTAGATAGCAAAAAAAAAGAAAAGTCAGAAACCTTAGGGGGGAATATCTAAATACAAAGGAGGTCCAAATAAGAGGCAAAATGAATTATGGCATAATTTGAAGCCATAATAAAGTATGAGAATGACTTTGATCATGGTTTAGGAACATTCTCCTTTGAATGACAACGGCATCCGTGGGTAGGAACACATTTCCTTCCTGGAGATCCCTTTGTCATCCAAAGGAGACGCATCGCTTGCACTGAATTCAGTAGCGTTCACCCAGTCGCCATGATGTAAGAGCTGTTTGTTGGTTTTGAAGTTTTAGAATCAACTTTGACTGTGGCAGCAGGAGGGAAAGTAAATGTGAACACCCTAAAGATGGTGCAAAGTAAGTGCAAGTGACAAAAGTTAGGCATAGAAATGGGGACGGGAAAGGGTAGAAATCCTGGTATCTTATGGAAAGTGCAAGGTGAGGAGATGGTGTTTAAAGTTGCTGCAACAAGGATAAATGGTTAAAGTATATTATTCAAAGTTAAAAAGTTAACCAGTAAAAGAATTGAAAATCACAGCACAAATACCAAAGGAAAGGTGGGTTGTAAACGTCCCAGTGTATACAAAGGGATTAACCACCGACCAAAGTGGCACAAAAGTCACTTTAAACTGAAGACATCCGAGCAACCAGCAGCCACAAAAAGAAACACTATCTACACTTACCCAGAGCCTCCCTAAAATCCAGATGCCATCGACTCCCTCCCAAAAGAGTTTCCTGTTTGGGAGGAGACTGACCTTCAGCAGTAGGAAGTACAAATTCAGCTGCCTATTAGCATCAAAAAGACAATGGACCCTTCCATATTCTCCCTACACCACCTCCCTTTTTGTTAGGTTGTTATATAAACCTTAACCTCTGGCTAGTTGGCAAGTTACTCACTGCTGAATACTCCACGTGCATCACAAACTTTTCTCCGTTTAATCTAGTGTCAGTTAATTCATAGATTCCCCAACCAGTCAGACCTAAGGAAAACCTTTTCTCCCAGCAGTTTGGTCAACACTCCCTTCTCCGGAGCTGCAGTCAAGATCTCAGGCCCTCTGACTGGCCAGAGAAAGTAAGTTTTCTTGCCAGTTTGACTCCAAGATCTCTGCTCAGGGTCTGGTCAAGCAAGGGTGGAGAGAGCATCTCCTTATGCATTTTTTTAAAGGAGGGATTACCCAAAAGTTAGATTTACAGGGTAGAACTTTTTGTTAAAACTGGTTGTTTGGGCATTGTGACTTGGATTTGGATCAGTCTCTCCCAGGGATGACATTATCTCTGCTTGTCTTTTGTGTCTGCTGTTTTTGTGTTAGTGTTTGGTATTGCACTATCTAAAAGTGTGATTTCTTTTGTGTCCTGGGAGCTTGGCTTGGTTTTGGAGTCAGAGGGAGCGTTCTCCCTGCCTTTCCACCTGCTTGGGGCACAGACTGTCTGTCAGGTCTGTGGTGAGAGGCAGCCACCCATCACATCGGGGACCTGAGCATTCTCGGTGATTACTGCCAGTTTTCATACGATTGTACAAATTCACTTTTCCTATCTCATTGACTTTGTAGTGCTGACAATTCTCTTCTCAGTATCACCCATCTGGTGTCATGGATTAGTGGCTCTGTGATTGAAGGTGCCTCATTTTGTGGGGCGATGAGAGCTTTATTCTTGCTGCCTGTGACAACTTAGTTCCCTTCTGCTCAGCTGTCTCTGGGAGTGACTTTGGCATGAGCACTGTGTCTTCTCCACCTCCTTCAGGGATGCATCTGGTGTCCATGATTAAGCCATAAAAGGTGTGTTGGTTTGAGTCACATTTGGAATGGGGTCCCCTTGTAGATCCTAATCCTCAATGGCCAGACAATGGATTCTTTCCTTCGGAAAAGCTTTCACATTTAAAAGGATTTTTTAGAGAGCTCTCATCCAAAACAAATGTCCTCACGGTGCCTATGAGAAGACCAAATTGAAAGCAGGACACAAAGCATCACACCTAAACTAAAAGGCTAACAAACCCCCTGGAGAAAACCCTCCTCGCCAAGGAAACACATGGCCAGACCCTCTCCCAGGGATTAGGAAATGACCCAGTAAGACGCCAGCATCCAGGACCCAATAAGCCTCCCCTCCAAAGGTCAACTGGGCTTCAGTGGAGCTATGTACTCAGAAGGAAGAAGAGTATCCTACAGTTCTTGATCCAGAGGATCAGAGCATAGGAATCTTTTAATCTTTCCCTTGGTTGGAAATCTTCTCCCTGCTGTAAAGAAGCAAATCTAAAATAATGTGGTTGAATGGGCAGGACAGCTCCTCAATGTCATTATCAAGGTTGCTGCCCAATTCTTTGAAAACAGCCTGCAGGAGAACAAGAAAAAGAAGGAACTAAATACAATGTCTCTTGCCTTACAATTCAAGTCTTCACGAAAACAAGAACATAACTCTAATATAAACCTAAAACCTGCTCATTCTCCTATCAACCACAGAGCCTCCCCGTTCAGTTCATCTCAGGATACTTACAGATACTGCAAAAATCCGGGACACTGGACAAGGTCCCGTCCTACCCTTGAGTGTGAAGGAATGCTCAAGTACTAATTACCCTAGACCTCGGCACCCCAAGAAGGTCCATTTTTCCCTTTCTGTGACAAATTTCCCATAAACCCCACTGATTGATGAGGTCAGTCCATCCCCAAAACCCACCATTAAAATTAAAATAAAGGATCAGGAACTGAATTTTTGTTTAATTGATGCTGGTGCAACTTTCTCTATCATCTGCTTCAAGAAAATGTGCAATTACAATTCCTTTCTCTCCCTCTTTGAGATGTAAATCTTCTACCACTCAGGACTTTCTTCCCAAAGTCTCCTCTGGGAGGGCACCAATAATGCCCCGCCCCCTCCTTGAGCTCCACTGGCTACCTGCTTGCTCACTCTGTTCGTGTCCTTTCTTATTGATGTGACTTTACCGAGAACAATTTAGAGCTTCAATAGCTTTCCTGAAAAACTTGAGATCTCTCAACCTGGTTTCTCTAAGATCTTCTCCCACCCAGCCCCTTAACTCCTGTGTTCACTCTAGTCACACAAGCTTCAGGTCCCCCTGTTAGAACCGGTTCCCCGTTCGGCCCCTGTCCCGACCAGCGGGGCATACAACGCAGGGGTACGAGGAGGACTACCTGTTGCTGGTGAAAGAAAAGAGACAAGAGACACACAAAATGGAGGCAAGACAAAATTCTGATCAAGCCTCAAAATTTTATTGCTGGGTGGCTGCTTATATGCACTGTAACGGGGGAGGGCAGGAATAAGAACACGTGGCAGCTTCTGATAGGAGGAAGGGCGGTGATGTGATATGAGACGAGGGAGTGGGAGGGGTGTTACAGGCTTTGCGCGCGCTTTCTTTGTGCAAGAGGGAGGAAGAAGAAGTATGTAAGCTTAAGATGGCGCTTTGTATAAGATGGCGTTTTGCATAAGGCTAAGCTGGCTCCCAACAGGCCCCAGGAACAGAATGGCAGAGTCCAAGGCTGCAAAAGGCAAAGGAGTTTATTGGCTGGCTCGAGCCAGGGTCCAAGTCCCAGAGCACCAACGCAGTGGTCTCTTTACAAACTAGGACCCCGCTCAATGGGACATATGCCCTTTTATACTCTTTGCTACAGCTTGTTACAAAAGATTGTCCAATATTGATTGCCCAAACACACACACACACACACACACACACACCCTGCACAAGCTGTTTACGTGCAATTAGGAATGTTGCCCTGGCTGTTAGGCTGTTTTCGTGCTGATCATGCCTCGGCCCCTTTATCAGTAAGTTACTCGCAGTCACCCCCCCAGGGCCTGGGCCTTGTTTACCAAGCATTTGAGTAAGCAAGCACCTTTCACAGAAGCGGAATTTGGCCGTTAGCTATAAGCAAATTATTTTACTTTTCAACACACTTAGTTCAATGAAATAGCACAACACATTTGAAATAGCACAACACACTTGTAGGGGCTGCAAATTATTTCTGCTCTTCACCCCTGCCCCACGAGGGCTCCTAAGGGACTCAGGGACCCCCAAAAGCAGCCACCTGAGTTTAAAGAGACTAATAGGAAATAAAATATCCAGACTGGGCATTTTATCCACTCAGAGGGCCTTTAGAGATGCTCAGGTGTTTGCTTGATGCCTCCTCATCCGTTTGCCCGAAATGTAGTCCCCAATTTCCAAAGGATTTCCTATCAGGGCATACGCAAATCTTAAAAATCTCCTCCACAAGTATTGGTTAAAAAAAATATTTAGCCCTCCTATTGAGCAGATATTAACTTGTTCCATGTACCAGAAACACATCTAAGATTAAAATATAAAATGGAGCAAAGATGAGAACTAACTTATATGAACTAGCAAGTTTTGTATTACTGTGTTTATGCTTAACTTATGGCTAAAATTTTAGAATGAAAGCCGTAAGATCTCCATTTGCATCTGTCTGTATGTTTATGTATGTGTGTGAGATGCATTCGTGTTATGTCTATGTGATATTTTCCTACCTCCAGATGATATTGGCAAATGAACCTATAAAATCCCTTAAATTAGCTCCATTCTAATTCACTTAGAGAAATATAATGCAGCCTACCAGCGGTTACTTGTTAAATAGGCTAATACTATATCTACTAGATATTTATGATTATAAAATTTATAGACTGTAATCTAATCAAATTGAGTCATTGTTATGACAAATTTTATTTCAGCAATAATTATATCTTATGTTTGCACAAGAATGGTTTCCAAAATCTTTTTGGTGACATGTAACCTTACAGTTATCCTAAGTTAAATAATATATATTAATTAAAAATCTAAGTAATTTCTGGCTGGGCGCGGTGGCTCACGGCTGTAATCCTAGCACTCTGGGAGGCCAAGGCGGGTGGATCGCTCGAGGTCAGGAGTTCGAGACCAGCCTGAGCAACAGCGAGACCCCATCTCTACTAAAAATAGAAAGAAATTATCTGGCCAACTAAAAATATATATAGAAAAAAAAAAATTAGCCGGGCATGGTGTAGTCCGGCTACTCGGGAGGCTGAGGCAGGAGGATCGCTTGAGCCCAGGAGTTTGAGGTTGCTGTGAGCTAGGCTGACGCCACGGCACTCACTCTAGCCTGGGCAACAAAGCGAGACTCTGTCTCAAAAAAAAAAAAAAAAAAAATCTAAGTAATTTCTAAGTAAGAAACTACTGAAACGTTTATTAGTAAACATAAGCTTAAGTTTATATAATTTTGGCTTCTTATTTTTACAAAGAGACTAAAGACATCTGAGTCTGTGAATAAACGTGGCTTTTTCCTACATTGAAAACAATTTTTTACTATAAAAAAGCATACACTCTAGAAGTTATGAAATGATATGGTCATAAAATCTGCTAATCTGCTACAAAATGCCAGTATAGGACATATAATTCACAACTGTCTCCTTCCCAGTTTTCTCTGTAAAATAAAGGTTACAAATGGATAAAAATATAATCAATATACAATATGTAAATGAATACTAAAATAACGAGTGAAGGGAAACAACTTTGTATGCAAAGTATGCAAGGAATGTAAGATGTGCTTTTCTTAAGGGAAAAATAGAGTACTTTTGTTCTAACGTGGTTAGTTAAAGATTTTCTAGAATGAAAAAGAGAAAATGTAGGGAAAAAAATCTGAATGGATATAGAAAGTTGTAAAAGGTCTGTGGAAAGAGACAGAAAGAATCTATGTCCTGAAGTCCAGCTGGGCAAGATTGAACGATTTACTTATAAGATTGTGAAATGAGCATTAATATTGATAGTGCACAATACAAAACCAGACTTTAGCCTTCTCTCTTAAATGACAAAGTTTCCTGGATTATTAGTCTGCTCTGAATAGGAGATTACAATAGGTTTTTCTTTACCTTTTAAGTGACCCATTTAGGAAACAGATTCTGTGTCTTATCAGAGTAATTTCCTGTGTGGTCTTTACCATTTCCTCAATTATGCAAGAAAAGTGAAATTTCTCCCTGAAAATCTCCAGAGCTAAGCTTTGGGGATTTTTTTAATTTAGTCATGTTACTTTCTATAGTCACCTTTAGCATCTTTTATTGTCACTTTGGTTAAATAGATAACGAAGTATTATTTCTCAGTGACCTATGATCCAATGTAAATAAGTGTTCACTCCTTTTGACATTTTGACAATTTTTGATATTTTGCCTTCCCAAAACCAAATGCTAAATGAAATCTTTCTCTCAAACTGACTTTGAAATTTCTGAGAAGGCCTGTGGAAAATCTCAAAGCAATTGTTCTTTCACCTTCTAAAAAGAAATGTTAGAAAATAATCAGATTTATTCGATATGTTAACTTGCATGAAAAGCTTTGTCAAATAAGAAGTGGTACTTAACCTTCCCTGTATGGGTAAGTGTTATTAATATAAATATTTCAGGAATTCTATACAATTCCTAGAAATCTGTTAAATCCTCTGCTCCCCGTAACGTCTTCATGCTGCCTTCCTGACAGGGAACAGCAGTGCTGTAATGGACCAGTTATAATTCCAGTTCCTATTTAAGCTGTTGTATGTTGCATCACAGAAACAACCAAATTTTTAGTCAGTTGCATTATTTTTATAACAAACTTTCATCTCATCTTTAACCACAGCCATCTGAAGCCTTTTATCATTCACAAATAGTTATTTTTTACTCCGGTTCTTCTCTGGAAGCATTTGCACTTGGCTACAGGCCAGAGGACTTCACCTTCAAAGAAAAGGAATTGCGTCAGACAGCTGCGAACAGGACTGCCCAGGTAGTCTGCCCTACAGGTCTCTGAAGGCATTGCTTAAACGCCTTTGAGATCATACCACTGTACCAAGTTGGGAGTTCAGAAAATCTAGTGAAGTAACTAATGAGGTCATAAAACTATTAACCCAAGATCAGGCAGAACAAGAATCAGTAACATGGGACTAAGTGAGCTGCTGACGGATAACTATGATTTTTTATGGCTTTTGTTTGGAACATTGCTGGTTCTTTAATGTTCTATTTTCTGGACATAAAGAACTCCTTTCTCTTTTCTCTTAAACTGTCTATAACTCACAGAACTTTAGTAGGTTATACATTTGTAAACAGAAATGAAACATTTATCTTTTCTCTCTGCCTAATCCCTCTAGAATTTGGAAATTCTTCTTATTATTATTTTCATGGCAATGTCACTGTTTATGTAGATTCAGTAGGAATCTATCCTCTTTGAAACAGGACGTGATTAGAAACATTGGCTATGTGACCAAGACTTTGACTGGGACATCATACTTGAGAATACTGTGCATAGCGTCAGGTGTGAGCAGACAGCTTCGTGGAACTGAAGTTGACTTTATGAGCCAATATTTATGAAGCACTCTTGGACATACCAGCCTGGTACCTGGCTTGCAGCGTTCTCAGTCCTGTGGGTGAGGTAGGAAGGTCACTTCCTGGCAGGCCCAGGGAACTTAAGATATTTTGAGCATTTTGTGAAGTGAAAAATTTACCCAAATCTATAGATATGACAGGTGAAGCTTGATGGTGAGTTCTGGGTGTGGCTTCCTGCTTCAAGAGGCTTGTAAAAGTCCTTTCTGAGAGTCCTTACAATAATTGCAGCAAAGAAAACTTTAATACACTTATGTAGTCAGTTACCATTACTCCTACTGCACTTACGAAAATGATCAGGCCACGCTAATGAGATCAGACTTGTTTTATAAACAAAAATAATCCTACTTTCAATATCTCTGGTCAGAGAAGGGTGTGGCTGTATGGAGATTTTGTGTTGCCATAGAAAACTATAATACATTCTTATGAGCTACCAGATTCTAGTCCTGTTCATTATTTTTAAGGTTTTATTATCTAACTGTGTGCTGGACTTTATCATGCCATCTTGCACATTTTGTCAAACTTCACCAAGTTCTCTATTCTTCTAGCATCTTTCCATTTCTGATTACAACCCTTCAAATTAACATATCTGAATTTTCTCCTACCCTCTAGACTTGGCATAGTAGAAACTAAGACCTGACTGCCCAGAGATCCTTCTCTGGGATTCTAGCCACGCTTTTCCACAATCTGTAAAAGTCCTCCAGGCTGAAGCTGCTGGACTTGTTATAAACTTCAAAGGACTCATCAAGGCGGATCATGTACAGGATGCTGTCACCAAAGACGTTCAAACTGCAACTGGAGAATCCACTGGATTGCCACTGCCATCCTCACCCTGCTGTCTAAAAATGCTTTAAACCCTCTGAGCTTAGAAACTGGGTTTATAGTCCGCTCCAGCCACTTCTCTTGGTTTTTCCTTTGTTTTCTTGTTCCGATACATGTTCTTTCCCTTTGCGGATGTTTTATCTTTCAACTTCTAACCCAAGTCTTCTCTCCACAGTAATCAGCTCAGCTCCTTGTTTGTGAAAGTTTTGGGGAAGTTTCAAATGCTGTAAATACAGGGATTAAGAGCACACCAAAGTGGCATGAAAATTACTTTCAGCTGGAAACATCTGAGCATCAGCAGCCACAGAAAGAAACATTATCTCAAATTAAAGAGAGTTTCTGTAAAATACAGCTGCTGTTGACACCCTCGCCCCAAGAAACTTTCCTGCTGGGGGAAGACCAGCCCTTTGGGGAGAAGACTGTTGGGGGGAGTGCGAGTTCAGCTGCCGTTCAGCATCGAAAAGACCAGCAGAGTCTTCTGTGCTTTCCCTTCGAAGTGTCCCTCTTCCCCTTTTGCTACGTTGGTGTAGAAACTGCACCTCCGGCTGTTGGGTGAGTTGCTCCCTGCCAAGTGCTCTCACACGCACAGTAAACTTTTATCCTGTTAATCGACTGCGAGTTAATCAGCAGGCCTCTAACTAGATCTAAGCTGGTAGAGGAAATGTTTTTCTCCCAACGTGGACATCAATAATTATTGTCTAAAATTGATAGGGCAAGAAATAGGAAAGGACATTAGAACTCTACAAGCACGTTGTCTGTAGTTTTGAAGGGTAACCAGTAGAAGACCTCAGAAAACAGTATAAGAGGTTTTTCTTAGGGGAATGGAAATGGGGTTTTAGAAGGGAGAGAAACGAGAGTTCATTTGTCTTTTTCATCATAAACTCTTCCAAAATATCTGATTTCTGGATGTGCACATAGTATTTGATAAAAAGGAAAGGAGTGACGTCACCGTGCAGCCCATGAAACATGCGTCCCCGCCGTCATACACGCTCCTGCGCTGTGTGCTGACCTTTCGGCCAACACGGGGCCACATACAGGACGGAGCCCTCCACGGTCATGATGGAGCAGAGAGATTCCTGTTGCCTAGTGACGTCCCGATGAGCCTCACCCTGTGTAGGCCTAGGCGATGTGTGTGTTTGTGTATTAGGGTTTTTTCTTTTTTCTCTTTACACATGCTCCACAGAGAAGTATGGGTCTTAGTTTTTAACAAAAAAGTTCAAAAAGTTGTGAAAAAGTGAAAATTTTATAAATAGAAAAAAGGCTGAAAATAGAATAAAGATATAAAGAAAAAGAATATTTTTGTACAGCTGTACTGTAACGGCGGGTGAGGAAATGTTTTACTAGTTGTCTCTCTAAAAGCCCACCCTTTTTGGGAACTGAAACCCGTATTCCTGCCCCAGGCCAGGAACCAAAGGGGCAGGAAAACGTTCTTTGCTATTTGTTTTCTAGCATTTTAAACCATAGGAGGTGGCTCCACAGAATTTAATTGTCCCGACAAGGGTCACAAGACCACAGTCACCAGAGATCCAGAGATAAGGTCGACCAAAACCACCAATTATACTTAAAACAACAATAGCCCAAAGCTACTGACACTGCATGACACTGGTCACGTAGGCCCAAGGCCAACCGCCAACCTCCCTTTTAAAAAGCCCCGTTTTTCTACTTCCAGCCAAGAGGTCAGTCTCCGGGACCTAGTCCACTGCCCTCCTCATTTGCTGACAAATTAATAAGCTTCTCTTTCCTTTTCCTCAAAACACTTGTCCTCGTTCTTCCTTCTCACTGATTCAGCCTTGGGGACAAATACCGAACTTTGGGTAACAGTACAATGTGTTTGCGTTTTAAGCTAAATGTTGTTAAAAGAGCCAAAGAATAAAAATAAATAAATAAAATGTTTAACAGTAAGCTAGTTAATTTATTGTTGAAGATAGAAAAATGTTTTTTATAAATCCGGTGTGGCCTAAGCGTCCAGTGTTTATAAAATATGCGGTAGTGTGCAGTAGCGTCCTAGGCCTTCACGCTCACTCACCGCGCCCTCACCGGCTCACCCAGAGCAGCTTCCAGCCCTGCAAGCTCCATGCACGCTAAGTGCCCTACACGGGAGCAGCATTTGTCTTTTATGCTGCAGTTTTACTGCGCCTTTTCTATGTTTCGATGCAGGAATACTCACCATTGTGTTACAGTTGCCTACAGTATTCGGTACAGTCACAGGATGTACAGGTTTGTAGCAACAGGCTACACTGCACAGCCCAGGCATGCAGTAGGCCGTGCCATGGAGGTTTGTGTAAATACACTCCAATACTCACACAGCCACGAACTCACCTAATGACACCCTTCTCAGAACGAGTCCCCAGCGTCAACACATGACTGTATTCCACCTGGAACTTTGCTCCTCACTAACCCCCACACCCTCCAGGAACTGGTGGTGCCTAGAACTCTGAACACAAGACATTTCATCCCAAGAGACTCACATCTGGCAACAGTCCCAGCAGCCTATGCGTGGATTGTGGAAACTGATTGAGATTTCAAACTCCACCCCAAGTGTTAAGTGGATATTCAGCTGCAAATGTGGCTGCTTCGCATTCCCTCAGGCCCAGAGCCAGGCATTCACGTGCTAATCAGAACTCAGCAAAACAATGCTGCTCATCAGTAATGAAAATCAGCACCAACTGTTAATGCAGAGAAACTTTTGAGAAGCCAAAAGGGAACATACTTCAAAGTGAAGAAGCAGCTTCTAGTTTATTATGGAAAATGCAATTCCCCACCTCCTCCAAATATTTTATGCCTTTTTTTGGACTATCGAAGGATTTGCACACAAGACAAGGCTGGGCTTGCAAAGCTTCACTCCCACACTCAAATCTCCCAGGCCTTCGCCAGCCTCGCAGGTCTGAACTGTGCACTGCCCTATTTCATACATGTGTGATTTTTTCAAAGAAAATCCTGAAACTGAAGGATCTACCCTAGAGGTTCCCAAATATTCTAGGTTCTCAGCACCTTCAGTGTCTCAGAAATTTTTTTGCAGCATCCCAGGCCAAAAAAAGTACCTAATAATTTGGTTAATTAAGTAGTTACATCCCAAACAATTCAATTCATATTTATGCTCTAATAACTTAATCACCATTTACAAAAATAATACATATAAATTGCAAATGAGAACGAAACATAAAGCCCTAGGTCCCCCAACCAACTGAACAAAACCCTTTTTGGTCAGAGAAACCTTAAAAGCTGAGCTCCGGGCCGCGATGGGACAGCAGGTTGAACATGGCTCCTTACCCCCTCTCCTCTGCTAACAGCCACTAGGCTTTTCTCCCTCTGGGTTAAACGGCCCTTTCAAAAGACTTGCTCCAGCTCTGATTTCAACCAGCCACCTAATCCTGCCTCTCCCTTTTGCAGTCTTGACACAACAGCTGACCCGTGTTCCCTCCTGGTAAGAGACCACTGATCTGGGAGTGGTTCTGGCCAGTCTATGGGGCGTTCATGCCCTCTGCTTTATCTTCTGAGGTGTAAAGCATGCTTGTAGTGCATTTAAACGTGAAGTCTCCACCCCGAGGTGACCATGATCCCATTACATACATGTAAGCCTACTACACACGCATGCACCACCCTTCACAAATATTCGTGCCTCCTCCTATAACCTGTTGAACATGTATACTCAGCTACCCCACCGAGCACAGATTCCTGCTCTCCTTACCCTTCCCTCCAACGGCCTGTCTCTGGTCTTTGCCAGCGGCTGCACTGCCCAGCCTGTAAAAGATGCCCTTGTGGGAATAAAGCTCTCCTTCCCCGGTTTATGAGCCTCATGATTCTTCAGCTGACAAGAGAAAAGCAATATTTTATTCTTAACCACAAGTACTCACTACTGGGACGGGTGCTCCGTGCGCCCCTGTTGTTGGCTCTGCTCAGCTTTTCAAGTCTTGGAATCAGATTCCACACCATGACCCTCACTTCTTGTCTCCCACTGATCTTTCACAACCTCAGAAAATACAACCTTTCAGTGATGCCATAGCACCAAAAGGAATTAGTGTAATCATGTTGAAACTGGACTGTCTCAAGCTAGTAATTCATGCGGTGTTTGACAGATGACAAGCTCCTCCCAAATGTCACAATTTCCCGTAGTGCTCCTATGAAGTCATTGGGATGCCTGGGTGCCTTGGCACATAGTTTGGGAACCACAGATCTATCCGAAGACAAAGTTGAAGCCAGACTTAGGTTTCCGGAAAGTTAGGTAGATGTTATGAAGTGGAAGGTGGTGGGAATTTGGGGACTTTACCTTATACCAAATAATGAGGAATTTCTAGAAATCTATACATCTGAGCCTTAGTGCTCTCGGTGGGAGACCATTACAGCAAAGACTCCAGGAGTATTCTAAATACTTCTTGTTCCAGAAAACAAGACATATGTAAATATCAAAGAATGTTTAAACTAGATGGCATGATAGAGGTAAGATAGCCCAACTCCTCTATTTACAAATAGAGACTATAATAACGAACATTGTCGACATGCATCAGCCACTATTCCAAGTACTTTTCTGCATTAACTCATTCATGCACTCTGTAGTCCCATGAGACGCTCTTATTACCCTCGTTTTGCAAATGAGTGAAACCCGCCAGTGGAGGGGCTGGCACCAAAGCCAAGCCCACCTGGCCCCAAAGTCCACGGGGAAAGTGGACGCTAAGATTCTTCTCCAGATATTCGGTTCAGTACTAGACAATTTGCAAACTGCTTTAAATTAATTATTTCTCCTCTGAGGACCACAAAACTGCAAAGTGGGTAAGATGAATATTATACCCAAATTCCAGATGAGGAAACTGACGCCGGGCAGGGTCTGGTTCAAGGTCTGAAGGGCAGAAGGGGGAGCAGGAGTGACTCCATGACAGGCTGAACCTCCTGACACAGGCCTAAGTTTCGGTTTCCCCAAGACGGGTGGGCCTAAGTCACGAGTTCCCGGGAGGGGTCCTCCTCTTCCCGCCCAATGACTCTGCAAAACAGCAGGAAAAGTATTGGGACGTGGAGCACCTTGGAGCCAACCAATCAGGAGACAACTCGATCAAGCCACCTTTGAAGGAGCAAATGAACTAAGGGGGGAGGGGGCATGGTGTGCACAGCGTATGTAACCTACTGAAAGGCATAAAAGCTTAGTTTTTACCCCAGGGCGGGGTCCTAGTTCGTAAAGAGACCACTGCGTTGGTGCTCTGGGACTTGGACCCTGGCTCAAGCCAGCCAATAAACTCCTTTGCCTTTTGCAGCCTTGGACTCTGCCTCTCTGTTCCTGGGGCCAAACGGGGAACCGGTTCTAACAGGTCGAGTTGCTGGTGAACACAGGGCAAGCCCAGCTTTCTGACTGCAAGTCTAGTGATGGGGCCACCATACCACTTTAGGTGATTTTTCCCCAAACATTCTCTAAGATAATATAAGTAACTTCTTAAAGAAAACTTGAAAGGCTGCTACTATTTAATATTCTTTAGAAAAAATAACAACCTGTTCGAATCATTGTGCTGTGTGCCAGGCACCCTGCCCAGCACTTGCCTCATTAATTCTGCTCCACAGCCTCCCAAGTTAGAGACTTTTCCCCATTTCACAGATAAGTAAACTGAGGCTCAGGGGAGTTGAGTCATTTAGCCAGTGTTACATAGCTAATGAAAAACTGGTTGGCAGACTGTTTAAAAACTAATGTATGCTTCACTACTGTGCAGGTTTTACAAAACTCAATTTGTATGCTTCAATTTTAAGAACTAAAGGGCATCTTCACTGGCAATCTCTGTTTTCTGGAAAAAAAAATCTTACCTGCTATAACACGATTGTGACTTTGTAATCACCGTTTTCTGTATTTGGAAGTTTGTAGAAACAACTGGCATGATGACGTGAAGAGGTCGAGACACAGAGGCTTCTTGTGTAAGTGGAGCAGCAGAATTTAAGGAGATAAAAAGTCATCAGGAACTGCATGTGCCCAGATGGTGAGTAAGGAAAACGAAAGGAAGGAAACATGCATTAACCCTCTGTGCGCCACAAGCCCTTGATCCCATTTCTCCTCTCATCCCCAGCCTGGTGAGCATTTTCGTGGTGGTTTCCAGATGGAGAAACTGAGGCTGGGTGCTTAAGAGCTCGTAGCCCACCCACAGTGTCACGGCCTGGGGTGGGAATCTAACTCTCAAACTCTCTTTCTGCTGACAAACTTTCCAGACCAAAGAAATTCAGAATGCAAAGGTTGGAAAGCAATTATCTGTGCAAATACACAAATTGACAAGCAGAAGCAGTATCTTGCGACAATTTCTAAACAGTAAGTAAAAGACCCATAACAAACAATTAATTTGGAGAGCTTCCTCCACAAAGGAAGAGTTGTAGACAAACCCGCCCAGGACACCCAGAGCCCAGCTGACCAGGCTAGAGAGCTTTGTCCTTGCATCTCCCAGGAAGCCAACACATTTTTTTTTAAGTATCACCGCTATGAAAGAGTGAAGAAATCTTTTTCTTGTTCATAAATGGTTCCCAAATATAGTGTTTATATTAAAAAACAAGCAAAAATCCCATTCTATTAAATATGAAACTCAAGTCTAAAATAGAAGCTTAAAATACTTGCAAAGAATTATTACAAAGCATTGCTTTATAGAAAGTTCCAAAGGAATAATACCAAAACAATTTTGAATTCCTACAACTTGTCAAAGGCACTTCTAGTGCCTTCCTTGGTAGTTGTCAGTACAGCCTGACATATGTGCGTTTGGATAAATGTAACTCCCATGGTGCCACCCAGGCACACACGTGAAGAACACGCAGGCTCCAATGCATGTAGGTTAACTCAGGACAAGGGAAATATGAAGTGTTCCATGGCGACCTTACGTTGACAAAAGAAAAGAGTGATTTTTTTTCCTCCTTTCTTTATTTTCAAATTAGTGTCTCTACCACATGGTCGTTATTAGGATAAATGAATTAAAGCATGTCAGGTGCATACAGCTGGGGACACATAGTAAGCACCCCACATTCATGCTGCCTGTTACTGTTGCCCTCATCACCACTGTCATTATTACATCCATTGACATACACTGGTTGGAGTTTACAGTGACAGAAAGGTCACAAGATGTGTCACTGCTGTGATAAGCCAATGGGCTCGCTGCCTGGTGACACAAAAGCTGGTATCATGGCACTGGCTTTTGAGAAGAGAAGGACGTTGCCACAAGACTGGGCAACAAGGAGACGGGAGGTGGGCTCACATTTGCCTCCCTGGGGCAAGTGTACGGGCTCAGAGGGCAGGGAAAGGATTTAGGGACGTTGGCTTGGCAGGGTCTGATTGGAGGTTTTCAAATTTGACCATTTAGGAAAAGGTGTGTTGAGATGGATCTTATCCCTAGATCTTCCGGGCCAGCAGACCCCTTGCTTCTGAAAGAGTTCTGGCATTCCGGTCCCAGTCTTGTCCTAGTCCTCTGGGTTCCAAGGGGAGGAATCATTGGCTCCGGAGCCGTTAGAGGTCAAAGCTTTTGCCATCGTGCAGCTGGTCAAAGGCACTTCTCCCGGGCTGCATGACTTGCACTTTTTGCCTCTGTTATACCTACGAGTTAACTTGGCATCTTGTTGTCAACAGAGTAGGCCCAGTTTGGGCTGGTCCCACAGTGACGTTCCTGCCAAGGGAGCTTCTCCAGGTGGGCACAACCATTAGAGCAGACTCATTTCAGTGTTCGGAATGTCTTCTCAGAGTCGCAGTTGTTAGGAGACACTGAAGTGCATGAGCACTAAATCTGAATGTAGCATTTGGCTCAGGAAGAGTAAGCTACTATCATGTTGAACTTTAAAATTTTTTGATTCGTTTTAGTCTTTAATTTTAAAAATTTACAACAAGGAGTAACTTTAAAAAGATTAAGTTGATGGTGTCTGTTTCTGTTTCTGTTTCTTCTGATGTTAGAAAGTTAATTCCAATAACACATGACGGAAGCCCAGGGAGAAGGAGGTGGGTGGGAAAGACAGATGCTACCATTTAACCACAGGGGTACCTGGTATTTTTAAGCACACCCTCCCCCAGAAGCACATGTCTATTACAGGCACTCCTCGTTTTAGTGCACTTTGCTTTATTGCACTTTGCAGATACTGCCTTTTTTCCGAATTGAAGGTTCATGGTAATTCTGCATCAAGCCAAGTTCACAGGCATCAGTTTTCCAAAAGCTTGTGCTGCTCCCTTCATGTCTCTGTGTCACATTTGGCAATTCTCACATTTCAAACATTTTCATTATTATCATACCTCTTATGATGATCTGTGACCAGCGATCTTTGATGTTATTACTGTAATTGTTTGGGGGGGTGCCACGAATGGTGCCTGTATAAGATGGAAAACGTCACCGACAAATGTGTGTGTTCCGATGGCTCCACCGACCAGCCGCTCTCCCTCTCTCTTCCTCACCTCAGGCCCCCGACGCCCCGGGACACAGCAGTATTGAAGTTGGGCCAAGTAATAGCCCTACAATGGCTTCTGAGTGTTCAAGTGAAAGGAGGAGTCACACATCTCTCACTTTAAATCAAAAACTAGAAATGATGAAATTAGTGAAGAACGCAGGTCAAAAGCCAAGATAGGCCGAAAGCTGGGTCTCTGGTGCCAAACAGTAGCCAAGCTGTGAATGCAAAGGAAAAGTTCTTGAAGGACATTAAAGTGCTGCTCCAGTGAACGCACAAATGTTAAAGACATGAACAGCCTTATTGCTGACATGGAGAAAGTTTGACTGTTCTAGACAGAAGATGAAAACAGCCACAATATTTCCTTAAGCGAGAGCAAGGATTCTAGGAAGCGTGAGAGAGGTGAGGGGGCTGCAGAAGAGAAGTTGGAAGCTGGCAGAGGTTGGTTCACGAGGTTTAAGGAAAGGGCCTTTTCCATAATGTAAAGTGCAAGGTGATGCCGCAGGTGCCGAGGGAGCAGCTGCAGCAGGTTACCCAGAAGATCCAGCTGAGACCATGGACGACGGTGGCTACACTAAACAACAGGTTTTCACTGTAGAGGAAACAGCCTCCTATTGGGAAAAGATGCCATCTAAGACTTTCATAGCTAAAAAGAAATCAATGCCTGGCTTCAAAGCTTTAAAGGACAGGCGGACTCTCTCGTTAGGGGCTAATGCAGCTGGTGACTTTAAGTTGAAGCCGATGTTCATTAACCATTTCAAAAATCCTAGGACCCTTAAGAACGACGCTAAATCTACTCTGCCTGTGCTCTAGCAATGGACCAACAAAGCTCGGAGGACAGCACATTTGTTTGCAGCATGGTTGACTGAATATTTAAGCCCACTGTTGAGACCTACCACTTAAGAAGAGAAGATTCCTTTCAAAATATGACTGCTCACTGACAATGCAGCTGGTCACCCAAGAGCTCTGATGGAGACGTACAAGGAGATGAATGCTGTTTTCACACCTGCTAACACAACATCCATTCTGCAACCCTATCAATCAAGTAGTAATTTCTACTTTCAAATTTTATTACTTAAGAAATACATTTCGCAAAGCTATAGCTGCCATAGATAGTGATTCCTCTGATGGATCTGGGCAAAGTCAATTGAAAACCTTCTGGAAAGGATTCCCCACTCTAGATGCCACTCACAAGTCCCAAGAGGAGATCAAAATATCAACCTTAACTGGAGTTTGAAAAAAGCTGATTCCAACCCTCATGATTGGACTTCGAGGGGTTCAAGACTTGAGTGGAGGAAGTCACTGCAGCCGGGGCTCCTTGTCTCCACTTCTGAAGGCCTAGGTCATACTTCACCTTCTCGGCAAAGTCTGCTGACTGTTTCCACACAGAGTGACCTCGCGGTCTAAGGAATTCTTACAGATCTTAGGCTGGTTTCCTTCCTTCCTCCCTCCTGCCCGCCCTCCCTCCCTCCCTCCCTCCC
This sequence comes from Lemur catta, assembly GCF_020740605.2. Classification (NCBI taxonomy): domain Eukaryota; kingdom Metazoa; phylum Chordata; class Mammalia; order Primates; family Lemuridae; genus Lemur; species Lemur catta. The sequence continues at coordinate 6,342,961 of NC_059149.1, read as the reverse complement.
TTCCTTCCTTCCTTTCCTCCTTATCCTTCCTTTCTTTCTTTGAGTTTTCAATTTTATTGGTACATATCATACATAATATTCACTTACAATATTTTTTTCTTTTTTTCCTGCTTCTACTATATAGCTGCTCATATAATCTTTTAAATTATGAAAAATTTCAAGGATACATAAGTTCTGAAAAAAATAATAAAACATAGCATCAAATGCCCACTGTCAAGATTTATCAAATGTTGACATTTTGTCCCATTTGTCTTAGTTCTTTATTTAAACATGTGCAATACAAATATGAAAATTCACCTGAGAGGACATACTGCACTCACAGCATGGCAATGACCTCTGGGAAGGGTGGAAGCGGACACAATGGGCCAGGCGGGAAGGTTGAGAATTGAGCTGTTAACTGCCTTAGAAAAATTGGCAACAACAGATGCATCCTGGAAACTGGTTTCTGCTGCCCCTGTCCACTGTCCCCTCCCATTCTAACCATCAGACCCCTTCTCTGGCCAAGGCTGCCTGGCATGGTGATGCAGTGTCCCCGTGCCCAAGTCTCACCTCAACGGCCCACTGGACTGCAAGCTCCCGGAGGCCAGGGACCTGTCTTACTCACGCTTGTCTAGAGCCATATGGAGCACATTAGGGGCTTATTTTGTTTTATTAAATCATGCAGCTCCTGCAAATGAGGCATATGCTGCTCATTTTTTAAATTTTAATCAGAGTTTCTCTCCCAAATTATTAACTTCGCAATGTCTTCATTTATCATCTCACTCCCGATCTTCCCAAGAATGTTGTAAGTGTAGCAAGTGAAATTTACGTATGAACTCGTTTCCAAGAGGTTCCCATTACAATGAGGATGAAAAATTGCCCAAGTCTATTTCCAACCCCGTCTGCACACACTATGCTTCAGGGATTCATTAGACACATTTCCTTTGCCTGTTTGGAAGACAAACGGTTGCAGTGTCCCCGTGGTGGGGCAGAGGCAAGCTCCCCGCCAGACCCACTGCAGTCGCTGAGCTGCACACTGGATTGAACGTCTAAAGGTCAGTAACTCTTTCTATCATTTTTCATTAAACTGCTTGGAGCGGGCAGTTCCTGAAGGAATAATTACTTGGAATCTGGCATGCAGTTCTTGTTCACCCCAGCAAGTTGACCTTGAGGATTCAGCTCCAAAGCCAGCCCTTGACAGGCTTTTGTGGGAGTTTCACCTCACACCTCGGAACAACTGGAACGTCTTAGGAAATCTGCGTGTCCAAAGCCGGAGTTCCCGGCGGGGTGCGGGAGTGTGGGCAGATTTGCCCAGTGGGGGATGGAGGGGGATGGGGAGGGGCATCCAGCAGCCTGCTCCGTGAACTTGCTCTTGCTTCACACTTGCTCTCCGACAGGTTCAGGGAGAGTCCAGCAAAGTTACTCTGAACTGGCTGCAGCAGCGCAGCTCAGCTCCAAGCACAGCCTCAGCTTGGACCAGACTCCCCGGAGGAGCTCAGCTGCCTTCCTGGGCAGCAGACCCCTCAGTCCGAATCCAGTTCTGGGGGCCGGAGCTAACGGCCTCACGAGACAGAGGCAGGGGCAGGGTCTGGGGAAGCAGGAATGATGCTATCCCAGGTGACTCATCTCGGATTGTGCTGGAACATGACCCCCTGTGAGCGCCGGAAGGGTTCTCTGGCAGAATCGTCCACACAACTACCCGAGGAGACGCTTGGCTCAGTTCATCTACTCGTTAAAGTCTCTTTGATTACAAGTAATTCAAACTACTCTGGTTCGGGTGAACCAAAAAGAGAACATGGTGGGAGAAAACTGGGGTCGCTCAAGGGAGCAAAAGACAGCTGGCCACCTGGGCCCGGGGCTCGCGGGTCTTTTCTCTGGAGCAGCGCTGTCCAAATGAAATAAAACTCCAATCATGTGCATAATTTTAAATTTTCTACCAGCCACATTTCAAAAAATAAAAAGTGACATAAAAATTAATTTCAGTAATATATGTTATTTAACCCAATAGATCCAAAATATGATCAAATAATTATCAATGAGGTAGTTTAAATCCTTTTTCCATATCAAGCTTTTGAAATCCAGTGTGTATTTCACACTCACGGGACATCACCATGTAGGATGGGGCAGGTTTGCGAATCACTGATCCATTATCCCTCTTTTTCACAGATTAAGAACCGAGGCCAGGAGTGTTCATTTAACCAGTTCAAAGACATCAGCCCTTTCATTCCCTGCCATTTAGCTGTAGTTTGGGTGGGGGGCGGCTTTGGTGACTTTATGTCTCCACTCACTGAGGGGGTCTCAGTGAATGCTCCCAAATCTCCAGGGAGGGAGTGACCCTTCCCAAACCCGTAGAATTGGTAACTTTGCTTATGTTCAACTTCATTCCTGGGTGTTCAGAAAGCTGCAGAGACCACACCGGCCCCTCTTAGCACTCGCAGACTGGGGGGTCCTCTCTTAGTTTGCCTTTGCTGTCTCCAGGCACGGTGGTATCCAGGACACCACATGGCGTGGGACGCGGGAGCTCTGATTTGTCACATCTGCCAGTTCCTGTGGTGTGAACACTCCCACAGTGGCCAATTTCAAGCTATCAGTGTGACACCAGCCCGTCTGCAAAATTCCTGAAACTTTAACAGCTGGGTCTTGCGACCGGACACAAGCTGGATCGAGCCCCCCACTGTGCATTACTAAAACATTTCTTCCTCTGAACCACGTCCTCTCTCTCTCTCTCTCTCTCTCTCCAAAGACGCAGCACAGTGTGGACACTGGCTTCAGGCTGGGCAGACCGGACCTGACTCCTGGGTCTGTCTCTCTGTCCCTTCCCTCGGGGGCTTCCTTGACGTCTGAGTTCATAGTAACTAACTTACAGGATGCTGGAGAGGATTTTCCCTTGTCCAATTTTTAACAAGCAAACGCACACAGGCAGGATGAAAGCCGGTGTTAGAACACAGAGAAGTCCCTTCAAGGATTCCAGACTAAATTGCGAAACAGTCCAGTTCGGGATGAGGGAGATGGGGAAGGCATTTTGTCACAATGAGTTGCGATGACGCTGCAGCGAGACAGCACCAGGTCCGGTATTTGTTTCCCAGGACTGCCAGTGCCACAGGCTGAGTGGCTTGCGTGACAGAAACGTCTTCTCCCACAGTTCTGGAGGGTGGAAGTCCAAATCAAGGGGCTGGCAGGGCCGTGCTATCTCAGAAGCCTCTTCCTCGCCCCTCCTGGCTTCTGGTAGCCCAGGCCCTCCCTGGCTCGCGGCAGCACAATCCTGCCGTCTGCGTTGTCCCTGCGGGGCAGCCTTCCCTGTCTGTGTCTCTCTCAGCCCCGTCTCACAAGGACAGCAGTCATGTTGGACGAGGGCCCAGCCTAATGACCTCATCTTACCTTGACCCCACCGGCAAATGCCCGGTCTCCAAATGCGGTCACATTCACGGGTGCTAGGGGCCAGGACCTCAACATCTCTTTCTGGAGACACAACTCAGCCCGTAACGTGTCCCTGGTAAGATCTGCATCCTTCAACATAAAATCTCTAGAGCTTACTCTGGCTCTTCCAACCTCCTTTCCCCAGTCAAGAGAAAAGCTTTTTTTTTTTTAACATTCCTAAATTAAACTAACGTATTGTGCATCTCTGTTGACTTTGGAGAATCTGGGCCTCCTCTGTGGATCCTATGAACTCGGCTCCCCGGCAGAACGGAGCCAGCAGGAGGGATCGGAGCACTGGGTGCTGAGTCCCCGCGGTCACACAGCGTCGGCGGGAGCGGGGAGTGCAGATGGTGGGATATCTCTTCAGCTTCCTGCAAATTCGTTCCCTCCTTCCTCTACCTCGGCTCTCCCCTAAAATGTTCATGGTTCATTCATTCATTCATTCACTCAAGTAAGGACTCAGTGCTTACCACTAAGGGGCAGCATTGCCTAGCATTTACGTCATGCCTGCTTAAGTAGCTGTGTGACTTTAGGCAAGTTACTTCACCTTTCTGTGCCACCTGTAAAAAGGGAATAATAACAAAACCCATCTCATTGAGTTGGTGGGCAGATTGTAGGAAACAGTACACACTGTATTTTGCAAAATCTCATTTCCACAACTATGACCTTGGGCCCATCTGAGTTTCTGATTTTGCGGCCAGATGTGTTAAGAGAAACTCGCTTTAGCCAGTTGCGAATTTCCAATCCAATGCAGTGGTTTGACACTTACCTACACACGGGGTAGGTAATGGAGGGATGGGGCACTCCCTCGTGCTCCCCATCCGGGTTCACCTGTGGGTGCGCTTGAAATAGACTAGAAAGAGGAAGGAATGAAAAGGTCAACATAGCTGTCTGTCCACGTTGGAGTTTCACCACGTGAGCCCGAAAGCAGTCATGACGTGGTCCACACGTTCCTGGTAACAGTAAGGAAAACCGCACAGCCCGGCCAGGGCTCGGGGCAGTGAGAAACCTCCCAAGGTGAGTTTTCTCCGCAGGAGCTCTGGGAGAGGGAGGTAGGAGGCCCCGAGACATGCTGGGGTGGCCCCCTGCGGGGTGGGCTGTGCTCCCTGGCAGGCCGCAGGGGGAGAGGGCTGCCACAGCCCAGAGACGCTGCTCTGGCTTTTGTAAGGAACTGCTCTGATCCGTGTGCGTTACACCTGTCTACACACTCACCTTCTGCCTGGAAGGAATCCATGGGCCAGTTCTGATTTCATACATTCAAGCACTACATTGAGATCTATATTTTGTATACTTTTAATTGTGTTTTTAGTTTTTTTCAAGAAGACATAGCTATTTTTTATATAGTATATATCTTTGTAGGACTTTTCATATAAGCTGTTTCATAAATTAGGAAAAAGTTCTTTTTCCACATTTCATGTTGGAAATGTGTCCTCTGCTTAAGAGCCAAAACATAATCAGAGCAAAGGGGGCTTGGAGGTGTGCATGTGTGTGTGCACGTGTGTGTGCACATGTGTGTACGTGTGTGTGTGTGTGCTCATCTCCCCTCCCCATGCTGGTGTCCAGCTGGATTTGGGAACCCCTGAGCTAGCCCAGTCCCCTCATGCAGGGAGTGTGTGAAACTTGTGTTCTCCACCCAAGCACGGCAACAGTTGAATTAGAGTGCAGCAGCCACCGTCGTGGGTAAGGGTCAGCGTAACAACGCAAGACCCGTGTGTGTAGGGATGACGAGCACCCACTTTTGGGCTGGCACACGGCAGCCCAGCCCCGCCTTGGCCTCCAGCCAGTGCACCCACACCGGAGGCAGAGCGGGGTGACAGAAAAGTCTAGCATTGTCCCTGCCACGCCAGCCTCCCATGGGAGATTGCAATGCAGGTCTCCACAAAGTTACAAATGTCATAGACAATCGGGGTCACTCCCTAATCTTTGGAACCACAAATGTTGTATTCTTCAATATCAAATATTGCTGAATTTAACACATTAAATTAACCCCCTTGCCCAGCCTTTGAATAAAGCCAAGTCCGAGGGTCCTTGGCTAAGAATTTCCTCAGGCCCTCGCCAGATTCGAGGCCACCTCCCAGAGGTGTGTTTGGGTAACCGACTCGCTCCCTCTCCTGTGCAGCTTCTCAAAGGGGAGCTGGAGTCTGCGTGGAGCAGGGAGCAGCTGTAGGAACCAGGATGCTCTCGGGAAGGAGCTGCCTGCGAAGAGCTTAACCTGCCGGTTCTGAAAAGGAAAAGAGTGTCCGTGCGCACGTGAGACGTTCCTCCGTCCTTCTGTCCCCACCCCTGAGCTGGTGCTGCTGAGTGGGGACAGTGGGAGACAGGGCGGCCCCACAGGGCAGGGGGCGGCCCACACCAGCCAGGACGAGGTTCCTGGGGACGGACAGCGGGCTATCCGGGGTGACGGAGAGTCACCAGTGGAGGGGGACAGAAGATCATACCCGCCCTCTCCCGGAGGCTGAGTGAGGATGGCGGTGGCAGGGCTCTCTGCATCCGCTCGTGGGTAGGGGCTCCGGGTCCCAACGCCATAGGGGGTGCCTGGTGGCACTGAAGGCAGGCACGAGTGTCGGGCTGAGTGGGTGCAAATGGGACCGTAGCTCTGAGCGGTCCATGGGGAAGGGCCTCGTCCACATCCTCTGTGCCACCGTCCGGCCCTGGGCAAGTCGCGCCAGCTCCTGGTCCCCTCCCACCCTTCAGCGCCGGGGCACCCTGCTACGCCCGGCTGCCGAGGAGGAGCTGACAGAGTCCCTGATGCTCCAGCCGCCCTCCACAGACAGAGGTCGGGGGCACGGGCGGACACGTGGGGTCCCTTGAGATAAACTGGTATTTAAAAGCCGAACGCAGGTCCCTAAAGAGCTTCAGAAACACGGCGGCTGCTCCCCGCCTCCACACAGACCCCGGCATCCTGGTGGGCCGTTTCCGGGAGCCTCCGGGTTGGAAGGCCAAGGAGAGACACAGGCGGGGACCGGCCACTCTGCGGCCGCTCTCAGGCCCGGAGCGCCCTGGGGACGAAGCGCCTGCTCCCGACTCCAGCTCTTCTCGCCCTCGGGCTTCCGGGCTTCCTGGAGAAGCACAGTCTTAGGCTTTTTCTGTGCAGGGATAAGGATAAGAACAGGAAAGAACATTCCAAGTCCGGAACGATGAAGGTCTTTGCTGCTGGCCACACGGCGGCAGCGGGTTCCTTGCGGGCGGCATCCGGAGCTGAGCCTGTCCCTCCTCACCACGCGCCAACCCAGGGCGGGTGCCGGGAGGCTGCTGTATGCAGATCCCGACATGCAGGAACTGATGGGCTGGGACAGAAGGACACATGACTGGTAAGGGAATTTCTAGAACTTTCCTTTGCTTTATTTAAAGCATCCCCTTCTTCCTCTGATCTTTCTTTAATTCAACATTTATCGAGCACCTACTGTGGGCCTTAGGGAGTGAAAACTACAGTCCCTGCTCAGGAGGAACCCAGAGGAGGTTAGCCCGTGTCACCCAAGGGCACTGCAGTAGCTGCCGCTGGGCAGGTGCCTTGGGAGCCGCTGCTGAGTGGCCTCGGGACTCCCTGCCAGCCTCTCCCGCCAGACCTGCGCGTGGGATGCCGTCCGCAGGCCGTGGGTCTGGGGGCCCGGCTGCAAGTCGCGTCTGGGAGTGACTGCTGGAGAAGCCCTGCTGCTGCAGGGAGACCAGGCCCTTGCCCTAGTCAGGCTCTCTCGACTGATCGGGTAAGGCCCACCCACGTGATGGAGAGTGAGCAGCTTCTTCTCAGCGTTCTCCATTTTATATGTTAATCTCCTCCAAAAACACACTCCTAGAAAAATCCAGAACAATGTTTGACACTGTATCTGGGCACCGTGGCCCAGCCCAGCTGACACATGAAATTAGCCATCACAAGCGCACCGCTGGTCACTCGGCACAACGCGCATCCCTCAAACCACACTTAGTCTCCAGACAGAGACAGTAGCAAGGCTGTGATCCCACTGACGTGGGGCAGCTGTCCTGTGCACAACCACAGCACGCTGACCCCTGCCCACAGGGGCATGCAACGTCCTCGGAGACATCTACCCTTCTCCTTCATATCCTGAAACTCGCTGCCATGATGCAAAGTTAGCAATACTTACATGCTACCCTGTAAGGTCCTGCATCTTGTGCTACACAGTAAGGGGATGAGAGGGAAGAAAACAAAGACACACACACACGCACACACACACTTATTCACAAAAAACAAGGAAGAAATACTCATTTCTGTTACTGGTTTCTATAACCATATGTCTACTACTGGTCATGAGCTCATAGCTTGTTTTTATTTACTTATTTCCTATTTTCTTTTTCTGTTCTTTTTTCCCCCTTAGAAACAGTGTCTCGCTCTGTCATCCAGGCTGAGTGCAGTGGCACAATCATATCTCACTATACCCTTGAATTCATAGGCTCAAGCAATCCTCCCGCCTCCGCCTCCCCAGTAACTGGAACTACAGGTGTGCAACGATGTGCCCAGCTACAGGTCTCAGTGGTTGCTCGGGCTGGTCTCAGACTCCTGGTCCCAAGCAATCCACCTGCCTTGGCCTCCCAGAGTGCTGGAATTACAGGTGTGAGCCACCTCACCCGGCCACAGCTTGTATCTGCAGCCACCTTCTTCTACTACCTGTTCTATGTTCCCTCCACCCTCAGCAGGGACCCCAGCTGGCCACGGGTCTTTACCTAGGGGGTGACGCAAACCTTTATTCCTGAAGGGTCTGAGCTACTCACAGTCCTGCCTGCACTGGGTGGCTGTAATCTGATACTAACTTCAATCACAAGACTTGGCTAATACTAACGGAGGCCCTGAGGGATCTTCTGCATTCCAGACATTCTCTTCCTTACCTCCACTGTGCGGTGGCCGTCCAATATCCCCTTGGTTGTGAACCCTTCCAAAAGAACCAGTGCCCAGCCCCACCACTGACAATTAAGGCCTTGTCTTTGGCTGTGGGGCCTGGGGGACGGAGGCTGAGACAGTCTCTCCAGTTGGCTTTGACATGCGTCTGGGGCTAAGATCCTCTAACCAGCAGGTCGGGGGACTCTGCAGTAAGGATGAGGAGGGCAGGGAGGGCCCAACCCCCGCCATCGACGCCAGGCACACACTGTTACAGGAGCCACGTGGCCGAGGAAGGCAGCATCACAAATCCAACAAATGGAATGTCCCCATCAAAAATCTAATCTGGGCCATAATGTCCCAAGGAATTAAAAATACGGGCTGATTTGTGAAAGAGGAAAGCTAGCTCTGATCTTGAAGAGAGTGAGAGGGGAGGGACAGTTCCCAGGATCACGGTTCAGAGGACAGTCCCACATTGGCCAAATATTTGAGCCAGAAGCCCGGGAGCTGCGTTACTGCAGACACAAGAAGGGGCAGATAACTGCCCGAGCATTGGGTTTCTTCTCTGCAGCTGATAGGGCTTCGGTTTTGTTGTCGTCAGGACGTGGTGTGTCCGCTTCTCCACCAGAGGTACTTTCTGCTCAGAAACTGCCGCCAGAACGCACCATATGCAGGTGTGTGACGACCCGGGGAGAAGGCCCCGCCCTGCTGCCACACCTGACCACTGCAGAGTCACTGGGACAGCGTGACTGGTTAGGCATATAAACCTGACGCTCGTTTTATTTACATTTAGAAACAGTTTATTTCCATGATAAAGTGAACATATAATAAAAGATTAGGAACTACAGAACATTAAAAAAAGGAAATAAATTCTCATGTAACTTTGCTGTGTATTTACTAACTTTCTTATGTAGTTTTCATCATACGACATACAATTCTGTATGGGGTGGGGACCTGCAGCCTCGGGGCCACACGTGGTCTCCTGGATCCCTGAGTGCGGCCTTTTGACTGAATCCACATTTTACAGAGTAAAAGGATTTGTTCTGTGAAGTTTGGATTCGGTCAAGGGGCCACACTTGGAGGTCTGGAGGTCACATATGGCCTTGAGGCCACAGCTTCCCCAAGCTACTATGACATAATGCTCTCTATATTCCTGGGGCTTTTTGATTGTTTCTAATTGCTTAGTAACAAAAATAAGTGGACATCTTCATTTGGGTAAGTTTATTTTCAGTTCCCAAGAGCAGATTCACCGCCTCAAAGTGACTAATGACTTGACGTGTATATTATAAAATTACTTTTCCAAATTACAGCTCACTACATTTCAGCCTCGCGTTCCAAGTTGTAAGTGCATGGTGTAGGCACCAGGGGGCACTATTGAGAGGAGGGCTGTAAGGGAGGGAAATAGATTCCCCTCAGCAAGTTAAGCTACTTGGGAGGCTGAGGCGGGAGGATGGCTTGAGCCCGGGAGCGTGAGGTTGCAGTGAGCTGTGATGACGCCACCGCACTGCAGCCCGGGTGACAGAGTGAGTCTCTGCCTCAAAAAAATAATTGCAAAACCAAGACAGGCGCCTAAAGCATCAGGGCACAGAAAGTACAGGGTCTGGCAAAAGTGGCTGCCTATGCGGAGAAAATGACGTTGACGCTCTTGCTCACACTGCATACAAAGATAAGCTGTAGCTAGAGTAAAGGCCTAAGAGTGAAACACAAAGCCAGGACGCTAAGAGGACACTTGACAGTGGCTGGGAGAGTGTCTCTAAGACTTCAGGAAGCTAAGGATTTCTCACATAAGCCCCCAAAAGCATAGACCACAGGAGGGGGAGATGACAGGTCTGATTCTGTTAAAGTTGAGGATTTCCGTCCATCACAGACGGCAGACGCGCTGCTGCCTTAGACTCCTCAGAGTGCGAGCAGGGGAGGAGTCACGCGATGCTGTCAGCACACTGGGGCTGTGGCAGCTGCCACCGCAGCCTTCGCCATGTCACGGATGCACGTGGCTCCGAGCGTCCCGGGGTGAACCCCTGAGAGCTCTCGCAGGTCTGCAGGGGGATGATGCTCACAGGCAAGCAAGGGTGGCACACGTGTCAGAGCAGATGCACGAAGAGAGGAGATGGGAAACGGGTGAGAAATGAGGGGAAATATTAATAAAACTAAAATGAAGTGAAAGAGGAGCCCTGCGAGGCCAGCTATGACAGCGTGCCCTAAGCAGAGAGGTATAATTAACTAGACACCTCCAACTGATGTCCAATTTAATTAATTTCTCAATTATTAATAACTAGTTAATTACCTGGACTCAGCTTCCAAGAGCCAGATCACCCCTTGGCACTGACAAGAGGTGAGTCTGAGCCTCATGGCAGAGCTGGGTCCAGCCAGGCCTGCCCTCCATGAGGTCACTGTCACCTTGAATGCAAATCATTCTGACAGGCATTCAGATTTTTAAAAATTTTTATCATTCTGATGAGTGGAAAATGTACAATTGAACTTGGAAAGATACACAAGGATTTAGAAATTTCACCTTTCTTCAAAAGTCACATGTATTTCATTTTATAAAGTGAAGGTTTATAGCCCCCTGGTTGATCCCCAAGAAATCCTGGACCGTCTCAAGGCGGGGGTCGGTAGGTGTGGTGGGGGGACAAGGCCCCCGCCAATGCCCACATCCTGATCCCCAGGGCCTGAGACTGTGTCACTGCAAGTGAAAAAGGGACTTCGTGGAGGTGAGTGGGGTCAAGCCCCTGGTGGAGGAGATGATCGGGGACTGTCCCGGTGGGACCCTGTGGTCACCAGTCCTCAGTGCAGAGGGCCCTTCCTGGTGGTCGTCAGAGAGGGAGACGTGTGACGCTGCTGATGTGGGCAGGGAGGAAGTGGCCACAAGCTAAGGAACGTGGGTGGCCCCCAGACGCCAGGACCCAGATCTTACCCTCGAGCCCCCAGAGAAGAACGCAGCCCGGCCGACACCTGCTCTCAGCTCGCTGAGGCCCGCTGGACCCTGATCCGCAGACCCTGACGACAACACACTCGTGTCGTCCCAGGCCACTGCGCTTGTCGTGGTTTATTATAGCAGCAAAGAAAACTAACAGTAGACACAACCTGACCTAACGCCGTCCAGACAATCTGGAGTTAGCTTTTTGCCTTTTCCTTGGCTTTCCTGCTAACACCCTACAGAGTCGTCAGCGGTTGGCTCAGGAGAGGCAGGACTGTGGGCTGTCTTAACAAATGACCCAGCCACCTGCCGGAACCTCGCCTGCAATGTCCCTGGCCCAGGGACACTCAGCCTCTACCTGGACCAACGTCAGCTTCGGGAGGCCCCGTGCACATGTGAACTTGCTCTTCACAGCGACTTAGCTCTGCTGTCCGAAAACATTAAGAACATTCCCGAGGAGGAAGCTCACTGCATCGCTCTCTTGTCAAAATGTTCTCTCTTGCTACAGATCAAAGTCCTCGGCCCTCAGGCATCCGCGCTGTGACACCCGCTCTGCTTCCCAAGGCGGCGGGACAAGGCACACGGGTTGTAAGTGGGGCCTGAGACGAGAGCATTGAGTCCCAGGAACAGGCTGGCGGGCTGCGTGCAGTTCCGGCATGTTCCACCGCACGTGTGCACCCTGAGCACCCGTGTCGTGCCGCGCTCTGCCAGCTGCCGCAACTGCCACCGTGAGCATACGGACTCAGCCCTGCCCTGTGGGAGCTGATGGTAACAGATAAACAATAACACAAAAAATATACCTGCAGATCACAGTGCCTGCTATGAACGAAAGTGCGAGTATTACAAGCCGATGTAACACAGGTGCCTGACCGCCTGTCAAAAGGGTCCCCCTCTGCCTGGCCCCAGTTTGAGATGAAGCTTCCTTTAGTCCCTAGACAGCTCTCTGTGTGGATGGACATTTAGATGAGTGTGAAACCACCCAGTGTGACCCACCTAGAACATGGCAGTTTGAAGTTGGGCACCGCGGCTACGTGTCACAGGGCGTGGGCACCCGGTCCCCCGGCCACACGGCCCCCGCCCGGCCTGCCGGCCACGCCAGACAGGAGCTCCGACTGCACCCAGCAGGCCTGATAAAGAGGCTCCTGAGGAACTCCCTGGGTCACCACAAGGCCCCCTCTGTGACCGGCCAGAACACAGTACTTCTGTCCTGCCTCTGGCCCACTCTGAGATCTCAGTGCTGTCAGGACCAGCAAGCTGCACACCCACAGCGATCTGCGGGAATCCGCTTATCTGCGCAGTTACTGTTATCTGTGGGAATACACATGACCTAATGGGGTGGTCGGGGAGGGCAAGGACTGAATTTGCTAAGATGTTATTTCAAACACGTATATACCAAAAAAAAAAAAAACTTGAAATATAAGAAACAATAAAAAAGATCAATCTTCAGGGAGAAATAATGTCTACCACGATACTGGAGTATTTAGATGCACTTCTTTTGTTTTTGAATGAGCTGTAAGGCAAGGGAAGAATCACAGGAATAAGAAGATCCGGGAAACTCGATGAGCAAACCTGGCCTGAGGAGCAGCACAGAGACGCTGTTCTTCCCAGGAGCACCTGCGTCTTCCAACCGTTGGTCCCAAGTCACGCCGAGAAGATAATCTCGTCATACAGACCGTGACGTCTGCATGCAGCACAGGCCAGCTGCTAATGACACATATTCTCGACTCACACGACCGGAAGCTCATCACCAAGGAGCTGGAAGAGCGTACAGTGGAATATGACATAGATCAGGGATCTGCAAATATTTTAGGCTTTCGGGACCACATGGTTTCTGTCACCCTCTACTCGAATCCACCACTACTGTGCAAAAGCAGCTGGAGGTGGCAGACAAAAAAATGGGCACAGCTGCATTTCAATAAAACTTTATAGACACTGAGAATTGAATTTCATACATCATAAAAATCTTTTGATTTTTTTTTTTAACCATTTAAAAGTGTTGAAAAAAGTTGTCAGTTCGTGGGCTGCACAGAAACAGGCAGCAGGGCGGGTTTGGGCCACAGGCCGCTGTTTGCCGACACTAACACAGATCAATCTCAGTAAGAGTACATCAGGTGGAGGGAAATCCCAAAAGATTATGTGCAGAATGAGACTTTTTTGATGAACTAAATTAAAGTCAAAAATAACTTGGCCAGGAGCAGTGGCTCACACCTGTAATCCCAGCACTTGGGGAGGCTGAGGCAGGAGGATCTCTTGAGGCCAAGAGTTCAAGACCAGCCTGGGCAACATAGCAAGACCTTGACTCTACAAAAAAAATAAAATACTATCCAGGTGTGGTGGTGCACACCTGTAGTCCCAGCTACTCAGGAGGCTGGGGCAGAAGCACTGCGTGAGCCCGGGAATTTGAGGTTGCACTGTACCATGTATATGTGTACTCTGGGAATGCACCACATGTAAAGGGAAAAGGAGCAGTGAACTCAGGATTTGGGACATGGTCACCTCAAAGCCCTGGCTCTCATTTTGGATAGTGGGCTCGGGGTGCTTATTACATTATTAGCAATGACTATATAAAAATGCACCATGTGTGGACCAACAGCGAGAGTGTGTGATGAAACAAAAATTATGATTAATTCAACTATGTGCATCCAAGACTCACTAAAATTAGAAAAGTAAGAATCAGGGCCTGGCACGTGACTCATGCCTGTAATCCCAGCACTTTAGGAGGCCGAGGTGGGAGGATGGCTGAGCCCAGGAGTTTGAGGTTGCAGCGAGCCGTGACAGCACCACTGCTCTCCAGCCCAGGCACCAGAGCAAGACCCTGCCTCACCAAAAAGAAAGGAAAGAGTTAGTAGACATAAGCAAAGGAGTGTGTGGGAAGATGTCCAGGCAGAGAGAGCCAGTGCAGACGTGCTGCGGGGGATTGGGGGAAGGAAAGGAAGCCCGAGTGGCGTGGCGTGGTGGCAGCTGGGAGAGCAGAGTGTGCCGAGGGGGAGGGCTGGAGAGTGAAGCGGGAGCAGATCCCACCAGCCCAGCGGCATTTGGGTTCGGTGTTGCGTGTGTACCCCAAGGTCACCGAGAAACCACAGAAGGGTGAGCAGAGGCAGAACTGGGCAGATTCGCACCTGCAAGACCATTGTGGCTGCAGCCACGAGCTGCTAGCAGCAGCCCGGCGTGGGTGCAGGCGACTAGGCTGGCCACAGGCCCTTGGTTTTCCTCATTTCCGGCAATCCCTGCAGCCTTGGGTATCTACCAGACGTTAGCCGGACTTTTCTCTGCTCAGGGTTGCCCTGACTCTGTGGAGAGACGTGACCTAGACTAGCCCAGGGTTGGGACTGGTGGGTACTGGAGGAAATGGTGCGTGGCAGCTCGATTCCAGCGTCGTCTTTCTCCATTAGCAATGCTGGTGACCAGCTCTCTTCTCAGCTACCTCGGAGCCACCGTGCCACCATGTGGGTGCTGTTGTCTGCCAAAGGCCACGTAGCCTCGCCCCCGTGGAATGTGAGGAACACCCGTCCTTCCTGTTCGTACACTCGGACTTGCTGGGAAAACCTTCGCTCCACTGCTGTCGTTCTGAAGGCCCTGGGCCCCCTTCCTGGCCCGTGTCCTCCCACAGAGCCCCCACGTGACTGCAGGATGAAGCCTTTGGCCTGCTGGGGGGACCCCAGACAGCTTCTCTCAGACCCTCAAGTTTCTCTCTTGTAAATGGGGAGTAGAGAGAAGCCTTTTTTGTTCATCTGTTATAAGGGCAAGTTCTTTTTCAGGAAATCTCCAGCCTCAGAGGAGGAGGAGGAGGAAGAGGAAGAGGGGAGGACGAGAAACTAGAAAGGGTGCTGAGCTGGCTCGGATACCGGAATGCTGATGTGTGTAGACAGATGGTATCTAAAACGAGGAAAAGAAAAGCGTACCCCATGGCCGTGGCAACTGGCGTGGAAACCGAGTCGTGTCTTTTCGGTGGACTTGTCATCACGGAACAGCAGAATTGCTGCTGACGAGTCAGTGACGGAGGAAGCTAGCTGGCCGGCAGCAGTGTGGTGGTCAAACAGCGTCGATTGGTGGCTGGGGACTCGGCAGAGACTTCGGTGGCGGGGGTGGGGACCCTGCCCTAAAGGACACTGCATGTCGTGGAAAGAGGTATGGTAACAGCTCACGGGAATGGGGACATTCATAACCAGACCTTGACTGGCATTTGCCTCTGTGCCCCAGGGGGACGGGGGTGATGAGAACCCACAGACAGAGAAGCGGTTTTCTGCCACGCTTCCTCCTCCTGCTCCAAATGGTCGATTTGCAGGGCAGGGGCAGACGCTCTGGTCCTCGAGTCACAGCGAGGGGGTGGGCTGGGGCAGCCACGTCCTTGGCCTTTGCCACTCACACGAGGGAATCGGGAGGGTCTGGGCCTCTGACCTGCCTCTCACAGAAGGTGGCGCGGGACGCTGACCAGACAGTGGCGGCTGCCCCAGGTGGCTGGGCCTGACGCCAGGGAGTAGCCAGTTGCTTTGGGTTAAATTACAGCCTCTCCTGACGACTCTCCCTGTTCACAGGCCGCCCACCGGCTGTGGTGAGGGATCTATTTCATTACCAGTCCCGGGGCCTCAGGTTACAATTTATACAAAGGTAATGAAACATCAGACCCATCCCAGCCTTGAAGCTCTCACTAGCCTATTCCCTGTGTCAAATGGCGCAGTTCCCGGCAGCTCTCCCTTGGCCCCTGTGAAGCCAAGCCGGGCAGCCCTGGCTCTGGGGGACACGCAGCACCTGTGGCTGGCCCCAGATCTGAGCCGATCCTCTGCAGTGCCCCAGCCCTGGCCCACCCAGAACCTCTTTCTCAAGCGTTGCACCCCAGGCCCTTTGCAATTGCCTAGACCAATTACTCTCCGTGTCTGCTCCCTTCTTTCAAGTCTTTTCTGGCTGTCTTGCCTCCGGTCAACTCATCTGGTAAAGGCTGTTCTTGCAATAGTCCGGTCTGCCCAGTTCAGCCTCCGGTCTGAATTTGTTTCTTCTAAAGCTTCCCTTTTTTCTTCACTCCCACAAGTCCACAGATGTGGGCCTGCCCTGCCGGAGGGGACTTTCAGACCCGTGATATCATGAGTGTGCTAAAGAGGGGTGTCATCCCCTGCTGTCCCCTGGGCCCCACTCTGAAGGGAAGCTCCCACCTCCGCACCCCCAGGCCTCGGCCCCAGGGGCAGCCCCGGTGGCTGTTCTGCCTGTTTGGGGTGACCCGGCCTCCTCCAGGAGGGCACGTGGCCCCAGGGTGACCACCCGAGAAAGCACCGACCCCAGAGGCTGAGGGGGAACAGTGCCCAGGGCGCTTTCACATACAGTCCCGTCTCACCGTCCGCGGGAGTTCTGTTCTAGAAAGCCCCGAGAGCACGGCATTAGCAACACGGAGCCACTGCCCCAAGGGGGAAATTCAGGGTTACTTCCCTGGGAGCCTCTGGTCACAACATCTTCATCAACTAATCATCCGTAATATATAATCTTGTTTTATGTGTGTTTCTGCTTAAAAACACGTTGTTTAGTATGTATGGTGATTCACTAACACCGACGTCACTGTTTTTCCTGTTAGGTGCATCACAGCCTTGGCGGTTAGGAACAGGAGACAGCACTTCAGTGCTACCCTGGGGGGCCATTGTAAACAGCAAAGTCACCAATAAAAAGCAGGAAAAAAAAAAAAACCACATGGCACTGAAAACACTGTGAAAAGGACACGGTTCGCGGCCTGAGAACTGAAACAAGAAGGCCGCGCTCTCCGCCAGCCGGGAGCGAGCGTGGCAGGTGGCCCAGACGGCTCGTCGCCTGCTCGTGTCGAGGGAGGACCCCGGACAGGCCAAAGTATTTTGGCACCAGGAGGGTTTGCCGACGTGGAGCCACAAACTGTAGCGCGACTGTGGCTGCCTGCCCGGCTGGCGGCTGTCTGGTCCCCGGTTAACGGCAGGAACACGTGTGGGACAGCCACATGGAGACGCCGCTCGCACGCTCCAGGGGCTGTGGGAGCCACGTGCAAGTCACAGGGCAGCGAAACCTCGTGGTGCCCTGCCACGTGACGTCACTCCGAAAGGCCTGTTCCTTGTAAGCAAAAAGCCCATGGGTCAGCATCCATCCACCCACGTTCCTCTTGCGTTGTCCCGAGGCTTTTGAAAGTGGTGACTTGTTTTAAAACGTCCTGCTAGTTAGAATGCAACTTGCACTTGGAGTCAACAGGCCTGGTCATACCACCTCCCAGCTCTCCAGCTCGGTTGTTGCATTTGAACAATGGGCCGGTATTTGCCCTGCAACTTCCAGAGTTCTTATAACGGCCAGGTGAGACTCCACAGGTAGAATCATCCTCAAGGTTGTCACCTGCTGATGCAGACTCTTGTTTTCTAGATGAAGACTTTGAGTCTCCACAGGGTGGGTGATTTGAAAAGAGGACGCTGCAGGATGCGGACACCTCCCGAGGGCAAACACTACCCTGCCCTCCACCGCCCCAAACAGAGAACACACTCCCCTGCCCCGCAGTTTGGGCTGAGCTGTCCTGTCATTCTTCTCTTTTTATTTCAGCATATTATGGGGGCACATTTAGGTTATGCATATTGCCCTTGCCTCCCCACCCCGAGTCAGAGCTTCAAGCGTGTCCTGTCATTCTTGTGGGACAGAGTCTGCAGGCAACTCAGTAAGAAACTAAAGCACTTTGTTTCTCTTGCCCACGGACACGTACTTGTTTTCCTGGGTGGACGCAGATGTTCAGGAAGAGGGGACGGTGTCAGTGGCATCACTGTCTGCAGAGTGGAAAAAGTCCTCAGGCTTATTTTCTCCTCTGGCAGCTGCAAATCTCCTGAAATAGTCAGATCAAGTTTAGGATTAAAATAAGGATTTTAAAAAGGTGCGGTGGGGACGGCAGAAGGTGGCAGCACCACTTAACGGCACTTCCCTGAGCAACCACTCGGTGACCCAGGCCCCGTGGTTCGACTTCCCCCTGGCACAAGAAACCAGTGTTTCCCCACATTGTGTCCGGAAACCCATATCCTCTGTGAACCAGCCTCTCTCAAACCGCTCCTCTCTGGGCTCCTCACCTGATCCCCTCTGTCCGCTCCAGAGCGGGCTGTTTGGGACAGAAACATAAACATAAAAGAAGGTGTTTCGGGGGAAGGGGGCTAGGCAAATGGCCGCTGGGCACCCACCAGCGTCATTTGCTCATCCCAGTGACCCCTGGGTTAGTGCTGCCTCAGATAAACGAGGCTCAGAAGACGCACTTGTCTACGGCCACGTGGCGGTGACAGGGCTAGGATGCCAACGCTCTTGTCAAAGCCGGGGTTGTGCGCAAAGCTCCTTAAACTTTCAGGGGACTGAAGTACCCACACTCCTGGGTGATTCAGTGCTCAGGAGACACAGCGCGGTATTCAGTCGCTGCGGAACATCCTTCCTGACCATCCACTGGGCAAACTCTCACTGTCTCAACTCTCAGCAGGTCGTTCCCTCCTGGGAGCTTCCGCTGAGCCCCAGGGGGGCTCCGTTGCCCACCAAGGTGCTCCCACACTGCGCTGCTTTGGGAGGCACTCAGCTGTGGCTCGCTCAGCCATCCGCGTGGCCCGTGAGGTTGGGGGATGTGTCTGCCGTGCGCACCCTGCAGGTGTCCCCACACCCAACACACTCACCAGCAGAGTAGCCCAGTTGCTCTCTGTTGAGTAAATGCCGACTCTAAGAAACCTCTTATCTCACATGTGAATCGCCTTTAGAACAGCTCTGTTAGCCGTAACCCAGCCTCTGTGAACACAGCACTGCTCAGAGAGAGAACACACTCCCCAGCAGGAAATAAAGGGGCGAACCCTTCCACACCCTGCCCACACCATGCCCATTCTACTCCTGTTCTTTGCACTGCAGGGATGCTGGTCCTCCTTGAGTTCCTTAAACATGCTATGATCCCCGCACCACAGGGCCTTTGCACACGCTGCTCCCCCTAACCCCTCCTGCCCATTCTCGGGATCTCAGCTCAGTCACAGTTTGTGTTCTGGCAGCACCACATGTGTCTCTTGCAGACCTCGTGGCACGTGGTTTGCGTCTGCCTGCCTGTCTGTCACGCTGCGAAGGCAGGAGGGGAGCCTTTCTGCTCATTTACTCTCACATCTCCCCCGTCTGGCCCCGTGGCTGGCCTAGAACGGAAGCTCAGGGCACTGCACCATGGAGAGGTGTTTGCACTGAGGCCGGTGCAGGGAGAAGCGCATTGTAGGCTGGGCCACAGCGGGAACAAAGCCTCAAGGATGGAGCTGGTGCATTTGAGACGGAATGAAGCCCACCGCGCTGAGCCACAGAGGACCAGGGCATGGCGATCCGTGGGGAGGCCGTAGAGAGGTGGGAGGGCCTTGCAGGGTCTCACGAAGCGTGTTCAGACCTTCGATTGATCCTGAAAGCAACAGGAAACTGCCAAGGCACTGTCAGCAGGGCAGTAGCAATTCTGTTCTGCACAGGAGCCTGCTAAGCCACATCGTCACACACGGGCGAAGTGGGTCCTCTGGGCCAGTGGTCAGCACTTAGCATGCGCACACACTAAGCATCACATGTTTAACCAAGCCTATTGCTGTAACCTGCTGAGGTCGTTCTGAGCCCGCCTCCCGCCTCCCTGCGTGGCGCCATGAGCAAGCTGGGGTAAGAGGAACCGTCCGGGAAGAGGCAGATCCACACGCCCCCCCTCACACACACGTCCTTGCTCCGTGGCAGCATGAGTTCCAGCCTCAGGTGTCGGGGAACGTGACCCTGGTCTATCACACAGACCACCAGCTCCCCGGCCTTGTCACTTCATACACCATAGTTTTTTGTACATGTCCTTTTATTTTATGTTTTAATTTCCCTCTTGGCTTTTTTAGTCCTCCCTAATTCCAGATTTATGGAAAAACATCTTTAGCATAAGTACATTTGGAAAAAAGGAGTGAGGAGGAAAATTTCCTTTCTTACTCTAAGTACACAAACTGGATTTCTTTTTCCCCAAAAGACTTTTGTCTTCTTCCTGCTATCTGATATGTTTCAATACATGGGATGTTTGTCTTTTGTTTACGTATATTCCAAAACCTGCCAAAATCCAGGATTTGATAAGTATTATGATGGAAGGAAAAGCTCCAGTTGTTATTGAGAGTCGCAGTGTGACTGAAGCAACTGTCACCAGAAAACGTGGCAGCTCTGTTCCCCTTGAGCCCAGCTGCCACAGGATGAGCCATCCTGGTCGCTTTTTGTTATGGGTTGTGTTTCAGGTGTTTTTGGTTTATTTGTTTTGGGGTTTGTTTTGGCTTTTGCTTTTGGTATATGATCACATGTACAAAAATAATTCCAAAATCACCATTTCTACCTTTATCCATTACAAACTATGTGATATGTTTCAAACATCCAGAATTCAACTTTTGAAATGATTTCCCTAAATTTGTAGATTTTAAAAACATCAAAGTAAGGGCCATGTGCGGTGGCTCACACCTGTAATCCTAGCACTCTGGGAGGCCAAGGCAGGAGGATCACTTGAGGCCAGGAGTTTGAGACCAGCCTGAGCAATGTAGTAAGACTCTGTCTCTACAAAAAATAGAAAAAATTAGCCGGGCATGGTGGCGCACACCTGTAGTCCCAGCTACTCGGAAGGCTGAGGCAGAACCATTGCTTGAGCCCAGGAGCCTGAGGTTGCTGTGTGCTATGATGATGCCACAGCACTGTAGCCTGGGTGACAGAGTGAGATTTTGTCTCAAAAGAAAAAAACAAAAACAAACAAAAAAAAACCCACAGGGCCCATGGAAAATGTGATGTTAGGGGCAAAACACTCAAAAATTTTGTCAGTGACTCCTAAGAAAAAATGGGAACTGAACAAAAATAGCAACACATTTTTACCCACGTCAAAACATTAAGAAATACATAATACAAATACTACGATGCATATAACAATTTACCTTGAAAAATAATAAATAAACAAATAAAAAGCCTGGATTTGCTTTATCAAATTGAGACTAAAAGACAAACCTCGTCTGCTCCAAAATAATTAATAGAAGAGGGGACGAGGACGGGGCTGAGGACAAAGACGCATGGCCTCCTGCTGTGGCTCAGGGTCCCCCTCCGGGGTCACTGACCGGCTGAGGTGCTTCCGTGTCCCGTGGACGCTCAGCCCCCATTTCTCCATCTTGCCTGCAAAGAAAGGAAGGGAGAGCCCTGGTGGCAGATTCTGCTGAAACCCTTGCATACTGTGCCCAAAGTACTCCAGGAGACGTCCCATAATGCCACTTAGGAACAGAAGGAACCAGATCTATGCCACCTGCTCAGATAGTCACCCCTGCTTCCCTTCCCAGATGCTGAGACAACGGCTCATTTCAGAGTCTCACCGAGGGCAGGTAAGAGGTTCACTGTCGACTGCTCTGGAATGATCCCCTTTCTCCAAAAGCAGTGACCGACTGGCCCGTCTCCGGCATTCCCGACTGCCGGCGAGCCTGGCCCTTTCTGCCTGGGGTGGCCAGTCATTTATCAAACCCGAGACTGTGACCTCGCTTCAGGACTTCAGGGAGGAATGGGCATCCAAAAATAAAAACCTTCATTTGGAAGAAAACAAATTCTTCCTGACACGTTGTTTTTAAACTCAGAGAAAGTGCCAGAATGTCTTTAGATTTAAGGTTCAAATGTGGTTCGTGAAACATGCTCAGCTGACCAACAGGAAGCCTGTGTTTCTCATGCCAAGAGCTGCGGGCCCCCACTCGGCAGCCCCTCCCTCCGAAGCCACCCCGGCTTCCAGGGAACACCCCAAGGATACCACGAGGGACCTCGGGCCAAAGCCAGCTCCAAGCTGCTCATTAACAGCAAGTCCCCAGGGAAGCTAACCTTCGGGACCCTCGCGGCTGGCTCTCTGCTGCTCCCACCGCCCAGCCCTCAGCTGGGGCTGGGGAACCACCGCACCTCTGACTGATTAAAGCCAGGTGCTCTGTGTATTTGGGAGTGCAAGGAAACACCCCGAGAGCTTAAAACTTACATTTACAGACAGGAAACGGCACCCCAGGGACGCTGATGTCTGAAACCTGAAGACCAAGACAGGCCTCTTCGCAGACAGGGACTGCTTGTTCCAGGCCGGCCGGGCAGTGTCTCGTGGCGGGAGCTGCCTCCCCCTGCTCGGCGGGCTGTAAATTACGCATTTTGAGTGTACTTAGTCTGTCCTTGCTCCTTCCATCCACAGGCAGGTGGTTTAAACTTGACCCCGCCATGCTAGCTCGAAAGAGACAGCCCTTGCAAAGCAGCCGTTAAAGTCTCCCTAAAAATGTATTCTTAACGCACAGCAGGGACACAGGTGGCATCCGGGTAGGGACGGACGGAGGGTGTTCCGGACAATCACAGTCTCACTAAACCTATTCACTTCCCAGGGCTCCTAGGGAGGAGGGGTCGGAGGGGAACCTGCGCGGGTCTCCGGAGCCCTTCGTGTGAACGTGACCCCCCTGCGCGCCCCGCTCCCCCTCACACACGTGCTCGGCTCCGCCCGTCTCCTCACTGTCTAGTATTTCAGTCTCTCCGTGTGGAGAACCAGGAGCCCACATCAGTACCGTAAGGAGCTGTTGTAATAAAACAAAACTCCTTTTTTCCCTGGCATATTGGGAGCCACTGCCCCCTCTGTATTTTCATTTGCTGACGCGGATCAGGAAGAGGAGCTATGGTCCCACCGTCTCCTCCCACAGCCGTGATGCCCAACGCACGCGAGGACATTAAGCCAAGGTTAGGTATGGCCACACTGCGCCCCTCCCGCCTGTGCTCCACGGACAGCCCCTGGAGTGAGCCGAGAGAACCCCGCTGTGCAGCTCGCTGGGGCCTTGCCCGTGGTCCTCAGTCCCCCCAGCTGGAAGGCGATGGCAGAGGACAGAGTGGCCTCTCGGGGCAGTGACAGCTCCAGAGTGACAGCTGCCGTGTCCGCCTCTGCTCAGAGGCTGCGTGCCGCAGAGCCTGTGGTTTAGGTTCTCTTTGCCAACCCACAAAGAATGTGAACCAGAGAAAAAAGACTAGAAGGAAACTGGCTACAATATACCAGTGATGTATCCATTTCGCAGCCTTTGGTTAAGAGCCTTAACGATCTCCTTTAACAATTCGAGCAAGAAGGAGAGCTGGCTGGACTGAAATAAAAAAGAAGGAAAGAAATGCGGATCAATAAGGCTGTTGGAAGGACAGACACCAGGGCAGATTTAAGACTTTCAGGAGATGGAACAGTGAATAGTCCCAGTGGGGGGACAATGTGTTGAGGACATCAGAACGACTTACCCCAGCTGATTTCTATTCCTGATATTGTCACTAAATATTTCAGTTCTTGGTAGGAAAAAAAAAATCATTTTGGTTCATCTGAATCAGACACCCAGTCCTTTGGATAGGTGGGCAAGGTCCGATGACCGACAGCCCCACCCAGACCATGGGGAAAAGGGAGGGAGGCCCCCAAGGACGGGAAGCTGTGTAGGCAGAATCAGCACATCCACCAGACATGGGCACCTCTGGGTCACCACGACTTACCGCGCTTTGGATGTTCTTCTGCGACACCTAATTGTTTTAGACATTACACTCCTGCAGTCTTTCCATTACATGTACACACACTCGCATTCTTGGGAGTATCATCCCTGAATTCTCTAACCCCGTAGGATGAGCTCATTTTAACCAGAGGCTGTTTTCTAACCAAAGGGGCTCTGTCCAGCGCCAAGATGCAGAGGAGCCCTGGGAGTGGAAAGAGTTTAACTCCTCACAGGTGGCAGGTGCCTATTCAGTTTTGTTCTGTAGAAAATGGGCTGGGGAAACTCCGGAAAAGGTAGACAAAAGCCAACTGCTTCCCATGTGGACCGCACTCTATCCACCTGCAGGGCCCAGGGGTTGACAACATCCTCCCCACCCCCAACTCTATGGCTGCGCCGCCTCTCTTGAGAGCAACAGCTAACAGAGTGATAGATCCGCCTTGAAAAGGATTTTCTCGTCTGAACTCCTGGTCGCACATAAAGCAGATACTAATCTCCTCCCCGCTCCGCATCACTGCCCGCCCCTTGGGCCCACAAGCAGCCTTATTCTCGTAGGACTGGCGTGTTGATCAAAGCTCACATCTATTTTTTGACTCCCACTAACTTGTCAGAGTTTATTTAGCAGCGGAGGCCTTCCCTGCACCCCGAGATGGACACGCAGCAAGTCAACAACTCGTCTTGTTCGCTTGTGGCTTGGAGATAGCCCTGGTTCACTCTGAGTCACAGAGCACATTCTCGGTTTGGAAACTGAGGGTCCTACCCAAAATACTAGCCTACACCTCATTCTCCATTCTCCTCCTCGATAAAGCCCAGGGAGGGGGGCAGCCAGCCCTTGGGGAGGGGGTGGCCACTTCTGTTCTCTTCTTCCATCACCCCCCATGCCCCATGCGCTGGCTGCTGTCTTGGAGCCTGGCAGGGTTTGAAGGGGGTGGGTGGGGATTAGGTAAGGAAGCCCCCCCCATCTCTCCCTTCCTGGGTGAAGCAGGCAGCACCAGCAATCCCTGACCTTTCAGCAGCTGCAGGAGTCCCCTCACCCTCACCTCTCTCCACTCTCAAGCTTCTTGACTGCTCTATATTGTCACCCTGGGGAGAGGCCTCTGAATGTGCTCAAGCTGTTATTTTAAAGATTCCTCCCAATTGCTGTATGTTCTCATGCTCAGTCACACATCTAATATTTTACATCTGGATCAAAACTTTAATTTTAAAATCCTGTTATATTCATGTGCTTACAACTCTTACAAACATTATCCATCACACTGAATCTGTTCCACATTCCCATGGGGTTTTCAGCCCATTTTTTTTTTTTTTTTTGAGACAGAGTCTCGCTTTGTTGCCCAGGCTAGAGTGCCGTGGCATCAGCCTAGCTCACAGCAACCTCAAACTCCTGGGCTTGAGCAATCCTACTGTCTCAGCCTCCCGAGTAGCTGGGACTACAGGCATGCGCCACCATGCCCGGCTAATTTTTTCTATATAGATTTTTAGTTGGCCAGATAATTTCTTTCTATTTTTAGTAGAGACGGGGGTCTCGCTCTTGCTCAGGCTGGTCTCGAACTCCTGACCTCAAGTGATCCACCTGCCTCGGCCTCCCAGAGTGCTAGGATTACAGGCGTGAGCCACGGTGCCCGGCCCAGCCCATTTTATAGATGAGAAAAAGTGAGGTTCAGGAAGTGATGCAACTTGCCTGAGGTCACTCAGCAGGTACCTGGGGGAGGCCAGATTCAAACCCACCTCCGCCTTCTCTCTGCCCTACATAACATCACGCTGGCCTTTGGAGAGGGGGAAAGATCCAACCTGCTCTGCAAGATGTATTCCAGCAATTTCTGGTGGACAACTCCAGTCTTTCACTGTCATTTGGTCCTGGTGGATCAAAAATACTTTCCCTGAAGCATGAATTAAGCACTCAGAGAGGTGGTGCTGGGTGCCAGGGGACACAAATGACTCACATCCGAAGCCAATCCGCAAGTGCCTATCACACTCATTCTAGAATTTAGACTGTACAGGTGTGTCCAGCTTTAGGTAAACTCGGAATCCACATTGCCACAGAGCCCGATCAGGAGAGAATACCACTTCTGCTGCGGTGAGCTTCCTCAAACGGTGCCGCTCCCCTGGCAAACCCACCAGGGCCTGATAGCCCAGAGCCCCTCTTCATACAGTGAGGGCTGCTGCAGGGTCCCCCTCCCGCCCTGGACCTCACGCCCAGTGGAGCGAAAGACACCAGAACCACTTTGGAAAGAAGCTTCTCCCTTGGTCCAAGAGGGCAGGGTTGCAGCCAGCCTCGGGGTAACCTGCTGCGTGGAAAACCTGCACAAAATGGCCCAAAATTTCCTGCTGGACAATTTGACACTGGTATCTTTTCCTGGGGAGAGTAACCATTGCCAATAAAGTTGGAAATTCTGGCAGTTTTAAGGAATTTGAACTTTACTTTTTCCCAAGTTGAAGACTTGGCCAAGAGTGGGGTTTTATTGCCAACAGCAGAGAGAAGAAGGGAGGAAGGAGATTTGAAAGACAGAGGAAGAGAGAGGAGAGAAGGAAAGGTGGAGGGGCTCTGGGAAGGGGAGGGGACCCACCTCCAGGACGTCCACCTGCCCACTGCCTGCTCCCACCACCTGTCTCCACTGAGTCCCGGGCACCGGAGCTCTCTGGGCTCCAAGCGGCCCCAGGGGTGCCCCCAGCCCCCTGCACCCCCATCTCTGCAGACCTCCCCTCTCAGGCACCCTGGCCCTCAAGGGGGGCCACGGGAGCAGCCACTTCTGCTCAACACTTCTTCAAAGTGACAGCAGAGCTAGGAAGGAAATACGTTTGGAAAAGGCAAGACCAGGAGGCCCAGAAGTGCGTGAAGCGCGGCTGGCTTTTGTAGGCGCCACTTCACCCCTGAGCCCAGTGGTGCTGGTCCCCCCGCTCACGTCCCCTCTGTGGGCTACCTGGCTCTGTTTCTCACGAGCTCGGACTGCAGCAGCCCACGCCCACGTTCAACTCCATCGTCTTCATGCGGGTTAATCTTAGCAAAGACACTCCTTGCCCGGGTTCAAGAGGGCAGTTCTGCGGCTGCCCTGGAGCGGAGTGCAGACCCCCGGGGCCTGCGGTTACGTCCTGTTCTCCGATTACCCCACGCACACGCCCCTCCCCTCCAGCCCTGCCTGACCGCGCGCAGAGCGGGCCCTCCATATGGCTCCAGAGGATTTGATTTCCACCCCGCCCACGCCGGGCCCCGTGGACTCCAGCCC
The DNA here is from genome assembly GCF_020740605.2 of Lemur catta. Classification (NCBI taxonomy): domain Eukaryota; kingdom Metazoa; phylum Chordata; class Mammalia; order Primates; family Lemuridae; genus Lemur; species Lemur catta. Next base: position 6,316,135 of record NC_059149.1, on the reverse strand, counting down.
GGCACTTTCAGAGCTGCGGCATTCAGAGCCCTGGGGCTGCGCGGCCAGCAGCTTGCGCGTCTGTCCGTGCTTGCCCCTCCGCCTCTCCCGTCCGTTCCAGTCTTGGCCATCAGAGGGCGCCACTGCTCCACAGGTCGCCCAGGACTGCAGGCCAGGCTGGGGAGGGGAGCGCCACCACCCTGCCGCCCCTCCTGCGGCCTGCGCTGGCATTCCCAGAGCCAGCTGCTCTGCAGGGAGTCTCCGTGTGGCTCCGTCCCCCTGTGGGCTGCGGTTGCGATGGCCCCGCCATCTGCCTGGCACACGCGGGCACAGCCCGCTCCTGTGTGCTGAGGGTGCTGGACCCTCGGACGGGGGCTTAGCGGGGCCCCAGTGGCTCTTAACTGGGGAGGCTGAGGACAGCACGAGGAGTCTGGCTTTACCATTGAGACACCAGGTTTGACGAATGTCCCGGAATCCCCCAAATCCAGTCTTCCTTCACCCCCATCTGCCCCCACCCCACTCCCTCCTGCTTCCTGACCGCAGCAGGAGACACACCCCTGCTGAGCATTGTCCCCTAATGCAGGTCCTGGTACACAACAGGGAGACTGTGCCCGGAAGTCTCTGCCCAGGAAGCCACATTCTCCAAAACCTGTAGCGTTTCTTTCCAAAGCCACTTTGATTGACAAGCCTTTCTAGTAAACTTCAGCAAAAATATCACTTAAAAAAAGTATTTAATCAGTAAATGTATTTTTGTCAACTGGCCTTTCCTCCCTGAAGGTATACAAATTGGATGATGTAGAATAATCTTGACCTCAAACCAGTGCAACTGGGGTTATGGTCACAACGCCAGCCCTGAGACGCACCGTTATCTGGCACAAGTATCTGTGGATCGACCTTGGCCGTGGGTCTGTGGGCACAGCCTGTGCAGGTAAAATTGATCACCAATGGCTTAATCAATCATGCCTACCTAATAAAGCTTCCACAAAACCCGAAGGACAGAATTTGGAAAGATCTTGGGTATCTGAACTCCCTGATCTTCCTGGATCTCCCTGAGCCCAGGAGGATGTGGAAGCCCAGCGCCTCGTCCCCGATGCCCTACATGGCTTCATCTGCATCCTCTGTCTGGCCCTTTATAGTCACCTGTGCACGTGTTTCCCTGAGCTGTGGGAGCTGCTCCAGCAAGTTCATCAAACCCAAGAAGGGGCGTGGCCACCCTGGTTTATAGCAGTAGCCGGAAGCGCAGGGAACGCAGCCGGGGCTGTGCCTGGCATCGGAAGTGGGGTGCCGCCTCGTGGGCCGAGCCCTCGCCCCATGGGGTCTGATGCTGTCTCCAGGCAGATGCATCAGAACTGAATGGGACTGGAGCATGCCCCCCTGGTGCCCGCTGCAGAGGAGCTTGCTTGCGTGTGGGTGGGAGAAACCCACACACATGGGGTTTCAGAAGTCTTCTGTGTTGATGGTAACTGAGTGAGAGAATAAAAAAAACACTGCGGTTTGTTTTTTCCACTTACACGAGGGCTGATCTATGTAAGTCGAGCTTTATTTTGAGTTTGTGTCCCAGGACAGGTTCTGAGTTTCAGAGTTGCCCTCTCTCTGTTTCTCCCTAGCACACCCGCTAATCTAGGAACCAGCTGCTAAGGGGAGCTGCCAGGGTCCGCAGCTCTCTCCCAGGCTCACGGAATGTTTCCCCAAATGCCAGACTGTGGAGAAAGGGGCTCCCGTAGACGTGGCCCCCAAACTGCTTGCACGTGCGGACTGCAGACTTGGGCTTGGGGTTGGGCACAGACACCAGCACAGAACATTGAGTCCGTAGAAAAACTGACTCAAAACAAGGCTGTGTGAAATCTCTCTTCCCTCTGGTGCCAAGAACTCTCCACCTCTGCCGGCCCCTGAGGCTGCCACCCTTTCCCAGCGGCTGCAGCCCCGGGAATCATCGCAGGGAAGCCACCAGCGTGCCCGGGCCCCGCCACAGCCGGCTGGTGTCCGCGCACAATCTGCTCAGCGCCACCCCCCACACGGCTGGAGCGCCCCCCTCGGGTGCAGCCGGAGCCGTGGTGCAGATACCCGCACACTCACCACGCTCTTTAAACTCCGTGTCTGTGCCCTGCTCCGCTGGGGCGTCCCCCCACCCAGAAAGGTCCTGCAGCTCCTGGGATTAACGTGAAATCCCTAAACATTCTCAACTCAGAGGACTTAAGAGCCCGCCGTCTCAGATACTTTCTATCAGCGGCGTGCGTAAGGAATCCTTGCTCTCTGCTCCTCGTGGCGTGGTCAGCGCTGAGGGAGGCCGGCGCTGCGCACGGGACGTGTCCAGGCCCTTCATGGAATCAAAACAACCTCCGCAGGCCAGGCCTCGCCGCGGGCTCCGGTTGCCTCCGCACCACTCTCTCCAGAGTCACCTCCTCCTCCTCCCGCGCCCCAGGGCCCCCCCGCCTCTCCTCTGCCTTCGCTGCCTCTGCTGCCTCTGCTGCACTTACCTCGGCCTGAATCACGTGAAGCACTTAGGCACTGCCCGGACCTGCCCTGTCTTCCCCGCTAGAATAGAAGCTTCTAGAAGGCAAAGGCGTTGTCTCACTCTCTGCTATCGCGGTAGAGCACGAAAAGGTGCCTGGCCTAGACCTCTTATTCCGCCTGGGTACCTTCCTGCCTCAACTGTGCCCATTTTCTGCCCTCACTGAGTTAAAATCATCCAGGCACTGACATGTGAAAATATTCAAGGAACTCAGGGGCCACCAGGGCCCCATGGCACCAGCAGTGCTGTGTGTAACGCTGGGCACACAACGCATGCCGGATGTCACCCTTTCTCTGTCACAGCACTTACCACTGAGAGGTATTTTCAGAATTCTAGCCACGACTTTAAGTTTAGGAAAAGGAAAGAATCAGAAATAGTATGTTTACTTTTTTCTCCTCTTACCCTGTACCCCAACACACACACACACACACACACACACACACACACACACACACACACATACACACCCAGTAGAGGAACCAAACAGAAAGGAAGACAGAACAGAACAGTTACCTCCTCAGATAGAGTGAAATTAATTCTAGTGTAAATGAGTCAGGAGAACATGGTTTGAATCCCAGGCTGTTCCGTGTGTTCACTGTGTAACCTTGGGCAGGGACCTGTAATAATGTCTCTGGATCCCATTCTTCCCATTTAAACGCTGTTATAATAGGCCTGGCGCGGTGGTTCATACCTGTAATTCCAGCACTCTGGGAGGCCGAGGCGAGAGGATCGCTTGAGCTCTGGAGTTGGAGACCAGCTTGAGCAACAACAAGACCCTGTCCCTACTAAAAATAGAAGAATTAGCTGGGTGTGGTGGCGCATGCCTGTAGTCCCAGGTACTTGGGAGGCTGAGGCAGGAGGATCACTTGAGCCCAGGAGTTTGAGGCTGCAGTGAGCTATGATGACACCACTGCACTCCAGCCTAGGAGACAGAGCAAGACCCTGTCTCAAAAAATAATAATGATAATAATAAATAAAAAAGCAAAAACTTTGAATCATGCAGCATACCTTGTGGGCTTGTACAATAATGTGACCTCTACTGACCTCTCACCAGGCCAAGCTCCTGAAGGCCCTCTCCAACAGGAGGCAGCTCTCCTTCACCACCGGGAGGATTTGATTTTGTGTTCACTGCTTTTACCATACCTAAAGCTCCTTCCCTCTCTCTCTCTCTCTCTCACGTGCACACACACACACACACACACACACACACACACACCTCTACTTCAAAGCTCCTTATCATGCTCGGACACGAACTTCCGAGCTCTGCCGGTGGGCAGCCAGGCTCTGCCAAGCTCAGAACAGGAAGGAGGAGGTTTCCCACCAAAGCCGCATCTTCACCAGTCCCCGAGAGACCGGCTGGGATCTGCCGTTGCCCCTCTGCACAGGCCTGTTCCCGTGCAGGGTGGCGGGAGGGACAGGGCGTCTGCGAGTAGGGGCAGCGGGACAGCCCGGGGAGCAGCAAGGGGCACAATCCTTGCTCCTCTTCTCTGCGGTGGCTCGAGGTAAGTTTCAAGTTTCCCATCTGAATGATGCCCCGAGGGACCTGTGACTCGCTGCTTTGGGGACGGCCTTGCACGAGCCGGCGCAGGGTCCCTGTCAGGAGGTTTCAGTCTGAAGTTACCAAAGACTCTTCCCTGGCCTCAGTTGCACCTGTCTGAGCGCCCTGAGCCTGGCAGAGCTTCCATGCTTCCCGCCCGGCGCTCGCGCAGGGAGGGCTGCACAGGGCGCGGTCCCCGCCGGGAGCCTGTGGCTGCTGGGGCAGAGGCCAGTCGTGTGCAGGACGGGAGGCCCGTGAACGTCGTCTGCGAGAACATGGTGCCCACGGTTTCACACACACGCCGTGCTGGCATCCTGTTTCTCCCTCCAGACCCGATTTCTGTCTTGCACCCTGCTCTAAGCCCCTGCAGGCTGGACCACGCGCGTCACAAGGACATGCTCGCACAGCTTCCGGCTTCCTCTGGGCTCCGCCAGTGCAGGATTAGGAAATTGACTCCTCATGTTCCTCCCAGAGGGGTCACCGGAAACTAGCTGCTTCCCTGTCCCGAAAGTCCTGCCAGGCTGGCTCTGACACTGCCCTGTGCCCTTGTTCCTGCAAGTTTAGGGTGGGCAGTACCTGCTCTGATGTCAGCACTGGGCTCTTCACTATCTTGGGGGCTTTCCCACACTCTTCCACATCTTTGGACAAAGTCCCTTCATTAAACACCCCTCGAATTATCAGTGTGCCCTCTGTTTACGGTGGGGACCCTGACTGATCAGACGTGTGTCAGAGGAATGTCCGAGGCTGCACGTGCTGTGGAAGTCTGAGGGGAGGGACATCTCCTGGCGGGTTCTCCAGGGCTGCTGCATCAGGCCTTGGGGACGGGGTCTGAGAGGCTGGAAGCGGGGTGGAGAGACACGTCTGGGGGCGGAAAGGGGGTGGTGTGTGTGGGAGTGTGGTCAGCTCCAAATCCTTTTCCCACCATTAGCAAGAGGAGGCTCAGGAAATGTAATCCACATTCGTGAAAAGGCCAAGGAAACCTGCAGTCCAGATGGTGAAAGAGTTGTCCCCAATCTGCCAGCTGTCACCACGGAACCCAACGGGGAGATGAGTCCCGACTGCTTCCGAGAGTGGGATGGAGGGTCGCGCTCCAGAAAGGGACTGCTGTCCACTGTGCGCGCCAATGTGAACCTCTGCAGAGTCCGTGGGAGGCTGAATTCTTCCCAGGAGGCCATGGGGTCAGATTCAGGGCCTGGTGCCACTGACAAGTCCTGCCCTGCATTTGGGGCCAGACCCAAGGCTCTAGGCCGGGCCAGAGGCGGAAGAAACCTGAAAGAAGCAATTGCCAGGCCTCAGAAGGAGGGTCCTTCTTTCTTGGCGAATTGTCCTGGGAAGAAAGCTGATACTTCGGTCACACGAGAGCATGGCACCAAAACCGTGCCCCTGTCCCCCCCAGCACAAACACAGGCAGGCTGGCAGGGACAGCACGGCCAGGCACACAGCGTCGTTTCCAGCCGGACCACAGGCCCGTTGCGCAGTCTTCACCGCGGTTGTGCAGACGCTACGAGAGCCGGGACTGTGCACCCTGAATAGGAAGTGCACGCAGGCTTCCTGCCGCTCGTCAAACCAGTAACTCCCTAAAACCAGAAGGCACAGCAAGAACGTGCCGAGGAGCTGAAAACGGAGGCGATGGACACGCTGGAGGCTCCGACTCGGTGGGGCAGGGGCGATATGTGCAACCTAAACATTTGTACCCTGTAATGTGCTGAAATAAAAATTTAAAAAGTTAACATTGGATTCAGAGCCCAAGCATTAGCAAGCCTCTCACTCAGCCCCTGTGGTGGGACCTGCAGTGCCCCCTGGGGCCCTCACTTGCTCTCCGCAGGCCTGCTCGCTGGTGGCCTGTGCCGCATGACAGGGAATCAGAGTTGAAGCCTTCAGGAAGCCAGGTGTGGCAGGTGGTGGGGACAGGAGGTCACCGCAGGAGGGGCCCCTCTCCTCCTGCTCCCCACCTGTCCAGTGAGGGACTCCCTGGGCACTTTCTCAAAGTCTGGTGCTTGGCCCACCTGTTTCAGGTTACCCAGGCGCACAGTAACCGTGCAGATTCCTGGGCCACCCGAGTTGCCAGGTGATTCTACTCACTTTGAGAACCCCAAGACAAGGTAATCGGTAAATCCCTTCCAGACCTAATGACGTAGAGCCACGTGGCCAAGTGGAGACAGCAGCCCCTCCCCGCGTCACCTGCCCACCTGCGGGAGGATCAGGCCCCGTCAGAGTCTGGTTAAAATAGTGCCCTAAATGTTTCACCCCTGTAATATTCTGAAATTAAAAATACATACAAATCCCCCCTGCCGGAGCCAACTGTCATCAGTCACTTACACCCCAGTGGGCCGGAGCAGGGCGCAGCTGGGGGGTGGGGGGAACAGGGACCTGGGAATTTCAGTCCCCACTGTGGTGGGGGCCAGATGGGAACCAGTCTTCCAGAACACGCTTGTGCCTGGGGCACCTGCTCCTCCTCCATCGGGGATTTGTTCTTGACCCTGTGACGCGTTTGAAGTTGAGCAAGACCTGACCAAAGCCTTCTCCCTCCTTCCAGCAGAACTTAGCTGGAAACCGGCGCTTGCCCGAAGCCTCCTGCTCAAAAATCATATTTGTGGAGGGACAGAGCCGTGGCTCCAGAAGCTTCCGTCTCACAGGCCGTTTCTGCGTAACTGGCCACTCCTGGGCACCCCCGTCCATCTATTCTGGGAGACACGTGGCTCCTTCAGAAGCTCCAGCGGGAAGCAGGAAACAGACGGGGCTTTTTGCAGCGCTGTGAACACCCTCGCTCGGGGAGGACAGGGCAGGCGGAGGTCGGCGGGGCTCACCCGCTCAAGGGGGACACCCCGTACTGGGCACACTGTGGAGTAGCCCAGGAAGGCTGGGTGAGTCAGGCGTCCTTGTCCCTCCGCAGACAACAGGAAGGAGGCTCCCTGAGGTGACAGGCTTGCTCCAGACCCCACCCGGGCACGCGGATGCCAAGTCAGTGCGTGGAGCACAAAGCCCAGTGTCCTCCCCACCCCAGGGACCAGGACACCAGAACTGGGATGAGAGATTTGGACCTGAGTTTGCATGTGGGGACTGGGGACCTGCCAGCCGAGCGGCGCTGTGACCAACATAGCTGTCCCTGGGAGGGCATCTGGAGTCGGTGTGCGGGGTGAACCGGAAGTAGGATCAGGCCGCATCCCGGAGGCTGTTAGAGGATCCAAACGATTTGGAGACTACCTGAAAACAGCCCCTGGAGCGCGGCTGGGCGAACTTTTCCAAGGGAGCGCACTGCACTGCCCACCTGCTCGGGCAGAGCGTGGCAGGGCGGCCCGTGAATGTCTGTGAATGAATAAAGGTGTATTCACCAGCCTCGCAGAAGCGCCGTGGTTCGTGGGGTGTCGCAGCCGGCCCAGACAGCCACACCTGCGGCAGCTCACGCAGCAGGCTCCGCCCGGCCTCGGCCACCCTGCCGCCCAACCCCAGCCCTGCCCCCCAACCCCAGGACGGCCCTGCCGCCCAACCCCAGGACGGACCTGCCACCCAACCCAGGGATGGCCCTGCCCCCCAACCCCAGGGACGGCCCTGCCCCCCAACCCCAGGGACGGCCCTGCCCCCCAACCCCAGAGACAGCCCTCCCACCCAACCCCGGGACAGCCCACAGCGCACAGACTTGTCCCGACTCATGCTAACAGAGCAGTGTGTCCTAACGGTGACAGTCAGGAGTGGGAACTGTCCTCTGCGCCAGCCTGAAGCAGTGACAAGGGCAGGGCCACCAGGGCCGCAGTCCGCAGCAGGGTGGAGAAGAACGTCTCAAGGTTGGACTCCTTTTCTCGCCACTGATTTTCCCAAAAACACCACATGGACCTGACTCCAGGCCAGGCTGCCCCTGTCCCTCAGCCCGTCCACCTTCTGTGTCTCCATCCCCTCGCCCCCTCTGCTGCAGCGAGAGGACCCTGCCTGGAGCTGTGCGTCTGACTTGCAAAGCCCCCTCGCAGGCACGATGTCCTGCGATCTTCCCACCAGCGCTAAGGTGGAGGCACCATGCCCATTTTACAGAGAAATCCCTGAAGCTCAGAGGCTATCGCTTGCCCAAGGTCATAAAAACTGCACGGTGACTTTGCCCCAGACAGGCTGTCCCTCCAGTTTCCCAGGCCGATGGTTGCGTCCACCAACCGCCCAGGGATGCATGCCGGGAGCCTGGGCGAGGAACCTTTGACACGGTCTCTCTGCCCCACCTTCATCTCATCAGTTGCCAAATTCTGTCATTTCTATCTCCTAAATATTCCTCTCCTTGTGCACCACAACACTCACAGTGTCACCCCCTCAGTCATGGTGCTGTCTCCCCAGGAGGGACACACAGTCTCCTCTTTAGTCTTCCAGCACCGCTCTTGCTCCAGGTGTGTCAGGGGTCCAGTTTGCTTCAGAAGTGGAAATCTGCACGTGACACTCCCTAACCTAAAGCTCCTTGCAGGATCCTGTCATTCCCGGGGCCCCACGCACTTCACGGGTGACCCCCGCCCCCCTCCATCTTCACCTTCCTCACACCCACTTCTTCCCCACCCCCGGGCTCCACCCACATGGGGCTTCCTGCCTCAGGGTCTCGGACCTGCCGTTGCTCAGTGAGCTCCCAGTCACGCTCGCATCGCAACTGAAATGTTACTTCTTCAGAAAAACCCTTCTTGAGTCCCCAGAGAAGGGCAGGTTATTCCATTATGCACATGCGTATTTCTTCACATTTCTCCTTCATGACAAGTGTCACAATCCCAATTGATTTATTGTTTATGTCACTGTAATGGTTAGCTATGGGCACAAAAATGCCATGTGATGCAGCACTTCAAAACCCGGTGACTCAAGACAGTGCTCACACATCCTCAGCCTGCAGACTGGCAGGGCGTGTCGTCGGGTCAGGCCAGGCTAGCGAGGGCACTTCGCTTCCAGCTGCAGTGACTCGGTCCCTGGGGTCACCCTTTTGGGACGGCTGCTGTGGCAGGTTCCTCTTGTGGCGGTGAAGGGCGGAAGATGGCAGACAGACATGTGCCAGGCCTGGGCTTGGCACAGCTGTGCCATCGCATCTGTGCACTCCACTGGCCAAAACCAAAGTCAGGGGGATACGCCCGTCCCCTTCCTGGGACGCACTGCAAGTTGCTCGGCAAAGCACAAGGACACAGGAAGGGACAGAGTGTCAGAGCGATGATGTGATCTGCCACAGCAGGCACGGATCGAGCACCACTTCCCCACTAAGACAGGAAAAGCCCTGAGTGCGTAGTTTTTCACACTACATAACAAATTACCACAAATTCAGTGACTTAAAACAACAGAAGTTTGTCCTCTCGTGGTTTCGTCCTCCCAAGCCTGCAGTCGGGGTTGGGCCAGGCTGTGTCCTGTCCACAGGCTGCACTGCGGGAAGCTCCACTGGAAGCTCCCATAGGTGTCAGCAGCATCTACCCCCTGCTGCTGTAGGGCTGAGCTCCCGCCTTCCTGCTGGCCATGGGCACAGGGCTGCTCTCACCTCCTGGAGAGGGACCACGGGACCACAGTTCCTGGACCCTTCTCACAGACTCTTCCCCACGTGGCCATTTGCTTCTTCCAGGCCAACCGGAGGGCCAGATGGCGTCCGCCCAGAGCAATCCCAGGAGGGCTAGCCCGTCACTTTCCCACACGTGGGAGACCAGACGCAACTCGGGGTCCCACCCACGTGTCTGGGGCCCCGACTGTGAGGCTGCAGTATCGGGAGTGCAGAGCTCCTGGGGGCTCTCCGAGGATGCGGCCCACCCGCACAGCGAGGGGGAGAGGCACACGTCCCCCTAGCGCAGCCAAGCTCCGCTCCCAACACAGCACCTCAGACACAGCCCGTGTCCAGTAAATATTTCTTGGTGGGATCAATGAGAAAAGGAACACAGGTGGCAGCAGTGGAATTGGGACTTAAGGCTGAGTCTTCCAACCTGTCCCTGACACTCTTCCATGGCCCCGGCTGTCCTCTCTCCCCACCTGCTCAGGCCTCGTTTCAGCCCAGCCCCCCTCTTTGGTCCTGACTTCATTCCCAGCACCTCTCAACCATGACTCCACGTGCCGTCTCATCGCCATTGTCGTTCTCCTCCTTCATTCCACCCTCATCGCGCCTCCTTCCTCTCTGTGTCCTCCTCCCCGCTTCCTCTGCTTCTGTGCCACGCAGGCACCGAGCCCTCAGACGGGGAGAAACAAGGCCCACCGTCTCCATCAGCGCGTGCAAGCCCTCACACAACACGGTTATATGAGTGAACGGTTGAAAGAGTGAATGGAAAAGACCTTTCCAGAAATAACAAGGCATCTTATTGTCATGTATGTGTCTGTCCTTCAAAGGATCTGGAGGTAAAAATGCCAAATATGATGAGTAGTTAGACCTTGAAGTGGGGCTCTGCTGGCCTGACGGGACAGGAAAGTCATTCTGTCCATGTAAACTTTGGGGAGTGTGTGTGTGTGTGTGTGTACATACATGTGTGTGTTCGTGTGTACACATGTGCCCATGTGTGTGCATGCATGTGTGTATGTTTGTGTGCACACATGCATGTGCACCTACGTGTGTATGTGTGTGCACATGCATGTGTGAGTGTGCATGTGTGCATGCATGTGCATGTGTATGTGTGCACATGCATGTGTTCGTGTGTGCATGTGTGCGTGTATGTGCACCCATGCATGTATGAGTGGGTGGGTGTGCATGCATGTGCATGTGTATATGTGTGCGCATGCATGTGTGAGTGTGTGTGTGTGTGTGTGTGTGTGTGTGTGTTGTCACAAAGTGTTAGCGATGACAGGAGTTCAATTCCCCCATGTTTGAAAATCCAGAGCTCTAGTCCTCTGAGCCTCTTTAACTTAAAATTCTAATTTATGTTTATGTTAGATGTTTTGCACAAAATGTGGATATCACACTCAAAAATCATTCCCTTCTCCATCCCACCCCCACGTACCACATGCCCTTCACTGCCACCCTCCCAGAAGAATGACAAGACCAGACTGTGATGCTTAATTTTATGTGTCAGCTTGACAGGCCATGGGGTGCCCAGATATTTGGTCACACACTCTGGGTGTTTCTGTGAAGGTGTTTTTTGATGAGATTAATATTTAAATAAGTATGCTGAGTAAACCAGATTGTTCTGCGTAAAGTGGGTGGGGATTATTCAACCAGTTGCAAACCTGAATAGAATAAAATCGCTGACCCCCTACGATGTAGGAGAGGACTCTTCCTGCCTAATGGCCTTGCAGTTGGGACCCTGGCTCTTCCTGGAGTCCTGAGCCTGCAGCCTTCAGCCTGGACCTAAAGACTTAGCTCCCGGGGTCCCAGCTTGCCAACTGCAGACCCTGGGACTTGCCGGCCTCCACTGTCACACCAGCCAACTCTTTATAATAAATTGTCCCCCCTTTCCCCCCCTCCCGGGTATATATGGGTAGGGTTAGGAGCTACGTATCCCGCTAGTGCTGCTTCTCTGGAGAACACTGACTCATGCAATGACCTTCCGAGCTTGTGGTGACTCAAAGCTTGGAATGCGTGAAACAGGACGAATGACTGGGTTTGTGAGTCACATCCTGGGTGAGGGCTAGCCCAGCTGGGCGAGTCATCACTGTCACACTCTGGCCCTGCCTAGTCTGCGCTGCCATCGGGCACACGGAGCTCGAGTGTGCCTGCCACAGGGCTGGGCTGAGCGCCCGGGGGTGAAGCTTCTGCGAGGGCCGCCCTGCTGCCGCTGTGCTCACCGCTTTCTCTCCGCACGTGTCAGACGAGAAGCCCTGGGAAGGGAGAGTTCTGGAAGAGAGAAAAGCCTTGGAGACCTGAAGCCGTCGGCTCTAGCGGCAGGTCCTGGTGCCACGGCCGTGCACAGACAACACACGGACGCTGGGAAGAGAGTCCTCCTCCCGCTTTGGTCCCCAGCTGGGCCACGGCCAAGCTGAGCCTGGGCTGCGGAGGAAGACACTCGACCTTGCAGTGTGCTTCAGTGACCTGGTGCTGCATGAAAATATGCAGCGGCCTATAGAAACAAGAACCGCCCTGAGGCTGCGCTTGTCAGAAAAGGCCGTGTTTTCTGTACCCTGGAATGTGACTCCCCCGGGCCTCTGACCACACACACGGCAGCTCAGAGTCCTAAACTGATCCGAAGTGAAGTCTATTTTCTACCTTTGGCTTCATTTCCAGATTGAAGATTGTTCTCTTAGTGGAAAAGATATTCCAGTGAAGATTTGGCTCTGAGCTCTCTCAGTCAGAGGTGGAGCAGCCAGAGGAAGGTTACAAACAGCGGGCCCGGGTTCCGGGCCAGCCTCGCCGGTAAGCGGTCACCGCCTGGACCCTCACAAAGCACTTATGCGCTCTGAGTCTCTCACTCTTCCGCAAAAGGAGGCTCTAGAGTGCGCGTAAATTAAGGTTTATTAGGCCAAGCTGCTGTAACAAAGATACCCCAAAATACAATGGCTTAAATAAGTTAGAAGTTTATGCCTCTTTCTCATAAAATCTAAAAGCAAGTGGTTCAGAGGTGGTAGGTCAGCTCTCCTCCAAAAGGTACAGGAAGCCAGGCTGGTGGGTCAAAATGTGACTTCCACCTCTGAGCCCCAGGCAGCAGAAGCCAGGAGAGCGAAGGCCCAGGGCTTTCCTCTTTGGAGAGATCACAGAGATTTCCTAAGAATCGCATACCACGTTCTCTCACATCCCGCCGCCAGTGGCATGGCCACTTTGCCACCTAGCTGCAAAAAAGGTGGGGAGATTCAGTTTGCCTTTGGGTGGCTGTACATCCAGCTAAGCCAGGAGTGGGGGAAAAGGAGAGAAAGTTCTGTGAGTAAACAGGAAAACAGAAGAATGAATATGGAAGAGATGTTACCACTGACAAATTGAGCTTCGAAGTCCTCTTGGCTCCTGAGACGACAAGAGGCCCTTGCACAATCCTCCCCGAGCTCTGGCCTTGTCCCGCTGTCGTTTCTGTGCTCCAGACACCGGTTTGCTGTTTGGACATTTCGCAACCCTCCGCTCACTGTGGCCCCGGACCTCTCTGACATCATGTGGGCTGGCCTGGTCAAGTGCCTTTTCTTCCATTTTTTTGTATGATCACTCCTAAAATCCAAGCTCATTAGCGGTTTTCTGGGCAGTTATGCTGTTTCTTTGCTCCTCTTTTCCTTGTCATTGCGATCGTTCCTGGCTATTGGTTGGATTTTCACAAGCCGTAGAATCTCCTAGGTTATTGTCAGAATCTCTGAGAGAGGACACATTTGTCTGGCATTTATGTGGCAACGCCCAGCACCCTCTTCCTTGAATTGCCCCCGAGGGTCCCGTACCCCACACGGAGATCGCGGCAGCCGGCGCTCAGTGCTGGTGCTCAGCAGACGAGCTATTGTTCCGCTACTGCTTTGTCAGGCGAAGAAGGGAACTTCAGCACTTTAGTACTTCACCGGAAAATAACCGTGGCGGCCTCCGGGTTCCCAGGGTTTTTTTGCTGCTGTTTCTCTCCGCTAGTCTACACACTCGGAGCGCCCCGGCGTGGCCCAGCCTCGCTCCGCAGACGCGGCAGCCGGCACTGAGGACACCCCCAGCTGCAGCTCTGCAGTGGCAGCCCTGACCCTGAGCCACCCCCTCCTCCATATTCTGGGACTCTCGTGATGACAATTGTTGTCCAGGCAAGACAGGAACCTGGCGGGGGTGGGAGAAGAGAGAGAACACAGTGTGCAGAGCCCAGGGGCAGGGCGGGGTGGGGGACCAGGAGAAAGGGCGAGAGAGCAGAGCTTGGTTGCGGCTGGCGCTGCAGGGGCTGTGGCTGACAAGGTCCCCAAGCCCAGCACACGGGCAGCACAGGGAGGGAGTCCGGCCAGCTGGCTGCCGGCTTAGGGAAGCAAGAGCGCTCAGATCGATGGGTCCTCAGGAGTGCCCTTCGGGGTGCAGAAAACAGAAATGGAGTCCATCAGCCAGGCCTCTGGTGAACAGATGCAGGGGAGAGCATGAGGCACTTGGGCTTCAGTCTGCAGGGTGTGGGAGGAGAACACAGCCCGCGGGGGCAGACTGGCCGCAGCCCCAGCCCCATGTGCGCAGCTGGGCGCGCTGTGAGAGGGCGAGGGAGGCCTGGCCGGCTTCGCGGGGCTGCACAGAGGTCAGTGATGGGGCGAATCTTTGCCCCGCACCGTTTGCTCTCAGCCGTGCACGTTCCCAGTGAGGTGAGCAAGGGGTGGGGACGGAAACAGGAGCGCGCAGAGGAGCTGTCCCCTTGCTCTGAAGGAACACTAGTGACAGTCGAGCTGACCCTGGAGCTACCCTGGTTTGAATTCTGTTCAGGCCAAGAACAAATGTGTGCAACAGTTTACATCAGAACAGGGACTGGAAATACTTCTCCCGCTTCAAGATTTCAAACCAGCCACAGAGCCAGTTCCAGGTTTAGTGGGGAAGGGGGCGGTCGGGACAGTAATCATGTGGCTCTGACGCAGTGTTTGTCTCTGCAGAAAGAATAAGCTCTTCTCTCAAAATGTCTTTCATTTAAACTGGTCTTAAGGTCTGCTGAGACTTAAGGCTGTGCTGTCGCCTCCTCTGCTACTCGAGAAAAAGGGGAGGCAGGAATCTCCCGGTCCCGAAGGAATAGGGGAGCCCTGCAAAACTGCCCAGAAAGACTGAGCATCGGAGAGAAAGTCTTGGGACCAAAACAGGACATTAGTAGGCATTATTCTAGGAGGGGACGTTAGTAGGTGTTATTCTAGGAGGGGACATTAGTAGGCGTTATTCTAGGAGGGGCTGCCTTCCCAGGCTCCGCCCGCGCACTCTCAGAGTGGGGCAAGTCCCGTTCCCAATACGATAGAACCCTACATTTTTCTCGCCTATTCTGGGGCTCCTCAAAGCTCGGGAGAAGCTCACGACACACTCTGTGTCTTGGGGGATCAGAGATACCATCCGGATTCCCAGAAGTCAGGATGGACCAGCAGGAAACGATCAAATCCCACTGTGAGCTTTTCTCATCCCCCACAAACATTTAACAGGCGAAACCAGACTTAATTTTTTTTTTAATTGTCTACCTTGGAGAAAAGTATGTTCAAAGTATGTTCCAAAAGGACAGTGCGACTGTGCTTTGTTGTGGGACGCGCAGATGAAGGCAAGAAGCTGTCCTACCTGTGTGTGTCTTGGTGTGACGACCAGGCAGGGGTCATGGGCTGATCCACTGTGAACTTGAAGCTTTCCTTGGGACTCGTAAGCAGTGTGAATTTATTCCATAAATCTTGGGCACAAGAAATAACTCGTTTCTTTATTTCTCTAAATGAGCTTAAACCTGGCTCAGCCTCCTAGGTCAGTTTCAATTTCTTTGGGGTCATAAAAGACATCGGGGGGTTTACATAATCCAGGAAACTTGGGGCGGGACCAGCCGTCTCCAGGACCCCGTGGCCACCACTGGAATGCCCAGTGGGGGACCCTGTGGCTCCAGGCACGCTCCCTCCAAGCCCCGAAGGCAGGTGGCGCTTCTGGCTCAAGCCCAGGCACCCCACGCTCACCCCTCCGAGGTCCAGCCACCTCCAGCCCACTGAACGGAGCGGAGCTCACACAGGTCCCCACTCCCAGGGGCCAGCGCCCCTCCCGCCCCCACTCCAGGCATCCAGCTCTTCCTGGGGTGGATCACCCCTCTCCTCCCACCCGAAAAGTCCTCCCACTCCGGCATAAACCAGCTTTGGGGCCGAACAAGCCCACACTTGTTTCTGCCCGGGGCGAGAAAGTCCAGCCCTCAGAACAGAGCCCTGGCTGTCCTCGGGAGGAGGTGGGAATACTGCTCACTCTTTCAGAAGGCTTAAAGCCTGGAAAACAAGAGGGAATGAATTCCTCAGCCAGGCTGTGCTGTATGGGCCGGGCTGCGCCCTGGAGAGCCACGGTGGGAGCGGCCGCCCCCCTTGCTTTGCCCCCCCAGCCCTGTGCCTTGCTGCAGGACTGGAACTGCGTTGACAGGGAAGAAACCGCTTGTGCTAATTCACACAAAGGCACCCCGGGGGCTGGGGGCAGCCCTGCACCCATGCAGCTGCAAGCCCCTCAGGCATCGGGACAACTTGGGAGCATCGCCCGGTGCCCTGTGAGGTCACGCTAGGCCCAGGAGCAGCACGAGGAAGGGGGAGGGTGGGAAGTGGCCTGCCCAGGCCGGGGACCACTGCCCAGACGTCATGGCCCTGCGTGCCTGAGGGATGCGGCCCAGCTCAGCTAGTCCCTGCGGCTGGTCGAGCCAGACCAAAGCAGGAAACTTCGCAGGGGCAGGCTCTTCCTGGAAACCCTCTTCTCCAGCTGGGGCAACCTGCTCAGCTTACTGGAAAACACTCTGGCGCTGGGAAACGTGGGTGGTTCCCTGACCGTGGGACTTCGCTTCACGTTCTCTGGTCCTCAGTGTCCCCTTCACTAGAAGACCAAGTCCTGCCCCGGGCGGTGAGAGGATCCCGTTGGACGGAGAAAACTGATAGGAAAAGTACTGAGAATGCACGGACATAAAAGAGAAGGGAGAGGAGGGACCGACATGGGTAGGGGACCCTCCCTGCACAAGTCAGATCCTCGCTCCTGCGACACACCCTGTGCAGACGCGGAGTGTAGGAGTCTGCGAGGACGCCGGGAAATTACAGAAACTAGTTTTTGCTACAGAACCAAATGTCTCCTGTTGCAGCCGGACGGGGGAGGACAGATGACCTTTCCAGTCTTTCCAGATTCCCAACCGCAGCTTCCAGGAGCTGGCGGAGAACGGGGTGGGTCTTGGGGCTGCCCTTGTGCTCACCCCTCTGAGCCGCCCAGGGGCAGCAGCCCAGGGGGACTGGCCCTCTGGAAGCTGTCACTGCTCCCAGCCACATCCCCACATGTCCAGCTCCGGGGAGAAGAGGAATTGGGGTGGGGGGCACACTGGCACAGGGGTCAGAGGCAGGTGTGGAGGACAGTGGGCCGTGGTCCCCCTGCCAAAACAGACCCGGACTCTAAAAATAGTTTCATGATGTAAACCCCAGAACAAAGGCTTCTTTGGCTCCAGGAGTAAAAATTCTCAGTTTGGAGTTTGACCCAAGGCTTTGTTACAAATACCTTGCATGACAGAACCTATTAATATCTCCAGCTAATTGCTCCCAGTTTTGTGATCTCAGTGGCAAACATTCTAGCCAGGTCAACCAAGGGGAGTGGGTTTCCCCGAGTCCCTATAAACTGGGTCCTAGTGGCTTTTTACCCAGCTCAGGAACCCCGCAGCTGGGACTGGGTCTTAGGTCTCTGCTCCCTGTTGGATTCTCCAGGCCCATGGTGTTGGGGGGACAGGAGAGAATGAAGGAGGCGGCACAGAGAGAAAGGCACTTTATCAAGGCTTAAAATGAGGCCGACTCTCTGAGAGCTGGCATGTTTTGGCAGGACACAAGACGGAGCTGCGGAAAGCTTTGTAAGTTGGATCAATCACAGTCTCCTCTGGCTTTTATTAGTGAAGCTCCAGGCCCCTGGAGTGGGGTGGAGGAGGCCGGTGGACAGTCAGGCTCTCTGTTCCCCCAAGATCCTTGGGAGCCGACATCATAGAAATTGAAAATTCAGAAAAAGGTGGCAACAGTGCTTGGCCCCTGGTGGTGACCGCACAGAAGACTGCAGAGACAGACAGCTTCCAATCTGTGCCTCGAGGGCCTCCCTAGATGTAAACATATTAAAATAAATAGGGATCATCCCTTCCATGCACCCAGCAGGGGCTCTGCAGCAGGGAATCAGTTGCCACCTGTCTCCCAGCAATCCTCTGCCACAGCTGAGACCGGGGGTGGGGGGGGCTGGTAACGTTAGCACTGAGGAGTATTCCCACATTCAAGGGGGACCAACCATTTCCATTCGCACATAGGCTCAATGGGAAGCTGCAAACAAAAAGAGCAGAATAAATGCTCAACCTGGCCAAGAAGTCTGTCTTTAAAGTGCTTGGAAATTCTTTCAGATCTTATTGCTGGTGTTTCTTACTTGGTTTCTTTTGTTAACGAATTAATTATTTGTAATGCATTAGTGTACTCATTCATCACAAAGGATTTTTTAAAGTTTTATTTAATTTTTAATTGACAAATAACAACCATAGCTATTTATGGGATGCAATGTGATGTTTTGATACATATATACATTGTGGAAAGACCAATTAAGGCTAATTAACATATAAATCACCCCAAATACTTACCAGGTTTTTTTTTTTTTGGTGAGAATATTTAAAATCCATTTTTAAGCTATTGTGAAATATACATGATTATTAACTGTGATCACTATGTTCTGTCATAGGTCACCATAACCTATTCCTCCCGTCTCACTGAACCTTTGTTCCCAACACTGACACTTCCCCTGAGCCATCCCCGCCTCCCACCCTCCCCAGGCCGGGTCACCACCATCCCCCTACCTCAATCTGACTGTGGCTCCCATAGACGCCACACGTAGGTGACAGCAGGTGGTATTTGTCTGTCTGTGTCTGTCCCATTGCTCGTAGCACAATGTCCTCCTGGTCTACCCATGTTGTCACAAAGGACAGAATTTCCTGCCTTTTAAAGTCTCACCAAGAAGTTTTTGAGAAACTGTTATATTCCAGCATCTGTGCTGGGTGCCTGGGATTCGATGGGTTGGAAACCTGCTGAGATTTTCTGCCCTTGTGGGGTTTACAGGCTGCTGGATCAGTGCCCTTAGCAATCAGGCCTCAGGAAGCCCACGCGAGTCTCCTGCCAGGCAGGGACACAGCACGACGGCACCGTCTCTGAGAAACCTGGGCGCACCAGGCACTGAGTCTGCCAGCACCTTGACCTTGGACTTCCCAGCCTCCAGAACTGGGAGAAGTAAGCCTCCCAAGTCTGCTGTATTTTGTTGCAGCAGCCTGTGTGGCCCGAGAGGTTTGCGGTGGGCACGGTGGATCTGCAGAGGCCACTGGGAGAGGCTGCATTGCTCTGCGGTCATTTATTTTGCTTGAGGGTTCGACTTTTGTGTTGTGGAGGATTGCCATCTGAAGATGGTGGCTCGGGGGATAGTTCCTTAAAATGTGATTTTTTTTACTTGTTTTGTTCTTAATAAATTACATCTTGGACTCTAACTAAAAGCTCCTTTTGGCTGAAACTCCCCTAATGATCTATCCTGAATTGTTTGGAAAAGTCAAGAAGATGAGCCACAGTTGCTGTCACCAGTTCAAGTCAGAGCTCACGAACAACCCGCAAGTGACCTCTGGGGCCTCGCGTTACACACCATGGTCTCTTCCTCCTGGCCAGGTTCGCCAGCGGTCCCTGTGAGGCGTTTACTCCTGGGTGACAGCCCCGGAGAGATGTCTCTTCTTATGGGTAATGACACTTCCCCGGGGATGGAGCTGTGTCCTAGCACCTCACACCCGGAGTTCATATCTGGTACGGAAGCCACTTGGAGGGGAGGTCTGCACGGAGCCAAAACGCTCTAGTTACTGAGGTGCAGTGATGCTCCTGCTAAGACGTGGCCACCAAAGCCTGCAGGAGCACACGTCACCAGGGGTGTCTGCCCAGCCTGCTGCTCCAGAGACAGTCCTGCCCTGTGTCCCCTAGTCAAAGCCACCATTAGCACCAACCTCCCTCCCTTCACCCACTGGAAGCCTTACCTCTCGACCTTCCAAGTGTGCATCCCCTGTGAGTCTCAGAACTCAGCTTCCAGTGCAACGCTGAGCCCGGAGAGAGCAGCTGCCTGAAGGAGCCACATTGGAGCAGCACGGGGGGTGGGGAGGACTCGGCCATGAACGTGGGCAGGGGACTCAACCACTTCCAGCCCACAGTACCATCTGTGGCTCCACCTCCTAGACACCCGGATGTGGCTTTTCCATTCACCTGCTGGTGAAAATCAGTCCCAAGCATAGAACTGGCAGGGTTCCTAAAAGCTGTTACTACTCATCCTTCACCATTTTATAAATCTTCCCTAACATGTCTCCTTACTAAAGCCAAGCAGACAAATTGCATACCCCTCTCTCCTTCCTTTTTTTCCTTCTTTTCTTCCCTTCTTGCCTCTTGCCTTGCTCTCCCCCCCGCAGAGGGAGTTCGGAGGGGCACATGCGTCCCAGACTTTGTTTATGCAGAGGAATTATTCTCAAGGCAACGATTTTCCCAGCAACAATGTAATTATGAAATATTACCCAAACACGTCGGGTATTATTGAATGTGCCATTTCTGGCTCCTGGCCAAGGGCTTTGGCAGGAAAGGGGACTCAGAGGAGGAAAAGAGGGAGGGAGAAGAATTATGAACATGTCCCCCCTTCAGTCCTGCTGCTGGATTAAACCACATGCAAGGCTCTAGCAGAGCAAGCAGAGAGGAGCAGCCCAAAGCACATGTTTCAGAGCAGAGGTCTTGTTGCGGGGACTGTGGGAATTAGCAGCTGGAACACTTGGACCTGGAGTCGCGGGGCATGTGGGAGTGATCAGGGACCGTTGCCCGTGTGGTGAGAGTCAGTAACCAGCACCTCACTGCGGACCCCTTGGAGACGGGATCGGAGCAAACACAGAGCTGAGCTTGGTGACTAAACCAGGGCGCTGAGGACCCTGGTCGGCAGAGGCAACATTTCTCCTTGGAAAGCCGTCGGAGTTAATGACATGACAAATTCCTTAGTAACAAACCTTAGAGGGACCGTGGTGCAGAAACCTCATCCTCAAGGTTGTAACTGTCTCTGCCTGGGGCTGAGAGAAGTCTCCGGCTCTTTTTCCTGCCTCCAATACCAAGTCATCACAAAGAAACCCCCCAGAGGTAGGGTGTGTTCAGTCCTCTTGTAGTTCAGTCATTCATTCACTTGTTCATTACTCACATATGTATTCAAGCAGTACTTACTGAGCACCTACTGTGAACACCACTGTGGGCAGTACAAAGACAATAAAAAGATCTGAAAAAAATGACTGTCCAGTGAAAACAGAAAACCTACACTTATAACAAGCTCAGTTAACAACACAAGATACGACACAAGGCAGTGTGTGTGGAAGTGGTAAAGGAATAACGCACACGAGAAACTTCCAGGCCTGTTAGAGAGGAAGGTGCCATCGCTGTGATGCGGGGACACCGGGAAGGGCCGGGGTCTGAACTCGGCTCTGGACGAGGGGACAGGAAGGGCAGGGCGTTCCGGGTGAGAGAGGACAGCACCGCAGTGCTGGAGAACTTCCTCGTTCGCTCCATTCGTGTGCAAGAGCCGTGCGAGGGCCCTGCGGTCCACAGCAGCCCGATTGGCTGAGTGTGGCATTGACCAAAGTGCCGGAAAGGACGGCCCGGACTCAGTGCGCTTCAGGGTAGTTGGAAAACAAGTTCAGAACTGGTCACACGGTCCCTGGCACAAGGGAGGTGCCGACAGCCTCCAACATGCCCAGGGCCCCCTCTCTTCGTCGTCGTGGGTGTGGCGCTGAGCTTCCTCCATGGGAGGGCCACCACCAAGGGCACTGTAGCCGAAGACAGAGACATTTGTCTCTCGGCCTGCGCCTGACCTCCTGCCAAGGCCAACAGCAATGGGACCCATCCTCCTCTTCCTCCCACTGCGCTGCCGACTGCACGGCACCCCTGACCCGCTCTAACAGCGCGCCCGGTGCCCCTGGACTGGGGAAGTGAGGACAGCCTGCCCTGGAGCCGGCTGCCGCGCAGTCAGCCGCAGTGAGGAGCACACAGCCACGCGGGCTCAGAGCACGTGGAAAGGCGGGCTGTGCCCTCTGGCCCGGGCAGCCCACCTCCTCGCCCATGTGGCCGTGCGAGATGTCACTGCCCAGACGTCTGGGTTGCCCCACGACAGAAAGGAAAGTAAGGGGTACTCTACTCTCTTTTGCTCCCTTAACCTCCTTCTCCGCTTTACCATTCTTAGCTTGCTTTTTTTTTTATAATGGGATTTTGAAATATTTTATTGAGTTGCTATGACTGTGAAACTGATACATATTTAATTTTTTTAATTGATACATAATAATTGTACATATTCATGGAGTAAAAAAAATTGATCTCAAGGAAGTAGTGACTAGAATGGTGGCTACCAGAGATCGGTAAGGGTGGTGGGAAGGGGTAATGAGGTGGTGGTGAAGGGGCAATTCTGTCACATAGAAGGAAGAAGCTCTGATGTTTGGTGGTACAATGGGGCAACTATAGTTGACGATAGTTTACTGTATTTCAGAATAGCTAGAAGTTTTCAAATGCTCCCAACATAAAGCAAAGATGACTGTTTCGGGTGAATCATGTCCCAGTTACCCTGATTGGATCACTGCATGACGTGTGCTTGTATCACGGTGTAACGTGGACTCCATCCTTAGCGCACTTTCAACTCCCTCTCCAGCTGCTCAGGCTACTCGGCCTCTCCGCAAACTCGAGCGGGTCCCAGGTGATCTGCACGGGGGCTCTCCCCGCCCACGGGTCTCGCGTGCCCCCGCACCTGCCTCCCTCCTCCCGCCGCCAGCCCTGCGGACGGACGTGGGGACGGACTCCGAGTTCCGCAGACACGCCGTCCTGCTCATCTCTGCCCGCGGCCTACCGCACCTAGAAAGTCTCAAAGAGTGGTTGGTTCATGTATTATTTTACCTCGTTTCTTTAGGTGCCACTAGCAAAGGATTTGATAATGTTAAAATTTTCTACATAAAAGTCTGCTCATCTTTTGTTGGATTTATACCTAAATACCTCATATTTTTGGCTCTGATTTTTTAATTATTTTTAAATTGCTGAATCATAACCATATATATTTATGGGGTACAAAGTGATTTTTTTTTTCATTTTTTTTAGGGATGAGATCTTGCTCTGTTGCCCAGTCTGGAGTGCAGTGGTGCCACCATGGCCCCTGCAGCCTCGAACTCCCTGTCCCAAGCCACCATTCTGCCTCAGCCCCCGAATAGCTGGGACTACAGCCACGTGCCATTTCGCCCAGCTCGTATATTTTGATTTTAAATGACAACTTTCCATTGTTTGTTACTAATATACAGAGATGCAGTTGATTTTACATACAATCATCTTCTTAGATTTCTTATCAATTCTAATACTTAATCTGCAAATTCTTCTGCGCTTCCTGTGTAGACCATCGTGTCATCAGTGGAAAGGACACTTTTTCTTCCTTTCCAAGCCACGTTTTCTAAAAATTTGCTTTTCTTGTCTTCTCTGGTGGCTTGGACCTAGGATGAACAAAACAGTGAGGAAGAGAAGCAGCTACAGTGGGCATCCTTTTCCGATTTTAAAAGGAGGTTCCCCCCATTAAGTTTCTGGCAACACCGTTTACTGATTTAGAAAGTTCATTCTGTTGCTGGTTTACAAAATACTTGTTTTTGTTGTTTAAGTAACGATTAAGTATTGCATTTAATCAAATATTTGTTTTGGCTCTATTGAGATGATCATGTGGTGTTACGGACTGAATTGTGCTCCCACAAAACTCCTGAGCTGGAGCGCTGAGCCCTGACTCCGCGGGAGGACTGGGCACAGAGACGGGGCCTGTGGGGTCAACTAAACCGACGCTGGTCACGGAGGCGGCCCTAACCCAGTCTGTGTGGTGTCCCCACAGAGGAGGTGATCTGACACAGAGAGGCAGAAGGGCGCACGTGCACACGGGCGTCACCCTGTGAGGAGGCCGCCGGAAGGAGGCCCTGGCAAGCCAGGCGGAGACGCCGCAGAGAAACCGCACCTGCCAGCACCTTCATCGTGGGCTTCCAGCCTCCAGCACCAGGAGAGAATAAATGTCTGTGGTCCCCAACCCCCAGCTACGCATCACTGAGCTCTGCCCCCACCCACCCCCACGTGCCTCCCCCCACCCCGTGCATGGGAAAATTGGATAGAGAGAGAGAGGGTGGGGGGAATCCTTTTCTCTCTTTTGTTGTTCCGTCTGGAGCCCCAGCCAATCGGAGGGTGCCACCCACATGGAGCAGGGGCCCCCCCTCAGTCCACCAGCTCACACGGCCATCCCCCCCTGGAAACGCCCTCGCAGGCACACCCAGAAGCGATGCCTCAGCAGTTCTGCCAGCGCTGTAGGTATTCCTACATCCGGTCACATGGGCACCTAAAATTAACCACCACACAGGGTCAGGCGTGGAGCTACGGACATTAAATTTGTGTCATTACAGTGTGTTATCCCCAAATGAACACAATTCTAAAATATTCCTCAAATCCACCTACACTTCTGCCTCATGCAAGGGTCTCATAGCTTTTTTTCATGGCTAGTCAAGCAACGTTGCATCTGGCCTTTCCGTTTCTCATTTCTTCCCTCTCCATTCTGCTCACTGTACTGCAGCCACAGTTGCCTTTTAAGTTCTACGTGTGATCACTTTGCTTCCCTTCTAGTTCCCCATAACCTACAGGATAAAGTCTAGATTCTTACAGACCCTTCAAAACTTGATTTAAGCATTAGGCACTCCAGTAATCTTCCCCTGACTTCCTTGGGTAGAATGGACAGCTTTTTCCTTTGCCTCTGCAATATTTTGTATCTTCTTTAATTATAGTACCTATCACATTTTGTGGCATTTATTTATTTACCTACCTGGTTAACTGATTCTTCTCCTAGACTGGAGCCCCCTTAAGGGCAGGTCCCGTATCTCCTGTCCATCACTGCTCTCAGTGCACTGAGTGTGAGCAACGTTCACCTGTTCATTGATAGCCTCGTATGACCCTATCTTGGACTAATTCCTCCTTGTCCCTTAAGATGTTCTTCTCATGCCCACCACTGAACTTTGCCTCTCTTCTTCCCCTTGCTTGAAACATACTCCAGTCTTTTTCACTTCCCCTTTTCTTTGTTAGACATTTTTTAGAAGCAGTCATTGCAATGCATCAAATCCCCGAGGGAAGAATTCTGCCATTGTTGTTTCTGCTGACTCTTGCTCACAGTGGCTTGTTTCCTTGTGCAGTTTGCGACTTTGGATTATGAAGCTGAAGGTACTACTAGTCAAGAATCCCTTTAAGTTAATTTTGTAGCTTAGAGTTTTCTATATGATGCAGGTAGTATAAATTCAAACCCCAAGCCCGTGTCAGGGTAAGTGTCTTAGTCTGTGTGTGCTGCTACAACAAAACACCTGAAACTGGGTAGTGTATAAAGAACAGACATTTACTTCTCACAACTGTAGGGGCTGGAAAGTCCAAGGTCAGTGCACCGGGGGTTGGTTGTCTGGTGACGCTGCCTGCAGAAGGGGGGAATGCTGTGTCCCCACGTGGCAGAATAGCTGAGAAGCAAGGCAGCCAAATGCTGCCCGAAGCCTCCTTTATAAGCTCTTAACCCCGTCCGTGAGGGAGGAGCCTCATGGCCAAATTGCCTCTTAAAGGCCCCACCTCCTAATATCATCACCTTGGCAATACCTGAATTTTGGAGGGGACACATGCAAATTGCAGCAGCAGGCCTAACTATAGTAACCAATTCTCATTTCTTTTTTCACCAGAATAACCTGATAAAACAGGTTTCCCATCTGTCTTCTTTTGCTAGGGGCCTTATTTGTCCTGGTCCACGCTCTCTCTGGGAATCCTGTTTTATGTGTGTAAGGATTGTCTTAGTTCAATCTTCTCACCTTGTGTGGGTCCAAGTTCAGATGATCCACAAAGGGCATTAAAACCCAACACTCTAGACCAGATATTGGCAAAGTATGGATTGACAAAGCCCAGAGGTCAAATGCAAGTCACCCTGGGTCCAGTGCTCCTACATTCTTTTGCTTACATATCGTCTGGGGCTGCATTCCAGCTACAAAGGATAGCTGGGCAGTTTCAACAGAGACCACCCGGGCTTATAAAGCCAAAAATATTTACTACCTGGCCCTCTGCAGAAAACGTTTCCCAATCCTGCTCCAGGCAGCCAGGAGTACCAAGAGCACCAGCAATTCTCTTTGCTTTTCACCCCTAGGAATTACTCTCACCTTTCTGCAAACTCAGTGATGCATTTCAAAGGAATTTTGTATCCAGCAAGTTTAGCCATGTAGTATGGGGAGGAGTTCTAGGATGTCTTGCCCACCACATTGCCAGAAAGCAAAGTTGGCCTTTTCTTTCTCTTAGCTCCTCAAAATCCTAATCAACTTAAGATATCTGCGGCAGAAACACTCTCCTTTAGCACGTCTTCCCCAGTGATTTCAGCTCATGGTATGAAGCACAGACGCAGGGTTTTAATGCCCTTGTCATCTGTCATCTGTGGTTCAGCAACTGCAGGCAGGTAGGTGTGTGTGCATCTGCTCTCCAGCTGAGCAGGTGATTATTCTCTTTTGGAAGGTCATCAGAACCTTAAGAACAAGGTTCATCATTTAGATGAAGATGTAGGATTGTCCACTAGAGAGTTGAGTCACCCCTACAATGCCACTGGGCTCTAAATGTGGTGGTTTAGAAGAGAAAGCTTGGCCTCACCATGGCGATGGAGAATGCAGCAGGGGGCAATGGTGAGTGTTCAGGCTTTGGGTTTAGCCAGAACTGGGTTCAAATCCCAGTTTAGCTCATCACATTCTAGCTGTGTGACCTACCTTAGGCACTTACTTAACCCTTCTGATTTCAGCCAGCTGCATCTAGAAAATAAAGAGTCACTCGCACCTCTCTTGGACAACATTAGAGAGAATGTATGCACAGCATGTGGGGTAAGTAGGCAACCAGTGGGCCGTGATCATGTTGTTACGGAAACAACTTTTTTATTAATGATCTCGAGACCACACTTGAAAGAGCTTTGACGGTTCCAATAATCTATGCATCCAAGCTGGAATTTGGTCTGCATTTGTATCCAAGTGTGTGAAACTTGGACAAGTTCTGTATTACAGAAAGTGAGGAATTGGCAGGGATGCACGTCTAGATCTTACAAAAGAGCAGATTTCCAACACTTTAGGTCTGATGGCAGAAATTCCACGGGAATAGAATATGAATGGGCCAAACGACCTAGCCAATCTAATCAACAGAAAATGTTTACTGAGTTACAACTCCATTAGCTATCAGAAATTGTTGGTTGCCTGCTACTGCGACAGATAACACATCTTGGTTCTGTCTTTGGCATCGGCTTCCTTGACACCTTTGCCAGTCTCTTGCCCCACCATGCCCAGCAGGCCCGAGCTTTGTCAGCTCGTCTTGTTCTTCACAGAAAACAAATTTGTTTGGCTTTTCCCCCCTCTCTTGGCATTTGTGACAGAGGAATGGGGCCAGAGGCAGGAACTGAAGAGGGAAACGGGGCAGCCTGAAGTTGCACCACCTACCTGCAGGCTGGCTCAGACCTGCACCTTTGGCGCTCGCTTGGAGCAGACAGAAGCTCGATCCAGGGCCCCTGGCATGGATTGCACTGGGAATAGCAGGGGAGGAGGCCCCAGACCTATTCACGGCCCCAGCCACGGAGGAGCCGAAGGGAGTTTGCTGGCGAGCAAGCCCGTTCCTCCAGCAGGGGCCTCGACTCCTCTGGTAGCTCTGGTCACACTGGCTGTTCCGCCTGCCGCGTGCTGCCCACCTGCAGGTCACTGCCCTCACCCGCCCCCTCGGCTCTCCCAGGCACTCCTGCTTCAGACAGTCAGCGGGACCCGCCCGTCCTCGCTCTGCCCAGACACGCCCGCTGCGCCCTCTCCCCGGCCCCAGCATCTCACTGGTCCCTCACTCTGACTGATCCAACTGCGGATTTTGAAATGTCCGTGTTTGTGTTTCTCGCAGTGCCGACACAGGCGTCGGGTGCGTGTTTCTTGGATGTTCCCATCGCTGTCTGTCAGGGCGCTTTGCATCGGGATGGGGCGGTCTCGGCAACAGTAAAGGCTTAACTTGCGCAGGATTCTTCCTCGAGTACAATTTCTTACCTTTCAAGTAAATAAAGTTTCTAAACTGGGTCAACACTCTGTTTTACTAAGTTATTTAGAACAGTCTATAGCAAACAATCAATTGGCAAATCAGATTTCCCTAATACACAAAGAGAATTGCAAAATTTAAAGAGACCAAACCTCAACAGAAAGATGGGCAGAGGATATAAACAAGACAGTCCACAGATGTGGAATTAAAAATGGATTTTAACATTTCAACTTCATCAATAATAAGAGAAAAGCAACCTGAGACTACATCATCTATCATTTTCCAACTTTCAGATAGGCACAGATAAATTCTGATGACACACTTCGTTGGCAATTTGGTGAGGAAGGATGTAGAAAAATAGGCAAGATCATCCTTTGGTGGTAATAGTATAAATTGATACAACCTCTCTAAATTGGCAATATTCATAAAAATTACAGCTGTACACACCTTTGACCTAGCAATCCCACTTGCAAGAAATTGCCAAACAAATCTGTTCTCCCACACAGGTGAGATGAGGCGCACACAAGAACATTCCCTGTGGTGCTGCCGGGGACGGACCCAGATGTGTGGCACTAGGCGGGCTGCTGGAACGCCCCGCGGGGGTCACACGACGTCGCACTGCGCAGGCGCAAACACGTGGCGGGGGCAGTGCTCGGCGCAACACGAAAGGGTAAACCGCTCAGTGAACAAAGCGAAGCACAGGAGAATATGCACCTGATGTTGTCATCTGTGCAAAGACGTGGACGGAGAAGAGAACACACACATACATTTTACACGCATGAAATATCTCTGAGGGTACATAAGAAATGTGATGGTGACTGCCTCGAGGAGGAAAACGGGACATCTGGGAGGAGGGACTGGACGCAGACTTGTCACTGTGTACGCTTTTGTACCACTTGAATTTTGATCACCAGAATAAATAAAACATTTTAATTGAGGGCCCCAGTGGTTGGCAATAAGTGGCGTTTCCATCATGCCATTGGGCCTTGCCAGACGGCACCCACAGGTTCGCCAGGTGACAGCCCATGCAGGGGCTCCGTGCCCCGGGGTGGCCCTGCAAGGTCAGCAAGCACCAGCGGGAAGCTGCTCAGGTGCCCTCAGACCAGCCTGTGTCCGTGCAGCCTGCGCCTCTCCTTTGACACCAGGCCGTGAGACCCCTGAGGAGGCCTCTTGGTGCAGCTGCCCTGTCCCTGGCTGCCACCTCTGCCGGGGCTGTCTCCAAATGCTCCCAACATTCCACTGTCTGGAAGCCTGGCCGGCAGGGCTGGGGAGGAGCCAGCAGCCCTGCTCGGGGCATTTCCCGCGGGACCGAAGCAGCCTGCCTGCACTCAGATCTCGGCGACGGTCAGCTATTCCTACCAGCAGCCAGTACCACCCGCCAGTCCCGCATCGGTAAAGATCAAACCCACCCCACAGGGCTCATGGGAAGCAGAGACCCTGATGCCCACTCATCATCTTTTTGGGGAGAGGGGGTGAGGGCAGGAGAGGAGGTGCTTCCTCCTCTGTGACTTCCTCCTTCCTCCCAGAAACAAAACAGATGTGGGTGGTGGTGGGTAGAGGGGAACAGGTGTTACCTGTAACACCCGCAGTCAACTGACTATTTCTGATAACTGCTGCAACGATAAAAACACAATTTTGGACCATTCTTTTCTTGCAAAGATTATCACTATCAGCTCTTCCTTGATGTTTTCCCCTGCACTGATTCTGACCCTTACTAGCCTAAATCCACGATAGCTATTCCCCTGCCATCGTCCAGTTAGACCTCGTGCCAAGGAGACTGGCTGGGTGGTCAGTGCAGAAGGAGCACTATGCATCCAACGAGGTGCTTTGCACGTGCTGCGTGGAAAGTACAGGCTAAGCAACGGGGGCAACAGGGTTCCGTAGACACAGCTCTGGTCCTCCAGGAGCCCGCAGACCAGCAGAGAACACAAAACACCCCTGCGGAATGGCTGCCATGTAAAGTGCAACGTGACACAGGACATGGAACACACCGTGACGTTCACAAGGGGGAGAGGTTTCCTCCAGCCGGACGGATCAAGGAAGGTTTCATAAAAGCAGTGAAATGTGAGCTGGGTGTTGAGGGAAAGGTGGGATTTGGACACGCAGAGAAGGAAGGGGAGAGCCTGACCCAAGGCGGAGGGGACACTGGGGGACCTGGCTCTGCGGGGACGCAGGGCAGTGAGGAGCACGGTGGGGAGTGAGCTGGGCTGTGGCCCGGGCCGCACCCAGCAAGTATAGAAGCGCCATGAGCAGGGCCCTTTGTGATTCACGGAGCGCCACCCCATGGACTGCCATTTCACCGTCCCAACGACCCTGTCCTAGAAATTTCTGGATAAAGAAACTAGAGCTCAAAGAGAGTTTGAAATAATTCTCCAAGGTTACTCAGTGGCAAAGGTCAGTTTCAAGTCAGGAAAATACAGAGTACTTTGCATGAAAAGGCACTAAAATACTGCAGATATGTGACTGCTCCCCGTGGCCTGGGGCTAGTTTTAAAAGTTTGTTCTCTCACATACTTTTAACATTCCCCCCGAGTAAATAATTTTCCAATATTAATTTTCATTGTAAGTCATTTCGTCAGGGTAAATTTCTTCAGGTAAGTACCACGTTAAACTTCAGCCTTGACACTCTTAAAATTATCCAAATTCTGAATTACTGGTGGGTGAATGACTGGGGCTTGGCTGTCTATTTCTTCATGCCAGGTCAGCTGAGCCAGTTTACAGCCTTGTAATGTTCACAGCTTCTTTCTAGCTTGTTTCGCAAAGGCTTGGGCTGGAGCAGGAGCCCGAACCACAGCCTTTGTCTTCTCCTCCCTGTGCCGCTCGCTTGCTCTCTCTCTCTCGTTATTGCTGTTTTGTTTTTAATGAGGATTAAAAGAATGAAGGTGACTCAGATACAGCTTTATGAGAGAACTGAATGGATTACTTTATTACTTATTTTCTGGAATTCCTCCCCCAAACGAGGTGGATATAACTGAATTGGACCAATAGCAAATAATTGCTTCCTGTGAGAAGCGCGTTGTCAGGCAGTGGTTTGCTTTTACTGTTGTTGTTTTCCAATTTCTGTTTTCCTATTTGCAAGTGGTATCTGGGTTTTGTTTGTTTTTGTTGTGCTTTGCTTTGTTTGGGGCCTGGCAGGGGCGGCGGTTTCTGAAGAAATCACTACTGCAGAGAAAGTACCAGTCTGCTCTCAACTCCCAGGGGAGGGCACTGCCCCGTGTTGGCACAGCCCTGCCCAGCGTCATGGGCGTTCTGAAGATGTTTGCTAAATGAGAAAAATTACCTTCACAGATGTGAACCTAGAACTTTCTAGAGCTCCCATGTCTGGGGCGTCCTGGCTTCAGACACTTGAGGCAGGAACACGAATCAATTCGTCACCATTCCCCTCACAGGGCTGAGATGAACGATGTAAACAGTTCTCATGATTCGAGGGAGTTATGTTCTAGAAACTCATGGGAAACACTGAACCATTGCTCCTGGGGGAAGTGCGGGGTTAGGTTCCTGCGAGCCTCTGGTCACTGGAGCGTCACCCACCGATGGACACACACCCGCACTTCATGTCTGTTTCTATTTAAAGACACATCCATAGATAGCGCTGGTTCATCATCACACTGCACACGTGTCCAGCTGCACACAGCTCACACCTGAGCAAGCTTCGCTGACACGCATGTTTCCTCCGGAAGGCATATCGCGTCCCTCTCGGGCTTTGGAGTACAGACAGCACCTCAGCGCTACCCTTGGCGGGGGGCATTTTAAACAGCAAAATCACCAACAAAAAGCACAGAAATGCCAAAAACATGGCACAAAATAGACCATGAAAAGGACACTTGTTTACAGGAAGAAAAACGCAGGCCGCCTGGTGTGACCCCAGCTGTGAACACGCACAGCGGGAGGCCCCAGACTGCTTGCCACTCTGCGCGTGTTGGCAAAACGTCACCAAAGTGCCGTGAGTGCTGACTTTGGGGTTACAAATAGGTCTTAGTAAGTAGGCAAATTTGCAAATATGGAGCCTGTGGGAGATGAGGATCAACTGAATATTGAAACCCGTGTGCGTGTGTGTGCGTGTGTGTGTGTGTGTGTGTGTGTGTGTGTGTGTTCTTGTGGAAAAAACCAAGGATCCTGCCGTCGGGCAATGCCAGGGCTGTGTCTGGCCAGCTCCCACACCAATGCCCGTCCACAGGGTGCCGGCACGGGCACCAGGTAGGGCAGCCCCTCCGTGCAGCCTCAGCCTCCCAGCAGACGCCGCAGGCAGCACCTCAAGCCAAGGAAAGAAAACCCCTTTCCCCAGGGGGATGCGGCTTCGCACCAGGACACAGGCACAGCCAGGCGGACGAGGCACGGCCAGGATTGCCGCCCCCTCCCAGCCCCCGGCTGTGCAGACTGCGGAGCCGCGTGATGGGGGCCTAACACAGGGACGGGCGGGGCAGGCCAGTGCCGTCTGGGAGCAGAAATCAATGCTCCAGACGGGTCCTGTCAGGCACTCCCCGGGGGGACCTCCGTGCCAGCATTTCTGTTCTCTGACCCGTGCTTTACTTCAGACCTTAGATTTCTTTAAAAGGCTCCTGTAGGGGTTCCCTAGGGTCGTTGTAAGAAATTATCACAAACTACACAGATTAAAACCACAGCAATGCGCTCTGTCACAGTTCTGGAGTCCACAAGTCTGAGATCGAGGTGTCAGCAGGGCCAGGCTCCCTCTGGGCTCCAGGGGAGAAACCTCCTCGCCCCCTGCAGTGTGGGGGGCTCCCGGCGGCCTTGGCCCGTAGCTCCGTCTCTGCACCTCCTGCCTCCACCTCCACATGCCCTTCTGCTCCGTGTGCCGCTGTGCGTCCTCCCCTCTTTGCATTTAGGGCCCACCTTAATCTAGCATGACCTCATCTAACTAGCTTGGTATCTGCAAAGACTCTATTTCCAAATGAGGTCACGTTCTCAGGCTCCAGGTGGGCCTGAATTCAAGGGGTGAGACAATATTCAACCCACTATTATCCCTATAAATGGAGTCTGGGGAACCTGGTAACGGTGACTTTGGCAGTAACCTGACATCTCTGGCCAAGGTCTGATTACTCCCAAGGTCTACACTACTGCATTCCCCACCTCGCCCCCAGTTTTAGGGTCCCCTTTTTTCCTATGTCCTCTCCAGGCTCAAGGGGTTTGACTCAATGGCAGTAAATGAAAAGAAAGAGAAAAAAAACACAAAAGCAGCCCCTAGAAAAACCCTAAAAATATTTCGCCTTGAGAGTTTCTGCAAAGAGGCACAACCTCGTTAACAATATCTTAGAGTGTTCTGTGACCCAAGGGCAAATTCCATGGGTCACCAATGATCTGGGCTTTAGAATTGCATCCAGAATGGAACAGGAGGTTAGACATTAATGACCCCTCTGCCACAGCACTGCCCCTGGACTCCGGACACAGCTGTGAAGCTGGTGACAGCCCGTGCTCTGACACGCACTAACACCGCCGTCTGAGTGGGGCTCGTAGTGACACCGCCGTCTGGAGTGGGGCTCCCACTGCCACCACCGTCTGGGGTGGGACTCCCAGTGTCACCACCGCCTGGAGTGGGCCTCCCAGTGTCACCACCGTCTGGAGTGGGGCTCCCACTGCCACCACCGTCTGGAGTGGGGCTCCCACTGCCACCACCGTCTGGAGTGGGGCTCCCAGTGCCATCACCTGGAGTGGGGCTCCCAGTGCCACCACCATCTGGAGTGGGGCTCCCAGTGTCACCACCATCTGGAGAGGGGCTCCCAGTGCCATCACCGTCTGGAGTGGGGCTCCCACTGCCACCACCGTCTGGAGTGGGGCTCCCAGTGTCACCACCATCTGGAGAGGGGCTCCCAGTGCCACCACCATCTGGAGAGGGGCTCCCAGTGCCACCACCATCTGGAGTGGGGCTCCCAGTGTCACCACCATCTGGAGTGGGGCTCCCACATCCACCATCGGGAGTGGGGCTCCCAGTGTCACCACCACCTGGAGTGGGGCTCCCACTGCCACCATCTGGAGTGGGGCTCCCAGTGTCACCACCACCTGGAGTGGGGCTCCCACTGCCACCATCTGGAGTGGGGCTCCCAGTGCCACCACCATCTGGAGTGGGGCTCCCAGTGTCACCACGATCTGGAGTGGGGCTCCCACTGCCACCACCTGGAGTGGGGCTCCCAGTGCCACCACAATCTGGAGTGGGGCTCCCAGTGTCACCACGATCTGGAGTGGGGCTCCCACTGCCACCACCTGGAGTGGGGCTCCCAGTGTCACCACCACCTGGAGTGGGGCTCCCACTGCCACCACCTGGAGTGGGGCTCCCAGTGCCACCACAATCTGGAGTGGGGCTCCCAGTGTCACCACGATCTGGAGTGGGGCTCCCACTGCCACCACCATCTGGAGTGGGGCTCCCACTGCCACCATCTGGAGTGGGGCTCCCAGTGTCACCACCACCTGCAGTGGGGCTCCCACTGCCACCATCTGGAGTGGGGCTCCCAGTGCCACCACCATCTGGAGTGGGGCTCCCAGTGTCACCACCATCTGGAGTGGGGCTCCCACTGCCACCACCTGGAGTGGGGCTCCCAGTGCCACCACCATCTGGAGTGGGGCTCCCAGTGTCACCACGATCTGGAGTGGGGCTCCCACTGCCACCACCTGGAGTGGGGCTCCCAGTGTCACCACCACCTGGAGTGGGGCTCCCACTGCCACCATCTGGAGTGGGGCTCCCAGTGTCACCACCACCTGCAGTGGGGCTCCCACTGCCACCATCTGGAGTGGGGCTCCCAGTGCCACCACCATCTGGAGTGGGGCTCCCAGTGCCACCACCTGGAGTGGGGCTCCCAGTGCCACCACCACCTGGAGTGGGGCTCCCAGTGCCACCACCATCTGGGGTGGGACTCACAGTGTCACCACCATCTGGGGTGGGGCTCCCAGTGCCACCACCGTCTGGGGTGGGACTCACAGTGTCACCACCGTCTGGGGTGGGACTCACAGTGTCACCACCGTCTGGGGTGGGGCTCGCACTGCCACCACCTGGAGTGGGGCTCCCAGTGCCACCACCATCTGGAGTGGGGCTCCCATTGCGACCGCCGTCTGGAGTGGGGCTCCCAGTGTCACCACCGTCTGGGGTGGGGCTCCCAGTGTCACCACCATCTGGAGTGGGGCTCCCATTGCGACCGCCGTCTGGAGTGGGGCTCGCAGTGTCACCACCACGCCGGTCTCGAGGATGAGTGACTGTCAGGAGTGTGACAAAAACCTACATTTGTGTGGGTTTCCGGCACTTTCTAATGCAGCATCTCACTGAAATCCTCTCAAGCAGACAGCGTTGTCAACGTCCTCCACTGGAGATGGGAAGGCTGCATCATCGCCCCGTGTGACGTCACACGCCAGGAGTTGACAGGGCAGGTCGACGGTCTCCGGAGCCTGGGGGGCGTAGGGCCAGGTGCAGCCCGCAGGTGCGGCTGCCGGGCAGAGCACGCTGGCGGCAGGGAGGGAGCAGTCACGGGCAAACTCCAGCGAGGACGTAAGACGTGCCCAGGCTGGGCTAGCGGTGGGCTTGGCCGGCCTCAGGTGCTCGGGACCCCCGGCCCGCACGCCGCCTGCCGCCCGCCCGGGGTGGATGCACCTTGGCCACACATTGGTGAGCCTCGATGGTCAAACTGCCCTCTCAGTCTGCCGAGTCCCTGTACCTGATCTCATCTGACCCTCACAGACACTGTCGGGGGAGTCGAGTCGGGGATGTTGTCCTGTCCACCACGTGGATGAGAGAGAGGCAACACGGAGGGCTTTCGTAAAGCAGCCCATGGGCGACACAGCAAAGATTTTATTTTTTTAATTACTTTTTTTAGTGTTTTTTAGAGACAGGGTCTCACTATGTTGCCCAGGCTGGAGTGCAGTGGCCATTCACAGGCCTCAACCATAGCGCACTACAGCCTGGAACTCCTGGGCTCCAGTGAGCCTCCCAGCCCAGCCTCCCGAGTGGCTGGAACTACAGTAGAGTGCCGCTGTGTCAGGCTAAGGAGTGTGGATTTTAACCTCTGCCTCTAGGTCCGTGGCTCTTTCCCTGCAGGCACAGGGACGGGCTCTGTCTGCAGGGTGGCTGGTCACCGCTCTGCCATCGCAGCAGGAGGGGGAGGTGCCGGGCTCTGCTTGGATTCCCTGCTCCCTGTCTGGTCCTCCTGGACTAGACGTCGCCCCTTCTGAGTGAGTGGAGAGAAGCCCCGAGAGGCCCACCTAAGGGGAGCCCAGGCTACCTGCTTCGCGGGGCCAGAGCCGGACCACACTGCCAGCGAGAAGCCCAGCCTGGCCAGGCGGCCGCCCGTCCGTCCATCATCACCCCCCTCCCTCGGGGCTGCTCTGTGGGGCTTCTCGCAGGCACCAAGTCCCGGCCTTTCAGCCCTGCAGCAGCCGGCCAGAGACTCCGGTGATGCGGTGCACAGCGCCACGCACAGCTGCTTTACCCTGCCCTGGCGATGCCCGCCTTCCAAGACGCTTCCTCCCGCCTGTCCCTGGGCCCCCGCATTTCCGGAGAAGGCCTGGAAGGGTGGGCGGGCTGGCCCGGTCCCAAGTCTAACGAGGCTGCTTCCCAAGGGCAAGACAGACCCAGGCAGCTGGGCCTGCGACCGGCGCCTCCCCAGGAAGGCGGCTCCAGCCTGGATGGGGTCCCTCCGGCCGGGGTGTTCCGGGGAGAAGCAGTGTTCCCAGAAGCCACCTGAGTACGCTGCATACTGGCCTCCCTGCACACACGTGCCTCTGCCCCGCTTCCTGCAGCCAGAGCGCCCGGCCCATCCTCCCGCCGGCTGACCACAGCCCAGCCCCTCCCGTCTGCCCCTCCCGCACCGCTCTGCCCTCAGGGCTCCACCCGCACAGGGAGAGCAGCAACGTTGCCCCGCTGCTCCTGTTCCTTCTTCCATTCACTGAGCACCTACTGTGTGCCAGGCGCTCTGCTGGCAGCCGGGCGCATACTCACGAGCAACCCCCGGGCCCTGCTGTCCTTGGGCTCTGTGTCTCCCTTGAGAAGGAAGCAGCCATCGCATGGCGTCTGCGTCTGGCTCAGCCCGGCACACATGCAGCCACGTCTCCGTGGGTGTGTGCAGACTCGGCGCGGCTCACACACGCCCTCTGCTCAGGGCTGCGTGAGGGGCCCAGAGGGAGAGGGTGCCGGCAGGGGCCAGGTCGGAAGCGGGGCGAGACCTCCCACGGGCGCCCACCCGCAGGGGACCTGGGACCAGGGACGCGCCTGTGGCAGGGTCACAAGCCCGGCTCCAGCAGGCGGCTCACGGGGCTCCCAGGCCCTGGGTGGGGGCAGTTTGGGCCTTTCAGAAAGAAACTAATCAGGCGCGTCGCTGGGACAGTTAGTGCGGCAGTGGCAATCTTTCCCGGTTTAGAAACCATAACTATTGACAACTTGTATAAAGAAAAGTAATTTTCCTCTCCACATCTCTGTCTTCCTCTTGCCTGAACGTCTGAATCCCTGGCTGAGACGCAGGATGGCCTGGAACTGGGTTCTCGTGTCTCTGTGCTGCAAGTCCAGGTCAGCTCTCCCGCCCCTGCCCCGAGGCCAAGGGCTTTGTCGTTTTTCCTGAAGTTCTCCAACCTTTCTGAACTTGGCCATTGTGAAAGCTCTGAAATTCTCTCCCCTCCCCTCCCAAGCTGGGCTCCCTCCATCTGGGGGAGTCACCTATCAGAGCCCGTAAGTGCTCTCCCGCTTTCTCTGCCCCTCAGGCAAATGTGAGTGACAGACCTTGGATGGACTTACTGATTGATCAGTGGATTCATTTCCAGCCACTGTCACCATCTTGTTCTACAGAGCAGTTCATGTGCAGTGAGATCACAGCTCTGAAAATATTACACTCATCAGCACTAAAATGCCAGGGAAAGGGTGTGTGAGCTCCAGGGCTGCTGGAGAGATTGCTTTGCCAGACACCAACACACACGCATGCACACACGTGCACACACGTGCACACATGCAGACACACATGTGCACATGCACACATGTATGCAGACACGTGTCCACACACACATGCACACATGCATGCACACCCGACCTACAGAAAAGTTTCCCTCCTAATAAAGCCCTTTGAGGAAAGGCTAAGACTTGGGTCTGCTCTTGTGGCACTTTGGGAGCCAGTTCTCGTCCCCCACAGCCCTGGCTGTAGACCTTTCCCTCTCCAGAGTGGGGGACTTCAGTCGGGGCTCTCGGCTCACCCAGACGTGTCTGGGCCTGACCACCGGGGCTGCCCTGGCAGAAGCTGCACTTGGCCGAGGCTCAATCGCTCGGGAGGGAGCAGGCGTCCTCTGTGAGCGCAGCACCAGCACCGCCTCCCACGCACCTCCTTCGTGGCCACAGGGGCTGAGCGCGCACCAGCACTGGCAAGATCCAGTCCTCAGAGAATGTGCGTCCTGCTGGCATCAAGCCCACCTGCTCCCACCTGCTCCCTCCCTGTCGTCAGCCTTCCTCCCTCAAGAGAATGGAGAAGCAGAGGTTTTCCCCTTGAGCTGCCCCGCAGAAGCCACCAGGCATCCCTCACCCCCACAGGGCAGCCCTGCAGTCCGCGTAGTCCCCCAGAAAGCATTGCCGCGCCGCGGTACCCAAGGGTGCTGTGCTGCAGCACACACCGCGTCCCGCCACGGACATTCTGATCCCACAGGTCAGGGGCAGGCAGGGTATCTGCCCCAGAACGTCTGCTCTCAGCTCGACCTTCCGTCAGAATCAGCTCTGCGTGTCTGTGTGTGTTTGCAGGTGTATGTTGTTTGTGTGCATTTGTGTGTGTTTGTGTATGGTGTGTGTTTGCATGTGTGTGCTTATGTGTGTGGTGTGCGCTTGTGTGTGTGTTTGCGTGTGTTTGCATGTGTGTTTGCACGTCTGTGTGTGTACAAGAAAGAGGCCGTTTGCTGGCGCCCGAGAGCTGGGATCCCCACCCCCTTCCTGGCTCTGACCGAGACCTAAACATCCTGACGGTGAAAGGTGGGGAGTGACCCCGGGCTGGAAGTCTCAGGAGACCAGGCGCCTAAGCGCAGCTGCGCATCCCTTGGCTGCGTGACCCTGAGTGTGTCACTCTGCCAGGACGGGTCCTGGGGTCAGTCACGCAGAGCTAAGATGCGCCCCAGCTCTGGAAGTCCATGGCTCTGATATAACACGCAGTGACTGAAAGCTGCTGACTGCCCCGTGACCTGGTGAGGGCCGTGAGGGAGAGACTTAAGCACCTTTCTCCAGGGACCGAGAAAGGTCAGAGGCCTCCTGACCCCAGCAGAGAAGACAAGTCTCTCCCTCCCTCCCGGGACCTTCCACGCACAGCGGGGCTCAGCCGCTCGCACTGCCGGCCAGACGCGCTCTGCGCCGCCAACCTCTCCCTGTCCTGGGTGGCGCAGCCCCGGCCCCCCAGGCCCCGCTGCATGGCAGAGGCGCAGTGGGACTGACGGCACCGCTGGGCCACCCCCGTCCTCGTGAGCACCAAATCCTCCTCGGTTTTAGAACGAGCCTCCCGCGTTGGAACTGAGGACCGCTGCAGCAGAAGCACGTGCTCTGCTCTGGCTTTGCAGAGGGTCTCGGGCTACCAGGTGACAGTCACCACCAGATCGGTGGGGGCTGGAGAGCCCACCCACGTGGATCAGGGGATGAGTGATCTTCCGGGGAGCTGCGGACGGAGGGGTTTTCCCATCCGCTTAGGAAGTCAGCGGGTCCACCCATGGCCCAGCCTCAGAGCTCCGACGGAGAGCAGATGGCTCAGCTGCCGGCAGGCCGGGTAGGAGCAGGACGTGCCTGTCACTCGGGTTCATCGTCAGTTTGCCCTCGGATTGAGAATAGGGAGGCTCAAAGCAGAGAGGGGCCCTGGGGTTGCCCGGCTGGCCATGGGGGAGGCCAGCTCGCTCGGGGAAGGAGGCCCCTGGGGAACCTCGCTGAGGCCTGCAGGGCTGGAGTGAGCCCCTGCCCGCAGCCATCTCCTGCAACACGCCTCCAGTACTTACTTTCTCTGGCCCATGTGCCCCTGCGTGCTGACCTCTGCTCCTGGGGGTCACTGGGCTCTTCCCACCCGGGTTCCACACCCCCGGGGGTCAGGGACGGCCTTGCAGAGCCCAGGAAATGCAGGATCTGCCAGCCATTCAGAAGCAGCCAGCCAGCAGCAATGAGAGGCGGCGGGGGCACGCGGCCCCTTTCACCTATTGTGCACGGGCTCTGCTGGCGATGGGCTGTGCCCCCCGAAAGACCTTGTCCCCATGGGGGGCTCCCGAGGTCCGGAGGGAGAGGAACTTGGCCGGGGAAAGAGCAGGTGTGGGCCAAGCCAAGAGCGGCTTCCCCAGCAGGGCTTCCCGTTAGGGCCTCCCGAGCCCTCGCTAGGCTGGAGGGGCCTGGGTGGCCAAGGTGGAGGTGGGGCCGCCCCACGGCACCCTTCTCAGTTCCCCACCGCGCCTCACTCAGGACGTCTGTGCTGTCCCAGCAGGGTCGACTCCAACCTCCCCCGGAACAAAGCCTCCCGAGCCGGCCCACCTGACGGTCCGAGGTGTCTCCCTCCTTGCAGTGCACACCGTCTTGGAGCGCACACGGCCCCAGCCTGCTCATCCCCGGCCCAGGCCACGCTCACGTGTGCCCCACCCACCACACGCATGAGCGCTGCTCCCCGGCTCCACGCCCGGCCGGCCCAGCCCACTCCCCAAGCCGCATGTGGAGACCCACCTCTTCCCAAGAGTGCTCCCCAGCCACCCAGCTGTCCTCCCTCTGCTCTGAGACAGCCCGGCCCCTGCCGTCTGCTGTCCCTGCTAGAGGACCTTCACGGCCTGTGTAGCCCAGGCCTGGAAGTGTCATGGCTGCCACCGGACATCAAGCTTTGCAGGGGACAAAGCACTGCATGAACGGGCCTCAGAGTCCGAGCAGCTTTCCAGCCCAGAACTGCTGGATGGGGGCGGAGGCAGCGGAGCGGACCCGGCAGGGCGTGGAGGCTCCTGCCTGCAAGCTCTCGCCCCAGCCTTCGCCATCAGCCTTGCCCCGGGTCTTTGACACGGAGCTTCCCAAGTTCTCTCTGCGTCTGTGTCTACCCTGTGTTCCTGCACGATGCTGGAGAGTGCAGCCCGCTATGGCTGTCCAGGACATAGCCTGCCCAGCCACATGAGGCAGTGTCGTCCGGCTTCCAGAGGTCCGTCCATCTTTGTGGCGCTGTCCATCTGTGGCCACCAGGAACAAAAGGAGGTCACACGCGATCCGAGCCTGGAGTTTAGTTGAAAATGCAGCCAGGAAGGCGCCAGGCTATGTGCCTTGGCATTCCACGGTTGGTGTGCCAGGAGCCAGGCTGAACCGCCACCCGGCATCTGGCCGTGCCCCCGTTCCAGCCTCACCAGGAAGAAGCCCTGGGCAGGACTTCGGGCCAAGCCAGAGGATGACCCGGATTGCTGCTGCCTGGGATCCTGACGGTCGTCACCATCCACTGGAAACTGTCGGCCAGAAGCCTCAGAAGCTCCTGAATTCCAAGTGACGCCCCGATGTCACCGGCCCTCTCCATTTTCTTCATTGCCCCTGCCCCACGGCACAGGCTGACCCTGTGGGCGGCCACACCCTTGTGGGGGCAGAGCCTTCATCATTCTCTCAGCAGTTTCCAGCCTGTGCGTAAGCGTGGGTCACACCGCCGCAGGCAGGAAACTATCAGTAGAAGTGGAAGTGACAGGGTGTTTAAAGAACATTAAACCAAGGAGGCTTAAAAGGTCTTGGAGCGTCGTTAAATAAACATTTAGGATGACTGAGAGGGCAGAATATGAAATGGAAAAGACAGTGTAAACACTTTCTGTGGGTGGGAGAGGCTTTGTCATTCTCCCTTCTCCTTCCAGTCACAAGGCTTTGAGGGCGCCAGGCGTGGCCTGAACGAGGCCATCTATCACTTAGAACTGCCCCTGCGAGCCGAGTGCCATCAGCAAACATTCAGAGGACAGAGGCTGCTCTCCTTGAGCTCCTGAATAGGCGGGTTTGACGCTGGTATCGCGGCTGGCAGCGCCCCAGGTCTAGGATGGCCCCGGGACACACCGGCTGGGGCCTCACCTCGGAGACGCCCGGCTGGGCTAATCCACAGGGGAACCAGCGCCAGCCCTGGCAGCCCGAGTGAGCACCAGACGCCTAATCTACGCCGAAACCACCCGCGACACAGGCGGAAGGGGCAACTGAGGCTGAGAGAGACGAAGGTCTCAGCAAGAGCCCAAGGGGCCCCAGTCCCACGCCCGAGCCTTCATCAGCCCGAGACCGCGCAGTGCTGGGCGCAGGGCAAGGCGGCCGGGGCTGGAAAGGGGGCGTGGGGGGCCGGTCGGAGCTGCGGAGCCACCAGGCCGTGCAGCCTCACAGACGCCACGTCACCTCCCCCGGGGATCCCGTGGCTAATTTGTGGGGGGAATTTCCCGCGGGGCTCCCATCAGTCCAGGGAAAGGGGAGTGGGGACCAGGCCTGAGCTGAGGAGGGTGGCCTCAGAGCAGGGGCTGAGTGCCAATGTCACCAGCGACGGAGAACCAGAGGCCTTTCTCCTGCACGGCCACGGGGGTGACTTGGCTGACGACCTTCTCAGCCGTGTCTGTGCCTGATGTCGCACCACGGGCAGAGGGCAGGGCGGGTCTGCTGGGGACACACCCCTCCCCCAACACACGCACACTCACACCTGCACACACTCACACACTACCCCTCCCCCAACACATGCACACTCACACCTACACACACACATACACACGCTATCCCTCCCCCAACACACGCACATGCTCACACCTACACACACTCACACACTACCCCTCCCCCAACACACGCACACTCACACCTACACACACATACACTCACACACTACCCCCCCAAAAACATACACACACACATACACTATCCCTCCCTAAGACACACCCACGCTCACACCTACACACACACATACACACACACGCTATCCCTCCCCCAGACGCACACATGCTCTCACACCTATACACACCCACATACACACACTACCTCTCCCCCAACACACGCACACTCACACCTACACACACATACACTCACACACTACCCCCCCAAACACATACACACACACACATACACTCACACACTATCCCCCCAAACACATACACACACACATACACTATCCCTCCCTAAGACACACACATGCTCACACCTATACACACACATACACTCACACAC
Organism: Lemur catta; assembly: GCF_020740605.2. NCBI lineage: Eukaryota > Metazoa > Chordata > Mammalia > Primates > Lemuridae > Lemur > Lemur catta. The sequence continues at coordinate 6,273,401 of NC_059149.1, read as the reverse complement.
TACCTCTCCCCCAAACACATACACACACGCTATCCCTCCCCCAGACACACACATGTTCTCACACCTATACACACCCACATACACACACTACCTCTCCCCCAACACACGCACACTCACACCTACGCACACACATACACACACACGTTTATCCCTCCCCCAGACACACACATGCTCTCACACCTATACACACTCACACACACTCACACGTTTATCCCTCCCCCAGACACATGCACACGCTCACACCTACACACACTCACACTCACACACACTACCCCTCCCTGAAACAGCCCCTACGGCCAGACGCAGGGACGACCCCAGGCCGCCCCCACCAGGGCCTTCCGCCGCACCCTGCCGCTCTGGCGTCCAGAGGGCCGCAGCACTCGGCAGAGCCAGGCCAGGCGCGTAAAGAAATAACGATCCAACGCCTGCAAGTCCAATGGCAGCGCCAGACGCACCTAGCGGTGCCTTTCCCCAGCCTCAGGACAGGCTCCACCCTTGCCACCCTCTGCAGGCTCACTCCACATCCCTGGCTCCGTGCCAGTCTCTGTCCCCAAAGCTAGCCCGCGCTCCCCATCAGTCACGGGGGAAGGCGTGCCGCCTGAGCCCCCGTCAGACGCGCAGCCGGCCAGCGTCTTGCTCTTCGCACCTCTCGGTCTCACCTCCGCAGACCCAGGTGCCCTCAGCATCCCAGGATCTGTCACCGCGGCTTTCCAAGCGCTCCCGGCCTTCAAGGCCCTGCCCTGCCCCTCCGTGCAGACTCCGCGCCCGCTGCAGGCCCAGAAGACGCCGCCTTCCCTTGTCCCTCCACACTCCCACGCCAGAGCCTGGCGTCCTCCCTCCCTGCCGAGTCTGTTAGTCCCGCCTCACTTAGACCCTAAATCCTTGGGATCGGAGACCAGGGCTGCCGCGTCTTTGCCACCTGGCGCATAATGAAGCTTGTTAGTTGGCCGGGAAAGGAGCAGCTGGGCTGGCGGCGTTGGCTCTGGCTGCAGTCGAGGCTGAGGCCGAAGCGAACACACTCCAGAGACCCAGGAACTCCGGCAAAGCCTGCCCGAATCTGCGACGGTCTCAGCCTGTAACTCAGAAATCAAACGTGGGCCTGATTTCTGTTGTGCTGAACTAAATTGCAGGGAACTGAGGAAGGGGGAAGAATTACAAATAGCCTTCGCTGTTACACAGTGCGCCAGTTGTGAACGTCCACAGCAAGGCTTGTCCTTACCTAATTGAAGTCGCTTCCGCAGTGTAGTCCAGGGACTCAAAGGAACATTTCCAGTGACCGCGCCTGCTGGCAGGGCCTGCCTGAGGCCTCGCGCGCGTGTGTTCGCCGCCCGGCTGCGGTTCTTAGCTGTCTTCCTGCTGTGCGGTGAGACACACCTTATGTGCGGGCTCTCTCCACACGGATATTTCTCAGAATACTGCAGAGGTCCCCACGGTGGGAACCAAGTCCCCAAAGCACCGGAGGGCGACGTGAGGAGCAGCAGGATGTCGGCGGCGGCCGTTGCTCACGCGAGGGGCGGCTCCCCCGCTGCGGTCCGCAGAGAGCCCCAGCTTTAGAGCGAGGGGGGCAACTCCAGCTCTGCCCCCAGATCTGCGCCCTGGACACCTGTCACAGACTGGCTCTCGGAGAGAGCACCCGTACCGTCACGTCTGCGAGAAGGGATCCTCAGATGCTGCTCGACTCAGGATGCAGTGACGTCCCGATATGCCCATCGCAAGTTGAAAACATCATTAAATCGAAAATGCGTTTAATGCACCGAAGCCACCGAGCACCACAGTGCAGCCTGCCCTGCCTCCGGCATGCTCAGGACACGCACATCAGCCTACGGGGCAGCGTCGCCCAACACAAAGCCTATTGTATGACAAAGTGTTGAGCGCTGTGCACAGGCGAGCATTTTGTAGGCAGGACAGAATGCCAAACACAAAACACAATGTCCAAAACCGCTGGCAACACGCACACTGTGGAGTGCGGGTCCCAGGACTCCCCAGCAAACCAAACTCACGGTGCTCAAGGCCCCAATATAAAATGCTGTAGAGTTTGCACGTAGTCTGCACACGTCCTCCCGTGGGCTTTATTTTTATTTTTTATTTTTTTTAGACAGGATCTCACTCTGTTGCTCAGGCCAGAGTGCCATGGCGTCAGCCTAGCTCACAGCAACCTCAAACTCCTGGGCTCAAGCCATTCTCCTGTCTCAGCCTCCTGAGTAGCTGGGACTACAGGTGTGCACCACCATGCCCAGCTAATTTTTTCTGTATATTTTTAGTTTTTTGGCTAATTTCTTTCTATTTTTAGTAGAGACGGGGTCTCACTCTTGCTCAGGCTGGTCTCCTCCTGTGTACTTTAAACCATCTCCAGGGTACCTGCACAGCTAGATCAATGCAAATGCTGTGGGCATAGCTGCCGTCCCGTGTGTCTCAGAGAATAACAGCAAGAAACGAAAGCGTGTGCGTGTTCATCGTGGCACGGACACAACCATCCATGCTTCGCCCCAAGGTGTTCGATGTGCGGCTTGTTGGGTCGGTGGATGCAGAGCCCGCGGGTGCCGGTGGTCCACGCACGATCACGTGGCTGTCTGAGAGTCGCGACTCGCGCTGCCGCCCGGCATCACAAGAAAGCATCGCACTACACGTCGCTAGCCCAGGAAAAGGGTACAATTCAGATTTGGAGTACAGTATCTCCTGAATTCATGTCACTTTCACATCATCCTAACGTCAAGAGTCATGAGTCAAACTGCCCTAAGCCTGGGAGCATCTGCGTTAGTCCCTGTGGTTGCCGTAACAGTCCCACCAGCCTGGAGCCGCAAACAGCAGGAATTTATTCCCTCGCAGGTGTGGATATCGGACGTCCAAAATCAAGGTGCCAGCAGGACTGTGCTCCCTCTTCATCCTCTCAGGAAGGATCTTTCCTGTCTCTGCTTAGCGTCTGGTGCTGCCGGCAATCCTCAGCTTGCAAAACCTCTGCCTTGGTTGTCAGGTGGCATTTCCCCTGCGTCTGAGTCTGTGTCTCTGTACCCAAAACTCCCTCTCCTTTCTCATATAAAACACCATGCTGTGGATTTAGGGCCATCCTAATCCAGTATGCCCTCATCTTAATCTGATCACCTCTGCAAAGACCCTATTTCAAAGTAAGGTCACATTCCCAGGAGATAATAATCAACATCTCTCCAGACTGTTCTGGGGGGGAAATAAATCACAGAGCACACAGTGATTGGTCAGTATGGGCCCAACAGTTGAGCCGCGGTAAACCTGGGCCCTGGAAAGCCTGGGGGGTGGGGGGCTGGCCCTGGAGCTGGAGTCCCGGAGTGAGGCCCATGCGTGTAGGCCGTGGTGGTGGCAGGCCTCCAGCCCGTCTGTCTGCTTGGGAGAAGGTGCCCAGTGACTGGAGCTACAGATAACAAAGCCTGGCTCCCAGGTGGAGGGTGACTGGGCATTTGGATCCTGAGCAGGTGAGTTTGACTACATATTGGAGAATTCGAGCAACGGTCCACTCATACACCGTGGCCAAACATGGCAGGATGGGAGAGAAGGCACAGGCTGAGCACAGAAGACAAAGGCCACCTGCCAGAAGGGGTGAGTCTGCGAGGTGACTGCTCTGGCCAGGCCTGGCCCTGGAGTGAACAGGGCACATTGCTTGGGGAGAGCCAGAAATGAGAGGGGACTCCACAGACACAACCACAGCAGACTTGGGGTATTTCTCTCTCGGAAGTGGAGCACTGCTGTTGGCCCCAGCCAGCTCTGGGAGCCCCACTGCTGGCTCAGTCTCTCCTGTGGTCCTCATGTAAATCCCACGCTGCTCAAGGGTCGGGCTCGGGGTCCACCTTCCCTAGAAACCTGCCCTGACCACACCGGCCTCCTTACTCACTTTCGCTGCAACTACCTTGCTCCTATAAAAGCTTCTCTACGTTAAGATCTCCCCAAAGAGTCCAGGAGTTCCTTGAGGGTGTGGATCGTGTTTTATCGTCCACATTCCCGTGGCCTCAAGTGTGGTGCTCAGTAGACACTTGCTTATCAATTTCCTATTTTCCTCCCATCCTCCTTTCTAGAATTTTGTAGATCTCAACAGAAGATGAAAAGTGCATGTCCAGGAAAAAGTGGCCTAAGACACCATTGGGAGAGTTGCTGCTTTTACGTAATTGATTCTTATAATATTACATCAGGTTCCAATAACTAAGTGTCTCATACCGTTCTGTGAAGGGCTGGGCCTCTCTCCTCCACTCCTGCACACAAACACTTGCCGAGCAGCGACTCCGTGCGGGACGCTCTGAGTCACAGGAGACGTCGAGAGTCACTGCCGTTGGGAAAGTGGAGGCATGTTCACCTGGTTATCACATCGCCTTGTCCAGCTAAAGACACTCTGTGTGCCAGGGCCGGTGTGGAAGAGTAGATGCGCCCGTCCACCAGAAAGTGAGTTAACCGATGGAGAGAAAAGTATTCTGAACTCAAAAGAGGACATGGCGGTGATGTGTGTAAATACTGCCTTTCTCCTCCCAGATCTGGAATTTGGAGGCCGTTTTAGCTGAGTGTGTGGCTGGGAGACGGGTTTAGCTGTTTTGCGTGTTAGCAACGCAGAAGGACGGGGTTGATCGAGGGTAGCGGCCGAGGAGGAAGAAGTCCAACAGACTTGGCCGCCTCACCTCTGCTCTTCCTGTGCACCCACATCGGTGACATTCCCGTTACAGAGAACAGCTGTTTCCTGGAGAAGAACCAAGTTGCTCTTGGAGCAGAACTCCCTAGACTCTCCCTAACAAGACCGGAGTCACAGTGTTGCTCTGGGCCGTCTGCCTGAACGTGCATGTAGCTTCGCTGCACACAGTCCCACCGGACCCTCCTGTCAGTCATGAGCACCTAGACTTACGTCTCCTGAACTAACGCCAGCATGTGGTTGGACTCTGCTTTTAAGGCCTTCAGCTAGGATTTGGATATTATCGTGACACACAGGCTTATTCGCTAGGCGTCACACCAAGTGTCACAGATGGAACAGTCATTCTCGGCTGGAAGGAAGGAGCATCAGAAACGCACACACCACCTACACCTTCCCACCCTGTGGTGGGCTGGATGTGGTTTTTTGTCCCCTCTAAACCTCATGTTGAAATTTGATCCCCAATGTTGGAGATGGGGCGTGATGAGAGGTGTTTGAGTTGTGGGGACAGATCCCGCATGGACAGAGTAATGCCCTCCCTGGGGGTGAGTGATTTCCCACTCTGTTAGTTCCCTTGAGAGCTGGTTGTTAAAAAGAGCCCAGCCCCTCCCTCCCCGCTCTCTTGCTCCCCTCTTGCCATATGAGCTCTGCACACCAGCTACCTTCACCTTCCACCAGGAGTGGGAGCAGCCTGGGGCCCTCCCCAGAGGCAGATGCCCAGCCTGGAACTTTCCAGCCATCAGAAATGTGAACCAAAGAAACCTTTTTTCTTTACAAATTACCCAGCATCAGGTATTCCTTTATAGCAACACAAAGTAGACTAAGACATCCCCCAAGCATGCCTCTGAAAATATGATAGCTGCCCCCTAACACTGTGTATTTTCAAACAGCTCCTCCCGAGAGCCACCCACTCACTGAGAGCCCCTGGACTTGTGCTAAAGCATGACTGGTTTCCAAGCAGCGGAAGTGATAAGTAATTAACATGATTAGTTCCTGGCTCTGCAAATTCCTGTCCACGTTGCCAAGGACGTAATTAGTAACAGCATCATGGTTCCTGGCCTGGCAAGCAGATTTTCTTGTCGGTGCTCAGAGGTGAAAAGGATTTTGAATCCCTCATTTGGGATTCTCTGCTGCTTTGCCTCTTTTGGGGACCACTCAGACGTGTCAGATCTCTCTTGGCTGAGTTTCTGCGAGAACCGAATGAGAAAATAGATGTGAAAGCACTTCTGCAACTTTCGACAGTATTCGGGATTCCTGTGTGGGTGCCCAGACTCAGAGGACAACGTCCTTCAGGGACCCAGGTGGGAAGAGGACAGCAGAACAGGCCCGCGAGCATTCTAAGCCCTGGACCCACATCTGTGTGTCACATGTGCTGGAGTCTCACGGCCTGGCACCCAGGTGCCAGCATCAGGGCACGGCGGAAAAATGTGGTTTTGTTCTCAGGGGCACAGCTGCAAAGTTCCTTGGAACCTCTGTCTCTCGAGTGTTTTCTCAGACTTTGTGACTGTGGGGATCCACGTGGTGTCAACTTCAGTAAACTGAACTTGGTCTCCCAAATTCCCTTGCACAGCCCCTATGTTAGTGTGGCCAACCAGAGACATCCTATGTCACATTTTGAAGGCAGAAGTCAAACCACACACCTTTGAGCCTCAGATGTTGGGACAGCGCAGCACGTGGCGCCCAGCTCACACGCAGCACGGCACACGTCTGGCACACGGTTGGTGCGGGGAAGCAGCAGGCCCTCAGCGACTCTGTATCCTGCCCCGTCCCCCCTCCCGCATCTTCAGTCCTGGGCCCGGCGAGCTTTAGCGCCCCGACAGAGAGCACCAGCCCCTGGCGGACACACAGCAGCGCTGCAGGCTGGCACGGCGCGGTCTGCCCCGTGGGGCCCGGGCGATCTCTGCTCCTCACCTCCTGTGCGTCCTTCCAGGTCGCCTGCTGCTCGGGGCGGGATGCAGCCCCTGACTCAGGCCACAGCCTGTCACTGAGCAGCCACAACCGCGTAAAGCCAAATTCCCGTACCACATCCCTGATCCTGTGGCTCTCCACTGAATGTGGCACTAGAAGGCTCCAGAGGAACAGACCTTAAGAATGAGTTCTTTGAATTGGGCCTGTAGCTCTGTGACAGCAGCTGCCACCTTCTCCCGCCCTTCGCCACGCGTCCTCGATGTTGGGGGCTTGGAGACGAGGACCGGTGGACGCGGGGTGCAGAGCTCGTGGCCCCGCATCCCCCGTGCGGGGCCTGTGTCCTTGCTGCCCTCCTGCCTGCCTGCTGCCTTCGGGCCCCAACACCACAGCAAAAAGCAGCAGCCTCGCGTGAACCTTTTCACCAGCTTGTGCCAAGTCAAATCCCTGCAGTGACTCCCTTGTCACATGTCCTCGTGGCCCTGCTTCTCTGAACCGTTGCCAATGCGGTGCTGTCCCGGACCCTCGGCCCACTGACCTGGACAGCACTGACGGCTGCCTCAGCCGCTGGGCCTGCTGGGAGCTGCCGACAGCGTCACAACTACCAGACATCAAGGTCACACGGGTCGGGCACCTCGGGACCCGAGACCACTGTGGTTCACATGTTTTCACTCCCAAGACCCATTTACGCATGTTCACCCCTTGGGATGTCTCCTTTTAAACGTATCATCTGCACCGAAGTCTTTATTAAGTACCAATTAAACTGTTTTCCCAGTTTTATGACTAATACAATCAGAGCTGCTCTCAGCCCGAGAAGCCAACATTCCAACCTGCACCGACACGGTTCCAGCCACAGGAGAGAGACGCGCCCTGTGACGAGACTGTCACACCTTCACCTCCCAGAAAAGCTGTGGGGAGAGAGGAGGGGCAGCAACCTGCAGATCCGCCACGGCTGCCGTCCGTGACCCCGGCAGTGGGGTCACGGCCCGGCCTCGGCACAGCCAGGGATGCAGGAAGAAAGGAGAAGAATGGGCGGAGGTGGAGAAGGGGGCTCCGCTCCGCGGGAGGCAGCACCCAGCTGGGTCTGCAGCGGAAGGAGGCCCCCGTTCTGGAACAGCACGGAAGAAGGACAACTGCACCCACCCGCTCAGCAGAGACGGCTGCCCCGAGGGATTTCAGTCAAAGCGACATCAGGGACAGGTTCTGCCGGCCTCCGTCCAGCTGGGTGTGTCAGCGAGGCTTGGCCCGCGTTACGGAAAACCTAAAGAAGACAGTCACCCGGCTGAGTTTTTGTCAGGCCTCTCAAGTACTCAGGACGGGAACACAAAAGGGTTTATCCCATGTGTTACCTCCTAGTGACAATGACAAAGATGAGGATAACAGCAGCAACACGGGGATGAGTCAGGGAACCTCCGTGTAAGAACCTGCCTGTCGTTAGTGAGGTCTGTGACCCTGAGTAAATGGTGTCACCATCCTCGGCTTAGTCCGCATCTTTAAGTAAGAGAAGGCACCGCACCACACAGCCTCCTTGGCGGGGATGTTAAGCGTCTGTCACAGACCGGCTGTCCTGTCCCCGGAGCTGCCCAGCCAGGGACCACATTTCCCAGAACCCCCTCGAGATTAGGTTCCTGCCAGTGGAACGAGGAGTGGCAGTAACTGATCACTTGCAGACAGAAACGGGCAAAAAGCACGCGCCTCTTCCTACTCTCGCCTGCTGTGTTCTAACAGGAAGCCGGCACCGTGGCAACCTTGGGACCACACATCCACAGCCTCCACCGAACCGCCTGTGTCCCCAAACGCACAAATGGAGTGAGCCCACACCGCACCCACAGGACTTGCCTGAATGAGAAATAACCCTTTGTTATATAGATTATAATGTGTACCCACCAAAGCCGCTAGAACAAACTGGATCAACCTCTAAGCCATGTTTATGACCCACTCACATTTATAAATACTTGCTTTTTAGATTTTTTTTTTTACTTCATTTGACCTAAAGAATGACAACCCTGTGAAATAAGTCAGTTAGATCTATTTTTCCTTTTGCAAATGAAAATCGGATGCTCAGAATACTGAAGTCCCCAGAGTGGCCGGCAGGCAGTGGGGCCGGGGTGCAGAGACACGTCCCGGACTGGACCTGAGCCCAGGGACAGGCCAGTGCAGATGCTCACACCCCAGAGCCCCGGTGACCCCCGCTTTACCTGTGGCCGCCTCTGTGACTTCAGGAGATTCTTTAATGTCCCTCAGAATCCATTTCCTCAGTAATGAAGAGGGAGCAGCCGTCACATCAATCTTGCAAAGCTGTCGTAGAGACAAAGGAGATGTCCGCACGGATGACAGGGTAGCGTCTGGCTCCTGGCAGACACTCAGCCAGGAACGATGGCTCACGCTGACCGAGCACCCGCCGTGTGCCGAGAACTGCCCCAGCCGCATCCGGGGCTCACTGAGTGGTCCGTCCTCCCCGCACGGCGCACATGGCTATAGCATCCCTATCTGAAAGACAGCGAGAGTCAAAACGGTTAAGTAATTTTTTCCAACATGACATATCCTTAGCCTGGATTCCCCAGAGAGCAGGACTGGGGGAGACGAGGGTAAGGAGGGAAGAAGGAGGCCGTGGTCACCACCAGGTTGGTTATCGCCAAGTGCAACTGCCTGATCCCGTGAGACTGTCCTCCAAGAAGCTTCGTAAAGTGAGACTCGTGGCCGTCTCCCGGGGGCAGGCCGTGCACAGGCATGAGCACTGGACAGGTCCCGGGGAGCCCTGGGGTGAAGGCAGGAGGAGCCCCACGTGGGCACGAGGTCAGGCCGTGTGAGGCTGACTGCCAGGGTCATCGGAGGCTGTGCAGAGCTGCCCTCCACAGTGGAGGGCACGACAAGAGACAGGTGAGTTCGAGAAAGCCTGGCGGGGTGCGTAGCGGGACGTGTTACAAACGTAGGGAGCCAGGGGCTAGTCAGAGTCCACTCTGTGTGGTGTCCATCCCGACCTGCCGCAGGAGAGCGCGCTGTGGGTTAGCTGTTTCCAGCGGGAATGGGCTTATGCAGATCACACACATTCTGCTCCAGTCTGTGAACAGCTGACCCAAGTCCGAGGGGCAGGTGTTGGCCAGGTACAAGGAAGCCCCACTTTCTCTCAGGACAGCCAGCATGTGAAACTTACAGGTCTGGGGTCTGTGAGACCCTTCCGCAAGGAGCCACCCTTGGCTGGACGACTGAAGATGCTCAGGGTGCAGCGGGCGCTCCCGGCCACGCCCACCAGGAAGAGCAAGGCCTGTGCCCTTGTAGGAGTCGCCTTCCTAGGCAGACTTGTGCCTTCCGATCTGGCGCACGCGCGCGCACACACACACACACACACACACACACACACAAGCTTTGTTCTTTGATTATACAAGAAATAGTACTCTCCACTAAAAGTAATTTATGCTATTGTGGAAAATTTGGAAGTATGAATGCACTTAGATGATCTCTCCTCTCTGCCGGGAGATGCCACTGCTGGTACCTTGCTGCGTCCCTCCCCAGCCCTTCTCTGCAGAGGCATAAATGCCAACCGCACTTTCAAATGAAACTGAGTCTTTATTACTCTGCTTTGTTCTCTTAACATTTTATGATAAATGTTTTATTGCCATTAAATACTCCTTCAAAACACAGTATTTATAGCTGCATAATATTTTTTGGACATTCAGGCTGTTTATAATTTTTCACTCTGATATATAGGGCTGCAATGAACATCCTTAAACATAAGTCTTTGATCACATTTCTGATTATTTTCTTTAGATGATCCTTAAAAATGGGATTGCTGTGACAAATGATATAAATATTTTTAAAAGATTTTTATTGCCAAATTGTTTCCAGAAATAATGTTCCAGTTTCCAGCTCTATCAGTAATGTGTTAATACAAAAGCACTGACTGCAAAAACAAGTCAGTATTTTTAATGTTTTTCAGATTAATAGGAGGAAATGGTATCTCATTACTTTGATTCCTATTTCTTTGATTAATGGTTCTATTGACCAATTCTTGGGTTTGTTGACCACATGGATTTCTTCCTTTATGAATCGCTTATTCATTCATTTTCTTTGGTCATTTTTCAATTGGTGTACTAGTATCTTTCAGCATCAACAACCACTATCCGGTATCTTTCACTGTAGACCATATTTGTCTATATTTGGATTTTATAAAAATGGTATCATAAAGTACTTTTGATGAGTGCCTTCATTTACTTAGCATAATATGTTTGAGATTCAACCATGCTGTTGTGTCTATAAGTAGTTCATTCTTCTTTATTGATGAGTACAATTCGTGCATGAATATACCATAGTGTGTTTACCCATTCTATTTAGGGTTGCTTTCAGTTGGGGGCTATTATGAAAAAGGCTGATATGAATATTCTTATAGAAGTATTTGTTTGGGCATATGATTTCATTACACTAGGGAATGGAATTGCTGGGCACTGGATAGATGCATGTTTAACTTTATACCAAAGTAGAGCTAGGGTTTGGTATCTGACTCTAGAGCCCATGCCCTAAGCCACTGGACCACGCTGTCCCTCACTAGGGACAAGCACTAGGAGGTCAAGTTTAAATCCTAGTTATTTCCTTTCCTTGCTATGAAAACTTGGGCAAGTTAATACTTAACCTTTCAGTGCCTGGGTTTCCTCATCTGCACCACCCCCAGGGTGTTGTGAAAATCAAGGGAGTTAATACAAATAAAGCACTTAGAATGGGGCCTTGCGCATGGTTAGTTTCATTATTATTACATAAGAGAGAGTGTTTACATTGGGTTTGTCAGATACTGGATGCAGAGGGTGGTTCTCTTGGGACTAGCCAGACAGGCCTCCCAGTAAGAGCCACACTTTAAGAAGACCTATGGCAGAAGGCTGTCCCTGCCCACAAATTCAGCTGGAACTGCCACCTATATGTCCTTGTGTCAAGACCTGGTGGTCTCAAGTGTCCCTGCTGCCTCTGAGATCTCGTTCTCCAGCTCTTGCATTTTCCCCGTGGGGCTCAGCACACACAGCTCTCTGCTCAGCGTGTGGCCCCATCTGAGCAGGGTCCCCTACCCAGCGCTACCGCTCCTCCTTGGGCGCCAACAAGTCTGCCCGAGGCTCCAGTAGCTGTGGCTAACTGCCGAGGTCCCAGCCTGCAGTCCATGGGAGGCAGGTCTGCAGGAGGAACAGCTTAGCAGCCTGAGCTCATGCTGTCAGGACCAAGCTAAAGAACACTTCCCAATCCTGAGTGCAGTTGTCCCTTGGTATCCATGGGGATCGGCTCCAGGACACTGAGAATACCCCAACCCGCAGATGCCGAATCCCTGACCTCAGGCGGCGTAGTATTAACCTGTGCGTGCACCCTACACGCACCCTCCTGTGCAGGCTAGAGCAGTTCTGGATTCCTCATGGCGCCTCCGCAGGCCCTGCACATCGCTTCTGCCCGTGGGTTCGCTGCAGCACTCGGCACAAGGCAGTTCAAGTTTTGCTTTTTGAAACTTTGTGGAATTTTTTTCCCAAGTATTTTCGATCTGTGGTTAGTTAAATTCGTAGATACAGAGCCCACAGATACAGAGGGCCATCTGTACTTCCTAATTCCTTCTAGAACTCCACCTAGTTCTGCCCTTCCCCCATGCCAGCCTCTCCAGCCAGGCGGAAAGCTCCACAGGGCAGAAGCTGGGGCTGCCCAGCGCGTGAGACCCTTGCGTGTGGTTAGTGAAGCACCCAGGAAGCATTACAGGTGCATTAGGAAAAAGCATATTTACACGTAAGAACTCGACACCTCTCCTTTCCTCCCACCTGCTAGGGAGGTTTCTGTTGCCCCAGGGCAGATTCTGGGCTTTTGCTCCAAAGATCAGAAAAGGGTTGAGAAGGAGAACAGAGCCCACAGGGGCTTTTTAGCTTTCCTTGGACAACAGAAGCAAACGATTTCTCCTTCACAAGGAGTATTTACATGTAAATTATGGCTACACATATAATAGAGCAAGTAGTTAAAACGCAAAATCTAGCATGTATTTCTCCATGGACTTTACCCAGGCACTTATCAACATGCATAAATCACACAAAGTTCAGTTTTTATAACTTGGAAAGTGATATATATGCACGTAGGTGATGCCATTTAAATAAGATTTGAAAATGCAAATTTTTGCTGTTATTATTATGATACGTGGTTCCAGATACCATGCAGAAGTAGTGCAAAAACATGTATGTAAAACAGTGTGAGAACGATGAATGCCAAATTCAGGACAGAGGCTAGCTAATTTGGGACCAAATTATGTAGATAAATTATTTGTAGAGAATAACTGAAAGTTTTGGAGCCACAACTGGCTGGATGAGAGCAGCAGTTTAGGACGGTAAATCTTACAGCAGAAAGTCAAAGTGGGTTCCTTCGGTATCAGCGAGAGCGTCCGGGCAGGCCCTGCCACGGCACCTGTGAACAGGGGCCCTGCCCTCCTTGGCGCTCCTGTTGCTTTCCAGCCCCGAGCCAAGGCCTGTCCCCGGCAGAGCAGGCAGAGCAGGAGACAGCTAAAAGGGCCTGGAGCTTTAGGACCGGACGTGAAGAGGAGGGAGTACCCAGGTAGAGCCCACAGGGACCGTGTCACGGATGAAACTGGGGTTTTGCACCTTGGTGACCTGCAGGATGGGGTGTCCCCGACAGGAACAGGGAACATCGAACGAGAAAGAACGAGCTCTTGCTCTGCGCCCAGCCCTGCAGCAGGGCCCAAGCGCTGCAAAGAGGGATGACACGTTCCCTGCCCCCAGGGAGCTCGCACATCGGTTCTGGCAGCCACTCGTTCAGCAAATACTTTCTGAGGAAGCTGCGGAAATCCGCGCTGGGTGACTTCCCCTCCCAGCACCTAACGAGAGTGTGATCGCAGCCCCCCCAGCGGAATGCGGCTGCGGCTGGGGGCGGGCGGGTCCCACGCAAAGACGAGAGGTGCCCCGAGCCTGGGCAGGAAGGAACGTGGGAGAGTTAGGCGTGCACTTGCCTCTCGCCCAACTCCAGGACCTGCCCCGCTCGCCCTAAACACTGTCACTCCGGAGGACAGTTCCCGGCTGGCTCAGCCTCCAGACCCGCAGGCCACAGCCGTAACTTTCCACACTCAAAACATCCACTCAGAGAAGATAAATCTCGGGTTCTGGAAGGGCTCTCTGGGAAGGAATGTGACACAGGCACGCCTGGGGCGGCGGCCGCTCCCATGGTGACGCAGAGCCAGGCTGTCAGCAAGCCAGAGACCAGGCTTACCTCGCAGCTCTGCACCCACTAGCCAGGGGACTGGTGCGTCCGCGTCACCTCCCTTAGCTGGGGGCCTGGTGCGACCTCGTCACCCCCCTTAGCTGGGGGCCTGGTGAGACGTTGTCACCCCCCTTAGCCGGGGACCTGGTGCGACCTCTTCACCTCCCTTAGCTGGGGGCCTGGTGCGACCTCTTCACCTCCCTTAGCTGGGGGCCTGGTGCGACCTCGTCACCTCCCTTAGCGAGGGGGGGGGGGGGGGGAGGCCTGGTGTGACCTCGTCACCTCCCTTAGCCAGGGGGCCTGGTGCATCCACGTCACCTCCCTGGGCCTTAGCTCTGCACTGGCACGAGTGCTTAGGCATCTTGGGGCCGCGCCAGCCGTACCCACCGTGTCTTGTGTCCTAGGCCCCCACAACAGGGACCACAGACTGGAGAGCCTAGAACAAGCTTCGGAGGAGTCTAAGATCAAGGTGAGGACAAGGTGACTTCCTTCTGAGGGCTGAGAGGGAGAATCTGTCTCGTAGGTGGTTGGCTGGCACACTTTGGAGCTCCTTGGCTTGGGGACACATCACCTGGACTTCTGCCTTCATGTGCACGTGGTCTCCCCTTGTATGTGAGGGGGTCTCTCCACACAGCGTTCTTTTCGCAGGACACAGTCACACTGCATCAGGGCCCACCACACCTACCCCAGGACGACCTCATCTCAACTGACCATACACACAATGACCCTATTTCCACACATCATATTCCGAGGTTCCGGGGGGTTATGAGTTCAACATATGAATTTGGGGGAAAAACACAATTTAACCCATGACAACCATCCTGAATCTCTCTCTCCTCCCAAGGGCCTTCTAGGGTAACCATTAAATTTATTCAAACAGGGAATTCTGAGACTAGAAAGGGACATTGCTAACGATTCTGGCCAACAGCAGGTGTAACCGGGGACCGGCCCAGGGACACTGGGATGTAGCCCCTAAAGGGCCTGTGACCCCATCGGGGGCCAGACACAAGGCTGGGAGCAGGCCGCCTCGGCCTCCCCTTGGTCATTCTGTGACCAGGGTGCAAGCCACGTCCTCGCCAAAATGAGAATGGACGGAGTGCAGGGAGAGGGAGGAAGGGACGGAACGGCGCCTGGGCAGTGCTGAGGCCACCAAGGGGCTGGTGCCCGCATGTTCACACCTGGGGATCAGCTGGAGAAAAGTCACCCTGTTCCAGGCAGTCACTCTCTCCTGACATCTGGATGTGGACTTGAGCCTGCGTAGGACACGCAGGGTGTACGAGGAACTACATGGGTGATGCACGGAAAACATCCCCACGATGAATGTCCAGTCCAGCCTGGGTGACACTGGTCCACAGGAATAGTTAGAGGCATCCTGTGCCCAGGGACGCTGTGCCGAGCTCCTTGGTGCACCCAGAGTTCAGGAAAGGGGGCCTCGGGGTGCTTTGGAGCGATCAGGACGTGGGAAGCGGCGCGAAGCTCCTGAGCACAGCGGCACAGAAGCCGGGCGGCACGCGGGACGGTGCCGAGGGCAGCCTGAGTCGACATCGCTCGAGAAATGAACCGAGAAATGCTCCTTCCTCCTCCATGTCATGTATCCGTGTGGGATTGGTAGGATTTTGTCTTTAAGGCTTGCCAGTATTCTCCAGCATTCTCCAGTGAAGCCACCTGGACCTGGAATATTCTTTGTGGGGGAAGATTTTAAATTATTAATTCAATCTCTCTCACCGATTTCATTCTATTTCCTATTTTTACTTCTTCCTGAGTCAGTTCTGGTAATTGACGTTTTTGTAGTGCTCACGTCCCTTTCTTCGAGCGTGCCAAATTTGTTAGCAGAGTTTTTCGCTTGTTTGGTTTTTTGTTTAAGTTGTGATCAATTTTTTTTTTTTTTTTGAGACAGGGTCTCCCTCTGTTGCCCGGGCTAGAGTGCCACGGCGTCAGCCTCGCTCACAGCAACCTCACACTCCTGGGCTCAAGCGATCCTCCTGCCTCAGCCTCCCGAGTAGCTGGGACTACAGGCATGCGCCACCACACCCAGCTAATTTTTTTCTATTTTTAGTAGAGATGGGATCTTGCTCTTGCTCAGGCTGGTCTTGAACTCCTGACCTCAAGTGATCCTCCTGCCTCAGCCTCCCAAAGTGCTAGGATTACAGGCATGAGCCACCAGTCCCAGCTGTTGGCAGAGTTTTTTCAAAAAATAATAACCTATTCATGCCTGTGGGATCTCCAATGATATCTTAAATACAGTGAAAACATGGCACAGTCACGCACCATGTCACATTTTGGTCGACAGACCACGTATACGATGGTTGTCCCATAAGATTATAATGGAGGTGGAAAACTCCTATCCTAGTGACATTGTAGCCATCACAACATCATAGCACGATTACTTTATTTTTTGTAAATCTAGTGTGGCCTAAGCATCCAGTGTTTATAAAATATGCGGTAGTGTGCGGTAACGTCCTAGGCCTTCACGTTCACTCACCGCGCCCTCACCGGCTCACCCAGAGCAGCTTCCAGCCCTGCAAGCTCCATGCCCGCTAAGTGCCCTATACAGCTGCACCATTTTTTATCTTTCACACTGTATTTTCACTGTGCCTTCTCTATGTTTAGGTGTGTTTAGATACACAAATACTGTTGCGTTACAACCGCATAGCCACGTGCTGTGCAGGGTTGTAGCCTAGAAGCAGGAGGCTGTGTCATACAGCCGCGGCTGGAGCAGCCTAGGTTTGTGTAGATTCACTCTGTGACGTTTGCACAACGACAAACTTGCCTGGTGGCACATTTCTCAGAAGGTATCCTCGTCATCAAGCGATGCATGACCGTATTATAAATCTCACAAAGCAGTATTGGAAAAGAGTCAATAATCTCCTAAAGAAATTCAAAAATGAAGAAAAATATCTTTCATATTTAATCAAATATTTTCCATTTCTGGCACTTTTCATTCCCTTGTGTATATTTAAGTCTATCTGGTATCATTTTTATTCTGCCTTAAAAACTTCCTTTCACATTTCTAATAGTGCAGGTCTCCTGGATAAAAATTCTCTCAGCTTTTATTTGTGTGCAAAGTCTTTATCTCACCTCTTTTTGGGAGATACTTTTACTTGGAACAGAGCTGTAGGTTGACAATTCCTTCCCCCTAGCCCCACTTTGAGACGCTGCTCCTCTAGCTTTGACTTGCACAGTTCCTGACCAGAAGACAGTCTTAAATTCCATATTTGCTCCTCAGTATGCAGCATGTCTTCTTTGCCTCAGCTGCTTTTTTAAGGTTTTCACTGTATCACACGTTTGCAGCAACTTGATCGTGATGGGCCCTTGCGTCCTTTTCTTTGTATTGTCCTGCTTGAATTCTCAGAGCTTCCTTGATTGGTATATTGCTAGTTTTCATAGACGTGGACATTTTTAAGCCATCACTTCTTCAAATATTTCTTTTGCCCCCTTTTCTGGGGGCAGAAAATTACACGTATGTTGACCAATTGATATTGTCCAGTGTGTCACCAACACTCTGCTCCTTGTCCCCGCAATTTACCTCTGCATGTTTCAGTTCAGATTGTTTCTGTTCCTGTCTTCCAGTTCACTGGCCTTTTCTTTGCAGTGTACTGGTAAATTCCTTTCTTGTGACTTTTCCATTTCAGTTGTGCATTTTATATGATTCCATTTTCTGTCCTTTGTGAGCATATCAGTTATACTTCTTTTTTTACATTTTTTTTACTGTTTGGCCTAGAGTTTGCAATGCACATTTAGAGCTAATCCAAGTATAATAACAAAATTATCCAAAACTTCCCTCTCACCCCTTGTGTCATTGCTGCCTTGCCTTCCACTCACATATAAGCGTACATAAGAGTGTGTGTGTATATGCTTCATAAGCATATATATATGTATTCAGTTATATATTCTTATGCATGTAAGAGATACATACATAAGTAAATAAAATTGAATGCATAGTTGCTATTATTTTGAACGAACTGTTATATGTTAGATCAATTACCAATAAGAAAAATAAGTTTTTATTTTACCTTCACTTATTTCTTTTTCAATACTCTTCCTTTCTTTACATAGATCTGAATTTTTGACCTATACTATTTTCTTTCTCTCCAAAGAATTCTTTTAACATTTCTTGCTGGGCAGGTCTACCAGCAACAAATTCCCTCAATTGTTTGTTTGTCTGAGAAAGCCTTTATTCTTCCTTCACTTTTGAAGGATAATTTCACAGGGTACAGAATTCTAGGCTGGTGGGTTTTTTTCTCTCACTTTAAATATTTCACTCCACTCTTGTCTTGCTCGCATGGTTTCTGAAAAGAAGTCAGATGTAATTCTTATCTTTGCTGCTCCCCAGGTAAGCTGGCTTTTCCCTCTGACTTCTTTCAGGATTTTCTTCTTTATCTTTAATTTTCTGTAGTTTGAAAATGATAAGCCTAAATGTGGTTGTTTGGGCATTTATCCTGCTTGGTGTTTCCTGAGCTTCCTAAATTTGTGGTTTGGTGTTTGACGTTAATTTTGGAAAACTATTCAGTTATTATTGTTTCAAATATTTCTTCTCTTCCTTTTCTCTTTTCTTCTCCTCCTGGTATTCCCATTACAAGGATGTTACATCTTTTGTAACCATCCCACAGTTCTTGGATGTTCTGTTCTGTTTTAATCAGTCTTTGTTCTGTTTGCTTTTCAGTTTTGAAGATTTCTATGGATAAAGCCACAAGCTCAGGGATTCTTTCCTCAGCCATGTCTAGTCTACTAATAAGTCCATCAGAGGACTCGTCCATTCTGAAGCACATACAAAGTCTATTCTTCATTTCTGTTACCATGTTTTTGATCCCCAACATTTCTTCCCTACTCCACCTTGGGATTGCCACCTCTCTGCTCATATTACCCATTTGTTCCTGCTTGCTGTCCACTTCATCCTTGAGAGCCCTTCATATATTAATCATAGTTGTTCTAAATCCCCATAATTCTAACATCCCTGCCATGTCTGGTTCTGATGCTTGCTCTGTCTCTTCAAATTGTGCTTTTGCCTTTTGGTATTCCTTGTAGTTTTTTCCTTTTCTTTTTTCTCTTTTTTTTTTTTTTTTTTTTTTTTGTTTTTTTGAGACAGAGTCTCACTCTGTTGCCCGGGCTAGAGTGCCATGCTGTCAGCCTAGCTCACAGCAACCTCAAACTCCTGGGCTCAAGCAAACCTCCTGCCTCAGCCTCCCGAGTAGCCAGGACTACAGGCATGCGCCACCATGCCCGGCTAACTTTTTCTATACATATATTTAGTTGTTCAGCTAATTTCTTTGTATTTTTAGTAGAGATGGGGTCTTGTTCTTGCTCAGGCTGGTCTCAAACTCCTGAGCTCAAACGATCCACCCGCTTCGGCCTCCCAGAGTGCTAGGATTACAGGCGTGAGCCACCGCGCCTGGCCCTGTAGTTTTTTCTTGAGAGCTGGACATGATGTACTGGGTAAAAGGAACTGCAGTGAACAGACCTTTAGTCATGTGGTAGGAAGGTGTGGGGTGAGGAGAAGCGTTCTGTAGTCCAATGATTGGGTCTCGGGCTTTTAGTGAGCCTGTTCCTCTGGACTACGAACTTCTCCTTTTTTCCTCCCCCCACCCTTAGGTGGGCCCAGGATGGGCAGGGCAGCTAGAGCTGGCTCTTTCCCGTCTCCCACGCAGAAGAGGAGGGCTGGCTACAGTTAGGTATGTTTCTGCTCCAGGTCAGTTAGGCTCTGAGAAAAACCCCATCAGGTTAGATTCTGGTTAACCAGTCTCTCCTAAGGGCAGGGCTTGTTAAAAAGAACAAAGTGCTCTGGCATATTTCAAAATGCATCCTTTTCCCCTCCCATCATGCCCCAGTCATGAGGGGATTTTTCTCCAATATTTATTGTGAGAACCTGATTGAACTCCTGGAGAGAAAACTCTCAAAAGTGTTGGGGGGCCCCTGTGACTGGGTCCCCTGGAGTTTTTAACTCTCACACTTATGCACACCCAGCCTCCCGCAGTTTGTCAGTTACAGGTCAGTTTTTCCGCCCCAGCACTGGTTCCCAGGCAGGGGCTGCTCCAGTAACACGTGGTTCTCTGTCTTCGCCTGTCTCTCCAATTTGGGCGGCAGAGGTTTGCCCTGTGATCACACTTCTGTGCGTGTAAGAGTTTCAATGTTTCAGTTTGTTTAGCTCTTTACTTGTTGTTAGGACACAATGGCAACTTCTAAGTTCCTTATGTGCAGAACCAAAGCCTGGAAGTTGCATTTTTCGTTTTGGATGTTGTATTTTTGCGCTCTAGAAGTTGCTTTGTTCTTTTTATATCTTCCATTTCTCTCTTCATTATCTTCACATTTTCCACTAGATTTTTTAGCACATTGAGCATATTTATAATAGTTGGGATTTTTAATATTTTTTATTTTAGAATAATTTTATATTTGTAGGAAAGTTGCAAAGATGGTATAAAGAGAGAATGCCATGTCATGAAGGAGGTGGACATTGGAGTGATGTATCTGCAAGCCAAGGAACCCCAAAGTTTGCGAGTGACCACCAAAAGGTAGGAAGAGGCAGGGACAGTTCCCCCCCAGGAGCTTTCAGGAAGGGCATGGCCCTGACAGTGTCTTGCTTGCAGACTCCAAGCCTCCAGAACTGCGAGAAAATGAATTTCTATTGTTTGAAGCCACCCGGTTCATGATATTTCTGTGACGCTGCCCTAAGGAAACCAATACAATGAAGAGACTAACACGGGTGCATTACTAGACACCAAACTCCAGACTTCATTCAGATTTCACCACTTTTCCAGTCGTGTCTTTTTTATGTTCCGGAATCCAGTCCAGGCTGCTAGACCACATTCAGACGTTGCATTTCTCTGCCGTCTCCTCCAGGCCGTGACGCTTTCCAAGCTTTCCTTGTTTTTTGTGATCCTAAAAGTACTGGTCAGCATTTTGTAAATGTCCCTCAATTAGAGTTTTTCCAATTTTTTCCCCTCAGGTTAGGCTAGGGTTATATGGGTTTTCTGGAAAATACCACAGAGGTGAAGTGCCTTCTCATGACCTCCTATCAGGGGTAAATGACACTAACAGGATATATCAGCAGTGATGCAAACCTTGAGCACTTGGCTGAGGTAGGACCTGTCGGGTCTCCCACTATAAAGTTACCATCCCCCTCCGTACTCTGCTCTTCGGAAGTGAGTCACTAAGCCCAGCTACACTCACGGGGACGGGAACAGGGAAAATTAAAACATTTTTCTGCTCATTCCATCAAGTCTGTCATTTCTAGGTTTGTTTCTTTTAATTATTTTTCTCTCTTGGCTATGGGACACGTTTTTCCTGCTTCTTTGCAAATCTAGTAATTCAGTGAATTTCACGTTCTGGAGTTATTAGATTTTGTTGCTTTTGTTTAAAGAGTATTTGACTTTATTCTGGCACGGGTAAGTTGTTTGCACATCAGTTTAATATTTGGGGCTTTAAAAAAAAGCTTTCTTTAGGCCGGTCTAAAGACGCGTTTCCTCTAGGTCAGTTAGTACCGCTCTGAAGCTGTGCACCTCCTGCTGCCCTGGCGGTGCTGAGCAAGCCTTCCCCACGCTGTCGGGGAGAATCGAGTGACCCCAGGCCTGGCGGTGCTGAGCAAGCCTTCCCCACGTGTCAGGGAGAATCCAGTGACCCCAGCCCTGGCGGTGCTGGGCAAGCCTTCCCCAAGCTGTTGGGGAGAATCCAGTGACCCCAGCCCTGGCGGTGCTGGGCAAGCCTTCCCCATGTGTCGGGGAGAATCCAGTGACCCCAGGCCTGGCAGTGCTGAGCAAGCCTTCCCCACGCTGTCGGGGAGAATCCAGTGACCCCAGGCCTGCGGTGCTGAGCAAGCCTTCCCCACATGTCGGGGAGAATCCAGTGACCCCAGCCCTGGCGGTGCTGAGCAAGCCTTCCCCACGCTGTCGGGGAGAACCGAGTGACCCCAGCCCTGGCGGTGCTGAGCAAGCCTTCCCCACGCTGTCGGGGAGAACCGAGTGACCCCAGCCCTGGCGGTGCTGGGCAAGCCTTCCCCACATGTCGGGGAGAATCCAGTGACCCCAGGCCCGCGTAAGCTCTGGAATACCTTGGCCGACAGCCCTCCATGACTGCTCTTCCCCCAGCAGCTGTTCTTTGCCCACGCTCACCAATCGTCACCCCCTCTGCACATTTCTGGAGCTGCTTTTCGGTATCGTTCATTCCCCTCCAGTTCTCTGCCTCTGAAAAGGCAGCTGCCTCGGGCTCCTGAACCCCAGCCCCACCTGACCGGGCAGGACCACTGGGTTCCGTCCGGGCTCCCTCTCCCTGCACCGGGGCTGGGGAATTCGCGCCAGGCAGAGCCAGGGTGGCTGTCCATCCTCCCTGTGTGGCTTCTGCCTCCCAGAGGTCACACTCTCGGGCCGCCTGTTACCCGGTGTCTGACGACAGTTACTGCACACGGCTTGCCCGGGTTTTCAGGTGTCCACAGACGCTGTTACCGCGTGACAGGAAGTGCTTCTGCGTTTTCTAATCCCTCACTTTCCTGCATTCCCTGCGGGGGTGACTGCTCCTTCAGGTGGGCGGTCACTTACGTTGCGCTGTCTATTAAAATAACCTGTGCCCTCCATCCCCTTCCTTCAGCTCAAATGGCTAAACAGCGAGATGGAGGGAGAGGGCTGGTGACAGTGTCCTTCCTGGATGAGGTGGGGCTCGGCCTCAGTCAGCCCCTGCCTCCAGCAAAGCAGCCCTGGGACTAGGACAGGGTTCCCGGGGAGCCCAAACGGTGCTGCCTGGAGTCGGGAGGACCCAGGGCCGGGTGTCTGGCTTTCAGGGGAAAGGCCTGTGGGGTGGTCATTTGGAAAGGCAGAGTCAGGAGGGGGCTGCCCTGGGAGTCCCTCCCAGGGACTGGTGGGGCCACAGTGCCAGGCGTGTCCTCTGTGCCAGAGCTGGTGGCCGGGCTGAAGCCATCGGAAGGGCCACAGTGATGTGAGCACGCTCCAGGGCCAGGTGACCCCAGCAGACAAGTGCAGGCCACACCTCCAGGAGCAGGAACTGAGGGTGTTGCTGTGTCCACTGGGAGACAGGAGGTCTCCTTGGGGAGGGGCGAGGGCGTCCAATAATTCATAAAAGTCCCCAGGAGAGAAAGCCTGGCTTTGGGTGCCAGCCAAGTGAGGGCAGCTACTCCAGATTCCTACACATTAGCCAAGGGTAAGAGCTTCACCCCTTTTCGTCTCCTCAGCTCCCCTCCCCACTCCCCAACAAGCAGGAGAACCAGTTGGGGGGCCAGAGAAGGAGAGGAAAAGACCACCTGCCCACCCTCCGCTGCAGGCTTCTGAGGCTGTGGAGCAGGAGGAGGGAGAGATTGAACCTGAATAAGAAATTTAGGATTTTCCACGCAAGATGGCAGGCTAGAGGCAGCCCCTGCACGGCGCTGTCCGGGAGAGGATGGAGAACTGCACGTGGACGCTCACTGCAGATGGACCTCTCGGAGGGAGCACTGCAGATCATCAGAGAGATGGGAGACACTCAGAGAGAAGAAGACAGGGACAGGGAGTGCCACTAGCCAAGATCAGAAGGGATAAAGGAGAGAGCCCCAGGGCCCCATGCTCCCTGCGTGGACACTCTGACTCCAGTTGTGGGGGTTCCCCCTCCCCAGCACCGCAGGCCTCTGTGCTGATCGGAGAACTGTCTGGAGACTGGACAGCAGGCTCGGGAGGGGCCCACTGGTCTCGGTTCCCGGGTCGCTGTGGCTGGTGTCACTCTGAGCTCTCAGCTCCGGAGCTCCCAGTCTACACAGGATTGGCTGCATTGCTCCTTGCCAGGCAGGGAGGGAGCGGGGCGAGCGGATGCAGTCGCACACCCGTGCCCGGGAGCAGGGCGCCACCCCCACCAGGGAACTCAAGGAGTTCGAGAGGCCCCACGATGGCAGCGTTCACAGGACTCGTGTGGGGAGAGAGCCCCAACCACCCAGTGGCCCAGCCCCCACGGCCCCACACTGCAACCAGTGGAGCAAGCCTCCCGGCCCAAGCACTGCCACACCAAGACCGCACCCCTGCAGATCTGGGCGCCGAGCAGAGCTCCACGCAGCTGCAGACCCACGGGCCAACCAGCAGGCCACGCCTGGCAGTCTTGCACACTGACCAGAGGAACAAGCTCCCTGGCCCTGCGTGCCACCCAGAGGTCCACACCCCCACAGCTGCACAGGCCCTGCGGCAAGCCACACTCCCCGGTCCTGTGCACCAGCTGGCAAGCCACACCCCCTGACCCCAAGTGCCACGCGGCAGGCCACGCCCCCGCAGATACGCATGCCAGGCACCAGGCCAGACTCTTTGGTTCTGTGAGCCGGCTAGTGGGCCCCGCCCCCCGCACCACACAAGCCACATCAGCTCTTCACCGTGGACCCTCTGGCCCCAAGCCAACCCCACCACACAGCGTCATCACATCTAGACCTGGACAGGGTCCTGATGCCTGCAGCCACCACTTAGATAGTCTCACCAAACTGCCACGCCCACTTCTGCAGGGACGGGCAGAGCACTCTCCTGCGAAGCCCACCTCAGTGAAGACTGGCCTGGGGACCCATGCTCTGTCCCACAGTGCACCCAGGCATCCACCGAAGTCCCACAGCTCCCCCAGGCACTGGTCAAGGTCACACCACCCACCTCTGTGGAGAGGGAATTGTGCACCCCCTGCCCAAGCTTCCAACAGGGGCCTGGGGACCAATATACCAATGTGAGGGAACATCCCCCAGCAGCGACTTAGACTGTGACAACCACAGTGGATGGAGACAACGCGTGAGAATAGCATGTTACAGGTTCTCAGTGTGTTCACTCCTCTCCTGCTGGGTCACTTCTCCAGAGTAGGCCACAAAAGAGTTATCTGGGGACCTCCCCTGCTTCTCACAAAGTAGGAGCGTTCCCAGCAAAGCAGAATAGGGTGCACTGCAAACATATCAGCCCTGAGCAGAGAGAAGAGGTTCCAGATGAAAAGAAACCGGCAAAAAAAATTCTGGCAACATGGAAAAGCAAGCAAGTTTGACACCCTCAAAGGATCACAACAGGTCCACAGCAATGAAACCCACCCAAAGGAAATTTTTGAACTGTCAGAAATGGAATTCAGAATATGGATGGCAAACAAGATGAATGGAATTGAAGAGAAAGTTGAAAACCAACACAAAGAAGCCAAAAAATGTTGCAGGACATAAATGAAAAAAATGAAAAATTTGCTAAAGAGACAGACAACATAAAAAAGGGTATAATAGAAGTTAAAGAAATGAAGGAGTTATTTAAGGAATCACAAAATGCAGCACAAAGCTTCAACAACAGGCTAGACCAAGGAGAAGAAAGAATCTCAGAAATTGAAGACAATGCTTTCAAATTAACCCAAGCAATCAAAGATGCAGGAAAAAAATAAAGAATAATGAGCAATCACTCAGAGAAATATGGGACTATGTGAAACGGGCCAATATATGAATTATAGGTATCCTGGAGAGAGAATAAGAAGAAACAAAAAGTATGGAAAACCTATTTGAGAGAAATATTAAGAACTTCCCTGGTATCATCAGAGATTCAGGTATCCAGATACAAGATGGTTATCAAACACCAGGAAGATGCATAAGAAATAGGACATCCCCAAGACACATAGTCATCAACCTGGCCAAAGTCAAAATGAGGGAGGAAATTCTACAAGCTGCAAGACGAAAGCAAAAACTAACCTGCAAAGGGAAACCCACCCGGCTAACAGCAGACTTCTTAGCAGAGATGGAATTGGGGTCCCATTTTTAATCTTCTTAAACAGAGCAACTGCCAGCCAAGAATTTTGTATCCTGCAAAACTAAGTTCCATAAATGATGGAGAAATAAAGATTTTTCCAGACAAACAAACACTAAGGGATTTATCAGTACTAGAACTTCCCTCCGGAAAATGCACAAAAGCGTGTTATGCATACAACAACACAATAGATACCCACCAGTGTAAAAACACCCAAAAGTTGTAGCTCATAGCTCTTTAAAACAATAGTGTAAGAGGGAAAACAACACAATAAAGTAATATCAAACATGCTGAACAGAACAGCACCCACATATCAAGACTAACACTCAACAGAAACACTCTGAATGCCCACTCAAAAGACATAGACTTCCTGAATGGATGAAAAAACACAGCCCAGGTATTTTCTGTCCCCAAGAAACACCTCTAAACCACAAAAACTCACACAGACTCAAGGTTAAGGGATGGAAAAAACATTGTATGCAAATGGAAACCAAAAATGAGCAGCTGTAGCCATTCTCATATCAGATAAAATAGACTTTAAATCAAAAATAAAAAGACAAATATGGTCATTATATAATGGTAAAGGGAGCAATTCAACAAGAAGACATAACAATCCTAAATATACATATACGTAACACAGGAGCTCCCAGTTTCATAAAGCAAATTCTTCTAGATCTAAGCAAAGAAATAAACAGTAGCATTTTAATTGCTGGGACTTCAACATTCCACTGACAGAACTGGACAGATCATCGAAGAAGAAGATAAAGAAGCACTGGACCTAAACAGGACTCCATAACAAGTGGACCTAACAGACATTTACTGAACGTTCTACACAATACTACTGAATATACATTCGCTCATCAGCACATGGGACATTTTCCAAGATTGATCATATCTTAGGCCACAAAAAAATTCTCAGCAAATTCAAAAAATAATTGAAATCATACCATGTATCTTCTCAGATCACAGTGAATTACAGTTAGAAATCAATTCCAAGAGAAACACTCAAAACTACACAGTCATGGAAATTAAACAACCTGCTGCTGAATGATCCTTTGGTCAATAATGAAAGTAAGATGGAAATCAAAAGATTCTTCAAACTGAATGACAAAGGGACACAAGCTTTCAAAAATCTACGAGATACAGCAGAAGCAGTCCTAAGGGGAAAATTAATAGCCTTAAATGCCTACATCAAAAAGACAGAAAGATCACAAATTAACAACCTAATGTCACATCTCAAGGAACTAGAAAAAGAAGAACAAACCAAACCCAAAGCCAGCAGAACAAAAGAAATAAAGCTCAGAGCAGCACTAAACAAGATGGAAACCAAATACTACTACTACTAATAATAATAATAACACAAAGGATCAATGAAACAAAAAGTTGGTTCTTTGAAAAGATAAACAGCATTATAGATCACCAGCCAGATTAACCAGAGATAGAAAAGACTCAAATAACCTCAATCAGAAACTAAAAAGGAGACATTCAAACTGATACCACGGAAATACAAAATATCATCTGTGAATACTAATGAAAACCTCTACACAAACTAGAAAACTAGAAAACCTAGAGGAAATAGATAAATTCCTGAAAACACATAACCCCCCAAGCCTGAATCAGGAAGAAAGACAAATCCTGAACAGACCAATAATGAGTAATGAGATTGAAGCAGTAAAAAAAGTCTACCCCTGCCACCAAAAAAAAGGCCCTGGACCAGATGGATTTGCAGCTGAATTCTACCAGACCTACAAAGAAGAACTGGTACCAATCCTACAGAAACTATTCCAAAACATCAAGAATGAAGGAATCCTCCCTAACTCATTCTATGAAGCCAGTATCACCCTGATACCAAAGCCAGAAAAGGAGGCAACAAAAAAAAGAAAACTACAGAGCCATATCCCTCATGAATATAGATGCAAAAATCCTCAACAAAATAATAGCAAACTTACTTCAATAGCACATCAAAAAGATAATCCACCATGATCAAGTGAGTTTCATCCCAGGGATGCAAAGATGGTTTAACATACACAAATGAATAATCATGATTCACCACATAAACAGAAACAGAAACAAAGACCATATGATCATCTAAGTAGATGCAGAAAAACCATTCAGTAAAATCCAGCACCCTTTTATGATAAAACCCTTCAATGAACTAGGCATAGAAGGAACATACCTCAAAATTATAAAGGCCATTTATGACAAATCTACAGCCAACATCAAATTGAATGGGGACAAGTTGAAAGTATTCCCCCTAAGAACTGGAACTAAACAAGTGTGCCCACTGTCACCACTTCTATCAACATAGTGCTGGAAGTCCTAGGCAGAGCAATCAGACAAAAGAAAGAAAGAAAGGGCATCCAAATCAGGAAAGAGGAGATCAAACTATCCCCATTTGCTGACAATATGATCTTGTATCTAGAAAACCCTAAAGACTCCACCAAAAGACTCCTGGAATTGATAAATAAATTTAGCAAAGTCTCAGTTTACAAAACCAATGTACACAAATCAGTAGCATTTTTATATACTAATAACAGTCAAGCTGAGAGTCAAATCAAGGACTCAATGACATTCACAATAGCTAAAAAGAAAAATAAAATACGTAGGAATATACTTAAGGAGTTGAAAGATCTCCACAAAGAGAACTACAAAACACTCATGAAAGAAATTGCAAACATATGGAAAAACATCACTTGCTCATGGATTGGTAGAATCAACATTGTCAAAATGTCCATACTGCCCAAAGTGATTTACAGATTCAATGCAATCCCCATCAAAATACCAATGTCATAATTCACACGTCTAGAAAAAAAAATCCTAAACTTTATTCTGAACCAAAAAAGAGCCCTGACACCCAAAGCAATCCTAAACAAAAAGAACAAATCTGGAGGCCACACATTACCTGACTTCAAGCTATACTACAAAGCTATATTAACCAAAACAGCATGGAACTGACATAGACCAATGCAATAGAGCAGAGAACCCAGATATAAAACCATCTACCTACAACCAAATGATCTTTGAAAAAGCAGACAACAATATACAGTGAGGAAAGGAAGCTCTATTCAATAAATGTTGCTGGGAAAAACTGGGTAGCTACACAAGAAGAATGAAACAGGACCTCTCTTTCTCACTATATACAAATATTAATTCAAGATGGATAAAATACTTAAGTGTAAGGCATGAAACCATAAAAATTCTGCGAGAAAATATAGAAAAAAACCCTTGTAGACATCAGCCTAAGCAAAGAATTTATGACTAAGACCCCAAAGACAAATATAGCAACAACAAAAATAAATGAGATTTAATTAAATTAAAAAGCTTCTACACAGCAAAGGAAATAATCAAAAGAGTGAATAGACAACCTATAGAATGGGAAAAAAATATTTGCAAACTATATATCTGACAAAGGTCTAATATCTAGAATCTACAAAGAACTCAAAAGCAAATTAGCAAGAAAAAAACAAACAACCCCATCCAAAAATGGGCAAAAGACAGTAACAGAAGTTTTTCAAAAGAAGATAGAGAAACAGCCTACAAACATATAAAAAAAAGTCCAGCATCACTAATCATCAAGGAAATGCAAGTTAAAACTACAGCGATATACCACCTTACCCCTCTCAGAAAGGCCATTACTAAAGTCAAACAGCAATCGGTGTTGGTGTGGATGCAGAGAGAAAGGAACGCTTATACACTGTTGGTGGGACTGCAAATTAGAACAGCCTCTGTGGAAAACAGCATGGAGATTCCTCAAAGAAATAAATACAGACCTACCATTTGACCCAGCAATCCCACTACTGGGGATCCACCCAAAGGAAATGAAGTCGTTGTATCAAAAGACACCTGCACTTGATTCTTATCGCAGCACAATTCACAACTGCAAAGATGTGGAACCAACCTAAGTGCCCATCAGTTCACAAGTGGACATAGAAAAGGTGGAGTGTGTGGGTATATATATACCATAGAGTACTACACAGCCACAAAAAATAATGAAATAATGTCTTTTGCAGCAACTTGGATGGAACTGGAGACCATTCTCCTAAGGGAAGCATCTCAGGAGTGGAAATCCAAACACCACATGCTCTCGCTGATACGTGGGAGCTAAGCAGTGGGTCCCCACGGGCACAAAGCGATATAAAGGACGTGACAAACCAAGAGAGGCAGAGGGTGGGAGGAGACGTGTGGGGTAAAAACTTACTGTTGGGTACAGTGAAGGCTATTCTGGTGACGGGCACACCAAAAGCCCTGACTTAAGCATCATTCATATCCATGCAACAAAAACACTTGTGCCCCCTTAATTAATATGTTGAAATTAAAAAAAAAAAAAGCAGAGTCTTCCCCATTCCAGACCTCAATGACACACAGC
Organism: Lemur catta; assembly: GCF_020740605.2. Lineage (NCBI taxonomy): Eukaryota > Metazoa > Chordata > Mammalia > Primates > Lemuridae > Lemur > Lemur catta. The sequence goes on along the minus strand of NC_059149.1, from coordinate 6,243,580 downwards.
CTTGGATGGCAGCTTTACTGCAGGCTGTGACAAAGCCTGAGCTAGAGGACACAGCTCAGCCATGCCTGGAGCGCCGACCCGCAGAAAATGCAAGGTGCCAAATATTGCTTGTTTTAAGCCACTAACTTTTGAGGCGGTCTGTTGTACCTCAGACTGGCTGACAGCTGTCACAGTCTACCGCCTAAGACGCTGTGTGTCAGAACATGGTCCTAAAGTGCCTCAGTTCAAGTCTCTTCACGTTGTCAACTCGAATCCGCTATGCCATGTCCTAGAGGAAAGAACCTGAGGAGGTGGCTTGACCTTGCTGTGCCCAAATTTCCTCATTTATGACGTGGGAGTGATGGCAGTGCTGCCTTACAAACCCTGGAGCCCTTAGCTCTAATACCCACTACGACCACTCTGTTTTCAAAATGCACTTTTTCTCCTGGACCATTAAAACAGGTCTTAATTTGTTTTCCTGCTTTTATCTTTATTCCCATCCTAATTGTTCCACACCTCAGCCAAATAGAGGTTGTCCTGTGTAAATTCCATTGGCCCAGTTATTCACGTCCAGTGGCTTCCCTTTGAAATGCCGTCACATTTACGAGTTCTCAACACGGCTTACAGGGACTGTCCCGCCGTTCTAGAGACATCACATGCCACCTCCCTGGGCTCCGTATGCTCCAGCCAGGTTTGAACTAGTGAGTGCCCCACAGCCTCACCTGAGCCTGGACCGCCGTGGATGCTGTGGCCCCTCTTAGTCCTGTTTCGTGACATTTAGCACATTTATCATTGACACTTTGTGACTTAACGTCTGCATTTCTCTCGTGAGAGAAGGGAATTTCCCCTAAAGTCAAAGGTGACGCGTGATTCCCACAGCAGTGGGTTCCTGGTACACAGCACTCGGATGAATGTCGCCCCGGATTACTGCGGACTTGGCTCCAGAGGCAGGAATGCCAGGAAAGATGCGGGTAAGTGTTAGAAATAATTTAGAACTAACAAGGCCTTTAAATGCCTTTAAATTCTACAAAAGAAAGATACGTAAGAATCATTTTCATATATATCATCCGATAAAACACAAATATTAAGTCAAAAATATGGGTCATCTATCAGTAATAGACATGTTTGTATGCGTCCAGCACAGGCCCTCCTCCTCCTCCAGACACGAGTTCTCCACCCATCCCGCTCTCTTGAACTGTGCTTTCTCTTTTTCTTCTACCTCATCACCCTAAATGTTCCATGTGATTTTGATTTTTGCCGTCTTCCCCTGCACCCTAAGAAGCTGGCAGAGTGTCTGTCTTCTTGTGGGGAACACAACAAAAATGTTACCTGAGTACATTACTAAGATCTTGATATTGAAACTTCGTCAGTGTGACTGGAAAAGGAGCCAAAAGATTTTTGAAACATTCTTTGATTTTAAGTATCACGCGATAAAAAGCATGTAACCTAGTAACCATAGTTCCAAAAATGTATTGCCTTGGTATATCTGGGAAACAAATTGGACTGAAAGTCAGAGACCAGGGTTATAATCTTTTTAGGTAAGAAATTATCTGCCACAAAAATCAGAGTTCATGCATTCAACTATAACCTCTTCAGACGTTGGTTTCTACTTTTATAGAAATGAACCCAATGCTTTTATGTCATGCTAACATTTACCTCTTGGGCAATTTGGTATCAGTGAAATTTTTTGGTACATTTCATGCTATTTGTAACAGTAAAATTCTGCCAAATACATCTCCTAATAGACTTCATGAAAAACTTTAAAAAGTTTTTTGGCTTAGTCTGTGCTATTTGATATATGAAAATGAGACTGTTCCTTAGTACCTGCAAGGGACTAGATTAGATTCCAGAAAGCTATGGAATCTCAATGAAGTCCCGGGACAGGGGTCCGATAGGGGAGGTGAGAAAGGCAGTGAGGTAGGAACTAGAATGTTGTTTCACTAGCTCAGTCCGTGTCTGGTTCATCAGTAAGCCAGTTACAAATATTAGACAAAGGAAAAATAGTTAATAGGAGAAGAGATGGGACCCCAGAGGGTCCCAGACAAAGAGCAGGCTGCTGCCTGGCCTTCCCTGGGGCCACCTGCAGTGTTCCCTGTGGGTGGAGGCAGGACGCAGCTCCAGATCTGCCCCACGGCTGGAGGATGCTCACAGGTGGAGTCGGAGGTACAGACCCAACACCCACAGACACCCGAAACCCTGTGTCCCTACCCAGCCCCAGGGGACCGTGGCACAGGTGTGCAGACATGGCACGTGCCACCTGTGGTCCACCCAGAGAGGGGAAAATGACCAGACTCCAGACAGCGGAACTGCACAAACGGTGTGAGGCTCCAGCACACGTCGCCGAGGGACAGCAGAGCCTTTTCCAGGGCAGAACAGCTTCTCAAACACCAGTCGGGAAAGACCAGGTTTTTTTTTTCTTTCCAATCTGTCACAGATCTTCATTTTGTAAAGTGCAATAAAAAATGTATAATCAGGAAAAACCAGAATAAAAACAAAGTGTACGAAATACAAGCTCAAAATTTGCATTATGGGATTGAACAGATGTGAAAATACTCCATCAAACTGCAATTTCCGAACTTATTTCTTCACGGACCGGGGGCAGCCAGTCCACGGACCATGCTGGGGGCAGCCCCAGCCCAGCCAAGGGACTGCTCTGAGCAGCCAGCCCTGGCGACCACACTTCCCGGGCAGCCAGTCGCGTTTGACAGCCCCGGCCCATCCTTCCCTTTCCTGGCTGGTCTCTCCTTAAAGGACTCCTGACTAGGTCACTCTCCTGAGCGTCAGCTTTCATGGGTCCCAGCATCGTCTCTGCCCTAGTTCTCAGTCCGACGTTATGCTAGTTCCTCTGCCGGGAATGTCCTCTCCCGGCCTGGCACATCCAGTCCTGGCACCTCTCCGAGGCTGCGCTTCAAGGCCACCCGCTTCCAGGTTCCCCGTCCTCTTCAGTGCCGCCTGCTTCCACGTTCCCCATCCCCTTCAAGGCCACCTGCTTCCACGTTCTCCGTCCTCCAGGACGTCACGCTGCGGAGGCTGCTCAGGGTTGACTTCCCTCAGCGCCCGTCCTTTCCTGCCAGCGCGGTGGTCTTGACGCCTGAGTCCCACCGTCCTGATGAGATCTAAGCTACCTGGGGGCAGGGTTCATTCCTGCCTTGTCTCTGCCTCCTTCCCGAGAGCGGGCACAAGGGCTACCCAGTAAAGCCAGCTTTCATCGATGACGGAAAGGACTCTCCCCCTCGGTCTGGAAGGAGCAGGCTGGGCAGAGACAGTAGCTGTTTGTCTGCTCTTCTACCTCGAGTGCCAGGAAGCTGCCGCCCGTGGGGCGCCGGCCAGGGAAGCCCCATCACTAGCACCACGGGAAACAGTTGGCTGCTAAGTGGACACTTTTGACAGGCTCTTAGGAAACGAGGACACCAGCTGTCCCCTGTCTCAGTCAACAGGACGTTTCCTTTCATCTCCCCTGGGCCTCTTAGTCCCTGGCGGGGTGTGAGAGCCCAGCGCCAGTTGTCCTAAGATGGGGAAGCCGACGTGACAGATGGAAGACGGGGGAGCGCCCTGTGAAGGAAACCACTTTTGTCTCGGCCCCGGGTGTGCGTGGCGGCACGAGGCCTGCTGACAAGGAAGGTACCACCTGCTGGAAAACAGTCGCGGTTTGTTTTTGTCCCTGCATCTGGAGATGCACCAGGACTGATGGCAACGTGCAGGCGCGATGTGCCACATTTCATACCTGCAGGAACCCGACCCGCTGGCCCGGGTTTGCCCTTCCTGCAATGCAGCGGTGGTGCCCCGTCATGAATCAGGCGTGCCCCCCCCCAGGTCTGGACAAGGCGACTGAGAACGTGGGGAGGTGGCAGAGCCTCCCACCCGGCTTTGCTTTCGAGAGGGGGCTGCCGACCTCCGCGGCGGGGACAGATGCCCGGCCTGCCGGAGGGGCCCCAGCCAGACCGCTGTGGCCCTCGTGGAGCAGGAGTCCCTGTGCCGGGGACTGTTCCTGTGGCTGTGGAGGGGAACCAAGACAGAGAAAGACGCAGAGGAGCGAGAAAAACAGGATGATTGAGGAGGAGATGACAGGGCTGGGGGAGAGACGTGAAGGAAGCGGATTTCAGAAAAGAGGAAAGACAGAAAGTGAGCAGGAAAAAAGGAAAAATAGGACATTTTTAAAGGGGGTGGGGAGAGAAGAGAAGGCAAATAAGAAACAGTGTTAGTATTAATAATAACAGCTTTTGAGAATTTGTCAATTGACAGAAAATGTTTCTTAGATCCATTTCCCCTCCACAAGGGGCCCCTGGTCCAAGCTCCCACTTCTGCCCTGGCCGGGAGCCCAGCAGGGCGCTGCAGGCAGGAGCCGCGGTGCAGCCCAAGCACTGGCCTCCTCCTGCCACGCGGCCAAAGTCCCGGCCAGGGACAGGTTCTGCTCCAGCCGCAGGGAGCTGCGGAGGGTGTCAGCTCCCGGAGGACGTCTGCTGATCGGCTGGAAAAGAGCGTGTGTGTGTGTGTGTGTGTGTGTGTGTGTGTGTGTGTGTGCGTGCGCGCGCGTGTGTGTGTGTGTGTGTGTGTGTGTGTGCGCGCGCGCGAGAGTGTGGCTTGTCTGCCAGAGTTGGGAAATCAGCGGTCTGATCACTTTCGACTCTGGCGTAGCTGTTTTCCTCTGGCATCCTCAGTGCAGTGACCGGAAGGTGGGAAAACGCGCTCAGCGAAGTCCTGTGTGCAGGAAGAGGTCACCGAGCGCGTAAGTCAGAACTACGGGTGTGCCACACACAGAGTGCCCTACTCACAGGTTCCTGGACTTTGGAGAACATCTTTTGTCCCAGAAGTGGGAGAAGGAACAATATATTTTTTTATTTTTTTAATTTTTAATTGTGGCAAAATACACGTAACATAAAATGTACCATCTTAACCACTGTTAAGTGCACAGTTCAGTGGCATCAAGTACATTCACGTTGCTGTGCAGCCATCGCCACCTCCCATCCACAGAGCTCCTGTCCTCTTGCAAGACTCAAACTCTGGACCCATGGAACAGTGGCTCCTCATTCCTCCTCCTCCCAGCCCCTGCCAAGCACCATCTTACCTTCTGTCTCCATAAATTTGGCTACTGGCAGTATGTCATATAAGCAGAATCATGCAGTATTTGTCTTTTTGCGAATGGCATATTACACTTAGGATAATGTCCTCAAGGTTTATCCATGTTGTAGCACATATCAGAATTCTCTTTCTTTTTAAGGCTGAATAATATTTTATAGCATTTATATACCACATTTTAGTTTTCCTCTAAGCTACTTTTTGGCATTGTGAATAATGCTGCTATGAACATAAGTATGCAAATATTCCAGTCTCTCATTTCCATTATCTTAGGTGTACACCTAGAAGAGGAATTGCTGGATCTTATGGTAGTTCTATTTTTAATTTTTTGAGGAACCACCATACTGTCTCCCACGGCAGCTGCACCATTTCACTCCCACCAACAGAGCACGGCGTTCCAGTTTCTCCACAGCCTCGCCAACACTTGCTATGTTCTGTGTGTTTCATAGTAGCCATCCTAACGCTGTGAAGTGGCATCTCATCGTGGTTTTGATTTGCAGTCCTCTAATGATTAGTGATGTTGAGTGTCTTTTTATGTGCTTACTGGCCATTTGCATACCTTCTTTGGAGAAATGTCTATTCAAGTCCTTTGCCCATTCTTCAACTGGGTTACTTTGTTGTTGTTTTTGAGTTGTGGGAATTCTTTGCATATTCTGGATATTAACCTCTTATCAATTCATGATTTTCAAATATTTTCTCCCATTCTGTGGGTTGACTTTTGCCCTGTTGATCATATCCTTTGACACACAGAAGTTTTAAATTTTGATGTAATGCAATTTATCTAATTTCTTCCTTTTGTTGCCCTTGATGAATAGTATTTTAAGCCAACTGCAATACTATGGCTCTCTCAAGATGTTACCAAGTGAGAGAAAGACTAAGATAAATAAGCCCCCATCCTGACCACTGCAGTGTGTGTCCCCCCAGCGCCACTGTGTCTCAGACTGAGCCCCCACACAGCAGCCGAGGAGCTAACCCTCCCGTTCAGTTACCTTCCTGGTCAGAGTTTGTATGTGAGGTTATCAGAAACCCTTTCTTTGCAGACCTATGTATGCTATATGGAGGGCTTTGTATGTTTGCTTTTTTGGGTTTTTTGTTGTTGTTGTTGTTGTCTGGTTGGGTATTGTTTTGATGCTGGTAATTTTTTTTCCTACTTCTGAGAATGTCTTTCAAGTCTTACAGCAAGGAATCCTGCAGAATTAAATTTACACAAAAGATCCAAATGAACCACTTATGTGGAAGAAAACATCCCAAGTTCGCTGGCCAGCTCAAATCTTGACTCCTTGCACCAGAAGAGATCATCCTAAAAAGTCAATAAATGTCCCAAGGGGAGTGAGCCAAGCACGGTCATTTAAACTGTTCGGAAAGATAAGGAGCTGAAAGCATCTTACAAGAGAGCGCTCAGCGTTCAGGGTCCTGGCTCCATGTTTTATGAGCCCTAATTCTGATCCAGTGTCAGCTGCTGGGTTCTCTGCCAAGGAAACACTGGGAAGCAGCTTTTCTTCAGTTTCTCTGGTATGTCAGCAGCTGATGGGCTCCGTCTGTGAAGCCAGACCAACCTTTAGAACAGTCAAATCTACTGGAACGAGTGCACCATTTTCCTTTCATGGTGGAAAAACAAAGCTAGTTTAGTGGAAGACGACGCCAACCCCCCAGTGCCAACAGGAGGTGGGGACGGGTCTCCAGCAGGCACGGCAGAGCGGCTGGAACACTGCCCAAACTCTGCGCCCGTCACAGTAACCCGCCCTTCTCCCCGGAGGCCCCCCAGGCCACAGTTGCAACACTCTGGAGTCCTGCTGCCTCTACTCATTTCTCACTTAACCACCCGGTGCAAGTTACTGCGCACACGGCGTGTGCAGGGCAAAGGCAGCGGGTGGGCAGCACAGAACGAGTGTCACACACAGCTCCTGTCCTCACGGTGCCGACACACAGGCGGAAGTGATGACAGACATTCAGGAAAAAGAGGGATGATACAAGGCGGACTTGGTACCACCCAATTTGACATCCCATAGTTCCCCAAGCATGGTGGGGGCTCGCAGGAGACAGGCCTGGAGATGGGGCCGTGTTACACAAACAGCGACACACACACACACACACACACACGCACACACTCCGACACCAACACCTGCACATGCTGACCCTAATACACACCCACGCTCACACACGCACACAGACACACTACAAAGAGATGAGCTCCTCCCACACCAGTTCAAGGATCAATGTTTTCTTTAACATTCCTCTCCTAAAAGACATGAGGAAGGACAAAAGCCCAGGGCTCCCTCAAGAAGTTTGGAGGCCCAAGAAGACACCCCCAGCTGAGTTTATAATACGACCTCCTTTTGCCTGATTCCAAACTGGTTTCAAATGCACCCTATAAAATGTGCCCTAAGTTCCTAGAAGGCTTGGCTTTTGAAAAGGAGTAAACTGGTGTTCGTGGGAGGTGGTTGCTGGAATTTCAGGTGAAAGAGGGAAGCGCCAGGCGGAGCGTGTGCTGTGGGGCTCCGGGTGCTCTCTGCAGATGTGAACTATTCCTGTGAGTGGAGGCTGGTCTTTCTTTTTATGTACCCTGGCTCGCTTTCAGCACAGGTCAAGTCCAAATGCTTTGTGCGGCCTGGATGGTGACTGAGCCCCGAGGAAGTCCAGGTGGTTCTGATTAGGTCTGGAAGCACATGACTCGTCCAAAGAGGACCCCATCCGTCCCAAAGGCCTGCGTTCCTGTTCCTGCCTGCTGGGTCCAAGTTTCCTTGCTGATGGAATGTAAGTTCCCGGTTCAAAGGCAGAATCTTTGATTCCTTCTTCCCACCTACCCTCCCTGCAAAAAACCACCATGAAAAAAAGGGCTGGCTTGGAATGGAGGCCCCAGAGGTTTGTTTGGACATCACTTACCCTTTGTAAACCAACATTTTAATAAGTGCACATGAATCAGAAACGCCAGGGTCACATTTCCTCTGAAATACTCGGGGGTGGCGTGTGCAGTGCACTCGTGTCTGGCCAAGCCCTTGAGCCTCTCGTCCTGATGTTCGGCCCAGCAGCCACGACGGGGCCCCACCGGCCAGGCCAGGACCAAGCAGCCCTGGGTTCCCCCGACGGCAGGTGCGGGCAACAGCCACACCCACTATGCTAATCGATGCCAGCGATGCCCGCGGGCCGGGCAGCAGGGGAGGCAGGCAGTGAGGAGAGCAATGACAGGGTCTGACATGGAAATTTCAGTAGGAAACATGCAATTACACGAGAACAAACATTCTGAACGCAACTCACAATCACCGGGACACACAGCAGTGATTACAAAAAACGAGAACAGCAAATTGAGAGCCGGGGCAGCTTGCACCTTGGAAAACACGTAGTCGTCCTGGGGCGGGGCTGGGACCCTCTCCCTGGGCACACGTGTGATCCTGTGTGTGTGTGTGCACGCGTGCAGGTGCGTGCATGTGAAGCACATGAATTTCGAAACGCAGGACGTTGCTTGGACTTGACTTAGAAGCTGGATCTCTTCCCCCTGCAGCGGAAACCGCTTCTCCTGAGCAAACCCGTTTCCATCCACCAGGCCCGGAGGAAACAGTGAGTCAGAAGAGTGGGGAGGATTTTCTCTGGACCTGCTGCGGGTGCAGCCGCAGGGCTGCGGGAAGTGTGCGGATGGGAGGGGACAGCGGCCCCCAGCCAGGAGCTGCGATCCCCAGCTCAGGGCAGAGGGGGGTCCCAGTGACAAGGGGCTGAGAAAGAAATACTTTGCCCAGAGCCAAACTGCCAGGACACACCAGCCGTCCTTTTTCTTCATCAAGATCCAGGGTGCAGTCAGGCTAGTTACTGGGGTTTGAAAGGGGGACTCTTTCCTCCCCCCGGTTGAGTGGAAATCAGTGTCGGTCCCTGGGTCCCAGTGCACATGTACGCTCTTCCTGCTTGGGCTGCACTGTGGGCGCCACCGTCACCCAGGAGCTGTCAGCTGCGGTGCTGAGGGACAGGGGGCAGCTCGAGAGAAGTGCGAGATGCAGAGTGTGCCCAGCAGCGGCTGGCGGGGTGGGGGGGGCAGAGCTAGCCCCCTCCCCCCCTCCCCCTCCTCCTCCCCCTCCTCCTCCCCCTCCTCCTCCCCCTCCTCCTCCTCCTCCTCTTCCCCGGGCCTGATTTGCCCTGCCGCAGGGAGGTGTTGCTGCTGGCATCATTGAAATTGGCTCCCAGCGTCCCCGTCCCCCCACCTGCTGCAGGCCTGGGGAGGGAGCGCTGAGCCCGGAGGAATCCAGTTAACTCCGAGGAGCCCACCCTGGTTGTCCCAGGGCCACGCTGTGAAACAGGCACTTGGGCTTTGGCCTGTGGTCCCGGTCCCGTTATTCCTTCCGACTATGTGCTTCATCGTCTGGGCAAAGGGGCAAAACTCCCTGGATCTGCATAAGCCCTCCAGAGAAGCAGGCCGCAAAAAGGGAAACTGAGGCCCTTAAACCGCCACCCACCCGGGCCATCCCCAGGGATGAGTGCGAGGGAGGGTCAGTGCTGCGTGCAGGGTGACGGGCCCGTGCACGGAGCACTTCAGCAGGATCTCCTGCTTCCTTCCTAATGCTCTTTCTTGGAAGGAAATTTAAGGTGCAGTTTTGCATTTTGATCACTTTATTTAATTCCCGACACCCAGAGATCTCGAAGCTCTGGCCCTGCGTCCACCTGGCCAGCCAACGCACAGGCTTCCTGCGGGTGCACAGGGGCCTGGGCTCGGCCCTGCGGGGAAGGGGAAGGACACACCTCTCCTGGGCCCCCACAGCTGCCCACAGCAGAACTTCGCTGAGATGCCACCTGCCACCCGCCAAGCTCAGGTGATGGGAAGGTCACCCTCATTAGACCACGTGGGGGGGTTTCAGCTGTGAAAAATTGCTGGACCTTTTCTCCTTCCTCCCACCTCCTCTTCTCTCCTGAAACACACGCCAACTTCCCCTCCCTGTATTTAAGCAAACAAGCCTGTCTGTGATTAGGCACAGCCCCTTCTTATCTAAACAGTGCACAGATGTGTGAGGGCACAGGCGCTTTCTGCTCCAGTTTGGAGCTTGCTCTGGTATCCATCTTCTGCAAACCCACAGGGAAGCAGCCCTCCTCGGCCTCGGGCAGAAGTTCTGATGCCTGCCGCCCGGCAGCCCGCCCTGGATTTGTCAAGGACATGGGACGTCCCCTCCAAAGACGCCGTTCCCCTTCCCTTTCTTAGCTCCTCCCATAGCCTGGCTTTGAAACTGCCCAGGTGGGGACAAATGGAACAGGAAAAGTCCCAATTCCGTTGTCAAATTCCTGTATCACTTTAGCTGTCCAGGTAAATGCCGCCAGTTGGTTAACCCACCCACTCGCGTGGCCATGGCCGGGGCGCGGGGCTGGGGACTGGGAGGGCGGCAGAGGCCCTGCCTGCACGCTGACAGCGCTGGGCACAGGCAGACACCTGTGAGTCTCCGCGAGTGGAGTCTGAGGGGAAGAGAATCCACCCTCAAGGTCTGCGACAAGGATGAAACGAGTGGGTTGAGAAGATTGGCCGCCAGCTTTGGGCTTCTAACCACAACTGTGGGTTTTTTCTTCCCAATCCAAAGCATGGTTGATATTATGCATCCCTAGGAGATGGGCTCTCTGAGCATTGCAGAGACGGTGCTGCTACAACAGGGCCAGGACACTGTGGAGCCCCCAAAGCGGCTCACCTGCCCCTAGAGTGCCCCAATCTGAGTGTGCCCTGCCCACCTCACCAGGGCAGGCACTGCAGACCCCCAGCCTGACCTCAGACGCAGCCGTCAGAACCTGCACTTTCACACTGGTCCCAGGTGACTCGTTTGCATATTAAAATAGGAGAAGCCCCCTTTGGAGAAAGAGACGTGCTGTCCCCAGCACCCAGCTGTCCCCAGCACCCAGCGTAAGGACAGAGGGCTCATTCCCTTCCGCAGGTAACTTGCCTCTGTTAACTGACGGCTGGTAAGAACAACTCGCGGAACTTCAGAAGGGGCGGCAGCCATGTGAAGTGTGGGAATGGGGGAGGAAGATGCCAAAATAGCCTCCTGCCTGCACCCCCGGCACATACGTCCTAGGGGACGTTTTGCAAAGTGAAGTGCCCGAGTACTGCCGGCCTCTGAGAAACCTAGTGCTTCGGTTCAGAGTTCAGAGTCAGGGCCCCCTCGAAAACCTTCCCAATCAGCATTTCTAGGGGTGGAAGGCAGGGGCCACATGTCAGCAAGCCCCCTCCCACACTCACGCATGCTAAATTGAAGCACAGCGCTCCTCTTTCCCGGATTGCTACTGGACGACTGCTAAGATATCTCCTCCTCGGGAACAAAAGAGAATCCTGGCACTTCTGGACCCAAGGTGCCTTAGAGGTAAGGCCAGCCTGACCTTGTGTCCCTTGATCTCCTACTGCCCCTGGAAGGGGTGCGGCTGCGCGGTTCACTTAGGTGTGGGCGCTGGACAGCCAGGGCAGCGCTGGGGCGCCAGCCTCCAGCGGTCCTGACCAGGGCGGCTCCCGCAGCTGGAGCTGAGGTGCCTTCGCACAAACGTCATCACCCTTTTGCTTGTTTTACAAAAAGAAAACCAGCGATGGGAAATGATGGGTCATTGTGGTGGTGGAGGGGTTTCAGTGGGGGTGACAATGACACCTACACCCAGTCTAAAAGAAATGTTTCTTCTTATCAGCCACAGGGGAACTAAAAGGAAATCCCAACGTGTTCCCTGGCTGGGCTAGCATCCCACTATTGCACCAGCCAGGTACATCAGTGTGTGAAAATCTTTCTATACTGGAGCATAACTTTCACAGAATTTCTACAAGTCCTCATCCCATACCTTAAAAATAATAAAGTGTCTCTGTGCTTGGGTGTGGTTTGGGGTGACTTGCGAACATCTGCTTGTTTCTGGCTAACAGTGCCAGTTATCCCAGGTTTGGAGAGGCCGTGTGGAGCCGGGAACGACATCAACTGGACTCACCGCAGTGACTTCCCGCGGAATCGCACGTCACGTGGAAGAATTCCTTAGGCAAGAAGCATATAACCTAACATGGGACAGGCTGGGCCCGGCAAACTGTCGCAGACTGCAACACTCTTGGCCCAGAGGACGCTCAGGAGGGAGCGCAGGCGGCGGCGTGGCTACACACCTTGGCTCCAGGAGCCCTGGCTTCTAAGTCCAGCAAGGCTAGTGACCTGGGAGGCCCGAACGAGCTGGGAAATCCTGGCCATATGGCACCTAAAATTAAAGGGCTGAACAGGGCCCTCTTCTCTGAGGCCTCCTGTGGGTCCAGGATTCCAGATACAAACACGGTTTCAGATTCTGGTTGGTAATTCTCACGCTGAGTCGGGCTGGCGGGGAAGGAACATCTGAAACCACAGACATGGGGAAGAAGCTGGGCAGGGCTGAGAGCCACATTCCTGCAGAGCAAGTAGGAACCTTCTCTCCGATCTGAAACACGCTGGCTGGGAGCCGCACTCCTGGAGGCTGTTCGCAGGAGCAGATGGGGAAGGGGCGGGGGCAACCCGCCATGCAGCCTCGTGCTCCGTCAGCCCCAGCCCACCCACGCCGGGTCCGCTGACCGCTGCCAGCCAGGACCAGAAAACACCCGGGACCACGCCAGGGGGCGCGTGTGCAGGTAAGAGGTGAGGAGTGTGTCACTGGAGGGGAAAAAGTCACAGCTCACATTGCCATTGATTAATTGAGTGATTTTAGTCAAGTGAATATTGATACATGGCAGGAAAAGCATGAAAATAAAGTGAACACGTACAGGAATTCCCATTAACATAAGTGATAACATCAAAACATCTGGTAAAATGCATTTAAAAAAACACAAATGAAATGGAATGTCAAACATTTTCACAGTATTCCAAGCTTTTGTAGGAGATTTAGACTGGAAAAGAGGAGTCCTACAAGAAGGAACTAGGGAACAGAATCTCGTCTGGGTTCTCGTATCAGCCGGGCGGGGCCAGCGCGGAGGACAGCGGGTCTCGCGGAAGCCGCCCGAGGTGTCCCCGAAACAGCCACCCGAGCCCAGCACGTGGCTCACGGGCGAGGCTGCGGCAGAGCAACAAGTTCCCTGGAGTCCAAGGAGGAAGCGGGTTTCGGTCTGGGAAGTGGGGCAGCTGCAACTCGCGGACGCACAGGGACACGGGCTCTGCCGGGACCCTGCCTTGGGGAGAACTGGGTGCTGACCCCCAGCATCGGGAGCCGGGTGTCACACAGGGTATCCTAACAATAGATTGTTCTTGGAATTCTCTCTTAGCACGCTGTCTTCCAAGATAACTACGAATATGCCTCGAAGATGGAGCTGAGTTCTGCCAATGGACTCACAGGACTCTGTCCAGAGTGACCATTTTAAAGCTTTACAGATCTGACCTGTGCACTAGCAGTGGCTACCAAACCAGACACAGACCTCCTCTTCAGGAAACCAGGGGCCAATCCAATGAGCATGCACACCGGTTCTGTTGCATCGTTTCGTTGAGAAAAACAGAAGCTGGTGATAACGCAGCTCCAGGCCCACGGACAGCAGCCCTCTTGGTCCTGAAATTGCTGAGGTGACACAGACAGTGCTGGTGTGCGTCCAAGTCATGCAAGTCCACAGCGAGCTCCCAGCCCAGGGACTCTGGGGCTGCACAAGCCCCGCAGCGGCAGCTCACATTTCCCGCGCTCTGGACTCTGCAACGTCACTTCCGAGCCGCCAGTGCCCATTGGGAGGGTTGCACAGCACGGCCACCCTTCCTCCACACTCCGCGGCAACTCCTCACGCCCCAGGCAAACCCCTCTGCCAAGGCCCCTGCCTCAGAGGGAAGGCCCTGTCACCGGGCGCTTTGCCAGGAGGCGCAGATGCGGCACGCGCTGACTCGTGCACTCACCCACCAAAGCCAAGACCCAGATCCACACACTCATGAAATTACTCTGAATTTCACTTTGACGACAGGAAAGCAGAATATTTCTAATTAGCTAACATATATATATACACATTCCTTAACCATCCAAAATTACAGGCAAATTACTGAAGGTCCCCAACACTTTATGATTAAAGGTCAGAGAGAACCCCGCCCCCCCAGAAAAGGTGTTAAAATGATGGGCTCACTAACTGTGAGCCGTTAGTTATATCAGGACAGCTGTCAGGTGGGTGACTAGTTGGCACGCTGACATGCCACGGGTCCCGCATCAGGCCGGGCCGTGGGCAGCGGCACCTCGCAGCCCCACAGCCGCGGCCGGATTGGGCATGAACAGTCGCCCAGAGCGGCAGTCTCAAGGGCCCCGGAGGCGTCACAGAGAATCACAGGGCCGGCTTTGGGGGAAGACATTAACATTCATTTTTTAGAATTACTTCCTATACATTGGATAAGAAAAAGTTGTCTACGTGAACTGGTTTACATACATCCCTTATCAAACATAAGGGCTTTCAGAAATATCTCAGGGCACTTGGGAAAAACCGCAGAGACGTTTTGCTTTTGAAACTCTCTCTTGGATGGAAACAACTTTCCCTCTGCAGAAATGAAAAAAAAATATATATGTAAAAAGCGCAGGGGACAGGCAGGCAGGCTGATCTGTAGGAAATCAAGCTGAAAGGACTCCATTCCTTCGCAGAGGAGCGGGTGAGCTGTGCTGGCGTTGTGTGGGCGTCCAGGCAACCGTGACTGGGGGGAGGCAGGACCCGGGCTGCCCCGCCGGGGAACCCACCTCCCGCCTGCGCTGCCAGACCGCAGCCTCCAGCGGACCGAGAGGCCTTGCCTCAGCACCCCTCTCAAATGCTCCATGTCGACTTTAAAAAAAACCCTTGAAAAGTGGTTTGTTTTTTATTGCTGATGTTCTTTGAAAAATGTGAATCGAACAGACAGGTGAAATAAGAATGGTAATCTCTCCAATCAGCTTTACCAGCTCACCCTGACTAGCGATTTCCTGGACTGTTCTAAAGTGTTTTTTTTTCCCCTCCTTTAACTATGTTTTCAAAAACCACTAACCATTGCCTTGTCAGTCTGGAAATCATGGTCTTGCTCATGCCCACCGTGTTTCCCTGTCCTCACACGGAGGTGGGCACACGCCACCCCTCCGTGTGTCTAGGGGCCCCGGGCTGATGGGCCCTGCCACTTCTGTGGCATCTGAAACTGGCTGACTCACATCCAGAGACAGTCACGTGGAGGGCGGAGGGCAGAGCCAGAGGGGACCTCCCTGCCCCGCCTCTGCAGGCACCATGAGATTCTATACTTGCCACTCTTCTTCCCTGCACCTGTTACCTCCTGGAATTAATCTGAAAGCGTAAGTGTGGTGTGTGTCTTTCTGTCTAAAGCAGGTGAGAAATCACTCTGGAACGGAAGGCAACAAGATGTAGCAATAGTTAGAATTGGCCGGTTGCAAAGGCAGAGATCAGCCGATAGATCCATCCAACAAGTTGCAAAGCTTAGTTTTTGCTGCTGGCTCTCATTTTTTGCCCAAGTGCCCCCCTTGCGCGTGTGCGCGTCCTGGCAAACAGGGCTTTGCTTCTTGGTGACTGCATCCTGGGGAAGAGGCTCTGGCACCTCCTCTGCACAGCGAGACCGCAAAGCCGTCCTAACCTAAGCGGCCCTCGCCTCCCCCGGACGCGCTGCCCTGGGGCTGGAGCGTGGCTGTGGAGGGAAGGGGGTGAGAAGGCAGCAAGGACGAAGCCGGCAGGACTACGATGTCCACTACCACAGGAGCGATGTGTGCGTGTGTGCGACCCGTGGGGGCCTAGGGTCGTCCACTTTCCCCCCCACCCCCCAGCTCCCTCCCCAACCCGCCCCGGGGGGGCCATCATTTAAAGACAGACTGAAAAGTGGGGCATTCATGGTTCTTCATCTTCTTCATGAAGTTTTTGAACTCCTGGTTTCTCTTGTCCCACCTGTGGATGGCCGTCAGCAGGTACTGGCTCTTCACCTTCCGGCCCAGGATGAGGAAGTGGTGGCTGAGGTTGTCCAGCTGGTGGCACGGGCAGTCGGCCCCGTTCTTCAGGTACAGGACGAGCTTCTTCAGTTCCTTCTTCTTGATGGGCCCCAACTTCAGCGGCTTCTTCTTCTTGGGGACAATCTTTTTGTCACCATTTTCTTTCTTCACTTCCTTTATTTTCATCCTCAGTGCTAGAGACGGTGGAGCAGAAAAGGAGAGAAAGGGAAGAGGGGAGAGAAAGCGTTTTAGAACACAGTTTTGCATCTGAAACAATGAACCACACATATGGGAAAATGAAAAGCAAATAGGAAGTAAAAGGAGGCAGTTTTATCGATCAAAACCAAGGTCTCCATCACTCAGAGTTTGGCTACTGACTCAGGCCCCAGTTTTATGTGGTCTAATCTCAGTAATTGCCACTGGGCGCCATAAGATTCTCAAATAAATTCTCAAATCCAAATCATATTTCTCTTTTAAAATTCATTGACTGAAAATATCATATACTGTTTGAAGAGATCATATAATCCAATTGAACCCATGTACTCAAATGCTATAGATCCCAGCACTCAAAGGGAAAAAAAACTGAGGTTGTTTTTAAAGAGAAAGTTCTTGGTTTAGCTTTTTAACATCCAAAGATGTAAAATCCTAAAAGTTGAGTCCTATAAATGAGACAGGCAGAATCTATATGTGCTCACTCAGCAAGTGAAAGTTAGAGTATTTCTAATTGTCGTGGTTGGGTGCATTAGACATCAACGCCCAACGTCAGCAGGGGAAAAATCAGAGCACCGGCGACTGTCTCCAGGTGGCTGCACGGCAGATCCCGCTGGCGTCCTGCCCACCACTGAGCCACCGCTAATCCCACAACAGGCACCACCAGCGACAGACCGCCCGGAGGCAAAACCTACTCTGACTTCCTGACAGATTCTCGCAAGTGCTGGTGACGTAAAAGGTAGGTCCAGGTGACACTCTCCTCAAATCTAACACGGCACACAGGGGAGCCAGCCCGCCCACCGCCCACCAGTCTGCATCCTGTTCCTCTGTCTCTGCAGACCTTGAATTAACACTGTCATTACCCTGGGGACGGGTCCTGGAGCCATGAGCCACGGCTCCGCGGGGCGCACTGAGGAAGATAAACTCCCGGGAGACACTCGGTGTCGCCGGCACAGGCTGGTCCCCTCCGAGGCTGGCCAGCCCCAGCTACTGCAAAACGAGCTGGAAGTCGCTTTCCGGATGCGAGTCACCAGATAATCTGCACATCCTCTGAGGTCTCCTGAATTCAAAATGACCACATCCCTCTTTTTAATAGCACACAGCTTCTGCCCACACCCTGCGAGGAACTGAGTAACAATCGCTAACAATTACGAAAGCAGGTGACCTGCCAGGACATGTGCTGAGGATTTTTCGCCATTTCCTCAATTAATCCTAACAACTCCGGGGAAGGCAGTTATCGTCCCATCTAACAGAGGAGAAAACTGAGGCTTGCGGAGGGAAGTCGACTCGCCCACAGTCGCTGACCCTAAACTGAAGCCCACGTCTGAACGTGCTGTTAATCACCATGTTGTCCACGCGGACTCTGTGGTCCCCAAATTCTGCAGAATGAACCCAAAACTTGGGAGTACTGATTGACCGGACCAGGATTTACATTCAACGAGGAGCCCAGAGCCTCTCCCCAGTCTCACCACCTTTCCAAATGCCGGACGACAAGGGGAAGGCCCCCCCCCGGCTGACAGACGCTGCCCTGGCCAGGGAAACCTGCATTTGCGGAGGCTTCATTATGTGATACTTAGTTGATTAGCAAAGCACAGCCCTGGCTAACCCGAGAACAAAGAGGAACAAATCTTTAATGAATGTGTCAGAGTCAGTAAATTAGACACTCTCCCTCCGCTTTCTTTGTCTTACAGAAAGAGTTCCAGAGCCTGACCCCAGAGGAGATCCTAGGCCTGAGAACAGCTCACCCCAAGGGTGGAGGAAGGGGCAGGAGCTGGCACCAGTGAGCAGCACGTGCCAGCCAGGGGTTCAGGGACCACCCAGGCTGCCTGGCACCCATGGTCGGAGGGTGGGCGAGGCGCAGCCTCCCGGGGCTCGCTCTTGCCCCACCCAGACCCGCCGCTGCCCAGGGCTCCTGGACACGCTGATGCCCTCCCGCCATGCACAGAGCACAGCGGGGACCAGCCATGGGGGCGCAGCAGACAGGAAGCAGCAGAGACCACCCCTCCCTGGCCTCACCCCGACATAGGCCCATACCTGGTCCAGAGTCCACTGCTGTCTTACAGACCTGGCCCTGGGGGTCCACTGGAGCAAAGACCCCACCTCTTCTAGTCCGTGGCTCACTGAATGAGACAAGTTCTCAGCGGGGTTGGGTAAGGCACCAGCAGGAGGAATCTCACTGCCTCCCCTCTGCAGAGCAGTGGCAGTGCTAGAAACCGCTTCGCAAAGCAAGGCAGAGCCCTGCATGGCAGCCGGCAGGAAGGACACTTCTGTTCCCTCACGAGCCCCTCCAAGGCGCGGCTCCAGGTCTGGAGATAAGCCCCAGCTGCTGCCCAAGGTCCAGGGCCCGGAACCAAGCATCACCATAGCAGTGACCAAAAAGAGTTCCAGGAGAGAGCCGCGCACGCCCCAGCTGGCGTGGCGGGCACCCTCTTGTGGGCAGAGAGCCACCGTCGACTGAACACCCACCACGCACTGGGCTTGTAGATGACCACAGCGAGAGTGAGTCTATGGCCCCTTGTGTAACACTCACAGAAACCGTGTGAAGAAGCCACTGCTATTATTTTATCACAATCTATCACAATCGAGGAGGACTCGGGTCAGGTAACGACAGCACAGACCCGGTTTGTGGGATGCAGAATCAGGACCAGAACCCACACCAGCCCCAAAGACGGTGCCCCCTCCTGCCACACAGTTGAAAATGATATTGCTTCAGTGGAAACTATTTCGCTCTTCTGATTGTGTTGCTTTTAATCACAACTCAAATCAAAAATTAATGTTCCTTTGCCATGACCGTGTAAAGGAATTTGGTTTACGGGGTGGGGGGTGGACAGCGAGGGGAGAGGAGAAATCAGATGATGGAAATGTGTTATGCATTAGTCCCTATTTCTTGCCATTTGGCTCACTTTCATTTTTGAGGTGGGGAGAGTAGGGAAGAAGGCACATATGGCCAGAAATTACTAACATCTTTGCGTTTTTCAAGGGTTGATTTCAGGGATGCAGATTACCGACAATGTTTGAACAGGCCATGAGCTGTCCCAGGTTGATTTCCCGGTGCCTTGTGGAGTGCACGCTGAGCCAGTGGTGGAGGGGTAGGTGCTGGCCTGGGGGCAGCCTGGGTCTGACCCCCCACATGCCACCTCTAACCTCCCCTACCCCTCCCATGGGCGGAGTTTGCAATGCAAATGGCGGGGCAGGCAGGGAGGAGAGGCCCCAGGAGGCGGCAGCTGGGGTGACAGCAGCCTCTGGGTCCCCGTCTGTAAAGAGTAGAGCGTGTCTGGCTGCAGGCCTGGCAGAATTACCCGGCTGGGAGCCCAGGCCAGGCGACACTGGGGAGACACAGGTTCATGTCCAGCCCTACCCTGTACACTGCGCCCCACGCACCCTGGAGGACAGGGTCCCAACTAAACCACCACCTCGGGCCCTTGACTTCAGCTCCTCGTAACAGCTGGACCCTGAACTAAAGCAAAATAAAAAACAAAAGCAAAAATTCTTTCTTTATTTTTTTTTTAGCAACAATTTAACATCCACCAGCGGTGGGACGTTACTGCCCACCTAGGCACCACCACCAAGAACTCAGAGACCCAGAAACGCTGAAACCCAGACTTGAGGCTGCAATTAGGGGTTGTCTGGGTCTTTCTCAGTAATCTTAAAATAAATAATCCCTTACACTTGAGTAAACCATTAAAATTTCATTCCATTTTCAACCACCCAAACCTCGTTTTTGCTCACAAATCAGACTTCCTTAACAGGCTCCCCACGAAGCCTGGCCGTATTTCTGAGCTGAGCTGAGAATCAGAAACCCAAGACACCCATCCCCAGTCCTCGCTCCCTTCAAAGCCGGCCCAGCCTGCTGAGTTCCCTGCTTCTGGCAGCAGTGCCTCCACCGCTAGACGGGGCCTGAGCGCGGCCGCCGTGGCCCAGGGCCACTCGTGTGCACCACCACCATGGGATTGCCGTAGGAATCTGGGAAGGAGCTGCCAGGATGGGGAATGGGCTGAGGCAGGAATCAACTTGTAACTCTCCTGATCACAGATGACAGCTGCAGTGAAGTTGGTAAGGGACAGAGAAAAAGGAGGGACCCAGGAACACCTTCGCTGGGGCGCAAGGAAGAAGAAGAAGAGTCACTGTAAAAGCCATCAGAGGCACCAGTGGGAAGCCCGGCAGCCCGGGGTCATGACAACCACAGGAGGAAGGCGTTCCAAGTGGAGGAGACACCCCTCAGCCCCAAATGCCGAAGAGTTTACGAAGGAGTCTGAAACTGGAGCGCCAGGCTTGGGGACCAGGGGGTCATGAGGACGGATCAGAGGTGGTGAGGGTGAATTCCTGAGAGCTGAAACCAGCCGGGGGGAAGACAGCGGGAAGCCACACAAACGTCCCCAAGCTTCTGCACTGTTTACGAAGAGTCACCACCAGGACTTCTGGCCACACATACTGGATGGAGCAATACAATCGTTTCCACTCCTTCCTGAAGTCAGTTTAAAATTATAGTTTTAAAAACAGTTATAAACACATGCAGGAAAGTGGTGAAGAAAACAGGAACAAACCAACAGCGTTTTGTATAATAGGAAGCAAATGGATGGTGGACCTGGCTTGAGGGAGGGAGGGAAAGAAGCTGAAACGCAGCCACTGACAGACAGGGGGCGCCAGAAAACACAAGCCGACACTGCCGGACCCAGAAACGCTCCCGAACTCGGGGCCCTGGGCACTCCTGGCGGCACCGCAGAGGTGGCATTCAGCGTGGGGATGGGTATACAGTCTGTAGGGACACTCGGCCCCACTCCTCTGGGCCGTGACTCCAGGGCACCTCACCCACGCTAGCAGCAGCCAAAGGGTGTATTCTACACAGCCGGTTTGACCCAGCCTGTGGGCTTGGGGTACACCAGACACCCAGGAAGACAGGGCACTCCGTGGGCACCAAAGGGTTAAGTGAAAGTCTGCAAAGTGAAGATTGAGACCGGCAGATCTCAGAGCACTGCACGTACCCCCATCAGAGCACTGCGGGCTTCCCTCTGAAGAAACTAGTAGCTCAGAAGAAAAGACTAAAAGACCACAGGCCCCCAAAAGACTCCACACTGAGGCCCAGCAACCACAGGCCCTGCAAATACACAAAGAGCTCCCAATTGTGTGCCTCACTGTGAAATTCAAATGGACAATCAGGGACTGGCAGGTATTTACGGAAAGCTTCTAAATGTGAATGACAGACACCAAAGCATACAAAACAAATAGAAAAAGAAAAAGAATTCAGAGATAACACAATCAATGTAGGGAACATAAACTTTTTAAAATGATAATATTAGATATGATTTTGTATTCATAAAACAAGAACAGAAAGCTGTTAAAAGGAATGTTCAGAGAACAGGAAAGAGTACTTAGAAATTTAAAGCATAAGAGAAAAAATAAAGAACACAATGTAAGTGCTTCAAGACAAAGCTGAACAAAATGGCACAGAGATGGAAAACAGAAGAAAGAAAAAGATAGAAAATCAAGAGTTTCAACATCTGAATGAAAGGCATTATAGCAAGAAAGAACCAAGAAAACAAATGGGAAAAAATACCAAAGAAATAATACAAGAAAACTTTCCAGAAATGAATCACATGAGTTCTCAGCTTAAACAATACCCAACTCAAAGAATCATGACATTTAGAAGCACCAGGGATAAAAGGAACTTTTAAAATCTTCAAGAGAAGAAGACAGCGTACATCTAATACAAAGGATCGGGCATCAGAATGGCACTGGGTGTGTCAATATAGACACTAGAAGCTGGAAGACAATGAACCAATGCTTTTAAAATTCCCAAATCTGATACTAAGGCAAACTATCAACTGGCGTATGAGAGTAGAATAAAGGCATCTTCAGGCATTAAAAGGTTTTTAAAAATTACCTCCCATGTATCTTTTCTTAGGAGACTACTCAATGATGTGCTCTATAAAAATGCAGAATATTTTTATTTTTTTAAATGTATCATTAATATCATTTTTGACTGGCAAACCATAACTGTACACATTAATGGCGTGCGGTGTGATGTTTTGCCGTATGTATACAATGTGGCGTGACTGAATCCAGCTGGAAAGCACATCTGTCACCTCACTTACCTGTCAAAAAATGCCACATTAAACAAGACGACAATACGGGATTCAGGAAACAAAGATCTACCATGAGAAAGGCAAAGGAAGGCTTCGAATGGTTTTCCAGAACCACTGCATGTGGCAGGCTGCGGTGGGTAATCTTAGGTCCACTCAACTGGATTGCGGGATGCCCAGAAGGCTGACGAGGTGTTGCTTCTGGGCGTGTCTGTGCCGGTGTTTCCAGGGGAGACCGACCTGTGAGTGGGTGGGCAGAGAGGAACACCTGCCTTGCCACATGGGCAGGCACCATCCGATCAGCCGGGGGCCCCAGAAGAGGGGGGTTCCCTCTTTGCTCTCTCTCTGCCTTCTGCAACAGGACACCTTTTCACCTTCTGCCTGTGGACATCAGACTCCAGGTTCTTTGGCTTTTAGACTCTGGGACTTGCACCACTGGCCCCCAGGGCTCTCAGGTTTTGGGCCTCAGACTGGGGACACTGCCCTGCCGGCTTCCCTGGTTCTAAGGTTTCCAAACCAAGTCACACTACCAGCTTCTCTGGCTCTCCAGCGTGCAGACAGCCTACCCTCTGCCTCTGTGATCATGCCAGCCGATTCCCCTAATAAATCCCCTCTCATACCTCCTCTTGGCTCTGTTTCCCCAGAGAACCCTGTCTGACACACAGGCTTAACGCGCCATCGGTCCGATGAAACAGGAGGGAGAAGAGCTCAGGCAGATTACTCGACGCATATCTGCCAGAAAGTTTGAGGCTGAATCCACACCAGGAACATAAGTCACTGGGCAAATAAAATGAGGCAGTTGCTATCCCAAGGAAAAACAAAAAGGGGAAAAAGAAAGAAACTAAACATGCAGTACACTCCATGGCTCAGCCGCAAATAATATTTATGTAATGCTAATAAGTTAAACACTGAATATTAACTTAACCAAAAATGAGATATAGCTATATTGGAAAGGTAGCGTGACACAGATAAATCTTTACCTTCAATAAGGGAAGATCAATAAGTAATGTCTAAACTTTAAATCAAGAACCCCAATTTAAGCATGTCATTTATTTGTTCCAATTTGCAGGATATCACAAAAAATAGCTGAAATCCTTGAAAATTATTGCCTCTGAGCCATGGGAATTATGGGTGGGAGGGCAGAGGGTAGGGAACTGCAGTTTTTTGTTAAAAGCCTTTTATTCCTATTTTATGTTTTAAACTATACACATTTTGAAGCAAAAAACTTAAATTTTAAAAGCTTACAGTCTAAATAAAAAGTAAATATAAAACATAAATGAATCTCAAAATGTGAGATCATAAAGGAAAGACAGAGATGACATTTCCAGATCTGTCACTATCTATTCAACTAGAGCAACTTGGCTTTACTTAAGGGTTCTTAGGGCTTTGAGTAAAAATTCTGCATTTTCAAGCAGTTTTTTTTTTTTTTTTTTTTTTTGGAGGAGGAGGAGAAGGGAGGAGAGACACTCTATAGATGTAGTCAATCCCCATCTTTTTCAAATAAAAAAATCAGTTATGTTAGAATGTGCATTATTTACTTTGAACCAGAAGAGACTTAAACTCGTTCCACGGGTGCTCACAAGTGGAGCAACCTGCCCAAGCCGCAAAGCTGAGTCCTCACCGCTCAGACCAGAGCCTGCTCCCGCCCTGCCCAGAGCTTTCTGCTGTACTCCACGGTTCCTCTGGTGGGAAAGTAAGAGGGGCTGACTGAGGTCCTGGCACATTCCGGGGTGCCCCAGCAAGCACCTGGACACACTTTCTCCGAAAGGTACTAAAACAGCATCCAGAGACAGACAGCAGACCACACACCCTGGTTCCCAAGAGACTTGCTTTTTCCCTAAATTGCTCTCTCTTTCCCACAGGGCCAAAGTGCCCAGATAGATGGTTCGAGGAGCAAGGCGCAGGCTGGTCACAGAGAGACTGGCAAACGCTTTGCAAAGTGGCCTGTCACTAGACTTTCACCAGCCTGTCTGACCAGGAAGGGCCCACAGATGGGCCCCCCAACGACTAGCCCTGCCGGCGGCTATGCCTCTCCTGCCACGTGGGGCCTCCCAGCCAAAGCCTGTTCAGATAACAATGCCTCTCTAAGGCAGGACGACAGAGGACCGGATTCTCTGCTTCCGGCCCCAGGTCACACGTGTCTTGGGTGGGCAACCCCAAGGCCTGAGACAGAAATCCAACTGTGCAAATGAGATTTGGTAACAGCACCGGGAAGGCCCTTGACGTGCAAGAAACTGCATGCTCCTTCCAACACTCAGCAGAGGGTCCGGCACGTGATGAGCTGGCTGTGAGGCCCGGACAAGCCCTGCTGACAAAGGCCTTGTGATGGCAGCTTAACAGCCCCCTCTGCGCCCAGCAGGAACAGTGTTTGGCATCATTAATTCGCTTAGCGAAGAAAGGAGCTTGCACTTTGTCACAATAACTCAGCCTCTCTCCCCTGACCGCAAACCACATGCTGCATACTTACACGCATTTACTGACTCCAGGACATACATTACCAAAAAAAAAAAGGCAAAAACAAAACCAAAAAAAAAAAAAAAGAAAGATTGAATGCAGCTTTCTTTTTCTCTCATCTACAAAAGTACCGCAGATATGGAACACACTCCTGGGTGACTCCCATGGGACAAACAATTCAACTGAAGTTGTCCTGTTTTCTGGATCCCAGATCCCTTGGGGAGTTGGCCAGGCAGGAGAGCAGAGTTTGCAACTTTGCACAGGCCCCTCCCCAGTGCTCGTCTGCAGGTGCACACACACGCACACACACACGCACACGCACACACACACGCACGCACATCCGTATCAGTGTCAGGCATCTGGAATCCTGCTACCTAATTGCTTGATTTCATGGACTGTGTTAAGTCCCCACTGGCTTAAGCTAATGGTGCAAAATGAAAACCCAGCTTGCTGCCTGGTGTGGTTTTATTTGGGAAGGCATGTGCTTTGGCAGCTCCGGCAGCAAGGGCCTGGGCCCTGCTGTGGGACAAAGAGCTTCGGCCCATCACCACCCCTGTGCACACCCAGCAGCCACGGCCACCATGCAGAGACGGGGGAACGGGAGAATCCTTAAATAAGGCAGCCAAGCTGGAGTGTGGGGTGAAGGTCTACGCACCTTTACATATATTCATGCACGGGGTCCCCTAACAACCCTATGAGGTCGACGTTCTAATTATAACCAGTATCCAAGTGGAGAAACTGGGCCAGAAAGGCTCATGTGATCCGAGGTCCCACAACCAGGCAACGGCAGAGCTGGAATTTGATCCCAGGAAGTGTGGCTCACAAAGTACAAATAACGTAAGAGGCAAAATGACCCGCGTAAGCAGCACAGGAGGCCCGTGTCCGGGACTGTCCCTCCTCCCACTGGGCTGGCTGCTTTTCCAAAATCCCGCGGCCGGGGAAGGTGCCGCTCAGGCCTCACTGGCCTCGCAAGGACGCTCAGGTATCAGGGGGCTCGGAGAGGCAGCCCTCTGCTTCACCACCGACGGCTCCACCGCACAAAGCTGCGAAAGGGCAGAAAGAACCCTCCGTCCCTCCTTCCTTCTAACCGTCACTCGATTCTCAATGTCCCCCAAACGGGATGGAGAGGAACGCTGGTCTCTCAAAGGTGAAATGTGTCTTGGCCTGAGAGAAGTGTGGTTGAAGCCAAGAACCAGAAAAGTTAATGGAGTCGGCACCCAGGCCTGTCTCAAAGGGGGCCTTGTCCCTGAGTCCTTGCATTCCCGTCCCCGCCGTACTCAGCTGGCACACACCGGGGCGGCCGGCGTATCAGCCTTGAGCCGAGTGTCCTGACCTCTGCGTCTAGGTCCCCTGACCCCCACCGCATTCTCCTTTCTCTCGCCCTCTGGAACCTCCACACAAGTAACAAGGCCGAGCTCCGACAGCCTCAGGGGAGCACAAGGCGCAAGAAAAATACAGGCGATGAAAACTAAGCCCGGCGCCGTGGCGCACGCCTGTAGTCCCAGCACTTCGGGAGGCTGAGGTGGGAGGATCGTTTGAGGCCAGGAGTTCGGGGCCAGCTTAGGCAACATAGCAAGACCCCATCTCTAAAAGAATATTAAAAAAATTAGCCGGGCGTGGTGGTGCACACCTATAGTCCTAGTTACTCGGGAGGCTGAGGCAGGAGGATCAGTTGAGCTGGGAGTTGGAGGTTGCAGTGAGCATGATGACGCCACTGCTCTCCAGCCTGGGTGACAGCGCAGGACCCTGCCTCAAAAAAAGAAGAGAAGAAAACTTAAACGCCCGTAACTCTGTGCTCCCTTTCTTCTTCTCCAAGAAAACCACGTACTACGAAGAAACAAACGCGAAACTCCCCATGGCTGTGGAAGCTGCTGAGCCCTGGGGGTCACGGTCCCAGCAGAGGGACAAACGGCCATGCCTGAAGGAGGCCCACACTAGAGTCTGGTGGTGGGCAAAGACTCCGGTGCACAGAGACAGAGTCAGCGGGAACAGGCTTCCAGCCACAGACGGGCACCTTCCCCACCTCCCGAGTGCTCTGCCACCACGTGGGAGGCAAATGCTTGCCAGGTATGTCTACCAAGTCCCCGGATCCATGGCCAGCAGATTGTCCTCTACTGTGCCACAGCACACTCCGTGTCAGCGCTTCTCTTCCTCCAGAAAACAGTCGCAATCCAGGGCTAGGGGCCACGGCTCTCAGTCCCGCGGGACAGTGCCCTGAGCACCCAGCTGTCCCAGCAGGTGTGCCTGTCTCTGACTTGGAGCGCCAGCCCACTCAGCTTCCCTCCAGTGCCTTTCCCTGCTCTTGTGCCACCTGCCAAGTGCTCCTACCCCTTGTCCATGGGCTTGCGGCCCGCACAGGGGGTGAGGGGGAGTCCTTTCCCCTACACCCCTCGCCAAGGCCCCGGCTGGCCTCGTCGTGCCGCACTCCCCGGCCTCCGCCGCACGCCTTGCCCTGTCACGCAGCCGGAGCGTCCAGGGGGCTGGGGAGGAGGGGGTGGAAGCACCCCTCGCTCGCAGCATGGGAGGACCGACGTTGCAGCCACAGGTGGGGGGCGACAGAAGACAGCTGTCCCCTTGCACACAACCACAGCTGGAGCAGCAGCAAAGTCCCTTCAGAACACAACATGCTTCCGCTCGTGGCCACCGACATTTCAGCTGAGCTGGGCGGTGGCAGCCTGTGCACGGTCGCGCGCTGCACAACCCCGGCACCAGCTGGTACCTTCTGCAGACAGACGTGTGTGGAGACACTTTGCAAACGGTAGTCACAATGCCAACCTGTCGTAAATGGAGGGTCCCCGCAAAGCCGTCCTTCACGTGGCGTGTGCGCAGTGGCAGCTACAAGCAACGGCCTCAGGAGCGTGTGCAGCATCCGGGGAGGCCAATCGGGAAAGACACAGGCCCAGGACCTAGAATCCCTCCACAACCCCGCTGACGGCTCCCTGCTGTTCCAACTGCCCTGAGCATCGCGCGTCCACAGTAGCTCTGCCGAACGCAGACATTGTGCCTGATGGTCAACAAACAGGCTTGGGAGGGTCCTCGTGTGTCTGAAGAGCTTAAAGTGAGCTGCTGGAGCAATTCACCTGCGACCTGGAGACCTTCAGAGCATGCAGGGAGGGTGCGGGTGGCCCCTCCGCCCCTCGTCGCCCCAGAGGACCCAGCTCCGCAGGGCCTGGGGGTGGCTGGCTGGTTCCCTGCCCGTCTGCATCTCATCGCCCTGGCCTGGCTGCACAGCAAACAGCCTCTCACCTCTCGTGGCTCTGGGTTTTGTTTGGTCCGTTCACAAAGCAGGTTTCTGATGCTGGAAATCAGGCTTTGTAACACGCCCTCGTCCCCAGCAGCCAAACAGCAGGGCCACTGCTATATTCTGAGCTGCTCCCTGCCTCCCAGAGCCATCAGAGGCCAGGCCCTGCTGGGCTCGACACAGCATCCCTTTGGCTGCCATCCCTGGTCTAGAATTTTCTCCAAAGAGCAAGGCGCCCCTGACTGATGATGTTCTCTTTGCAGGAAACCCCTCTCAAGATTCACACACCAGTGTCCACGGCAACTGCATGCAGCTGGCTTTTTGGGTGCACGGCTGCGAGCTCATCATCCCTCTAACAGCCACCAGCTGCCACTGTCACCTACCAAATCTGCCTTTGGGATCCCGGTGTGGATGGTCCAGTGCCAGGCGCTGCTCTGTTTAACCTTCACAACTACCTCGTTGAGCGGGTACTATCCCCACCTGCCTTTGAGGACAAGCAGGTTTAGGCACACGCTCTTCCAAGGGACACAGCTGGGAAGTGACGGAGCCGTGATTCGACCTGAGGTAACTGGGCTCCAGAGCTCTAGCCGGGGGAACAGTGCCCCTAAAACAGTCACATCTACCCGGAACCTCCGAATGTGACCTCATCTGGGAGCAGGGTCTTTGCAGGTAACTAGTTAAATTAAGATGGGCTCACACTGGATTCAGGTGGCCCTAAATCCAACAACTGGTGTCCTTGTAAGATGAAGAGAAGAGACACATGCACAGACACGCAGGAAGAAAGTCATCTGAAGATGGAAGCAGAGATCGCAGTGACAAGCCAAGGAACACCAGGAATTGTCAGGAGCCACCAGAAGCTAGGGAGAGGCGTGGGACAGATTCCCCGAGAGCCCAAGAAGGAACCAACCCTACCGACACCTTGACAGTGGACTTCTGGCCTCCTGAATTGTGGAACAACAGATTTCTGCTGTTCAAGCCACCCAGGCTGTGGTAACTTGGTAATCTGTTACGGCAACCCCGGGAAACGGGCCTGCTGCACTGCCGCCTCGGAGAGACGCCGGCGTCGGCACGGGGAATTCGGGTTTGCCACGCTGCCGGGTTCCAGAGGCCCTGCCCAGGCTGCCCTGGGTTCCACGCCAAACTCTGCTGTGTGACACTAGGCAAATCACTTAGTCTCTCTGAGCTCCATGTCCCTAACTCAAAAAGAAAATAATACTTCCCACCAAGGGTCGCACATAGACTCAGTATAAAAATAAGCTCATGGAAGGGAAAGAATTTTGAAAATGGCAACTGTCCTCTTGTTCTTAATTCTGTCCTCTTGGACATTTTTTACTTGATACAGTGTGAATACATTGCCATTTCAAAACTAAATTACATGCTCAAAAATAATTTTTATATATATATCTACATTTTTATCTATGCTTCAATCATTCATTTATTTGATTTTCCTGACCTGCTCAATTTTTTTTTTAGAGATTGGGTCTTGCTATGTTGCCCAGGCTGGACTCGAAGTCCTGGGCTCAAGGGATCCTCCTGCCTCAGCCTCCCGAGTAGCTGAGACCACAGGCATGAGCCACTGCACCTGTGTCCAAATTTTAAGTACTTCCTTCAGGAGAGTATTTACATATTTTGCTTCAGGAAAAGCAGAGAAGTGCAAATAAAGGTTTTTCCTCTGATCAGACCAAAACAACTCCAGCTTTAGAAATCTGATTCATTTCCCTGTGGTCTCTCAAGCAGCGCTGTGACTACCTGTGATCCCATTTTCTCCATTCCACTCCCAAAAGAGTGAAGAGTCCAGACCCGCACTACAGAAAAGAGCAGTGCTGGATTTGGATTCCTACACGGTCACATCTGTCACAACATGAAGCCCTCTTACCTGACGGGCGTCAGCGTCAGACCCAGGGGGCGTCACCTGCAGCACCTCCCCTCCTCCACGCTGCCCTGCAAGTTGCCGCATCTCCCTCAGAAATGGGACCGGAAGGATCCTCGGGCCTTTTCCTGGGAATGTGTCACGCCCCCCACATCAGACAGACCTGGTGGCTGGACAAGACCAGTGAGATTACCCTGGGAAAGTCACGGTGTAGGCGCCGATTGTTCTTTACAGCCATTCTCAAGATGTGCTTAACGACAACCCAGCGCAGCGATCAGAGAGGGTCAGGCCAAAACCAGCTGCTGAGCTTGTGAAAAACCTTCTAGATCAACACGATTTTTTACAGAACTGAAAGAAAATTCATTCCTCCAATTTTCTTGTATCTATTGATTAGCTCAACTAACACAGAGACTTGATTAGAGCTTGTCCCCTTCCTCAGACTGACGGGTCCATCTGACCTACTGCTGCACCAAGGTGTCCTCACCGGGCCACTGCACAGCACTGTGGGCCGCTGGGCAACCCGCCCCGCCCCCAGCCTCACCAGCTGTGTGCAGCCAGCCCCTCACGGAAGTGCTTGAGCACCGTGTGGAGGAAATCAGACCCTAGACTGGCGGCAGCAGGGTCCAAACACACACAGACGCACCTAGAGGAACTTCAGCACAGGGGTGGTGGCTGGAGACATCCAGGAGGAAGGAGAGAGCTCGTTCATTGGCCCAGACTCACAAACAGGACTGAGAGGAGGAGGGCACGGTGGCTGTCATGGGAACCAGCCGCACCGGGGAGAGGGTGCCACGTAAACACACTCGAGGGCTGTGCCACATCTGGGCCCGGGCAACCTTGCTGGGCGCCCCCAGGCCTGGCATGGTGCTCCTGCGGCCTCTGACGGCCAGGTCTGTGGCAGGAGGCGCTGCCGGCAGAGGAGCTGGCTGCAAACACCAGGGACCGACCAGTGAGCCCCTCATCGAACACCCTTCTTCCCTACGCCCCGCGCATGTGTCCCACAGGCAAGTGATGGCGCCTGGTCCCCTCGTCATCAGACCCGCTGGCCCTGCTGCCTGGTGGTCCGTGGCAGAGGTCAGGGTGAGATTTCCTTGAGGAAAAGGCCGTGCTTCGTGGCGCGCGAGCTGCTAAGAAGCGCTGACGCAGGACGGCTACGGCAGCACAGGTTCCCAGAGCAGCATGAGGTCTGAGGCCACTTAACCAAAGTCTCATTTCACAGATCGGAGAACAGAGGCCTGGAGAGAAAACGAGGCCCACGGCCCCTCCGACGTCAGCCGCTGCTCAGGCACCAGACCCGGACCCCGACCCGACCCCCGCAGCCACCGCCGTGCCGGGCCCCTCTCCCCCCGTGTGTGTGTCCCTCACATGCACGTGGTCTGGGAAGGGTGGCGCCCAGCCCCGTGGCACAAACGGCCTCCCCACTCCCTCCTTCCCCAAATGCCGCAAGCCTCTCCCCAGGTCAATGCCAGAGCAAGACGCCAAAACCAGAGGGCCGAGCGCCACTCCAGGCGGAAGCAGCACAGCCCGGCTCACTGTCAGGCGCGTCGTCTCTCCGAGCGGGAAAGCCGGCGCCAGAGCCCAGCTCCCGGCCCTGCAGGTCAGGTAAACAGCGGGGCTGCCCCCAGCACCCCACCCCTTCCAGTTCAGGAGCTCCCGGCCGAGCCCCTGGGGCGTGCCCAGCTGTGTCCCCAACCTGCCCCTGCAAGGAGCAAGCCGGTGAGGCTGGGCCCGGACAGGTGGGGTGCTCACTCACGTTGCTGCCAACATGGGGCAGCAACCCTGGCAATCAGAGGGGGATGCCAGTGCCGCCCCAGAGGGAGCCATCTGTCGGGGTCCTGTGCACAGTTTTGGGGTGAGGGTCCGGCAGGAAGTTCCAGGCCGAGGCTCCACAGGAGGAACGGGGGCAAGGTGGGGGCACGCAGAGTTTTCAGCTGGCCCAGATCAGATCCCTGCGCCATGCTACCCCAGGAGCCCCAGGAGAGGGGGACAGGGACGGGAGGAAGGGAGAGCTCAAGTTCTCCCGAGGCCTGGCCGATCCCGCCTCCGCGCGACCGTTCGCAGCAAGGAAGTCTGCGGCAGACACACGAAGTCTGCAAGGGAAGAAGGCTCCGGACACGAGCTGCCAGCCACAGAGAAAACCAGCAGCACAGCCCGACTCGACTCCTTCCCGGGGAAGCAGCAACCTCGTGCGCCACCTGCCACCTCCCCTCACCCCACAGTCGCACCACTGGGAAGGTGAAAAGCGATTTCTTCAGAATCACCACGAACACGGACACCAAGAGCGGGGAGGAGCCGGCCGGGCCCAGACGCTGCTGCGCGGGGAGGCAAGGGCAGGAGGGGAGGCCCAGCCCCACCTGGCCTCCACGCCAGGCCCGTGGGGCCTCCTCGCCGGCAACTGGAGGACCGTTCCCAAAGAGTCGTGACCGCTGGGATGCTCAGGCCCTCTGGGCTTCATCTCCAAGACGTGCCACACAGAACGATGTCGAGAGTCTGTCTGACACACCCAGGAGCTGTCCCTCTCCTTGTGGAGGGCAGGTCTACACCTGCGCTCAGAGGCTGACTGGGAACACATCTGCAGGGTGGGATTCCCACACTGCTGGTGACCTAATGCAGGGGCCCTACTTGACTCCACCTTCCTCAGCAATGTCATTGGACGTCCCCACCAGAAGGAAGGCTCGCCCACTGATGCAGCCCATTCCCAGGGAGAAGCCACCAGCTGGAGAGCAGACAGCAGGTGCCTCCGGAAACACGGCACTGGGGACTCTGAAGCGCTGGAAGGGGCCATCTGGGCCAGGCCTTCTGCAGGCCTGCGGGGACCAGAAGCAAGAGGCCACCCAGCCTTCGAAACCTCCTGCGGGAGGTTCCCCAGCGCCTGACAAGGCGGCCGTCCCTTTGTTGAACAAGGTCCTTCGAGGTCTCCAGGAAGTCACGGTCTCCCGGAGCTCCGCAAGCAAGTCGGCCCTTCGCTGGACCTCACAGGCTCAGCCCTCGCCACCGTGTTCCTCTGGCACCTGTGACCATAACAGGCGGACGTCCTGCACAGCCAGGCTGTCTGAGGACAGGATACGGGGAGAACTGCAGGCCCCTCGGAAAGTGGGAAACGTTCAACTTGACACACAGCATCTAGGAACGATGTGCGTGGCAGCTGTGCCCCCGCCTCACAGCTCCTGCCTACACCAGACGCCTGCCGTCAGCCAGCACAGCCAGAGGGGCACCGAGCACTCGTCCTGTATGCTGGAACAGCAGCAAGAGCGTCAATATAAGCACCGCGTCACTCACCATCGAAGGCAGGTGGCCCCAACGTGTCCCATCCGCTGGGGGCTCTGTCCCCTCTTAGGGGCCAGGCTGGCACAAAGCCTCAAGCCAAGATGGCCCAAGTGTCCTCTCCCATTCAGTGCTCTCGATCCCAGAGTCTTCAGTGAGCCCACAGATATGACCAGGGCTTAGATGGGTCTGCATCTTAATAACCTCTAAAATTCTTTTTAATCTCCCCTGAGAAACGCAGCCATTGCTATCCTAGTTTGGATCTGGTATATGTGTGCAATGTATTCACCTTTAATTTTTTTTCTTTTTTAGGGAAGGTGTGGTTTGTGTTATAAATGCTTTAGGGGGAGAGCGGCTGTGCAGGGTGTGCCAACAGCCCCTCCGTGAGCAGGAAACCCTTCCTGGGATGCCACGCAGAGCCCGTGGCTGGCAGCCCCAGGCTGAGCCACGTATTAGCTGCGAGCTGCACTCTGTGGCTTGGACACTGGGACACGCTCGCGCGAGGTCCGCACACCAGCCCAGAGGAGCAGGCACCCCGAGACCCGTGGCTCCTAGAACCGCACTTGCCCAAAGCCATATGGCCGGGAAGTTGCAGGGCAGGAATAAAAATCCAGTTGGGAATTTTGGAGAGTAACTGATCAGAAAGTACTTGATCCACAATTCCAAACTGCCTCCTTATCAGCAGGCTCTATCTACCCCACACGGGGGAAGAGTCCTATGCCGTCCACCTCTGGGTTTCTGAGTGAGCACAGGGAAGAGCAAGAGGCTCAGAGACACACTCAGGAGCGGGACTCCCAGTGTGGGCACCAGCCCAGGGAGAGGGTCTGAGGTCAGGACGCCCAGCAGCCCCCAGGCCGTGGTCAGAGAATGCCGGTCCACACTGCACATGCTGCACTGCCCTACGCAGCAGCGCCACCCCCAACGCCACCCCCAACTCCACTCTTCAATCAGAATGTCCACCTCACTCTTCATCTGTTCTGCCTCTTGGACACACATGGGCTTCTCTTCCCCACGTGCCCCAGACGAAGGCCGAGTCTTCCAGCGGGCATGCCAGGGGGCACGGTGGAGCCAACACAGGTATCACATCAAGAAACCAGGTCAAGGCTGGGCGCGGTGGCTCACGCCTGTAATCCCAGCACTCTGGGAGGCCAAGGCAGGAGGATCGCTTGAGCTCAGGAGTTTGAGACCAGCCTGAGCAAGAGCGAGACCCCATCTCTACTAAAAATAGAAAGAAATTATATGGACAGCTAAAAATATATATAGAAAAAAAAATTAAATTAGCCGGGCATGGTGGCGCATGCCTGTAGTCCCAGCCACTTGGGAGGCTGAGGCAGGAGGATCGCTTGAGCCCAGGAGTTTGAGGTTGCTGTGAGCGAGGCTGATGCCAGGGCACTCCAGCCTGGACAACAGAGTGAGACTCTGTCTCAAAAAAAAAAAAAGAAAGAAAGAAACCAGGTCACGGAGCTCTTACAGAATCAAGCCAAGCAATCTCAGAGCAGGAAAGAGCCTCCGAGACCACCTGTGGGGACCCTGTCAATTTGCTGAAAGAAACAGGCTCCAAGCGTGGACGGGCCGGCCCAAGTCACAAAGCTGCTCCGTGGCAGCTGGAACAAGATCCCAGGACTCCTGAACTCGTGCTGTTTCCTGTCAGTCCACGTTTTATCTCCTAACACAGAAGTTTTTATTTTTGGTTTTTATCAAGTGGGTAAACTGAGCCACGGGGCGTTTAAGTGACCCGCCTGCGCTGACACGGTAGGTGGTAGAACCGGGCACCGGACTCAGGCCTGTGTGGCTCCCGCCTTCCTTCCCAAGTGCTCGTCAGGTCCCAGGGCTCACGCCACGTCCTCTGCCAGCTCCCCCTAACCGAGGCAGCCTGCGAAGGACGTCACTCTTCCCCAGGAACCGGCAGCTCTGAATGCTTGCGGCAAACACTACAGCTGAACAAAACAGGCCTACCTGGCATTCGGAGTAACCAATAACTTACCAGGACTTGCAGAAGAGGTCTCCAAACTTACAAAGGAGGCCTTGGTTTGCACAGTGGCATCCCTGCAGAGAATACCACGTGGGCTTCTCTAAGGCCCTTCCCGAGGGGGAATTAGCAGCATCTTGGCAGTCTCTCTCCGAAGCGCTGGGGACAGAACTGAGCCTCAGCCTCACCCTGGAAAGGTCAGGCCGACCGCGAGAGGCAGCTGCCCGGCGTGGCCGTGCTCACCAGGCAAACGCGCAGAGGGCACGTGCACACACCCACCATACCACAAACTCCCACCTTTGTCTACACCCACACCGCACGGACCTACGCACACACAGGCAAACACAAGCACAATGCACGTGTGTGCACAGCACGAGGCCCCTCGCACCTCCCAACTGCACGCGAGCATCGACACCCACCCCTCACAGAACACCCACCGACGCACAGAGGCATAAACTCACACGCACCACGCCCACACCGGCCACACGCCTCGGCCCCGCCCCTTACTCCGCCGCAGTGTCTCTTGCCGTCCCCCTTCAGAGACGCGCTGGACACCTGGGCTGAGCCAGACCCTCGGCCCTGACCAACGCCGTCCCCAGTCCAGCGACTCGGGCTGGCTCCAGAAGTGTGGCCTTCCTGGACCCCTAACAAAGTCTGGAGACAGAGGTCAGGGCGGTTTATGACAGCTCCTAATGACAACTGCTCTCGGTAACGGCCGGCTCTGCGGTGACCTGAGTATGAACTGATTATAGGTTCCAGCTCCCGCTCAGCACACCCAGAGCAAAGCTTGCCCAGGGCACGGACACAGCAGACGGCCCCTTCCCTGGCTGCTGGGCGGCCACACGGGCCTCCTCAGCCCAGCTGTCGAGGACACCTTCAGGTGGGTGGCCCTGAGCTGGACCAGCCCAGCCAGCGCAGCTCTGAGCCAGCTCCTAAGGGACGTGGCTCGAGGACGCCTCCGTCCCTCCTCACCTCCCCAAACATCTCACCACGGTGCCTGAAGTTCTGCTGCGAGAGCTCCGTTACTTTGGGCTAAAGACTGTCTTCTCGGAGGCCCCCTCTTTCTCCTCCTCTATTTTTCCTTGAAGGCTTTTTCAAAGACGTGGGACGTCAGTGTTCAGAACAGGCTCTGCTGCCTCTCCACCGCCAGGAAGGCAGCCCTCGCCCTGCGCTCGGCGCTCAGGGCCCTGCGCTGGCCTCCGCCCGCCCGGCCTCCGCCCTCCTGGCCTCCGCCTGCCTGGCCTCCGCCCGCCTGGCCTCCGCCCGCCTGGCCTTTGCCCGCCTGGCCTCCGCCCGCCTGGCCTTTGCCCGCCTGGCCTCTGCCCACCTGGCCTCCGCCTGCCTGGCCTCCGCCTGCCTGGCCAGCCTCATCTCTAGAGGCTCCAGCACACACCTGCTAGGCCACCCACAGAGAGGTCACCCGCAGCGCACAGTGCCTCACCCCCCTGTCCCGAGGTCTGCTTGCATTACCCTCCCCCGCCCACCTTCTCCGCCCGGCGCTCTCCTGCCAGGCCCCCACAGGACAGCACAAGGTCCCTCCTCTCTGCAGCTCCCCATCCCCTCCTGGAAGAACCGGCCTCTGTGCGCCAGGCCAGCGTGTGGCCCTTAATCCAGGCGCTTTCCTCCCCAGGGCAGGACATACCGTAGGAGCAGCACTGCACTGACAGGCAGGGTGTGGCGGCAGAGGCACCTCTGGGAAGCCCATGACAAACCTGAAGCTTCTGCCGCAAGCTGGCCCCAGGAGGGGGGACAGCGAAGTGCCCCGGTCCACCCCTGGCCTCCCCCATGGACACACCCCACCCAACCCCACCTCCAAAACTCAGCAGCTCCTACTTGGCCAGCTCGAGACCCCGATAAGCCAGGTGCTCCCTCCTCGCCAAGGCAGCCCTGTGCAGGGCTTGTCACTCACGTACAGTCTGAGGGGCAACGTGCCACCAGACGGAATTGTGCCTTATGCTAACATTCGCCCCTGCCTGTTCTGATGTGCACAGGTAAGACCAAACTTCCGGCCAAAAAAGGGATCACCTTTCTGGTCAAGGGCTTCACTTGGGCCCAGAGCACTAGGAGGGCGGGGCTGCAGGGCCCCCACGGCAGGACTGACCCCACAGCAGCCCTCCGGCTTCGACCACAGAGACTCGCCTCTCCCAGCCCCCCGGGGAGGAGTGACACGAACACGCCTATCTGCACAACGCAGATCTCCGCGGATGGTGACCCCAGCACCAGCAGGAGTGGTGTAAGGACGCAGCGGGGCTCTGTACTCAGCAGAAGCCCAGCAACCACCTGCTGCATTGAACCTCCGCGAGACTGCACACCTGTGGGCCGTCAGATCCTCCACGGAGAACGCGCTCGCGCACACACACCACACGTCTGTTTTTAAATGAACGCGTGCTAAGAGGGAAGAATGTGGAACCCGAGACACTGGGTGCTGCTGGCATTTGGTACCCTGCGGCCTCCTCAGCCTCTCTGTGCCTCTGCTTCTCAGAACCAAGGCTGTGGCGCTGCCCGGCCAGCCCTGCTCCCTCGGGGCGGGGGAGGAGCTGCGGGTCTGTGGGGGTCCCAGGCTGCCTCACCGGCTCTGTGGTGTCCGCCCGATTCCCGGCACCTCGCGGGCCTCCTGCCCCTGTAGCCCTGCTCTGCCTGGGCAGTATCGCCCACTCAGGCCCAGAGCCACAGCCGAACCGGGGACACCCCTGCCAACTGCCACTCCACAGGGGCACGTGTGGAATTGCTGGGACCCCGTCACCCTTCGACCTGGGTACAGACAGCGGCGACAGGAGGACTTGTCCCTTCTGCCTCCCTCAAGGCTCTGGGCTGAGGCCTGAGTTAGCAGCTAGAACCGACAAACGAACCTTCTTTACCTGTATTTCCTCACCTGACTTAGGTTTCATCATTCAAGAATTGCTACTTGTCTGGCGTCTTCATTCTTCCTCTGCCCTCGCGTCCTGGTACGGGAAGGCCCTTCCTCACTTGCCCCGTGATTTTCAGTCTGGCAGCTGGGCACCCGTCTCCCCCAGAGAACATCTCTGAACGTCTCCAGGCCGCAGAAGACCCAGCCCTCCCTCGAGCCTGGGAGCCGCGACTACACCCCGAGGCGTCCCGGTTACTGCGAACGAGCTGGCCAGGGCCCCTCTCAGCCTCCAGATCCTTCCGTGCGCCGAGGGCAGGAGGTGAGACCACAGGGAGCGTGCAGGGCTCGCGGGCCAGGCCCGCTCCGTGCCGCTGCCCCGGGTGGATCGTCATACGGGGACACCTGCTCTCCCCGGCCGGCTGCTCCGAAGGCACAAAGCGCTTCTCCAGCCGGCCTCTAGCTCGGGGCGTCCTCCGGCCGCGAGCCATCGCCAACGGCCGAACGGATCTGCTGCGGAAGACGCCAGTGTGGGACAGTTTCCAAAGCGCTCAGAGAAGAGAACACGCCCGAGAAAGTCCTCAAGGGAAGCGTCCTGTGCAGAAAGCCGATGGAAGGGCCAGAGGAAATGAGAGAGAAACCTCTCAGAGTCCTGCGGAACGAGAAAGGGCAGAGTGCGGGGAACTTGGGGCCCCGTTTTTTCCCCACTGCCGAGGCCCTGTTTTGCCATCTCTTTACGACTCACAGACATCCTTTCCTGCCCTCCAGAAAACACTCCTGTATTCCGGCCGACACCTGCAAGCCGGGAAGCATGCCTGCCCGCACACCGACCCCCCGCGCCGTCCACAGCCACGCTCGCACACTCTCGGCCCCTCGAGGCCTGAGACCCTCACCTTCCACAGCCGGGACGCAGACGTGCGCATGGCTGCCACGCATGGGAGCCCAGACCCGAACAGCCCTCCGCAAACAGACAGGGACGTCACCTCTTCTCCGGGGTCCTTGCCCCACCTTGGGGTCAGGATGGGAAGGACCCCGGGCGGGAGCTGCCCATGACCACCTCCACTCAGTCCCAAGGCCACCGTGGCACTGAGGCCCCAGCCTGTGGGGCTGTCAGAACCGGCAGCCGATGGCTCAGCAGCCCCTCCCTGAAAAGCCACAGCCAACAGCCACCACGGCGTCTCTCTCTGAAGGACCCAGGAGGCTTAATTCCACGTCTTCCCCGCCGCCACCGTGCGTGTCCACTCCCTGCGTGCATGCGCACCGGGCACTTCCCGCTGCAGCCCCCCAAGTGCGCGACCCGCCCTCTCACTCCCAGAGGGACCCTTCGCTGCCACACGCAAGCAAAGCCAGAGACCCCAGAGGGGCATCCACAGCGTGGTTTTGCCACCGTAATTACAACTCGGCACAATCCGGAAGGTGCCTTGTCACCCCCTTCCACGGTTCCTGGCCCCAGCTCCCAAATCAGTCAACACGTCCAGCCTCCTGCCAATTCAGTTCAACAAATGTCTATTTGCAGAGAAACCTAAGCCGGCTGCTTCTGGTCCACTTCCCTGTAACTCAGCACAGACCGTTTGTGTGCAGCGGAGGGAAGCGCCCTGAGGCCTGCCCCCACCGAACCAGGAAGTCCCCAGGTGCCAGCATTAAGTGGCACTCAGCCCTAGGGAGGCCCCTGGGCAGGCGTGGCTCCTGCAGACACGAGGGGATCCTTCCTTCTGGACGCCCAGCCGGCTGGGCCGCAGTACCAGGTCTTCCTGCACATGGCGGGAGTGACAGCGCTGGTGACAAGCCGGGCCCTGTGCACAGCAAAGCTGTAGTTCAAATGTTTATTGTATGTGTCTGGCTTTCACACGGAATTTGCAACCTGCCAGTTACCAGTGTTTACCTTGGTGGAAATTCACGGGAAATCTTAGTCTGAACAGGCCCAGAGTTTATTTTACTGCCAGATAAACAACTTTCTTTGATAAATCATCCGTGTGACAGTGTTCCTGAAAGACTAAACAAAGATTTCAGGCACAATCTATAGGCCTCTGAGAAGCCTTCCGAAGCTAATGCACGTTTAATTGGCTGCTCTAGGCAGGTCGAGGCAGGGCAAGGGGCTGACATTTCTTTGGCCATTTGTTCTCTTTTTAAAAAAATGCAGATTGGAGCTTCTGACTCATTTCTGCAAAACTGCATGAAACTGATCAATATTGAAATGCTCATTTGCTTCTGAACACGGCCTATTTTTTGGTTAAAGAAAGTGAATAACACAAGGCGCTGTTGGAAAAAATTAACAAAAAGGAAAACTGCCCTGGAGGTATTGCACGAGAAAAAGGAGGGCAGAGGGACGTACAATGATGCAAAAGGGCTCTAAGGTCTCTCCTAAACAGACCCCAATAAATTATGAATAGAACATATTAGGTATAAAATGTCTTAAAAACACACAAAGGAAATAAAAACACACTCCGGGCATGTCCCAGAACTAGTGTATGCCCTGTCCAGTTCTTCGAATCCTGCTGCCATAATTGTCTGAAGGCTTCCAGTTTTAGTGACTTAAGGGTGTCATCTAACTAAAACCTAGATCTCCTAACCTTTAGCATATATATGGTTTGGGATTTTTTTTGTTTGTTTTTGTTATTGTTAACTATAGCACCTTTAAGCTGCATAAAGCTTTTACAGTTTTTCCAAATGGGCTTTTAAAAAGGCTTCTTTAGTTTAATCCTCTGTTAACCAGAGAACATTCCATTCCACTTCCTAATTTTTTTTCTTTTTTTGCCCAACAAGCTGATTTCATTAGTGCTAGAATTCTCCTTGCTAGACTAATTTCTACCCTGAAACAATTCTTTCCAACAGGTAGAGATAATAGTTATAATGGACTGGACAGCCACCATATTCCAGAAACTGTACACACCTGATTGGTTCAGTTCTCCCCATTACACAGTAATGTAGGAATTATCATCCAGATTTTGCAAATGAAGAGACAGGCTCAGGGAAGTTAAGAGACTTTCTCACGGTTGCTCAGCTTGCAGGGTTAGGATTTAATCCAAGTCTGTCTGGCCTAAAGCCTACGTTCTTTCTATTCTGCTACACTGCCTGCTTCTCTCAGCAACTGCTGAGCTCCTTCCGTGTGCTGCGCACAAACATCCGTCTATTTAAATTCTGCAAACTGATAGCAAAGGAGCACCCAATGCCCCTGCCCAGGGAGCAACCCAGACCCTCCTGGCAGGGTGGGAACAAGACGGGCCTGAGAGCACAGGAAGGAGGGAGTGTTTGCAGTCAGACTGGCTGGTGAGGAGGGAAGCCTTCAGGGACCCAGGTGGAGGGGCCTTGGGCAATCGCACACCTGACTCCTTCATCTGTCTCCTTTTCTTCAGTCTGCAAGACGAGGGCAGGGGCTAGCTGACCTCGGAGGTCATACGCAACTCAACACATCTTTACAGCGACAAAGCTGCAGGGCTCGCCCCGGCAGCACGTATACTGAAAGGGACAATACCGAGACTAGCATGGTCGCTGTGCAAGGCAGTTAACAATAACTTATTGTGTATTTCAAAGTAACTAGAAGAGTAGATTTGGAATGTTCCCAACTCAAAGAAATGATCAGTGTTTGAGGTGACAGATGTCCCAGTGACCCAGCTTTGATCATTACACATTATACGTTTGTATCAAAATACCACAAGGACCCCACAAATATGTAACACTATTGTGTATCTGTACAGTTGTTCTAACGTGGTAAGGATGAGCAACGCAGCACCCACAAGACGTGGGCAGCTCCCTCGTCCCAGCCAGGTGCTCTCTCTACCACCTACCCCTGGAAAAGCTTCAGGAAGTAAAGGTGAGCTTGAAGGCAAACCCTTGGCCCCCACTCACCTTCTCCGCGTGAGTTTACACACGCATCCAAGGACGAGGGCGGGATGCCTAGTACAATACGCCAGACTCAAAAGGACAAACACCGGATGATGCCACCTCTACGAGGAACCTGGAGTCAAACCCACAGAGACAGAGGGGGAGGAGACTGCCAGGGGCTGGGGCAGGGCGACCCGGTGAGCGAGCGCCTAATGGGGACGGAGTTTCAGTTGGGGCAGCTGCACAACAGTGTGAACGCACTTCACGCTCAGTGTCCACACCCTGCCGTTCGGACGCTCATGTGACAAACGGCTGTTTCATGCCTACCATGTGCCAGGGGCGACTTGCTAATTCCAGGACACAGATGTCCTTCCCATCTTAGCGTGAAGTATGTTTTCTCCATCAGCGGCACAGGGCGAACAGTGCGCTCTCGGCCGCCTGCGACATTACAGCGACCGTGCGGCGGCCAGGTGTCCTCGTCTTTGGGAGGAAACAAACGCCAGGTTTCGTCTGGAAAGGCTGAGCCTACTCTCTGCAAGAGATCACACTGCCCCTCAGAGCAAAACCCTGTGCCCCCCAGCAGCGCAGCCAGGACACCTTCAAAGACGCGTGGGGCAGAATGAGAGCAAGTGAGCGAAGCCTCAGGAACCTCAGAAGACATTTCTGCTAGGAAATACTCCCAAACGCCAACTGTTAGAGCTGATTTTCTTTTCTTTCCCATTCGATGAACCTCAGCATTGCAGAGCACAGTGTTTTTCTTCATGAGGAAATGCCTAAATGGAAAAAAAAATATTTTTCCAGAAGGCAAGGAAAATTTCTGGGGGCAAAGAAATCTTTATCCACAGGGAGAAAATACTGGGCTAGAGACGTCGCCACCTGAACTCTCAACCTCAGCGAACTGGAGAAGCCGGCGCGGAGGAAGCTCTGAACCCGACAGCAGGAGTGCGGCAGGCAACCCTCCGCCAGCAAAGCTCACCGTGTTCACACGCGCGGACACAGCCAGGGGCGGCGGCTGGGCGGGACCTTGGCACTCACAGACCAGACCCTCACAGCCCCCGGGGGATCCAGCCTGAAGGGAAGACCCTGTGGGCCCCGTCTGTGGACAGCAAGGTCACTGGCGGGGCAGCTTGCAGTCCTACACTGGCCTGGCCACCCTGAGCAGCAAAGCAGAGTGGGAACAAAAAGCCACGAGGGGCTCCCCATGGAGGGG
This sequence comes from Lemur catta, assembly GCF_020740605.2. Classification (NCBI taxonomy): domain Eukaryota; kingdom Metazoa; phylum Chordata; class Mammalia; order Primates; family Lemuridae; genus Lemur; species Lemur catta. The sequence goes on along the minus strand of NC_059149.1, from coordinate 6,200,715 downwards.
GACAGGCAGCCACTGCCATCTGAACGGGGACATCCCACCGTCCACCCTGGGGCTGCCAAGTCTGCAGCTTGATCCGCAGATGCAGACGCAGCCGCATGCCTGAGCATCAGCACTCAGGCCTTTCTGCTGATATTTTTTCCCTGTTCGGGGAAACATGTGCTCTGAACTGAGGGGAGCCAGTGCGGGGGGTGGCGAGTCAGTGGCCAAGGCCCTGCCTGCAGGTGAGCGTGCACCGCCCGGCAGCCGGGAAAGGCCTGGCCGCTCCCAGACCCGGGAGGCTGCAGGAGTCCACGTGGCGCTGGCAGGGGCAAGCATGCGTGCTGGCCCCGAGGAATGCGCCCCTTGTTCCTCGAGCTTCCAGGAACCTGATGTCTTCCCACCGGGGATGTCAGGGTCACTTAATGCAAGGTTTGATCCCTGGAATAGGGAGTCAAGCATTCTTTTTCTTCTCTGCCATGTGTCAGCTCGCATTGTTGAGTTTCTTTGTTTCCTAACTGAATCCCCTCAGCGTGGCCGACTGCCTCTCGCACTTGAAGTGAACTGAACTAGGAAACAAGTTTCTCAACAAGGCTGCATTCTCCGGGGTGCTAAGAAGGGCAGAGCTAAGCTCAGCCCCTGCAGAGAGCAAGCGAGAGAGAAAATCCTACGCATTGTTTTATAAGGTCCCCTGCCCCAGATCAAAGAAGGCTGGCACACACTAACTCCCAGCGAGGCGGCCAGCGCCTCGTGGCACAGCCCAGTGCGGTTCCTCTTCTCTCAAGTGAGGAAGGCAGAGGGTAGAGAGTAAACACTCCGGTAGCAAAAGCCAGATTCCCTCTCTATCAAAGAACAGGACTCCATGAGGTGACCTCTGAGGTCCAGGAGAAATGCAAAAGTCCCATGAACCCATGAAGAAAATAATCTCCGGGCTAAAGGAACACAACCCCAAACAGCTAATCACTCAGATTCACCAAAACCTGACTGGCTATTAACGTAAGACCCCCCCACGCCCCTCCCTCCCGCAGGCTGGTGGCGGCTCGGCAGCACCTGCTGCACTGGGAAGGATGCCCAGCGCAGGTGAGGCACCCGAGTGCCCTCCAGAGCCTTGTGCTACCCCGCAAGGTCAGCCCTGCTGCAGTCAAACTCTTCCCCAAGGCTTGCCTCCCCAGCCCCGGCTAGGGAATGTCTCTCTCTGGTTTAACTTGGTGCCACGGAGCCCCCAGGATTCTGGTGGGCAACTGTGAGAGTAGGGAGGCGACTTCATGACAACGTCGAGTGGGTGAATTCCAGGCAGACACGCTGAGCGCAAAGACGCGGATCCCTTCCCACAGCGCCCGCACGCCAACTTCCGCCTCGTGTTCCACAGCCTCTTCTGCAGTGCGGGAACTACAGAATGATCCCAAATTCTCTAGGAAATCACTGACTAGTGTTTGGTCAGGATTAACAATTTTTTTAATTAAATTTTAGTTTATTCTAGGTAGCTATTGTTTTTTTTTTTTTTTTTTTTTGGATTGCAGTGTCTAGCGCGGTGCTTTGTACTCGAATGCTGAGTGAAGGCAGGCATGTATGAACCAACACATGAGCAGACACTCGGGGTCCTGAGCTCCTAACAGGAATCCTCACCTGCTAGGCCCCTCCGCGCACTCGGCTCTGGGGTCTCCCACCACTCTTCCCGCAGGGGCTGAGCCTGATCAACCCATCCGAACACAAACCACCAGCTGACACGTGGTCTCTAAGAGTCTACTCTAATAGGACTCCCTGGATGTGCTACAGTGGCAGAGGCCAACTTCTCCACATGAGCGCTGTGATTTACAACATCAGAAGAGGATCAGGAAGTCAAAGAGCAGCTTCTTAGAAACCCTGCAAAGCTGCTTTGGGATCTCAGCCACACCTGAGCAGGCTCTTCCTGCCCTGGCCATGTGGCAAAAGGTTCCTTGTCAGCATTTCTCAGAGATTTTATTTTCGTCCCTGTTTCCTCCACATCCGTAACGCACGTTAGGGAAGGAACGTCCACCCTCCGCCCAATTTGTGGGTGACAAGCTCGTTGCGGAAGCCGCGTGGGGCTGTTCCCACAGACTTCACTGCAGGAGAACCCAAAGGCTTAGCCCCACCTGTCGCAGCCCCGACCCCCACGAAGGAGGAGTGTTAACGTGGAGAAGCAGGTGTTGCTGCCGTCGGATGGAAGGGTAAGCGGTGTCTGCAGACATCGCTGCAGGTGCCTGCCACAGTTTTATTTGAGTCCATTTAAAATGCCAACAGAAAAGGGGTGTGACTCCAATACACGCAGCTAAATGTCCAGTACACCAAAGTTTTCACAGAGGTGCCTGCCATCTGACAGCATGATCTTTCGGATATGATTCCCTGGACTTGCTAAAATGTCAGGGGCCAACTTCTCAGAGTAGGACAAGGCAGACAGGGATGCCTGATACCGAAAAAGCTGCAAAACTCAGCCAATAGCAAGAGGCAAACGGCCTGGATTCTCCAACTTCCCCGTCTCTCACTCTTGCTTTTTTTTTTTTTACAACACACATGTATTGTGTTGTAAATTGAACCTATTTAGGGCAGGAGTTCTACCCTAACCCTGTGTCCCCAGAGCTCAGAAAACGCTGTGCACACAGGCAATGATCAGGGATACATCTGGGTCAATGCAGAAACACACAAGCACTGTGCACTGCCGCTCCCCAGAACACAGTGACCCCCACGCGTGGACGGAGGAGGTACACTCTCCAGCTCAGCCCCCGTGGCCATCTGCACCCAACTTCCATCTTCGCTCACAATTCCAGACACCCTGGGAACGTACGTGGCATAACGTCCGAGTCCCTCCGATTTGTGTGAGCTCCCACACGTGTGTGCAGCTCACTCGCCACGCCCATACCCAGCACGTGACCTTCGTACGGTCTATCACGTTCAATCAACCAGAACATGGACTGGGGTGGCTCCGAATAGACACAAAGACTCACATTACCTACCTTTATGCCTTTCCTGGTAAGAATTCTGCAAGAAATCCAATCTCAGGGACACAGTGCAGGCTCAGGGACACAGTGCAGGAATTACGAGAAACACATTGTTCAGTGGGTAGGCTGATCCTGTCCTTCTGAAAACCGGGCCTGGGGCAGACCCCAGGGACCTTTCAGGGTGGTCCCTCATAATCTGGCCCACAGAGACCTCAACTAACACCCGGGGAGTCTCTCCTCCGGGCAAAGTAAATGCAAGGGGCTCCTGCGAGAGCCAACTGGATTCGGAATTCTCTGTTCACAGTGAGTGGTTCAGGAAGAAGAGAGAAAACCCACACTCTTGTAGGGATGTCAATTTTCTTTGCCTGGAAGAACGTAATTGGGGACCCTCCTCTGAATCCCCTAAGTGTTGAAATCCCCCCTCCCTGGAAATGCACCCCGTTGCATGCCATTCAAACCCTGGGCAGAGCCGTGCAGACACCCAGGGGTGGATATAAAGGGCCAGTCCAGAGACTGCCCAGCTGGAACAGGTGGGGGCTGTAAGCTGCTGCCCCCCGGCCCCTCCACCCGTCCCCCATCACTGGTCTCCTCTGCCAGAGAAGGTCCGGTGACGCCTCACACAGAAAAGCAGAGGCAAAGTCTGACTTTCATGAAAACTGGCCAGTCCCCGCCCTGCCTAGTCCTCCACCTGCCTGAGAACAGCAGCCACTTGGAGAGGACAGGGACAGAGAACACAAAGCTCCAACAGGACATGCCAGGGCTCCACTCACGGGGCACACAAACCAGGAGATGCCAAATTTCCCCAAGGCCACCAGGGACACTTTCTTACCAAACTCGCTGGCACAGAGATGTTCAATTATGGCCTCAGATTTCAATTCGTTGTCACACGGAGGACACACCGTTGTGCCTGGGAAGGAAACGGGGGAGAAACAGAAGCCACAAGTTACGGTTGTGGGGTGGGGACCAAGCCCTGGGGAAGAGATCAGCCCTGCGACCGGGCTGAAGGCGGTTAAGGGCTTCTGGAATTTCTGAAGGGGGCTTGAGCCCAGGATCTAACACCATAGACAGGCACGTGGTTTCTTGAAACATCCTGGCCAGAGCTGTTGAATATGACACGATTATTTAAACCAGCACAATCTGACGCTGGGTGAGGGCAGGTCCTGTGAATTATGACTTGTGGGTGTTGTGGGTTCCTGGAAAACACTGGCTTATAAACCAGAAAGGACATATTCCAGTTGTGTGTGTCTGTCCTCTCTCCCCTCTTCTTCCAATACGCCCCTCTGGTTCCGGCCCCTCCACTTCCAAACTCCCGAGACAGCTGACCAGTCTGACCCGCTCCCCAGGAGCAAGAAAGAAGCGCAGCCAGGCCCACACACTCCAACCCCAGGGCCCTGACCCTCCCTCTCCAGTGGCAGCAGGAGCTCCTGCCCGGGCAGCCGGTGGGGGTGGGGCACTGCCCAGAGCTGCCAAATGGGAGGACAGGGCTGGACCTGGACGGGGAGGCCCTCGGAGGCCCTGCACGGGTGACTGCAAAGCGCTTTGAAGAGGAGGTGTGCGGGCAGGCAGGCGTGTCCTGGGAGGCAGCTACGCCCCAGGGGAGGAGCCCTCCTAGGCCTGGGCAGAGCCAAGATGCTGCTGACGCTGGAGGATCACACAGCAAAGGGCCGGGTACAGCAGGATCCTCCCAGAGTGGCTTACCGTCATCATCGTCACCCTCCTCATCTTTCAAACAGCTGGAGTGCACCAGTGATCAAGGAACACATGAGCACACTCTAGGGGCACCCCATCCCTGGCACAGCTCAGGAGGCCGAGCCAGGCTGGAGCACAAGAGCACAGGAGAGTCACCCCAAGGGCGATGGAAGACCAGGTGGGGTCTGGTGTCTTCCTCCTCTCTGGAGTGGCTTCAGTGGCAGCAAGTCCGCCCCTGTGGCCCCCCATGGGTCCGACAGTGAAATGGGCAAAGCCTCTAGGCAGAGGAGGAGGGAGCTGCCACAGCCCCCCAGGTCAAGGCTGCCCTCAGGACACAGCTGGCCCTGCAGGGCCTGGCAGAGACCACCCCCTTAGCGTCCACTGACAGACTCCCCTCCCACCTGCACTCTGCACCCAGCACCAAACACTTCAGATTCTCAGGGCAGCAAGAACCACACTCCAAAAAGAAAGTGGCGTGACCATCCTCAGGCCAAATGTTGGAAATTTACTTGGCACTCAGAACTTGAGATTGGGTTCTGGAAGTAGGGTTTCTGACAAAGGGAAAAACTTACCCAGAATTTTGCATTATGGTTCTTGCTTCCACGTGTGAAAAAAAAGGGGAGGAAGTCCCTCAATATGGAAAGGACTATGGCACCTATAACCGGGAGAGTAAACTGCGCTTTTGGATGTCCCTTGTTGAAGTTATCAAAAGAAAAAACATGCAGAAGTTATCACGTTGCAGGTCCTGCAAACATAATCTTGACCAGACAAGAAGCCAGGTCTGGGGCTGGGCAGTCAGAATCTGAAGGCCCTGTCTGTGCCCGCCGCACACTCGCTGCACCCCCTCCAGGCACCCCGGAGTCGCCCGGCGATGGCAGCCAGCTCTGCACACCACGGGGCATTGTCCTTAGTCTCATCAATTACATTTGGACCTCAGTGCCTCTCAGAGTGGGAAGAGCTCATTGGGGTGGGTGCTGGGTGTTTTCAACATGGCTTTCCCCCATCTCGACTTTTCTTATGACTGGCCCTAGGGCAGCCCGGTCCGGGAGAGAAGGAGGAATGTGTAATACAACCGTAATCTGTGCCTCCACGGTGCACCCTGCCGCCCGCAGCTGCCTCTGCACCAGAAATCCACCCAGGCGTCCATCCAAGAAGAACTGAATCACTGTTTTAAAGTGTGTTTAAAATAATGTTTAAAGCAAGTGAACAAAAAACTAAAAGGTTTTGTATCTTACTAATAGTTAAGGAGGAGTAGAGGAAGGAAACTAACTCTGGAGCCAGGATTAACTGAATTTTTTAAAAATCAATGCACACACATAACCTCTCCCTCCCTCCTTCTCTCCCTCTCTCTCTCTCTCTCTCTCTCTCTCTCTCTCTCTCTCACACACACACACACACACACACACACACACACACACACGCACGCACGTGCCGGCGATCTTCCCTGGCCAGCCCCTTGAGAGACCAAGAAGGGACCCTAAGGAAGGCTCTCTGGGGAAGTGAGGGCACTGTGTCCTCTGCAATCTGTGACTAACACGGCCAGGCCGACTGAACGCATAACGCGCTAAAAAACAACAACAAAATAAAACTAAACGTGTGCTCACACAATATGAATCAATAAAACCTGGCAGAAAGGGGGTACAACAATCTATCAGCCAGGGAGTTTACAGGTCTAATGGAAGTGCAGATTTAGAAATAGCTTTCCTAGAAAAAGAACAATTCCCTCTTCCACAACAGCAGCTGATGTGGCTCAGGCACCAGACTTTGGGGAGAAAATACCTTTTGATTCATTTCTTATTATCAGGTTCACCCTTCATAACCCACGGCCCCCGAAGACCAACACCCCAAGACTGTATATGGCCATGAATATGAACAGAAACCAGCCTAAAGTATGCAAAGATATGACTTTGCTTTGAAAATTCAGTTTTAATTCTAAAGAATAAACACAATAAAAAATAAATGAATAAAAGGGTAGTGTGCGTGTACTTATTCTCATCCAAAAGTACCAGTTCTTATCCCAGAGCCACAAAGTTATGAGGACCAGTAGTTTGGTCTGTCTTGACCTGGCCCCTACACACACACACACACACACACACACACACACACACACACACACACACACACGGCACCCCAGCTCCACACTCAGCGCAGGGCCTGGGAGGAAGTCACGTGGGCTCCCTCATGCCAGGGATTGCAGTCCTGGGGAGGCACGTGTGCCCTCTCAGAACAGAGCCCCTCACCAAAACCGCTGCGGGGAGGACTGGTCCCAAGTCCCACTGCTGAAGGGCCCGCTCACTGATTTCGCTCTTCATTCATTAAAGGCCTGGTCTTGGGGAGACCTGAGCACTCCTGGCACGGAGAGGAGGGGAGGGCACAGGCAAGTGGAACGGCAGCCGAGGCGCAGAAGGTGTCAGAAAGACAGCGATTACGGGGCTGCCCCCACCCACCGCAGCCTTGTGGAGCTGGGGTAGGGGATCCTTTCCCCTGGAGAGCAGGTGCCCCAACCAGGCCCCCATCTTCCCCTCAGACTGCAGCCACTGTCCTGCAGCTCTTCCCCCAAAGTCTCCACTCTGTGTCCGAAGACTGTCCCAGCAAGAGACCATGAGTGGCAATCGGGAATGGACTCGCACTCAGCCGAGCAGAGCTGGGCACAGCCTCTCGGTACAGGGCTGGGCTGACACCCGGGCTGGGCTGACGCCCTGGCTGGCCGAGGAAGGGGCTAAGCCTGCAGGCTGCAGGGGACGGGTGCACACCCACGTGCACAAAGTGCTCTGTTTGCTCAGGGCTCTCAAACAGCTGCATGTCCCCGAAAAGTCAGCCCTAAGAGCAGAGATGCCCAGACCTCGCCACTGCAGCTGCCTCTCCCACCCAGCCCGGGGGGCCATGCCACCCAACACCGGTCACTTTGGACCATCTCCTCCCTCCCTAGAAAAAGCAAGAGCATCCAAAACTTGGGATGTGCCTTTTCCCATACCCACCCTCAAACCTCACTTTGGGGGAGCCAGGTGACTGTGCCCCTCCCTTTTTAGAATCAATGATAGAGGTTAAAGAAACTCCAAGGACAGCCAAGGTGCAAGCAGCTGTTCTCCCACCCCCTTCCTCAAAAGGCCCCCAGGAAGCGGCCCCTGCGCTCGGCGCACCTGGGCCATGGCTCCCAACACAGATCCTCTCCCGCCTGTGAGCCCAAAATCTGCTTCCCACGAATTCTGGGTTGAATTCACTCCTATAGAAGTCAAGCCACCAGCTGGGGTTTTTCTGTTTTTATTTCTTGCCTCTCGGGTTTTTGTTTTTCCTTTCCTCTCAAGAATTTCCCTTTAAATAGATGGGGGTTCAGAGAGGACCCTCGGGCCAGTCCCCAGGCGGTGGGAAAGTCTCCAATTCGCAGAGTTGAACTCCCGGGAGGAGATGAACAATGAGCTAATTACATTTTTATCATTCTAATCACCTGAGGATTTGTGTGAATGAGAGCAGCAGTGGGGGAGCCGGCGTGAGAAGAGACTTTGCCCCCTGAGCCCTGGGGTGGAGAAACGGAAACCCCCACCGTTTCTGAACTTTTTCTCGGCCAGTGCTGCAGGGTCCTGGGGCTACTTGGCTCCATGACTAGCTAGGGAAAGAGTTTTTAAAAAAAAAAAAAATTTTTTTAAGTCTTCATCGAACGTATGAAAATAAACCAAGCTGCGCTGAGCGCTCCTCGGCCTTTCTGGGCTTTCTACACTTTGGGGCTTCGGTTTCTTCCGACTGGAGGGTCCCGTGTCGGACGCGACAGGCTCCGGCGGGTCTCAGCGCCCTCCCCGCGAGCAGCGCTGCGCCTGGGTCGGAGCCCAGGCTTTGTTTCGGGGACAGAGGCGGCGAGGCCGGACCGGGCGCCGGGGCGGACTCCGGCGCTTCGCAGAACCGCTCAGCGCGGCGCCAGGGCGGCCGGTCCGGGCTCGGCCGCGCGGCGGGGGAGCAGGCGGCCGCGCTGTCCGTCCCCAGCCTCGCCGCGCCCGCGCTGTCCCGCGGACGGAGGGTGGCCTTACCTGGGGGCTTGGAGGCTTCGGTGGCATTGGGCGGGGTCATGGCGATGCAGACGTCCCCTTCGGGGAACTTGTCGCACTTGAGCATCTCGGGCCAGTAGAAGCCGAAGAACTGCATGACGGGCTCGCACGAGTCGCGCACGGCCTCGCAGAGCCAGCGGCACGGGTAGATGGGCCGGTCGAGGCAGACGGGCGCGAAGAGCGAGCAGAGGAAGACCTGCGTGCCCATGTGGCAGTTCTTGTTGAGCAGGGGCACCCAGCTGCTGGCCTGCTGCTTCACCTCGGCCATGGTCTCGTGCTCCAGCAGGTTGGGCAGCACCATCCGCTTGTAGCCCACGTTGTGGCACAGCCGCAGGTCCGCGGGGATGTCCACGCACTGCGGCGGCTTGGCGTAGAAGCGGCCGCTCGGGTACGAGCCGACGTCCGACTGGAAGCTCACGTAGTCGTACTCGCTGGCCGAGCCCGCGGCCAGGAGCGCGGCCGCCAGCGCCAGCAGCACGCCCGGGCCGGCCCAGCGGCGGCCCCCCGCGCCGCGCCCGCGGCCCATGCCGGCTCTGCGCGCCGGCTCCTCCACGTCGGGGCTGCCCGCCGCCTCCGCGCGCCCGCCGCACACTTCCAGGGGTCTCCGGGGACAAAAGGCGCCGTCCCCAGCCCTGCCCGACTCCGCAGCCGCGCGCTCCTGCCGGGTCCCGGCCGGTGGCGGCCCTCGGCCTGTCGCAGGAGCCGCGGCGGGAGCTCGCGCGGGGCGCGGGCGCGAGGCTCGAGGCGCGGGGCGCGGGGCGCGGGCGGCGGCACCGACTCCCCGGGCTGCCGCGCTCGAGTGCGCGGGGTCCCGCGGTCGAGCCCTCGGAGCCGCCCCGCGCAGCCAATCAGCTCCCGGCGGGGCGCGCCGCACTGCGCGCACGTCAGTCACCGGCGCGGGGACCAATCGCCTCCCGCGCGCGGGCTCGCTCCGCCAGGCCGGGCGCAGGTCAACACCCCCTGAAACACCACCAGAAATAAATAAATAAAAGGAGCTGGAGGAAAGAAGCGAGAGGGAAAAATAAAAGGGGGGACAGAGAGAGGCGCGGGGCGGATACGGAAGGTTTTGCGCTGCAATTAACGCGCGTCGCCTCGCGGAAAAGCGGGGACCCTGGTGGCACTTGCAAACCCATGGGATAACGAAGACTTTTGTTTGTTTGTTTCTACACTTTTTCCTAATTTCAAGCAGCAGCCCGTCAGACTGGAGGCTCCCGCCCTGAGTTTTGTTCTCCGGGGCTACAGTACAAAGACAGGTCGTTTCCCAGGAAGCGGGCGAGGAAGGCTGGTCTCGTGCGGGACTCCCGCAAGGGCTGCGGAAGGTGTGGCCACGGCTTTTCCGCTGCATCAAGGTGCTGCGCCTTTCCAGGTGGGACCACCGGATGGTGGCCCTGAACAGCACTGGAGGCAGCAGGTGAATGTTGCCCCGGGTGGCGGGAAATACTGCTCACAAAGGGGTTAGCTTTGGGAGGAGAGTTTAAATATATATATATTTTCGTGTGTGTGTGTGTGTAAGAAACCGTTCTCAAGCCCCAGCTCAGCCGACAGCACGCCTGTGTGTGCACGCGCACACACACTGACATGTTTGTGGTGCAGAAAGCCAAAACATTAAAAACACATGTGCATTTATCAGCGTGGTTTGTGTAAATATCAATCCCTCACTCAGGCACACATGCCACATTCAGACCCCCTCCAGGAACCTCAAGTGGAAACCACGGGTCCCCTCAAGGCAGAAGCCACAAGGACGGTACAGCAGCAGCACAGCTCAGCGGTCTCATCCAGCCCCCGGAGCAGAAGTCTCCCTTTCCACCTCCGCCTCTGAGGTCCTGGGAACGCTTGTAGGTTTCAAACATTCCCCTGAGAGCGAAGAGAGGGCCAAGCTCTGGAGCCGGAGACGGCCGCAAGCAGTGCACGAAGTTTGCAGGGGCCGTGAGTTTGCTTGTGTCCGTGAGTGTGACTGGGGGGAGGCCGAGGGGGCTCAAAACCATGTCTGAGCGGTACACCCCATGTGGCAAATGGGCCACAGACCTTAGCTCAAGGCAGACAGCATGGGAGGTGCTGCCCTGCTGGGGCAGCTTGTTTGTAAAGCTCTAGGGAAGCTTGCTTTGGACTCTGCAGACCTAATTTCTAGATGGACAGAATCCAAGTAAAACGACTAGAGTTTGTGAAGAAGCAGGGCTATTTTCTTAAAGCAATCGCGCCTGGATGGAGACTGGGATTCCAGTGTGCGCACAGGGAGCATCCACCGATGGGCAAATTCTCTGTCACTTTTAGGCCAGTGAAAGGTGCCCCAAAGCCAGTGCAGCTGAATGAGGGGAAGGAGCTAGAGAAGGGAGAGCAGGACTGCGGGTGGCCAAGGGTTAATCCGACACAGTTGGTGAGGATCAGCCTGCAGGCGGGGGAAGACATTCCTCACCAGAACAGACCGCAGGAGACCCGGCAACTGTGTCTCAATTCAAGGGACATTTAGAGAAAAATGCTATTTGGTAGGGGGTCCTTTCCTCAGGCCAGGCCCTCAGCCCCAAGCCAAACGTGTCTGTTTACTCTCTGCTTGGAAAGACTGGTGTTTGCACACAGCATCCTCTCACCTCTGAATCCAGGTTTGCAGCATCCAGGTTTGCAGCGTTCCCAAATGGTAGGAGGACTTGGGTCTTTCCACCGTTAAAATTCTGGAAATCAGTCTAGGTGACTGCACCTCCACCAGCCCCAGAAGTCCCAGGTCTGGCCATGCCATGGTGACTTTGGTTACCTCCGTTTGCCAGCCCCAACCCCAGTGGTCTAAATGCTTTACACATGAGCCTCCCAGGTGACTCCAGGGACACCGTTGTCTCCAGATCAGACACGGAGTGTTGGTATTAATACAAGGAAGACCCCAGAATCTTAAAACCAGTCTGCTTCTGGCTCCTCCCAAGGCCCAGCTGCAAAGGAAGGGCTCGAGGTCTCAGCCACCACTACACTTTAATCCACACCAGTCGATCCCCAAACTTTGTAGCAGCACCAGGCAGAACAGCATGGGGACTTCGTATTTTAGAGGCACATCCAATATTTTTATCCTTTTTCATACTGTCAAACACTTGCACTTCAAAATCCAGTCCCCCTTTCCCCGATGGCAAGGGGGGGGGCACATGCACTTGTGTGTATACAAGAGAAAGTTCTAGAACAAGGGCTCTTTGAAACATGCTACTGACATGACAGAGCTTCCAGAAACCACGGTTCCTGAATGTGAGAACTGGGCCAGGAAGCACAACCTCCCTCCTTCTTGAACAGTTTAAATAAACAGGGACAAAATTTAACTTTAAACTTAAGTTATTCATTTCAAAAAAATTCTGATTTCCCCACACTGCCAGATGGTTGTCCATGAAAACTGGAAGTAGGAAGCCTGTGCTTCCTAACGCCAGCTTGAGGAGGCATTCTTTAGTCTCCTGGTTGCCCGACCTTGGGCCACACAGGGTCACCGAGGGCCCCCCAGGTGCCTACCAGGTGGCCTCTTCCCACACGCAGAGCTCCTTCCTGCCCTCGCCTGGAAAACTGGAAGAGGAGGAGCCTCCGGCCCACGGCTCCTGTTTGTTCCACCATCACATCATCGGTGACTGTGTGATGCTCTCCCTCAGCCAGCAGCACTGCTCTGGCAGGGCGGGAGGGGCTGTGCCCGTGGCTGGGTAGCCGAGGTCAGTTGCAATGCGGAGAAAAGCATTCCAGCCCACGGGCAGGAGACCGGCTACAGCCTCAGCTCTGCTCCAAACAGGCTGGGTGACTTGTAGGAAACACTTCATCTCTCCAGCCTCAGTGTTCTCATCTGTAAAGCAGAGCTACTCATGCCTGTCCTGCTACCTCGTGTAATAAAAGATGTGAATTATCAGCATCTAGGGTCACGTGAGGCACGTCGTGGCTATGTTGTCAGTCAAGTCCAAGAGGTTTAAAGTGGTATTCCATGCAAGACATCGTGAAGCACAGTCATGTTCTTACTTGGACAAGCTTCTTTTCCGTCCCGCCTCTGGATGTGCAATCCTGAGCCCCTCTGGGCTTGGGGGATGTCTGGGAAGAATCTTAAAAACGTGGAGTTGACGGCAAATCCCAGCCTTACCTCTTCCCGGTGCAAGCACTCTACCACACTGATCTGGAACAGGGCTGGTGGGGCATCCCTGTCACTTACTTGGGACACAGCCACCAAGTTCAGGGCAATCCACTAGAATGGACTTCCATGGCTGAAGGGAAACTCTGCTCTCTGTAATTTCTACCATCGCAGCATCGGCTCCTACCCCAATAACCAGTAGCAGCCTTGGGAAAACACCCTCGGCCACAGCCTGAACGGGGAGGCCACGCCCGGTGCCTGCCACTCTGCTCAGGGTGGGCACACCTGCCCGCTCTCCAGGTGGGGCTCTGCCCAACTGGGCTTGACAATTTTTGTTCATTTATTACTATATTAATTAATTTATATATAAAGTGTAGATTTATATGCCACTTTCTAGTAAAGAAGGAACTAAAAATAAAAGGCATAATTTTTAGATGACTTTCAAAATAGAGACAAAATCTAATTGACTATTCCTCCAGTTAAAACCCTCACAGACAGGCCAGGCTCAGTGGTTCATGCCTGTAATCCCAGCACTCTGAGAGGCTGAGCCCGGAGGATCACTTGAGACCAGGAGTTCGAGAACAGCCTGGGCAACATAGTGAGACCACATCTCTACAAAAAAAAAAAAAATTAGCTGGGTGTGGTGGTGTGCATCTGTAGTCCCAGCTACTTGGGAGGCTGAGGCAGGAGGATCACTTGAGCCCAGGAGTTTGAGGCTGCAGTGAGCTGTGATGACGCCACTGCACTCCGGCCTGGGCAACAGAATGAGATCCTGTCATTTAAAAAAAAAAAAAAAAGACCCCCACAGACACTTTGCCCGCAGGAAAAAGCCCAAACTCCAGTAGAACATGAAGAGCTTGCCCTCCCAATTCTCCTGGGCTTCATCTCCCAGCCCTCCCTCCTCCCCGCCCTGCCTCCGTCTCTGGAAGTATTCACATTTTTGCAGTCCGGCGGCTGCTCGTGTGTCTGCACATGCTGTTTTTCTGTCTGTAATGCCCTTCATCACCTTTGTGCAAACCCTACTCATAGGGTTCCCAGGTGAGCAAATAAAAATATAGGACACTCAGTAAAATCTAAATTTCAGGTAAACAAGAAATCTTTTTAGTATAAAGATGTCTCAAATATTGCATGAGACACATTTAGGCTATAAATTATTCATTGTTGATCTGAAATTCAAATTTTACTGGGGGTCCTGTATTTTACCTGGCAAAGGCACCTACCACCTCCTCTCCACCCATAACTTCCTTCCTCCATCCCTGGGCCAGGTCAACTCTTCCCTTCTGCCTGGGCTCAGAGCACCTGTGCACACTTCCTTACAGTCTCTTGTCTACATTTGATAACTGCTCCTCTGGGTACATCCTAACTGTGGGCTCTCGGGGGCCAGGACCTAGTAGTAAGTATTGGTCTCAGCCAACCCGCATCCCCAGCAGCCAGTGCAATGCCACACAGACACTGAGCGCTCAGTGAGGCTTCCTCACCCCAATAAACAAATAAATACCTAGTAGGGAGACACATTGCAAAACACTCTGGCTGATGGGGCACCGCCCTCGCATTGCTTTTGCACTGAGTTTCCTGGGACAAAAGCAATAAGCAAGGAACAGCTCATGTGGTTCTCTTTGTCTTCAGGAAAGGAAAACCGTTTCTAGATCTGAATTCTAAGGGAAGTGATCTTTGGTGCCTTACACGGAGACTGTACACAGAGTGTGGGACTTCGTAACTTGCTCTCTTCCCACCCCAGAGCTGACCCAGGGGCAGATGCCACGGGCGACTGGCTTTGCTCTCCCCAGGGCCTGCACGGGGCAGGTTGCTCCAGGGCATGGGAGCGGCTGGGTGGGTGCGTGGCCGACTGCAACTCCTGCATACACTCTTCCCACAGCCCTGAACGCTGTATGCGAACGGGGCTGGTACCTAAAGGCTGGGTTTTCTGGAAGTCTCCACAGCACAGGGTGGGGGGGCGGGGGCAAGGGGAGCGAGAAAAGACAGAGGGGGCTCGGCAGTGTGGCACCTGGTACCAGGCCCTGTCTTCGGGGTGGAGGCTAGGCTGGGACGCCACAGAGCACCAGGCACGGGCCTTTAGGAACTCCGTTCTGAGCTGGGAGTCCGGGGAAGTGAAAGTGAAGTGGCACATGCCTCGGTGACTGGAGGCCCATAAATCTGCTGAGACTGCTGTGGCAGCGCCAGGACACATCCCCTAAGGAGCCACGTGCATATTTACCTAACCCTTCTCGGCAGGCGTGCCCGCTCCTCCGCCTCCCTCCAGCGCTTGGGCAGAGAATAGCGTGGGTATAAACAAGGTGCCAGCGAGAGGAGTGGCGGTGCCCATCCTCACACCCCTCCCTCGCAGGGCAGCCTTCCCCTGCTCCCCAGGCCTGGTGACCTCAGCCTGGGCTGGGGACGCCTCACCTCCACGTCCCCCGGGTCTCTCTCCACCTGGACAATGCGGTTGCCTTCGGCCTGGGAGAGGCATTACACACGGGGGAAGGGAACGGTCACATGCCTTTCTGCACTTTCCCCGTTTGCACCCTACCTGCATCATCACAGCTGGGCCTCACAAAAAGCCTCTGAGCTGGCTGAGAAGTTTATCATTCCCGTTTGACAGAAGAAGACGTGGAGGCTCCAAGGGGTGGCAGCCTCGCCAGCAGTCCAACCACCCAGCCCTCTGCAGCGGACTAGGTAGTCTCAGGTCAGGAGCACAGGCCGTCCGGACCCAATCCTGTTGATTTCGCACAGCCCTGGCTGCGGTTGCTACCTGGACAGCCTTTGGCAGTCGGGAACATCCGATGGTGAGTTCAGCTAGCAGACTCTTCTCCAGGAAGACGAAGGTGGTTTCGAGGGAGATGGGTCTGGAGGTCTGGGCAGGTGCAGGAGCTGTCTCACGGTGGGTGCAGGGAGGGATGGAGCAGGCTGGGCCTGCAGGACTTGGGGGGAGGGTTCAGGCCTGCTGCAAGGCACGGCGCCTGGGCCTGTCCTAGGCTGCAGGGGTGCAGGCAACTGCCCCAAAACCCTGCGTAGCTGACCTGCCATCACATGGATGCCCAGAAGAAATGTTCCGGGTGGAAAAGGCGAAGGGAGGGCTCCGTATTATATCCGTGAGAGAGAAAGGTTTATGGTCCTCTCTAGGGCCCAGAGATGTTGAGTTCCATGGTCTTTCCAGGGGTGGTATTAAAAATATTTAACACCCAGTACGACATGGCACCAACCAATCAGATTGTATGTAGACAAAAACCACCTTTGCAGCCTGCCAGGTGGGTGCCAACCGGACCCCAGCACGGGGGCAGAAAGCAGATGTGCAGCCCCAGGCGCAGCCTCTGTCGGCAGCCTGGACTCTCCCGGCCCACATCCCGGCGCAGCTGCCCGGCCTCCCTTGCCTGGTCTCTCCCGAGAGTCCCCAAGCAGAAGATCTTTGCACCTCTGTGCTCTTTGTGCCAGTTTCTCTGTGCTCCTGTGCACCACGGCTGTCAGAGCACTCTCCTCGAACACGCTTTCGCTTGTTTGCACGTCTGACGTTCCTTTAGAAGCTTCCTGAGTACAGAAACTATATCTTTTTTGTCTTTGTGTCTCCAGGGCCTGCCACGGAGTTGGTGCCCAGCAGACAGTAGTGTGATTGCTGCGTAAGCCACCTGCTCAAGACTGGTGTGACAACCTGGCTCTGACCAGTGGGAGGTAGGTAGAAGTTGGTAAGTGGGTCACCCTGGGACGCGTTGTAAGACAGCCTTACAGACTGCCTCTCCCCTCTGCTTCCTGCCTGGAATTCGGATGTGATACCAAGAGGCTCAGCAGCTGTCTGGCGACCGTGAGACCACGAGCAGGAGGATAGTGCTGGCAGGCTAGGACGGTACAAGGGACAGGCAGAAAGAGCCTGGGTCACAAGTCATCCCTGTATCAGTCCTGTGCTGCCCAGCCTGAATTCTTGTTAGGTGAGACCTACAATCTCTCTCTTTCACTTGTTTCAATCCAAAGTCATTTGGTTTTTCTCTTTCACATAGCTAAAACCAAACCTAACTAGCATGGATCTGTAATTTAGGAATTCTCACAGCAGGCAGGACACTCAAAAGCTGCAGGTTCTAATTTTCACTCTGTCTGACAGGTTGCTACTCAAAGTGTGGTCCCCAGGCCAGGAGCACCAGCGTCTTCTGGGAACTTGTTAGATGTGCAAAATCTCGGCCCCACCCTACACCTGTGCAATCAGAGTTTGCATTTTGACCAGATTTCTAGGTGGATCCTACACACATTTAAGGCTGAGAAACGCCGTCTTGAGAGACTTCCATGTCCCTGGAAGTTTGTGTATCTTCCTCCTGTTTTGATTCCTGTAGCCGCAGAACACCCCTTTTCCAAGTGTCACTGGATTTGTCACACCCATGCACCCACATTACTCTGGACCCCTCTATCTGGCCTCCCAGTAGAAGGTTCCTGTGGACCCTGCTTTTCAGAAGAAGGGACAGAGTCGCAGAGAGGTTCCTTGGCCACCCCAGGTTCGAACCATTCGACAAAGTCAAGTTCTCAGGAAGAAGGGGGACGGAGCAGCTCTCTTTCGCTAAGGAAGCAGGTGCCGCAGGGAAGGCCTAACTGCGCCACAAGCGCCAGGACAGGCCGGAAGGAAGTGCTGCCCCTCGAGGCCTCCGCAGCAGCCAGGAGCTGAACAGACCTTGCTTTCTGTCTCCCACGCGGTCACACAGGCAGCTGTGTATCTCGAGGCTTCTGCAACCTTCCAGCAGTTTCACACTGTATCATATTTAATATCTGTCACTATACAAACGTCATCTTTTATCAGATCCTGCTAACACTTTAGTGTCACAAGAAAGCCATCACTCCCCAATCTAGAACAGCATAATTTGTCCTTCAAACCCTTTTGTTCTTCCTTTATTTTTAACTGTAAGTCTGGCCACCGAATTGCTTGCTACACAGTATAAACCTCCATGAATAACAACGTCCCAAGTGCAGCCGCTCGGCCGCGGAGTGCTTCCGCAGAGTGCTTTCCATGTTCTGCATTAGTTCCTCAGGCGCGAGGGGTTTTCCAGCCATTTCTATCCATACATATACAACCGGCTGCTTCCTAAATCGCTGCGTAATCCTCACCACCCTCACTTGAGTTGTCTTTTATTGCCATTATCCTTGCCTCTTGACAAGAGAATAAAATATTCTTCCTGGAAGATGAAACTGCTCTACCTCCTGCATGATTTTAACTCACCCAAATCCCCAGCTTTTTGGTTTTATTGCCATCCCCACCCCAAGGAAATTGCCTCCTTGCAATGAATGGGGATTTCAGATTGGCATTTCATTCCATCCTGTTTTCTTCAGGCATAACCTTGGCCGTGGCAGGCACTGTCTGAGCCGTGTTCGGATTCCCGTAGCCAGGGATCAGGAGGCGCCTGCTGTGCTTGTGTCCTGTGCCGAGCGGTGCCAGGAAGAGAGAGCATCTGAGGTGTGTCCCCGCACCCCAAGAAGCACAGAGGTGGTAGGACAGACAGACACTAGTGATAGCAGGGCCCAGTGGAAGCGTGGGGACAGTGGAGCCGGAAGGGTTAGGACCAAGGAAATGTCACAGCCAGTCAGGACAGTGTGCTCCATGTTGGCGGAGTCATCTGCCCACCCACTGCCCAGCAACCAAAGAAAGCAATAGGCATGTTAGGGACCCAGCCCCAGGACCAGCCCGCCAGGAAGGCCACCTCACTCTCCCTGTGACATTGGGCGCAGGTCAGGGTGAGAAGCAGCGTGACCGCATGCCCTCCCTCTCTCACCCTCTCTGTCTGTCCGGCTCCTCCCCTGCCTCTGTCATGCAAGCTTTCAGCTGCTGCTGTTTCCCCCAAAGTCTGGGTAGTTGTTGTCAATGAGAACAAGCACATTTGTAATAGATGGGGGTGGGGGTGGGGAACAGAGCCAGGCAGCACTAATGTCCAAAAAAGGAGAGAGACTGGAAGACTGAGCTCACCCAGCCCTGGGGCCAGGGAAGCCACACTCCCAGACCTCTCTGCCTTGTTGGCAAAGACGCCCAAGCCCAGGCGCTGCACCACCCTCCCTCCTGCCTCCCCTGGCTGGGTTCCCTCCAGGCTCTCCAAGGAGAAGGGGCGTCTTGGATGGAGACTTAGCTTTGCAAAACACAGAGGCCGAGCAGCAACCCTGAGACTCACACACACCCCTCCTTTGTGCTTCGACGGAGTGCGAGCAGCTCATCAGCGAGCCCCCCACCTGCTGTGCGTGTTCCCTCCCCACCCCGGCCAGGCTGGGCATTCCTGAACCTGGAATGAGAGATTCTCTGGCTGCTCAGAGTGGCCCGTGACCCCTGTGTCCTCTGGAGGCGGACTGCCCCTGGCAGGGAGACAGGGTTGCAGACACACACGGCCTGATTGTCAACGGAGGCCGGGGCGGCCCAGGTGAGGGACCTGTCCCAGAGAAGCCACCAGCCGCCTCCTGCTATCTGCTGGCAACGGGACCCCCCCAAGTCCTGATGTTCCTTTCCCACCGCTGGCTCCTCACTGGACCCTCGGGCGCTCTCGCCACCCTCCCCACCCCAGTGGCTCCAGATGTGCCTTCCCAGGGGCCCGGGACCCCCTCCCCGTGGGGCTGGGGCCTGTGGGCTGCAGAGCCGGGGTGGGAGTCTGTGGAATGCAGCCCTCTGCCCACACTCAGGGGCCGGCGGGGCACAGCAGAATACATTAGTCCCCGCCATTCAGCTCTGCCTCTCTAAGAACAATGGCGGCAACTGAGCTGATTTTTGCCAAATGACTGGCTTCCGTCCTTCAGGAGCAGACAAAGTGCACATTCAGGGCTCCAGAAGGGGCTGGCAATGGGCACCCGGCACCGGGCTACGTCCTGGGACCTACGCCCCGAGCATCCCAGTGCCCGGGAAGGAGCCTGAGGTGACACCAGCCACCCGGGCTGCCCTGAGGCAGGGGCTCAGCTTTTGTTTTAACATGAGAGACCTGGTGCCAGCGGTTGACTCCAGAACAACCTTTATCAGTTGGAGTTTTACTTAGGGAAAACCACCGTGGCTGCGAGCAGGGGAGGGATGCTGTAGTCTCGCCAACCTGCGTGAGGCGCCTGCAGTGTGAACAGTGCAGCAGCCGCGTCACGTTCGGCAACCGCTTCAACACTCGAGTCTCAGGTCCTTGTCACCGAGGAAATGGGAAATTTTATGTGGAAAGAAAACTCTCACCTTGCTTCCTTTACCCGCCATGCTGCCATGCTGCCATGCTGCGTGGGGAGCCCTGAAAACAGAACTTGGAAAGCAGGAGAGCCCAGTGCGAGTGGCAGTGATCGTTGTGACGTTTAGCCAGGATAAGTGTGCACAGGGCACAGCCAACACCAAAGGCAGAGCTGCTCTGACATTTTTTTGTTCCTGTAACGCAGATGTCAAAGCAGGGGGACAGGACAGTCCGCTGCACGTCTGCAGCCGCGAGGACCAGGCTCCGGCGACGCCCCAGCCGGGGCCTGGCCCCCCTGGGCTGTTCTGCAGTGACATACGCTGATCACCCTGAGCGAAAGGCCCAGGACTCAGTCACAGGCTCTTAACACTTTTCTTTGCATTTTTCTTTTGAAATACTGCATTATCATCACAAATTTTTTGGTGCACGCTGAGAAAGTCATTTCAAGCCCTCAAAGATTTGACATTGAACACAGAGCACCTTAGGAGAGAATCCTGCCCTGCCTGTCCAGACTCTGACGTCACCCACTCAGTGGGACCTTTCCTACTTAAACTGCACCCACCCCACCGTTCTCTGCCCTCTTTCCCACTTTACTCGCCTACATACCTCTCACGCAGGACTCGGTTTGCTCGTTTATCTAGTTTGTTGTCTGTCAACCACCACAAGGTCAGCTTCCCAAGGACAGAGACTTTTATCAGATTTGTTCCTAGCTGCATCCCACAGGTCAGAGCCCTGGTACCTGCTAAGCACTCAATAAATAAAAGCTTGCGGAAGGAAGGAAGGAAGGAAGGAAGGAAGGAAGGAAGGAAGGAAGGAAGGAAGGAAGGAAGGGGGGAGGGAGGGAGGGAAGGAAGGAAGGAAGGAAGGAAGGAAGGGGGGAGGGAGGGAGGGAAGGAAGGAAGGAAGGAAGGGGGAGGGAGGGAAGGAAGGAAGGAAGGGGGGAGGGAGGGAAGGAAGGAGGGAAGGAAGGAGGGAAGGAAGGAGGGAAGGAAGGGGGGGGAGGGAGGGAGGGAAGGAAGGAAGGAAGGAAGGGGGGAGGGAGGGAGGGAAGGAAGGAAGGAAGGAAGGGGGAGGGAGGGAAGGAAGGAAGGAAGGGGGGAGGGAGGGAAGGAAGGAGGGAAGGAAGGGGGGAGGGAGGGAAGGAAGGAAGGAAGGGGGAGGGAGGGAAGGAAGGAAGGAAGGAAGGAGGGAAGGAAGGAGGGAAGGAAGGGGGGGGAGGGAGGGAGGGAAGGAAGGAAGGAAGGAAGGAGGGGAGGAAGGAGGGAGGGAGGGAAGGAGGGAAAGAGGGAAAGAGGGAGGAGGAGAGAGGCGTAAGTTCAATGTGATGTGGAGAATATTGGATGCAAACATGTGTATAGTATGGTTCTAGTTTTGCAGAAAGAATAGAAGGATTAGAGGGAGAAATGAGAGAGGGAGGGAAGGAAAAAGGCAAAGAGATAGCTAAAAAAAACTTGAAATAGATACACTGAAATGTTAGCCACCTCTGAGTGTCGGGACCATAGGTGGTTCCACTGTCTTCTTTTGGCTTTTCTTCATTTTCTAAAATTTCCACAATGATGATATGTCACTTCTGCAAAAAAAAAAAAGGTAAAGGCATAAAGATTATTAATTTTGAAGAAAAGAAGACAGAAAACTAGAACAGCATCAGTCTTCTCGTGGGCAGCAGGAACAATGTGAGTCTCTGATAGCAGCCTCAGTTACACGGGTTCTGAAAAGTCCTACTTCACCTGCAGCATCCGGTAATTATTGCACAAGCCTTGGCGGGCGGGGCGGGGCGAGGGCTCACGTTCTCCGGATAATCACCCCGTTGTCCAGTCCTCCGTACGTGTGGAGTCATGTTCTCCATCCTTCTTCCAGGCCACACAGAGGCGAGCAAGGGAGTGAGAACTGTTAGGCCAACAATCATCAGCAAATATTTAACGAGCTCCTACTGTGTGCAGGGAGCTGCACGGAGGTGTCCCCTCTCTCTCTCTCTCTGTCACTTGCTCACTCACTGGCTCAGACAACACCCTCCTCCCCACCCAGCCTGCTGCGTGCCTCCCTGGGCATGTGCTCAGCACGCACGCATCCCCCTAAGAGAAGGGAGTCTGGTCTCTTCCCCTGCTGCAACTCCGGACAGGGAAGCACAGGAGGGTGGAAACAAGCGCAGAGAAATGGAACAGCCTGCCCAAGGGCTCGCAGTCAGCCGCGGTGGACGCCGGGCCTCCGGCCCCCCGACATGCTCCCCAGGCCCCTCCAGCCTCCCGGCTGCTCGGCCTGGAACTGGCGCTGCCTGGGGGATCCACCCGTCGGGGGGCCGTGCCAAGAGGAGAGGCTTGGAAGGACATATACCTGTCATGCCAGGACAGTGCCTGCCAGAACCCCTTTCCGGCTGCAGGAATTCATCCTGTAATAACTTGCCATACAAAACACACCTTTCCCGTTTGCACTGGACACTTGCCCGGGACAGGAGGGAGGTGACGGCTGCCCTGGGTGCTGCAGAGGCCAGGAGGTGTTTGTTCTCAGGAAAGGCTGGACACGCTGTGGGTCACCGGATAAGAGAGGGGAGGCCAGAGCTTGGTGCCTCGGACACCGGGGAGCGTGGCTGGACGTGAGGCAGGACCAGCAAGGCTCGCGAGAATTTCCTGCAGAGCTCACAAGGGTCGGGGCAGGAGTCCCTGCTGCGGGGGCAGCCTCCGCTTCTCCAGGGGCACCAGTGTGTGAGTGCCACGCCTTGTTCCCCACAGAAACTTCCAGGCCCTGTCCTACCCCATCACAGGCCCCATGGTAGGCTGCGCTGGGACACCTGTGTGGCACCTGTCGCTGGCCTCGCCCACGGTGCCTCTTCCCTTTCCCCCACGTCAAACGCTTTTGACGTCCCCACCAGCACGATCCCCAGGAGACCTCAGCCTGCGCAGAGGTGGGCAGAGATCTGTGTCCTTCCTTCTCTGCAGTCCCCTGTGCAGCCCCCTCTCGGGAGCCCTCAGAGCACATGTGGTGCGCCCCTTCCTCCCACCCACACCTGCGCAGGAGCTGTCACACCAGCCAGGAAATCTGCACGGCCCGGAGTGCCCCGCGGGGCCTTGCTGCAGGGGTCCTACTGTCTGGGAGGGTGGGGACCCACGGGGTGGGGGGGCCTCCACAGTCGGCAGGACGTTCTCCAGCAGGAAGGACAGGTCCCCAGGTTCCAGGGATGGTCAGCACTTGATCACATCTCGTCTCAAGAAAGCCATCATAGTTCCGGCCTTCTTGTCACTCACTCGTCACTGCCGTGTGCTGGGTCCCAGGGAATCTGAATAAACAGGAGACAGACGGATCCACGCTCGAGGCAGCCCCGGCTCCTGCCGGAGACCTCACCCGCCTGTCCTCGAGCTAAAGTGAGCTCAGACCCCGATCCGGTTCAGACGTGCGGAGTGCCCGCCTCGTGTGGTTTTTACCCACGCTAGCAAGACGTGGTCTCAGCGCATCTGGGAGGAGAGTCGGTTGTGCAGAGACTGCGAAGGGACAGGACACACTTTGCTCAGAGCCGCACGGTCAGTGAGGAGAGGAACCGGAGCCAGACTCAGGAACGCTTTGACATGATGTGATGGCACTGTCGGGGAGCCCTACGTCACAAGGCTGACAAATCTTCCTGAGCTCCTGTTTCACGAATCGGTCCTGCGTCACTGGGAGAGAGCCTCACGTTCGCTCGGGGCCACCCCGCACCCAGCAGACACAGACTCTGCCCCGGTGCAGGGGAAGGGGCTCCATCCCGCCACTCGCCACCCCAGCCCAGAGCAGGACCTTGCACCCTCTGCATCCTTCAAACAGCTGCGGCCGCACAGCAGGGGGTCCCTTCCCAGGAGGGGACAGAGGTGGGCGTTGGAGCACAGTTTTCCAATCTGCAAGTCCTTTCCTTTTCTCTGTCTGTCTTTCTTTCCTCCTTTTTGAAAAGAAAGCAGGGTCTCTGTTGCACCCTATTGTGCACTGGCTGCCTGGCCCTGGTGTTCTCGCCCTGTCTCACTAAGATGGATGGGGTTGCGGCCTTATTAATAGTTGGGCAGGGGCCCTCTTTGTTCCTCATCCCTCCCTGCTAACGACTCCTGCTCCGGTGGCTCCGTGCGGAGCCTGCAGCCCTGGGACTAAGGGGCGGGTCCCCTGCACTCGGGCACCTGCTGCCAAGGCAGGTCCCAGCCCAGCCAGAGCATCAGGCACCGGGCCAGGGTCTCCACGCTCCCACCTGCAGACCTCTGGAATCACAGGGAAAGGCCTGCAAGTGACCCCAGACATTGTGTCATCCAACCAGAAGGAGCCTGAGGGACTTGCCCTGGGTCACCCAGGGGGTGGAGTCAAGAAACCCAAATCCTAGTCCTGGATCTGCCCGTGGTCCCCTCCCTGCCCCTCTCTGTCCTTTGCTGTCCTCCTTGTGCTGCCTTTAGCTCATTCCCTCGAGCTGTCTCACCAGCCCGGTGGCAAACACGCATGGATGTCATGCTAGGGGTACAGAGCACGCGTTCGGCCGTCACTTCATTGGGCACATATCTTTTGGAGGGTCTATGACGTGGCAGGTGCCGTTTCAGGCGCGGGGCCGCAGCCGTGAGCAAGGCAGGCAGGTGTGATGGCGTTTGTGGCATCCATGTCCTAAGAGGGTGAGACAAGGAGGGAGGTTAAAGTCCTCGAGGGCCAGGATATCTCTCGTGCAATGACTGGGGACAGGCAGGCATTAAGTCATGTGGAGTTGGCGCTCGGCTAGACTTGGCCGGAGGTTTCAGGAGGTGGCGGAAGCTGAGGTTACACCAGGCCAGCGAGGCAGAGGCTGCGGGGCTCCGGGGGCCTCCAGGTGGGGCGAAGGCTGGAGCCGGGGCAAGGGGCAGAACCAGTGTTCCGGGGCGCTGCGTGACAGCTGCTGGCACCTCTGTCCTAAGACTTTCTAACTGATGCATCTGGGCATTTTAAAGCCCCACCTCTCCTCACTCCCAATCCTGCCGTTCTCATCCAAGATGAATGGGACTTAATCTGGGGGTGCTGGGGGGTCAGGGAAGGCTTACAGACGAGGGACCTCCGTGGGCCGGTCTGGCCGCTGAATTCCGGCTTTTCTCAATTAGACCAGGAGACCGGAGCGACGACCGAGGTGGGAACCTCCAGGTGGAGAGGGCCGCGCAGTCGCCCGCAGCTCCTAAAAGCGGTTAGCTGCATAAGCCGCCCCTCGCCGCCTGCTCCGCCACCGCCTGCCGGGAAGGTGGGTGTCTGTCCTCGGAAAGCACTCCAAAGTCCCTCTGTGGGCACAGAGCCACGTCCACCTCTGCCCCAGCCCCCAGGAAAGAAAGAAAATGAAAAGAGAGAGAGGACGTTTGCTTTTCATAACGCTGCTTGGTTTTCTCAAAGCCCACCGGACTTTTCCGCGCCCTGGGCTTATCAACTGCAGTTTGTTCACACGAATAGGACAAGGGTCTCTCTGCTCGCAGGACGGCCCCCAGCCCCTCCCGCACCGCTGCCGTGTCAAGGAGCTGGATGCCCTTCCCCCAGCCCGCAAATGGGACGCTGCGCTGTCGCCGTCCCGGCCCTGCGGCCCTGGGAGGAAAGCCCGGTGTGTGCACGGGAGCCGGAGAGCCTGGCCCAGCACAGGGTGTGCACGCGCACACACCCGCGCACGCACACACTCTCACACTCTCACACACACTCTCACACACATACACACACACCCGCGCGCACACACTCACACACTCTCACACACATACACACACATACACACACCCGCGCACGCACACACTCTCACACTCTCACACGCACACACACACGCACCCTCTCACACACATACACACACACCCGCGCGCACACACTCACACACTCTCACACACACTCTCACACACATACACACACACCCGCGCGCACACACTCACACACTCTCACACACATACACACACATACACACACACCCGCGCACACACACTCACACACTCTCACACACATACACACACATACACACACCCGCGCACGCACACACTCTCACACTCTCACACGCACACACACACGCACCCTCTCACACACATACACACACACCCGCGCGCACACACTCACACACTCTCACACACACGCACACATACACACACATACACACACACACCCGCGCACACACACACTCTCACACTCTCACACAGTCTCACACTCTCACACACACACACACGCACCCTCTCACACACATACACACACACCTGCGCACGCACACACACTCTCACACACACTCTCACACACACACACACATACACACACACCCGCGCACGCACACACTCTCACACTCTCACACACACTCTCACACACACACACACACATACACACACACCCGCGCACGCACACACTCTCACACTCTCACACACACTCTCACACACACACACACATACACACACACCCGCGCACGCACACACTCTCACACTCTCACACACACTCTCACACACACACACACATACACACACACCCGCGCACGCACACACTCTCACACTCTCACACACACTCTCACACACATACACACACACCCGCGCACGCACACACTCTCACACTCTCACACACACTCTCACACACACACACACATACACACACACCCGCGCACGCACACACTCTCACACTCTCACACACACTCTCACACACACACACACACATACACACACACCCGCGCACACACACACACTCTCACACACCCTCTCACACACACTCTCACACACACTCTCACACTCTCTCACACACGCACCCTCTCACACACCCTCTCACACACATACACACACACACTCACACACACACCCCCACACACTCACATACATGCACACTCTCACACACACTCACACACATTCACACACACACGCACACACACACTCACACTCACACTCACACACATACACACACACACACACATGCACACACACAGGCACTTTCACACGTCACACATTCACACACACGCACACACACACACACATGCCCACACGCACACACACTCACACTCTCACACACACACATGCACACACACACTCATATACACATTCACACACATACACACACATACACTCACACACACATACACACTCACACACACGCACACAAATGCACACTCACACTTTCACACACACTCTCACACACACACCCACACTCACCCACTCTCATACACACACACTCTCACACACTCTCATACACTCACACACTCTCATACACTCGCACACACACTCATGCACTCACACACACTCTCACACACACTCACACACTCACTCACACTCACACACACACTCACACACACACGCACTCACACTCCCACACGCACACTCACACTCCCACACACACACTCACACACTCATACACACACACACTCTCACACACTCATACACACACACACACTCACACACTCGCTCACACACACACTCACACACATGCACACACACACATTCACACACACACACACATACACTCACACACGTACACACACACACGCACACATGTGCACACTCACACTTTCACACTCACACACACACCCACACGCACACACCCTCTCACACACACACATACACACACACACGCACACACATGCACACTCTCACACTTTCACACTCTCACACACACACGCGCACACACACCCACACGCACACACACACATGCATCCTCCCAGCATCTGCCAGGGCAGGCTCTGCTGCTCCGCGCAGGGCGGGGTGGCACCTCCCGGGCGCCCACGTGGGGATTGGGTGGGTCCTGGGTTGTCGCCGGAGCCCCGGTCCCCTGGTCTGCTCTGACTGCGACTGAGGCCTCCGCAGCTGCCGCTTTGGGGCCTAGTCCCTGACTTGAGCTATGAGAAAGGAGAGTGTCTGCTGACCGCCGAGGGCCACCGTGCCGGGCACGGGGGTGCCAGGGCGGACGGACGCTGCCCTACGCCCGGCCCGGCCGCTGGGAGTCTCTCCGGCCTCGGCCTCGACCCGCTCTCCCCTCCCGGCCTCCGACCCGCTCTCCCCTCCCGGCGCGCCCCGGCACAAGGTAAGGGCCCTGCCTGCTGGGACCGCGCCACGGCGGGAAGGCGGAGGCTGGCAGGGTCTGCACTGGGCCCCTCGCCCATCACCCGTCCC
The DNA here is from genome assembly GCF_020740605.2 of Lemur catta. Classification (NCBI taxonomy): domain Eukaryota; kingdom Metazoa; phylum Chordata; class Mammalia; order Primates; family Lemuridae; genus Lemur; species Lemur catta. Next base: position 6,172,794 of record NC_059149.1, on the reverse strand, counting down.
CGCACATCCTCCCGCATTTGATGCTTTTTTTTTCTTTTTTTTTTTTTATTTTTTTGCTTCAGCATATTATGGGGGTGCAGCAGTTTAGGTTGGGTATATTGCCCCGGCCCCGCCCCCCGAATCAGAGCGATGCACACACGTCTCCGAGCGAGCCCGCACGGCCTAAAACGGCGGTCACCCCGGCAGCTCCCTTGCAAGCGGGTGTCGGTGCGTCTAAACGAGACCGTGCGTTTAAAAGGCTAAGGATGCGTGACAGACACGCTGCCACCTGTGCGTGGTCCGCTCTGCCGGGTGGCGGGAGCCGCTGCGCGTCGGCAGTGCCGCAGCCCAGCTATGTCGCCCGCTCCCAGCCCCGGCTCAGCCCTTCGCGCACGGTAGGCGTAGGCACCGCGAGTTACGTGGTGGCCAAAATGCCTTCGGCTCTGGGCGCCAACCTCTCCGAATCTGGTGGCATCGGGATGTGCTACCCTGAGGGGCACCACATTCTCAGCGCCAGGCGTTTGTGTGCGGGGACTTTGTAACCTATACCGAAAGAGGATTTAGTGGCAGCCATTTAACCCATTGGGGCCACGGGGGCAGGAGGGAGAATAATTACTATGGAAAAAGCACCCTTTAACACTCATGAAAATACCCTGAGAAGCAAGCCAACCTCTCATTCCAAAGGACAGTTGTGACCGGGACATTCTCGCTCACCAAGGGGCAGCTCTCTGTGCCACCAGGAAAGTTCGATTGCCTGAAACTCTGCCTCCCAGAGCATTTGGAACGTCCTTCAGGCCAATGTTTTCCTTCCCTAAAGGCCATCCATCACTGAGTCACCCGGCCATGCCTGGCACTGCTTTGTCCCCAGATTCCCACCGCGGCTGCGGTACTGGGAGGTGGGAAGGGGAGGCTGCCCGAGCCAGCGGGGACGCCAGCTTTCCCAGGTTCGGGTGAGAGTGGGTGCGGACGTCACGCGGGGCACCTCAGAAGGGCCAGGAAGGATCGCTGCTGATGTTGCCACCTCTGCCAGCACAGCCGTCCCCAGGCACGGCCCTGGACATGCTACATGCTTATCCAGAGCCTCCAGTGGCTCCTGACCACCTGCAGGCTCAATTCCGGACTCCAGGCCCTCTGCAACTTGGCTCGCACGATCCCTCCAGCTTCCCCCCAACAACTTACGTGGCCCTGAACAGCCACGAGGCTCCCCACCTTTCACCCTGTCCCCTTGCTGCATCTCTCTCTTGTCACCTCTGCCACCTGAAATCCCCTTGCCTGGCCCTCCAGGTTTGACTTGAGGCCCCCTCTTCCCGACCACATCAGCAGGATTCCTTCTCGGACTTCCCGTGATGAGTCGTGCACTGCGTGTGGCCCCGCCGTGTGTCTATTTGTTTTAGGCACAGTCATCTGGTCTCCCTTCGTGGGTCAGAAGCTCTTGCAGAGCAAGGAGCTGGCCCTGGCGCTTGGGCACACAGGCATGGATGACTGGAAGGGAGGAATTGTGGATGGATGAAAGAAGACGAGAGGGAGGGGAAGAGGGAAGAATGAAGGAACAAGGAATAAATGAATAAACAAGAGACCCTTTGCCACGGGGCTCTGCCAGCTTCCTAGCCAGTAGCCAGAGGCTGGCTCGCTGAAGACGGGAGGGAGAAAGTGCAGGCGCCTCCGCCCGGCTTCTCCTCCCTCCTCACCTCGGCCCCTCCGCCCCTCCGCCCCTCCCCGGGCCTGCCTTCAGCCGCATTCGTCACACAGGCCTGTGCTCATTGAGGGGAAAGTATGCACAGGCAGACCAGGGGTGGCCCTGCCCCATGAAATCCTCTTGTTCAAGGGCCACTGCCCCCACATCATGGAGGGACAGCCCGACCTGCTGGGCCCCTTTATGCCGTAGCCTTGATGCCCCAGAAGCTAACTGTGACCACCCACAGCGGGAGACCACACAATCCCCTCAGCCAGGGAGTCGCAGTCAGCGCTGGAGTGACAAATGCCCCACACCGCACAGACACACGGCAGCCCGGCCTTGAGCCCACGCCCGAGGAGAAAAGCCACATTCAGCAATGACGCTTCAGGTAACCGGAACTCCACCCGCTGCAGTCCTCATTTCACAGAGGTTTTTGGTTGTTTTGTTTTGTTTTGTTTTGTTTTGTTTTGTTTTGTTTTGTTTTGTTTTGTTTTAGATTGCAGTGCCCTCTCTGAAGGAAAAAGAGAAATGATTCAAGAAAACAAACTGACACCAGAACTGCGGTCAAGCAGCGTTCCACAAAAACCAGGGGCGGAGCCTTCAGCATCTGGAGTTTCAGGGAGGGTGTCAGCGCAGGCAGCACCAGCAACCCTGTCCCAGTTAGCAAACGCAGCGGTCCCCACGTCCAGCCTGCCCTAAGCCTGTGTCTGTAGGTTCTGGCTGCCTGGATTTGTCAACTGATTGACCCTGTTCACAAAAGCCCACACCAAAGGATCCCAGGTGACCAAAGTCTCGTTGCTGCTTACTTTCTTCCCCTGGTAACTGAAGAATGCGTGGACGGTATTGAGACTGAGAGCGCCCGCCAGCCACCACTCCTGCTGCTGCGGCGGACAGAACACGAGCTCTGGCGCCCAGCAGACGTGCACTTCCTCTCCTAGTGACCCTGGTGGGACACTGACCAGCCCAGCCCCCGGGTCCCCCTGCGATGTGGGGTTGGTAGTGACAGACCCCAGCAAGTTGCCGTGAGCATTAACAGAGACAGTGTAGACGAAAATGTCTTGAGCAGTCCCAGAACACAGTTGGAGCCCCCCACACGGAGTTCCCTTTCCTTCCGTCCACATTTCGGACTCTCACCCACCCAAGAAGTCCTCACCCCACCCCCAGATGCCTGTCCACTCCGAGCATCCTTCTACCCTGGGCACGGTGCCAGCCGTGTTGCATGCCTGAAATATCGCATTTAATCCTTGTGACAGCTCTCTGATGTAGGAACTGTTACTGTCCCCAACAGATAAGGAAACTAGGGCCCAGAAAAGTCATTCTCTCAAGGTCACATCTACTAAGGGATTTGAGCACTTGAGCCCACAGGGCCTGGCTCCAAGGCCACGGCCCACAGCCCTGCCGCTGGGGCCTCCACAGCCCAGGAGAGCAGCCCGCACCAGCGCTGTGTGGGGACCCACAACACGTACAGTCTCTCGAATTCTCACGGCCAGCCTGCACGGCGGGTGGAATTTTCCCATTTTTGCAGATGAGAAATTCTGAGGTGCTGAGACATTAAAATTGTTACTTCACTGAGTTCATAAGAGGTAAATTCAGCCTCATCTGATGCCAAAGCTTGTGACTGCCCTTTTCTACAGCCCGGTCAGATTGCCTGGCTCCCAGCGGTCTGCACCAGGCACACCTGGGAAGACTGCACTGTCACCTTCGCGACAGTTTTGGGGAAGTAGTGAAGCCCCATCTGTTCAAGTGCTCCTCCGTGACCCCCAAGCACAGACCAAATTCCAGCCGGAGGGTCACTGCCTACGGACCTCCTTCACGAGCCCTGCAGAGTGTCTGCGGCCATGAGTCATGTTATCTGGGACAGCACGTGAGCCCACAGACAGATCGGCGGGGCCGCCTTTATCTGGGCTTAACTGTCGGCTGGTAAAGAACAGAGCCCAGACGGATGATGATGGAGGAGGGGGACACTTGATGGTGGGGGGCACTGCAGGGAGAGACGCAACGCTGGGTGTTCTGGGAGCTGTCAGAGCGTCTGGGGTGAGGGACATCTGGAGCACAGGGCTGGGAGACCCAGAGAGAAGGGGCCAAATGCAAATGCCACGTTTTCCTGCACAAGCCCAGCTCTGCAGTGCCCTGAGTGTTGTCACTCTCGCTGACAGCCACCAGCACCCTGATTCCAGCGGTGGCTCTCCCTGCCTGCTGCACGGGCTGGGCGCTCTGTACACCCCCGCTTGTCGGCAACGCGAGCACCTCGAGGCAGGGGACATGAGCAGAAACACGCGTAAAGTGTTCACCGTACAGTGACTGCAGAACAGCTGGCGCTAGCATTGCCCGCCATAATCACCATCAGTAATCACTTGTCATCAGTCTCACTGGTTGTCATTGATCAGCGTCACTCACTCAGACTCTGTTTGTCCACAGTGCCGGGCGCGGTGTGGCCCCTCCCCGCCCTCCGCCACTCCCCTTCACTAACACGGGACGAAGGAGTCACACAGCCCACCGCAAACTGACTCCACCTGTCCCTCCGGAACGGACCCTCCAGGTACACAGAGCACGGCCGCCTCAGCTGGGCCTTCCTGCCCTGGAATCCGAGCCCCTGCCCTTCCCCAGAGAGACCCCTGGAGGGTGCTCAGAGACGTCACCCCTCAGCGACCTGCAGCAGGACAGCCCACTCTGGTCTTTTAAGGACACACAATCCTCCCGGTCTGGGGGGCTACGGGGGAGCCCTGAGCCGGCCAGAAGTGGCGGCTCCATCCTCTCTCCCACATGCCCTGAGGGAGCACCTGCAAGTGCTGACCCGGTGACTCATCTGAGCCTCTGGTGTGTCCGCCTGCTCCAGTCCCCCAGACCTGGGGACCTGTGGTGACTGCCCACACCCCACATCTTGTCTTATCAGTGACTGGGAACCCAATAAATACTTATCAATTCGATGCCCAGAGATTGTGAGAGAGCAAGTGGCTTTCAGGAGCGTGTGAACGTGATAAACAAGGTCAACAGCTGCCCCTGCAGAGCCACTTTTGGGCTTTCCACATGGTGCATGTCGGCGCGAGGGAGATCTTTGGTTGCAAAGACCTTCCGTTCTCCCGCATCGCAGCCCCTCAGGAGCGGCACGGGGAGTGCGCGGGGAGTGCCGTGCCGCTTAGCTACCGCCATGAACAACTCCAAAACTCAGTGGCCCCACTCGAGTGTCTGGCTGCTGGCAGGTTGTTGGCTGGGATGACAGAGGGCACTGAGCCTTGCGTCTCTCATCACCAGAAGCAGCCCGGGCCTCCGTACACGGTGGCAGCCACAGGGTCCCAGAAACAGTGGGAGGGATCAGGTCCCCCAGCACGAGTGCTTTTTAGCCTCTGCTTGCTTCACAGTGGCCAGAGCAGGTCACCTGACAGAGCCCGGCCTCGGAGTGGCAGCGCAGGCAGGTGCGCGGCCGGAGAGGGGCAAGTTCACCCAAGGGCAGCCCGTCACTCATGAACACTCCTCTCACCAGAACGTCAAGAGCGTCCCCTCCCCACGTCCCCGACTTTGGGTAGACATTCAACAGCATGTACATGGGAGCGTCCACGAATAAACATGCAGGGTGGAGGGCAGGATCGAGGGAATGAACGAACAAGGGATGGGTGAGCCAGCGAGCCGGCAAATGCAGTTGTGACGCTCAAAGGGCCTGAAGGATGCTGAGGGCCTCAGGCCTGGAGCAAGATTCTGGCATTTTGAGAGGAAACATAAGAAAGACACACAGCTCTTTAAGATACAAAATTACCAAGGAACGTGCTGTTTGGAGAGAACAGCTTCTGGGCACAGTGAGAATCAGTTGAACTAAGAATCAAAAGCCCTAAGTCCTCAAACTTTGCGCTTTGTCTAATCATAATGTAATTCATTCCCTCACTTTTCCATTTCAACAAATATTTATTGAGTTTCTACTCTATGCCGGGCACTGGCCCGCAGACTCATGATGTGGCCAGTCAGAAGCTGCTCTGAATGAGCGAGGGGAAAAGCACCACTCGGGTTGCCACCGCCATGTCCCCTCCCTAAACCTCCAGGGCCCCTGCGGCTGGGAGCTGATGGGGGCGTGGTCCAGAGCTGGCTTTCTGGATTGACAGGTGGGGGCCCCTATCCTGCCCGGCCTCTCAGCTCCCTTTGACCGCTAACGCTCCAGGGTAAGGACCGGGACTGTGTAAGCCCCTGAGTGATGTCGTCCAGCACAACCAGCAATCCTGTGCCCTGCAGAGGGCAGGTATCTGCTGATAGCCCCCAAGAAAAGCAGAACAGCAAGACAGGATGCGCAGAGCACCCCAGAACAGAGCTCCTTGGCCACGCACGAACCTAGCCTCCCTAATCTGTTATCCAGCCAGCCCCCACCAGAGTCCAGCCTCCCGAGTAAAGACAAACACCCCACTCGGAGCTCCGGAGCTCCGTACTGCGGGGAGCAGATGGCCATGCAGCCGCCAACGGAGCCTGTTGGCTCTCGGCACAGAATAAAAACAAATGCAAAACGTCACGCACCTCCTGAGATCCCCGCTGGCTTCACCAGGATGAGGACGGGGCACACTCAGCTTCCCTCTCCCCCCACAAATCTTTCTGGGCACCCACTCATCCTCACCTCCTTCTACACTCAACTGTGGGGGTTGTCCCCTACCTTCTCTTCAGCCTTTCCTTCCACTGGCTCCTCCCCCCTCTGCCTGCAAACATTCCAGAACCTTCCCCTGCCCCCATCGCGTCAACAGCATGAGCTTCTGTTGATTCTGCTTCGCGGCACCCTCTCCCAAGCCGGCATCTCTTCCTGACTCTCAGCCACCCAGGCTCGGGCTGTGAGATTCATCGTCAGCAGCATCACACACAAAGCTAGGACAAGACGTCAGCGTGGCCGCACGAGGACTCCTGCACCTCCCTCCCCTCCCGAGCACCCACACGAGCAGGTGCCGGCGTCTCCCTGTCACCCTCTGTAGTAGCTTGTGGACCGTCCTCCTCCTCACGCCTGTGAGCACCACCTTCCCCACATCTTCTCAGGACTATGGTCAGGGCCTTCAGGCCCGACTTTCTCCGCCTTCCCCTCTTTTGAAATCGGAACCAATTTGGGGCCAAGCCTTGCATGTCTCTGTATTTGACCCTCTTACCCTCCCTGGAAGGAGTCACCTCTGTCCTATTGTAGCCCACCCGGCCATCAAGGCTGGGCAATGTGACCTCTTCTAGGAATCCTTTTGTCTCCTGCCCTGGCCCCCGCCCAGCCCCTGTCCCCGGGAGCTGGACGTCCCCTCACTACCCTCTGGAGTCCTGCAGCACCGTCTCTGTCCCTGTCCCAGCTCGTGTATCCCTTTGTATCATACATCGTGTCCTAGGTGTTGGTGTACTTTCCTGCCTCCTACTGACAAAGAGTCCTTGCGAGATGGAACTCACCCCTCACAGCGTCACACCCGCCACAGAGCTAGGACGGAGCCTTTGGAGGGGTCTGTGGAACGAGTGAATGAATGGATGAAGCCCCGGCTTTCACAGACGGCAGTCACGGAGCATGGGCAGCTCGCTGGGCAGGAACCTCGGGATTCTGGCCCAGAAGCAATTTGGTATAAAAGCATCACTCAAATTATTTACCAGGCCTATGTCTCTTGACAGCAGTCTACAGCCACCTCTTTAATGAAATTAGAATCTGTCGTATTGGACGAAATTCCTTAAGCAACCCTATCTTCACCCCAGCCCCCACGCATGGAGGACGGAAAGCTGTGCTTCCCCCTCATTCCTGCCTGAGACTGAGCAGCGCCCCCCACCCCCATGCCCTGGCCGCCCCACCCCACCCCCACTCAGCCAGAGCTCATGTCTTCAGCCTAATTCATTTTCTAGATAGACGGAGCAAATACCTAGCAAATATTATTTATGACTTTGTGATAAATAAGCTTTTTACAGAAGTTATTCAAGGAGTTCTGGGGAATTTCAAGGATAACTTTCAGCAAGTTTCAAAGGTCGGGTCAGCCTGGGATACTGAGCCCCTAGTGTTAGCCCTGCCATCATCTGTTTTGAATTATTGGTCTTACCCAGCTTCAGCTCTCAATGGACGGGCTCTGTCTCAGCTCTCTGGCTATATTTCATTCTCATCGTGGGCAAGGAGCTTTAGTGATTATTTGTGCTAGACTGACAGTGGGGAGAGAAAAAAGATCTTAATGAAACTCAAGCTGCAGCAGATGTGCTGGGAAAGATGGCTCTACCTGTGCAGACACCCCTGTCCGTGTACCCGCTGCCCGGTACACAGAGCGGTGGCCGACCCCTCCGTGCAGATGCAGGCAGGCACCGTGCTGCACTGGCAACACAGAGTCAAGGTCACCAAGGGCAGGGCTTTCCCAGAGTGCCAGGAAGCCGTGGGCTAGCCTGTGCCCTTTTCTAATGTACAGATGCACATCTGATCCTGTGTAGACACTGCAAACGTAGCTTCTCAAGAGCAGAGACTGTGCTCCACTCAACACAACTTCAGAATCTAACGCTGTGCCAGCACATAGTAGGTGCTCAATAAATATAGATTGGGTTAGAGTGTGTTGTATTGGATTGAATCAAATCAGATCGAATCAAACCAGGTTCCTAGTCCCTCCGATCTGTGGTTTCCTTCCACAGAAACTTTTTTGGTTTTTTAAAAATGTTTTTCTGTCCTTTTGCTTTTGTTTGGTTTTATTTTGGTTTTTTTGGTGGGTTTTTGTTGTTGTTGTTGTTGTTGTTGTTAGTTTGTTTATTTTGGTTGTTTGGATTTGATTTTGACTTACCCTCAGAACAGATTTGCTTGAGGCAAAAGTTTAACTTAGAATGTAAAGGTCTTTCCAGATCTAGATATTTCTCCCCAGAAGATTCGGCAAAATCTATTTCCCATTCCTGCGATCTAAGACTATCAGTCCATTATTTCAGAAATGGTGTGGAATAAAGAATCAAAGATCCTGTCTCATCGTACAGTCTTTTAAAATAGTAACATCGGTACCACCTTGTTATACCCTTGAAAATGGCTTTTCCCTGGCCTGGTCAACTCTGCAACGCCCTCTCGGCAGCTTCCACCAGGCACACGAGGGTTCTTAAAAAAAAAAAAAAAAAACTTGGTAGAATGCATTGAACGCAGAAAGCCTGGATTTGTTCACCTCTTTTGCTGTTTGTTTTTAACTTTGGAAGGTAGAAAAATGTCTCCTCCTGTGAGAAATCAATCAAGGGCTCTCTTTGTCTTTAGACTAAGGCACATTCCGACAGTCCCCTTCTTACAAACATCTGTCCCTCTCACTTTACATGATAAATAAAGCCTGAAAAAATGCTGCCTTGGTTATTTTGTTTAATCAAATTACATTTAAATGTATGAGTGGACGGTTAAAGGAACATTTCCTGCAATATGAACGACTCCCTAATTTACCTACCTCTCCAATCAGTCTTTCAAATTGGGTTTGCTCAAGGAAAATTCATCTCTTCTTTGCTCTTCTTTTAGGAAAGACAGTAGCAGTGGGGGGCTTGTGTGCAGTCTCCTTCCTCAGATGCAGAGACCAGGCCCTAGGCCCGGCCAGGCTTGCATGTGGGCCCAAACAGGAGCCCTGCTCCCAAAGGGAGGTTTAAAAAGAAAGAGCTGAGACCACGGGTCCTCACGAGGCTATTAACCATGAGGGAGGGCCCAGGCCAGGGGGCCATGGGGTGGAGTAGCAGGGAAAACAGGAAGTAGTCCGCCCACTGGGCAAGAGAAATTGAAACCCCCTGACAACAGCCTTTGATGCTGCTGCTTCTGCTTGCTCGGCTTGGGCCAGTTACGGCAAAGGTCCTGGGACCAGGCCAGCAAGTCCCCTGGGTTGTTTTCCTGGTGACCTTTGGATTCCTATCAGCCCCCCCAGCCTCTGGGTGGGAACCCTCCCTCATGACCCTCTGTTCATAAGGACGTCCTCTTACCCCTCCCAAGCGCCTGTAAACCTCCCCCCTTCTCTCTCGAATCCTTCAATACTCAACTCCACACATGACGGGGGTGTGGGGCTCCTACCACAAGGAAGAAGGAGGAAAAGTGTCCTTCGATCATAGTAAAAAGGAGAAAAATGAAGACTTTTCCCTGGTCCTTCAAAGCACGTGGGCAGCCGTGTGCCCGAGTCAGCTGCTGGGCAGTCACCGAGCCCGTCCCTGCGCCACCTTCGCCCAGGCCGCTGCTGGGCAGACTGAGCTCCAGCTCCCCCTTCCTCTTCTGGCAAGCCCTCCTCTCTTCAGCACCGCCCCAGGGACAGGGCTTTGGGGACAAAATCCTCGTTGTTTGCTCTAGTTAACTATGGCTGTGTGACAAGCCGCTCCCTTAGCAGTCTAAGACAGCAGTGTATTTGGGCTGTTGTTTGGGTCAGCTGGACAGTTCCCGTCTAGGGTCTCTCGTGGGTTATAATCAGATAGATGGAGGCCAGGCCTGGAGTCACCTAAAGGCTGGACTAGACTGGACGTCCAAGGTGGCCCTTGCACATGGCTGACGGTTGGTACCGGGGGCAGGTCAGCTGCGGCTGTTGACCAAGCACCTCCATGTAGCTTCTCCAGGTGTCCAGGCTTCTCACGTGGCAGTGGCGAGGTCCCAAGAGGGGCTGTCCCAAGAAGCCGCGAAGGTGCTTCTGAAGGTGCCTTAGAAGTCCCTGAAAGTCACTTCCACCACATCCTGTACTTCAGGCAGGCGGTAAGGCCCGCCCACCTGCCAGGGCAGGGAGCTGGACTCTGCCTCTTGGCATCTGGCTAGGCAGGGAGGCGTGCGGGTACAGGAGGGAGCGTGGCAGTGGGCACGTTTGGAGACTTGATCTCGCTGCTGGACCACGTTCTTTTCTCACTTCAAGGCTCTGAAACCGTGCTGTGCATTTCTGACCCTGTGCTGGCTCTAGTCCCTGCCCCCCGAACTCAGGAGCCCCCGTTAAAGGCAAGGAGGTTTGCCAGCTTTCCTGGTAGTGCCAGTCTTGCATCAACCGCCTGAAAAATCACTTGGGAGCTTTTTGTTATTGGTGTTTCTGGGTTTTTAAAACAGAGAAAGTCCATGGAACTCAACTTTGTGACAGACTCCAGAAATTTCTGGGTGTTCTCCCAGTATGCTTTTTTGTTGTTGTTTGTTTAAGAAAACAAAATTGGAAATCAAACAGCAAACTGACTTCTAATGTTCTTCTCTGGACTTCTGTTTCAGAGTGAAAAGTAGCCAAAAGAAAGGAGAAAGAGGCAGGAAGGGAAAGGTGAAAACTTGACTAATAAAAAAAAAATGAACCTTGAGCGTTTGAATAATTCTACAACCTTTCTGTTTGAAAGGAAAGTGCATCTTCCAAAGCGTCAAAGCTCTGCAGAGAGCAAAGGAGTGTCACACTGAAAACCCTCCCCCGCCAGCAGCTGCGGCCAAGCCCTGGGCTGCCCATTCCCTGCTCCCCTGGAGGAGTTCACAGGCTTCCCTCCGCCTGCTCCCAGCTCCTTCCTGAGCCATCCAGGGACATCTCTGCTCTGAGGGTCCCTCTGCCCTGAAGAATCGCTGCTCCTCTCTCCACTGCGGAGGAGCAGGGCTGGAGAACCCACCAGAGCTGCCACCAGCCCAGAGACCCCCCCACACCCCACTCCCAGGCCCTGTGCGTTCATGAGGCTGAAGATGGTTTGTGTGAAGCCACTTCCGGTTTCTTGCAGGATTATACAGCGCTCAAGGGAGCCAGGGAGGCAGAGGAAGACATTGCTATTTGTATTTTACGCTCATATAATTTTTTTAAATTATCTCCCAGAAGCTTAGAGGAAAAGATGAGCAGCTTCACAGGCTGGGTCTGACCTATTTTACCACCTGCAAACGGTGCGGGGGGCCTCTCAGGGCTCATCTCCTCAGCTGGGAAGGGATACATTTCTGCTGTTAGTACCTAATCATCTCTACAGTCTCTTCTGGCCCCAGATCTTCCCTCAGGAGGACCAAGGGTAGGACGAGCCGATGAGGCAGAACATCCCGGCACCGGGCTGTGCAAAGAGGCCATTCCTCTGCCAGGGCACACCCCAACTTTCAGCCCTTCGAAGCCACTCATTTGGCCTCTTCTGAGCAGCTGAGAAGAGGAAGAGTTTGCAAACCTGCCACCATGGAGAAAACCCACAAGGTGTTTTCCTAAAAGCAAGGAACTGGGAGGGTGGGTGGGAGCAGGGCCTGTTCTCTGGCTCTGGAGGTCTCTATAGTCTCTAGCTCTTAATCATTAGATGGGGAAAGGGGGAGGGGCGGGGGAGGAAAAACCTCAGCAACAACCCAAAAAAAGGAGCCAGCCCCACACTCTGGTCTCTGGGACCAAGAACTCCATTCAGAGTTTTCAGAAAATAGGGTCAGGTATGTCTTGTGACCTGAGACCCCAGAGCTCCTCTGTTCCCCATAATTATCTAATACAGCACTCTCCCTGCCAAATACAATGAAACAATTTGTCACTTCAATTATCTGTCAGTCAACACTGAGGCCTTTTCAGCCGGCCAGCACATGTGTTTGGAGAGCCTGTCAGGGAGGCTGTCTAGCCAGGGCCATAACCATGGAAAATGGAACCTTTGTTAGTTCTGGGTCTTAGAAAAGTAAATCCATTCAATTTCTCCCCTCTCACTCCCTCTTCTTTTCGAAATGCCTTCAGTTTGGAATTTGCACAAGCAACTGAATTGGTCCTGCTCTGAACCTCAAATGACTGGCCAAAGGATTTGCATGAGGAAGCAGAAATTAATTATTCTTTTCGGGGCTTTTTCCCCCTCCTTTTCTGTAATTCTGTGTTAGGAGGGAGATTACACCCTGCATTACCAGCTACCAGCGCAGGGGTGGGGAGGGGTGGGGAGTGGGGCCGGGGCAGGGAGAGGCTCCTCTGGGTCAGCAGCTCCTGAGTGGGCCCAGCCAGCGGCTCCCTGCCTCTTCCTGCCTCCCTCCCTCTCCCGCCGGAGGGGCATCCCGTGGGGCCACGACCGGAAGGCAGGACCCGCCTGTGGCACCCTGCCCCAAGGGAGCTCCCCTGGGGGGCCGGGCGCTGAAGTCTCCACTTGGAGAAACAAAGAGAAAGGAAATAGATCATCCCTCCAAGCAAACCCTCATTTCCACTTCTAGATGCAGAACTACTAAGGCTGTTATTTCTTGTCAAGGACAGGGCCTCCTCCCTGCGAGGGACAGGACCTCCACGCTGTCAGGGGACAGGGACCTCCACGCTGTCTGTGGACAGGGCCTCCTCCCTGTGGGGGACAGGGACCCCCACCCCGTGAATCACTGAGGCCTCCACAGGAAGTCTGTACACTGGTGTTTCCCAGAACAGCCTCACTGCAACTCCCCCAACCCACTCTCAGACCGTGGGAGCCGCCTGTCTCCGCTCCGGGCTAAAGACAGTGTGCCGGTCACAAGGCTGAAGACCCCTCCTGGGTCCCGAGGGTCCTCGCACAGAGAGGGCTGACGGGCTATGGAGGCCGGGGCTGGGGGGGCACCGGACACCCGCTGGTAGGATTACATTTTGCACTTCGTAGCGCAATTGTTTCCATAGTGATTTTTCAATACGGTGGCCTATAACAAACAAAATTATCATGTTTTAAAATTTACATCCATGACTTCACATATGCTGGACAGTTTTATCCCGCCTTAGACACACAAATCCGCCCCCAGCCCCACCGCCAGAGCCTGTCCCCTCCTGCAGCCCCACACTGTGCCCCCCGCCCCCCAAGCTAGGAGCTGGAGTCCAGCACTTTCTGCACCCGGAAGGGTTTCCTTCCCCGCCTTCCAGCTCCAGCACCAGCACCACAAAAGAACACCCTGGTGTCTGCCAGGCCTTGGAGTTGTACCCCCAGGCCACGTGGGGGACAGGCCCCTAAAGAGTTCCAGCCCAACGCTCCCCTGTCTGCACAGGGGCACCCTGACTCCCGTCTGAGGGGATCACCCTGACTCCTTTCTGCCTTCACTTGCTTCCCCTCTTCTGCTTTCTCCTGCTCCTTCCCACCTGTTTCCTTTCCCACTTCCCTCCCGAAAGATCTCTGTACCCTTCCCTTCTCCCATCCCCCCCTTAGAATTCGTGGCTTCTCTCTCTTTTTCCCCTTTTGAGCCCAGAGAATTTCGCAGCCACCCCTATAGTGTTGGGTTGTACAAAGAGAGAAATCACCTTCATTTTTCCACTTTATAGGTAAGAAAGCAGAGGCCAGAGAGCGGCGTCTGCGATCCAGCCCTGCCCCGTCAATAAAGAAATGTGCAACCGCCAGGTACTCGGCCTGCCAGGCCCCCAAAGCGTGCCCTCGCCTCCAGCTCACCCCCAGAACAGACTGTTCTTTTCTCCACTTGACTTAGGTGGCAGAATTCCTCTAATGAGGGAACCTGGCAACCGATCTGAACACCGTCCAAGAGGTGACTGGGTTTTTTTCTCCCAAGCTGCAAGGAGAGCCTGTCTTCAGCTCTCGAGGAAAAATCCGTCACAGGAAAGGGGAAGAAAACGGCCTTTCTGAACAAATAATCTAAAGTTAACTTGGCCCTACAAAATGACCGCTCACTTTGAGAAGCTACACACTTACCTCAAATGAATAGACAATTAGCAAAATGTATTTGGAATGTTTTCAGGGGAAAAAAAATATACAAGAGCAGTGCAAAAACATCCCACGCATTACTTCCCAGTAACCCATGTTTTCACAGGGCCCATTTTCAATGAGCCCAAGCTTCATTCTCTGCCTTTTTTAGATTTTATTCTGATTGACTTGGGGATTTTCCCCAAAATTCACGTTTATCCTTAGTGTAGGAAAATTAGTATAGGAAAAAAAAAGAATATGATCCTTAGTTTAGGAAAATTAGCAAGCATTAAAGCAATGTGGAAAACTACAGCCCAATACTGAAAGCAATTCCAAAAAGAGAATATTTCTAGAGAAGTCAGACCCTGGGCAGGAGCAAGACTATTAAACAAGACTGTCCTCTGTGAAGGTCCCGTGTACAACGCTGCAGCCCTGAGGCAGACGCCAAACCTCCGGCGAAGGAGACAAAAGATCTAATGACAGCCCCCCACACAAAGGTAGGTCTAACGTTGGGGGGAGCGTCAGTCTGTTTTCTCTCAGTTCTGGGACGGGCTCTCACCTCCCCCCACCTTTTCCCAGCCTCTGGGCTGGCCTACCACCCCTCCCGCCAGTGTTTAACCTTTCACCTCCAGCAACCTCCACTGTTTGCTCCTTGGGAAACGTGGTGACACGGCTGCCCTCTCTCCTGGTCGCTCCCCAGAGAAAAGGGGCAGAAAGAGCCCGAGCTGAATGCGCATCTGTGACGCCACAGGCCAGGCCTGTCTCAGCCCATCTCTGGCGCTGCTCCGTTCAGCAGCGTCTCCCAAGGGGTCCCTGCAGCCACAGGGATTCTCTCTCTCTCAGGAACATTGTATTTCCTGCGGACTTCTTGATTCTCTCATCCTGCCTTTACATATCCCAACTTCCCTTCCCACAGCCAACCTCCCTCTACGCCTAGGAAACAAGAAAATATATTTGGGGACAGTGACAACTGCCCACTGCAGTGAATTCAGGGACTGCAGCCAAACTGTCAAGAAAATCACTCCAGAGAAATAAGGTTAATCTTTGAACAAGTGTCCTGCTGCTACGATGGTTGTCCTGATGTCCTTGGCACACCCAGGAACTTGGGGACCAGCCTCAATGCCCTAATGTCACATTCTTTTGGGTAATCCAGGCTTTTAATTTTTTTTCCTTAGACTCTTCTCCATTTAGCTTTCTATGGCTTTAATCACAAAGTGTCCAAAAATTAGAATGTGTGCCATTTAATTTATCCAGAGGCTCAGATATGTTAGCTGAAACCAGCCCAAATGCAAATTGGCCACTCTTCTGAGAAACATGACATGAAGCTTCTTGGGTTGTGAAGTAAAATTGCTTGAAAAGTAACAATGCAAAATTTTAACACACACACAAATTCATTGAACTCAGACAGCATAAACCATTTAAAACTGTTTGTACATCTAAGCTAGCAAGCATTGTAAAAGTAAAAATTATTCAATGATACTTGTTAAAGCACAGTAAGGAAGACATTATTCAAGATCATCACAACAGGTACAAGGACCACTGCAATGGGGTCTTGCACGGGGGGAGAGATTGGGCTCAACTCTGAACACAGTGTGGGAGAGTGGTAATTCATAGCCAAGGAACAGGTGCATAGAAAATTACTAAGAGGAAACATCAAGGGTAAGAAGGATTTTGACTACACCAACCTAACAGGATTCTTGCTGAAGACGGGCCAGGGTGGTCAGACATCACCTGGGGCGTGGCTGAGGACTAGGAACCTGATCAGACATGGAGAACAGGGTGTGGAGTGTTTTGCTAAACTGTCTTAGCAGGGTTCTTTTGCTAAAACTGGGTTTTACAAGGAAGTTCACAGATGGGCCTAGGAGGATGTTCAGAAACCTGGTTAAAGTTTGGCCAAGCAAAGAGTCTTTGTGTCAATCCCCTTCCTGCTCAAGGAAAGAAGAGGCCTTCTTCTTCTTCTTTTCCTTTTTTTTTTTTTTTTTTTGAGATAGTCTCATGGGCTGGAGTGCAGTGGTGTCATCATAGCTCACTGCAAACTCAAACTCCTGGGCTCAAGTGATCCTGCTGCCTCAGCCCCTCAAGTAGCTGGGACTATAGGTGCATACCATAATGCCCAGCTAATTTTTCTGTTTTCTGTAGAGACGGGGTCCTGCTTTTCCTCAGGCTGGTCTTGAATTCCTGGCCTCAAGAAATCCTCCTGCCTCAGCCTCCGAAAGTGCTAGGATTATAGGCATGAGCCACCACACCTGACCTCTTCTTTTCTTTGAACAATATAATTCCATTTCTTATTTGGTTGCCTTTTGTTCACTGAGAACCAGGTGAACCATGTGCTGGGACTTGGCAGCAGAGGACATCTCCTGGAGGGTGTGAGCCATCGGGCCTTTAATGAGGGGAGCTTAATTTCTATTAAAATAAAAGAAAAACAAAGATTAATGGAACAAACTACAAACTCAGTTTCTGAGTTCAGAGGGTAGCTAGTCAAGAGGATTTCTAGATGCTGGGCGTGAAGCATCTTCAGTTGGAGTGAGGACAGGCAATGACAGATTTTCCTAGTTTACAGTTTGAATGTCATGAAGGGTGTCCGTGAACAAGGGTGTTGCGATGATGTCTCTGAAGTTTATAGCAAGTCATCCAGCTGGGCTTGCAGAGCTTCAGGAAAAGAGCAGTTTTAATTTCAGTGATTCCAAGCCACGAGGATGGGAGGAAACTGGAAATATTAACTTGGAGAGTCGTAGCCTGTATTGGGGGAAACGGGAAGAGTCCAGGGTCCAGCCTAGGTGGTGCATAGATAACAAAACACCAAAGCAGTGGACAAGGCTGGAACCTAATATTGGGTGTACCTCAGTTTGTTTCTGAAAAATAGTTTTTCTCCCTACAGTCACCCCCATTTCTAACAAAGATAATCAAAGTAAGACTGATTTGTTTGCAAAATAAATTTAGTCTCATTAAACTTGGCTTGATTATTTACATAAATGCAGCAATCAGTAGATTGATCATATAAGCTATTTTTTTAAGTTTGCTTTGCTAGAACTTTTCCTAAAGAATCTCAGATTGGACTTGTAAAAGTCTCCCGAGACTAGGAGGCCAAACCGAGGACTTGCCGTCGGACTGCATCTGTAACACCCACAGATTTGGGTGAGCTCCTTTCTTATCAAGGTCCCTGAAGTATCTTGAGGTTTCTGGGCCTGACAGGACATGACATTACTTACTCACCTGTCAGGTTGGGAATACTCAGGACAGTTTTTCCAAAGGGAGGCTTTATAGAATCAACCTTAGTTTCTTAAAACTATCATGTCATACCTGAAAATAAGACATTCCAGTCAAAGCCCTGATAATATAACCAGGGCTTCCAATTGTGTCTAAGGAGAACAGATCCATATTGAACTTACGTGAATAATTACACTGCTATGAAAATAAGAATACTCACGAATAGCTTCCTAATTCTGGAGGCATCAGGTAGGGAGGAAAAGTAAATGTTTCAATTTTTGTTCACGAAAGTATACTTTAACAAATTACTGTAACTATAAGTAGCTTAAAAGAAAACAGTTCCTTTAAATCTGGAAAACAAAACATTTAAAGAATCAGCAATGTTTTAAACACAAAGTCATTTGAAAAGTTATCCTCATCAGTTCAGTACCATGTAATTAATTCTTGTTCTGCTTGATGGGCATTAGCAGTTTCATGATCCCATCAGTTTTGTTAGAGTTCTGGAAATTCTTACCTAGTCCAGTGATATGATCTTAAAGTTATCAGAAACCTGTACTTGTCAGAGTTCTTTTCATAAATACCCTCAAAGACACAAAACTTAAGGTTTATAGTTGCTTGCATTTAAAAAAAATGCTTTCATAAAAACATCAGAATAGAGCAATTAACTGTGGACAACATGACTTAAAATGGCCATGATTAAACATCTGATGTGAGTTCATTATGATAATGACACAATTCACAAAGAAACTTGGCGATTTCTGTAGCATGTGACATTTTAACATAAAAAACAGAATTATAACTGAAACATTAGATTTCTAGGAATCTCATATAATTTTTGGAACACTTGTGTCAATAATATACCTATAAATATAACTTAAAGAAGGTTTAGCATCACTTATTATCTGACAATGCTTCCCATATAATGTAACATATCAAATAAGCCTAATTAGTTTAATATCTCTCTTTTGCAAGATGAGAGATACATCCTTCATAGCTTTCCAGGGGCCCATCTGGAAAAATCTCAAAGTTAATTTAAGGTCAAAAAGATTCCATTTAGAGTTTGATTTTGGGAAGTTTGTAGAAAATATCAAAGATTTAAAACAACTAACAATAAAAGATTTTAAAGGCAAATACAGAAGGTTGCATAGTTATAAACAAAACCTTAGCTCTTTACATATTTGTAAGATTCAGTTTTCTTACATAATCAAAGACCTAATAAATGACAACACTAAAGCCTCAGAATTTCTTGGGCCACTTGCTTAACAAGTAAGGAAAATTCTTCACATCCTCAGACCAATATTCCTAGAAAATTTTCTCATTTTAACAGAGAAGACCAAATTGTACTTTTATATCAATGTACTACTAAAACTAATTTTTAATAAAACCTAATAAATGAATCTAATCTGTCAGCTTTAACCACACAAGTTAAGATTTTCATAACTCTTTAGAACCTCTTTTTTTTTTAAACCTTCACAACTGACATGTGTCAGCCAGTTTGTTTTTACTGTACATTCTGCTCTTGGGTTAGATTTATACTCTTATGGTCCTAAACATCTAGTGGTGACAACACTAACATGTCTGACCAGCAAACCCAGGCAAAAATGTATGTCTGTATTATATTTAATGCTGAAAATTCTGAAGACATTCCTTTATTTATTTATTTATTTATTCAAGATGAGGTGTCCCGTGTTTCCCAAGCTAGAATGCAGTGGATATTCATGGGTGAAACCGTAACTCACCATACCCTTGAATTCCTAGTCTTGATCAATCCTCCCACCTCAGCCTGCTAAGTGGCTGGGACTGCAACACACAGCACTGTGCACGGCTTCTTCTTTTTATTTTACCACCAATTTTAAAACTAGCCTTTATTTACCAAAGATTATCCCAGATCACATGAACTTAAAAAAATTGGATCAGTATCTATTTTTGTGAGACTTATATGAATACCTGATTGACTTGAGTACCCATTTATCTCTAAGCCAATTTGGGTATTTTGGTTGGTAGTACCATCAGAGGTAGAAAACCATCATATATACCTAACATACAAACAAACATACAAACATACATGTGCATATATTAATACACAAACATACAGACAGATGCCACCAGACCTATGGTTTTCTATGTTAAGAATTTAGTCATGAGGCAGTAAAAAAGAGTAATGCAAGCGTACTGGTTTATCTCCACACTATATTTTTATCCAAATTGTGCTTCTAATGAAACAGAACATGCTCAAGTTACTTACTCAATGAGGGCTAAAGCTTTTTACAAATATTTGTGGAGAAAGCTTTTAAGATTTTTCATTTGCCCAGTTTCCAAATGGTTCCTTTTTTTTCCTTTTAGCTTCAGCAGTTTGCTTTGGTGGGGGCGGGGGCTGGGTCGGGAGCCTTGAGTTCAAGAGACTGAGGCTGGAGTGGGAAGGGAAAGGGTCTGGCCGGGGTGCACCAAGTTGGTAGGGGTTTGAGAAGAGGGTTTCAGGTGACAGAGAAGTTCCCATGGGAGAAGCAGGAGCCAATAGAGAGAAGAGAGAGGCCTCCTCGCAGACAGCCAGAAGAAGGACCTCCAGCCTAGGAAGCACCTTTTGAAAGAAGCCTGGGACTCCAACCCACCTTCAGAGACACTCGCACCTTGAGAATCAAAATCTGTCCTTAACAGGCTCAACACACGTTTCTGGAGCAGCGGTTCAGGCGTCTGACTCAACAGTGGGTCCCAGATCGGTCAGTCGGGAGTGACCACGAGGCTTCAGAGGCGCACACTAGGGCCTGGGTGAGAGGCCCAGGGGTCCAGTGGTGAATCTGATCTGACCCAAGTCACCACACCATAACTGCTAAAGAAAAAATTATTCAGTGATACTTGTTAAAACACAATAAGGAAGACTTCATTCAGGACCATTGTGACAGGTATACAGGCCACTGCAACAGTCTTGCATCGGGGGAGAGATCCGGCTCAACTCCGAACACAGCATGGGCCACTGGGAATTTACATCCAAGGAGCAGGGTAGGATCAGTGGATGGAAAATTACTCAGAGGAAACATCAGAGGTCAGGGGGATTCTTGCTGAAGACAGGCCAGGGTGGTCAGACACCACCTGGGGATGGCGGAGCATGAGGAACCCGATCAGGTATGGAGGATGGGGAGTTTTTGCTAAACTGACGTAGCGGGGACCTTCTGCCAAAACTGGGTTGTACAAGGAAGTGCATAGACGGGCCTAGGAGAAGCTTCAGAAGCCTGATCTTTGTCAGCATTAGCTCAGATAAATGAATTGTATAACTTGTTTTATAATTAATTATCTGCTTGTTATTAATATTCTACCTCAATGAAAATGATATAAGATCATATACGGTCATTGTAGCTTTTGAGGGGGGTTGTTACCAAGCTGGGAACAGAGAAAAGGGCAGCGTGGTGTGAAATACAGAAGTCACAAGCCCGAGTTCTCAACCAGGCTCTGCTTCCAGTAGTTAAATGTCTTTAGGCAAGTTACTACTGATAACAAGTTACTAAAGATAACAATTAATTCATAATGTGGAAATAAAAATCAGTGGGTTGCCTTACCCACAGGCCCAAGGTGAGTGTCAAATTCATGTATGTAGTATAATATAGCACCTCCCGGATTTACAAGTGAGCTGGCCCTGGTGTGGACCCCAAGTACAAATTTTAAAGAATCCAACACATGAAAGATTATTATTATCTAGCCTTCAAAGCATATAAGTAATCTTGAATGTGGATACAGTCAAACCTATATTGGGATAAACATATGCATCTCATATATAATTACGCAAGGCAGAACAAACATACCTACCCGGACACACTCTCGCCCAACTCTTCTGTAAATGGGCTCATCGGCCCTGCCAGAATGTGGAGGGAATATCTGAAGTAGATTTTAACTCATTCCCCTGGCCATGGTGATTTTTTTATAGTTTAATCTGAAATGTTTATTTCAAAATATTATCAATAATCACATTATATTCATTCAGATTTTAACTTCAGGGAAATTTTAAATTTAC
The DNA here is from genome assembly GCF_020740605.2 of Lemur catta. Taxonomy (NCBI): domain Eukaryota; kingdom Metazoa; phylum Chordata; class Mammalia; order Primates; family Lemuridae; genus Lemur; species Lemur catta. Next base: position 6,151,483 of record NC_059149.1, on the reverse strand, counting down.
TGAGAGAGAGAGAAGCAAATGTTTCTCATTCTCTCATCCGTGTGCTGATCGGTCGGCAGCCTGGATGGAGAAGAAAGAATGGTAAGAAAGATCGAGTTGTGTGGACATAAAACTTGAGGGGGCTTCACCAAAAGGAATATTCGAGCGTTTCCGGCAAACGGCCATCTCAGCAAGCAGGGAAGGTAAAAAAGGAAACAAAGGATTTAGGATTCCTTGCAAACTAACAGGTACTTCAGCTAGCCGGAGCAGCAGGGAGAGGAAGCTAGAAGCTCGGATTTGGGGTGGTTCTGCAGAACAATGGTGCTATTGGAGAGCACTTGTTGGGGCCCCGGGGCTGTGAAAGGCCACTGATAGACATGCAAATGCAGAGGCCTGAATAGACTCGGCAAAGCTGGGCTTCCACAGGCGGGGCGGGAGAACGCTCTGGGGAGACAGTGGAAAGCGTATGCCCTGAGCCAAAATAATGCCTGCGCTGTAAGGACATTTAGGTTGAGCTGAAATGAGCCATTGAACGCTTTTTTTAAAAAGTGCCTTTGGATTCTGAAAGGGCACCAATAATGCAAATTTGAAGTTTGCCTTAGTTAATTGGGTAGAGGACTCATCAATTAATCATAGAGAGGCAGAAAACTATTATTTGGCTACCACTTTTTAAAAAGGGTCCCAGTGATGAAATGCTTTAAAAAAAAAAAAACTATAGCTCCAACGTCTGAATCTCACAACCTGAAAAAAGAATAGGAAGGCTTTTATGAACCTCCCTAATTCACCTGAGCCGCAATAAACAGCCCAGATCAGCAGTCAGAGGTTGCTTAACATTCAGCAAGGGATTTCAGAGCCCTCCGGGGCCTGGAAAGGCCTTTTCTTGGCCAGATCACAGGGGACTGCCCCAGGGGACAGCAGAGAGCAGGGCAGGTGCCCCCCAGTTTTTCCACAGGCTGAGCCCCGGGAATCATCACCAGGAAATAAGTCATTCCTGAAGGCCCCCATCACAGTCTGCAGGAATCGCTACTAATCTTAGGAGCGGGAGCAGAGGGACACTTCCTCCTCCAGTGTTAGAGGACTGTCCAGAATTTGGCTTCCTTCCCAGTAAAATGGAAATTCATACACTGAAAATGTCTTTTCTTATTAATAACACTTTTATTGATTTGAAGAGTATGCCTGGTGTATTTCTTCTTGACTTTTGAGTTAATACTTGTAGAAATTGTTTCAGTGTTTCTCCGTCCCTGTCTCAAGTGAAGACATAAAAAGAATTTTCCCCAGAAAGAATAGCGTGTGCATGAGAGAAGTGTGCAGTGCACTACTCAATTTTTCAGCATTTTTCACGAGGTTCACACGCACTGAAATAATTCTTTCTAGAAGGAATAAATTATCAGTTTAAATGTTTAAATAAATATTTTGACTAAAAACGTATTCCCTGCACACACATGATCCATTTTTTGAGAACTCTGACAACCCTGTCTTGAATTTTGCCTTATAAAATAAAGGTCTCCTGAGAAACGCAGCTTGACAAACTTCCTGTCAACCTATATTGTCTTCCACTGGATTCGCTAACATCCAGGAAATAAAAATCATTCCTTTAACTTCCAAGTGAAGTTTGAGGTTCATTTTGTTCCTGTTGTTGCTGTTGTTGTTTTGGGGTTTTTTTTTTTTTTTTTTTGGTTTGGTTTGGTTTATGGAAGGACCCTGTTCCCCTCCACCCCTTCAGTCCTTCCCAAACTTTCTAGATCCATTCAGAAAGCATCAGGACCCAGGAAGCCAACAGCCTGGAACCTGGGCGTGGGTTGGAGGCCGTCCGTTGCATCCTGGCAAGTGTAGTCTGCATAAGTGATTAGTTGTGGGCATGGGGTCTGCAAAGGAGACAGAGAATAACAACAAAATGCTGGAAACCAGAAAGCAGATAGATAACTATACACTGGCTTAGTGGCCCAGAAAAAGTTGACCAGTAAGAGAAAAGTGGAGAAATATTAATACAATAAACAACCCAGTTTATACCATAGAATGCCCAGGAATTAGCACCAGTAGGGGTAAAAATAAGACTAAAACCAGAAGGAAAGTCTAAGAGATTCTGAGACCTCTGGATGCCACCAAGCAATTGCCTCTTCCCTGATGCTGGAAGAAAATCAGAGATTTGTTCCCTGCCGTGGGTGACAGTTAGGGTCTCAAAACCACAGAACAGCAAGGCACATTGGGGTGAGGAAGTTCCATACTGAAAACGGGGAGCTAAAGAGAAAACCTAGATTCTAAATGCTGAGACCCCTGTGCTTTTCCCTCTCCCCGTCCACATCACTGACAAGCAGACATGTGACCCTCCAGGCAGAAAGTTGGAGAAGGCTTCACTGGGGAAATCTGCTATAGTTTGGATAAGGTTTGCTCGTCCCACCGAATCTCATATTGAAATTTGATCCTTAGTGTGGCAGTGTTGGGAGGAGGGGCCTAATGGGAGGCGTTTGGGTCATGGGGGGGCAGGTACTTCCACTAGATTAATGCAGCCCCTGGCTCCCTGAGCGGGTGGGTGAGAGCTGCTTGTTAAAAACTCCCATATGAAAGATGGGGGTGAAAACAAACAGATAAAAGCAACTTGGCAAGTTGTCAGAGAGGAAACTTCAAAAGGAGTAAGAGAAACCCATGAAACAAGAATGCTAATCTAAGAAGCAACATTTGAAGGACCAAAAAAAAAAAAAATAGATCTTGGAAATTTAAAATATGATACTAGAAATGAAAAACTCAATATAAGAATTGAAATATAAACTTGAATACTTTTTCCCAGAAAACAGACTCAAAAGAAAAAGAGACTCATGCATAAGAATTCCAAATATAGATGCTTCACCCTCAAGGAGGTGGAATATAATCCTCACTCCGTAAATGTGGGCTACACAAGTAACCTCCTTCCAAAGGTGCAGCATGGAGAGCATGGGAAACAATTGCTTTGCAGTGGGACCGTGTGGCCACTTCGTGGCGCGATGAGAAGGGCGTTTCGCCTCTGTGGTCTTCCTCCCAAGAACACGTAACTCCATTCTAATTATGAGAAAAACATCAGACAAATTTCAGTTGAGAGACATTCAAAACTGTAAAGGTCATAAAAGTAAGAAAAGTCTAAGGAACTCCACAGTCGTAAGGAACCTAAGCAGACAAGACAATGAACTGCAGTATGATAGCCCAGATAGGATCCTGCAACACAAAAAAGACACTCAGTAAAAACTAAGGACATGTGAATAAGCTATAAGCTTTGCTAATAATAACGTATCAATTGTCAAAGCTGAATAAAATACAGAGACAAAGCTCTAAATTTAAAATGTTTTATTTGGGTACCAAGAATTGCAATTCAGGGCATACACACAGACCTAGTGGTCTTCAGTATGTCTGAAGAACAAAGAGAAAGTTAAAGGTTTTATTTAAACAGAGAAATGTTACATATTGTTCTGAAAGAAAGTTCACTGGCTCTAGCAAAGTCTGGGGGAGCCGGCAAGTTCTGACTGGTAAGTGGCATTGGTAGGGAAACTAGTCTCAGAGTCACAGCAGGTTGTTTCAGCAGCCAGCCTTGCAGAGAATTACATTCTTGGAGCAATGTTATATCCCCCGCCCACCCCAGCCTCTCAGTTCTGTTTTGGGTATGACAAGAATGACCCAATTCAAACGACCAACTTTCACAAATACTGGTTCATTAACTGTAACAAATGTACTGTGCAAAGGTAAATTGCAGGGGGAAAGTGGGTACCAAGTATGCAGGAATTCTCTGCATTAGCATCACAAAATCTGACAGAACAGAAAAAAATGAAGAAAGGAAAACTTCAAAGAAATAATTCAAGAAAGTTGAGTTTCTATGTTGAAAGTTCCCACAAAATGAAGAGAAAAGCGGCTGAAAGTAGACTCAATTTAAGACACATCATCACCACCTTTCAGAACACTGAGGCTAAAAAATGCTGAAAACTTTATAAAGAAAAAATAGCTTTCCTAGAAGAGGCCAAAGTCACACTGGCATTGGACTTTTCAACAGAAATACTAGAAGATAATGGAGCAATTTTTTTTCAAAATTCTGAGACCTTATCACAGAAATGCTGCCGCTCTCTCCTGGTCACAGGACACAAGTATAAAGACTATGTTGGTTTGTCCCAGTGCCCCTCACGTTAACCTTGATGACCTGACCAAACCTGGTATCTGCCAGGTTTCTCCACTGTAAGAGTCACGATTTCCCCTTCGTATCCGATTAGTACCTTGTTGGGAGATACTCTGATATTACACCAATATTCTGTCCCTCGTCCTCAAATTTCCACCCTCCAGTCTTGGGATCCATCGACAATTCCTACCTATATCAACTACCTTCATGATGCTCACCAAATCATATTACTATTAGCTGATATTCTTGCTGATTGGAAGAGCTTTCCTTTCCCCTCCATTGGTATATTTATTTATTTATTTGTTTATTTATTTACTTATACCAATATGGACTTGGAGTTTCTATTTTATTCAATAGGTTGTAACCCGATACACTCATTGTTCATTTTAATGCTCATATTGTCCTGAATTTGGCTAGTGGGAGCCCTCTCAAGCTGGCCGCTGTGTCTCTTTGACATGTCCCCTTACTTCTTTAAATAAGATAGCTTACTCTCTAATGTAGTAAGATATTCCAGGCTCATCTTGTATTTCCCTTGCCCCAGCTTGCACTCAGCCATTTCTCCAAGCAGATACACACATGTATATCCATAATCACCTATATATTTGGCTGGAGATTTTGTGTGTGTGTGTGCCCATGAGTTCATGATGACACTTCCAATCCCAATCCAACACCCCAGAGTTCTTTTAGCTTCCCCCTTTCCATACATATAAATGCCTTCTCGTCCTAGTTTCTTCCTGTTTACAGGCTTTATTCACCTCTTTTTCTCTCTCTGGGCCAGCTTTCTCCACTTCTCCAATACACATGACAGACAACATGGCTGCCAACAGTTCCTGAATTTCAGGTCACAGCTTCAGCTAACCAGAGAGAAACAGATCTCTCCCTGTCTTTCTAATTTCAAAATTCCTAGGAAAGACTAAGTACCCTGGTCTCTGTCTGTCAGTTGCCCTAAAAGTGGCCTGGAGGTGGAGTCATGTGGTATAAACCTGGCCCTATGGAGGGAGTAGGGGAGAGTCAGTTCCCAGAAGAGCAGTGGGCAGTTCCTGAAAGCAGTGGGGCAGGGAGGGCTGCAGAGAAGGGACAGCAACTCATGTCCCCCACAGGCCAGGCCCTGAGCACATTGACAGTGGACCTGGACAGGGGATGTGGGAGCACTGGGAGTGATTCTCCAAATCTGTTGCAAAGCTCTGCATCAACACAGGTCTTATTCACAAGGATTCCAGAGTAAAGAAAACAAACCAACACAATGTTCATGCAAAAATGCAGCAGAATGAGAGGAAACATAATCCAAAGATCCAGAAACAGAACATACTTCTGAAAATTATTTAATGCAAGATTCAAAAAACTAATTCATAAAATTTTTTGGCATTCTCGAAAGAATACAAAAACAGAAGCAAGCATTTTTAAGAAAAAAACAAACAGATGAAAGGATAACAAGATAAGAGGAAAAGGCACATGGATAAGAAAGAATTATAAAGAAACAAAATATATCAGCAAACAAAATACATTATATCAGCAAATAAAATACATTAAAAAGCAAAAAAGAAAAAGATGTGGGAATGCACATTTAAAGAGTAAATCACATTCTAGCCAAACATCCATGAGCAGAGACCCAAGTCTAAGCATATCTTAGAATTTTTAAATTATCAGATACAAATAGAAATTCTCTAAAGATCTAGGAATAATATATTTTCAAGCCAGGCATGGTGACTCACACCTGTAATCCCAGCTAATTGTGAGGCTAAGACAGGAAGATCACTTGAGCCCAGGAGTTCAAGACAAGCCTGGGCAACAGAGTATCTTCAAAGGAACACTAGACTGGTTTAGAATTGTATGCTGCAGTACTAAATGCCAGAAGTAAAGTTTACATCGTTTTGAGAAGAATTTGTGGACCAAGATTTATTCCTATGAAAATTATCTTTCATGTACTAACATAGAGGAAAGATTTGATCATATGAGCAAGGGATTTGACTATATGTAGTTCCTTAATAAGTCTTAAAATATCCTTTAAATGAGGCCAGCTGCAGTGGCTCATGCCTGTAATCCCAGCACTTTGGGAGGTTGAGGTGGGAGGATCACTTGAGGCCAAGAGTTTAAGACCAGCCTAGGCAACTTAACAAAACTATGGCTCTACAAAAAAATTAAAAAATTGGCTGGTCATGGGGTCATGTGCCTGTAATCCCAGCTACTTGGAAGGCTGAGGCAAAAGGATCACTTTAGCTCAGGAGTTGGAGGCTGCAGTGAGCTATGACAACACCACTGCACTCCAGCCTGGGCAATGGAACAAGACCCTGTATGATAAAAAAAAAAAAAATCCTTTAAATGAGAGTTCGAGGGTAGTGGTGTGGTGCTGCAAATGATGACAATGAACCAGACAAACAAAGGGTTAAGTCTGAATAACTATTGCAAGTCTGGTTAAATAACTAATTGCAAATGTTAAAAATTACTTTGGAAATAGAAGATACATAATGTAAAAATAACAATTTAGAAACAATAATCTGATGGTTTCACAGATGACTTCTTTCAAACTTTCAAGGAAGAGATAATTCCCATGCTTTTTAAACTTTCTCCGAGCATATGAAAAGATGGAAAACTTCCCAGTTAATTTTACAAAGTCTGCATAACTCTCAAACCAAAACTTAAGAAAGCACAAAAAGATAAACTACAAGTTAATATCACTTGTTATTTTAATCTAAAATTCTAACTAAAATATTAGCAATGGAATCCAGCAGTATAATAAAAGAATAATACTCCATGACCAAATAAGGTTTATTCCAGGAATGAAGGATGATTCAATCTTATTAAATCAATATACATTAGCAAAATAATAAGTCAAAACATATGAATATCTTGAGGGAAACTAAAAAATATTTAAAAGATCTTAACAACTATTTCTGACTTGTTTTAAAGACAGTAAACTGGAAATAAAAAGCTATTCCCTTAACCTAATCAAGAATATTTTGGATCAAGTTTCACTACCATATACTTGACGATTAGACATTAGATAAATCTTCTTTAAAGTCAGGGACAAGACATGTATATTAGCTATCACTACTGTTAACTAATACAAAAGTTCTAACCTATGCAATAAAATTAGGAAAGGAATCTATACAAATTATGTCTGAATAGACGAAGAGAAGATCAATTTTTTGCAAATTACTTTACTTTTTATCTATAAACTTTTAAAATGAATAGAACTAATTAGAAAGGAAAGCATGTAATTATAAATATTTGTACAAAAATGGCCGGGCGCAGTGGCTCACGCCTGTAATCCTAGCACTCTGGGAGGCCGAGGCGGGTGGATCGCTCAAGGTCAGGAGTTCGAGACCAGCCTGAGCAAGAGCAAGATCCTGTCTCTACTAAAAATAGAAAGAAATGATTTGGACAGCTAAAAATATATATAGAAAAAATTAGCCGGGCATGGTGGCACATGCCTGTAGTCCCAGCTACTCGGGAGGCTGAGGCAGTAGGATCACTTAAGCCCAGGAGTTTGAGGTTGCTGTGAGCTAGGCTGATGCCACGGCACTCACTCTAGCCAGGGCAACAAAGCGACACTCTGCCTCAAAAAAAAAAAAAATATTTGTACAAAAATCAGTCTTTTTCCTATATGTCCTGAATACAAGGATAGATATTATAAAAGATACTACAGATATAATAAAATAATAAATAAAATAGCTAAGATTCCACTTTAACAAAGTTGTTGCTTTCTGGACAAGATGGTTCTATCAGCTCATGCTTTGACACACCGTTATTAATGATAGATAAAATGTAAAACAGAATACTAGAAAGCTATAGCTAGTTCAAAAATAAGAGAAGCATCACCATAGACCAGAAACTGAAGATAAATTACAGAGCAGTGAGTAAGGCTGAAGCTATGGGCCCAATGGGCTTCCATCTAGAAGCAGGCAGGTGACTCCAGCATTCAGTATGACTGTTAATGTAGGATTCTAACGAGCTAAATCATTATTCAAGTGTGAGGGCAAAATAGAACATTTCAAACCTACAAAGGTTTGAAAGTTTATATCTAAAAGGCCCTCACTAAAAGAACTACAAATGATGTGCTTCCACAAAAAAGATAATGCAAATCAGGAAAAGGTATGGCATTTAAAAAATAATAGTGAGCACAGAAACGGATACATTGGCTGGTAAATTTAACCATATATATTATAACTAATAATTATAGGTAATTTTTGTGTTTAAAATATGCAAAAATGAAAACTCTGGACCTGAGCTGTCCAATATGGCAGCCACTAGCTATGTGTAGCTATTGGACACTTGAAATGTGGCTGGTTTCAGTTGAGATATGATAAAGTATAAAATATACACAGGATTTTGAAAACTTAGTATAAAAAGAGGATGTAAAATATCTCATTAATGATTTTTTATATTGAAATGATAATATTTGGGATATGAGGTAAAGAAAATATACTATTAAAATTGTTTTCACTATTTCTTTTTTATTTTTTTAATTGGCTACTACAAAATTTAAAATTACATATGAAGCTCCCAATAACACTTCTCTAAATAACAATTTTAAGATGCTAGAGTGGGAATACAGAGGAGAAAGAGTTGTCTACTGGGTTGTCAATATTTGATAAGTTCTCTGTCATGTTTGGAAGAAGACAGACACACTGAATAATGATAGACTGAGTTGCAAAAAATTTATACTTAAGTATGAATGTTTCCAAAGAACAGAAATATCACCTGGAGCTTCCAAATTATCTCAGAAAGAAAAAGGGGGAATATAAAAAATATTATTGATAAATACATCAAAAGAAGGAAATGTGGGGCACAAAAAAGCAAAGAAAGGGACAATGAAATGAAAAAAATAACATGGAAGAAATGTCCCAATTTTCAGTAATCACAAAATTTGTAATCTCAAATATTAAACTCAACTTTCTTTGAAACACATATACACGTAAGAGAAAATTTTCTACCCAAAAATGGGAAACATAATTTTTGAATTATATATGTATTTTTTATAAAAATTCAACATATCTTGGTTTCAATGAAAGTTTCAAGTGATTTCAAAGAATCAATATTATACAAACCATGTTCTCAGATCTTGGTACAATTAAACTAGGAGACAATAATAACAAGATAGTTTTTTTAAATCATGTTTAGAAATTTTAAAATGAACTCCAAAATGACTCATAGAATAAAGATGAAATAAAAATGGAAATGTTAAATATTAGAACTGAATAACAACAAAAGTGGCACAGATGAAAACCAGTGGGACAGAGATACATTGTTATTAGAGTTAAAATCATAGTTTTAAAACCACTCAGCAAAAAAATATTTTAAAGATATATAATTAAATATTCAATTCCCAAAGCAAGACAAGACACATCATAAATCAAAGAAAATAGAAGGAAGAAAAGAATAAAGTTAAGAGCTAAACTTAATTAAATAGAACACAAAGAAATCACAGTGAGTATTAATAATACTGAAAGATGGGTTTTTAAACATTAATAATACAAACCTGCAGTAAAACTGAAAGGCATGAATCAACAATATTTAAAAAAAATGAGGGATATGATCTCAGAACAGTAGTCTTTAAAAAAATTTAGATAGTAATGTTATTAAATGCTAATAGATTAGAAAATGTAGATAAAGTACATGAATTTCTATAAAAATCATTAATTACCAAAATTGACTTAAGAAGAAATAGAAAGCCTCAATAAACAAACAAAAAAGTTTAAAGAAATTGAATTGATAATCAAAAGCCTTTCCCTACAAGAGGCACAGGGCCAGAATGTTTTAACGGTGAGCCTTCCAAAACATTCAAGGGACTTGATCATTTCAATGGATGCAGAAAAGACATCTGATGGAAGTCAACACCCATTCAGATTAAAAAAAAATTCTTAGGAAATCGGGAATAGGACATGACTTCTTTAATATCATAACCTATGTTACTGAACATGATACAAAGATCTATTAAACATCATAATTAATGGTATAATTTGAGAAGCATTAACAATAAAGTCAGGAATAAAACAAAGACATTCACCATCACTACTTACATCCAACATTACATAGTAGGCCCTTGCCAATATGATAAGATACAAGAATAAAGCAAATAAGTGAAAAAGATTATTTAAATCTGCCCTTATCCCCAGATAGTAAGATTTTCTTCATAAAGAACAAACTTAAGAATACTACAAACTATTATAAGCGATAACAGATATTAGCAACACTTAAAAATTAATAATTTACATCTCCACTGGCAATTACCAATTAGAGATTATAATAGGAAAATAGGTCCCATTTACAACAGCAAAGAAAATTATAAAGAATCTATGTATAAATATAACAAAAATATATTAATATAAGATACATTTACTGGAAAAATTACAAAGCATTAATAAGGGACATAATAAATAAAAGACATTAACAAAGGAGTGAATACAAAGTTCACAATAAAAAGACTCAATATTATTAAGATGCTAATTCTACCAAAATATAATTTATAAATTCAATACAATTCCATCAAAATCCTAACACAATTTTTATGAACTTGATAAGCAGATCTAAAATTCCTATGAACAGCAAAGAATCACAAATGAATAAATATAAAGCCATAGCAATTAAAATAGTGTAAGTCTGCATTAGGAATTACACTCACACACACACACACACACACACACATTCACTCACATATTCTGTCTAGTGAGTCCCCAAAACAGACCCATACATACATGAAAACTTGCTACGTGGCAGAAGTGGCATTCATCATACATGAATGGAGCAAAGATTAATCATTTAATAAAGGGTGATACCCCCTTGGAAGAGAGAAACCACTTTCTTTATTCCCTACACACAAAAATCACTTCTAAGTGAATTAAAGCCTAAATGTAAACAGTGAAACTTAAAAACTTTTAAAAGACAACACAATCTTCATGACTTCACAGAAAACACAAATCATAAGGAAAAGATTGATAAACTTGATCCCAAGAAAAGTTAAAATTTGGTATCTTTGATGCGGAAAACTAACAAAGGATTGAACTTAGCATTTATCAGCAGCTTACAAGTCAACTTAAGGGGAAAACTGACAGCAGAAAAATGGTTAAAACATATGAGCAGGCAACAAAAAGAAGAGGAAAGAGAAATGGTCAATAAACAGAAAAAAAAATGTTCAAAATTTGACCAGTAACCAGGGACTTCTAAACTAGAACAGGGGGAAACTATCTCACACTCATACTGCAAAAGTTTGAAGACAAGTGTTGGCAAGAACATAGGAGTGAGATGTTCCTCTCTCATGTATGCAAGGGAGCAAGTTGAAAATGGTAAAGTTAAAAATGCAGGCACTTAGCTGGGTGTGGTGGCTCCCGCCTGTAGTCCTAGCTACTCGGGAGGCTGAGAGAGGAGAATCACTTGAGCTGAGGAGTTTGAGGCTGCAGTGAGCTATGATTACACCACTACACTCCAGCCAGGGTAACAAAGCAAGACTCTATCTCTAATAAAAGAAAAAAAATGGTAGGTCTTCAATCCTGAATTTCTACTAATAGATATGTAGTCTAAGAAAACTCTCACACACATATTGTACACAGAAACACATACAAAATATTAATTGTAACAATATTTATCATAGCAAAAAATTGGAAAAAAATTTCCATCAATCATGAGTGAAAAAATGAATTGTGATATATTTATTGAATAATACCTATTATACAATGCTTGCTTCAGCAGCACATATACTAAAATTGGAATGATACAAACAAGATTAGCATGGCCCCTGTGCAAGGATGACATGCAAATTCATGAAGCATTCCATATTTTTCCAAAAAATCAAGGAGGAGGGAATCCTTCCTAACTCATTCTATGAAGCCAGTATCACCGTGATACAAAGCCAAGCAAGGATGCAACAAAAAAAGAAAACTACAGACCAATATACCTGATGAATATAGACACAAAAATCCTCAACAAAATACTAGCAAACAGAATCCAACAGTCCATCAAAAAGATAACAAATCATTATCAAGCGGATTTTATTCCAGGGGTGCAAGACGGTTCACATATGCATATCAATAAATATGATTCACCACATAAACAGAATTAAAAACAAAAACCATATGATCATATCAATAGATGCAGAAAAAGTATCTGACAAAATCCAACATCGCTTTCATGATAAAAGCCCTCAACAAACTAGACATAGAAAGAACATGCCTTAAAATGATAAAAGCCATATATGACAAACCCATGGCCAACATTGTACTGAGTGGGGAAAAGCTAAAAGCATTCCCGTAAAGAATTAGAATAAGACAAAGATGCACATTTTCACCACTCTGTTCAACATAGTACTGGAAGTTCTAGCCAGAGCAATCAGGGAAGAGAAAGAAAAAAAGGGCATCTAAATTGGAGAAAAGGAAGTCAAATTATCTCTGTTTGCCAATGATACAACCTTATACCTAGAAAATCCTAAAGACTCCCAGATTTTACAAATGAATTCAGTAAGGTCTCAGGATACAAAATCAACATACAAAAATCAGTAGTATTTCTAAATACCAATAATGACCAAGCCAAAAACCAAATCATAAACTCAATCTCATTTACAATAGCTACAAAAAAAAAAAAAAACCTAGGCACATACTTAATCAAGGAGGTGAAAGATCTCTACAAGGAAAACTACAAAGCTCTAATGAAAGAAATCATGATGACACAAACAAATGGAAAAACATCCACAGATTAGAAGAATCAATATTGTTAAAATGACCATGTGGCCAAAAGCAATCTACAGATTCAATGCAATTTCTATTCTATACAACATCATTTTTTCACATAATTATTTAAAAAATCCTAAAAATTGCTTGGAAGCAAACAGTAGAATTTTTTAATTCTATTGGGCTCTTTTTTAAGAGCCCAAATAGCCAATACAACCCTAAGCAAAAAGAACAAAGTTGGAAACATAACATTACCTGGCTACAAATTATACTACAAGACTATAATAACCAAAACAGCACAGTATTGGCATAAAAATAAATATAAATCAATGGAACAAAATAGAGAACCCAGAAAAATAAAGCCACATACCTACAGCCAACTGATCTTTGACAAAGTCAACAAAAACATACACTGGGGAAAGGACACCTTATTCAATAAATGATGCTGGGAAAATTGGATAGCCATTTGCAGAAGAATAAAACTGGATCCCTCTCTCTCACCATATACAAAAATTAACTCAAGATGGATTCAAGACTTGAAACTATAAAAAGACCTGAAACTATAAAAATTCTAGAAGAAAATCTAGGAAAAACTCTTCTGGACATTGGTTTAGGAAAAGATTTATGACTAAGACCCCAAAAGCAAAGGCAACAAAACCAAAAATAATTAAATGGTACTTAATTAAACTAAAAAGCTTCTGCACACCAAAAGAAATAATCAACAGAGTAAATAGACAACCTACGGAATGGGAGAAAATATTTGCAAACTATGCATCCAGTAAAGGACTAATATCCAGAATCTACATGGAACTCAAACAACTCAACAAGAAAAAAAATAACTTCATTAAAAAGTGGGCAAAGGATACGAACAGACAACTGTCAAAACAAGACATACAAATGGCCAAAAAACATGAAAAAATGCTCAACATCACTAATCATCAGAGAAATGCAAATTAAATAACAATGAGATACCATCTTATAATAGTCAGAATGACCCATTATTAAAAAGTTAAAAAAACACTAGATGTCGACAAGGATACAGAGAAAAGGGAACACTTGCTTACATTCCCACTGTTGGTGGGAATGTAAATTAGTACAACCTCCATGGAAAATAGTGTGGAGATTTCTCAAAGAACTAAAACTAGAACTATCATTTGATCCAGCAATCCCACTACTAGGTATCTACCCAAACGAAAGGAAATTGTTATATCAAAATAGTGCTACACCTGTATGTTTATCACAGCATTATTCACAATAGCAAAGATATGGAATCAACCTATTATTAATAATAAGTGTCCATCAATGGATGACTGGATAAAGAAAACGTGGTGCGTAATACACATACACACACACACACACACACACACACACACACACACACACACAGGCACACCATGGAATACTTAGTAGTCAGCCGTAAAAAAGAATGAAATCATGTCTTTTGTAGCAACATGGATGGAACTAGAGGCCATTATCTTAAGTGAAATAACTCAGAAACAGAAAGTCAAATAAGGGAGCTAAATAGTGAGCACACATGAACATTGAGAATAGAATAATAGATACTGGAGACTTGGAAGGGCAGGAGGGTGGGAGGGTAGGGGCAGTGTGGGATAAGAAATTACTTAATGGGTACTATGTACACTAATCGGGTATTGGTTACACAAAAAGCCCAGACTTCACCACTACGCAATATACCCATGTAATAATCTGCATGTGTACTTCCTAAATCTATATAAATAAAAAAAGTTCCTATCATGCACCAGTTAACTGGAGCTACGTGTATCAACATTAACAATTCTCAAAAGTATGTGGATTACCGAAAAAGGAAGTTGCAGAATAACTACAAAATAATATGTACATAAAATTTGAGAACATAAAAAAACAATACATTTTATTGGCACATTTATATGTTATGACAGAATGAAAAGATGTTTGGAAATTATAAACACAACATTCAAGAGAGTGTTCTTCTGGGGAGGGAGAAAAAAGAATCAGGGAAGAGTACACTGGAGTCTTCAACTGCATCAGAAATGTTTTCATGTTTTTTAAAACCTGAAGTAAATGTAAATTGTTAAGATTCGATGAAGCTTGATGTTGCATAAATGCATGCTTGTATAATATTCTCTGTTATCGTGAGAATGACTTCAGTCTAGGTGTCACAAAACAGTTATCGAAGTGTGCCCAAGACCTACAGAAGGATCTGCAAAGAATTCAGAGTGGATTCAGGCAAGACAGAGATTTTAACATGCTGTGAGGTTAACTGAGTGGGAGGCTGCAGTCTTCCTATCACACAGTAGAGTTAAGTAATGGTATATTTTAAACTCAGAAAAGATAAATCCCTTCCAAAGGATATGGACTTGGAGTCCCTGTTTTTAGCAACTATTAAAAACTAAGCCAACGTGCTGCTGAGAAGCTCCAGGACAATCAGATCTAGTGTCTGGCCAAAAATCTCTGGCCCATAGCACTTTATTCTGCTGAAATCTCTCCCTAATGTGATTGAGATAATAGCTCTCATTGGCTTGGGATGGTGAAATTTTTTCCTTCATGGGTGGCTTTTATCCCTAGGAAGTTTTTGAAGTAAATATAGAGATGAGGAGATAAATCAAACTAAGTATTACATTAATAAGTACTTTTGTGTTACACTCAGGAATCAGTTTGGGTAATCATTGGAACAATCTGTGTGTATTTGGTATTTAAAGTGATTGTAGGGTTTACAAGTTTTGGGGAATACAAGAGAATCTAAAGAATTAGAACTATAATTCCATTTTACAACATGCAATTGAGTAACTGATTTTATAGTTGTAAGCTGAAAGTTATGAGACTTTAGCTAATTTTTTAAACAGCACTGTAATTTTTTTAAGTTATGTCATATTTATCAGTTTGTTCTATCAGACTTAATAGAGTTGGTCAAGTACTTCGGAAGGCTTATGCTTGTTAGAGGCATGGAAGTGTTGAAAAGAAAAGCAATTACGTTAAATTTATAAATACAGTTTTAATGATTGAAGGAATTTAATTAGCTGAGTTGTAAATGGGACTGATTGTTTAAAAGGATATGTTCTATTCACCTTGCATTAATTAAACTTAGATCAAAAGAAAATTTAAAATTTTCGTTTGTATTTTACTAATTTTATGAATTGGTTTGTAACTTGAACTTAAAAGATTAAGAACAATCTAATTTTTTAATTTATGATTTTAATAAATCAAATACTAATGTTAACATCCTGAAAATAATCTTTTTCTATAAACAAAAGCTACCTTGAGGAACACTAAAAAGCTCCACTAAGCCGGGCGCAGTGGCTCACACCTGTAATCCTAGCACTCTGGGAGGCCGAGGTGGGTGGATCGCTCGAGGTCAGGAGTTCGAGACCAGCCTGAGCAAGAGCAAGACCCCGTCTCTACTAAAAATAGAAAGAAATTATCTGGACAACTAAAAATATATATAGAAAAAAAATTAGCCAGGCATGGTGGCGCATGCCTGTAGTCCCAGCTACTCGGGAGGCTGAGGCAGGAGGATCGCTTGAGCCCAGGAGTTTGAGGTTGCTGTGAGCTGGGCTGACGCCACAGCACTCACTCTAGCCCGGGCAACAAAGTGAGACTCTGTCTCAAAAAAAAAAAAAAAAAAAAAAAGCTCCACTAATATTCTGTACAGGGCACATAATGAAAAAAATTCCTCTTGAGTTTTTTTTAATTAAAAGAATGTTCTAGTTCTTTGTAAATAAAGCAAAATTTTTTGAAAATTTAAAAACATCTTGAGTATCAAGAGAAATACAGAATCCTAGATGAGAAATTCAGTATTAAAAATATATCAATTCTCCTCAGATTAACATAATATGCTTTCAATAACAAACCTTATAAGATTTTTTTAAATTAGCAAAATTATTTTTAAGATATACCTCAAAAAATAAAAAATCAACAATTACTACAAATGTTCGAAAAAGAAAAATAGCTCATGCCTGTAATCTGAGCACTTTGGGAGGCTGAGGCAGGAGAATCACTTGAGGCCAGGAGTTCAAGACCAGCCTGGACACCATAGCAAGATCTCATATCTACAAAAAAATTTAAAAACTAGCCAGGCATGGTGGCATACACCTATAGTCCTAACTACCTGGGCAGCTGAGGCAGGAAGATCTCTTGAGGCCAAGAATTCAAGATTACAATAAGCTATGATCAGACCACTGTACTCCAGCCTGGGTGACAGAGTGAGCTCAAACAAACAAAAAAAAAAAAAAAGAAAAGAAAAGAAAAGAAAAGAAAAAGAATAAGGAATGACTTGCTCCACCAAATATTAACACATATCATAAAGCCCCAATATTTTAAAAGAATGGTTCTGGCACAACAATAAATAAGCAAGCCAACAGAACCTAAAAGCAAGCTCAGAACCAAATCTGTGTGTATCTGTGCCTGAAAGTATCTCTATTTGTAAATATAGAATAAATAAAGGTGTGTTTCGGGGAATCCTTTCTCCCTACTCCTGGTATCTCCCTCCCAGTGGAGGAAGCTGCACTGCTTCTGGTCTCTTTCCACCTCCCCACCCACTCCTGTTCTGCAGAGGGTAAGCCACAGAGATCTACAGGTAGTCTGGACACAGGGAATGCCCACCCTGACTCTGAGTGCCCACAGGGAGCAAGCTATCTCCCCTATTTCCAGGGCAGGTTCTCCTTGCACATGGGGAGGGCTGCCCTGCTCTAGTTTTTTCATTCATTAAGTGGGTTTATCTGCCAGACTCACGGTTCCATCAGCAGGTGCATTTGGCTTTCATACTAAATTACACTCTTCAATTTAACATTTATCAGAATAAAGACTGGCTTCCATCATCCCAACTTCTTCTGAACTCATGTGAAGAAGTGAAATGCCTTTCAGAAACCCCCCATGTTAGGTGCATGGGCCAAAAACATTTAGAGAAGAAAGACTGTTCCCCGTAAATACCTTGATTTCAACAGGAAAGACAACCAAACTAGTATGCTTGATTGTTTTTCCCTAATTTACTAAATATACATCACTCAGCGTCTTCAGGAGTGGAGTGAAGAAATGGATGGATAGAACTCAGAAGCATCACAACAGTGGGGTTCCCCCAGCTGGAAGGAAAACACCTAGAATAGGAAGAACAATTTCTCTATCATGGAGTAGTTCATCTTAATGGGAAGAGAATGTGTAAATCAATAAAGTAGTATTGGGGAAAGTGGTTAACTAATTGGTAAAACAACAACAACAAAGTTCAATTCGTACTTCACACCACATATTCAAGTAAATTACATATGGATTAAAACATTAAATGGGAGGAAATTATGCCACAAATGAATAAACATATAGGTAGATATTTATCCCATCTGGGGTTAGAAAAGAAATTTCTAAGCATTAAAGCAAAAGAAAAACAAATTTTAAAAATTAAGAATTACTATATCAAAATATAAAACTTCTTTATGTGAAGAAATGATATTTACAAAGTGAAAACTCAAGTCACTGGGTTCCATGAGTCCCCATCAGAGACTGAAGGAGAGAAAGAGGAGTACTCAGGAGTCGGATGTGAGGAGCACTTGCATGCTACTTTCAAAGTCATGGGAAGACAGCAAAACTGTCACAAAGGCTGCGGTGCCACTATCCAAATCTGCATCTAATGGCAAAGTGAAGTAGTTGGTGAATCTTTTCCTAGAAGATAATAACAGAATGTGGACAAATTATTTTTTTAAATAGCCAAACTATTTGAAGAAACTGACAGATAGAAGTCAGAGAAGGGCCTACCCTTCAAAGATTGCAACTGCTTCAGGTAAGAATTGCAAGTTTATGGTTGCTGTTTTTTATTTTCTTTGTTTGTTTTGTGCCTCAGAGCACTCCCCAATCCTCACGGCTATCGTAGGAAAAAATCAGCCTTACCAACTCAAGGCAGCACAGAAAAGCTTCCAAGAGTGGTAGAGCAAAGGAAATTTAGGGTTAAAATCCCAGGAGTGAGGGAACTAAAGAAAGTGTGAGGCCAAAAATCTGAGTGCATACTATGCCCCAAAGCCCTGGATGACCACAAAACTACGTGTGTACATGGAAGGAGGTCAAGGCACCTAAGAAAAAGCAGACAGAAGCCAGAGAAGTGCCTACCCTTGAAAGACAGAAACCGCACTGGGTGAGTTTGTGAGTTTGCTCTTTATTTCACAGTGTACTCCCCAACTAACAAACAGGTAAGCAGCAAAAAGGTGAAGTCTTACTGGCTTGAAATGTCAGAGGGCTGAGCTCAGAGATGACAGAGCAGCCAGGAATTTAGGAGGCAGCCGGGCATGGTGGCGCATGCCTGTAGTCCTAGCTACTCGGGAGGCTGAGGCAGTAGGATTGCTTGAGCCCAGGAGTCTGAGGTTGCTGTGAGCAAGGCTGATGCCACAGCACTCTAGCCCAGGCAACAGAGTGAGACTCTGTCTCAAAAAAAAAAAAAAAAAAAAGAAAGAAGGAATTTAGGAGGAAACTTCAGAAGAAAAGAAGCTGCAGAGAGTGTATGCCCCAAAATCTGGGTATGAACTCTACACAAATTTTTGACTAAACATCAAAGTATGCAGACACCAAGAAAACACACACGCGCGCACACACACACACACACACACACACTCTCTCTCTCTCTGAAAAAACTGAGAGGATACATAAGTTACTGTACACTGCAGACGAAGTAGTTTACAGTTTGAGTCAAGGCAATTAAATGTGTACTAGAACAAAAAAAAACCCTCAGAATAATATAATGGAATCAAGAATCACTATAACATTTATTCTACACAATTCAGTATTCAACCAAAAATTACTAGATATGCAAACAAATAGGAAAGTAAGGCAGTCAATAGAGATTGACTCTGAGTGGCCCTACATGTAGAATTTGGCAGACAGAGATTACAAATCATTTTTATGAATATGTTTAAAGTTATTTTTTAAAGTACAGGTAATTAAAGGGAAATATGGTCCTAATGAGTGAACAGAGAGAGTGTCACCAGAGAAATGGAAACCATTCAAAATTATAGAGCTGAGAAGTATAATAACTGAGATAAAAAATTTACTAGATGTGTTCAACAGCAGAATGAAGATGGAGGAAAAATCAGTGAACTTGCAAATAAATCAGTAGAAACTATTTCAAATAACAGATACGATACAAAAAATTGAAGAAAAGAGCTCAAGAGATTTGTGGAAGATATCACTCAGTCCAACATATGTGTAATTGGAGTCCTAGAAAGAGAAAAATAAAATATTTAAAGAAATAGTAGCAAAGTTTTCCAAATTGGAAGAAAAGCATTAACATACAAGTCTAAGAACATCAAAGAACCACAAGCAGGCTAAATATAAAAAAAAATCCACACCAAGATGCATCATTGTTAACTGTCGACAACTGTTGAAAGCCAAGGAAAAAGAGAAATCGTCAAAAAGAAACAAACACTTTGAAAAACAGTTTGGTAGTTTCTTAAAAAGATAAACACACAAGCCTACACTTACCATATGACCCAGCAATTTTATTTCTAGGTATTTGTCCAAGAGAAATAAAGATTTGTTAATGGAAAAAATCCAAACTCTGTAAAATAATTTAAAGAGGTTTATTCTGAGCCAAATGTTTGTGACTGTGGTTTGGAGCACATGGCTTCAAGAGGTCCTGAGAAAACGTACCCAAGGAAGCTGGGTTACAGTTTGGTTTTATGCACTGAGACAGCAATTGCACATAAAATCCTAAGTCAAAACATGGAAGGTACACATTGGTTTGGCCAGAAAAGGCAGGACATCTCAAAGCGAAGGCTTACAGGTGGGTTCAAATGTTCTTTGATTTGTAATTGATTAAAGAAATAAAACTTTGTCTAAAGGCTTGGAATGTTTTAAGTTAAGGTAAGGAAGTCTATTAGTCAGAGGCAAGCCACTGGACATATACCAGAGTGTTCTATTAAGTAAATTGATGGCCTACAGGTGTGGTTTAGCCTTTGTCTTGCATGGCTTTCAGTCCTATTAATGATTTAGTATCTTATTGTTACAAAAAGTAAGTCCAAAAGGGAAGAGGTACAATGAGCATGTCTGACCTCCTTTCCTCTCATAGTCGGCATCTCAGTTTAAGGTTTTCTGGGGTCCCTTTGGCCAAGAGGGAGTTTATTCAGTGGACTGGGTGGCTTAGGATTTTATTTCAGTTCACAGATTATACATGGATGTTCATAACAGCTTTATCCATAATAACCCAAAACCGGAAACACCAAAATGTTCATCGATAGGCGAATGAAAAAACAAATTATGGTATAATCATACAATGGAATATTATTCAGCTATAAAAAATGAACTAATGCCTAATGTTTGCAATAACATGGATGAATCACAAAAAATAAATGCTATATTATTTGAAATTCTAGGGGGGAAAAAAAGCAAATCTATAATGACAGAGTGATCCACTAACCAGTGGATACCTGAAATTGGGGTTGGAAGCAGTTGACTGCAAAGGGTCAGAAGGTGTATTCATTATCAATTGCTTTCTACAAACCACCCCAAGCTCAGTGGCTTGCCACAGCATTTACTATCTCTCAGTTTCTGTGGGTCAGAAATCGGGCATGACTCCACGGGTTCCTCTAGCTCTGGGTGTCTCATAGGTCTGCAGTCCAAGTGTCGGCAGGGGCTGCAGTCTTCTTAGGGCTCCCTTGAGAGCAGTCACACGTCTCAGCTCACTCACATGGTGGCTGGCTGGAGGGTCGCATTTCTTCACAGGCTGTTGGCCAGAGGGCATCCTCAGTTTCTTGGTGTGTGGCCTCCCTGTAGGAAAGCTCTTGCTATTGAGGCTGGCTTTGTTTGTCAGAGTATGCAAGCAAGTGGACAAAAGAGCAAGAGAACACCAGCAAGGGGGAGCCACCATCTTTTGCACCCTAATCGCGGAAGTGACGTCCCATTACCACTGTCATACTCCATGCGTTAGAATCAAGTCACTAGGAGCAGATCACACTCAAGAGGAGGAGATGACCAAGCACGTGAACTCCAGGAAGGGGGTTCACTGAGGATCATTTCAGAGGCTGCCTGCCACAGGAGGGGAATGTATGGGTTGGTGGCAATGTTGTATATCTTGATTAAAAGTCATCAAAGACACTTAAAATGGGTGCATTAATTTTTTAAAAGTCAAGTTACAGAAAAACAAGATAAAGAGTAATCTCAAAAAGTTTCCATTAAAGATGGAAGAAGTGCCTCATCTTCTCAAACTCAACTAAATAGTCATTAAAGGAACATAAATCTTCAAGTATGAAGAGGTCATATGGACAATAAGAGTGTTTGAGAGAGTTCTGCAGAATTTTAGAAAACAGAGGGTGGATAGAGAAGTATTGCCTCTCTCTGTAGAGCAAAGGTACAACTCTAGAAAGAGTTACCTTTGAAAAACAAGCCAATTTATCCTTCCATGAGGGACTGAGAGTAAGAGGATTGACCAAAACATATAACAACCGGATTACCAGATTCTTTACCCCACCAAATAATACCCCCTCTCACCCCATTCAAGAAACCAGAAGTATATTCTCTGTAGAAGGTCCAGATTTAGCACAATAATACCCGAATGGCAAGGATGAGGCATAATGCTCACAACAGAGGGATTAAATTAAAGTCCAAACACTAACATTGGGACTCATAGCACCCACCCCTCACCTGCTCCTAGAACGCTGGCTGCCAGGCATATGCCCCCAGACAAGAGACTGGAAGGTATTTCACTGGAAAAAATGAATTGCCCCAGAGAAAAGACTTCCAAAATGCAAATCTGGCCATTTCAGTCCCTGCAAAGAACTCTCTATAGTAGCACTTCTCAAACATTGAAGTGTATACAAATCCCCTGAGATCTTGTTAAAAATGCAGATTCTGACTCAATAGGTCTTGAGTGGAACCTAAGATTTTGCATTATAATTTCCCAGGTGATGGAGATGCTGTTGGTCCCTGAGCCAAAATTTGAATGCCAAGGATCACTTGTCTTCTATCTGCAAGATACAAACTGAACCCATTTATTTGGCATTTCTATCTTTTTTTGGCATGAGCTCCCTCCCCTAATCTATCCAAACTCACTTCCCAGCATCATCTTCTCACAACACACCCCTACCCCTACTCCACTCCAGTAAACATCCCCTCGTCCAGCCTGAAACACATCATTCCTTCACTTAACAGAACAAGCTCTTTCTCCTCCTTTGAGAATCAGCTCAAGCCTTTATCCTTCTTTCTGAAATTGTTCCTGACTCCCTCAGACAGACTTAATTCTGCTGCTTCTGTGGTGGACAGATCCCCTGGACTTGCCTCCATCATCAATCTGTATCTGAATTACATATGCATGTGCACGTGTGTGTGTACACACAAATGTATGTACTTACAAAGACAAAGATAGGTTAAAAGCAAAGGGAGGAAGAAAGATATACCATGCTAACAGAAATCAAAAGAAACCTGGAGTAGCTACAGTAATTTTAGACAAAGCAGACTTCAGAACAAGGAAGATCATCAGGGATAGAGAGGGGTATTACATACTGATAAAGTGGTCAATGCCCCAAGAAGACATGATACAGCAATTCTTGATGTGCATGCGTTTAACAACAGAGCATCAAAATATGTGAGGTAAAAGCTGATGGAACTACTAGAAGAAACAGACAAATCCATTTATGGTTAGGGACCTAAACATTCCTCTTTCAGTAAGTGACAGATCCAGCAGGTAGAAAATCAGTAAAGACATAGTAACCCGAGCAGCATTTTCAATCAATTTAATCTAATTGACATTTTTAGAATGCTTCATCCAACAATAGCAGAACGCACATTCTTGTCAAGCTCATCAAGAACATTTACCAAGATAAACCATATGCTAGGTCATAAAATATACCTTAACAAATTTAAAAGAATAAAAATAATTTAAGATATGTTCTCAGACCATAGTAGAAATCAATAACTGGATGATAGCTGGAAAATCCCAAAATATTTTGAAATTAAATAACATACTTCTAAATAACAAAGAAGAAATCTCAAGAAAAACTTAAAGATATTTTGGACTAAATGAAAATGATAATGCAATTATAAAAATTCATGAGATGTGGCAAAAGTCGTGCTAGCAGAAAGTTTACAACATTAAATGCAAATATTGGAAGAGAGGAAAGATCTAAAATCAATAATTTTAGCTTCTGCCCTAGGGAGCTAAAGAAAAAAGAGCAATTTAAACCTAAAGTAAGCATAAAAAGTAATAATAATACAAATTGGAGCAGAAATCTATGAAATTTAAAAAACAATATAGAAAAATTAAAGAAACACAGTTGGTTATTTGAAAAGATTAATAAAATTGATTAACTTGTAGTTAGACTAAACGAGAAAAAAGACACAAATCACTAAAATCAGAAATGAAAGAGGGGTCATCACTACTGATCCCATAGACACTACGAAGACAATAAAGAAATACTACAAATAACTCTATGCCTACAAATTTGATAATAAAGGTGAAATGGACCAATTCCTTGAAAGACACAAATTACCAAAACTCACACAAAGAGAAATAGATCATGTGAATAGGTCTATATCTCTTAAAAGAATTGGATCCATAACTAATAGCCTTCCAAAAAACAAAGCAATGGGCTTAGATGGCTTCAATGGAGAATCCTACAAAATATGTAAGGAAGAAATTATACTGATTCTTTAGAACCACTTCCAAAAATTGAAGCAGAACAAACTATTTCTGACTCATTCCTTGAGGCCAGCATTACTCTTATACAAAAACCAGTTAAAGACATTATAAGGAATGAAAAATACAGACAAATGTTTATCATGAACATAGATGCCAAAATTCTCAACAAAATATTAGCAAATTGATTCAACAATGTATACAAAGACTTATACCCCATGACCAAGTGGGATTTATTCCAGGTAGGCTAGGCTGGTTCAACATTTGAAAATTAAATAATGTAATCTACCACATCAACAGTCTAAAGAAGAATATTCATACAATCATATCAACTGATGCAGAAAAAGCATTTCACAAAATCAAACACCCATTCATGATTAAAAACTCTCAGCAAACTAGGAATAGAGGGAACTTCCTCAGCTTGATGAAGAGTATTAAGAGGAACAACACCAACAACAAAAAAAATCCTACAGCTAACATCACACTTTTTTTTTGAGACAGAGTCTCACTCTGTTGCCCAGGCTACAGTGCTGTGGCATCAGCCTAGCTCACAGCAACCTCAAACTCCTGGGCTCAAGCAATTCTTCTGCCTCAGCCTCCCGAGTACCTGGGACTACAGGCATGTGCCACCATGTCTGGCTAATTTTTTCTATATATTTTTAGTTGTCCAGATAATTTCTTTCTATTTTTTTTTTTTTAGTAGAGACAGGGTCTCCCTCTTACTTAGGCTGGTCTCGAACTCCTGAGCTCAGACGAGCCTCCCGCCTCAGCCTCCCAGAGTGCTAGAATTATAGGTGTGAGCCAGCACGCCTGGCCCTAACATCATACTTAATGGTAAGACTGGAAACTTTTCCTCTAACAGAAATGGGCAAGGATGTTGCATGTTACCACTCCTATTCAACTTTGTACTGGAATTGCTAGCTAAGGCCGTAAGACAAGAAAAGGAAATGAAAGGTATATCAATTGAGAAGAAAGAAATAAAACTGTCTTCATTCACAGATGACATAACTGTATATGTAGAAAAATGTTTAAATACATTTTTTAAAATTCTAGAACTAATAAGCAATTATAGCAAGGGCTCAAAAATATAAAGTTAATACACAAAAATCTATTGCTTTCCTATACACAGCAATAAACAGTTGGAATTTGAAATTAAAAACACAATACCATTTATAACAAGACCAAAAAATGAAAATGTTTATGTATAGATCTAATAAAATATATATAGGATCTGAACCTCAGGAAATTTAACCCCAAAATGTGACTTCTTGGTATAAAGAGTATTTTGAATTAAAGGCCCTTACAAATCAACAGTCCTTGGAAGGGGCTTTCCTTCTTCCTTCATAAAAAATCAAGACCCATCAAAAAGAACAACTGACTTCCCTTTCCCTGTTATCTCATTATATTGCAGGAAAGAAGATTAAGAATACAACCAGTACTTGCTTCGGCAGCACATATACTAAAAGAATACAACCAGACCTGGCCCAAATTATTTTAAATATAATACTTGTCTCTCAGGTTAATTTAATTTCCAAAGAGAATCATGTACAAGTCAGTCTGTTTCCCCCCATTCATCTATTCTCCCAAGTGCCTATTCATCCTCCCTAGTAACCACTTATTGGCCCTAAACAGAATTAACCTATACTCCTCATCTCTCTGTCCCCTCTAAAATCAGAATATATAAACTTCTAGACCCCACTGGGATATTAGGTAATCACTCTGTGATTCTCCCCATGTGCACAGTAAATAAATTTGTAATCTCTTTGTCTTATTAATCTGCCTTACTATGAGTTGATCTTTCAGCAAACCTTCTCGGGGTGAAGGGGAAACTTCCCCTCATTCCCACAGCTCTATATGTAGAACTACAAAGCTCTGATAAACACAATCAAAGAAGATCTAAATAAATTACACACTTGTGGATTGGAAAACTCAATACAATTAGGATTTCAATTCTTTCCAATTTGATGTATAGATTTAGTGCAATCCTAATCAAAATCTCAACAATCTATTTTGTGGATATTGACAAACATTGTAAAATCTGTATGGAACAGCAAAAGATACAGAATAACCAACATAACACTGAAGAAAAAGAACAAAGTTGGAGGACTGACCCTATGTAATTTCAAACCTTATTATAAAGTTACAGTAATCAACAGTGTGGTATTAGTGACTGAATAAACACATAAATCAACAGAACAGGATAGATGGCCCGAAATAATAGACCTATACAAATATAGCCAATTGATATTTAACAAAGGAGCAAAGGCAATTGTGTGGACAAAGGATAGTCTTTCCAACAAATGTTGCATGAACAATTGAGTAACACTTTGTGAAAAAAAAAGAATCTAGACATATACCTTACACCTTTAACAAAAGTTACTCAAAATGGATTATGGTCTTAAAATGCAGAACTATAAGACTTCTAGGACAAAACATGGAGAAATCTGGGTGATCATGGGTTTGGTGAAGAGTTTTTAGGAGCAACATCAAAACTATATTAATCCAAAAAAGAAAAAATTAAAAGTAGGGCTTTATTAAAATTAAAAACTTCTGCTCTTTGAAAAACACTGTTAAAAGAATGAAAAGAAAATCAATGGCCTAGAAGAAAATACTTCCAAAATATATATTTGATAAAGGACTTGTATCCAAAATGTACACAGAACTCTCAAAACTCAACAATAATAAATAACTCAGTTAAATAATGGCTATAAGATCTGCATATGAAAAGATTCTCAACATCATTTGTCATTACGGAATTTCAAATTAAAACAACAATGAGATACCACTACACACCTGCTGGAATGGCTAAAATCCCAAAACTGACAATATCAAATACTATCAAGGATGCAGAGCAACAGGAACTCTCATTTATTGCTGGTAGGAATGCAAAATGGTATAGCCACTTTGGAAGAAAGTGTGGCAATTTCTTATCTAGATAAATGCAGTCTTTACCATACAGTCCAGCAGTCACACTCTTAGGTATTTATCCAACTGCTTTGAAACTTCTGCCCACACAAAAACCTGCACATGAATGTTTTAGTACTTTTATTCATAACTGCCAAAAATTAGAAGCAACCAAGATATCCTTCAACAGGTGAATGGATGAACTGTGGTGTATCCATTTA
Organism: Lemur catta; assembly: GCF_020740605.2. NCBI lineage: Eukaryota > Metazoa > Chordata > Mammalia > Primates > Lemuridae > Lemur > Lemur catta. Next base: position 6,123,988 of record NC_059149.1, on the reverse strand, counting down.
AGACTATATCATTCAGTGATTTAAAAAACCAAGCTAGCAAACCACAAAAACACATGGATGAACCTCACACGCATATTGATAAGTAAAAGAAGGCAGACTGAAAGGGCTCCATACTATTAATACATAATTCAATTATATCACATTCTATAAAAAGCAAAACCATGGATACAGTAAAAAGATAAGTGGCTGCCAGGGGTTCAGGACAGGAATAAATTTTAACAGGTGAAACACAGGAGATTTTTAGGACAATGAAACTGTTCTGTATGATACTATAATAATGGTGGATACATGACATCCATTTGTAAAAACCCATAGAATTTGACTGCAAAAAGAGTCAACCTCAATGTACGTAGGTTTTTTTAAAAAATCAAATCATTTAAGAGGTTAGGGGATCCCAGGAAGGAATGCAGACTGTGACAAGAGACTCTACCTGTATTATAAATACAGCTGATCCTTGAACAACATAGGTTTGGACTGAGCACTTGAACTCAGTGCTGTGTGGGTCCACTTATACACAGATTTTTTTCAATAAATACAGTCGGCCCTTCATATCAGCAGGTTACACATCTACAACCAAAAGTGGATGGAAAATATAGTACCCATGGGACACAAAACCCACATGCACAGAGAGCTGACTTTTTCATATCTGTGGGTTCTGTAGGGCCAACTGCTGAACTTGAGTATGAGCAGATTTTGGTATCCACAGGCACTGAGGAAGGTCTGTATATGAAACAATCTCACTGAAGGGGGTGGGAAGAAATGTTGACCTAACTAATTCTGGAAGTGATTGGAGTCTGTAAATCTAAAGACAAAAGGAACTGCACATAAACACTGTACTCTAGTTGATAAACTTGTTTCTCACAGTAGTATAGGTTAACAATTCTGATACTGCTATATGCGTATACTGGAATTGTACAATGAAGTACATGCATGATGGATGGTGAGAGCCATGTTGCTCATTGTTGGAGTAGACATTTACAGATAATAAGCGATGAAGCTGCAACGATCCATGTGGTAATGGATTAGAGTTGGAGACATCAGTATGAACTCTTGCTTAGCTTAATATAGATCATGTGGTTACATACAGAAACAGTTGTAGATATTCATATATAAAAGGGTTGGTATACACACATGTATTATATATTTGCTTGCTCTGCCAGCTAAGAGGGCCTGGATACAACAAAACCACAGTAGCCATGAACACACCTAGTGCCCAGATATTTCTAATGCCATGGCTCCTGGAAAAATGGCTGATTCTAGGACCGGGGCAGGAAATATGCAGGACAGGCCTGGTGCATCTTTTAGTGCCAAAAAATAAAGAAGTGTGCAGGAAAACACACATACACACCCACACACGCACAAACACATTGATGGGAACATGTCAAAGGTGACAGAGAAACACAGGAGCCAAGTGAAAGAGGTCTCCATGGCCAAAGCTGGAACTATCTGAGCAATAAAATATACAAAACAGTATGGATTATAAGAAAGCATAAAATAAATATCCAATACTGATATAAATGATTGAATAAATAAATAAATGAGGGAGATGAGACAAATCTCCCACATACGAAAATTCCGAATAATTAATGCAAATACTCCACCCTCTAGAAGGGGTAATATAACTCCCTACTCCTTAAGTAAGGACTGTGCATAATGACTTCTGTCCAAAGAGTACAGTATGGAAAGAAGAAAAAAGGATTAACTTTAAAGCGGAGAAATCTGACAAACACTACCTCAAGCAGAGTGATTAAGGTCGGCATCCATAGTAATAAATCCTGTTGATAGTATGTGCCCTTGATAAGATGTGATGACAATGGCACTTTGCCCCTGTGGTCTCCCTTCCCCAAACCATAACCAAGTCTAATCACAACAAAAATATCAGACAAATTCCCATAGAATGACAACTTTTCACATACCTGACCTATCCCAAAAACAATTAAAAATAAGGAAGGTATGTGAAACTATCACAGCCAAAAGGTGTCTGACGAAAAATGACAAGTAAATGCAATGTGGTACACCGGAAGACACCATGGAACAGAAAAAAAAAAACAAGACAAAAACTAAGAAATTCTGAATGAAATATGGACTTCAGTTGATAATAATGTATCAATATTGGCTCAATACTGTAACAAATGTACCACACTAATGTAAGATGTCACTAACAAGAAAACTGGGTACAATGTATAAGGGAACTCTGTACTATCTTTGCAATTTTTCTGTAAATTTAAAACTGTTCTAAAAGCCACTTCACTGTCACCTACTAAATTTTACACAAAATGTTAATTGTGGCCAATGCCAGTCTGAAACTCTACAGGAAATAGAATTCTGAGAAAGACAGAGTCAGCTGAGCTAAGCTGATGTGGTACAAAGCCACCACAGGTACTTCGTTGTTGTATGTGTATGTGTTTTGTCCCACAAGTAGACTGTTCAGCTATTTAAAGACTAGGATTTTGTCCTAGGCCTTCACATCACATCAGACATTCATTACACTACTGTGTATTATCAAAAAGGCAAAGGAAGTGTAAGTGAAGCATCACAGCTTAGGAGAAATCTCTCTTGCACAAGCTAGACCACTTAAAGTCATTGCAGGAACTGGGGATGATTCAGGCCCAGATCAGCATACTCTGGAATGATGCAAAGCCAAAGATACTTTCCAAGTGTTTAACCACATCTTTCCACTCACCACTGGGAAAGAAACAGGATCTCCATGGAATAAATGGAAAGACTTGCATGACTATGAATGAGCATTAATAAGAAAGACCCTAAGTAAATATAATAATTAAGCCATGTCTGGAACTAACAGGCCAAAAACTTGTGAGCAACATTATTTCTCCAAAGTCCATTTATAAATTGTTTGGAATTAGGAATACATTTTATCATGCATTAAATTATTAAATATTAGTTTAAGAAGTATTTGTTGATTGCTACTCTGGGCAAAGCACTGTATTGTAGAGATGAAACAATGAATGTGAGGAGATGAACCAGGGAGAAGTCAAGGCTCCCTTCTAGGTCTTTGGCTTAGTCAAGAGTAAAGAAAACCACATATGGAAAACTAAGGGAAAACATATGAGCTGGGAAGGGAGTAGGAAATCAATAATTTCATTTATCCAAGCTACATCTGAGATCCTTATCAAACATTCTAATGAAGAGGTCAAGCAAGGAGTAGACTATAAACCTGATGCTTTAAAAAATCATCAGAGACATAAATGAATACGCAGCAAATGGGTCATAATGAAAGTCATGGAACTGGATAAGATCACCCAGGAGAGACATACAGAGAAAGAAGAAATGGGCTCCAGATTGGAGTCTTGTCATCCTTCAAGATTTAGAGGCCAACCAACATGCAGAGGCTGAAGAAAAAAGAATCCAGCAAATAATATTCAAAAAGAATATCAAGGACAGATAGAAAACTATGAATGTGCAATGCCACGAAAGCCAAGAGGAAGGGTGAATTGTGTTGAGTGATAACAAGAGGACACATAAGATGAGATTAGAGAAGTGTCCATAGAATTTAGCTACGCAGAGGTTGTTGGTGACTTTGACAGCAGTAGTTTTAGGAATAGTGGAAACCGAAACCAAATAGTATGCATTCATTAACTATTTATGTTGGAATTTTTGAAAAATCATAGGAGTTTTCACTGATGGATGAGAATTCATTCATTCATTTATTCATTCATTTATCTTTCTTCTCTTTGCCAAGTACTGGGGTCAGAGCTAGGGATTCACAGATGAATAAGGTTTCTTTCTGTGGGGACTCCCAGGTTCACAATGGTGACCACAGATATAATTGCAACAAAATGCAGTGGCAGCACCAAGGAGGAACTAATCATTGTAGCGTGGACCATCAGAAAAGGTTCTGAGGCTTGAATTTGACGTACTTTGGAGACCTCCAGAGGAGGTACCATGTATGCATTTGGATTTGTGGATCTGAGGCTTCAAAGAGATGTCTGGGCTGGATATACTTATTACATTAATCCACCTACAGACAGCATTTGTGCCTAGTGAAAATGCATATGTCAAGAAGAGGGGAAAGACTGAAGACAAAGCTTTGAGGACATTTAAAAACAATGTAGAGGGTTTTGAGCTTGCACGGAGAGAGGTGTTAACAATTCTGATCGCTGCTAAAAAGTTGGATCAAATGAAGACTTGAAAATGTGGAGTGGATTTGACAAATGGAGATCATTATGAACACTGAAGCCATTCCGTACCTTCCCACACTAAATCTTCCACCCCACCTACACCTTCCCCCATCTTGTTGTACTATCCTCTCAGCCACATTTTGAGCCCTCACTGAAACCTATTACTAAAAATTATTGAAGAACTTCCTGTCAGGCTACATTTTTAAAAAATAATTTCTACAAGACTAACAACAGAGCTGTTTTAAGTGAGCTAAAGATAAAGTAGGAAGAAATCAATTAGTTACATTTGAAAATTTGGAGAAAATTGCATCAGTTTAATTCAGTTCTAGAACTTCCTGAGTCCACGGGTGATGAATACGTTTAGTGGATTAGACTTAAATCTTTTTCTGTATCACTTATTTTTTAAATTTGGTTTTATCAGTTTGTCTGTGATGTGCCTAGATTTTATTTCCCTACATTTATTCTGGTTGTTGGGTTTTTTTGTTTTGTTTTGTTTTTAGACAGGGTCTCACTCTGTCACCAGAGCTGGATGCAGTGGTGTCATCATAGCTCACTGCAGCCTCAAATTCCTGGGCTCAAGCGATCCTCCTGCCTTAGCCTCCTGAGTAGCTGGGACTACAGGCACATGCTACCATACCTGGCTAATTTTTCCTTTTTCTTTCTTTTTTTTTTTTTTTTTCCTTGTAGAGACGGGGTCTTGCTCTTGCTCAGGCTGGTCTCAAACTCCTGGCCTCAAGCAATCCTCCCACCTCGGCCTCCTGAAATGCTAGGATTACAGTGGTGAGCCACCATACCTGGCCCGTATCACTTACTAAATGAAGAAAAACACTTACACATTTGCTCAAATTTTTGAGAGTCTACAATAAGTAGGACACTATGCAAGTTCCCCATTGACTACAATGCTGAATAGGAAAAGGTCTCAGTCCCTGACAACCTGGGACCTTGTATTATTGACTCTCCTCTCTGATGGGGTGTCAGTGCTTCCCTTGGCCCTCCCCAGGTAAAGAACAAGGGTTCGAGCTTGCATTCACCTCTGTCTTTCCTCTCCTACTCCTCCCTGAGAAAGCTGCAGCAATGAGGAAGACCCCTGCCTTTTTCACTTGCTCAGTCTACTCAATTCCAAATATGTTATTTTCCTGAGCTGGCAACCCACTCTCTGCTACCAATTTCTATGTTACAATATTCCCCACATTTCCCACTCCATCCTTAAAAAATGATTTTGATTGTGAATTTCCTTACAAAACTACAGCAATCAGAAGAGAACTTCCACATGTCCCCACTACCAAACCTACCCATAAGGCCACCCCTGCAGCCGTCCCCCGAATCTTGTTGCCTCTTGTCTAATCAAAGACTCCTTGCTTGCAGTTCTCCTCTCTCTTTTCTGCATCAGTGTTTTCTTCCTACTGGAAAATTCTCATCAAATCCTGTGATCACTCTCCTCTTTCCAAATAAATTCTTTCTTGACTCCACACTGCAGCTGCTGCTTTGGTTCTCTATTTCCCCTTACAGCAAAATTCTTGAGAGAGCTGTCCTTACTCCCCCACCTTCCTTTCTTTTCCTCCCACTCTCTCTTGAACCCACTCAATGAGGCCTTTGTCCCAGGACTTCACCAAAGCTACTACTGTCAAGGTGTGAGCCTAATTTTATGTGTGGACATGGCTGGGCCACGGTGCCCAGATATTTTGCATGTTTCTGTAAGGGTGTTTCTGGATGAGATTGATGTTTAATCAGTGGACTCTGGTTAGAGCAGACTGCCCTCTCTCATGTGGGTGGGCCTCGCCCAATCAGTTGAAGGCTTGGATAGAACAAAAGACTGACCTCCCCTGAGCAACAAGGAATTCTCCAGCAGACGCCGTCAGACTGGACCCATACCATCAGTCTTCCCTGGGTGTCCGCCCACTGTGAGGATTTTATATTTGTAGCCTCTGCAATCACACAAGCCAATTCCTCAAAATAAATTTCTGTTTATATATAAACACACACACACACACACACACACACACACACACACACACACCTTATTTGTTCTGGTTCTCTACAGAAGCCTGACTAATACACAAGGTCACCAGTGACCTTCACTTTGCCAAGCCTGAAAGTCAATTCTCAGTACTCTTCTTACTTCAACTTCCACCAGCATTTAACAAAAGTGAACTATATCCTCCTTAAAAGTGTTTTGTTATTATTGCTGTTGTTGTTTGTTTGTTTGTTTGGGGAGCTGTTTTTTTTTGAGACAGAGTCTTGCTCTGTCGCCCTGGCTGGAGTGCATTGGCATCATCACAGTTCACTGCAACCTCAAACTCCTGGGCTCAAGCGATCCTCCTGCCTCAGCCTCCCAAGTAGCTGGGACTACAGGCATGTGCCACCAGGCCCAGCTAATTTATTCTCTGTTTGGTAGAGACGGGGTCTTCCTCTTGCTCAGGCTGGTCTTGAACTCCTGACTTCAAGTGATCCTCCCACCTCAGCCTCCCAGAGTGCCAGGATTACAGGTGTGAGTCACCGCACCCAACCCTCTTTAAAAATGTTCTGTGCTTGTTTCCAAGAATTCACCTCTCCTGATTCTCTTCTAAGTCACTGGCCACTCCTCAGTCTCTTTGTGGGATCCTCCTCATCTGCCCCAGAGCTAAATCCTCAGACCTCTTCTCTGCCCCACTTATACTCAATTTCTCTTTGTATCACCAGAACCTAGCGCTGGCTCTTCTCCCACCATTGAGATGGGGAAAACAATCAGTATGGAAATAACACACCATACTGCAAGGGGGAATGTGATCAGTGCCTATAGATGCAATACTGCTAAGGGGCTTCAGAAGAGCTTGAGGTGAGAGGCCTTCAGAATTCCAACAGAAGCTTCTAGTGGTGGAATTTAAAGCATAGCCTGGTCACCCGGGGAAACCATTTCCATCAACATCCCTTCCCATCCTAAGAGAAGCACATAGCAATTGGGACAGCAACTGGAAACAACTTGTGGATTAATGTCTAAACAGACTAATTCATTCTTTTTTCTTTTAAAGTATCATCTGTACTCATATTCCTGGGCTTAACATCCATGTAATGATGTGCAGAAGTCACCTTAAATGGGTTAGAGAATCCAGTGTGAGCACAGGTCATGTTTAAGACCCCTCTCCTGGAACGGTGTGAGCACAGCCACCCCGGGGCCTCTCTCTCCGTGTCCAGAAAGGTGGGAGCGTGACGGTCCTTCCTTCCAGCTGTGTTCTATCAGGTCCCAGCACAATAAGCCGTAAGACCAAAGGAAAAGGGGGCACAAGTTTGGGGCCTATTTCCTTAAGGAAGTCCTCCTTATCCAAAAAAGTGACTTTTGACCATAGATGTTTCAATAGCTGTCTTTTGTGGAGTCTCAAATAAGAATAATTTAAAAATTCTGTTTATAAGACTTTTCTATGAAGCTTCGGAGGCAGGCAGCTGGGATTTCTAGCAGCTTGAGTTGCTAGGATTAGATCCAGCTGAGAAGAAAATAGAATGTGAGCAAGCGCATCGGGCTAGACAAATCATCATCAGTGCTATCAAAGCCTTTTCATTAGGCACTATATCCACCACACTCTCCGAATGAATCACGTTCCATGTTCCTGCGTGCTCCACCAGTGGAGTGCTGGAGCTGTCTCCCACGGGCTCATGGGAGCCGGTCATTAAATAAATATTCGGGAATTTTGTGAGCTGATCACTAAACCCAGCCATCATTTTTTAAAAAGTTACATAAATTCACGATTATATAAATGATATTAAAAGCAAAGGTAATTATGCTCAAAACTCATCACTTCCTAATTATTTTACTCCATTTTATTCATATCTCTTCTATTGTATCTGTCTGGCAAAAAAATGCCATGTAATAGTGCACTACTCCACATCTGTCTCAATCCATTTTGTGCTGCTATAACAGAACACCACCGACTGGGTAATTCACAATGAGCAGAAGTTTATTGGCTCATGATTCTAGAGGCTGAGAAGTCTAAGATCAAGGGGCCAGCATCTGACAAGGGCTTTCTTGCTACGTCATAGCATGGCAGAAGGACATAGGGTGAGAGAGAGACGAGAGGGGGTCAAACACACGCTTTTATAAGGAACCGACTCCTGAGATAACAGCATTCATCCACTCACGAGGGTGGTGCCCCCAAGACCCAAACACCTCCCACCAGGCCCCACCTCTCCACGCTGCTGCATTGGGCAACAAGTTTCCAACACATGAACTTTGGGGGACACATTCAAACCACAGCAACATCTCTTCCTGACTCCTTATTCAGTAACTTCACATTGGTACCTTGAAATTGACTGTGAAAGTAGCCACGGTGGTTGTATTTACACCATGGAAATTGGCCAACACTATAAACACAAGTGGCCAACACATGGGACATTAGGTCTTTTTGGTGGAAGTGGGAAGGAATTAATTGTTGAACTTTTACCAACACTGACCCTCCATGTTTTCCACATCCCTTTATTATCAACATCAGGCCACTACTCTAGGCCTTAGTTCAAGTCTTGCCTCCACCATAAAGCCTACCCTGATCACCCCCAGCCTACTGTGACTCCCTGCACTGAGCTCCCATTGCACTACCTATAAGCTTCCATTGGCCCTTGACTAATAGTATGAGGGAATATAACAAGTCTTTGTGCATGGATATATGTTTTTCTTCTACATTCCTCTAAATAGACTGTGTGCTTTTGAGGATAGACACTGATTAAATAGGTGTTCACCAAATACTTGCTGAATGGAAATTTGCATATGAAACTTCCTAGGTAAGATAACCCTCTCCCAGTTCCCAAGGAACTTCCATCCAAAGAGAATAAGGTGGATATCAACCAACTTAAATGCAAAGCGTTTTGTATGACTATCTAAATATTAATAATTTGACATGCAGTTGTTCCTAAATGTATATACTCACTCTGATGCTCCCTCCAATGAGTGGTAAATTGGGCCAGTGTTTCTTTTTTCTTCCCAAAGTGATTCTTGATTTAGGACTTCAGGGAAATGAACTTCTAGTTGATTTCTAAAAGAAGGGTGGAAAAGGCACCCCAGCCAAGCAGCCTTCTTCCAAGGGTGTCCTAGTTCCTGGGCTGGAGCCAGCTGGGGCAGTGACCTGGCTGAGCCAGCAGACCGACACCTTGCAGGAGAGTAGCCAGTGGGGGAAGAGGCACAGGAAGAAAGCTGGCCACATGAGGGGAACACAATTCTCTGGGAAGAAAAGTAGCTCCAACCACAAGTGACATTTGGTGTTTGCAAAGGAAGCAGGCATAGACAGGAGATCACAGCTGGTTTGACTTACAAATAACAAATCCAATCTTGTTTCTTGCAGCTTGTCTTCTATCTGTAAACACAGAGGAACGATGCACAGATGCAGGTTCAAATTACTCTAGTGTTCCAGAGCTCAGCGTGGGAGCCTGGGGCCTGGGAGTAGGGGGAGAGCTGAAAGGTTACTGGATGGAGTGAGACAGAGGGGATGATCACTCTGCCATTGCTGTCACTGCAGGGCAATGCACTGCGAGGAGGGAATAACGGTGAGAAAGGAAGACCCAGGTGGGAGGGCCTGATTCAGGGCCTGGGGGGCTGGATCTGAGCAAGAGAGTAAGAAAGAGCATCACACTAAGGAGCTTCCCTCTCCCAGAATCTTTTTGGGAAAAGAATCCTGGTGAGTTGCTCTGGCCTGGAGAGTGTGCTGCTCCACAAAGATGCCTGTTTGATAGCTTCTTGTGATGCTGGCAGCTGCCGAACACATCCTGTAAACCCACTTACTGCATTTGTTTGGCTTCTCCTCTTTTTTTTTTTTTTTTTTTTTTTTCCTGGTAGGGTGCAGAGAGGGACGGCACTGGCTTTCAGCCAAAATGACCCGTTCAAAAAAAAAAACCTAAAAAACAAAATGACCTGTTCCAGGTAGGAGAAGCAAATCAGAAGTGGAGTGCCACAAGTAACCAAGACTTGTTTCCTAAAATTACTGAGCAAGCAAACACAGACTGCCCATCCTTGCTTCTAGAGAGCAAATCTACATTTTCGCCAAGCTCTGCTAGAAACCAGCTGAACTGGAGGCTGTACACGTCCCGCTTCAGGGAGAGGAACTCTTCCCATTTTTCTTTTTCCCACTGGCCCCTAACTCTCAACAAGGGTTATTCCATTGACTTTTAGTAAATTGTGGCACTTTACTGGAAATTCATTCACTTTGGGAGCCTGGGTTCCTGACGTGGCACCTGGGAATGGGTCGGTCTCCTGAAGGACCATGCAAACCTCCCACAGAGGTCGGTCCTGTTGACCGCTCTGCCCCAGGAGCGGGGGGACAGACGTTCCCCGTGGCACGTGTTCCTTTCCAGTTCCCTGTCCCCCTCCCACCTGCTCCCAAGGCCATAGACTGGCGACGCCTCCCAAGCCCTGTGACCCCGAGGGAGGCTGGCTGGAGCCCAGGGACCCTCCTGCACTGTCTGAGCACCATCTGGCTGGAGGTTTATCCTGGCTGCCATCTCAGCGACCCTGATACAGCTTACATCCATTAGCTCCTTATCGTGTCATCACAGGCCAAAGGCACCGTCCTCCACCACGCTTCCTCCCTCAGAACAAAACCTCTTCCCCCTCGCTCACCCCATGTAGCTGGCCTGTGTGCGTCCAAACGTCCCCACGGCCTGGGCAGTCCTCTGGTCCCAACCCCCCCGCGGAGGCTGCGGGCGGGAAGGACGGGAAGGTTCTCTCCACCTGCTGCTCTGAGGCCCCTGGGTGGACCCCTCCCTGCAGAATAGGTCCCCGGGCCACCGTGGAGCCTGAGAATCCTCCACGCCACTGTCAGTGCCTGGGGCCACAGGGGTTTCCCAACGCAAGGAGGCCCCTTTGCAAATCGCACAGACGGTGTGAGCGCGACCCAGAAGCGGCAGGAAGCGCGTCCCCGGAACCGGACGTGAGCGGGTGGGGCTGACGCTGGACACGTGCAGGCAGGGGGCTGCGGGAGGTTTCCGTGCCCCGTGCCCCGCACCCAGGACGGGGAGTTGGCCTGCGGGGTGGGCTCGGCTCATCCGGTGTCATCTGCAGAGGCCCAGAGAAAGAGGAGCTTTCCCCTCCTGGGCATGAGGGCACGTTTTCCCCTAAGCCCCTCAGCCGGCTCCCCTGGTGTCCCTGCCCGACGTGTGGTGACCGACGTGTGGTCACGTGTTCCCTAGAGCTGCTGGCGAGTGGAGGGAGCTCGCTGATTGGTTAGACAACTTAGGAGGGAGATGGCTGATTGGTTAGGCCACTAGGGAGCGAGCTCACTGATTGGTTAGGCCCTCAAGAGGGCGCTCGCTGATTGGTTAGATCCCCTACCCCTTCTCCCGCCGACCCGGCGCTCCCACAGGGCAGTCCTGCAGTCACGCTTCAGCCGTCGTCACACCGGAACTGCTCTTGTCAGGGTCACCGCGGGTCCCAGGTCTCGTTCTTTTTCGCCTATCAGCCCACTTGACACAGCTGATCTTTCCATTTTGAAGCCTCCCTCCCGCCGGCCTCCAGGACCCGCCTTCCCCTGTCCGCGTTCTCTCGCGGTGCTTCGCCTCAGTCTCCTTCGCGGGGCCCTCCTGGTCCTCCCGGCCTCTGCAGGAGCAGCGTCCCGGCACACAGCCCTCACGCCGCGACCTCATCTGGTGACGGGGCTCCAAATACAGTCTAACTGCTGTGACGCCCAGATTCATCTGCAGCACAACCTCTGCCCGCCCTTCCAAGTTTAGAAATCCGACTGTTTAGTCGGCATCTCAGCTGGGTGTCCAGTAGGCCTCCCAAATTTGAATGGCCAAAACTCCAGCTAGACCTTCAAAATGCATTCGGAATCTGAGCACATCCTACGCTTCCACCACTTCCACCCTTTCCCCCGATGGAGGACAAAAGCCACGTCGCTCTCTCTCCTTTTACTCTCACTTCCTGCTGCTAATTTTCTACACACCAACCAGAGGAAGCCGCATAAAACATAAATCAGACCATGTGATCCTTTGCTCAAAATCCTCTAAAGACTTCTCATCTCACATAGAATAAAACCCAAAATGGTTACAAAGGATGCTCAAAAGGGGTGGGAGGGTGTCACACAGACATCTTGAAAAAGAGCATCTAGTGCCAACCCTGTGCAGAGGGAATGTGCCTGGCGTGTTTCAGGAACAGCTAGGGCCCTGCTTTTCTCTCTTCTTTTCCTACCACTCACCTGTAGTGGGTTGAATAGCATCCCCCCGAAATTCGTGTCCACTCAGAACCTCAGAATGTGACCTTAATTGGAAAGGGGCAGATGTCATTAGTTAAGGACCGAGATGGGATCACATTGGATTAAGGTGATGCCTAAATCCAGTGATGAATGTCCTCATAAGATGAGGACCCACAGAGAGACGTAGAAACAGGTAGGCAGAGATTAAGGTTATGCTGCCACAAGTTAAGGAATGGTTGGGGCCACACTTGCTGAAAGAGGCAAGGAAAGATTCTTCCCTAAAGCCTTCAGAGGGAATGTGGTCCTGCTGACACGTTGATTTCAGCCTTCCAGCCTCCATTGTTTTAAGCTACCAAGTTTATGGTAATTGGTAACAGCAGCCTTAAGATACTTATATGCCCACCTCCCTCATTTGGCTCCAGCCACATGGGTCTCCTCAAACTCTATATATGTATATGGAAGAGGCCAGCAGGTGTCCTGACCTGAAAGTCTGTGTGACTTTTCCCAAGTTTCTTGACCTCTCTGAGCCTCATGCATTTTCTTTGTATATAATACAAGACAATCTCTACCTTTCCTCCAGTTCTGAGAGCTGAGAATTCTCCTAATCAATGATATTGCTTGCCTCAAATCAGTGCAATGAAAGCAATTCTCATTAGACAACCTTGGCTTCCTCCAGAGCTAGGAGACCTGCCCCAGATGTGTACAATGGAAAAAATTCTCGCCTTGTAAGGCACCTGAATGCCACAGGGAAGCTGCTGGAGCTGGACCAGTCCCTGGAAAGAAATCCGGTTCATATTTACTTAACAAAACTATTCTTTACAATCCTGTGCATGCTCCCACTGTGTATCAAGAGCTATTCCTAATCAACATCTCTTAATGTGAATGGGCTGTTAATGTGATAGAAACTACTTATACATGGAAACAGAAAATACAGCAAGCAAATCTACTCACATATGGGCTTGTTATGCAACTTTATTTTCCAAGAACCAAGTCCTCTGATTGAGGACCCCGTTCTGGACATCCTTTAATTTAACGGATGCCTCCCTCCAGACATGCTACTGGTGGTTGTCTCGTGCATTCCACCATTTTGTAATTAGTCCTCTGGGTGGGGAGAGAGCACTCACAGCATTTTACAGCTAGAAGAGAGATCTCAAACCTAACCCTCTTTTTTTGTGAAGGTGTCAAGGCCCAAACTGCTAAGTTATTTGCCCAGGCACAATGAAAATGAGATTGCAAACAGCACCGCCTCCATTCCTGGGAGCATTCCCTTAAGCTTCCTGCCTGTCCTGCTGACTTCACAGTGCATGATGAAAAGGGATTTTCTGATCTGTACTCTTTGCTATGGGGCTGTTTCTTCTGCCCCACTGCCTGATTTTGCATGGAGCCACCTTATGGCTTCTAAACCACAGAAGTTAAGTTTGCAAGATTCTTTTCTTTTTTAATTTTTTTATGGCTCTTCAAAGACAGAAAACAACAACCATTTCCAATCTGATCCAAGACCACAAGATTGTTTTTAATTCCATTCATCAGTATCTCATTCACCCCAAGAGACTATGGGATGTTTCCATATTTACATAATAGGCTCATCATTTTAAGCTCCATAGGGGCCCCCTTTGACATGGCGGCAATTAGGTTCTCTGTGAGCTTCCAAGTTTACTGTAAAGGCCAACAGGGTCTCAGACACCCAGAAAACATACTTTTTATGTTTTTATAAACTCTATAAAATTGTAATTGGATCAAACTTTGCATTCAAAAGCACATTCTTCAGGAATATTTTATATGCACATAAAACACAGAGAAAATGTTAACATTATGATCTTAACTGTTTGCACATTGGAACCAGCTAAAAGTTAGGAAAATGTGATCCATCTGTTCTCTTCTTTGAAACTAGATTATTCTGAGAGTACAAGAGAGCGCCTTGGGGGAGTTTGCCACTGCCCTCTCCCACTCTTGTTATCAGCTGGGGGGAGGATGGACTCTCTGGGCACAGCTGCCGGCCCATCTCCAAACAAGCTGCGGCCAGCCCAGGAGCCTTGGCTGTAAAGGCCTGTCCTGACCGTGGGTGGCCGTGTGGGCCCCATCGCCCAGGCTCTAGCTTCAGGTGCCTGGGCAGCTGCTGAGAGTCATTTCACCTGTCCCAGGTCCCAGCACAGGCCTCATTCCCAAGGGGCATGGGGATGGGGCAGGGAATCCAGGTTTTGCTATAGGCTTAGGGCTTGTTTGTTTAAGACTATCCATTAGGCGTTTATTAGCCTTCATTATGGAGTGCTAGCGGCCTAATTAGTTCAAGCTGAGAAGGGGTAAGCTGAGGAAGGGGTAAGGAGGGACTAATATGCATGCGCAACAGCTGACATTTGCTTTCCTGGGGAGCCCTGCCACTCAGCTCCCTGTCCTACCTGTTAGCACAGCAAATTAGACCCTTCATTATCACATTTGCAAAGTGCTTAGCACACACAGGGAGAAAAAACCTGGAGAGGAAAAAAACCAAGGAAGTTGGGACAGAGGCTGGCTTCCACCCAGGAAGCCTCTCTCCTTAGACAACAAAGCCTGTTGTCCCATCTTCACACACATATCTGATGGGGTCTGCCCCACCACAGCCAGGCCAGATGCAAATAGGAGACTCCCTTGGAAGATGGGTCTCAGGTGGGAAGGATTAGACAGCACTGAGAAACTGTCCTGGAAAGGCCACCAGACCCATTCAGCCTCCCCTGGAGGACATCCCATACTCTGAGAAATTCTTGGACAGGAGTTTTGTCTGTAGTCAGTGGCAACACAAGGACAGAGAGCATGTTCTCCACTGTTGATGAACTGGAGCAGTTCTCAATTTTCAATATGCATAAGAATCACGTTAGTGAGCTGTTAAAATGCGGACTCCTGGGGCCCCATCACAGATCCAGCACAGTGTCTGGGAGTGGTGCCCAGGGATCTGCGTTTTGACAGAGCCCACAGGTGTCTCCTGAATGACACAGTCATAAACAGAGCTGCAGAGTAAATTGTTTGATAACTGTCATTCACCAAATAGTTCCTACTGAGTCCTGCCACGAGGAAGGTACAGAGCAAGGAGCCATCAGGGGTGCAGGGCTGTGAGTGGCTGAAATAGGGCAGAGCCCTGGAGGAGAGCAAGCGAGGACCGTAGAGACCCCGGGGTCAGAGGATCGGGGAGCTTACAGTTTAGCAGAGGGAAAGGAATCACAGCATTACTGCACACTAGCCCGAGTGCCGCACCATGCACGGCAGGGCGTGGAAGCGTGTGGGAAGGGTTTGTACTCCCATCTTAGAGGACAGGGAAGGTTTCCCAGAAAATATAACATCTAAACTGGGAGCTGAAGGGAGAGCAGCAGTTAGTCGAGGAGGGATGTCCGGGAACAAGAGAATCAAGGCAGAATGTGTAACTCGTGCATCGCTCTGGAAGGACGAATGTGGGTCTTGAAAATGGCTCAGGATTGTTGAACCATAACCTGTGGAGACGGGCTTGTGAGATGTTTGAAACAGCTCTTCCTCCTGGTGTGGATTTTTACCTAAGAGAATGTGGGAAGTCACTGAGGTAGAGAAAGATCATTCTGGCTATGGTTTGGAGGATGAGTTTGAGAAGAGCAAGACTGGAGACAGGGAGGCCAGCTCGGAGGTTGCTGTGGTCATTACTCTTCCCAAACCCCAATGAGGTCTGTGCCCGAAGGCCCCACCGCCTCGCTGATGGCATGAAACCCTGGCTGGTGTCAGGAGGTAACTGACCTCTGAGGTTTGCCAGCTTTCTGGAGCGCCCTCTGCTGGCCAAGAGCTTCACATGCCACACACAAAGTTGGGGAAACTGAGGACGCCTTCTTTCCTGCTCCCTAGTGGGGGGATTCTCAATGTAGGGTAAGTAATGCTAATCCTACGCACAATGAGGATAAATACACTGGTTTACCGGCTGCAAGTTGCCTCTGAGAAGTGCCCAGAGATGACTGGTCCATAGGAAGATCCTCAGACACTCTCGTTTGGGGTTTCTGTGACTATCTGTGGGTAACAGGGTGGCAGGATCTCAAGCCCCTGTCTCTACTCAAGTCGATGCGTGCTCAGACTCCCCTTGTCTCATCTCATTGCTGATATAATGTGCTGTTTCTCCCTGGGGTCTTCCACCCCCACCATTATTAGCATAAAAAAAAAAAAACTTTGTGTACCAAGTCAAAGTGAGCGTGGAATTCTGTAAGTGATTACCTCTTTGCAAGCCTCAGTTTCCCTAGTCAGGAAGCGGAGACATATGTCCATCTGTTCTGTTTCACTGGATACTGCAGAGCACGCAGATAACGTGCGTGGGAGCACATGTAACTCATGCATGTGGAATTGTTATTAACCAAACTCTCATCTGTAGATAGTGCTATGTCAGATAAAGAAAATAATGGTATCTAAATTACAGGAGCATTTAATCCAAACTAAAACACAATGACAGTACATGCAAGATTTAAAATGGTGACACTAAACAGCACTTTGTAGACCTTAGTGGCATTTCCTGTACATTCCATCAATTAGGTGACAGCATGCTGCAATGGTGCAGTCACACAGACCTGGATCTGAACTATTGTTCTGCCCCTTAGTTTTGTAACCCTGGGCAAACTAGCTAATATCCCCAAGCTGAAATTTCTTTTTCTGAAACAGGCTTAGGATAATACCTACCTCACACAGTTATGAGCAGACCTGAGACTAGGGTGAGATGAGTTGCCTCAGGCACAAAATTTAAGGGGCCACCAAAAAATCAAGATAAGTGATATTTTAATGCAATATTTTTAAAAATCCAAATTAATGCAAAAAGAGCCACAATGAACAAAATATCAAAATATTAAATGAAGACAGAATTGGTAACACTTATTTTTCCTTTTGCCTTAGGTTCCAGGATGGCCCAGCACCGGGTGTGGGTTAATAATAAATGAAATGAGATAATGTATATAAACACCTAGAACAGGGCACGCCAGCTAGTAGCGCTCCATGAAGTTTTGAGGAAGGAAGGAAGGGTCATTTCATCTCTCCAGACTTCAGAGTTGTTGCAAGAATAAGAGAGGATGGATATCACACTCATGTTACATAGTGAGTAATACGAAATTGTAGCAATTTTTGTTTTATCTCTAAAACACACCCAGATGTCTCCTCTCTTTCAAACTTCAACTTTATCCTGAGGTAGCTGTACAGGTACCATGTACATTCATAGGTGAGGGACAGAGTACCGTGAGTGGACACCAGTGATAAGCTGGAACCCATACCCTCGTACTCCTAACTGCGTGCTCATTCCAGCACTCCCGCTTAGCCTGTTGAAGACCCCAGGGGCTCTGTAAATTGTGGCTCCGATTGTCAAGACTGAAGATTCCTTCAGCAGGGCCCCACCGGCCATCACCTTCCCTTTGCCCCTGCTCAAATTTTGGGGGGATTTGGGAACTGCTGGGCAGACAGTTCCACAGCAGGTGGTGGTGGTGGCTGATACTCACAGGGAAGCCCCTCTTTCCTGGATTCCCACTCGATCCCGGTCCAGGAGTCCTGCCAGAGCCTGGAAAGGGCGTGGGGAGCATGGGATTTGGGACAAGGGTTCAGCTACTCTTTCTGGGGGTGGAGTGAGAGCTGGTAGCCTAAAACCCAAAGGGGACTTGGGGGGGGGACTGGCACCTTGTGGGAAGATGTGGCGACCCCGTGGACCCCAGCGGGGAGCTGACCCTGTGACAGGATAGTCAGAAATACTGACCAGTTCACTGTGGGGCTGTCTTGAGGTCACAGTGAATCACCTATTACAAATCAAAACATATGCATATGGTAACAAAGTGAAAAGTATAGAAAAGGCTTTAATGAAAAGCCACACTTCCTATAGGCAATGTCTTTGGAAATTTCTGGGGCTTTCTTCTGATGGTTACTGTGTAGCACTGGAGAATACGCTTCCGCCTCTGTGACCAGCGCCTGCTGAGGACGTTGTAAGCCGCGCAGGCCAGGGCTCCAGCTCGCTGGCTCTCGGCCTCCCCTCGGGGTCTCCGCCCAGCGTTTGACAGTTGTTATTTTTATTGGTTATTGGTTTCCTTTGTATCTCTGAATAACGTAAATATCTATTTCTCGTTCCATCAACTTTGAGCAGTCTCTCCTGCCTCAACACCCGTGTGACGAGGGTGTGGCACCCACCGCTCTCCCCGCTCTCCCTTGCACCTCCAGTCAGTGGACTCTGATGTGGCTTTGACCCCAGGGCTGTCCCCGTAGGTCACCCAGATCTTCCACCCCTAGACGCCTCCAGTATCTGGAAACCAACACGCAGCATTTACAGAGTGTTCAGGTGTGGGCCGAGTGACGTGCCACCTGGGGAGGAGCATAAGGATGAAGAAGACAAAGCCCTTGTTTTCCAGATGATCACAACCTGGTGATAAGGACAGAGCTGTCACATCCCCGGGGCCTTAGCAAGAACAAAACATGCACTGCAATGTCTATTGAGGGCACCCATGAAGTTGTCTTGACTTTTAGTTGAATTTGTTAGCTTTCCCTAGATTTGTGTCAGAACTCAGAGCCAGATGCATTCCTGTGACAGATACTTGTTGAGTACCTGCTACGGCCCAGGCACTGCACCAGGTGCTGGGCCCACAGAGAAAGAAAACAAAACTAATCATGGCCCTGCTCTCAGTGCAAGAGACACACAGAAATAAATCTCACAAACAAATCTATTAATAATTAATATGCAATACATAGTGCAGTCTATAGGCATTTTAAATAAAGTTACAAACCATGATAGAGACTGTGAGGGAAAGGAACAGGCCATGTGAGAAAGGGCTCCTGGGTGGGCACTTCATGAAATGAGGTGACGACACATCCTGGGGGTTCTCTGTTGCCTGAAAGTTCGAAAGAGCTCGCCATTCAGAAGCACCGCACTGATTTACAGCTCCCTCCGCCCTCCTCCCTAACGCTCTCACAACTCCCAATATTGTAATTTGTTTTAGTCATTACCAACTGGAGAGGCAAAAATAACAGTAATCATGGCCGGGCGTGGTGGCTCACGCCTGTAATCCTAGCACTCTGGGAGGCCAAGGCGGGAGGATCACTTTGAGGTCAGGAGTTTGAGACCAGCCGGAGCAAGAGCGAGACCTCGTCTCTACTAAAAATAGAAAGAAATTAGCCGGACAACTAAAAATATATGGAAAAAGTTAGCTCAAAAAAACAGTAATTGCAATTTTATTTTTCATTTTATTCGATAGTACTCCTTGAACAAATACCAAATGTCAACATTATGCTAGATGTTGGGGATACAATCATTATCGAAACCAATATGGCACCCAGCTTCATGGGCCACACAGGCTGGTGGCCATTCATTTTTTAGAGTTATAACCTTTTTGGGGGGGTAAGTTTGTTGGCTCTTTATTGCATTTTGTTTATTGGGGGAATGTTTCCTTTTTTTTATATTAGTACATGTATGAAACTCAGGCAGATCAGAACGGTGCCCTCACTTCAATCTGTTGTCATGGAACCATGCAAAGCAGGACTGCCCATATAATCTGACATAAATAGGAAAGTAACATACAGGCCACTGTTCTTTGACACTTTGCTCTGTCCCTTGTCCCTCTTCTTCAGTATCCCACGCCCAATTCTCCATCCCCCAGATAACCCAGATTTGAAGACTTATAGGTGTCTTTCCACATTTTTTTCTATAATCAGATAGTGTTCACACACACACATACAGGCACATTCACAAGCACACACATACACACAGGACTTTTTTTTCTGGTGTCATCTGTTTTATACACACTTTTCTGCATCTTATATTAGTCACTCAAACATTTCCTCAGGGAAATAGCTCTAAGTAATCTGGTGTGACTCTAGATCTTTCTTTTTTTTTTATGGTTGCACAATATTTCATGATGTCACTGTATCGTTGTTTATTCAGCCATTTCCCTATTGACAAGGAATTCTCTTTTGTTCCAGTTCTTGGCCACTACAAACAATGCTGCAACAAACATAATGCCCTTGTGAATTGGATACATTTGTTTTTATGCAGTAAACTCCTGGAAGTGCAGTGCTAGCTCTCAAAGGGTATATGATATTTTAAATTTTAATAGACATCCCCAGTTGTCTTCCAGGAAGGATATAACATGTCACATTCCCATAAGCAATCATTAAAGTGTCTTTCACTCACACCCCTGAGAACAAAGTGTTTGAGAGTTCTTTTTAATTTTGCTGGTTTAATACATGCACGCTGGTATTTTATGGTTGTTTACTGTGCTTTTCCCTGATTACTGGTAAACTAGTGCATCTTTTCATACAGTATTCATTCTCTATTCACTCTGCAAATTGTCTGTTCAAACACACTGCCTAGTTTTCTACTGCTTTGTAGGTCTTTTGTCAATTATGTTAGAGCTCTTCGTATATTATAGAAATTAACTCCTTAACATCTTCATTACAAGTATTTTCCCAGATCTGTTATTTATCTACAGACTTTGTTTATGGAAATATGTTCCATACAAAAGCCTTAAATTTTTATGTAGCCAACTAAGTCTTACTTTTCTTTCATTACCTCTGGGTTTCCCAACTTGATTGGGATGATCTCCCTAACTTCTGTGGTCTGAACTTTCCTGGAATATTTTAATTCTTTTCTTTTACGTTAGTTTTAGATTAGTTTTTAATCCATCTAGAATTTATTTTTGAGTTTGATATGAGCTTGCAGTCCATTTTTTCTTCTAGATGGCTATCCAGTTATGCCACTGCCATTAATTTCCCTCTGAATTGAACCACCACACTTGTCGTGTTAAATGCTCACTTATTCTGACATCACACTCTGGTTTGCACTTCTGCTCCACAGACCTACTTGTCTATTATGTAAATACCATATTGGTTTTATGAGAGAGGCTTTGTTGTATCTATCGTAGATGAGGCAAGTTATCCCCCGTTGTTCTCCTTTCTCATAATTTTCTTAGTTGTTCTTGAACATTCTACCATATGAAAGTGAAGATCTTTTCATCCAGTTCTAAGAAAAACCCCATCAAAATTTGAAATTGATATTGCAATACATTATATATCACTTTGGGGGATTGCCATTTTTATTGTTAATATATTATGCTCCCATTCAAGAATGTAACGTGGCTCCCCATTGACTCACATTTTATGTCTTTTAATAAGATATTTTAGGCCTTTTTAGAGAGATTCTGAGTTTTCACTGTTAAATACATTTGTCACTATTTGAAATGATATAATTTTTCCATTTTCAGTGCGAGGTCCTTATTGCCAGAGTATCAAAAAATATTGATTTTTATAAAATTGTCTTACATCCAAATTCACTTATTAAATCTACACGGTTTTTTCCCTAAGATTCCTTGGAATTTCTTAGTATACAATCTTATTATCAGTAGCAGAAAGAGATAGTTTTGCCTATTTTCTCCAATGCTTATGCCAGTTATTCAATTTTCTTGCCTTATTACATTGCTGAGACCTCTGAGATATTAAATAACATAAATAATAATGGTGATTGTAGGCATCCCTATTATATGTTTTTAAATTGTAATTCAAATTATCTTAGTGTCTTTCATTTTAGGATAATATTTGCTATTGGTTTTGGGTAGTCTTTATATTCAAACGTTTCTTTCTTTCCACTCCTATTTTTATTAAGAATGGCTGAAACTTTTAATCATTTACTCTAATGCTATTGCGACATTTACTGTTGTGATCATACGGCTTTTCCATTTTAATTTATTGATGTGTTTATTTTCTGTTCTACGTTTTATTGGCTTCCTAGTTCAGTAATTCTTCTTTATTTCTAGATAGTAATTTTTTTAATTTCCTCTTTGATCCTGGTGTTATCTAAGACTGTTTCTTATTTCCAAATGGTGAAGATTTGCCAGTTCCTTTTTTATTGTTCATTTCTAATGTTATTGGCCCATGACTAGAGAATGTGTCCTATTGTTTTTATTTTGGTCATTTTTTATAAAGATTTTATAAACATATAAAGATAATGTATGTTCTCTCTTTATTTTCTCTCATGATTATACATTCCCAGAACTAGGGGGTTCAATGGAAGCGGAGAATGCCATGGGTGGGTCACAAGATACTCCATAAGGAGGTTAATATTTGTTTTTGAAACTTCTGTGTAGTCCAAATACACTCAACCTTAATGATTTCCCCCAGAAAAGCTCCATGCGGACAGTGCCCTGTAACAAGGTCAGAGGGAAGGACCAGCCTGAGGAAGGACAGAGCGGTCACCTTCAAGCAGCAGCGAAAGTAAAAGGGCGTGAGAGTGGGAAGGAATGAAGAGGGTGTGTAGGGAAGGCAGAAATAGCTAACATTTTTCCCCAGAAAAATTTGGGGGTGTGGGGAAGTGGTAGAGGAATTATACATTTCCTTTCATACATCTGTTCAATAAAATAAATGTACTGATGGTCTGTGATATGCTAGACCATCTCTCCAGGGCACTGTGCCAGGTCTAGGAAGGTCACACAGCCCTCTCAGGCAGGACAGTGACGTGACTCAGATGGGCAAGGGGCCGGGAGAGTAGAGTTAGCACATCTAGGCTGGTCAGGCAGGGGCCTGGGGGCAGGTTGGAAATAAGGCCCTCAGGGGACACGGCATCGCAGCAGAGGGCTGTGAGCTGACAATGCACCGGGAAGGAGGGTGGGGGAAGGGGCCGACGAGTGTTTTGGGCCTGTGCAAAGGTCTAGAATGAGGAGAATTCAGGGGGCATCCGAGGAACTCAAAGTAATTTTTACCTATTGATGACTCGATAGATTTTATGCTATTGAATGATGCTACTTTTTCATCCTATATTATTTTTTAATGAGCTACTGGGCGTGGCTCCAGGCACAGCTGGGTTCCAGATGCTGCTCCATAGAGACAAGGTGGGCTCTGAGGGCGGGGCCCTTACCTGGCCGCCAGCCATCTCCCCCCAAATGGGGTGATGTTTGTGAGATTTTGCCCGCATCCCTAATTCCCATTTCCTCTGAACACCTCACATCCTTCCCAGGAGTGGAACCGTGAGTCAGCCTTCTGTGTCTTCCACCTTGTCCCATCTCTGCTAGGTCTGGCAGAAATGTCCCCAAGTTTGAGCTGCTCTGCATTGCCCTCTATTTTTACATTCGTTTGCTCATTTCGCTCAAAGTTAGAAAAGGAGGAGTTTCAGAAACCATTCCCAGAAGCCTCCATAACCAGAAATCCTTTTCATCGTGTAGCACCTGAAGCTCCTCAGCTTCTGGTCCGAGCAGTTCTTGTGTATCGCAGTAAAAGATGCCTTTCTGCCTAGAGAGGCCAAACTGCAGCTTCATTTATAATGACAGAAAAGCCAAAGAACTGGATTAATACAGAGAACAAAATTATTTGGTGGTGATTTATTTTGCCAAGTCCAAGAATCATCTTATGTTATCAAAACTGCGACATATGACAAGTTTAGAAAACCAAGAATTTGATGTTGGAGAAGAAAATTCTGTATCTTTAGAACTGAGAAAACCTGCACGTGTGGGACCCTGGGGGAAGCCCGAGGTGCAGATGAACTTGTCCTTTCTGTGTGTGGCTTTCCTGTGTCACAGACTCTACGCCTCTTTCTTGCCGCATTGCTCCCTGTTCGTGGTTCTCCACCACCTGCACTGTGGGAAAGAAGCTGCTCTGTGTTTGCAGTTATCATAGATAACATGGAAATAAAGAAAAATAATCTAGGGTAAAAATTGAAAAGCTGGACCAATCTGTTTGCAGAAGCTTATTGACTGAAAAGTAAGCGCTGGGCGGGAGAGACTGCTGCTGGCAACTCCTCGGACAGGACATGAGGCTCGTTAACAAAAGTTGCGAGAGTTGAATTCAGTAATATAGACAGAGACTCACAAGATAATTTCTCTTTTTCTCTCAGTTTCCTGCCTGAATATGAAAGCTTTCCAGATCTACTTGACAATGTGAGAAATAGTAAGTCCCCCAAAGCATAACAACTGTTATATTTCAGCAACCTTTATGTTGCAATCTCCAGAAAAATTTTTAAAAGCCAGAGAAACATTGTTATCCACATTACTTAAACAATTTTTTAAAATACGCAAGACAGCTTCACTTATTTAAAGCTCAGAAAACTGTAATTGCATTAGTAACAAACATGTTAAATATTTTAAATATGATTAAATCTAAAATTGGTGACTTCTGAATAAACTGTAGTTTTGAAATTAATATAGCGAATTTGTGTAATTTTGAGCAAAACGACTTACATATGATACATTTTTATATTTTAAACTAACAAAGTTACCTAAGAAATAGGCCATTTCTTAAGGAATTACTTATATTTTAATCTCAAATTTTCCGTTTTGTTCCTAAAGCTTTCGTTTTTCTGAGCGCTGTGCCTCCTTAGCACAGCGAGAGGCAGGTGGAGACGGGGTCCGGCATCCTGACCCCGTCTCTCTTCTCCCTGTGGGCTCTTCAAACCTCAATGTACAATTTTTTAAATTTCTATGGAATAGTTGATTCCTGTGTGTGTATGTTTGCATGTGTGTTTGTGTGAATGACATGAGCAACTTGATAACACAACTGTTATTCACATTGCAACACACTGGCCTTTGACTTCAGAGCTTGGGTGTCCTTGCTGAGGACCTTCAGTATTTCACAGGACCCAAAGCCAGCCGGTGCGGAAACGCAGACGGCAATTTCCCTAAACCATCGCAGTCTCGTGCTGGATCACAGCCACGCGTCCAGATAAGAAATGAAAGAGATTCACTCTGGCAACTCGGTAGGCTTCCTGCTGCGGCAGGAGAACGAAGGTTCTCCACCTCGGCCGGAGTGATTCTGAGCCCACCCTTCCCTGTGCATCTCCCTTGCGGGGTCTGGCTGGCCGCGGGTGCAAAGTGAGGAGGTGCCATGGGCTCCAGGTCTCTCCCACTCCCAAACCCCGAATGCTCCTCCAGCAATGCCCAGGATTCCCCCTAGGTTTCCTTTCCGATGGGATCCCGTGCTCTAGACTAGGGGTTGTCAAAATTGGAGATGTCATGGACCAGTAAATTTTTTAAAAATAAACAAAAAACCAAACTGACTTGGAGTCACAACTTTCTATTTTGTCATATAAGGACACAAAAACATCTTACTGTCTACCTAACATCACTTCAAAACAAACATGTCTACACCAACATAGAGAGTAATTGCAAAACCAGTACAAGTGTTTTAAATTGCCCACTTTTCACTTCATGAATAACTCCCTCCATTGCCCAATAAAGGATTTGACGTTTTGACTTTACTGAGCAAAAACAATGTGCTTGCTGTCTATGGCAGACAACTTTTCTGTAAAGCTAAAAGTAAATATTTTAGGATTTGGGGGCCATACAATTTCTGTCACAGCTACTTAACTCTGCCATTGGAGCACAAAAGCAGTCAGAGATAACACATAAATGAATGAGTGTGGCTTTGTTCCGATAAGACTTTATTTATGGACACTGAAATTTGAATTTCATATAATTTTTATATGTCATGAAATATTATTATTATTTTGATTTTTCCAACCACTTAAATATTAAAATAAAAAACATTTTTGGCTCACGGGCCAAATAAAAACAAGCAGCAAACCAGACTGGCTTTTTGACCGTAGTTTGTTGACCCTGACGTGCAAAGAGTCAGAAGCCCTGGACTGGAGACCTGCCGCCTCCCTTGCAAACTGAGACATCAGGCAAGTCAGATGAGTTCACATGAACTCTTAGGGCCTTGATGTACTAATCAACAACATAAAGGCACTGGATTAGAATAATCCTAAAAGCCCTTCAACCCTAAAAACTCTATAGTGGCTTCTGTTTCCAGCCATATGGCAGATGAGATGAACTTTTAAAAAAAGCCTCCCAGTGCAAATAAATTAAAATGCTGTTATAAAATAAACTATCATTTTAAAATTTCTTGCTGAGCTGGCAAAAGTATAAAGGAATTCATCAGAGGCCAAAAATGACTCAAAAAGCACAAATCCACGAAGTCCTCAAAAAGCCCTCAAACTCACAGCTTTGCTGGGAGCACCTGCCAGTCTCTGGTACCCTAGAGGTTCAGGTGTAATCGGCCTCTAGGCAGAATCAAGGTATGTGCTATTAACAGTTGGTGAGTCAAACATGAGACCTTCATACAAAGCAAGAATCCCAAAGTTTAGCACTTTCTCAGCCCCAATGAGTAGGGAAAATCACCCAACCTTCAGAAAACTCGGAGAAGGGAACTTCCTCAAACTGATAAACGGCATGCCAAAAACCTACGGCTAACGTTATACTTAGTAGTAGAACATTAAATGTTTTCTGCCCAACATCAGAAATAAGACAAAAATGCCCATTCTCACCACGTCTACTTGACATTGTAGGTCAAGGTCATAGTCAGTGCAATAAACCAAGACATAGAGAAAGAAAGAAAAAAAAAACACACGCTGATTGGAAAGGAAGAAGTAAAACTATCTATTTCCAGATGGAATGTTTGCGTAAAAACTCCTAAGGATTCCATAAAAAAAAAAAAAACTACTGGAATTAATACGCAAAATTAGCAATTCCATAGCGTGCCTATTATCAATTTATTGCCTCTCAGTCCCAAATTCATCCTTTTAGTCTGCTCTGTGAAAAATAGATCTGGGCCTTTTAAGCATTTTTCCCCCGTGACAGTTGGCCCTGAAGTTTGGTCAGAAAAGGGTGCTGGAGAGCCGCTGGCAGAAGACTGCTTCCTGGTTCCGCAGGCTTGCTGGGCGGTTCGGGGGAGCACAGCTCCGGGCGCCAGGCTCCGGAAGCACTCCCAGCATCTCCAGGGCCTTGCTCCTGCCACGCACAGCAGCCACCCACCCTCGGCCTGACAGTTCCTTAGCAAAATGTCTCTAACCCCTGCGGTGCTCACAGCTTCCCCAGCTGGCCCCTTGGCCTCTTCTTTGGGTGCTCTGTCTGAAGCCTACGACTAGTGGCAGCTTCTTATAACTGTTATTTCTGAGAAAGAAAGTAAGAGAATATCATCATGGCTAGGGAAGAGGCACAAGTTTCTTAGAGGGGACACTGAGAGCAGTAACTCTAAGAGGAAATACTGGTAAATTGATTTTACCCAAGTTTAAAACTTCTACTTATCAAAAATCACAGTTAAGAAAACAAATAGGGGCTGGGCATGGTGGCTCACGCCTGTAATCATTTGAGGCCAGGAGTTCGAGACCAGCCTGGGCAAAATAGCAAGACACCCACCACACACACCCTTGTCTACAAAAAAAAAAAAAAATACAAAAATACAAAAATTAGCCGGGCATGGTGGTGCATGCCTGTAGTCCCAGCTACTCGGGAGGCTGAGGCAGAAGGATTGCTTGAGCCCAGGAGTTTGAGGTTGCAGTGAGCTATGATGACACTACTGCACTCTAGCCAGGGCAACAGAGCAAGACAAAGGAAGGAAGGAAGGAAGGAAGGAAGGAAGGAAGGAAGGAAGGAAGGAAGGAAGGAAGGAAGGGAGGGAGGGAGGGAGGGAGGGAGGGAGGGAGGGAGGGAGGGGAGAAGGAGAAGAGAAGAGAAAAGAGAAAACAAATAGGCAAGCCACAGACTGGGAGAAAATATTCACAAAACAAATATCTAGCAAAGGGGCTAGTATCAAGGACATATTTTTTTAAATTTTTTTTGTAATGATTTCAGGTAGATGGGATATATATTTTTAAAACTTCTATAACTCAACTAAAAATAAATAACAAAATATAAGTAAAATATTTGAAGAGATATTTTAACTATATGAGTACATATATGAATGGCAATAAACACATAAAAAAGTGCTGAATATCATTAGTTATCAGGGAAAAGCAAGTTAAATCCAAAATGAGATTGCCACTTCATGCTAAAATTAAATAGCTAAAATTTAAAAGACTGACAATACTAAATGTTGGAGACGATGCGGGGCAACTGGAACTCTGACATCATTGGGAATGCAAAATGGTAAAAACCACTTCGAAACAATGCCTGGCAATTTCTTACAAAACTAAACATATACCTACACTGTGACTCAGCAATGAGAAATGAAGACATGTTCACACAATCACTTACAAAAGAATGTTTACAGCAATTTTGTTCTTCAGAGTCAAACCCTGGTAGCCATTAATAGTAGGCTGGACAAACAAACTGGTTTATTATACAATATAAAACTATCCAACATTAACAAGTTATGAACTGCTGATATACGTATGCAGCAGCATCAATGAATCTCAAAACTATTATGCTGGCCAGGCGCAGGGCTCATGCCTGTAATCCTAGCACTGTGGGAGACCAAGGTGGGAGGATTGCTTGAGGCCAGGAGTTTGAGATCAGCCTAAGCAAGAGTCTTTACAAAAAATAGAAAAATTAGCTGGGTGTGGTGGCACGTGCCTGTAATCCCAGCTACTAGGGAGGCTGAAGCAGGAAGATAGCTTGAGCCCAGGAGTTTGAGGTTGCTGTGAGCTGTGATGGTGCCACTGCACTCTAGCTGGTGCAACAGACTGAGACCCTGTCTCAAAAATAAATAAATAAATAAAACTATTATGCTAACAGAAAGAAACCTTGCACACAAGAGTGGTCACTGTTTGATTCCATCTGTATAAAATTCTACAACAGGCAAATTTAATCTACAATGGAAAAAATCAGAACAATTGCTACCTCTGAAAGGGTAAGGTCAACAGTGGACTGGAAAAGCATAAAGAAACTTTCTGAGATGATGATGACATTCCAGTGCTTGACAGGAGTTTGCTTTATGTAGGACAATGCATTTGTCAGAATGTGCACCTAAGATGTGAGCATTTCATTGTAACTAAAATTTACATTAAAAGAAATATATATAAATAAATATTGACCTCAGGTTAATAATATGCATGTTGATATACATACTGATGTCTTCATTTTACTTCAATCTGGATGGATAGATGGAAAGGTGTGTATTAAAGTGAGTGTAGTAAACTGCTTATGGTGAAATCTTGGCAGTAGGTGTATGAATTATCATTGTAAAATTCTTTCAACTTTTATGCATCCTTACAATTTTTCTTAATAAGGTAGTAAGAAAAAATTCTGAAAAACAAAAATACAAAAAAATGTGACTTTAAGGTGCTAGAAATTTTCTTAAGACAAAAACATGCGGAAGACAGATACATTTTACTACATTAAAACAAAGAAATGCTAGTCAACAGAAAACATTGTGAAGAAAGTAAAGAATGAAAATCAAGCAAAAACTCAGAGACCATAGCCCTCACATACAAAATGCACAAAAGTTTTGTCCAGAATATATAAGAAATCTGTACAAATCAGTTTGAGAAAGAACAAACAACCAATGTATAAATGGGGGGGAAAAAACAGGGGTTTCAAATAGAAGGAAATATAATGATCCATAAACATTAGTAATTGGGGAGATGCAAATTAAAACCAAATTCGATGCAATTCCAAAACCACCAACTTGGCAAAAATTTTAAAGTCAGTTAATACCAAGTGTCAGGGAGTGTGGTGGGCTGAATAACGGCCCCCAATGTGTCCACATCCCAATCCCCAGACTCCGTTAATATGTCACCTCACATGGCAAAAGGGACTTTGCCCTTGGGTATAATAATTAAGGATCTTGAGATGGAGAGATGATCCTAGATTATGCAGGAGGCCCCAGTGATATGGTCACAAGAGTCCTGAAAGGCAGTCAAAGACAAGGTGAGATGATGGTGAGAGCAGACAGTGGAATGACGCACTGTCAAGGCATCCAGGCAGCTGAAAGAAGTGGACTGTCCCCTCAGAGCCCACACAAGGAGTCAGCCCCCAACACCTTGGCTGTAGCCCAGGGAAACTGAATTCAGACTTCTGACTCTGGAACATTACAAGAATAAATTTGTGTTGCTTTAAGCCACTAAGTTTGTCGTAATTTGTTAGAGCAACAATAGGAATCTAATACAGGGAAGATGTGGATCTAAAAGGTTATGCACTGCTGGTGGCAGTATAGATCGGTTTATTTATAGAACCACTTTGGAAAGCTTGTAATTATCTAGATAAGCTGAAGATGTGTATGCCGTGTGGCTCAGTCATTCCATGCTGAGGCAATGCAAAACAATGTTTACAGCATCACTACTCTTCATAGAAAAAAAAAAAAAACTACCCAAATGTCATAAACAGGCAAATTTATATGTAAATTACAGTGAAATCATACAATGGAACACTTTACAGGAGTGAAAATTAGTGAAATACAAATCAGTTTGAAAAAGAGCAAACATTAATACTGATGATTCTCAGAAACATAATTATGAGAGGAAAGAGCAGAATTTGGAAAAAACACACATTAATAAAATGTGTACATATTTTTATGTATATACAGAACAGGCAAAATTAAACTACGTATTACTTAGAGATACATATATGTCAAAACCATAACAAAAGGAACAATAATTATAAAATTCAAAAGAATGGTAAAACATCTGAGGGAGGCAGAAAAAAGTGACAATTATGTTTTATTTTCCTTATTAACATGCTCTTTTTCTCTTTTTATCCTTCAATTTGCCAACCTTATTTTAAAAAAAGAAGAAGAAACTTTTAAAATTCATTTCCTTTTCCCTCCCAACTCCTCTTGAAACATTTACAACGTTTTTCCTTACCCCTTTCCCCTGACACCAACCTCTAGATTACGGTAAGATAATTTAATACTTTCTTTTTAAGATTCTTTTTCTTGTACTTATATTACACAATTCCAGAAAATTTACTTATATAAAAATATATATATACATTTATATTTTTTCTTACCTTCCTCCACTTTGAGATTTCCCTCTGTTTTTTTATTGTTTTATCTGGATCTTTTCTCAATATTTTTCTCATACATGGTAGATGAGTGATATGCTCTATGCATTCTTGTCTATACACAAACATATTTTTCCCTGCAGGTGAATGATATTTGAGCTAGGTATAGAATTCTTGCTTGGAAGCCCTTTCTTTCAGTAGTCTATGCAAATTTTTCTACTTTTTTTTAACCAAAACGTATGTAACACACAAAAAACTATTCATAGAAATGTATAGCCTTAAATACTTTCATTATTAAAAGAGAAGTAGGAAAAAAATGGAGTTAATCAGAGGTGAATGTACTATAGCACTTATGTGACTTCAGAGCTCATTTTCATAGACCCTTATACTTAATTTTGTTCATAATTTTATAACATTTTTCTTGAGGAAGTTTCCCAAAATTATAAAAGTTTCAGTTTCCACAAAACCTGGCAAAAACCTTGTTGTTAAGTGCTCAACTACAGAAATTGGAAAAAGAACAATAAAAAAAAACTATAGAGAAAGAATTGATAAAGGTAAAAGCTGAAATTGATGAAATAAGAAAAAATAGTAGAAAATTTTTTTAAATTTCCAAAAAGTTGAGTTTTTAAAAAGCCAATAAAATAGATCAACCTCTCATAAGTCTGTCGATGAAAAAGAGAGCGCATACTCATTGATAAAGTCAGTCAGAATGACAATGACACATAATCCGACACAAACAAGAATAAAAAAAATTATCAGAGAACAGTGCATGCAACGTTATAACAACAGAAGCGTAAACTGAGAGGAAATGAAAACGCTCAAAAATCGATCCACGGAGAAATAAAAACCCAGATTCTTAGAAAGCCATTGAAAGGTGTTCACAGAATTCCTGTCACACGGCTTTGGCTCCGAGCCAGGGCGGGCTGCTCTCGCTGCGACCAGCGGGCTCTGCCGCCACCCCAGCACGGAGACCAGGGCAGCCCAGAAAGCCGGGACGAGGAAGAGGAGGGACGCGCGGGAGTCCTCGGAGGAGGAGCAGCGACCGCGCTCCCTCACCGAGGGCGGCCTCTTTCCGGGACCCGACAGTGGCTCGCTCCGCCTGCCGCCCCTGCCCGGGACCCCTCGCCACTGCTCCCCCCGTCACCCCACACCCCGAACCCCGCACCCCTCACCTCACACCCCGCATCCCCCCACCCCGCACCCCGCACCCCACACCCCCCACCCCACACCCCCCACCCCACACCCCGCACCCCGCACCCCACGCCCAGAACCCCGCACCCCGCAC
Organism: Lemur catta; assembly: GCF_020740605.2. NCBI lineage: Eukaryota > Metazoa > Chordata > Mammalia > Primates > Lemuridae > Lemur > Lemur catta. The sequence goes on along the minus strand of NC_059149.1, from coordinate 6,091,788 downwards.
CCCCCCACACGCCGCACCCCGCACCCCGCACCTCACACCCCGCACCCCGCACCCCACGCCCAGAACCCCACACCCCGCACCCCCCTACCCCGCACCCCGCACCTCACACCCCGCACCCCCCCCACCCCGCACCCCCACACACCCCGCACCCCGCACCCCATCCCCCCTCACACCCCGCACCTCGCACCCCGCACCCCACACCCCGCACCCCGCACCTCATACCCCGCACCCCACACACTCCACACCCCACACCCTACACCCTGCACCCCACACAGCACATCCCCCACCCCGCACACACCCCGCACCCCACACCCCGCACCTCACACCCCGCACCCCCACACCCCACACCCCGCACCTCATACCCCGCACCCCACACACTCCACACCCCACACCCTACACCCTGCACCCCACACAGCACATCCCCCACCCCGCACCCCACACCCCGCACCCCACACCCTACACCCCCACACACCCCACAGCCCGCACCCCACACCCCGCACACCCCACAGCCCGCACCCCACACAGCACCCAGCCGCTGCGGGCCCTGCGGGCCCCGTGCGCACACCTGCCCTCCTGCACAAGGCGAGCGCCCGCGGAGCCGCACCCCCTTGGCGGTGGGGACATTGGTCGGGAGGCCCCTCTCTGCTGCCCCCCCCCCCCCCGTTCCCTCCGGCTTCCCGTATTGGGGCTGGGAGGGCTGCCCTGGCCTTAAAGGGGCCCAAGCCCCATCTCATCCTGGCGCCCCGCTCCGCTGTCCTGGCAGCAGCAGGTGCGGCCAGCGGAGGCGGAGCCTGCCCCCAGCCGCCTGTGTCTTTGTCACCCTGTGGGGCTCACACCCGCCTTTCTTCCTTCCCACCTTCCCTAGTCCGTGCACTAGGTGGGACAGCCCCCTTGGGGTACAGGCGGGAGGGGTGGAGTCCCCTCCCCTCTCTGCACGGGCCGCAGCCCACCCTGCCCCCAGCCTGGGATCCGAGTGCTGGAGGTGCAGTCACCCCTGCCCAGGAGACACCCAGATTCCCTGTGGCGGCCACCTAAGGTGGGCTGGGTCTGCTCACCCAACGCCACCTGCTCCCACCCTGCAGCCGGGGCGCAGCCCGCCCCAGCCCTGCCGCTCCTGCCCACCCGCGAGGTTCCGGTTCCACCTTCCCTCTGCGCACAGACTACCTCCGCCCGCTTGTGTCGCCTTTGCTCCCTGTTCCGTTCTTCCCCATCCGTCGTCGCTGCTGCCAGCGCCAAGGTCATCGCCACTGCCCGCTGCTCTGCCCGCACTCCCTCCCCCAAGGTACTCTTCGTGGCAGGGGTGCTGGGGCACAGCAGGCTGGGTTACCGACCACCCCAGTCCCAGGAAGGGGGGCCCCGCCCCTAGGGCGCTGCAGCGCATGAGGAGGGGCCCAAACTGACCTTCAAGGGCGTAACGGCCCCCTTCTCCCCCTGTTCTGTGGGGGGCGGATAGCCGTCATGCGTCCCAGCCTGGGGCTCCCCACTCTGGTTTCCTATTTGCAGTTACTGGAAGAAAAAAAAAAATCCTTTTCTGGAAACAAAAGATGTACTACTTTAAAAAGTTCCATGACCTTTTAGCTAACCTTTAAAAACTACATAATTCCAATGTGTTTTACATTGTTTACATAGAAAAAGATGGAAAGTTCTGCAATTTTTATGAAGCCAGAATACATTTAATACAAAAGCCTGAAAAATAAAAGGAAAAAAAAGCCATAGACCAGTCTCACTTATGAATATAGATGCAAAATTCATATAGATTAGCAAGTAGAATTCTAGCAAATTATCAAAAGAGTAGCACACTTCGAATAAATAGAGCTTATTTTAGGAATATATGAGACATTCAATAAGTAATCAGAAATCCCTCAAATTAATCTGCTACAACGGCACTGAAAAACTTTGCCTTAGAAGGCCAGTGACATTTTAGACTTTCAGGCTATATGGGCTCTGTTGCAGTTACTCAGCTACCACTGTGGTGCAAAAGCAGCCTTAGCCAAGAGCAAAGAAACCGGTGGGAATGTGTTCCAATAAAACTTTATTTTCAACAACAGGCATCTGGCCCTTGGACTGTGGTTTGTCAACCTGCATTACATCAATAAACTAATGGGGAAAAAATCACGTGATTATGCAACTGTCTTGGTTTAGTTTTCTCCAGAAGCATGTCCTGAGACAAGGATTTAGGTTCAAAAGATTTACTAAGAACATGATCCAGGGAACACTAACTGGGGAATGAGGAAGTGAGACAGTGAAGGGAGAAAACCAATACAGGCATGTGTCACTAAACCCGTAGCCACTACGAGCAACTGAAGCTCAGTCCTGCTGGGGAACTGGGATGCACTTTAGAGTTATCTCTACACGGGGCAAAGAAGCCGGGGAAGGGCCCCCACCCCATCTGTCAGTGGTGGGACTGCTGCAGGGGTGTTCCCTCTCTGCCACTTCAGGCTCGCCCTGCTGTGCTTGGCCAGAAAGAAAGACTCCCAGGCAGAGTCACAGCTGCTTGTAGCCAGCCACCCTGGGCATGTAGAGGTGAGCCCTAAGGGCACATGGGCAGGTACTGATAGCATTTGCTCTCTTAATAAATCCTGGGAAAATGTGTGGTAAAATTCAGCAGCCAATCCCAATAAAAACTGCATAAAATAGAAATAGAAGAAAGATACTTAAATATGCTAAAGATGATTTACCAAAAGCCACCAGCAAATATTGTCCTAAATGACAAAACACTAAAACTATCTAGACAGAAATCTCTGCTATCACCATCAGTTTTTTTAAGGTCTTGGAAATTTTAAACAATATATTAAGATACATATGAAATAATGTGTAAAAACATTTGAAAAGAAGAAAGAGTTTGGGTTTTTTTTTTTTCTCTGAAGATTGTATTGTAATCTAGGAACCCCAGGGGTCTTTAACAACAGCAACACAGACCATCTACTAGAAGATTTAATATAATTTGGTTAGGGGCTAGAATGTACTGAATTGTGTCCACCCGAAATGTTAACACTTTAACGCCCCCATGTGGCTGTATTTGCAGACAAGGAGTGTAGGGAGCTAATTAAGGTTGAATGAGGTCACAAATCTGGGGCCCTGATCCAATGGAACTGGTGTGCTTATAAGACAAGGAAGAGACAGCCAGAGACAACTCTCCCCATACACGCCCAGGAGGAAAGCCATCTGAGGACACAGACAGAAGGTAGTCATCTGCAAGCAGGAAAAGAGGTTTCACCAGAAACAGCATCACCAGGACCTTGATCATGGACTTCCAGCCTCCAGAACCGTGAGAAATTAATGTCTGCTGTTTACTCCACCCAGTCTGTGGTATTTTGTTACAGCAGCCCGAGCCGGCCCATACAGGGACACTTAGGGTACTTAGGAATAATTTTATCAGGAAAGACACGGAATTTATATTTTAAAACTATAAAATCATATTATAGAATATAAAAGGTCAAGACAAATAGGTAAACTATGTTTTTTTATGGGAAGGCATAATATAAAAATGTCAATTCTCTTCCGTTAATATGGCAATTTAATGCAATTCCCAACAGAACCCAACAGGAAATTAATATGAGGTTTTCTTGTTTATGTTTTAGAAATAGATAACCTGGCCTCAAAAAAAGTGAAAAGAATAAATGCCTGACAGTATCTCAGAAATAAAAAAAGAAGGTAGGAGTAGCCAGAGCCCTGGGAGATCTGCCGACCGTCAGGCGGCGCACATAAGCCACCACGCTTGCGTCGGAGACCTCGGTCTGCAAAGCGCATCAATAAAAATGAACAGAGAATCCTGAAATTCAAATGTTTTAAATGACAACTTTGGGATTCAGTTCCAGGACCCTGAGAATACCCAAATCTGTGAATGCTCAGGTCCCTGATATAAAATGGCATAGTATTTGCACAAAAGTAAATTTTATTGTAAAATTTAAAAAACCTATCCCGTCAACCCAGCAATTCTGCTCATGAAGACAGTCCTAAAGAAATACGATCACCAATGCGAAGGACACGTACAAAGACAGTTCCTGCAGCGTGTTCATAACGGGGAAACATTGGAGAGGAAGGGTCAGGCGCTTGCCGGGGAATAATATGCAGCCACTAAGCGACGACACCAGCGTTTTCAACCTTTCTTCTTACCGCCCCCAAGGAGCTCCTTAGACACTTTTCCCCTGACCGCTCCTCCATAAATCTCAATACCACAGAGGTACAGTGTGTCTGTTTCTGTGCTGTGCATATCTGTGCTTTGTATATTAAATTTTTTCACGCACCCTTTGAGAAGCGATGTTCAGCCCTCAAGGGCTCTCTCCCATTGCGAGGCTCGGATTACATCCATTGGTGTGGAGTGATCTTCTCAAGGCGTTTTTAGGTGAGAAAAGCAACATGCAGAAAAGAGCACATAATATGATTCCAGTTGTCAAACAATGATTGAAAAGCTTATATGTGTATTTGTGTGTATGTGTGCATATGGGTAAACGAACAGAGAGAGAAATATGGAAGGCCACGTTCTAGGTTGTTAATAAAGACTACAATATAATCACGTGTCTATCAAATTATACATGTAAATAAGCTTTGATCTTTCAGATGGACGTTCCAAGCCTCTAGCCTTATGGGCATGGGAGGGAAGAGAGAGACCTTAGCCTGCTGTTCAAGGACAGGGAGGGAGCAGCCCTCGTGCCTCCTGCAGGACAGCAGCACTGTCCACGGTCCACAGTCCAGGCTGTGCCGCCCACTCAGGTCAGCCCCCCCAGTCCGCAATGGAGAGAAAACAGGAAAATGCTTTTCTGACATTTTGTGACTCCTCCAGATCTTTTTGATATGTCACATTTAGCTGTGGATATGAACATTCCCATCTAAGTGGTGCTTTTCCCGGTTCAAGGAGAAAGGGGACAAGTTATGCTAGCACTTCCCAGACCACCCCTCCTTCCAAGACTTTATGTTCCTCTGGCCTGGAGGTCTTTGTTCCAGAAGGAGAAATGCTTCCACCCTGAGGTGTGAGCTTTTTCTCTGGGGCCTATCTCTGTCTCACACCTACTGTCATCTAACTCTGAAAACAATCACCTTTGGGTGACATCGGTTTAATTTCACAAACGTGGCTGAGGTCTCACACTATGCGAGGGACCATTAGGAATGATAACAGGAAGATCCATGCTGCCTACGCGGAGATGACAGTCGAGCTCCAAGGAGGGTAGGAAGGAGCCAGGACGGCTGTGGGCTAAGATGGAGGAGAGAATTAACCAGAATAGCAGGTCTGACCCTTGCCAAGGCGAGGCCAGGGTCAGAATTACCAAGTCCTCAGAGCATCACGCACTGGAGTCAGATGTGAGACAAGGTGACACCCGAGGGTTAGAGGGAGATCTCAGAGCCTGGGGCCGAGCGATGCTGCAGAGCCTCTCAGCGTCAGCCAAGAGGCAGAGGCGTGGTAGCGAAGGCAAAAGGCAGGAATGAGGAACCAGGTGCAGCGAGGAGCTGGCAGGAAAGAGGTTGCACAACAGTGACCCTGTGCCAAGGCAGGCTCAAGGAAGGCTTCCACCCCAGTGGATGAAGCCCGGAGCCAAGACAGAGCAGGCATGGCCTGGTCATGGCTGTGGAGTTGGCAGGGGCCCTGGGCTTTCCAGCACCGGGGACAGCCACAGGCTAGGGTCCTCTCAGCCGGGCAGATGGGGCAAGTCTGCAGAAGGAAGCCTTTAGCGACAATGCCAGTGGAGGAAAGAGCTGGCACCAGGTTACTGGGAAGAACAGACACCTAGGCGCAAAGCAATTAGAGAATAATTTGGAACACAGCACAATTAAATGCCAAAACATGTGGCACGGGTGAAGAGGGAAGAGGGCTTGTCCAAAATGGCAGCAAATCACTCCCTTCACCTATGTCTTTCTTGCCTTAGGGAGGAGACACGGTTATGGATTTCTGGGGTCCCTGGCAAACTCTATTGCTAAAACTACATTTCTTGAAGGTTTTGGGGGGATATTTTTTCCAAAAGTCTCATCTTGTCACTGAGCCCTGCGCAGCTGGTGGGCTGTGGCCAGGATGGTGTGGCAGGATCTCCACGGCTTCCTCCCGAGGGAAGCACCAGTGTCCCTTTCTGAGAAAGCTGACTTAATTGATTTGGCAGGATCACGGCCAGCTGCCCTGAGGAGGAGGAGGGAGAAGGTCTCCTCTGAGGTCCGGCCGCCCTGAGTGCCCGGTGGCCAGGCCGGCAGGGCCGAAGCATTTTCTCTCTCCAACAGCGTGAATTAGTGGGCGCATTTCAGTACCAACCTCGGGAAAGTCAGATGCCCTTGAAATAGATAACTCCGTGCAGGATCATGCCTCCTTCCCTCTCTTAACACCATCTTCTTTTAAATGAAAACAACTCAAAAATGCTGCAAAGTTAGTGATCCTTTTTCTTGGTGAAAAGAAGACTGATTAGATGAGAGAGTGGGAGGCAGAGGTGCAGGAAATCCAGGAGCACCCAAAGTCGGTGGGAAACTGGAGATGTTTTTGATCTACACCTCATCACTTCAGCATTTTCTGGAATGTGATAATTATTTCTGAGTATAGATATGGAAATAGGCATGACCATTTTGAATATATTCATTTATACAAATAATATATGTGTGTGTGCTATAAGGATGGAGGGGTGAACAGATGTGTGGAGGGACACAAGGATGGATGGATGGAAGGATGGAAGGATGGATAGAAGGACACAAGGATGGATGGACAGATGGAAGGATGCATGGATAGACGGAAGGATGGATGGGTGGGTAGAAGGACGGACATGGATAGATAGACAGAAAGACAGATGTATATCAGGTAGTGATACCCGCGTTTCTCCCTTCATACACAGTGGGCATAACCTGAGACTTTGGGCTCCGCCTGCAGCAGACAGGTCGCAGGCACTCTCAGCTGGCCATCTGGGCAGCAGCTGGCCTTCTGCCCCCACAGGGTCTGTCATTCCTGCCTCCCCAACCTGCTACCTGCGTCTGTCCCCTTCTCTGAGGCTGAACTGAGCCCTTTTGAGTGATCACAGTTCTTTCATCCTGTTCATGTTTCCATTCCCTGGAGGACTTAAGACAAGCCCCAGGGGTTGGTCTACCCCCACCCGTGCCCACCATGACCAACGAGCATCCGCCAGGCCTTTCTGCTCTCTCCGTGGTCGACATTCATTCTGTGACATCCCAGTAATCTTTTCCTACCTACCTACTTCCTTCCCACAAAAGCCCATGGTTCCTTATGAAGTTTATATAAAAGTTTGCGTCTGATGCCCCCAAGGCCAGACTGACAGCTCTTGACTGTCTCCCGGGGGTCCATGAGCCCTCGGTGAAGGCTGAAGTCCCAGGAGCCGGAGGCGACCCCGCAGGTTTCCTGAGGAGAGTGTGCAGAGCTCCGCTATGACCAATGCTACACACTTCACACACAAACGCACAGTGTACACGTGTGCACGTCTATTCATTCAGCAGGCATCCACAAAGGCTCACTGTGTGCTGGGTATAGACAGAGAGTAAAAATGCCCACAACTCACAAAACAGAGAGAAATCGAGAAAGAGGAATCTAAGCCAAGACACCAGCAAGGAAACACAAAAAATAACCCTCCCACGCCCCCATAATATAGCCACTCCTGCGGCTCTGAACTCAGGGCAGCCTGTCTTTGGACCCCCCGCCAGCTGCCCTTGAGCCCATCCTACCTCCACCCCTGCCCACGAAGCTGCCTCTTCATCCTGGCCCCAGGCGTCTGCCCAGCCGGACAGGTTAAGGGGGACGCTATTCCCACAAGGCTCCGGAGGAACCCGGGACTCTCCCAGACTCTACTCGGCCAGGCTGGCACCATGCTCTCCTCGCTCCCTTGCTACGGACACTGGTTCTCTGTCCACTTTCTCTCCTCCTAGGCTCCTGCCAGCACCCACACCAGCGCTCGAAGCTGCCTTTCCTACCACCAGCTTTTAGACGGGACACAGTCTCCGTGCCCTTCCTCGCTGTCTCTGGATGTGAACACTCCATGAGTGCATGCTACTCATTCCTGGGAAATGGGAACGGTTTTGCTGCTCTGTGCTGAGTTTTTTAACTCATTGCCAGGATTTAGAAAGTGAGACATTTCACATTAAGTATGTGAACTTTGGGCTTCTCTTGAAAATTTGCAAGCTTGGGGACACCGGGCCACATTTCCACCCAGCAATGATTGGCAGAAGTGATCCACCCTTCTGAAAATAGAACATGTCACTCCCCTGTCTCACCAGCACTAAGGCTTCCCCTGGCCACGGAACCACCCACCCAGCTTGCTCCAGCAAGTCAGGTCTCCTCCCAGGCCGTCGAGAGCGTTTGAGCTCTTAGCTCCTGTCCTGGGGTCTCAGACCAGGGTCCTGACTCTTCCCCCACAGGGGAGTGGTTTGAATTAGAGGGGATGTCTCCAGCCGTCAGGACAGAGACCAGTGCCTCGGGGAAAGGTAGGCTTCACCCCAACATGAGGGAGAACTTCTGCACAATCAGAGAGGTCTGCGGTGGGAGAGCTGCCTCAGGAGAAAGTGAGCTCTCCTCTCAGTGGATTCCCAGGACCTGATGTGTCTGTTGCTATAAGACAGATGCTCCAGGAAGTCAGAGTGGGGGACATCTCTGAAGGCTGGGGAGCTCAAGGAAGACCCCACAGAGTGGGGAGAATCCCTTCTGGGTCTAAAATAGCAAATAAGGCCCAGTGTGGTGGCGTGAACCTGTAGACCCAGCTACTTGGGAGGCTGAGGCAGGAGGATCACATGAGCCCAGGAGTTGGAGGCTGCTATGAGCTATGATGGACACCCCTGCACTCCAGCCTGGGTGACAGAGTGAGACTCTGTCTCAAAAAAAAAAAAGCAGATAATAATTTCTATTTGATTGTGCAGTAGATTAAGACAGAGTTTTATTTACTTAATTTTCACACCTGACGTGCCCCCCTAACTCAGCTGGTCGATTTCTAGTCAAAGCTGTGTGGGGAAGGGGTGCCAGCCAACTCAGGCGGTGGAGGACAGCCAACTGCCCCCCTACCCCAGTGGCGGCAAATCAAGAGTTAACCCCGTTTTCCCCTTGGAGCAGCTCCCTGCTACAACTGCAGACTGGAGATGCCCTTTGCAAACAGCAGAATCAAGGTGAAAAAAATTACAAGGCAACTTTTCTGGTTTCAACTTGTCCCCTACAGAAAGGAAGTAGATTTTAATATAAGATCTAAGAGACAACATGTTTAATAAACTGCAAAAAAATGTACTTTTGGCTGGATGTTAGCATGATGAGCTTCAGGATAAAAGGAGGTATTTTTTTCCTTTTTTTAAAGAACAGTTAGACGTGGATCCAAAAAGGGGCTGGAATCTACCTCCCACTGCACCACCAGAAAGCTCTCTAAGCAGTTGGGAGCAATCACCCAGCCCCAGCGCAGATACCACCCAAAGGCAAGATTAAAGGCTTTCCTGCTCCCTTTTCACCCAAATGGAAAATTTTATTGCAAAATCTCTTTGTGCAAGCCAAGCAACATGCAGTCTCCCTGTGATGGGACGTCACTTCCACACTGAACAAATCACATTCCCCAAGTTGTGGGGCCCCAAGCCGGCTGTGCCGGGAGCCAGCCCCAGGGGTCGGGGATGGGAATATTTCACTGCATCCACCCTGGCTCCCAAGTGAAGAAATATTTCATTCCCCTTCTCCATCGCCCAGTTCGAATCTCCAGTCTAGACAGTTTTCAGATAACAGCCACCGGAGACAGCAAAGGGGAATGTATGTGACTCCCAAAGATAAGCAAAGGCTCAGCTCTCTCGTAAGTTTTCTGGAAAAAGCTCTCAGAAGGCCCCTCTGACGAGCAACTGAGGGAGAGTGTCTGGAAACACACCCCAAGGTGCTGGGACACATTTTACCCGTGAGAGAGCCCTGGCCTAGGTCCTGCCGACGCAGCGGAACGAGGCGGCCTCCCCGCCAGGCGTGCTGAGACTCAGGTGCAGAGGCAGCCCACGCAGCGTGGGAGGCAGTGCCGGCGTCCGCTTCAGCCGCTCGTTAATTCTGCCATTTCGCAATTGTTTATTGAGTGTCTCCTACCTCTCAGGCATTTCCCTGGACACAGAAGACACAACCGTAAACAAGTCCAATAAAGACCCTGTTCTTGTGAAATTGAAATCCCTGCTAGAGAGTCCAGCAAACCTTCGTTCGAAGTGTGACAAAATCTAGGGTGTGCCTAGCTTTGAGACATAGTGAATGTCACTTTCCTGCCTGCACCCCCAAACCGCAAACCCCTCACCCTCTTCCCACGTCCACTGTGGTCTGCGGTGGGTGAGAAGAGCCCTGTGTCTCCACTGCAGCCAGGGACCACGTCTTCAGTCTTCCTCAGACTCCCTGAGTGTGAAGCATGGCTCCAGGCCCAAAACAGGCGCCCCCAAAATATGTGTATCGTTATTCATCGAGGAAAGTATTTTATGAACAATAAAAGGGGCACTCTATGGCTGTCAGCTCAAGGGTTGTCATAAATGCAAACTTCATCTTTCTGCCTTTGGGGAAAGGTGTATTCATGCTCGTCTAACTCTGTTCCCTTTAAGCCTGACTAGGCTGAGACTCACACCGTCTTTGTGTAACATCAATTCCTGAAAAAGCAACAGCCAGTTGACCGGGTCAGGCCAGATCCTAAAGCAGATTTGCAAATGGTTGTGTTTCTGCCACTTTTCTCACGTGAGCTGGGAACTCTACCAGCCTCTGAAGTGATGCCGAGTCTGGTTCCAACATCCCCGGGGCGGCAGCAAGGGCACACGCAGCCCCTGGGAAGAGGAAGAGGCAGCTTCTGACGGCTCTGTCCTTCTTCCCTGAAGCTGGACGGATGATGTCCCTGACCTCGTGCTCCAGTGCCTCCAAGGAAAGCAGTCAGCCTGGATCCCAGAGGGGATCGCCTGGATCGAAAGCGTGAGTGAGATTTCACCTCTTCTCTTGCCAAGATGTGGCTTTTCGAGGCTGGGCTGCTGATGAAAATGTCAACGATGCTCAAATCAAGAGGAAAATGCTCGTTCCACCCGCAAAGGGCCATCAACATTCCAGCAGATCAGTGATGGTCTGAGGTACCCTCGCTGGGCAGAGAGAACACACTTGCCTTCCCAACACCAAGGGGTCCAATGCGACTAGAAAATGTGCCAGCTCCAGAGGGGCCGTGTGCAGAGGAGGAGCTGAGGCAGGTGGTGCCCTCTGCCCCCAGAGGGATCCTTAGGTCCCTTAGAAAAGGCAGCTGGTCTCTCCTGAAGCAGTAGAAACTTGGGATCCAGGCTTGGAATCTGACCCCCTTTTCAAGATCTTACCAAGCACGTGCAAATTAAATTCGGTTTCAAGGGGCAACTGACTGGACAAATCCCAAATGCCAAAGATCCAAATGATGGCAGAATTAACTAGACGAAGGCTAATGTCCCTATGAGTCTATCTAACCCTAAGCCCAAGGCTCACAAATTAAACTATAAATGAATTATTTAGGGCTAAAGGACCTGACTGCTGAATCTTGGTTAAGAATAAGCTTAGAAGACCAGGGTACTGAGTGTGTTGAGATGGCTGAGAGAGGACTGGGTTTGTTTCAACCCAGGTATCCACTTGCTTTAACATTACTGACAAAGGAGAAAAAGATGTGAGAAAGTAGCAATGATACAATAACTGGCTTTGCAGGGATTCTGGAAAAGGAGGTGGCATTTGTTATAGAAATAAACACCCAGAATTAGCTGTGTTCTTGCACAGGATCAGACGCATCTAGTTGTGTGGTTTCCAGACTGTGCTGTGAGGAGAACAAGGAATTCCTGAGAAATCTCGGGCTCCGTGCGCCCACCCTGCTCGAGCTGAAGCAGCTGCATGAGCACCTGTTGATCGGATTGGGGTTCTGCGTAGGATGCTGTTTGAAGAAGTAGTTTTGCTGCTTGTATCAGATATGATTCCAGTTGCAAAAGCCAGACACCTGGTTTACACAAAAATTGATTTGGGTGAAAATAGTGACACACATAAGTGAAAACTGAAAGGCTGTGAGCTGCAGGCACAGCCGGACACAGTGGCCTAAGCAGTGCCCGCAGGGTGGAGGCCTGTCGGCTATGCTGCCACCTTCCGCGCTGGCTCCGTTCGGGCAACCTTCCTTCCCACGCAGCGGCACCGTGCCCGCCCAGCCGGTGTGGCCTTCCGTCCCCTCGTCTCGGAAGGGTGTCCTCCCCAACAGCTCTCTATCACTTGGGACTCGGTTAAGCTGCCAAGTAACAAAACTCGAAGTGACAATTGTTTAAATTAGCTAGAAGTTTATTCTGTCTCAGACAAACAAAATCTAGAGTAGGCAGTGCATGGCTGCGTAGTTGCCCCACAAACGTTAGGTATCCAGGCTGCCTTTTTTTTGTTGCTTTGCTATCTGCCAGAGGTGGCTTCCAGTTCATAGTCCAATACAGCTGCCTGAGCTGCAGCTATCTTGTCTGTGTTCCAACCAGCAGGAAAGAAAAGGTAAAAAAAGAATTCCCCCCTCCTTCAAAGACACTTTGGAGAAATAATATGTGATACTTCCTCTCATACCCTTGGTAAAATTTAATCATATCCCCACACCTCACTCTAACAGAGGCTGGAAGTACACTCTCTGTTCTTGGCCACCTATGAGCCTAGCTAAAAATCAAGAGTTCTATTACTAAAGAAGATGGAGAAAATGGATTTGGGAGGAAGACTGATAGCATCTGCCAAGCTGGGACTAATAGTTCCAACAAAAGTTCCTAAATTTTAGTCTCACAGGTGGGACTTTCATCGTGTGCCCATCCTGAACCAACTCCTCTGGCAGGATGGGTCAGGCCTGATCCTTGTGGCCTGCCTGGTCCTCGCAGAAAGGGAGCAGGGAGGGTGTGGGCAGGCGGGAACAACGGAATCCCACAGGGCACCCGCATTCTGGTGTAACTGCTCCGTCTTTCTCTTTTCCAGATGCAGAAGCCGAGAGTGCCGTGCAGTAAGTGCACAGCAAGCACTACTCAGGCACAAGGGGAGACTCTGTCTGCTTCTCTTCTTGCTTCCACCTTATTGCTCTCCACTATCAGATATAGTTCATAGAAATGTGAAATTTGAAATGGAGGGTCTATAATTTACACCATATTTGACTGAATACAATGAATTCAAATAAACTGCTCCTTCATATTTTTAAACCTTTGTGACAAAGATTGGAAAATGGCCAATGCATGGACATAGTTACGTAAATAGAGACGAAAGTGAGACTCCTTGCTTTCTTCCTCCGATGCTTCCTAATGAGTGTGTACTTGTGTTTCAACCACTGTGTGCAAGCTGTCCTCTCAGCATCCCAGATGCTCCCTCCTCCTGTCCCCTCTCCGCCCTTCCTCTCGTGAAGCTGTGTGCCAAGCACTCGTAGACAAAGCCGAGAGAGGTCCTTTCCCTCAGCGGCCCACCTTCCGATGGAGCGAACAGGCAAAGAGGCGATCCGGTAACACAAGGAAAACAGGTTTGCATGCTCAGGACTCCGAGGGGAACAGAGGGGGAAGGGCTCACTGTCGGAGGCCACAGGGAGTAACACTCAAGAACAGGCAGGACAGAGCTCAGGCACAGAGACCAGAAAGTGCAAACACGTGTGCACGGGAGGAAACTGCACGGAGTTCGGTGTGGCTGGAGCCGGACTGGAAAGGACCTGGAGAAAGAAAAGGCAAAGGAGGTAACAGCGTGTCTGGAAGGCGTTCGTGTGCCTTGGAAGCAGGTGGCTGGACAGCACCAAGACCCGGGGAGAGAGAGCGGCTTGAATTATTCTTCACTTGAAAATTAAAATTAATGCAGTCACCAGCCAAGTTCCAAAGCAAAAGAATCCTGTCTATTCTATGATTGTCTCTTCTTAAAACTCTGGTTCTGCCAAAGGGTGCAGGGGACAGGAAAGGGACGGGAGCAAGGAGAGTACCGTCGACCCGCATCGTTCACAGATCCCGTATTTGCAAATTCTCCTACTCACTGACACTTACTTGTGACCCCAACATCAACACTCGTGACACTTTTGTGGTCACTCGAGGACACATGCACAGCGGTGAAACATCTGAGTTGTCCGACGCCCGCGTCCTCAGGTGCATTGGACAAGGCGGCGTCTGCCTTCTCGTTTCCGCTCTCACGCTGTAAGCAAGTGCCCTTCCTGTGGGCCATGTGGTGCCGGGTTTTTGCACCTTTGTGCTTTTTGTTAGAGATTTCGCTGTGGCCCAAGTGTCAGGCTGATGTGCCGTCTCGTGTTCCCAGGGGCCAGAAGGCTGTGCTTTGCCTTGTGAACAAAATCCGTGTTAGATCAGCTTTGTTCAGGCGTGAATTCACTGTTAATGCTCAGTGTTAAAGTAGCGACAATATATATGTCAAATAAGGCAGCTTTAAACAGAAACACACATGAAGCAAGGTTACATATTGACTGGTTGATGGAGACACAGTGCCCAGAGGCCCGCAGGAAACTGACCGGTTTCCCCTGGGAGCGGTGGGTCGGCGTTCACTAACTCAGTGTCCACTGTGACTCTATAAAACCAACACTTTGAACCACGAGAAGCAACTGTATATCAAATGTCATTTTACTCTCTTTGATGTGTTTGATTTTAGAAGAACAGTTATTCAATGCAATAAGCACAAGGAAAGACTGCATGGGGTTTAAAAGTTGCCTTTAAACAGACAGGCTCCACTTGTGCCGGAGTGGTAACTGCTGTGTCCTTACAGCAAGTCCTTTCACCTCTCAGGACCCCAGGTTCTGCACCTGAAAAATAAAAGTAGCCTGATTGGAGACGGGAGTCTCTTTGAAGGAGCTACATTTTGGGGAACGTAGAGGAAGATTTAAAAGGTTTGGTGCCTCTAAAAATGTATCTCTCAGTTCCTGTCCCACCTATCCTGACTTCGTTCTGCACACCTGAGGGAAGGAGAGTAAGCGAGTTCTCAGAAGGTGCATCTGCAAACTTCTAAACATCGCCAACCTCTGCCAGGAGGTCTGACGGGCCCGGCAACCACGTGTCGCAGGCTTCCTGGTGTGGCCTTAGCTTCACGTGCTCTGTGTGTCCACGATGAGCTCATCTACATCCGTCCATGTGTCCTGACATGGAGTCCAAAATACACAGCGCAGTCTTTAACCATTTCTATGCACAATAGCCTCAAAGTCTCTGGGATGACCTGGTGCCTGTCCCCTCACCCCTACCACCACCACTCCAACCAGGCTAAGTCCCAGGCCACCACACACACACCCAGCCCAGGCAATTTGGCCCCAGTTACAAAGAGACACACTGAGTGCCTGTCACCTCCTTGTCTCCATAGCCCACGCTCATGTCCCCACACCATAAGACACCACGGATATCCCTTCATGGTGACTGAGGAGGGCATAGGGCAGCAGAGACTGACGCTGCCATCGGAGTTCACCTGGGGCCCCACCATGGCCCCCACAAGTACCTGGCCCGGAGTGCCACGCCCAGCCTTGCGACAAGGCAGAGGGGCAGAAACTGTCTTGCCAGCCTTGCCGAAGGGCCATCCCCATTTCAGCAGAGCCTCCGGGAGGGATGAGAGCAGAAGGGCAGGCAGCACGGATGGCACAGACAGGCAGAAAGCAGGGAAGCTGGCTCTTAGCATCACGCCAGGCGCTGTGTGGGCACCTGGTGGATCAGGTGTCATTTAATCCCGGCTGGGGATAATCCCACGGCACCTACCAGGAAGCTGAGCCTTAGGAGAGTTAGTAACTTACCCAGAGTCACAGCTGTTAGGCCCAAAGGCAGAGTCAAACCCACGCCCACTCAGCGCCAGCCAGTCCCTGAGCTGTCTCTGGCTCATTCTGCTCGGCCCCCGTGGGAAAGTCAGGGCCAGTGGCTTTGTGAGTCCTCAGGGATGGGAACCATGAAAGTGCTTTGAGAATTACGAAGTTCTGCACAAACACAAGGGGATATTATTACAAGAAGCCCTAAGGGATTGCCCACATGTTCTCAGAGCCCTAGAATCCGGTTGTGTCAAATGCTGCCTACAGGGAGAAGACAGGGCTTCACCTTGCTCCTGGCGTTCCAAGGATCCAACTTCTGGGCGTAACTTTACTTGGAGGCAGAATGTGTGAAAGGCCGCAGATGTCAGCACCTGCCCTCTTCATCCTTGCTCAGTACAGGCTAACAGGACCTTCAAGCGGGAGGCTTGTCCTTACCTAGTCACCACCAATTTCACTCTGCCCAAGACCTCGCTGGGTGCCCAGCCAGCAAGGAGCAGGCTACGTAGTCTCGGGGCCTGGCCCTGGCCCCTGTGCCCCTCTCAAGCAGGGAGCTTTTCCTAAACCCCCGGAGTGCGTACAACAGAACTTTGACCCGGTTTCCTGCTTTGGGCCCCAGTTCTCCTCCACAGTATGAAAAGTCCTGCCTTGAAACTCTTCATTTAAAAAGCTGAGAATTTAGCCAGGAATACAAGACGGACTGGTGGATCCAAGGATGCTCTGAGAGCAACCTGCCCCCTGTGGTGTGTCCCGAGGACAAAAGGAGGAGCCTTGTTGGGAACAAAGAGCAACCACCAGTGACCAGCCGGACATCTAAGGATGAAGACTGCTGCCCTCGAGCTTCAGAATGCGGGGATTTGGGTTGGATTCCCAGCCGCACCGTTCGCCTGCCGTGCGACCGTGGGCAGCTTGTTTCACCAGTGCCGAGCGTCATTTTTCCCATCTGAGAAGTGGGGGTGCTAAACTCTGCCTAACAATGCGATTAAACAGATTGTGCAAAATCACGAGTGTAAAACGTCCAGCTCAGTGCTGGGCACATAGAAGGTCCTCAATAAGTAGCAGATTTTGACTGACTTAAAAGACTAAAGAATTGAAAGGAGCCGTGTTCTCATGACCATGCCTTCGTGACGATGTCTCTGACTCCCCCGTTGGAAAAAAACAGGCTCTTACCTTCACCCTTCCTCGGCACTGGCAGTACCTCATTTATGTCCCTTGTCATGTGCTGGCTGGCATTTGAGCTTTCTAAATAATTACACGAAAATGACGCTATCATTTGTTGGACTCCTATGTTATACATGCGTACATACTTCTCGCTCTCTCATATGTAGTTGAAGAAACACAGCGGAGACGGTAAGTAACTTGCCTAACACACAGAGCTCCTAAGTGAAGAACCTGTCTCAGAGCTCAAGTATTCTGACCCCAAAGCCCACAGTTGTCCACTGGCTTTGCTGTTTCTTTGCTTTGCTTCCTTAAGGACAAGGGTATGTGTTCATTTTGCATTCCAAAGCCAGCGTAAACTTTTCAGGATTTTCTATTTTACTTTCACTTATTCCTTCTTTGATGCCTTTCTGAGCATGATAAATACATCTATTTACACACATTCGAGTTTCTGACCTATATCATTTTTCTTCTCTGTAAAAAACTTTTAACATTTCCTGCCATGTTTGTTTGTCTGAGAAAGTCTTCATTTCCCCTTCATTTTTGAAGGACAATTTCACAGAGTATAGAATTCTAGGTTAGTGGATTTTTTCCCCTTAACACTTTGAATATTTTGCTCCATTCTTTTCCTGTTTCCGTGGTTTCTGAGAAGTTGGATGTGATTCTTACCTTTGTTCCTCTTTAGGTGGGGTGTTGTCCCTCTGGAGTCTTCCAGAACGTCTTTCTTTATCTTTGATTTTCTGTAGTTTGGATGTAATACGCCTAGGTGTAGCTTTTTGGCATTTATCTGCTTGGTGTTCTCTGAGATTCCTAGATCTTTCGTTTGGTATCTGATATTACTTTGGAGAAGTTCTCATTTATTGCCCCAAATATAGTCGTGCATTGCTTCACAACAGGGAGATGTTCTGAGAAATGCGTCTTTAGGCGACTGCGTCCCTGTGTGGCATCAGCAAGTGCTCCTGCACAGCCTGGGTGGTCCAGCCTGTGCCCAGGCGGGCTGTGTGGGGCGCCCGGTGCTCCCACTCACCTGTGCCGAATGCTGCAGGCAACTGTAACACAGTCCAAACACAGAAAAGGCACTGTGCTGTGCTGTGACATATGGCAGCTATGATGTCACTAGGTGACAAGAATTTCTCAGCTCCATCGTCACCCTGTGGGACTGTCGCACACACAACCCACTGCTGACCAAAATGTCACATGCAGCACAGGACCGTACTTCTTCTCTTCCTTTCTCTTTCTTCTCCCTCTGCATTCTGCAGGTGCTATATATTGTGTACTGGTCTCGCAGTTCTCGGGTTTCTTTTTTTTTTTTTTTTGAGACAGAGTCTCACTCTGTTGCCCGGGCTAGAGTGAGTGCCGTGGTGTCATCATAGCTCACAGCAACCTCAGACTCCTGGGCTTAAGCGATCCTCCTGCCTCAGCCTCCCGAGTAGCTGGGACTACAGCATGCGCCACCATGCCCGGCTAATTTTTTCTATATATATTTTTAGTTGTCCAGATAATTTCTTTCTATTTTTAGTAGAGACGGGGTCTCCCTCTTGCTCAGGCTGGTCTCGAACTCCTGACCTCTAGCGATCCAGCCACCTCGGCCTCCCAGAGGGCCAGGATTACAGGTGTGAGCCACCGCGCCCAGCCAGGGTATTCTGTTCTGTTTCTTCCTCTTCGCTTTTCCATTTAAGAGGTTTCTATTAAGATATTCTCAAGCTCAAAGATTCTTTCCTCTGCTGTGTCCGGTCCACCAGTGTGCCCGCCGGAGGCGTTCTTCATTTCCACTATGGCGTTTTGATCGCTGGCATTTCTTTGTGGTTCTTCCTTAGAATTCCCCTCTCTGTGCTAACACTGACCATCTGGTCCTGCTGCTGTCTGCTGCATCCGTTAGGACCCTTAGCATATTCATCATAGTTGCTTTAAATTCCCAGTCTGATAATTCCAACATCCCTGCCACATCTGAGTGTGGTTCTGATGCTTGCTGTCTCTGCAGGGTGTATTTCTGGCCTTTCAGTATGCCTGGTAGTTGTTTCTTGATAGTCAGATGTGACGTACTGGCTAACAGTAGCTGCGGCAAGTAGGCCTTTAGTGACGTGGAGTGGGGGGAGTCTCAGTCTTTCACCCAGCTCACGCCACACGACTGTGAACTTCACTGGGGGCTCTCGATGCCCCCACCCTTGGGGGGACAGGATGGCTGGAGGGGGCTACGGTTGGGCTTTTCCCTTCCTCCAGGTCAGCGAGGCCCTGATTGAATAGCTTCTTCTGAGCGCAGGCCCTGCCGAGGAAGAGTGCCAGGTGTATTTCAAAGCGGATCATCCTCTCTTCCCGCGCCGGAAGCATGAGGGGGTTCCCCAGTATTCACGTGAGAACCAGGCTGAGTTCCTGGAGGTAAAACTTACAAAAGCGTGCTGCCCCCACCCCGTCGACTGGGTCCCCTGGAGTTTTAGCTCCCTGAGTTGTGCGCAGGGAGCTTCCAGCGGGTCACCAAGTGGAGCCCAGGTGTCCCTGTCGCGGTGCCGGCTCCCGCAGAGGTTCTGCCTGTGGGTTCCCCTACAGTAAGCTGTGACTCTCTGTATCCGCCCGTCTCTCCAACTTGGGGGCAGCAGTTCGCCCTGGGACCTCACTTCTCGCACACATCTAACAAGAGTTGGAGATGTTTTCAGTTCGTTCAGCTTCTCTACTTGTTAGGACGGAGTGACGATTTTCAAGCTTCTTACGTGCCCAACCAGCAAGCAGAAGTCTCCAGTGGGAGCTTCAGAAGGAGAAGAGAAAGGAAGGCAGGGAGGCCACACATCTGGGCACACCTGCGCTCCACGTGTCCTCCCTACTGGGGCTCCCGGGCAGAAGACACGCCAGACAATGCCCCGCAGTTGAGAGCCTGGGAAAGAGCAAGTTCCCTCCTTCCACCGCGACACCTGCCTCCTGCTATTCCTCCCAACTTCCTTGTGTCCCCCTAGGGTGATGTCCCTAGTGCACGCACTCAATGAGCCGGACACAGACCTTGGGCGTCAGGAGCTGGGGGCGGCTCTGAGGCCTGGGTAAGTTTGCACAACGCGCTGGCTGACGTGTCGGGTGTCCGGGCGGCGCACACAGCGGGTCTCCGCGCACGCCGACCCCCACTCCTCACGGCGCCTGCCCACCCCCCCACGCAGGCCTCCTGCCCTGGGCCGGCTCCGGCGACTCCAGCCAGGCCCCACGTGGGGACAACGCTCCGCCCCGCGGCCTTGGGAGCCAGGCAGGATGGTTAGCAAGGGCCCCCTGAAGGGGATGGATGCCCCCCGGGATGCGTCGGGAGCGCTGGCTGCTGTCCAGGTGCCTGGGAGCTGAGCCATTAGTTCCACTGTCCGATGGCAGTCTCTGCCTGGCCCCGGGGGCGGTGACGGGGGCGGTGACAGAGCCGGTGCCCTTGCCCGGGGCGGGGGGGGGGGCGACAGAGCGGGCGCAGCGAGGGAGGAGGAGCTGCGGCCGGGAGACAGCGCGGGTGCCACGACTGGCGACTGGCGACTGGCCTAGGCCAGGAGGGAATCTGGTGGGGTCGGGACGGAGCCCAGGGAGAGGCAGCGTCCGCCCCGTTGACCTCCAGGACGGTCCCCCGCGGGCCGTGACCCCGCGGAACCCGACGCGATGACGCAGGCACAGCGTGCGTGCGTGCGTGCGTGCGCCCCCCCCCTCCGCCCCCGGGCCCCAGACGCTCCGCGGCGAGACAGCCGGTGCCGGCCTCGTGGGCTGTCGTGGGACAGAGAGGACAATGAAGAACAGGGGTGGGGATACGCCGGGGGACCCTCGTTACTCTGATGCAATCTAGAAAGAAAAAGCCAATGCTCACAACCAAATAGTTATCGAAGGAAGTTTTGGAGGCACACGGGTGCAAAATAGTGTGAGTGCACAGAGTTAAAATACCGCAATCAATTCATCAGTGACTACCTGATAGATTAGCAGTCCTTAATCAAGACAGGGATAACATCTTTTCAATTCTGGGAAGTAGGAGGTAGCTTGAAAACACTCTCCTCCTCCCTCCCATACCTGACTGCGGTAGAAACAACCCGGAGGAGTTACAGACATAACCTTAGGATAATTTAGCATCTCTGGCCTTGAAGAGCTCACGCTCCTATCAGAGAGACCAGACTTTCCCACCCTAAACTATAACCAAACCAGGGAAGGTAGAAAACACAGAGATTCGGTCTCCTTGTTTTAGATAAGAAATCTGAAGCCCAGAGGAGGGAACAGAACTCGCCGAAAAACCTAAGTCCAGCTTTGCATATGGGAAAAATTACAGGTTTAATGTAAAACAGACGAAAACCTAACTGTGAACTGGTCCGCTCAGCAGCGTGTGGTGTGTAGCACCGTGGTTCTGGGTCCGCGGGCCCATGCCGCAAGCCATGGCAAGCAGCTTCTGGTCAACATGTAAGCGCATTTCTGAGACCTGCCAGTCCAGCAGTCCCTGGTGGGTAGAGCGCTGAGCTAAGAAGTCGTGCAACACGCGTGGGCGTGATCTGCAGTTACACCCCTAAGGCTCTGAGCGCCTGTCGCCTGGAGCACGCAAGACCTTTATGTCCTGAGTGATTCCAGGCACGATCGCGGCAGGAAGCAGTTCTACTCGAACAGCGAAGAGAGGCCGAAGGAAGGCAGTGAGGGTGAATGCAGACTGATTACTCGGAGAGGACTGCAGAAGTTCTAGAATTCAAAACGGGCCCTACATGGAACACTGGAGTCCCGCTTCTTAATTGACAGGGAGTGCTCGAGGCAGGCGGAACCTCAGGACAGCGTCCCAGAGCACGGGACGTGGCCACCGCAAGGCTGAAATGGAGATTTCCCTCCAGACCAGCCCTTCCCCAATCGTGGGGTCTCCCGGCCTCTCCTTTCGGCAGCCCTCGTGGCAGCTTTCTGAGGCCTGCAGGCTGCCATCTGTCACTGCGGGCTCTCTCTGAGGCTTGTCTTCTTGTCCCCAGTCCAAATCCTGGCTGTCAATCAGAAAGAGCTCGGGCACACTGACACTAAAATGCTTATTG
The DNA here is from genome assembly GCF_020740605.2 of Lemur catta. Taxonomy (NCBI): domain Eukaryota; kingdom Metazoa; phylum Chordata; class Mammalia; order Primates; family Lemuridae; genus Lemur; species Lemur catta. Next base: position 6,069,998 of record NC_059149.1, on the reverse strand, counting down.
GATCACTCACATGTCAAGTTTGTAACCTAAAGAGATAAACTGTAGTCCTGACAGGCAGCACTGGAAGTCAGCCCTACGTGCTAGGCCTTCCTGGGCGCCCCTCAAATCATCACATAGGGGGTCGCTTTCTCCCCCTCCGAGTGAAGGCAGATCCTCGGCTCTCAAGCAACTGCGATGGTAACTGCCCCCACGCTCCCTGTGTTGTTCCTTCCCTTGTAGCCTGAGTTTTCAGTGTTTGTGTAAATTGGAACCATATTCCAAGATCTGGCACTCACTTTCTCTTCTTTTAATAATAGCTCTATTGAGATATAATTTACATACTGTACATTTCACCCATTTAAAGTATACAATTCAATGGTTTTTAGTATATTCACAGAGTTGTGCGACCATTACCACAATCAATTTCAGAACGTTTTCATCACCCCCGAAAGGACCCTCTGACCCGTTAGCAGTCACTGCCGCTTCCCCAACCTCCTGAGCGACCACCCACTGCCCTCCTGTCTCTGTGGATTTGCCTCTTCCCGATGTTTCATATGATGGGGTCGTGCACTCTGCATCCCTTTGTGACTAGCTCTCTTTGCTTAGCATGATGTTTTCAGAGGTCACCCACGTGCTAGCAGGCTCAGTTCTTCATTTCTTTCTATCGTCCAGTGACGCTCCACGGTGTGGCTGGGACACACTTCTTTATCCTTTCATCAGCTGGAGAACTTCTGGATCGCTTCCACTTTTTGGCTGTCATTAATGATGTCGCTGTGAACGTTCGTGGGCAAGTGTTTGTGTGGAATGTGTTTCATGTCTCTTGAGTAGATACCTAGAAGTGGAATTTCCGGGTGATGTAGTAACTCTACGTTTAACTTTTTCAGGAACTGCCAGACTGTTCTCCAAAGCAGCGGTACCACTTCCCACTCCTGCCAGCGGTGTGTAAAGTAAGGATTCCAATTCCTCGCCACCAGGTTTTACTACCTGTCTTTCTGACTCTGGCTGTCCTGATGGGAGTGAAGTGGTATTTCACTGCGGTTCTGATTTGCATTTCCCTGATGGCCCATGATGTTGAGCATCTTTTCACGTGCTTATTGGCCATTTGTGGACCTTCTGAGGAGAAACGTCTATTCAGATCCTTTGGGAAAAGAACTGTAAAACTTTACTGAGGTGCATAAAAGATATTCAATAAACGGAAGAATGTGGTTTGTTCTTGGATGCACAGACTCAAAAACAATAAATCAATCCTCGTATATATTCTCTCATAAATTTAATGCAATTCTAATTTTTAAAATGGAAAACAAATGATCTAAAGTTTATCGGAAAAAATTAGCAACTATTTGAGCTAACAAAATCTAAAGATGTTAACAGTGTTGACTGGAAAGCTGGGAGAGGAGGGAGGGGCCTTTACATTTTATTTTACACCTGTCTTCACTGCTTAAACCTTTGGCCAAAAGCATGTATTGCTTTTATTTTTTCATTATGAAATATTTATGTATTGGTTTTTAGAAGAAAAACTACTTAAAATATACAATAATAATAAAGAAAAAATTTTAAAATGATATATCAGTTATTAAATTATAGTTAAGGTAAAATAAGCAAAAAGCTATGATAATTAACTCTGTTAAAGTAACATGCTACAAAAGCTCTAGAGAATAAAAGGGAAAAACCCAAATATGTATAAATATTTGGTATACCATAAAAATGGTAGCTAAGACTCCTGGGGAAATAATAAATGACTAATAACATCAAGGTAGCAGAATAAAGTTTGAGGGGAAAGAGTTAAGTTAGAGCTCTTGCTCATAACTTATTCAAAATTCCAAGTAGATTAAAAAGTTAAATGTAAAAATAACTGAAAGAAAATATAGGAATAGATTTATATAATTCTAATATGAAAGAAGTTTTTTAAGCTTAACACCAGTGGCAAAAAGCATGAAAATGACCAATAGATTTGATTAAGTAAAATGTTTACATTTCTGTTTTTAGAAAAACAAGAAGAAATAAAATTGAAAGATAAATAAATGCAAATAATATGTGCAACATGCATAATGTGAAAAGCATTTATAAATCAATAGCAAAATATTAACATTCCAATACAAAAACAAACACAGGACATAAACTGTGAATACACAAAACACTGTAAAATTTCAAAAAACATGACTAAATTTTTAACTTCCTTAGTAACCAATAAAATAAAAATTCTAACTACAGTAAAATAGCACTTTATGTTTATCTTACTGTAGAAAGAAATTTGAAGATAATATCCAGTGCTGGCAAGAATATAAAGCAAGGGGCAGTTTCCTACATTTCAGGTGAGCAGTTTGACAATTTGTCCAAAAAGCCTTTAAAAATGTGGTTCACCATTGACTCAGCAATCTAATTCCTAAGGCATTTATACTAAGAAAGCAATTTAGAATGCACATAAATATTTATGTACAAAATGTTTATCACAGCTTGACTCTTAATAGTAAAATATTGAGGAAAATGTCCAAAAATGAAGATTAACTTTAAAAATCATAGGACAATATTATTCTATAATTTTTATGAAAATGCAAAGGGCCTAGAATAATCGACCTTGAAGAAGAGCAGCTGTATTACCTGCATTCGAAACTCTTTCTTTTTTTAAAGAGAATTTTAAACATATAACAGAATATTAACATTTAGTAAATGCAAGTGGTAGAAACATGGGTATCCTACTATTTTCTGCGTTGGAAATGCTTCATGATTTTTCATCTGTCTCTAAGGAAAGCAGACTTGCTCTCGTGGGGGGGGGGGGGGGGGACGAAGTGAAAGTTCCGGCAGTGGGACCAGCCGCCTCCTGAGGAGGAGAACGCCAGCCTGGCTGCTGCGGACGCAGTGACGGTCCCAGTGACCTCCGAGGCCCCTTTCAACACTAAAAAGCCTGATTTCTGTGACTATGAAACTGGAATTCCTGCAACTGGACAGAGACTTCAGGTAACTTAGTAATTGTTGAGGGAAGATGATGAACCCGTGTCCATGCGTCTCACGAACATGCAGAGCGCAGCCCCAGCGCAAGCAGGACACGGACAAGCGAGGCAAGGGGACAAGGCAGAACCAGAAAAAGGCGAGCAAAGCCGCCGCTGATGGGACCGTAAAACCTAAGCAGATACAGGGGAGTGAGCAATAAGGAAGAGGGGATGGGTGGCGGGTTGGAAGGCTCGGGGTCCTGAAACACTGTCACTTGTCATTTGGCTTTGATACAAACACTCTCAGCAGCCAGCGTGCTGCAGAGCAGTTGGCTTCGTGTCACTGAATTCCAAGAGCGATCTCAGACCCTGCTGATGAGAACTTCAGTCTGTTCAGTCAGTCTGGGAGGCAATTTAGCAACATATACAAAAACTAATATACACTTTTAAATTGGACACAGCCTTTGACCCAGTAATTCCACCTGTAAGATTTTTTTCCTTCTGATCAAAAGGAAATGAGCAAAAATGTCCTTGAAGGTATATGTATAAGGATGTTTATTGCAGAGAAGGTATACATTTATAAAAATCAGAGAAAACAAATATCCAAGAATATAGTACTAACTAATTAGATTATGACATATCCAAATAAGAGGAAGCAACCATTTTTTAAAATGACATTCCTGAAGAATATTTAAGAATTTTAATAAAATACTCAGAGATTGCATTACCTGAATACGGCAGATTATAAAATAGTCTGTGTACACCGGGATGGAAGGAAGGCAGTGAGGGAAAGGAAGAGCGTCCCTTCTCACCCTCTAACCTTGGACAAGAAGCAAAACTTCTCTCAGTCTAAGCTACCTCTTCTGTAAACAATGATTTAATCTTTTGTAAAGATTAGATGCGTCATATTTAGGTGAGGGCTCTTTGTAAACTTCAGTGACAGTACAAATCAAAGGTGGTGGAGAAAGACAAAAACACTTTAAATAATTAGAAGGCACACGGCTGTGTCCTGGAGGTGTTTTCTTGGGAAACTGTGAAGTAAAAACTCCAAGTAAAAAACACAGAATCCTGGCATGGTCCCCCCATGGCCCTCCTGGCAAGGGGCTCAGCTCCCTCCCTGCCGTCCCACCCAGCTGCCCCCCCCCCCCCCCGTCTCAGCTCCCCCAGTTCCCTGTGCGCCTCCTTTGTCCAGCCTTGGCCATGCTCTTGCCTCGGCCAGGAACATCCCGCCCCATCTCTTCCCCTAGAGGACTCCTGGTCATCTTCCAGGATTCGGTTCCACTGTCATTTCTTCAAGGACACCTTCTCACAAGGGGCTTTGTTCTGTTCCTGCTCCTGCAGCATCCTGTACATCCCCAATAGCTCTTGATCGCAGCCGGGACTCATGAGTTCCACAGCTTGCTTTGTGCCTGCCCTCCCAGCTTCTGCTCCAGCATCTCACTCTCTGGCGTCTTCCCTGCACTGAGCACAGTGCCTTGCTGCCATGGACGGAGTGTCCCCCCCAAATTCACAGGTTAAAACCTGTCCCCCAAGGTGAGGGCTTGTGGAGGTGGGTCCTTCAGGAGGTGATGGGTCATGGGTGGCGCCGTCATGGATGGATTAGTGCCCGTACACAAGAGCGACCCCGGAGAGCACCTCAGCTCTTCCACTGCGGGAGGACACAGTGCGAAGATGCCCTCAGTGTGCCAGGAAGCTGGTCCTCACCCACACCGAATCTGCCCACAGCTTGACCTTGGACTTCCCGGCCTCCAGAACTGTGAGAAATAAATGCCCGTTGTTTGTAAGCCACCCCTTCCTGGGATTTTGTTACAGCAGCCCAGATGGACTAAGACACTAACACACAATGATGACTCTATAAACACGTGCCCAGTGAATCACAGTCTACTGCAACCTGGGTGGCCACGGAACCTATGAAGCATCCCTGGTATACATGGGAATCCTCTGAAGAAATTGAAAACATACCCTTGCCCAAGTCCCACCCCCAGAAAAACTATTTTCATTGGTCCAGTGAGGGCCTGGGCATGGGTACCATCTAAACTTCTCCAGATGATTCTAACATGTAGCTGAAAGTCAGAGTCACCAATGAGCATCCAAGACCTGTCTGAGCAGGTGTGCGTCTCATGTCTACTCGAGTAGGCGCAGAGGGCAGAGAGCCTTGGACCCGGGGCGCACCTCTCCTTCCTGCCCCGCCACCCTAGGCATGCGTGAAAACGCTCAGGGATGGATTTGACACAGCCCAGGCCCCTGGCCAGGCCGAGGAGAGGTTTGTTTTTACAGAACCAACACTTGATAGGTTAAAATCAAGCTAGACACCCTTTACATCCTTCTTGCTGCTTTTCTGGCGTTTCGGTTCACGGAGAGGGTGCTGTCCGCTTTCGGAGATCTGAGGGAGGCCGTGAGAACACGGGTTACACTAAACAGAGCCTCCAGCATCGGGAAAGGGCACACGCAGGGCCGGCTGCTCGTTTCATTTAAACAGTTTCTAAACAGTGTCATGAGATTCAGGGTCCATTTATCTGTAGCAGATGGATTTTCCCAATATACAAACCATCTCCAAACTGGACTGTCTCTCAGCAAAAGCTTTCTGTTTCCTGCTGCAGATGTTGTTTCCGTCTCCCCCCGTCACAGACTGCACGAGAGTAAACGGAATCAGACGAGCGCTTGGGAGCCTGTCGTGATGTCATCTGGGCCCCGAATACTCAGCGCGGTCCTCGGACCCGCGGCATGGGCATCACCTGGGAGATGGATAGAAGTGCAGCGTCCCGGCCCCGCCCGCAATCTGCATTTTCACCCCGATCCACGCGCTCGTGTGAAGTGGAGAAGCACCGGTCTCAGACTCCGTGTGCGCCGGCATCACCTGGAGCAGAGGTTTTAAAAAACTGTTAATGCCTAAGTCCTACCCCAGGGGATTCTGATTTAATTGATGTGGCTTAAACAACAAGATTTTTAAATTTTTATGTGAAGCAAAATGTGAGAACCCCTGATATAAGCCCATCAGTTCCTTCCTGCTGAGCAGACTGAGGCTCAGGGAGTTAAGTGACACATCCTACGGCCCGCAGTCAAGGCTCCAGGCTGGTGGAAGTGCGCAGCAGCAAGAGATCTTAGGCCCGGGGGGAGCACAAGCGCTAAAGTGTGCAGTATTTTGATCAGATCCTATAGTTGGTTGAGTGGTGTACCCCAAAAAGACACATCTAAGTCCTAACCTGCTGGTACATGTTAACGTGAACTTATTTGGAAATGAGGTCTTTGCCAATGTAATTAAGTAGAGATCTCAGGATGCACACATCCTGGGTTTAGGGTGGACCCTACCTACACCCAGTGCCTTGTAAGAGGAGGGGAGGCCCCTGCTGGGATCCCTGGCAATTTTGTTTTCATAATTCTCGATTCTCTTTCTTAGAATGTCCACCCCACCACACCCCCAAATTTTATAAGCTTCAAAAGACACAAAACATGAATCCACCCTTGCCTTCAGGGTAAAATGTAAGTTCTTAGCTGGGGAGTACTCAGCCCAGCCTCAGCCTGTCTCTCCAAACTCACCTCCCACACGCCTGCCCGAACCCTCCCCTCCGCTCGGCTGATCTCGGGCTCCTGCGCCTGCAGCTCCACTTCATCTTCCCAGCTGCAGCTCAAGACAGGCACCACAGCCAGCTCTGCATCTCCAGCCCAGACGGGGGACATCTGGAGCCTGCAGCAGACACACCATCTCTGAGTGACTTCAAAAGGAAAGATGGCCTGACAGCATCCCTAGAGACGTCTGCTTAATTAGCACCTTGGTTCTTGTGGGAACCTCAGAATTGTTGGCCACATCCCTTTATTTGGATAGTAAAGGAAAAGGTGACCCTGGAAAGCTAGACTACTTGGGGACATGGAGGAGATGGGATCAAGAATTTTCCAAATATAATTTTATATTATTTTGACCTTTAAACTTTATAAGTATCTTACATATTCAAAAGCTAAAATTAAATCAGAAATGAGGGGAAAACCTAAAACCTTAAATTAAACACAAACAGAAACAAATTAACCTGCCAGCTATCAAATTCATAATAAAGCTGTATTAAGAGTGCAGTGTTATTGTGAGTAATTTCCAACACGATACTCTGCACATCCTCAATGGCTCTATTCCCACCACCTGACCATATTCCAAGGACAAAAAGTTCTGCAAGGAAATATTAAATTTCTTTGATAAGTTTATTTTTAATAGCAATATTGTACTTATAATCATCTCAGCCATGCTCTTGGCTTCGGCCCTATCCCAGGCCTAGTTTGTTGTTACTGGTATATTCTAACGTAGAATCACAAACCAGTGAAAAGGATTTCTGCTTTTCAAGGCGCTTTGATAACCGTCATCTCAGCCGACTATTCCAACAGTCCCACGGGCTGGAGAGACGAGAAGATGAGTGAGTTTTGCAGGTGAGTCCACTGAGGCTTATGCTGTCCTGGCCAAGGGCACGCAGCTGGCATGTCACAAAGCTGGGCACACAGTTCAGTGCGTTGGCCTCTGTGGGCTGCAGCCCCGGCCGGGCAGAGCCTGCCGCTAGCATCGCGCCTGGTCTCTACCGCCCACCCCAGACCACCCGCTTGTGCCCTCAGCTGCCTTATCTCTGCCTGTCAGTCCGAGCCCCTCCCCCAACCAAAGCTGTCCTGTGAAGCTTCAAAGCGTCTATAAACCACAAGGGAAACGAGCAGGACATAAACCTTGGGCATCACCAGCATGTGACAGAGATGACAATAGTTCCTTGCTCATTTTCTTCCAGGTTCTTTGCTGGAGGCCAGGCATCGAACTAGCAGAGATCGTGGAGATGATCTAACCCTGTGGTGGCTTCCCATGGGAACCCGCGAGGTCAGTTAAGTACCAAGAGGACTCGCAGCCTCACGGTGGCAGTTGGAAGACTGATTGCAGAGAGACCAAAGAGACTGGCCCCAGGTGGCACAGCCGGACAGTGAGCTACAGCCCTCTAATCAGAGTCCCACGTCATCAGTCCTGTGAGGTAAGTGGGAAGCCCTGTGTCCGAGGCTCTCGGAGGGAAAGAGGGGCCTTTTGGGTCCTCTCTGCACCTTCTTTGTATTATTACAGTTCGCCGACGCTGCCTTAGCAAAGAACCTCCGACAGAACCCATGGTGTGGACCGGCGGTTTCTTCTGAGGCCTCTCTGCTTGGCTTGTGGGACGCTGTCACCGTTCTGTCTCCCGTGCGTGGGTCTGTGTCCAAATCTCCTCTTCGTATGAGGACACCAGTCGTACTGGAGGGGGGGCCACTCTGATCACCTCATTTTACCTTGTTTGCCTCGTTACCAGAGCAGTCACATTCTGAGGGACCGGGGGTTAGACTTCAACATAAGAATTTGAGGGGGACACAGTTTAGCCCATACCACTCTCCCTACTCCTAAGTGCTGAAATTGCTACTTGATTTAGATTAAAATCAAGGTGATTAGGAAATAAAAACTAACCTTTCAACTTTAACATTAATTAAGCATTAAAAAGTCCCCAAATGTCTTCAAGGTACAGGTAAGTTTCTAGGAAATGCTATTTTTGAGCTTGAAATCTTGTGTTCAAATTTATTAGCACAGAATGCTGTAATTCACAAGTAATTAACATTGCCTCTTTTTTTAAAAATCTGATGAGTTTTGATTTTAAAAGAGAAACTTCTAAAAATAGATATTAAAAAGGGACTAAAACAGGACACGTTGGAGCAGCTGAGTTTGAGTAACAACCATCCTGACGGTTCATTAAACAAAGTAACTCTGACCTCGCTTGTGTCTTGCGAAGGCAGGATGCTGGAGGTCAAAGGTTAATTGGTCTGGAACCGATAATATATTTATCAGCAAAATAAACTGAGAAATAGTGTGTGAGTAAAGGCCAATATGTTCGCACTGTCTCAAGTTCTTAGGAAAACACAATGAAATTGACAGTCCATGCAGTATTTACACACAAAGAAGGACGTTTTTCCTTTGTTGTGGACTTGAAGACTGTGCCAACACAAACTTCTGCTTTTCATCTTCTGAGCCGTCCAGGGCAACAGTGTTATCTCTGACCCAGGGACATGTTTTAGAAGCACTGGATGCTCTTCACACAAAATTAATGATCAGTGTGTTTTCAGATCTTTCCTGAGTGCCTCTGCCCCGATGCTCCCAACTCCACTCCCAACCGCCCTTCGCTAAACAAAAAGTTTGTGCAGATCAGGCTGTGCCCGGGGAGGCCAGGGCCAGTCGACCAGCAGTTTGCAAGTTGGATCTGCCACCCTGTGTGTGATTTGGGGCCAGTGAATTCAACCCTCTGGGCCTCCATTTTCTCAACTGTGAGACGCAGGGTGACTCAACGACCTAAGTGTTTGCAATGAGCTTTTTGTTCTTATTCTTTAAAAGGACAAAATACAAGATCTTGAAAAACATGTCTGTAAGCTTTACCCGGCTGAGAGAAGAAGAAGGAAGAAGAGGAGGAGAAGAAACCCAGCGGGTTGAATGAGCTGTGCCCCACGCAGGCGTCGCTGCCGCAGAGGGGCGCGAACCCTGGATGGGGTCCCTGCAGACACACCCCACAAGTGGAGAGCAGCGAAGCTGGAAGAGACAGAGCTGGGACTAGAACTCAGGTCTTCTGACTCCGAGCACGGTGTCGTCACTGTCCCACTGTGTGACCTTGGGGAAGTCACAGTACCTTCTCCGGCCCTCAGTTTCTTCACCTGCAAAAGGAAGGAGTTAGATCAGAGGGTCTCTGTCTTCTCTGGGATTGTGTTAGAGAGGCAGCTGGGTATCGTTAATTGATAAGGAAGCATTTCAAAGAGGATCCATCTGTTTTTAATTAAATTCCATTTGCAACATCTTTATAAATGCTCTGGGTCTAGGAGATAACATATTAGGAGATACTGAAAACATACATATTGAAGCCATATGGCGATGTATAAAGGACAGACCCAATTACATGGAATTAAACTCCTGACTGGTGAGGACTGGGGAGTCTGTGGTCTGAGAGATCTGAGGAGGGAGTTAAAGTTTACTGGGCACCAGGAACGTTGAAAGTATTTTCAGTGGGAATGGGACGCTAGCAGAGGCATTATTATAGGAAGCTGACATTCTATAGACTTTGACAGAGGGAAAGGAGGTAAGGAAAAGAAGAAAACAGAAGGCAGAAGTGAAATAGGAGAAGTGGTTGGGAACGTCACCCGTGGGGCTGTGGAGCGAGAGGAAGAGGCCCTAAACTTGGAGCAGATGACGAGTCTTACCCGCAACCCTACAAAACCCATGTTTTTGTTTTTATTTTTTTAATCATTAAACTTTATTTTTCAGAATAGTTTTAGGTTCAAAGCCAAACTGAGCAGGACGTACAGAGTTCCCACACCCCACACAGGCACGGCCCACCCGCTAGCAGCGTCCCTCATGGAGAGGCACGTTTGCGGCCATTGATGAACCTGCATTGACACTCCACCATCACTCGAAGCCCACACCCTACGCTTGGGCTCACCCTTGCTATTGTACATCCTGTGGGTGCTAATAAACATCCAGTGACACGTGTTCACCAGCACAGTGTCAGGCAGATGGCGTCACTGCCCTAAAAATCCTCTGCGCACAGCCTACCCATCCCTCCCTCCTCTAACCCCTGACAGCCGCTGATCTTCTTACTGTCTCCATGGTTTTGCCTTTTCCAGAACGTCAGGTAGTTGGAATCTGACGTGTGCAGCCTTTTTAGACTGGCTTCTCTCACTTGGTAGTACGCATTTAAGGTTCCTCCCGTGGCTTGATAACTCATTTCTGTTTAGCAGTGAATAACATTGCTTTGTCTGGATGCACCACAGTTTATTTATCCATTCACCTACCGAAGGACATCTTGGTTGTCCCCAAGTTTTGGCTGTTATTAATAAAGCTGCTATAAACATCTGTGTGCAGGTTTTTGTGTGGACATAAATTTTCAATTCATTTGGGTAAATACCAAAGAGTATGATCGTTGATTGTACAGTAAGAGTATGTTTAGTTTTGTGAGAAACTGCCAAACTGTCTCCAAAGGGTCTGTGCCAGTTTGCATCCCCCCAGCAGCGGAAGAGAGTCCGCGTTGCTCCACACCCCCACCGGTGTTGGTGTTGTTGGTGTTCTGGGTTTCGGCCATTCTAATAGGTATGCAGTGGCATTTCTGCTGCTGTAATCTGACATACAACGTTGCACATCTTTTCATATGCCTCTGTGCCATCTCTGTCCTTGCTGGCAAGGTGTCTGCTCAGGTCTTTTCAATTGGGCTGGTGATTTCCTCATTGTTGAATTTTAAGAGTTCTTTGTTTATTTTGGGTAACAATCCTCTATCAGACGTGTCTTTTGCAAATATTTTCTCCCAGTGTGTGGCTTGTCTTCTCATTCTCTTCCCCATGTTTTGAAAATAGGCAACATCTGGTTAAAATGAACAAGCCAACCCTGAAGGGAAACATAAATCACAGGGCATGCCCCCTGAGGGGGACACAATGGAAAGGTGGCCAGTGGAGGGACAAGAGGGGACAGAGCATAGTATATTTCTGTCCTGGTATTTATGTTCTAGCAAATATAGCCAAGGTGTGGATAAAAGTACTGAAGCAGATTTCTCATACAATACTGGAAAACCCATTTGAGAGAGTGTATAAAGATCTAGAGGATGACTGGAATGATGAACACCATGCTCTCTTCTTCCCATTCTTCTCATAGTTCATCCGAAACGTCTTGCAGGAGAGGGAGGGCTCTTATTACTACTAAGCTTAACTGTCCCTTCTTCCAGGAGGCTTTCTCTAGCCTTCTGGGCACTGAGCTGGTGCCTGCTGTCGTGCATGCTGCACCGTGCTGACCAGAGACTGCTGGCTGCATTCTGGCGGCCCGGCACGTGTCCAGCCCTCACTGGAGCGTAAGTCCCACGAAGCAGGCGTTGCTGCCTCATCGCAAACTGTATCCCGATGTCTAGCCCAGTTTCTGGCATACTATTAGCTCTCAACACATTTTTGCTGCGTGGATAAATGAAGCAAGTATTGGAAGATGAGACAGAGCCTCGTTGTGTTATATTAGTTTGCTAGGGCTGCCCTAACAAAGAACCACAAATTAGGTGGCTTAAACTACAGAAATGTATTGTCTCACGATTCCAGAGGAGGCCGGAAGTCTAAGATCAACGTGTCCGCAGCCCTGCTTCCTCTGAAGGTGCCAGGGCGGGATCTGTTCAGGCCTCCTCCCTGGCTTCTGGCAGTTCCTTGGCTCGTGGCAGCTTCACTCTAGTCTTCACAGGGCATATGCTCCTTGTATATGTGCCTCTGTGTCCAAATTTCTCGTTTTTATAAGGACACCAGTCATATTTTATTAGGGCCCACCCTAATGACCTCATTGTGACCTGCTTGGCTCCAAATAATATCATATTCTGAGGATCTGGGGGTTAGGACTCCAACATCTCATTTTGGAGGGACAAAATTCAAGCCCTAACACTCACCTAGGAACTTTGAAATTTACCCTGTGGGCAGATAGGCCCTTTAGAAAAGAGGGTGACACAATGAAATGTGCATTTTGGAGCGATTGTCCTGGCGGAGATGTGGAAGGTGGAATGAAGCAGGTGGTGCAGGACGAGGAAGGACACCAGGTAGGTCCAGGTGAGAGGTGAGGAGCCCCAGACACGGGCAGCGGCAGTGGGGATGGAGTTTGGAGATATTTTAGAGGTAGGTAGGCAAGGATGGTGACTAATTAGAGAGGGAGCCGGTTACTTGTTTAGGGATTACACACAGGGGAGCGGGTAAAGGAAGAAGGGAATTAGCTCAATTTGGGGCTTGCAGAGTTTGAAGTGTTTCACCCCAGTTCTGTCTCCCTGACCCTCTACCCTGTAAATGAAATGCAGGATAATTTATTAACACAATTCCCCATTCAGCACCGTCTATTGACAAAGAGATAAATACACGCGGATTGCTACTTAGCAAAGAGACCCTAGTCATTTTTTTTAATTTTCAATTTTTCATTTTGCAATAATTACACAAAATGTCTTTTTAAAAAGTCTTATATATCTTTCACTTAGCTTCCCCAAGTTACCATCGTACAGAACCACAGTATAATTATCAATCATGCTATTAATTAGTTATACGATTATTAATTGTACCACTAATTAACATGATTAATAATTGTATTATTAATTGATTCTAAGATTAATGTTGACACATAATATTAACTAATCTACAGGCAACCCAGTACTTTAAATTTTTGTCAAGGCAATAGTTAAAGAATTTCAGAATAGCGCCTGACACATATTAGGCACTCAATAAATACTAGTGAAAGAATGAATGAGTGAAGGAAGAGAAATGTCTGGAGGGAGCAAACTAACAGCCAGTGAGTTTCACCCCCAGAGCTGAATTAAGAACTTTACCTGAGTTATCTCATTTCATCTTCATTACAATCTGAGGCCAGCAAATAATTACCTCTGATTCCATAGAATGAAATTAAAGGTATAGCATTTTTGCCCATTTAAATATGCTAGATGGGGCTGGGCGCAGTGGCTCACGCCTGTAATCCTAGCACTTTGGGAAGCCAAGGAGGCAGGATCGCTTGAGACCTGGAGTTCAAGGTTGCAGTGAGCTATGATAACACCACTGCACTCTAGTCTGTGTGATAGAGCAAGACCCTGTCTCAAAAAAAATGCTAGAGGGGTTGAAAAAATAAAAAAGAAAGAGAAAAATCTCAAGGAATAAGTACAGCTTAGAGACACACCACGAGGAAGGGGCCTCCTCACCCTCAGAAGCATGGGATGAAGGGCCTGTTTCGACGTGTGGCCTGGCAAGGTGAACCACATACCAGAGATCACCTGGTTTTTCACACCTGCAGACCTGGCCTCCTCAAGCCCATTAAATCCTGAAGCAGTTGGTTCTGACAGTCTGCTCACTTTGCAGCAGGACCATGTCAGGAAAAGCGCCAGACAGGAGACGTTTGTGTTCAGGCCTCCCAACCCGCGCCTCTTCCCAAGTCCTCACCCCACCCACCGGCTGGAGATCGTCACGCAAAAGCCCATCAGCTTCAGATCTTCCTCCTCTGCCTAGCCCAGGCCCCCCTGGCCTTTCTCCTGTCCTCCATGTCCCTGCCTGTGACTGACTACTGAGGGACAGTGGAGAAATACAACTCTGCAGGTTAGACACAATACAGGGCTAACTTGTCCTCTTAGCAAAACTGTGAATGTGTGATGACAGCCTAGACAAGCACCCACTGTCCCCTAGTCAGGCCCTTCCCCAGGCACCTGGTGCCTGAGGCAGCCTGTCCCCCAGGAAGCCCTCTGGGAATCCCCTTGGGCCGCTCTCTGTTCCCCACTATTTCCTTCCACACTTCTCCAGGGCACTCGTCCACATGCTGTCCTGCCCTCACAGACTCTCCAGCCTTTGGGGAAATAGAGAAATCAGTCTAGGCTAAACATCCGTGAATATAAACATGCCTCGGGTAAGGATGGGGCATTTTACCAATTGTCCGAGATCAAAGAAGCAAATCTAATAGGAAGGCTTTGGGCCATTTCTTTGGTTACATAGTGATTTTTTAATCTCTGTTATGCAATGACCCTGCACATTACACACTGTCGTGTCAATGACTTAAATGGAGTAGAAACCTTGCTGACTAAATGCAGGGGATTCACTAAATTAGGCAAGGCACAAATCAGACTGATTTTCAAGGGTGATATGGAGTTTAATAGGGACATTATGCAAGTCTTACATTAAAGAAATAAAAACATACTACAGATGATATGGAGACCACTTGGTCCAGCATCACTGAGCTAGAAAAGGTATGCGGGTGTAGGGGACAAGTGCGCATGCGCTGCTGCACACAAAGTAGACTCAACCTCTGTTGCAGTTGTTGAAATTCAATTTGCAAAGAGAATCATTTACAAGTAGATCTGTTTCCCCCCAGCCATTCATTCTCTCAAGTGCCTAGTTATCCTCCCTAGAGACTTATTTATTGCCCCTAAACAGAATTACCTGTATTCCTCATCCCCCCCTCCCCTCTAAAACGAGGGTATATAAACTTCTGGACCACACTGGGGTATTGAGTAACCACTCTATGATTCTCCCTGTGCGCACAGTAAACAAATTTCTTTCTCTTGTATCTGCCTTATTGTGCGTTGATCTTTTGGGCAAACCTTCCAGGGTGAAAGGGAGGTTTCCCCTCATCCCTGCATATGTATGTTTATCCCACCTGTTTAGTGTCAAACTCCTACCTCACCCTGTCTCCAGCAAAATGCCTGCTTTTGACTCTGCCTCCCAGCCTACAGACTGCAACCCTTTATAAGGAACAACGTTCTCCTTTCCAAATTTATAGATCTGGTGACTTTAACTCAACACGTGTATCCAAGAACAAATGTCAAAAGAGCAATCATTTCACACTCTCAGAAGCAAAGATCTAAGTATGCATCCCTTTTTCAACAGTGCTAGTTCTTGGCGGGGGCTCGAGGGAATGTCTTAAATGTAAAGATAGCCTCATTTCCCATTCTGCCAATACCCCAGAATGCATATTACTATAAAGCTACTGTAGGAATTAATCCCTTGTGCTGGCAGCTACTTGTCCTTTATGAGAAAATTAGGCATGACTTCCAGTGCCCATGGAAGGCCCCACTGGGGAGTTGTGAGTTTCATCCCTAGAAGTCACAAGGATAGCTCAAACACTGCCCTACTCTAAGAAGGATGCTTGGACCAGATGTTCACCTGGCCCTTCCAATCTGAGGGAGATACAATTCTAACTCGTACTGAGTTAGGCTCCACGGGAGACATGGAAGCTCAATTGTCTGTCCCAGGTAACAACGGGTGTGTTCCTACTAGATGCCCGCATATTCCTTCCAGCCACGACTAGCTACACAATTTTTGAGGCCCAGTGTAAAATTAAAATGCAGATTTCCATCTTCAAAAATTATTAGGAATTTCACAATGACAACAACAGAACATTAAGGCAAGGCCCTTCTCAGTGCAGAGCCCTATGCAACTATATAGTGCAGAGCCCTATGCAACAAGCCCACAACACTGGCCCTGCCTCCAGCCCTGCAATTCCACATGTGCTGGTAAAGAGAGAGTCTGTAATTTCCAAACCCTCTTCCGCCTCCAATGGCAAGCCACAGATATGAACGGTCTTCAACATGAGCCTAAATAATAAAGGCAACGGACCCTCACGAATGACATCATTCGATCTGCTCTTCTCCCGCACAATGAAAGAAACACAAAAACACAAGTGAGAACAGCGCTTTCTTTCACAGGGAGAGTGCTCAGTACAACCATTGGGCATCTGTTCAGCCTGTTTCCTGAAACTGGGACACATGTTGCTTTGGATGGTGGAATTTAAATAGGAAGGAGCAGATGCTGTCAACTCAGGTATGCTAATAATCTTATCTCAGAATGCAATAAAGACAGACAAGCTTGTAAAATGGGAGCTGGCTTGAAATTACCAACAAATGCATGAAAACAAACAAAATATGCCTGGGGTTCTGCACACTGTGCAAGTGCACTCTAGGAACCAGAAATGAAAATGAGGAAAGTGGATCTGACCTCTCCCCACCCCACCCCAGTCATGCCGCGGAGCTTCAGAAGGAAACAACCACCAACAGCAACATTAGATGAAACAGGTGTGGCTTTGGTTAGCAGAGTGGCACGGCCAAGGACAGTTTAAAGTTTCTCTGGTATAAGGACACCTTTCAGTTGGATTCAGATCTTTGCAAAGGACCTGGGAGGAACTGCTTGGACACAAATAGAACAAAGCTCGGGAGGAAAAGGAGCTGAAGAGGAGAAATCGCCGGGGTGTGGGAAGCTGTTTGTAAGCGGGGTCTGAAAACGACCCATGATGGGTCAAAAGTTGAAGGTGAGTCAGTGATACAGACTAGGACCCCGTGTGGAAAAGTAGCTTTGTTCTGAGGGGGAAAGAGTTTAAAATGAAGGGACTAAAGGAATTCTCTCATACTATTCAGCACAGATGAATGCTCTCCCTGGAGCCTCTAAACACCAGAAGGTTCTGAGAGTCATACAAAAAGCTGAAGCTTTGGAATGGAGATCCTATCATAAAAGACAAAAAAGAAATTGGTTCATTTACCTTGACGAAAAGACAATGGAGGTGTTTGTGAAAGAATGTAAGATTTTTATCACCGTCTGCCTTCTCTAGTAAAGTCCTCTCACCCCACCCCCGCCAGCCTCACCTTCACCTGAGCAGACACCAGACATGAGTCACTCCAGGTACTTCGTCATTACCTGGACATGGGGGCTGGAATGCCCAATTACCTTTCCATCTGTCAAAACCCCTTCTCTCCTCCAAAGTTGATCCACCTGTTATAATCTCTCTCCTCCCACTCTCCCAATCTCCCCTCAAGAATGTGAGCTTGGATAGGACGTATGTGCTCCACGCTTTGTTCATTCTTCCACCCCCAGCTCTTAAGTGTCAATAAATATTTGTAGCATGAATTCATTTTAAAAGCATTTCTTGAGACTCTATTATGGACAGAGTAATATCACAGGTAACAAGTAGGGTTTGAGAAACTAGACACAGACACTCAAATTGCAAAATGGAGGAAAGAATGAATTTTTTTTCCTTTTTTATGTTGAGACAGGATCTCGCTCTTGCTCAGGCTGGTCTCAAACTCTTGACCTCAAGAGATCCTCCTGCCTTGGCCCCCCAGAGTGCTAGGATTACAGGCGTGAGCCACCACACCCAGCCTGAATTTTCAATACTATAGACTAATAGTTTGATTTCAGATCACTTAAAATATTAAAGGGTTTTTGAAAACATATAAAAGAATAAGATGATAGTTTGGGACTAGCAAAGATTCATGGATTATAGCTCAAGTCTGAACCATATTATTATCATTGTTTGGCCAGGGTTACTACATTAATAGATATAGTGGAGATTATATTAGAGAATGCATATGAACTTCTCAGCCTAGTTCTTGACACTAGTAGCTAAGTGAATGGTAGGTATTACTATGATGTTGATTTTAGCAAAACAGTTGACTACATCTCTAATGAGTAACAGTAATAACAATAAAAGCAATAGCTGGGTGTATTGGTGTGTGCCTGTAGTCCCAGCTACTCGGGAGGCTGAGGCAGGAGGATCGCTTGAGCCCAGGAGTCTGAGGTTGCTGTGAGCTATGATGATGCCATTGCACTCCAACCTGGGCAACAGAGCCAGACCCTGTCTCCAAAAGAAAGAAAAAGAAATGGCTACCATTTACTGAGTATTTATTATGTGCCAAACACAACCATAGTGTCTTACGTACAATATCACAGTGAAACCCCCACAAGGTAGATATACTGGGTCATCCTGGGTTGAATGATGTCCCCCAAGTCCATGTCAGTCAGGAACTTCAGACCCTTATCTGGAAATAGGGTCTTTGCAGATGTAATCAAGTTAAGATGGTCAGACAGGATTAAGGCGAGCCCTAAATCCAGTGCCTGGTGTTCCTGGTAGGGAGAGAGATATTTGAAGGCACAGAAGAGACATAAGGAAGCAGGCTGGTGAAGACAGAGGCAGAGACTGGAGTTAAGCTGCCATAAATCGAGGAACTCTGAGAATTGCTGGCAACCGCCAGAAGCCAGAAGAGGCAAGGAGGGATTCTTCCCCAGAGCCTTCAGAGGGAATGTGGCCTTTCTAGCCTTCCGAACTGGGAGGGAATATACTTTCGTTGTTTTAAGCCATCAGTTTGTGGTATTTTTTATGGTAGCCCTACAAAGCCAATACAATAGGTATTATTATATTCATTTACAGAGAGGACAAAGCCAGGAAGTTGCAGAACCCAAATCTCAGCCCCATCTGACTCCACACTTTTGACATGAAAACTGGCCCACACAATTGTAGCTGGTTTTGGCATCCAAGACCACCAAGCCCTAGACTGATGTTGGTGGGGTGTGGTGGCTCATGCTTATAATCCCAGCACTTTGGGAGGCTGAAGCAGGAGGATCCCTTGAGGCCAGTAGTTTGAGATCAGCCTGAGCAACATAGTGAGGCCTCGTCTCTACAAAAAATAGGGAAAATTAGCTGGACATGGTGGCTCACACCTATAGTCCCAGCTACTCAGGAGGCTAAGGCAGGAGGATCGCTTGAGCCCAGGAGTTTGAGGTTACAGTGAGCTATGATGACGCCACCGAACTCTAGTCTGGATGAGAGAACAAGACCCTGTCTCAAAAAAAAAAAAAAAAAAAAAAATTAAGAGGGTTTTAAAGAAACAAAGTCTGAGTGAGAATCAACCACAAGAAGTGCTATGTTAATGAGTCCGGTGTCCAGGCCCCAGAAAGCTGCTGCATGTGGCACGGTCAGAGGGACATTGATACACTGAAGTATGATGACGCCACACAAAAATTACATTACATGAGAAAGCAAGGATACTTACTCTGACTGGGGGGTGGAAGGGCAGGGTCTGTGCACTGCCTTAAAATATCTAAAGACTTGTCCAAATCTCGAAGAGGAAGTAGATTGAGTCTGTGACCCTCGGGGGAGAGGATGGGGACAGATGACTGGAAGCGTAACAGTCTCACTGAGTGCGAGCGGGACGTCCTCTTGTTCTTTCTCCCGCTGCCCTGCCCAGTCTGCTCGCTGGACTTGCTTTGTTCCACCCCTTGATGACATCTCTCAGCAGGTCCCATAGTGTTCTGACCCTCTCAATCAACTACGCAGTTCCATTTCAGCACTTAGAACATCCCTCCAATGGCACAGCAACACCCCAAACCCATTTACCTTAAGGCTTCCCTCCGCCCCTCAGAGGCTGGCAGAGAGGAGGTTTGGGGAAGAGGCCTGGTTGGCTCAGTCTCTCTCCTTCCCCATGTTGTCAGCCACTATTTGTGGTCCTTTCAGAGTCACACACGAGGGGGCAGGAGGCTGGGGGAAAGGGTGATATCATCCATGGTCCATATGGCTGTAATCTAGTGGCCATGCCTGCTTGGGGTCAGAGGGACAATGACCTTGTGTTTTGCAAGCACGTGGGGGCTCCCTGGCGGAGGCAATGCATAGTGCACAGCTCTTCCCTGGCATCCACTCGTCTGCTGGGCTCCCCTTGCCTCTCCCAAAGCTCCTCTTTCATGGAATCCCTTCTGAGAAGACCCAGACCAGCTCACTTCTACCTGCGGAACGTTTGATCCTGGGGAAACTGCTGCGCCATCAGGGAATCATGGCTCCCTTCTAGGGCAGCCTCTTCCCAAGGTGCCCGGCACGGGCAGCTGCAGGCATGAGCTCCTCAAAGTCCACAGGGACTCACTGGAAGCTCTCAGAATCTCTTCTAACTTGGTGTGAGGGGAAATGTCACAGCACTCCAATAGCCCCTTCAAAGAAGGTTCCCGGGCTGGCACAGAGAGCAGCTGACGGGTGATGCTGAGGAGCAGGTTTCACAGCCTCTGTAATGCGTGCGTGTGGGTGGCCAAGCTCCCAGCTCCGGCATGTGAGGTCCTGGCACCCAACTGCTGTTCTTAGCATTCAGGGATGTCTGTCCCCTCCCAACCTCATGTTGAAATGTGGTCCCCAGTATTGGAGCTGGGGGCTGGTGGGAGGTGTTTGGGTCCTGGGGGTGGAACCCTCACGAATGGCTTGGTGCCCTCCCGGCAGTCACAAGTGAGTTCTTGCTCTATTAGTTCCTGTGAGAACTGCTTGTTGAAGGGAGCCTGGCACCTCCCTTCCTTCCTCTCCCACCCTGTGATCTCTGCACGCACCTGCTCCCTTCACCCTCTGACGGGAAAGGAAGCAGCCTGCGGCCCTCCCCAGGAGCAGATGCTGGCACCATGCTCCTTCCACAGCCTGCAGAGCCATGAGCCAAATAAGCTTCTTAGAACCTCCACACCTCAGCTCCACTATCCCCTTACAGCAGCACAAACGGACTAAGACAGGGCCTTTGCAGAATTCTGAGACAGGGTAGCAGAAGTTACAGGAAGGTGGATTTCCAGCCAGTAAACAGTTATCTTTCTAAGGAAATATCCTTAAGCTGCAGTCTACCAATCTCTAAAATGGGTGCTCAAGCAGAGGCTGTAGAAGGAATTTCTGTGCTGAATGGGAGGTGGACAGGTAACACCTACCATCTGCGTTCTCACTCTGGAATTCTATTCTTTATATAACTATATCCATCCCTACACTTCAGAAATGTATACATTTTAGAATAAAATAACCCCACGGGGCCATGGAAGCGAGTGCCTGATAGTGTAGTGCAAACGGTACTCAGAAGCATTGAAGAGAATTAAAAGGAAGGAACGCTCTTGAGAGGGTACAGAGCTTAGTTAGAGGGGATATCTCTGCTATGGTGCTACTTATGCCACACTTTTAATGAATATCGTTTTTGATGTTCTGCTAGGCTGTGAGAGGCTCAAGGGTGTGTCTTACCTATAACCACATCCCAAGGCTTGGCGCAGTACCTGGCATGGCCGAGGTGTTGATGAATATCTGTAGAGTGAACGAATTGAGTGAAGAAATGATGACCTAAGAAAGGATTGAAGTAAGTATGCAAATATTTGGATTTGATTTAGGCCAAGAGAACATGAAATGTCCCTTAGGTGAAAATGTGGTAGGAACTTGGGGTGGGAGGGTTACCAGGAGGTCACGAAACACAGTGCCCAACTAAGAATAAAGGGGCTGTGTAAGAAAAAAAAGAGAGCCACATGGTAGAATTAGGGAAAACCAGTTGGTTTACCACCAGCGTTAGATCCAACAGATGTCAGGAAGGCATTCGAGTCTCCAAGCAGTGACCAATGCTATGAGACTGGAATTTTAGAAGGATTAATCTTTAGAGATAAAAAGACAATTGGAGCTCCCAGCTATAGATGGACCAAGGAAATGATTTAAGCCAGAGTAAGGAAATTAGATTAGGTATAAAGAAAGCCATTATGTGGAAAGGTTGTAAAATCTTTCCTAGAGTCCTTAGAAATCTGTGACTGCAGTTTCTGCTATGAGGCAAGGGAATTGTTTAGATAACTTTTCAAGGGCATTTCCATGTCATGGTGATAGGTTTCTCTGATAACTAAAACTGAACATGGAGTAGTAGTACAAAACTCCAAATGTGCTCAAATGCACAGAATAGGCTGGGGTTGTTCCAAACCACTCAATATCGCTAAGAGTAAAATCAATTGATAAAAGACACAAAGGAGAAAAAGAAGAAAGAGGAGGAAAAGCAGAGGGAGGAGAAGAAAATATTAGACTAAAGACTGATAGAAATAGAAATGCTTCATCTATACCACAGTCTTTGATCTAGGCACATCCATGGAAGTGTGTCTTAAATGGGATTGTTGCCCATTGAGTGTACAGAGGCAGAAAAACAGCTTGAGAGCCACTAGGTAAAAGTATTTCACCGATCCAGTCTTAACCAATCCTGCTTGGAGAAAAGCAAGTCCAGAATCACACACCTATCTCCCTCAAGCCCAATCACCAATCCCAAAATACTCATAATTGGAGGACAGAGCCCACCTCCCCAAGTGAACTCCTACTCACATGAAGACCCGATTTCACTCCTTGGGGACTCCTCTCCAGATGTGGCTATGTGAAGTGATATGAGTAGGCTGTGACAGGTGGACTAAAGAAATAAAACTTTATTTCCTCTTTATTCCTACTTGGTAGCAAGGGGGAAAAGAAAACTTCTAATTTGTTCAAAAAAACCTCTCTTTCACGTATTTTTTAAACCAGGTTGGGTTTTAAGCTCAGGCAATTCTGAGTTCTCCCTTGTCCTGGAGGAACCCAAGATCTAGGTGAGGGTGCATGTCATTCGGATCTGTAGGGAGGAAAGCTGGGCTCTTGTTCTGGAGTCCTCTAGAGTCTGCCTCGCCCTGCCTCGTCTCTGGGGATCCTGGGTTGTTATTCACTGGCATGTGGAGGTCCCACCTGGTCCTTTCAGGCACCACGCTGACAGCAATGTAGAAGTCCGCGTGTGCAGCCAAAGGCCGTCACACTCTGCAGCCTCCTCATCCCCGTTCCAGGCTTCTTCCATGTTACAGGATCTCTTGGCACTTCCACACTGGCTTGCCCGGTCATGGGCACAGACTGCAGAACAGGAGATTTGGAGGTACCACCTGAGACTCTCCAGCCTTGGCCATCTCCAAGCTGCCACCTAGATGGCACCTGGGCTGCTCTGGTTCCCAGTTCTGTGCTGAAAGAAGAGCTTCTGGTGCAATCCTTGAGAGGCAGTGAGTGAGACGCCCTTCCTCGGGCGTTCTGGACATCTCCACTGCCCCTCAGCCCCTCGCCCACTAGGCTCTTCCCAAAATAACATACACGAGTGTGTTTAGGGATGGGTGTAGACAATGACAGTATGACTTACTGTCCTTCAATTTCTTTTTCACCCAGGATCCACTTCCCAAACATCAAGAGAGCTTTCCTTGGGTTGTATTTGCTCTGCCATTTCCTGGGGTAAAAATAATCTGTTTTACCACCTAGTCTCAGTGGCCAAGGGCTGCAGGAAAAACCCCAAATATGCAATATACGAAAATTGTTTTCTTTGTCTACTCCATTCAACTGAAACTTTGAGGGAAGAGACTTTTACCTGTTTGAGGATGTTCTTAACTGTAAATATTGACTATGTAGGAAAACAGTTCTTAGGAGATCTTACTGAGTCAGTAAGGAAGCATCAGTTTTAGAGACAAACACTAGCAGACATTTAATGCAAAACGGGATCAGATGATGGAACAGAATAGAAAGTCCACAATAGCCACACACGCATACACATAAAAACTAATTTTTGACAAAGTTACAAGGCAATTCAGTAAAGAAAGGATAGTCTTTTCAAAAACGGCACAGAAACAACTGGATAATCATATGGGGGTATGGGGGACGGGAATATCTTCAATCCTTCCCTGTGGGCGGCAGAATAATGCCCTCCCCAAGATGTCCACATTCTCATCCCCCCAAATCCATGAATATGTTAAGAGAGTAAAATGATAAGCCATAGACTATGAAAAAATGTTTTCAAATCATATATCTGATAAAAGATTTTTCTCTGGAATATATAAAGAACTCTCAAAACCCAATAACACCCCAGCTAAATTCGCAGACAAATATAAAGGCCTCAGGAAAACATTTTTAAACATACAAGAACCCAAGAAATCAAGTTCCTTAAAAATTTAAAACTGACCTTAAGTCCAGCCAATAAAGATATAAATCAAAACAAATAAACAAACAACACCCCTCAGTAGCAGGAAAATAAATGCAAACAAAAAGTGGGCAAAACATTTGAACAGACAATTCACCAAAGAAAATCTATGGGTGGCAAATAAATACAGGAAAAGGTGGTCAAAATCATTCATCATGGAAAAATGAAAATTATAACCACAGGGAGATACCACTACACAGTGTTAACAAAGATACGGAGCAACTGAACTCTCATACACTGCTGTGGGGAATGTAAAATGGTATAACCACTTTGGAAACCAGTTTGGTAGTTTCCTAAAACGTTATACCATATACCCTATACCTACCCTATGATCCAGCCATTCTACTCCTAGATATTTACCCAAAAGAAATGAAAACACACATCCATGCAAAGATTTGTAAATAAATGAATGTCCATAGCAGCTTTATTTGTAACAGCCCCAAACTGGAAGCATCTCAAACAAGTGATGAGTACCAATGTAACAAAATAACTACCCGCATCTAAACAGAATGCATTGTTGACAACACAACAAGAGATGAACCTCAGAATAATTAGTCTATGTGAAAGAAGCCAGACCAAAACAAAAAGTGCACACCATATGATTCAATGTATATCAAATTCAAGAAAATGCACATTAATGCACTATAGTGACAGAAAGAAGATAGTGCCCGGGGAATGGCAGCTGGGGAGAAGCAGAAAGGAGGGATTATTAAGGAGCAAGAAGAACTTTTGGGGGTGATGAGCGTTTACTATTTTGATTGTGATGATGATTTATGCTGTACACATATGTCCGAATGTATCAAACTATCCAGTTTAAATATGTGTGGTTTATTGTATGCCATTTATACCTCGATAAGGCTGTTTTAAAAATACAATGAGGAAATTTTTAAACATATAAAAAGCAGGATGTTTAAAATATATTAAATACATAAAAGAGTGGTGCTAACAAATTGTATTGGCCAAGAAGCACCAGACAAGGGTAAGGTGGGTTTCTCTGGCTGCCTTGCAAAGAGATGCCGGTGGCCCGGGGAGCAGAACTGAGGGCTGGGTGCGGGACAGGAGTCTGGCGGTTGACAGGAAAGCCAGAGTTGGGGACGGTCCTTCTCCCGCACTTTCCCGGGCCTGTCCCGGGAGTTACCGAGGCGCCACGTGGATGCCCAACAGAAAGCAAGGATGGCCTGCTTCCTACTCTACTTCCAAAGACGAGCGAGCGGCTTGTTTGGCGTTTGAGCGGTGGGGTTGGGGTCTTGTGTTTGTGTCTGAGTTGGGAGGTGTAACCCACACGTAAACTGTGACGTCCAACCAAGACTAAAAATGACCCCTTGCCCTCAGCGATCAGAAACCACCGCGCCACAGTTAATAGCGGAAACGACACCAGAGGAAACGCAGAGCCTCAGCCCCCAGCGCCCGCGGGACGCCCCCCCCCACGGCCCCGCCCCGCGCGCGTCCTCCTTCCGGGAAGACGCCCCGCCCCCCAGGAGGCGGGGTCGCGCTGGGCCCCGCCCACGGCGCGCGCCCTCCCCCTCCGCAGCGCGCAGCCTCGGCGGGGGCGCTTTACGGCCGGAGGGGAGGGCGGGTCCTAGGCCCTAGGTAGGAGGCCCGGCTGAGGGGCGGGGAAGAGACCTTTTGCGGCAGGACGTAAGTGACAGCGAAGGCGGTGCGACAGCTGCTGGAGGGCAGAGGAGGCGGGTTCGTGTTTCCCGGGCCGAACCGGGCTGTGAGGGGCGCGGGGCCTGGGCAGAGGGGGTGACGAAGGCCCGCCGTGACGGCATGGAGGAAGGGGAGCGGGGCGGGGCAGGCCGTGGGCTGCTTTGGGCGGGGTAGGCTCGCGGGGCTGGCGGGCCGGAGTCCCGGTCCAGGCCGGGGGTCTGACCCATGGTTGGTGTCCTCCGAACCCGCAGCGCGGCCCGTCCTGTCCCCGCCATGAGGCCGCAGCAGGCGCCGGTGTCCGGGAAGGTGTTCATTCAGCGCGACTACAGCAGTGGGACCCGCTGCCAGTTCCAGACCAAGTTCCCCGCGGAGCTGGAGAACCGGGTACGCGGCTCAGCTCCCCCACCTGCCCGGGAGCGAGGGGGAGATTCCCCAGGGCCGGGACGCGGTGAGGGCGACACCCGGCCTGAGTGACCAGCGGTTCTGGCGAGGGCCAGGCACATTCCGGGCCCAGGAGAGGTGTAGGAGGGTCGCTGAGCAAGACTTGGTGTTTGGAGGAGGAAGAGTAAGGCCCAGCCTAGGATGTGATGACCTTACGGAACTTTATGTTGCCCGGTGCCGGGAATCTGTACCCAGCCGTCTTCTTCCCCTGCTGTCACCGGATCCCCTCCCCGGGTTATTGACAACCGTGATGAGGCGCTCATTCCTGAGGCCCCAGGCCACCTCACTCAGCGGTTTGTAAGCAATATTCTCCTACGTGTCCATGCAAGAGAAATCATCATCATTCTCGTGACCGGCGTTTGTGGTCAGCGCCTGTCGCACTGTTTGGCCGAAAGGGTTTGTTAAGTGCGATGCCAGGCAGTGCAGACAGGCCCTCTTGGAACCTAAAAAGTGTAGAGCATTAGATGGACCTGGACAGGAAAATATCCTAGAACAAGGCCCTAAACTTGTCACTCTCACTGGGAGTCGCCTCTTTTGTCTTGCCTGTCAGAACTGTTACCAGGGTATAGGTCCTTTGGCCACCCGCATGCAGAAATGAAAGAAGAGGATTTGTTTCCCCTTCCAACTTATCAAAAAAAAATCATTGTATCTTATTGTAAAGGTACAATGGAATGTATTTGTGTGGTTTTTTGGTGCCCATATGTGTATACCAG
Source organism: Lemur catta (assembly GCF_020740605.2). Classification (NCBI taxonomy): domain Eukaryota; kingdom Metazoa; phylum Chordata; class Mammalia; order Primates; family Lemuridae; genus Lemur; species Lemur catta. The sequence continues at coordinate 6,043,262 of NC_059149.1, read as the reverse complement.
AAATTCTTTTGGTCTTGAGCCATGTTAGATTCTATTTCCTGTTCAGAGGTCAATTTCTGGTTAGCTGGAGCAGGTTTTGTGGCTCTTTACTCTTCTACAGGGAGGGTGAGGGCCAGAGGGGTGATTAGGCATCGCGTGGGTGTGGGGCTAAGAAATGTTGGTCATGGAATAAGTAGGTGTAGATGAGTCTGTGCTAGAGAAATGTGTAGCAGTCATTTAGTCAGTTTGTATCAAGGTGGGTTGCTCTACCTGATTGCAAAGGTTGGGAAATCACCAATGATCAATTATAGCTTCCCTCAGCTTGGTTTATAACTGTGGTTAGTGGCCCAAATATGTTTCTGCAAATTAAAGATCAAACATACCTTAAAAAGCTGGTGTGTAAATTAGTTTGTTGAAATGCTGCAGTGTGTTGTCAACAATGTTGTGAGTAAACTCTGTGTGACAACAGATGGACATTCACACAGTAGTTTGAAGAGGTAGAAATTGAGCAACTTGCTTATTGGCTAAAGCTAATTGGCTAAACAACATTCATGTTGTTTTTAAAATAATTTAACATCACAGTTAACATGTTTTACATAATAAGCCATGTGAAATCTATCAAATGTTTTATTTTTAATCCTCTTATGGAAACTTACACAATTTACGTACTTTAAAATCAGAATGTAAACTATTCTTTTTCACCTCACTTACTTGGATGTTACGAGATTCCTTTGTTTATAGGTTTTAAAGTCAAACTTCTACCTCATATATTTGAGCTAAATATATGTGTGCAGAATCAGACAGTAGCCTTTCACTGTGTGTGGTAGAGCCTTTAATTTTGTCATCTAAATACAGAAGCATGGTGTAATCACAATACTCCACTGATTTTTACAGGAAATTGATGTTTCTAAATTTTGGAGTCCTTTTACTTCTTTGATTTCATTTAGCCCAGAACTGCTTGTGGTACTGAGTACTATGTGGAGTGTTACATGGTGCTATTCAATAGTGCCTTTGAATTTTTCTTTTTGTCTTTAAATGTTTGGGTTAAAACACTAGCTTATACTATAGACCACTTAGGAAAGCTTTGATTTTTTTTTTTTTTTTTTTACTGTATTGAGATTAAATTTAAATTACAGGTTTAAATTTTCCTAGCTTTGTTTGATGGAAAATTGAAAGGTTTCTTTCTTTCTTTCTCTACTATTTACCCTAGAAATGTTCTGATTGCTCTGCCACTGGGATTGATTTTCCTTTTGTGAGAACATCACACTTGGCAACTTAATAGAGGAAGAAACCAATATACAAATGTTATGTATTACTTTAAAGCATTTTAAAAAATACACATTTGTGCCCTTTAATTTGGAAGCGAGGACATGTTCTGTTCACAAATTTACTTTCTCCACTGGCTTTTAGAATGTAATGCTTTGATGCTTAAGTGCTTTGTTGTCAGAACACTCTTTAAAGGAAGCTTTATTCTCATTTTAGCCAAAATACAAGTGTCTTAGTCACCCTTGGTCTGGGCAGAAGAAAAATGAGTGAACTATAATTGAGGCATTTGCTCTCCTACATACCTTTACAACTGTGTTCCTCCAATCTGGTCAGTAGCAATTACCTTTGATTTGCCACCCTTGGTCGGTGATCACATTAAGCTTCAGCACCATGCTTTCTACCATGTAGTTCAACAAGAAACAGAAATTCTGAAAAAATGAGCCTGATTCCTCTTTCCATTCTGACTTTGAACATTTATGGGGCCAAATTTGTATTTGGCTCCAACTTCACATATGTCTAAATTTTGATGTAGCTCTTATATCAGTGTCCAGGTACCTGAGGGAGAACACTGGTGGCAGCGCTGTATGTAGTTCCTAAAGGCAGTGAGATACAAATGCCTAATTTACTCTGCTGAGTCCTTGCGAGTGAAGTTTGTCATTTCTATCTCATGCTTTTTACCTTTTATTTCCCTTTTCTTTTTTAATAATCTCTCAAAAACTTCTTGACATTTACTTTTTTTTTTTTTTTTTTTTTGAGACAGAGTCTCACTCTGTTGCCCGGGCTAGAGTGAGTGCCGTGGCGTCAGCCTAGCTCACAGCAACCTCAAACTCCTGGGCTCAAGCGATCCTACTGCCTCAGCCTCCCGAGTAGCTGGGACTACAGGCATGCGCCACCATGCCCGGCTAATTTTTTCTATATATATTTTTAGTTGGCCATATAATTTCTTTCTATTTTTAGTAGAGACGGGGTCTCGCTCTTGCCCCGGCTGGTCACGAACGAACTCCTGACCTCAAGCGATCCACCCGCCTCGGCCTCCCAGAGTGCTAGGATTACAGGAGTGAGCCACCGCACCCGGCCGACATTTACTTTTTTTAACCTTTTATCCCTTCTTTATTATTATTAATAATCTTTTTTTTTTCTTTGAAATAAATCCTTGACCTTGGATTTTTTTTTAACTGTCTATTGATTTGCCGCCGTCCTGTAAGGCATTGCAATCTCAGAATAACTCTTAAGAGTTAGTGTTTGTGGTATGAACAGTAATTCTAATCTGAAATAAATAAGATGTTTCTGAGTTGGATCCCATGGTTTTGAATCATACTGTATATAAAGAAATGTAAATAATTCAAAGGACTTACGAGATCATAACATAGGCAGTTCAATTATTTAGACTTTTATAGATTTATCAGTAGACAAACTGAAGGCATTAACATAGGCATAGGTAGGTGAATGTAACAGTTTACCATTAATATTCGCTCACTGGAGCTCTTCTCCTAAGTCTGTTTTCCGGGAACGAGAACTGTGACTTAGGCACACAGATGGCTGTTCTTGACACCAACCACGTCTTTAAGGACCAGGTCAGTGAGGGAACACTGCCCTGCTCCTAGCACCACCTCCACCACCTGGCCCTTGTCCTGAACTCTGGTATTGTGGGAAATTTGAAGTAATTCCTATTGAAGAACAGGTAGAGCTTCCACCATTTTAAAGGTTACATTAAATTTTTTCGTGTCACTGGCTTATTGACTGTTCACAACTTTTCCACATGAAGGACAAAACAATGACTACGACAACTTCTAACCTGAGGGATTTGATTTTTTTTTTACTTTCTATTTTTTTAATTTTTTTTTTACTTCAGCATATTATAGGGGTACAAATGTTTACATTATGTATATTGCCTTTGCCCCACCCGAGTCAGAGCTTCAAGCATGTCCATCCCCCAGACGGTGCGCACCACACCCATTAGGTGTGTATGTATCCACCCCCTCCTCCTCCCTCCCATCCGCCCTACACCCAATGAATGTTATTACTATATGTGCACTTAAGTGTTGATCACTTAAAACCAATTTGATGGTGAGTACATGTGGTGTTTGTTTTTCCATTCTTGTGATACTTCACTTGTAGAATGGGTTCCAGCTCTATCCAGGATAATACAAAAGATGCTATATCACCATTGTTTTTTGTGCCTGAGTAGAACTCCATGGTATGCATATACCACATTTTATTAATCCATTCATGGATTGATGGGCACTTAGGTTGTTTCCACATCTTTGCAATTGTGAATTGTGCTGCTATAAACACTCTAGTGCAGATGTCTTTTTTATAGAATGTCTTTTGTTCTTTTGGGTAGATGCCCAGTAATGGGATTGCTGGATCAAATGGTAGTTCTACTTGTAGCTCTTTGAGGTATCTCCGTATTACTTTCCACAGAGGTTGTACTAGTTAATCTGAGGGATTTTAATAGCGTAAGGGTGATCATAAATCGTTTCACACTTTAAAAAATTATGTTCTTGGGAATGTTTTGTCTCATACTGTATATTGGGGTTCTTCGATTTTTTTTTCTGAGTCTATTTCTAATATATATTAAGAAAAACTTCATAAAAGAAAGAACTCATCAGTAAGTAGTTTTAGAAGTAAGGGAAGCCTTATGTGAGAGAAGTTCTAGAGTGAGGACAGATAAGAGTGTCAGTATTGCATGAAATACTCTCCCAATGGGCCTTGAAAGCCCTAGGATGAAGTAGTGAGGTTTGAAATCTACAAAGTACTATCAGAAGAAGAAAGTAAAAGCAGATGATTAGAGTGAAAAAATGGATCACAGTACAGGTTGAGTATTTCTTATCCAAAATGCATGGGACCAGAAGGGTTTCAGATTTCAAATGGTTTTCAGATTTTGGAATATTTGCGTATATATGATGAGCTATCTTGGGAATGGGACCCAAATCTAAACACAAAATTCATTGTTTCATATACACCTTATACACATAACCTGAAGGTAATTTTATATGATATTTTTAATAATTTTGTGCATGGGCTACACAGTGGCTCATGCCTGTCATCCCAGCACTTTGGAAGGCTGATAGGAGGAGGATTGCTTGAGCTCAGGAGTTTGAGACCAGCCAGGGCAACATATCGAGACCCTGTATCTGCAAAAAAATCTTAAAAATTAGCTGGGCATTGTGGCTCATGCCTGTAGCCCCAACTACTCGGGAGGCTGAGGCAGAAGGATTGCTTGAGTCCAGAACTCAAGCCTGGGTGACAGAGCAAGATGCTGTCTCTTAAAATATAAATATTAATAATTTTGTGCATGAAACAAAGGTTTTTTTTGTACATTGAACCATTTTATCCCCTTTGTAGGCATGCTTGGATGGGGAAATCTGGGTGTGCATGGGAAAGATATATGGCAGCTGAAGGGTGCTGGGAAGGCCTTTTTCCACTTGGGCACACTGAATGAATTGTGTGTTGTGCGCCTGTGTTTTGACTGTGACCTGTCACAGGAGGTCAGGTGTTGAATTTTCCACTTGTGGTGTCATGTCAGCACTCAAAACGTTTTGGATTTTTGGAGCATTTTGGATTTTGGATTTTCAGATTAGGGATGCTCAACCTGTAGTATTATTAGTGTAAATGTAGGATAAGGGTGTCACCAAATAGAAAGAGGTTAATAGGAATGACATGTACAAAGAACTGTGTGTTTGAGATTTTAGCTTGTTCAATGTGAGTAACAAAATAGTTACTTGAAAAGAGATAGATTGAGTAAACAGAATTCAGAACTTGCACATTTTTAATCCTTTTGCTTAAAATGTCTTTCCTTTATGCCTAGTAAATTCCAGTGTTTAGGTACTTGATTTAATATCACCTGCTCTCCCCAGATAAAGGGAACTTCTCCTTCCTTTTGGGCCTTCACTGTAGTTTATACATGCCTCTGTTAGAGTGCTGTCAGCTCGGTGCATTTTTGTGGTTATGGATCTGTTCTGCTTGCATAACTGTAAGTTCTGAAGGTTTAAAGACAGTGCCTTATTCATCTTTCTCTAAGGCCTGTCATAGTATCTAATAGTAGGTGCTCAGTAAATGTGAATGTAAGTAGATGAAAAGAATGTATAATGAAGTTTACTTGAAATTCAGTAGAAAGAGTAATGTACCATATTGAGCCTTGAAGATATCCAATACCCATAAAAGGGATAAAATTAAACCCTAAGCAGTTTCAGGAACTTAGGTCTGGATTTAATCACCTAAAAAATTGTTTAACAACTATTAGATAAGAATTTTGACAAAATAGCAAGATAAGTTAGTGATAGCAAGCATTAATAAGTTGCTGATCTTTTTTCTCAAAATTTATTTTTAAATTCTTCCTTCCCTACAGATTGATAGGCAGCAGTTTGAAGAAACAGTTCGAACCCTAAATAACCTTTATGCAGAAGCTGAGAAGCTTGGGGGCCAATCCTATCTTGAAGGCTGTTTGGCTTGTTTAACAGCATATACCATTTTCTTATGCATGGAAACTCATTACGAGAAGGTAAGACTACATTTGTTTTCACAAAATCTCTTAAAATCGTAAAGAGATGATTACATGGTAACAATTGCCATAAAATTTTGGGGGGCAGTTATATTAATAATAATTCAGATTTTGTTGCTTCTACGTCCAGAGCACATAGGAAAGTCCTGAGTCTTTCAGAAACAGGTCAAAATTGGTATGTCCATTTGCAATTGACATATTGATGCTCAGATTGGCCTAGACTTAAGAAGAATATAGAAAATCTATACGTTCTCATTCTACCCAGCTTTCTGAGAATCCTTTGGCTTTATTTCCCAATTTTCTATCTTCAGTCTTACCTTTCACCTAAGGTCTTGTTTTCTCTTCTCCCAAATACTGATATATCTTCAATTTTCCCATGCATTAACTTTTACTGATATCCTCTGCCAGTATCCCAGGTTGTGCCCTTATCTCTCTCCTAGACCGTTAAAGTATTCTGACTAATCTCATTTCTTCCCTCCTTTTGCTTTTCCAAACTATCTGCTGCTGTCTTAATAAAACATAGCCTTACTTCCTCTGCCGCTCCTGCTAAGTCAGAGACCTTCCCTGGCCTTTCTCTTCTATGTGTCCCTAAAACATTTTATTTGCATCTGTTCTCTGGCACTTCTCACTCTCTGCTTTGGGATGAGACAGTTCATGTTCTTGTCTTATTTGCCCTTTGAGTGTGTATTTTTCTTGTGGACAATGCCTTAACCATTTTTGTATCCTTCTTAATGCCTAACACCATGCCTTGGGTCTATTAGGCACTCGTTGGCTGTGTATTAAATGAATGTGCATTAGATTTCAGTCTTAGGGAACTGAATAACTTTTCCCTCTTCATCCCCCACACCTGAAGATGGTATTGAAAAGGCAGGTGTGCTATTAAACAAAATGTGGAGGTGGGAGGTTTGACTTCTGGACATCTTAAGTTGAGAAGCCAGCAACTCATGGGTCCAGCAGCCAGCTGGAAAGAGAAGGTACTTAAGTTAATCACAGTAAACCCCTGATATATCACTAAATTCTGACAATGTGTAGAAATGAAATGCTGTGAGAATATATTATACCCCACCTGACAGAAATGTCTTGCACTCCATGCAGTAGAGAGTGGATATAGTTGCAGCTAAGATATTTTGATATGTTGGCTGAAAGTGCTGCTGTATTCTGCATGAGCATCCTGACGTGTATTCTCTTATTGTTATTATAATTCTATCTACTGTAAAAGGGTATATTTAAGTATAGTACCTTATATCCTTCTCCATATCACATAGAGAAGCAGCTTTCATTCCTGTGTGACTTTCAAAATAAGTTATCGAGGACCAGTAGCAGCCTTCAGTCTGTGTTCAGCCTTAGTATCTTCTGTCTAATGTACTTAGTGAGGGAAGGGTCAGGGGATTCATTCATTTGATAAATATTTATTGAAAGCCTACTGTGTGCTAAGCAGTGTGCTGGGACATAACTGAACAAGGCAAACGTGGTTGCTGACCTAGTGGAGTTTATAATTTAGTGGTAACAACTGATAAGAACAAGGCAACAAAGCGAACAAAGTTATACATTGTGACAAGTTCCTGGAAGGAAACAAACTGGCCTATGACAGAAGATAGGCAGAACCTAGTTTAGACCCTGTGGTAAGAAGAGGCCTCTGGCGTCGTGCCATTTAAGCTGTTACTTGAAGGACGAAAATCCTGGGGCACTGAGGCTGAGAAATGAAATACACAAAGGCCCAGAGAGCTCACTTGGTCTCGGGAACTGAGAGAAGGCGGTTCAGCAGGAGAGAGGAGGGGCCCTGAACGGCTAGAGGTGGATTTGGAGAATAAAGCAGGATCCATATCGTACATGAGTATGTACTCCATGGAAAGAAGTTTAAATTTAATTTTTGGTGCAGTGGAAAGGTACTCAAGGTTTTAAGAAGGAGAGTGATAAGATCAGATTTTCGTTTTTTTTTTTTTTGAGACAGAGTCTCACTCTGTTGCCCGGGCTAGAGTGAGTGCCGTGGTGTCAGCCTAGCTCACAGCAACCTCAGACTCCTGGGCTTAAGCGATCCTACTGCCTCAGCCTCCCGAGTAGCTGGGACTACAGGCATGAGCCACCATGCCCGGCTAATTTTTTTTTTTTTTGTATATATGTTTTTAGTTGGCCAGATAATTTCTTTCTATTTTTAGTGGAGACGGGGTCTCACTCTTGCTCAGGCTGGTCTCGAACTCCTGACCTCGAGCGATCCACCCGCCTTGGCCTCCCAGAGCTAGGATTACAGGCGTGAGCCACTGAGCCCGGCCAGATTTTCGTTTTAAAGAGATCTCTTTGCTCTGTGGAAAAAGGCTTAACAAGTTAGGAGGCTCCACCAAATTCCAGAGGAAAGATGGTACAGCTTGGACCAGGAACGGTTAATGCTTAATAAACAATGTTTTCTTGAGATAGGTTTTAAGTGACGTGAAGTAATGTTTTAACTTGCATTTATAGATAATATATAATGTACTACTTTATAGGCCTAATCAAAGTCTCTTTCATTTTTGTTTTCGTTTTTAATTTTTACGGGCAGACCTCCAGACCAGAATAGGTTCAGATAGTCTCCCTGTATCTTTTTATAAAACAAATAATATAAAGCAAGTAAAAGCCAAGTAAAATTAAGAAACCAAGACTTAAGGCATAGCCACATTTTTTAAATAGGTGATTTTTTTCTTAAAGAAAGTGGACATGGGTAACTAGATCATGCAGAATTAATAACTGGAATGGTCATAATTGTGATATAATGTACCACACTTTTAAAAGAAAACTTTTTAAATGTGTATTTGTATTTTTGATAAAACAATAAAAATGTGAGGTAACTGCCCTCTCCCTTCCCCAGTTTGTTCCCTAGGAATTTCTGTGCTATTATTTTCTACTTATGAAATGACAGGGTTGAGTCATTTACTCTCTATTGTTTTAAACACTAAAATCCCTAGTCTACGAACAGTAAGCCAAATGTAATAGTGCTTATACTTTGTCATGTGTGTTAAATTTTTTGAAATTGTAAATAGGCCTTTTAAAACTCACTAGAACAATCATGCATTTTTCCCTATAATGTGCTATTTATTGATTTAATTAAAATGAAGATAAAGACTTCAGTGTTATTTCTCTATTGTTGGTACCCATTATAATTAGGGAACAAATGGGCTTGTAGAAGGTTCTCCTCTCAGTAGCTCTCTGCTTGTTCATCAACTAGAAAACATCCCTTCTGCCTATGTGCTGTAATTTCTAAAACAAACACAGGAGAGAACTTGGATATGTTCTAAAATACCAAGGTCCTGGTGTTCTCACTTAGCCTGAATCAAGCTGTTTTCATTGAAGCTCCCCAGATTACTATTCTCAGGGAGAACAGTAGTTTCTCCTGAGGTTTGATTGTGTTTCATTTTGTCGGTATTACACAAATTGAGGTTTTGTTGAAGGTTTGAGAATAACGGACGGATTTGATAAATATTATGGCCTGTTCTGACATCAATTTACCAAAACTAAAGTATGAATAAAATGTCAACATAAGGTTTCTTAGGGTGAGAATGGTGCATTGTCGTGTCTGGGACTGCAGTATGAGTTTACTCGTATTAATGCTTTTCTATTATTAAAGAGACTAAGAGTTTAAAAGCATCTTGTTAAGGACAGTGTTGCCTTCACCAAAATAGTGTAAGAGGATTTGGAGCTTATACAAAAAGAAAACTAATTGTTTTCTTTCTGAACTGATATCCAAGTGCACATGAATGTTACTAAAGTTTAAATAAAACCTTGCAAAACAGAGTTGTGTTTGAACCAAATACAGGAATGCTGTTTCTTTACTAGTAACCTTCATGTACCCAAGCTGTTCTGAAGGAGTCCTTTCTTTGAAACCAGCCATGCAGGCACTTTCTGAGTGCCTCCCCTAGTATTATGGACTGGAGCCGAGTGTCCAGTTTCCCATTCTTGCAGGTGAGCTGCGAAGGAAATTGGAGAGAAGACTGAGAATCCTGAGTTGGGCGCCTTTATGGGCTACTTCCTCTTATTCATTATTTTAGGATGATTGACAAACTCTGATATTATATAAAGATAGTGCCTAAGGATTTTTGTTTTTGTTGTTCATAAAGACCAAGCACAGCTCAAGTTCTTTGAGAGCTGACAATAAGAGACTCATATATGCATTGCTTCAGGTAATTAGGGGAAAAAACAAATCTCTTCTTTAGAAACAGTATTCTTAATTTACTACATAAAGAACCATGCAGATTGCTCTTTCAGTAATATCATGCTCTTTTTTAAAAAGTGTAAAACAAGAGATTTTATTAGCCCCAAAGATGTAACCTGAATAAACTATTTAAATTATTCTCCTTCAATAAGAAAATTCTTTATACAAACCATACAGAGTTTTAAACTCTAAATCAGTTTATGTATCAAAGCATCTTAATTGTGACATCCCACTTTGTTAGTTTGGCCTGGTACATTATACACCCATAATGAATCATTGTTTAATTTCCAACTTTATTTTCATATAGTTCTTTTTTCCCTTTATGGTTGTGATCACATTCGTGACTTTATCATTTGCTAATAGTGTGAATTTAAGGAAATATATAGTAATTTAAAGAGCTGGATCAAAGCCTCTTTGAACATTAGAGCCAGAAAGGGGTTATGATGACTTTGAGCCTGAAAAAAAACATGTAACTCTTTGATTTTGGATATAGCTTTTAAGATTTATTTTCTTCTACCTTATCTGTGTCAGAATTGCCCTTATTAAAGCTGGAGATTTGGCAATTTCCAGAAGTTCCTTTGTATCTTATCTGGTTTTTGTCTACATTTGCTTTGACTTTTACAAGCTTAATACTAAACTTATAAATTGAGGTTCCTGTCTAGGAAATGAGCAAGCCTCCGAATGGCACTACATGCAGTAATGGAAATGATACAAGACACTTGTAGTCATCAGAAACTCTGCAGCTGCTAATGCCCACATGCTTTATATAAAGGAAATAAGCTTTCCGGTTTTCAAATGACTGGGCTACCTTTTGTTACAGGCCAACCTTATATCTTTACTAAAATTGATGAAAATGTACAAAGGAGAGAAAAAATGGTTCCCTAAGTTTTGTAGAAAAGAAGACCAAGAACTATCCTTGATTTTAGAAGATGTCACATGAACAACACTTTATGACTAGGGCGAGGGAAGCACAACTAGCTGTTGTGTGTATAATCGTCTGTGTATGTCTCTACATCCAGGATTGAGGTGATGGGGAGGTAAACAGGCGGGGTTGGTCCTCATCCTGCGTTTGTGTGCAGTTGCGTTGGAGCTGCCTCTGACTTGGAGCGGCCGCCACGCTGTGCTGTCTGTTGTGTGCAGCTGGTGTGAGCAGAGTGATCCAAGCTGTATTCTGCCATATGAGTATCCACATGACTTGCCTTAAAAACTAATTCCACTGCCTGAATATTTTGAGATCTAGCTGACACCTAAAGAGAAGTCTGATAAAATTTGTAAAAATCTGTGGTGTTTCTTTCTCTCAGGTTCTGAAGAAAGTCTCCAAATACATTCAAGAGCAGAATGAGAAGATATATGCTCCTCAAGGCCTCCTCCTGACAGATCCTATTGAGAGAGGACTTCGAGTTGTATCTTTTTAGTCCAGATCATAAGGTCTAAATATTTATAAAAGGAAATTTTTGTTATATTTGGCATTGGCTAGAGAGAATGTACTCCCACCTCTTATATTTGCCTTAGGAAGTTACTATGTGAATCACACGCTTACTATAAGCCTCCTGTTGCCAGCATTTTTTCTCAGAGCACGTCTCTCCTTTGCATTGTGCAGGTCTCTGTGGACGGTGTGGTATTCTACTTACCAGCTCTCGGTGGCTCTCGGGGCATCTTGTAACAATAACAGGGTGGCAGGAGTAACACATTTCAGCTGCAGAAACTCTGCACCCGATGCCCCTTTGAAATGCATGAACTCATAATGTTGGTGAGACCTGTCCTCCAAATGAAGTGCAGTTCCTTGGGTTCATCTGAGGAGTTGAAATTAGTTACAGCTGCCAGATGTATAATTTCATTACCTTTGACACATTGTGCATATATTTTGGAGGGCAGTGGGCTTTGAAAATCACTAAGTGAATTTGGTAAATAAAATTGCAAAAAAACTAATTTAGCTTGATAACTGGAGTAATGGGTAAATAAATTTTTTAAAAAATACCTAGGTCACATAATCCTAGACTTTCCAGCTGATAGTGATTTCAGCAGTTTTATTATACTCTGCAGCAAAGATTCTTAAACTTTCAGGGGGCACGAACCCTGTCCCGAGAAAGATTTCATATAATTTCAGGGCATTTTTGAATCCCTGAATTCATTACCTGCATGGATTCTCAGTTAAGAACCCCCTAGTTCTACAAATAAAGCATCCTTTTCAGATTTTTTTTTTTCCAAAAAATAAATCATCCATATTGGGAAGGAACTATATGTGGAATGCTATTAACAGAAACAATTGCATATCTTAAAGTTTTCACCAAGGAGAAACCATTATGTTTAATAGGAAAAAGTTTTAATAATTTAAACATAAGCAAAGCAATTTGAAAACAGAGTTTGTGCGGAAGATAATGCCATCTTGCCAAGTCCGTTTTATGTGTTATGTTCTGTAGTGTGTTTTCTTAACAGCCATGCTGTTTAGATTGAAATTACCATTTATGAAGACAGAGGCATAAGCAGTGGAAGATAAACCATAAAATTAAAGGTAAATATGAAATTATATAGTTTATATGCAGTTTTTGTAAATTTGGAGGATGCATGAATTGTCTTTGATGCATGGTAAATAAATCAGTAAATCATGTAGTTAAATAGTGGTATATTCACTGTATTAGCTTAAGCTAATCACCATATTAGCTTGATGTTTAAAATGTGTATTTAATGCAAGTTCTATTTGGTAATATAGAATTTAATCCTGATTCTCCCCCCCATATTATTTTCAGACTGTTTTTGTTGTTACTTTGTTTTTTTTGGTAGCAGGGGTGAAGGGGAGTGATATTTGCCTTGCTTGAATATTTTGAAACTATTCTAAGCATTTAAATAGTTGAGTTTTGCATATAAGAATCAGTTCAGAGATTTACATACCTATATGACAAATGACTTTAATAAGCAAAGGAACATTCCAGAGGGGGTGGGGAGATTCTGAATATTTCATTTGTTATGTTTAAGTGGCTTCAGAGCCCTGTAGAAGAAAACTTACCTACTGGGTAGAACCATAAATTTTACTCCTTTGTTTAAAATGTTAATGTTCTTGTATATCCAAATAATATCCTTTAATAGGTATGAAACTAATTAGTACTAATACGAATCTGTAGGCAGAATCATGGTGAAGCCATAAGTACATTAGCATAGCCTTCTAAGTGGCAGAAAGTAGCACTTCCCTGCTTCTGCCGATTTCAGTTACGTGCTCATTCCACATGTTCTGCTGCTGCACTTTCTAATTGACCTTGCTTGCAGGTGTCTGTCTCTAATGAACAGGCAGCACAGACATAGAATGTACCAGAGCGGACATACTTCTTTCTAGGGCAAAATTAATAATAATAGCTGCCCTTTTGAGGGCACCTACTATGTGCTAGGTAATGTACAAATGTACTTCTAAGTCTCAAAAGAACCCTGCAAAGTATTTTCCCTGTTTCATAGATGAGCAAACCGAGGTCCAAGTACATTAAATATGTTCTCAAGGTCACGCAGTTAACGAGCGTTGGGATATGAACTCAATTCTGATTACCCATAAAGCCCCTGTGTTTTACATCATATTTCCTCTCAGTACTTACAGCAGCAGGAACATGGAGAAGGAAAGAGTTCCTCAGATTATTCTGGATGTTTATCTGCTTTTGTTCTTTTTCAATACTTTTTAAAAGAATACATTTGTCTGCTCCTGTACCATTTATTCAGTCCTGCAAGCCGTCTGACACTCAAAGCTGCCTTCTTTAGCACTAGCGTGTCACCTGCATTCTTGAAAGCCAAAGATGTAAATAATGACATCCTCTGCCATATGTTTTATTTCTTTAAAAGGCTTTGTTTTGGAACACTTAGTGTTACTTGTTCATACACTTTTTCATGTACAATTTCCAAACTGGTATTTTTCAAGTGAGCAACCAGGAACCTTATGTGTGGTTTTTGTTACATGCCATTGGAATAAGCTTATTTTATCGATTGTAGCTGCATTGACTTGGCACAACCCATTTGTCATGACTCATTTTGCAGCTGTTACTGTGTAACAGTCTGTTTTCTGAGGTGCTGTGAAGTGTGGGGTTTTGAGCAATTACACACCAGAGGCTAATCTATCAATATTCAAGCAACTGCAAAAGTTTGAAATGGAAAGATTTACAGGAAGGACTTGTAGATAGTTTCACGAATGCACATATTTTTGTTTAACATAATTTAGTTTTCAGAGCTATGTGTTCTTTAGATCTAGGGTCCGGTATGGACTGCGATCTTGGAGAAGGGAGGAAAACTCTAAAAATAATTTATTCATTTCTACCATTTTTCTTAAGTCTGCAAGGTATCTGCAGGTGGGAGCAATATATAGGAATTAAATTAGTGATTTAACAAAAGAATACACAAACCATGGGATGGCTTTTATTTTTAAAAGGAACTGTAAACAAAAATATTTTGCTCTTTTTAAGTTTAATTTTTTTAATATCTTAACATATATCTTTATTTTCACATTTTTATTATTAGATACATTGTTGGTGTTTTCTCTGTCATCTTTATATAAAATGAAATATATGATTATTCTATAACAACAAACAGCTATTTGGCACTATTCCAAATGCTTAATTTTAATCATCACAACAACCCTATGAGGTGTATATACTGCTATCTCTCTTTTTCAGATGAGGAAACTGAGGCACAGAGAACTTAAGTTACTTGTCCATGGTTAAACAGCTAGTATGTAGCAATCCAGGCAGCCTGGCTCTGTGGTTGGCACTTGGCCTTCTGCCATCCTGCCTCTCGTGATTTGGTTGGTCAGAGATCCAAACGTATAGGACTTAAATTTCCAACTATTGAGCTATATACTCATTTAGACAAGTGGTACAGATTTTATTAGATAGAATCCTGGGTTAATAGAACATAACCCACATCCCATAAGCTCATACCAGTTGATGTCAGAGAAACGGTTTTAGAAGTTCTGTTTGGCGTTCCTTTCTAAAGCCTGTACTTTTCCCCTCTAATTATAGATCCCACCTCCAGCTGGGACCCTCATCTATCCACGGGCCTATCGCAGAGTGTCCCTACCTCCTCTCCAGAGCATCATTCCTTTGTATCTGCTGCCAGAGCCACGGTGCCATTTACTCCAAGGACTAACTTTCTAAAATTCCACCCCTGGAGTGACCTCTAGTCGCTCAGCATCCACTTTGTGTCTCCAAATTGTGTAGGATTCTGTAATCTTTTGATTAGTTTCTGAAAAAACACAATGAAGCATTTCACTTTTTTTATTCAAAGCCATTTAATAAAATATGCAGTTGGTCAGCCCAGCCCAGCGCAAAGTTTATTTCTTCTCTGCCACCAGTATGTACTATTGGTTCTCTCCATTCTTCGGGCCAGCTTTTTAGGTGGCTTTGGGCTTCATCATGTCATGGCTTAACCAGTATTCAGTCTTATTCCCCCAAATTAATAAAATGCTTTTCTTCAGGATTTTGGTGAGGGGTTGACTGTGTCTGTGGTTTTGCTAATGCATCCCCTAGATTTCAAAGAACTACCAGTTTTGCCATAACTCAGATCTTAAGATCTATTTCTGCTATTCAGTTTCTCAAACTGAAGCTCATTGAAAAAAATGTATAATGTTATTTGTTTTATTATAGCAATTATTCCTAATTAAAGCAGTATTTAATGCAATTTCTAATTATTTTCTTTGGAGAATTTTATGTTATTACTTCATTACCTTGAATGTTGGGAAGATGTGGTATGTGTTGCTTGTTCATTACAAAAATAAGTAAGCACAATAAAGTGGATGCTAAACCATCAAACACATAAATGTCCCTGCTGTGTCCCTGAATGTGTAATAAGCAAGTATAATAAATATTTTAATTATAGTTTTGTTATAAATATAACTTATGAGAAAAAATTTGATAGGAATAATACTGTATATTACTAATTTTTAACTATCCCTCCTGACAAACCTTACAACTCACAGAATTTCCTCATATACAGTATTCAGTACACAGAAATCTTATGATTGGGTTAAGTACAGTAAGTTAAGTTATTTCTAAGTAAAACTCTCCAGTCTGAGTCAATATTTCTAGCTCTCCTTCTGGCTGTTCGTTCTTAGTATCAGGGCTTCTTACGCCCTTTACTCATCTTCGGGGTTTGAGAGCAGTGTATTCCGGAGAAAGTTAAGAAATACATTGAGGAAGTGAAACAGTTAAAAGTTTTACTTTGAGATATTGTAGGTGCTAATATTGGATTTACTCTTTCAGATTTAATTTCTTTTACGGGTCTGTTAGTTACTCAACAAATCCCATAGGTTTGTGTAATAATGTGTAATTGTGTAAAAACTTTTGTTACTTTACAGCCTGTAATAGTGTGTCTGTCTGCCTTTTAAACCCGTTGCAATAACTTTGCTGAAATATTAACACATTAGTAAAACTTTTCTTAAACAAACTGTCTGTGTGTCGTATTTGGTGTGATTTGGTAAAGCGGTAAGTGATGTGGCCTTAAATTTGGCAGATGGACACATTACTAGAACGGTAGTAGTGTAGTATAGTACAGTGTAGCTTAGTGTTTTTAAAAAAACATCTAAAATTTATATAGCATGTCACACCTCTCAATTTCTTAACTGCTTTATCTTAAACGAGCAAATATAGTAGCACAGGTAAAAATCCAAGAAATAGTCCCTAGTAGTAAAAAAAAAAAGTATTTGTTTAAAGAAATAAGAGATTGGAATGTTTTGTTAGGAAAAAGCTATCAATTATTATTACTATCTTGGATCATCTGATGACTGGGTTTTTTAAATGCGGTAGATTTGGAGAGAATGCCAATTTATAAGGTACAGTCTCTATTCTTTCTCTGTTATGAGTTTATTTTCCTGTATAAAATTTTTGTCTTTTTCCTATCCAATGAAACCAATAGTAAATAACAGTCATGTAGCCAGTAGTCAAAAAAGAGGTCATAACACCCAATTATTTCTTTCCATTTCCACCGGACCCTGGCGCCTCGCATAAACTGAAGTCATAGTTTCTCAGGAGTAATGTGCTTTGTTTTTTATTTGTTTTATTTTAATGTCAAAGAAGGTCAGAGTATTGGTGCTATGTTAGGTTCATGTACTCCTCCCTCTGTCTTACAAGTCCCCTCCCTCGCACCCCTCCTTGAAACAAAGGAGACTGTAGATTCCAGGAGAGCAGATGTGGTTTCTCATCCTTGCATCTTCCCCAAATTCCACACATCCTCATACACCATGCTGCACGCATTTAGTGCTCACGTTTGTAAAGTGAGTAAGTGAGAGCTAAGCTGACCATCAGGGCATTAACATCAGAACGGTTGCTTTGCTATACCTGCTTTTAGTAAGGTGGTTGCCTGACTTGACAGAAAGTAACTTGTGCACTCCCTTTGCAGAGCTCTCCTGAAACTGGGAGAAGGTATCTGCAGCTTATTCTCCATTCGAGTGGACCTTAGCCTGGAGACCACTCTGGAGGATTCCCCTGACCTTTCTTTTCTAGATCAAGAATCCCCAGGGAAGGGAAAGGAGTTGCATTCAAACCTCTGAGGGTGGTAGGTAATGTAATAATAAATGAACCGCCTGCTCACACTTCATCCTTTATCATTCTATATGTCATTGACATCACTAAAGTGTGATGTTAAATCTAGCTATAATTAAAACTGAAAAACATCTTAAAGTATATTTCTCCTTAATAATTCTTTTCATTTACTTAATCTTCTGATAAAAGTTTATTTTTATTTATTTGTTTCTTGCTTTTTTGAGACAAAGTCTCGCTCTTTTGCCTGGCTAGAGTGCCGTGGCGTCATCATAGCTTACAGCAACCTCAAACTCCCAGGCTCAAGCGATTCTCACTGTGTTGCCCAGGCTGGTCTTTAACTCTTGAGCTCAAGTGATCCTCCCACCTCGGCCTCCCAAAGTACTGGGATTATAGCATGAACCACCACACCTGGCCTAAAAATTCATTTTTAGACAGTTTCCACTTTTCAGAGTTCTCTAAGGACCTAGTAAAGCATGAATAATACTTTGTACTCATTTGAGTCCTTGCTACTAAATTTCTCTATGTAAAATCAGTTACAAGAATGATATGAAAATGTGCTTGTCACTCTTAGTGGACAAAATGTGTCACGGATTTATAATCTAACATCACCAGAGACTATAGTACATATACCACCCGAAATAGGCCAAAGTGGTCCCCATCCTCATCTGTGCTAGATTGAAGGGAGATAAACATCAATAAATGTAACCATAACACAGTGACCAACTGCAATCTGCACATGTGTAGGTGTGAAGGGTTTTATTTTCCTTCCTCCCCAGAGCTGGAGTAAATGGTTTGATGATGGTACTCTCCAGGACTCCAGGTCTCCAATTCAGTTTCCAATAAGCCTTCAGGCCTGTTTGGCTCGCTGGTTCCCTTGGTCCTTAGCAGGCGTTAGCCTCTGAGCTCTGCTAATTCTAGTTATACCCCCTAAAAAAGAGAGAGAGATGAAAAATATGGGAAAATGGCTTTTTCTTGCAAGTACGTGAGCAGACCTCTAAAATAAATGAATTAAACTTGTAGCCTAGAAGCAACATATACCAAAGGTAAAGTTCAGGTTCAAGCTGAATTTCTCACTTAAAGTAAACATGTCTAAGATGAAGCACAGAGTAACTGGGAAACTCACAATCTCACTTCTCCACAGAGAAAAGTCAAGGCAATTGCAGCCTTCACAGAGCTCCATGGGTCACATTCTAACAAGTTAGCAGCTCACAGAATGGCAGCTGTTCACAGCAAGGTCAGCAATAATAGACCAATGACACAAGGCTTCTGGTTCTTGTTCCAAAAACTACCGATAAGCAACAATTTCATGACTAGATTTCAGTATTTTCAGTTGAAAATATTTTCATAACTGAACATAAACTGAAAAATCTAATAATTTGGGATACTCTAAGGGTAGAATTATGACATTGTCTGTTCTGAGCTAACTTAGTAACACACTCTGATAATGGCACGTGACATATAACCATCCTATGCTCTAGCATCTGATAAATAGAGGGTGAATGTTGAACTCAGTTAATTAAGATGTTTACTTTCACTGGTGAGAAACCTGTAAAGTGTTTCAATAAAGAAACCTATACATAATGCTAGAAGGTTTTAAGATGTCACAAATTTAAAATTTCACAATTTTCTTCAATTAACCCAAGCCTTTATTCCTTATGATTTTAAGTACTGACATCACAAAAGATGTATAATTTATAGATGGTACATGTAGAAATGAAAGTAATAATGGTAACAATTAGAATAGCTCTACCTCTATAACTCTTAATTAGAAAGTTTGGAACTTAACAAAAATTTTATATAAATCTTACTGTACTTTGTCAGCTCAAGAAAACCATTACCTGTAGTTGACCCTTGAACAACTCAGGGGTTAGTGGCATTGACCCCCCGTGCCATCAAAAATTTGTATATAACTTTTGACTCCCCATAAACTTCACTACTCATAGCCTATTGTTGACCAGAAGCCTTACAGTCGATTAACACCATCGATTAACACATATTTTGTATGTTATACATATTTTATACTGTATTCTTAAACTAGAGACAAGAAAATATTGTTAAGAACTATAAAGAATGATTTATTTACTGTCATTAAATAAAAGTGGATCATCATAAAGGTCTTCATTCTCATCGCCTTTACGTTGAGTAGTCTGAGGAGGAAGAGGAAGAGGAAGGGTCTGGCTGTCTCCCATGGAGGAGGTGGAAGGGATGGCAGGAGAGGCAGGCACCCACACGGTGTGACTGTTACTGAAAAACACCCACATTTAAGTGGACCTGCACAATTCCAATCTGTGTTGCTCAAGGGTTGACTATATACAGATGAATCTGAACTGTAGTCTTAAGAGTTGTCCCACTGAAAAAAATTATTTCAATTTAGTCTAAAGTTCTCAAAATGGTGCCCATGTCTATGATCCATTAACACAAAGAAAAGAAAGAAAAAATGGAGGCAGACAATAAATGAAATTTTGAAACAGGGCACATTCTTGAGCAACGTTACCCTTAGCCTTTTCCTTTGACTATATATTCAACCTTTTTCTATGATTATATTAAAATAGAAAGCATTGCCCGAAGTTGTAAGCATTTAGAAATACTGAATTTGGCCTGGTTTTTGTTTAGATCTCAGGACAATTACCTCAAGTAAATTCTATGGAAAACTTCCCAGTACTTAGGCATATGAGCTTTTCATCAAAGATGCCCATAACATAAAGGCACATGTACTTCCTTAGGGAAGGTCACCTTTCTCTTTGCATGACTCATGCAGAAAATCATTAGGAAAATCATTTTAATCAACATGCCAAATGCTATGTTGGCCAGAGTGTCTCAGATGATAGATTTAATTTTTTTTTAATTTATGGTCATTGTATATTCTGCAACAAGCAAAGGGCACGATGGTTTTTTATCTCCTCACAGTGTTTCAGAGGATCTAGCGTGAACTGCCCATCTCTTACATTTGTAAGGGGAACCCGGGCCCGCCCCTGGCCATACAGCAGGTTCTGGGCTTTACCACTGGCCAGAAAAATACTTGCAAGTTCACCAGCCAATAGCTTTCCTTATGAGGCTAAAAGGAAACAGTCTGAGAGAACTTTTCTGCCTTCGTTAAAAATGCAAGCTGTCCTCTTTTGTCCTTTCCTATTCTTAGTCCCAATCTTCATGCATTCAGAAAAACTGGGGTTAAACCTTGCTGAACTATGCACTCCCAAATCTTAATGCTTTGGTCTTCAGGATAGTGAGACCAAGCATGTGATGAAATTCAGAGGAAAGAAATGGTGAGGACAGCTGGTGACCAACAAGCAAAGGAGAAAAGCATAGGAGAAAAGTGATGATGGTATTACCTTAAGTTTTGAAAGCATCTTTCTCAGGAAAGCTCCCAAGTCTGTATAGATACACAGTGTGTATTGTCTCTTACCCTCGGTGATTAAAAGACTCTTAAGATTGCCGGGGAAGAGGCACTTTTGGGGAAGCCAGAAGTGGCACTTTGCACAGAAAACTGAGGACAGCAGAGAGAAAAGCTGACATCACAGTAAGAGGGAAAAGATAAATGTATGTAACTTTTGTGCTTCCTACAAGTCCAAGTAACTCGGGGAGACACTCCCGAGCGCAGCGGGTGTCACCTCGGCTGCAGGGGGTCACCTGGCGGGCGAGGCCGGGCACCGCCCCGGAGTCTCGGGCTCGGAGGCCGGGCCGGCCTGCTTCACCCGCCTCCCAGGCGCCGCTGCTGCTGCAGGTCCGGTGCGGCGCTTCCGGGAGTGAGCACAGCCCAGGCCGGGCAGAGACAAAGGAAGCGGCGCTGACAGCCCCGCTCCGCCGGGCGGCGCCAGGCCACGTCGCGCGCAGGCGCTCGGCCCGGCCCGCAGGTCTCGGCCGCGGTGGCGAGCGCCGCCTTGCGGCGGGCCCCGGCGGTGCAGTCGGGGCCGCAAGCCCGAGCGGCCGGCCAGTGGGCGGGGCTAACCCGGACCAGCCTCTCTCCCCGCCCCCTCAGGTGGGCGGGTCACAGAAGCTGCCGGGCGTTTCTCCCCCGGGCTGTGATTGGTTAGTGGTGCCCGTGCGTGGTGACGTTGGGCCTGGACGGCAAGTTTCTGAGAGGAGCGCGGGAGCTGGTCGGGTACGCGCCGGGTAGGTCTCGAACGCGTAGTTCCGCTGCTCTCGTTCTTTGGGAGCTCCCGCGGGGAGCTCGGCGGCTTCCCGTCCTCGCGCTGCCCCTCCGGAGTGTCGCTCTGCCCGCCCGGGCCCGAGTGAGCGTCCGCGCGGGACCTCTGCGGGGGGAGGGCCGGGCCTGTGTTGGTGGCTCTGAGACTAGGGGAGCAGAGGGAGGGGTCTGCTCGCCGTGCCCCTCGGGCTCCGGCGTCTTCCCTCGGCCCCACCACCCACCGCCCTGCGCCTTTGGGGTCACCGCCTGGTCTGATGTCGCCGGGCCTGGTGGCTCTGGGAAATGGGAAATGAGGCGTTGACTAGTTCTAGCAGCTTTAAGTGCCTGCTATGAGTTAAGGACCGTGCTGAGTGCGAGGGCTGCGCAGGCCATGGTAGCCCCAGTACTTCGTGCCAGGCACTGAGCAGATCGGCGCTTGGATTCATATTTGAGCTGAAATGAACACAGGCACTGAAGGAAAGGACCTCTCAACAGAGGCAAATATGAACAGTTATTGTTTGGTGCGAGATAGGTGCTCAGTTCGAGGTGTACACTGTGGAAACAGAAGGGGCAGCCTGTTCGAGAAACTGATACCTGACCTAAGCCTGGAAGGAAGAGACAAAGCACTAAAAAACTAAAGTCTGTGGTTCTCCAACTACTGTCAACTGGCCTCCACCACCCCAGTAAACCTTTCCCTGCTCCTATTCTTGTGAACAAATGGAAAACACATTGCAGGCTAATTGCTTCTTTTATTCTCATTAGGTTTCTGGTTTCAGGGAAGATGACAGAGGAACTGGATCTCATGGGACAGGACTCTGATGCGGGGAGTGAGGAGGTGGTCCTAACTCCTGCAGAGCTCATTGAAAGGCTGGAGCAGGTAAGCATTCCATGCAGAATCCCTTTGCTCCAACCTCAGCGTTTTTGTTTAGTCCATCTGTGTAAATGTCAGGGATCAGAAAATAAGGAAATGGAATTCAAGGCATATTTCAAGAGAACAGGGACTGGATCTTACCATCTACACAGAAATAGGAAGTAACGGAGACATCCTCCATCAGAAACCTCAAAATATCAAACAGAATCCTCAAGTGGAGTCAGTAAGGTAAGGGACAGCTTTGGGCACATTTAGAACAACTCACAGAGCAAGGATCTACTTGGTGTTTGCAGGGACTGTAGAGGTGTGGTGAGACTCGTAAGTTCTATACCTTAGTCCCTGAAACATCTGCCGTTTCCCTGGAAAATGCCTTGGTTAGCAAAAAGCTGCTGAAACACTTTCAGGGTCATATTCTGGTCATATTCTTCCTTTTCCTCCCGTCTATTTTCTTGACTCAGCCGTTCTCTGTGTTTCCACTGCTTATCTAAAAGCATTTCTGAAGTATTTCTTTTCATAATAATAGCTATGATTTATGGAGCTTTTCCTGTGTGCCAGTAACTGTGTTGAGTTCTTTTGGAGCTCTGGTAATTTAGGAGTTCATACTATCTGGACTTAAGTCTCTCCATGCCATTCCTCTATTGTATGACCTTAAACAAGTTCTGTAGTTTGAAGCCTTTCCTTGACTGGATGGACATGATAATAGTAGCTACTTCTCGGTGGTTGTAATGATTGCATGAGATAATGTATATAAAGTGCTCAGCATGTTGTCTGACACATGATAAGCACTCACTAGTTATTAGTTGTTACAAGTATTAGTAATTATCTTGACTCTCTCTCATTAACTGCCCCTTTCCAGAACTCTCTCATGTTTGCTACTTTAGTTTCCTTCATTCTTTACTGCCAAACGTGCTATCATGAGCAACAAAACTGAAGGAAGATAATTTTTAAATTATATGATAATCCTTACTATTTAGCAGTGATTTTTAATCTATTTTTATATCACAGACCTTTTTGAGAAGCTGCTGAAAATTCTGGTTCTTCTTCCCAGAGTAATGCATCTATGCAGAATTTCTGGGAGTTCACAGACCTCCTGAAATCTGCCCACAGACCTAGTCTGTGGAATGCAGTTGATGAACTCCTGCTTCATTAGGAAAGGGTTCATTAAACAAAAATCATAAAGCACAAAGCATAAAGGAAAAAAACAGGTACATTCAAGTACATTAAAATTAAGAATTTTTGTTTATACACCTTGATGAGAATAAAAAGAAAAGCCACCAAACTGGGAGAGGATATTTATAAAATATATAACTGACCAAAAACACTTATCTGCAGTACATAAACAATCCTTACAGATTTCCCAGTAGAAAAATGAAGTCTTAACAGGCATATCCCAGAAGAGGAAACCAGCATGGCCAATAAGCATATGAAAAAGATGTTCAACCTTTTTAGTAATCAGGAAAATGCAAATTAAAGTCACAATGAGATGATGCGATATCACTTCATACCTGTCAAATTGACAGAAATGAAAAAGATAAACAATAGAAAGTATGAGAAGAATGTAGAGTATTTGTACACTTACATAAGGCAGTGGGGCTATAAATAGGTACAATCACTTTAGAAAGTAATTTATTGTTTAGTAAAGTTGAAGGTATACATACCTTGTCACCTAGTAATTCTACTCCCAGGTACTTACCTAGAGAAAACTTTCACACGTACTCCAGGAGATGGGCACAGTATGTTCATAGCATTGCTTGCAAGAGTTAAAAATGAAAATAACCCAGATAGCCACCAGCAATAGAATGAATTTTTTAAAATTATGATGTATACACAGTGGGGGAAAAAAACAGCAGTGAAAATGAGTAAAACAGCTCCTGAAACAGCGTGGATAACAGGCCCATAATGTAGAACAGTAACAGCAATAAAATACAAGTTGCTTCTGCTAGTGGGTCACTGGGGGGAAAAATGCAAGTTGCCAAAGAAACTTGCAATGTATATAAAGTTCCAACTTGCAAAACTATTGTTCAAGACATAGCTTGCCCGCCTTGGGTGATAGGGCGTTTCTGGTGTGCTGCAAACACCTCACAATGGCAAGCTCTCCACCTTCTGGGACAGCCAAAGCCCTGGGCTGGTTGCTCTCCTGGGCGTCATCAGCAGTCCTTGGAAGGCAGCCTGAGGGTTTGGTAGACACTCTAGTGCAGTGCCCTGAGTTCAGCCGAGGAGGTGAGCTACCACCTGCACAGCCAGCTATAGACTCTTATGCTGTGCAGCACAGCCTAAGGGGCAGCCTGGCGGAGCCACCGTGTGGGCCAATGATGAGCACAGCTCCAGGAGCATATATAGGATACTCTTATGCCTGTAAAACATGATTTCAAAGTTACTATGTTACATGCCAAGTTTCGCATTATAATGATTGTTTTAGTTTACTGGGGCTGCAGAACAAAGGACCAAAGACTGGGTGTCTTAAACAACAGAAATTTATTTTCTCAATTCTGGCGGCTAAGATCAAGGTGCCTGCACAGTTGGTTTCTTCTGCGGCCTCTCTCCTTGGCTTGAAGGAGACGTCATCTCTAAGTGCCTCCCGTGGTCTCTCCCTGCGTGTGCCTGTGTCCTAATCTCTTCTTACGAGGACACCAGTCATATTGGATTAGGGCCAGCCTGATTGCCTCATTTTACCTTAGTTATCCCTTTAAAAACCCTGTCTCCAAATACTGTCACATTCTGAGGTGCTGGGAGTTAGGTGCATTTTGGAGGGGACACAATTCAGCCCATAACAATGATGAACAAATTGTCATTACAAATTTTGATCAGAGGCCAGGTGCAGTGGCTCACACCTGTAATGCCAGCACTTTGGGAGGCCAGAGGGAGAGGATTGCTTGAGGCGAAGAGTTTGAGACCAGCCTGAACAACATAGGGAG
The DNA here is from genome assembly GCF_020740605.2 of Lemur catta. Taxonomy (NCBI): domain Eukaryota; kingdom Metazoa; phylum Chordata; class Mammalia; order Primates; family Lemuridae; genus Lemur; species Lemur catta. Next base: position 6,017,919 of record NC_059149.1, on the reverse strand, counting down.
ACTCCATCTCTACTAAAAAAAAATTAGCCAATTAGCTGGGCATGGTGTTGCATGCCTGTAGTCCCAGCTACTCAAGAGGAGGCTGAGGCAGGAGAATCACTTGAGCCCAGGAGGTCAAGGCTGCAGTGAACTATGATGACACCACTGTACTCTATCCAGGACGACAGAGTGAGACCTTGTCTCTCAAAAAAAAAAAAAACATTTATCAGGAGACAGATATAGCCATTTTAAGCATAGAACCTGATTATTTTTTAGAAGACCATGGATTAATACAAATTTCTCACTAAAAATTTTGAAAAGATTTTATTTGAACATTTTATGCTAATATAAATTTTCCTCTAATGTTTTATATTTGATTATCATACATTCATAATGTAAATGAATGATCTCCCCAAATCTCCATTTTTCCCCAGTGTACCATATAAGCGCTATCATTTTCTTTGAATTTCCTCTCATAAAAAGGTTGGGAAGCATTATGTAGAGGTATAAACAAATATAGTGAAACTATAAAGAAAATTAAACACTAAATTCAGGCCAGTGATTACCTCTGAGGAGGAAAGGACACAGGGACTTTTAAAATAATGGTAATATTCCTTAATGAAGTTGTGCACACACAAGTCTTTATATCATCGTTCTTCATGCTTAATGTGTATTTCATAAATATTTTTGTACCTATTCAATATTTAATCAAATCAGTTAAAAAGAAAAACTGCTTTCTAAGTCCTCCAGAAAACTTGATCTTTTCTCATTCTGTATTCAGGTTGCGTTTCTGGTTAACTTTATGTATCTGCGACACTGTTAGAGAAGTTCAGGCACTTGAAAAACATGACAGCAGCAACACCCAGTATTTAATGATGTGTCTTGGCGAGAACTGGAGAAGCAGAGACGCAAGGACGTCAGAAAAAATCAGTCGAGCCCCACTGGCCTGTCATTCTAAGCTGTGCTAAAACTGAATTTCCTGTGATTGAAAGATAAGCGTAGCTTTCCTTAGTCACCCGTGGGTATTTCAGCTCTCTAAGCCTTGGTAATCTCTGAAAGGTGCTGAGCAGCTGGGCCCGAGCCACACGGCGGAGATTTAGCCTGTTGCTCCAAAGCTGGGTGGGTGGTGGGTGTGTCACTTCTGTTGTGGTCCCTTCTGCTTTGTGACTGTTAGTAAATTACCCAGTCTGTATGTTTTCATCCATAAGGTGAAGATCACTATAGCCATTTCCTCTCAGATATTACAATGATGAATGGAAGATTATTTGCAAAGCGCTGTGAGCTTCAGGAATGAGGAGGTGTGCGGTTTCACGTAGTGGTACTTCATCTATCAGCGTGTTGCGGAAATGGTGCCAGTGCCCCCGGTGGGCAGTGGCGGGGGAAGAAGTATTAACAGAAACGTGCTAATGCTGCTTGGCAGAAGGTGCTAGGCAAAGCTCAGGTGTGGTGCTCTCAGCGATAGGTGTCATACTGACTCCTGCAGTGAGCAGTGAGTTTGCTTTCTTAATGTTGGTTGAATAATAAGGTTGTGAACATAGCATCCCCACTAAAAGAGCACGAGGAAAAGCAATTGTCAATGTAGTTTATTTTCAAAGCCTTTTCAGTATTTCCAACTGGGAGGCAGACAGTTTTCTTAGCCCAGGCTCTCTGTGGTTTTCATGGGGTTTGTACTGACTGACAGGGTTATGTTACTCCACTGTGAGTGATGCTCATTTTTTTTCGGCATTTGTCTTTTAGGCCTGGATGAATGAAAAGTTTGCCCCGGAGCTGCTGGAGAGCAAGTCTGAGATTGTAGAATGCGTCATGGAACAGCTAGAGCATATGGTAAGAGTTGCTGGTCTCAGGGTTACCAGGGAGGAGAAAGTTAAAAGCCCTTGGTCAGCATCGTGAGAGGTGGTGATCTGAGAGCAAATCTGAGAGCAACCCAGTTTGTTTGTTTTTTTAATACTGAATTAGTCATCTATATGTATGAAGCATGAGAGGTCCTGTATATATCTGGATATCAGCTTCCCTGGAAACATCTGAAAACCTGCCATCACTGGCCCACGTTTCTGTGTGAGAACAGTCGACTGCACAGGCCCCCAACTGCCCGTCCTTCTCTCCGACCCTACCCGCTTGGCCCCCGCGGACATCTGAGTTTGTTGTCCTAGGCTTAGATGATCTGGGCTCAACTCATTATCACCTGCAGAGTAGCTTTAAAATGTTGGTACTTTACAGGTTTCCAGCTGCTTTTTAGACCCATTAGACACTTCTGTGCTCTGTATTATCTCCTTTGCAGTGAGATTGGAGTTCTTCCGGGCCCTCTGGCTGAGCATATTCAGATTCTACTCAAATAGTTATTTTCTGAAAGCAAATGAGCACTGTTTGACCTTTATACAGTGAGACTGAAGTCACGTATTGTTTATGTAATTAAAAAACTAAAAGCAACTGAGAACTCTCATAGAATGAATTTTTTTCATTTTCCTTTGACTGAAACATAGTCTTTGGGTCTCAATGTTGCTTAAACATGTTTTTTATAAGCTTTAGTTTCTCTTTTAATAGGAAGAAAATCTCAGAAGAGTTAAAAAGGAGGATCTGAAGGTCAGCATCCATCGGATGGAGATGGAGAGGATCCGCTATGTCCTCAGCAGCTACTTGCGGTGTAGACTCACGAAGGTGTGGCATGGAGCTGCCTTAGGCATTGAGGCCGTGCGGTCTGCAGTACGGACCTAACGTCCCGGGGGAGGTTGGGCTGGGGCCTGGGAGGGTCCAGGGCCTGAAGATGCTGCTTGAGAGTAGTAGCAATGTAGCTAAAGAGTGAGGAGGGCACGAGATTGTCCTGGGGAAACACGGATGGCACGTGTGTTGCCCCACCCTGGGGACACCATACACAACTTCAGTCTATTTATCTGCCACATGAATGGTGTCCCCTGGAGTTACAACAGGGCAGTGCCAAGGGTAGAGTTGTTTGCATTGATTGAATAGGGAATAGTGACTGGAGGAGAACTGGTTCCAAAAATTATTTTGCACCTATCAAAAGGACAATGAGAGTGTCAAATGGACCAGGATGACTTGGCATTCTCCTGAGCTCTCCAGGAGCTCTCCTGAGCTCCTGACCATCTAACTTACAAAAATGGAATTGTGAAACATCCTTATTTTGTATGATGTCTGTTTTAACCCTGGAAAATTCTTACTTCATTGAAGTTTCTTTTCATTTGGTTCCATTTGTCTCCTTACTTATACAAGTAAAATACATGCTCTTTTCTGCACGAGAGTCCTTCGGATACCTGAAGACAGCTAATAGGTCTCACTGAAGTCTTCTCTCAGCTACACATTCCAGCCATTTGAATACATTCACTGTCCTGATCTCTTCTCTAAAAAGGTTCTAATTTGTCAGTATCCTTCTTAAATTATATTACCTGGACCTAAACACAGTGTCCCATTGTAGTTTGACCACTTGTATGAAAAGCAGGATTATCATTTTCCATACTCTGGGTATTGAAATGGGGGCAGTGCCGCCCACGTCGCAGTAGCGTGTGTGATGGGTGTGTCACGCTGAGTTCATTCCGCACTCACCATTGGCTGCAACCCTCCTCAGTCCAGTCAGAGTTACCCCGGCCAGCCACCATCCTGTATTTTTAGTTTTTGACCCCTAAGTGTGGGGCTCGAAACTTATCCCTCTGAAACTCTGTCTTTATAGATTGGGCCTGGGCTCTGTTGCATAATATATTAGCTCTCTCTTAATACTTTGTGTTATCAGCAATTTTGGTAAACATGTCGTCAAAAATCTTACCTGATTCATTAATCAGACTGGGGCAACAATAAGAGAATTTCACCAGAGACTTCCCTACAGACTGATGTCCACCCACTGAGTCAACGTTTTGTGTTCAGCCATTTATGGATCTCCCAGTCTCTACTGTCCCCCAGCCCCAGGTTTGCAGACACAAGGGTTTGTGACACAAAGGTTTGTGACACAAGGGTGTCACAGAGACATGGTCACATGTCTTAAAGCATGCCGCTCCACCCTGTCCCCAGCTACAGGCCACATGCCCTTTTCATGGAGGTGGGGATTGGGGAAACCCTCATCATGTTAACCATGTCCTTTCCTTTGACAGATGTTTGCATGATGGTTTTTATTTATCCTCACAGATAGAGAAGTTTTTCCCTCATATCCTTGAGAAGGAGAAAACACGCCCTGAGGGGGAACCTGCCAGCCTCTCTCCAGAAGAGTTTGCCTTCGCCAAAGAGTGAGTAAGCAGTAGGTGTGGGACCTGCCTTCCCCCGGCTTGTGGGCCTGAGCCTTGGTGGCTGCACCCATGAAGCCTGTCTCAGCCCTGGCCACTGTGGTCTCAGCCCTGGCCACTGTGGTCACAGCCCTGGCCACTGTGGTCTCAGCCCTGGCCACTGTGGTCTCAGCCCTGGCCACTGTGGTCACATAGCCCTGGCCACTGTGGTCACAGCCCTGGCCACTGTGGTCTCAGCCCTGGCCACTGTGGTCTCAGCCCTGGCCACTGTGGTCACATAGCCCTGGCCACTGTGGTCACATAGCCCTGGCCACTGTGGTCACAGCCCTGGCCACTGTGGTCACATAGCCCTGGCCACTGTGGTCTCAGCCCTGTCCACTGTGGTCTCAGCCCTGGCCACTGTGGTCTCATAGCCCTGGCCACTGTGGTCTTAGCCCTGGCCACTGTGGTCTCAGCCCTGGCCACTGTGGTCGCATAGTCCTGGCCACTGTGGTCGCATAGCCCTGGCCACTGTGGTCTCAGCCCTGGCCACTGTGGTCTCAGCCCTGGCCACTGTGGTCTCAGCCCTGGCCACTGTGGTCGCATAGCCCTGGCCACTGTGGTCTCATAGCCCTGGCCACTGTGGTCTCAGCCCTGGCCACTGTGGTCTCATAGCCCTGGCCACTGTGGTCTCAGCCCTGGCCACTGTGGTCTCAGCCCTGGACACTGTGGTCACAGCCCTGGACACTGTGGTCTCAGCCCTGGCCACTGTGGTCTCATAGCCCTGGCCACTGTGGTCACATAGCCCTGGCCACTGTGGTCACATAGCCCTGGCCACTGTGGTCTCAGCCCTGGCCACTGTGGTCACATAGCCCTGGCCACTGTGGTCTCATAGCCCTGGCCACTGTGGTCACATAGACCTGGCCACTGTGGTCTCAGCCCTGGCCACTGTGGTCTCATAGCCCTGGCCACTGTGGTCTCAGACCTGGCCACTGTGGTCTCAGCCCTGTCCACTGTGGTCTCAGCCCTGGCCACTGTGGTCGCATAGCCCTGGCCACTGTGGTCTCAGCCCTGGCCACTGTGGTCGCATAGTCCTGGCCACTGTGGTCACATAGCCCTGGCCACTGTGGTCTCAGCCCTGGCCACTGTGGTCGCATAGTCCTGGCCACTGCCACCAGCCAGTTGTGCCGCAGCAGTTTGAATTTGTGTCTTTCAGGTACATGGCTAACACGGAGAGCTACCTTAAAAATGTTGCCTTAAAGCATATGCCCCCTAACTTACAGAAGGTGGACCTCCTGAGGTCAGGTAAGCGGAACATTCTCTCTTCGGACGTCCCCAGGAGCGTTGCTTACATCCCGCACATCCTCAGCTGCCTCGGAGCAGCACTCCATCCTCACTCCTTTTTTTTCCACAAATATAGAAAGCAAATACGTAGATAGTCAGAAAAAAGAAAAGAGGAAGGGTTCTGGTTTTAAAAAAATCATTAAGACCCGACACAGAAATAGCCGTTGTAGCATGACTTTTGTGTTCTTCAGTTCAGTCGACTCAGGACTGCCACCGTAAACGGAGACTCTGGCGGATTCAGCCTCTTGTCCTCCGAGCTGGGCGTTCCTCAGCCCTGGGGTGCAGCTGGACGCAGCTGGAGGGGAGGGGAACCTCCAGTGAGTGCCGTTGGCTGAGTAAGGGCTCCTGATCTCGTTGTCGTGAGGAGTTTCTCTGGTTCTGGAAAGAGGCAGGATGGAGGGTGTGGGGAGAAAAAGCGACAGCAGCCGGGTCAGCCAAAGCCCCTGCCTCAGGCCCTTCCCTCACTGTCCCCTGAGGTCTGCTGAGCTGGGGAGAGGGGCAGGGTCGGAGTGCCGAACGGTGCGTCGAGCACCTGGGCCCTCTGGCTCGTGGGCTAAAGTCCCTGTCCCTCAGTCTTGCAGTTTGCCACACCCAAGCAAGGCCTTGTCGGGCAATATTTCTAGACCAAATCAAACAGCTCTCCAGGAGACTGGAATCCACCTTGTTCACAAGCTGAGCTGTTCCTCAAGCTCAAGTACAACTGAGCCCTGGAAATTCACCTCTGCCCCAGCCTGGACTAGGGCTGGGGGCCACACTGTGCCCCCTGTGCTGGTGGAACAGCCTCTTAGTCCAGCGGGCTGCGCACAGCTCTGGAGGCCGGGAAGTCCAAGGTGAGGCAGCAGAGTCGGTGTCTGGGAGAGCCTGTTCCTCACAGATGGCGTCTTCTCTGTGTCCTCACACAGGGTCACTAATTCCATCCTCTGTGTGTTCTAATCTCTTCTTATAAGGACACCGGTCAGATTGGATTAGGGCCTGCCCTGGTGGCCTCATTTTTGCTTGATTACCTCTTTTAAAGCCTTGTCTCCAAATGCAGCCCTATTCTGAGTTACTAGGAGTAGGGCTTCAGTGCGTGGATTTGGGGGGACACAATTTAGCCTGTAACCCCAGGAGCAAGCCAGTCCCCTGCCAGTTCCGTGGGACTCGGAGCTGGTCACTGGGGAGCTGCCTGTGGGGAACAAAAGGCCCAGTCCACGTCCGCGCCTGCCCCCAGTCAGCCACTTTGTACTGTGGAAGAGTAGGAATGGAGCCAGGGCCTTGACCATTTCCCAGTGCGTTCTCAGCGGGTGACTGTCAGCCCCGGGACTGCTGGTGGGCCTGCATGTGGCTCCTGGAATGGGCCGGGCCACTGTCCCAGAGCTCCCACCTGAGAAGGCCCACAGCTCCCCAAACACTCACCCTCGGCTTGTCCTGGATCCCTCCAGGGATGCAAGCCAGAACCCGGGGTTGGAAGCTGCTTGGTGGGACGAGCCTGCCCTCGTGGGATCAGGGGCTTCCTTGGTTGGCCCAGATGCCCTGAGTCCCCTGGGCCTCTGGAGCCTGAGCACTCGGAGACCCCAGTGGCAGAAGTGGGGGGCACATTGAAACCCAGGCTGCTAGCAGTGAGGCTAGAGGACTCTGGTGACATCAGGAGTTTCTTGGGCAGGCTCAGAGCCCTAGAGCAGCCTAGGGGACCCTCATTAGACCCTTGGAGCCAGTTATCCTGAACCCCTTCCTATAGATTAGGGAGCCGAGGGTTCTCTAGGTACAGATGGAACTCCAGGGGGTGACAGGCTGTCACGGAGCAGCCCAGCGTGGGCCCTCACTAACTGAAACGTTGGCTGCTGACAGCAGTTTCCGAACCTGCAATTAACCAGTGAGGGACCACACACAGGCTTAACCCTCTATTCCTCAGTCTGACGCATCCAGGGCTATCACCATGTGACCCAGTCTTTCTAAGATTCTCTCCTCCCACTCCATCATGGGAAAGTTTTCCTAACCAGCTCCACACAGCGTCCTCCTGAAACGCCATGCGTATTTCTACCTCGGCCCATGCATTTATCACTTCCCAGCCTCACTTCTCTGTGAGTCTGCCCTTTCCTGCAGAGCCTGCCACTGAGTGTAAGTGCCACCAGGTCACAGCCTCATCCACAGAGACCGTTGCACGCTGGTTCTTGTCCTCCAGAGTGTCAGAGGTCCCTGCGCACAGCAGGGTAGTCGTCTGTTGAACACGTGGTCGCCAGAAGGAGCCAGGGCTCGCCTCATGTCACCCTCCCCAAATGCTTTTATGTCAGAGGTCCCTTAGTGTTCATTACCATTAATCCCAGCAACTTTTCCCATATTGACCTTGGAAGCTGAGCATTTTCTGACGTTATTATTTTTCTGGCAGTTCCCAAACCAGATCTAGATTCCTATGTGTTTCTGAGAGTCAGAGAACGACAAGAAAACATACTGGTAGAACCAGAAACAGATGAGCAGAGGTGAGTTATGTGTGTGTCCTCCACAGTGGGAACATTCCTCCCATTGGGGACCAGCCATGCTCTGCAAATAAATCTTTTTTCCTCCTTTTCCAGGGACTATGTGATTGACCTGGAGGAGGGCTCGCAGCACTTGATCCGATACAAAACCATTGCACCTCTGGTTGCCTCTGGAGCTGTACAGCTAATTTGAAACTAAAAGTAGACAGGAATGAAGACACGGAAGCTTAGGGAAAATATTGGAAACCCCTCGAATCATTTTGTGCCTGAGGACAATAAGGAAGTAGCTCTCCTGGCATCACACTTTTCTTGACAGTGCTGTGGATGACTCGGGCATTGACAAGGAGCTTGAGGCAGGGTCCTCCTTCCTGCCGCGGTGGCCGGCATGTGTTGTGCGCACTACGCAAATACACGGAGACTCGCACTCTGTGCACCTTTTCCCTTCATGGTACTCACCGAGCTAAGGAAGGTAAAGGTGGTTCATAAAAGGCCTCACTGCCTGTGATCAGGGCACTGTATTTAGCCCTAACCGGGTAATAGTGGGAGAGTTCAGTTAACCTTTTTGATAGGAAGATTGTAAATAGATTAAAGAAAACATCTGTGGCCTTCGTCTGTAATACATCATTAGATTGTGTGAACTAACCTTTGGGATCCTCTAATATTGGACTTAAAACCAATTTCTGTCATGCTTAACCGAAAATCACAACTAAACCAATAAACCATTATTAAATTGGGTTTGGTGGCAGAAGGCACTTCTGGGCAGTTCTCAGCGTGTAGTCTAATGACCTATGTTCTCCCCGCTGTTTACCTGCAGTGCTCCTGCCTCCGGGCAGCTTCGCCAAGCCAGCCTCCAGGCCATCTGGCCGTCCCTGGGCGATGTGGCTTCCGTGTTGTGACCTCAAGCCGCTTTTCCCTTCTAAGCCCTTCGCTTTTCCAAGGGAAATGGCTGGCGGGGATCTACTGTGGGACCTGAGACATGCAGACAGTGACTGAGTCCTCATTCCTTGCAGCATGAGGGAAAGCAGCTGCAGTCCATCGTTCCTTGCTTGAGGAGCAGTCAGCAGATTTTCATTTACAAGATCCGGGCTGTGGGCGTGGTCGGTATAACGTTGCTGCTTTCCAAGGGAAATCACCAGGTGAAAGCAAGGAAGGCTTTATGCGTTGGCAGAAGGATCTGGTACTCGTGCAGCGCCTGCTTTTTCCGAGTCTTTGCCCTCCTTGGCTGCTCATTAAACAGCTGCGTGTGAGCGTCAGTGCGCCGGGCACAGTGCCAGGCAGCGGGGCTGCGCTGAGAGCAGGACAGTCACTGTCCCCACTCTGGTAGAATGAAAAGTGCTTTGCAGAAGATTAGAACAGGGAGACTTCGTTAGTTCATTTTGCTTTATAAAGAAAATCCCTGAGGCTGGGTAATCTATAAAGAGGTTTGTTCAGCTCAGGGTTCTGCAGGTTGTACAAGAAGCCTTGTGGAAGAAGCATCTTGCCGGCGTCTGCTGGTGAGGGCTTCGGGGACCTTCCCATCCGGGCGGAAGGTGGAGGTGAAGGAGGAGCAGACCTCGCACATGGTGAGAGAAGCAAAAAGGGAGGCGGGGTGCCAGGCTCCTTTGAACAACCAGCTGTCCAGTGAACCAGTAAAGTGAGAACTCACTCCTTATGGTGGGGAGGGCACCAAGCCATTCATGAGGGATCCGCCCCCATGACCCAAACACCTCCCACCAGGCCCTACCTCCAACACAGGGATCAGATTTCAGCATGAGATTGGAGGGGTCAAACATCCAAACCACATCAGTGACTTACCAGAGAGACTGGACTGGGGGTCTGGGAGGGCCTCGCTGGAGAGAGAACATTTAGACTGAGATCTGAGTAACAGGGAGGACATGCAGAGATCAAAAGGGCATTCCAGGCAGTGAAGACAGCTTGTGCAAAGACCCTGAGGCAGAAGCAAGCTCTGCCTGCAGTCAGTGTGGCTAGTGGTGCAGAGTAAGGTCACTTAGGCCCTTGTTAGCAAGGATCCCATTTGGTCCTGCAGTAGTCCTGAGACTCGGCTGGGCTAGTGTATGTAAATGGTGGAACCAAAGCAGATACTCAGTGGAAGTCTGAGATCAGAACACAAGTCTCCTTCCTCCCAGGCAGGCTTTCACTTTGTGCTAAGCAGCCAGAAAAGACCAAGCTAGAATCAAGGACCAGAAAAATGAAAAATAGAACAGTGCTTAAGCCTCAGTGTGCATGCCAGTCACCCAGGGAGCGCGGTAAGATGTGGATTCTGACTTGGGGCTGGAGTGGGGCTCACGGTTCTGCATTCCTGGGGATCCCCCAGGTTGTGCAGTTGCTGCCAGCCCGGGACACATGGAGTGGCAGGGTTGTGTCCTCGTCTCCAGCGGCTCCCTGGGTGCCAGCTGCTCGGAAGCGTTTACGTTCTCTGCTGAAGCCACAGAATGGCTTGCTGCATTTCGTCACCTGCCTCTGCAAAGGAAGACTGGTTTAGATACGTCGTTTTTAAATCGAGGGGAAGTTGAATTTCAAAACCAAGTAGAAGGGAAATGATGTGGCTTGGTCGACTTTGATTTTACCTTTGCAGTGATGGTGAGTATTTTGCTTTTTTGTTAAAAACTCACCACTGATGCATGGCAGAACGTTGCATCCAATACTGGCATCATCCTTTAGCGTAAGCTTGTCCCTAGCAAGACAGCTGTTCCTGAGACGTGTTTGCAGGTCCGTGTGTGGGTTTTTCCTGTCACAGCCATCACCTGTCGGCGGTGTTTACTCTGCCCAGGACCCAGCAGTCAACGTGGCTTTAGTGCCTCCCTCAGATGCATCGAACTTCCTTCTGTGATGTGCAAGGGTTAACCTTGAAGCTTTCAGAGTATATTTTTAAGCAAATACATTATATATAAATTCTTTATATAATGTTCTTTAAGTAATTTATCTTGGGAAGCCAAACATTCCAAACCATTGGAATTCTTTTTAAGAATTGATTTTTTAAATCTAGCTAATCAACTAGCTATGAAAGTACTCTCATATTGTCCAAAAAAAAAAAAAAAAGAAAACCTTCATTTTATAAAAAACAAAATAAGTAGTCTGTACTTATTTAACACATTTGGTTTCAAATACCTTGGCTGTTTCCAAAAAATTGGGTATTCCTTCCATAGCTGAAAAATAGCTACTGGGAGAATACAAGGAATATGCGGGGGATTCTGAAGGCAGTAATAATGTTTACTGTTTACCAAGAATCAGGCTGTTCTCTAAGTAGATTAACTTGTAAATCTTACAGCAACCCTATGCAAGGAAAAATCTGAGATTTTGGAATGGGCAAAAGAGCTTATCATTTCAATGGAATGCTTGGTGCCTGTAGAGTGTGTACCCATGTCTTTGAATAGATTATTTTACAACTCTGTAGAGGTACAAGTTGATTTATAGGAAACCTATAATAATGTGAATATCTCCAGTCTTGCTATACAAATGGTTCATGTCCATGACAACACAAGTAAATTTTGTCCTGTTGAGAATAAAGTCAAAGGCCCATTTGAACAGGTTTGAATATTTCTCTGGTTCTTTCATTAAATAGTAAGTTAAATAAAATCCTTGGCACATGTTCCTTTCATATCTGTATGCGAGTCAATAGTACCTACCCTATAGGTGTTAACGAACAAATTTTAAATTTTGTATATGATTATAAGGTAGGTACTGTTGATAACCCCATTTTACATATAAGAAAACAGACTCCTCTGGTGAAGGCTCATAGCTACTAAGTGGAGATGTGACCAAAGCTCAGTGAGCCCAGAGCTCGAGTCCATCCTGTTCAATGTCTTGCCAGTGCTGTCTCCCACGAAAGGAAGGAGGATCCAAAAGTGTTTTGAGCAATGACAGCCTCTCTGGAATAAATTCTCATTTTCCAAAAAGAGCCATTTGAGGGAATAACCACTACCATTACTTTTCTCAGCACAGGAGTTGAGGTTACAAGGAGCTGTGATGGCACCATTGCACTCCAGCCTGGGTGACAGAGACCGACCCTGTCTCTTAAAAAAAAATAAAAAACGGGCTGGGCGCAGTGGCTCACGCCTGTAATCCTAGCACTCTGGGATGCCAAGGCGGGAGGATCGCTTGAGGTCAGGAGTTCGAGACCAGCCTGAGCAAGAGCGAGACCCCGTCTCTACTAAAAATAGAAAGGAATTATCTGGCCAACTAAAATATATATAGAAAAAATTAGCCGGGCATGGTGGCGCATGCCTGTAGTCCCAGCTACTCGGGAGGCTGAGGCAGGAGGATCGCTGGAGCCCAGGAGTTTGAGGTTGCTGTGAGCTAGGCTGACACCACGGCACTCTGGCCCGGCAACAGAGTGAGACTCTGTCTCAAAAATAAATAAATAAATAATGACAAAAGTAAATCACTGTTTTTGCCCCCAAGAAATTTACAGGCAATCCTAAGATGCCTTAGGTAAATCCGAAAATATGAAATTGTTTGACTCAGAAAAAAATTTCTTAACAGCCAGGACTAAGAAGGTTGAAAGGAAATTGTTTTCTTGGGTTCAAAGCTTTGCATATGACAGAATGTGTTAAGCCTCTTACACTCCTGGGGACCCAAAGTTGTTCCCAGCTCAAATGTAAATTTTTTGAAACTTCAGTTTGCTGCTTCTGTTACCTCTGCATCTGTAATTATCCTTAAGCAGAATTCTCACCGTCTCCTTGCCCTCTTTGAAAGCTTCAGTGGAAGCAGAGCAGGAAAGAGTAAAGGGGACAGGTGGACGCTGACCTGCTCCTAGACGGGCAAATTGCTTTCCAGGGATTTCCTTGTTTAACCCTCGTGACAACCCTGTGAGGTAAACTCCACCTCAAAAAGAAATTGTCCCTTCTTTTTCCCTAGTTTCTAATCTTTTCATTCCTACAGTTTTACGATTTTATCTTTATTAAAATCCCACTGCAACTCCTTGGGGAACTAAGCGAGGCGTGCAGACGTGCGCGGGAGGAGTGGGCCCGTACAGCCCGGAAAGGTCTCGAAAACAGCGTAATGGAAGATGGCGTCTGCCACGTCTGACGTCGTTTGTCACCAGACACAGCGTGTGCCGCCACCTCCAGAGAGGTGGTTTGGCCCCAGTCTGAGTGAGACGCCTCGTTTCTATGACAGATCAGCGGCATTGCCGTCTTCTGGCCTCTGAAGCCTTTTGGGGTCCCACAGCGGCCCGAGATGTCTGCACTCCACTGAGCCCAGTCGGCAGGAGGCCACTGACTGCGGTTTTGTCAACAGCTTAACAAATGAAAGGAGAGCCCGAGGGCGGTTTCGTCCATTCCTCTTGGTTCCCCAAGTTTTGTTTCTGTATCAAATTTGATCCACAAACCAGCATCCCTGGATTAGTGTGTGAGTTCCTTGCTTTCAGCAGAGAAACAACCACCTGAATAACATCTCCATGTCTTCTGAAAGTTATTAATGCACCTGAAGACATTATTAATTACACATCCCTTGTTTTCTATATAAGGATCCATGTGATAAATTCTTCCCAGAATTTAAATAAATGTTTGTCTCAAACTTTGTGACCCATTTTATCAGACAAACGGGTCCTGCTGGCCCCTCCGGCCTCCCCACGGGGACTCGGAGCCTCTTGTGCACTCACTGCCCCCCCGCCCGGTGCCTTTCCTTAGTTTCTGGTCTCCTTTTTGTACCTACAGTTTCACTATTCTAGTTTGCCTTAGTTTTAAAAGCTACCCCTAACTTGGGGGAGAACTAAGTAACATCAAGTTCCCACTTTGTAAAACGCGCGTGGGAATGAGTAATTCATACGCCCTTTCACGGAGTACAGATGGCTAAGTGAGGCACACGGAAAGTGGTGACGAAGGCAAGAGGTGTAGTGTCCTGTCACTCAAGCACTTTTATACAAGAGTGACGAGATCAAAACAGCAGTGTGCGAAGTCGAACATGGTTCAGTGCAGTCAACGCACACGTGGGCTCAGAGCCCGAGGGACGTGCTGCACATGCAGAGAAGGAAGCTCCGACTTAAAGTTGCTTAGAGTCTCGTGAGGGAGACCGACGCAAACACCAACCACAGGCTGGCGTGCTTCTACAAAGGATGGGCACAGGTGTGGTGGAAGAACGCAGGAAGGACTCAGAGACTGGAAGCATCATGATCGCCTCCCGGAACAGGTCCTGCCTGAGACCCAGAGCACCGCAGGAATGAGCCAGGCCGGGAAGGGATGGGGCCAGAAATGCCACGTGCAAAGGCACGGAAGCCCCAGGGCACATGCAGGATTCTGGGAACTCCAAGGAGCTGGGCATGGCAGGTGCAGAACGTGAGAGTTGGGGTGTGGGGGAGGCCGTTTCCCATCCTGTAGGAGTCTCCTGGCAGACTCAGGTCAACAGACATGTCTTACGGCAGTCTGCATGTTGTGCCAAAGGGTTTGTATTTTGGACTGACATTTGAGAGCCTCTGAGAGATCTTAAAGCTAAGATACGTTTTTAGACATCTAGTTTACCTTTAGAAAGATCCCTCTGGTGACTGGAGAAAGGAGGCCAGACTGCAGGGCTCAGAGCCAGGGCTGTGCTGGTGACCCAGGTGAGACAGCACCTTGCAGCACATCCAGCTGGGTGGAACGTGGCGGTGGCAGCAGCTCTGCTGTGGCAATTGGCGGACTAGGGAGTGGGGTCAACTCTCTGAAGACAATAAAAAGCTGGATGAAATCAAAAAAGGATTTTTTTCTAAAGACATCAAAGAGCTAACAAGCTAGTGAGGAATTACAGCAAGATCTAGAAGACTGAGAGAGAGAGAGAAGAGGTGACTAGAGCATTTGCCCAGGCCGAGTGCTCGTGGAGAGACCAAGCAGAGATACTGACAGCCTGAAGCAACAGTGCCCGACCTGGGGTTCATGGGGCCTGCAGCCCAGGGGATCCAGGGACTTGGCTGAGAAAATATTCCCTCTTTCTTTGCACTAACCTCAGAATGAAGCTTAGACTGCCCTTCCGCTATGAATCCAGGCAACAAGCCACAGTAATATCATCAGATCTTGTGACTTTGTCACCAACAGAAATCATATTTTCCTACCACATTTACAGTTGTTGCAGATATCTGAAAACATCATTTACACTCATCACCATTTGGGGGGGAGGGGGACCAAGTCTCGCTCTGTTGCCCTGGCTGGAGTGTCACCATAGCTCACTGCAACCTCAAACTCCTGGGCTCAAGTGATCATCTTGCCTCAGCTTCCCAAGTAGCTGGGACTATAGGCTTGCACGATGACACCCAGCTAATTTTTCTATTTTCAGTCGAGATGGGATCTTGCTCTTGCTCAGGCTGGTCTGGAGCTCCTGAGCTCAAGCCATCCTCCCTGCCTCCGGCTCCCAGAGTGTTGGGATTATAGGCGTGAGCCACCGCGCCCGGCCCACCCTACCATTTATGGGAACTGCGTAACTATAATGCCATGCAGTCCTGCCATCACCAAACACCTGTACCTTGATCATCAGTGCTGGGCCATGTCACTCTCACTGGACATCACCAAGTGACTCCTTGACTCTTTATGAAGCAGAGATAATTCATAATAACCTAGCTTCATCTTTATGACACATTGAAAACCACAGAAAATATAACATAGCTTTTTGGTTGGTTGGTTGGTTTTTTTGGATTTTGGTTTTCTTTTTGTCATAACCTAACAGTACATCTTGCAGACCTTTCCACTGGGTACATTCCATAGACGATGTCTTGGATCTTCTTTCAGCTGCATAGGCTCTCATTGCCGGGATGCGCCATAGTTTACTTTAAAAGTTCCCTAGAGATGATTACTTGAATTGTTTCTGAACTCCTGCTACTGTGATCACTGCTGCGTTGAATACACTTGTATGTGGCTCATTTCATTCATGTGTAGGGATAGCTGTAGGATAAGTAGGATTATAGAGGTATGCTTTGTATACTGTACAGACTAATCCTTTGTTGGTCACGTGCATTGCAGATAACTTCTCCCAGCCTGTGCTGCGTCTTTCAGCTTTTCTTCCTGGGTCCTTTATTGTGCAAAAGTAGCCAATTGAATGTAGTTTATTTTCTGTATGGTTTGTGATTCTTATGTATTACTTAAGGAGATTTTTCTTATCCCAAGGACATAAATATATTTTCTAATATTTTCTTCCAAAATTTTAAAGTTTTGCTTTTCACATTTAGGTATTTAATCCACCAAAAATTAATCTGGGGCTATGGTGTGATGTAGGAATGGAACTTTGTTCCGCATGATAGCCAGTTAACCCGCTGTCTCTCACCGACTAGTCCACTCTCTCCTCCTGACTTTACTGCTGCCAAGTCCCCTGTGTGTGGCACTTCTGGCTGGCTGTTCCTAGTAGTCTATTAATATGTTCTAGGTCGAAACCACACTGTTTTGCTTACTGCAGCTTTTAGTTCTAATTTTAAATAACTAGTTATGACTAAAATATATATATCACTGTAAATGGAAAGAAAATCTGAGAGAAGAAAATAAACGTCACTTAAAATCTCACCATCCTAAAATAACCACTAATAAAATGTTGGTGTGTATACTTCCTTCTTAACAGCAGAGTTAAATGATTGAGCAAAATGATAAAATGTGTAGAAAACAGGCCTAATGAGGAAAGGGCTAAGTTCACCTAAACAGGGGAGCACAGAAAAACAGGTAAATATGTTTTTAAAAATTGAAGAATTTTTAGAAGAATGCTAAACAGTTATTCATCTTAAAAAAGGGCCAAACAAGAATAAACTACTTACGTCAAAAGGAATGTTCTCTGAACATGAGGTGAGCTCCTTGGCGACCAAGAAGTGAAAGAGTGGACCAGACAGTCTGGAGACCCAAGGACAGTCCGTCCTGGGAGACTCCGAGAACGATGTAGCTCCGTCCTCTGCCAGGTGGAAGCTGGCCTTCCCTGCTGCTCGCCACCCACCTCGGGCTCTGGTGACCTTTAAAACTGAACTGCTGGATTTTAGTGAATTAACCAGAACAGCCAGGAGTGTGGGCAAGATCGCCAATTTGCACCTGGTGCTTAGAGGCATGAACTAGAGCTGCTGATCCAATGTGATCCTGGCTTTTATGGGACAACTTAGTTTTGTGGGGTGAAAAGTTCAGGAGGAAAGGGTTAGGAAACTACTTAGTTGGAAAGAAGAAGGAAGGAATTAAGCAAGCTGTGTTTTGCTCAATGAATCTTGAAAGACCAAAATTGTCTGTGCCCAAATAGGAGGAAAGTATGGAAAAGAAACCGGGAATCTTGTAAAACTCAAGCTGCTTTTCTACAGCGTAAGTCCACACACTCGGGAATACAGAGGGCAAAAGAGTCAGAAAAGTGACCGAGACAGCCACGCCCAGAACTATTTATGAAGAGGAAAGAGACCTATGTTGCATCAGGAAGAAAAAGCAAACAGAACAATGGAAGGATCTACTAAAGAAGGCGTAGAAGCTTTTGTCTTAGAAATGTCAAAAAATTAATATTTTTCTGTCCTGAAAAGTGTAAGCAGTCGCTGGCCCAACACTTGCAAAGAAAATTCCTCCAGTTTCCCTCCGGGTTTCAATCCACCTGCAGCAAGCACTAACTCCTCACATTCCTGAGGGGCTTTTTGTTTTTCGTAATGTTTTCACAAGGAGCAGGGTACAATGAAATGATCGGGATTTGGAGTAAGAAAATTAGGCTCAAGTTCAGAATCTGCATTTTGATTAACTCAGCCTTGAAGAAATTACTTTCTTATCTGTAAACAATAACAACAATAATAATGAAACCACCATAACAGGGTTGGTGTAAGGAAAAAGTAAAATGAGGTATTAAAAGATTTCTGAGAACTCTAAAATACCACATACATATAAATTGTTAATCATGATCATTTTCGTCTACTTGCAACAATGCATGGACCTGTCACCGTCCCATTTGCAGAGGTAGAAGCTTCAGCTTTTCCACCGTGGGCAGGATGGCTGAGCTTGCAATCCAGCCCTACGGACTCGGAAAATCAGTTACCTTTCCCTGCCACCACTCTGTTTGTCCAGCAGAAATATGTCGTGGCCTTGAACCCTTCCCACAGCACCTACGAAGGCACTGCCGGCCCAACTGCCTGGTCCCACTGTGAAATGAGAAGGCTATTTAGTTTGTGGTAGATCATTTCCAGTTCTAACTTGGGTTGAATGTGTTCATCCAACCCAAGATGTCTTTGTGGGTGAAAGATTTTTAGAATCTTGACAACTTTTACATATGTGTGCATGCATGTGTGTGTTTGTGTATTTAGCCAGCTTTGCAAGGTTTAGGTGTGCAGGATAAACACATACAATCCTGACAAAAAGAGGTCCTAAGTGATTGTCTAAACAACTGCTCTTTTAGTCTCTATCACGCCAGGCTAGATACTTGGCGTCAGCCTGCAGAAATAGAGAAAGACGGCTCTTATCCAGTGATAGTTGATTGAAAACCTAGAGCTTTATTGAAAGTACAAAGAACAAGAGAAAAAGAAGAGAAATCTACAAAAACAATCCAGCTACTTTCCATTCCTTCAAAATAACCACACACCTAAAATAATAGGAAAGCAGATAATAGACAAATAAACACAGCTATAAAAGACTAACATTAACAAAGCAAAATAAGTGTGTCAAATAGAAAAATCAACATAAATTTCAAGGCAAAAGCATTAAATAGGATAAAGAGGTTTATCATCTATTTTATGAGATAAAAATCACCAAGAAGATATAACAGTAGTGAACCTTCACACACCAAACAAGTTAGTGTTACAATGTATGAAGCCTAAACTGTTAGAAATATAAGAATTTGAGAAAAACACAGTCATCCTAGGAGACCTGAAGAATGTTCAAGTCTCCTGAGACGTGAGAAATGAGAGAACTTCATTTTAACAAACTGAGAAAACATTTTCTTTTTCTTTTAGAAAATTGGATCACATACTAGCCACCAAAGAAAATTTCAGTAAATTCCCCAAAACACAGGTCATAAAGATCCCGTCCTCTGAATCCTGGAGAGCAAGTCCCCTGCGGTCAGCAACTTGAGCAGTTTGGCTCCCCTTCGTGCCCCAGCACCTAACACAGGCTCTGCAGCTCGCAGGGGTCCGTGTGTGTCTGTTACGTAAATGAGCGCCAGGGAGGAGGATGGCGACCCGCAATGCAACTCAGAGACAACACGAGAAAGATGCCCTCCCCCAATATAATCTCGGCGAGATCTCAAAAACACTCTCAAAAATAATTCTTGTGTCAAAGAGAAAACAAATATGCAAATTACAGCCTATTTAGAAATAAATGGCGATAAGGGCAGGGTGTATTAAAACATGTAGGTTTTCTCTGTGGAAAATATACAATCTTAACGGCATTTTTTGGGAAACACAAATGATTAAAAATAAGGGAAACAGCATTCCACTGAAGAAGGCAGAAACAGAGAGTAGAAAAATAAAAGGGGAAATCATAAAATGAAAACAAAATAATCAATTAAACAAGGAAATCAATATACTCAACAAATTGAATAACAAATAAATAAGAAAACCTCAAGTCTGACCATGAAAAAAAATAAAAAATACAGATAAAGAATATTAGGAATAATAAACAGGCAGATAACAAGGGGCTTTTTAAAAATTAGAAAAACACTATGCTTAACTTCATATTAAATTTAAAATTTAGGCCAGGTGTCGTGGCTCACATTTCTAATCCTAGAACTTGGGGAGGCTGAGGCAGGAGGATCACTTGAGCCCAGGAGTTTGAGACCAGCCTGGGCAATATAGCGAGACCCCACCTCTATGAAAAATTTTAAAAATTAGCCAGGTGTGGTGGCGCACACCTGTAGTCCCAGCTACCCAAGAGGCTGAGCCCAGGAGTTCAAGGCTGCGGTGAGCTGTGATTGCACCTCTGCAATCCAGCCTGGGCAAGAGAGTGAGACCCTGCCAAAAAAAAGAAGAAAGGAAAGAAAGGGAAGGGAAGGGAAGGGAAGGGATTCTCTAAGGAGTCTGAAGCACGAGAGAAAGGTCTGAGCTAAAGATACAGACTTGGAGTTCTCAGCATATGAAAGCGTCTAAACAGCATAAGGTTATCTAAGGAAGAGGCATAAAGTGAAAAAGGCAGAGGGCTGGGGACTTGGGGTAGAGAAAGTGGCCTGGGTCTGCAGAGCCCAAGAAGGGTGTCAGAGGAAAGAAGAGCCTGGAAAGGGTTGGTCCCGCTAGAGACAGTCTGACCGTGTCCAGCATGGGCTACAGAGCTGACAAGCACACTGAGTGGCATTCCTTATGCAAGCCTTTGTATCAGATGACCCTGTCACTCTGGCCACAACCGATGGAACCAGAGACGTGTGTAGGACCCCTATAGGAGCTTTCTGTGTGGACAAGTGCCCCCCCCGCCCCCCCGCCCCCTGACCCTCTCTCTCCTTGGATGCCACACACGGATACAGAGAGCACTGACATGGAAACAGAAGTGTGAAGAGGAAAAGCCACGAGCTGGGGAGAAGAGGCCAAAGAGCGGGTAGCTGTGCCAGCGTCAGGGAAGCAGCAAAGCTGACTCAGTTCCGGGAGAGGCAGAGAAAAGATCAGCATGTTGGGAACCCCTGGGAAATTCCACCTGCCTGTGCCGGAAAGCTTCTCCTGCCTCAAAGCCTGCCTGCTTCGCAGCCCAGAGGGTTTCCAGGTTCGTCATTGTCTCCCCTCTCCTGATGGCAAACACTCACCACAGGTGACCCCAGAGTGATCCCTAAGGCTGCCTGGGTCAGGGGCAAAGTGTCTGAGTCACACTCTTTTTCGTTATTTTATGTTAGTTAGTTGTTTAGTTATTTATTTAGTTAGTTATGTATTTATGCATGTGTGTAATTATTCATGCATATATTTATGTATATATGTACTTATTTATGTACATATGTGTATATTTATTCATTTATTTATGTATGTATTTATGTATTCATTTATTCATGTATATTTTTATTTTTATTTATTCATTACTTATTTAGACAGTCTCACTCCTGGCTAGAGTGCTGTGGTGTCAGCCTAACTCAGAGCAACCTCAAACTCCTGGGCTCAAATGATCCTCCTGCCTCAGCCTCCTGAGTAGCTGGCACTACAGGCATGCACCACCATGCCTGGCTAAATTTTTCTATATACATATGTTTAGTTGTCCAGATAATTTCTTTCTATTTTTAGTAGAGACAGGGTCTCGCTCTTGCTCAGGCTGGTCTCGAACTCCTGAGCTCAAGCGATCCTCCAGCCTCGGCCTCCCAGAGTGCTAGGATTACAGGTGTGAGCCACATTCCGGAGCAATTTTTTAATATTTTTTAGGGACAGAGTCTCGCTGTGTTGCCCATCCTGTAACAGAACTCCTGGGCTCGCCTCGGTCCCCGGAGTGGCTGGGACTGCTGAGTCTCGCTTCTTGTCTCATCCTCATCCTTTTTCCCAGCCTAAGATCTCCGGAATGGCCGCGCCGAGGGGCCAGCGCCTCGGCAGTGGGGGCAAATGAATAGTGACGCCCCTGCCACATTGCTGCCCAACGCTGAGAGCGGTGAGCGAGCCGGGCTCCGGGAAGTGCGCTGTCGCGTGGCTCCCATCCCTCGCCTCGCCCAGTCTGACCCGGTTTCACCGGACACGGGACGAGCCAGGGAGGGGGTCTGGTGCCAGGCCGGGGCCAGGCCGGGCCCTCCTGCCCTGCTTGGAACGGCGTCCCCTCGGCCGCAGGTCCCAACGCCACCGTCCGCGCTGCGGCCCCAGCGCCCCAAGAAGCAAGTGGCTTTGCAGGCCCAGAGGGCCTCGCACTGCGGTCCCAGCACAGCGTCCCGGTCCGGCCTCCTCCTGCCCAGGCGGGGCTGGGGGCGTCCGGAGGCGCCTGCAGACTCGGGTCCCTGCGGGGCCGGCGGGGTCAGGCTGTGCAGATGCGGGTCCCGCGGGGCTGGCGGGGCCAGGCCGTGTAGACGCGCTCCCCCTCCTGCCCGGCTCCTGCCGCCGAGCGCCTCGTGCTCACGCTCGGCCTCGCGGAGGTGACGCCGACAGCTCTGCCTTCCCGGCCCTGCGGGCACCAGCCGGCCGCGCTTCTCCATCAGGGGCGCGCAGCCTGCGGCCGCGGTGCGGGGCCGCCGCCCGCTGTGTGCCGGCTCTGCTTCCGGTCGCTCCTGGGACTGTCCTCGCTCTCTCCTCGGCCGAACCCGCTGCAGGGGCCGGCGACGCCCTTAGGAGGATGCTAGAATGCGGTGGGGAAACAGCGGAAATGTAAGCAAGTAAAGCGTTTGTGTGTAACTGTTGGAAAGGTCTAGCAAAGAGTCGGAGAACCGCGCGTGGTGGAGAGGCCGGATCCCTCCTACCAGGTGGGCAGGTGGGAAGGTGGGAAAGAAGGTGGGCAGGTGGGAAGGTGGGCAAGAAGGTGGGCAGGTGGGAAGGCAGGTGGGCAGGTGGGCAGGCAGGAGCCACCCAGCACAGGGCTTTGCACAGAACGTCCCTTTTCCTTCCTTCCCTCTCCATCTGGGAAGGGCAGGTTTCCTGCTGACTTGAAATGGTCTTGCTTCTTCAACTTATGCCAAAAGAAATGTTCATTAAAGCATCTTCAACGGTTCATGTTATGAGCACTCTTTTCCCCTCTTCAGCATGTAAGATTTTGTCTTGGAAACTCCGTCTCTGTCCACCTCAAAATAGGTATACTATTAAAAAAACAAACAAACAAACAAAAAACCACTTGTTTTTGAAGGTTTAGTGTGCTCTTTTGAGTGCGATTTACCTAACCCGGAAGCCTGACTCTTGCTCCCAGGCCCCGTTCTTCCCCGATGTGTATGTGTGGCCGGGATTGAAAGTGAGTTGAACTGTTTGCCTCCCTCGGGGTCTGGGAAGGCGAGGACAGGCCAGCCCTGGACACTGCTGGCCCCAGGCTGGCCAGCCCCAGAGAGTAGGACGTTCGGGTGGGAATGATGCAGGAGCGTTTGTGCCAGGTATGCGTCTGGCTGCAGTTTACAATATTCTGAGAGCTTTAGACATTGGAAGATTTTAACTCCTTTTCAGAGATTCTTCATTCTCTCAGATTAGTATTCATAGAAGACAAATTTAAATAAAAATATATTTTTTAATCTTTATCTCTTCCGATCCTTGACTTCTTGGGCTTCATTTGTTTGTGCCAATGACAGGTTGAGCAAGCAACATTCGCTTTATTTATTTTTTCCTCTCAAGGACCTGCCCTGAGTCTGTGTGTAAACCAGCCAGGGCACTCTGCCAGGCAATTATTAATAACAGGGCAGAGACAGAAGTAGCCAAACACACAGGCTTCCAGGGACAGCATGGGCACAGCTGCGGCTTCCTCATCTGATAAGGGATGCCACTGTAAGCACCTGTTTCCTCCCTCTCCCAACCTCTTGCACCTTCCAGAGGCCCCGACTCCGTTAAGGCAGGTGGACTCACAGGCTATGCTGTCAGAATTGGGGTCACTCTCAAATTAAAGCTGGTCAAAATCAACACAAAACATTAGTAGCCGGCTGGAAAGCTGACTTACTCCTAGAATATGTGGTGATCTATTTCTAATGAAACTAGAGTTTCTGAAATCTATCTCGTCGTGAACATCACAGAAAACACAACAGGTCAAGGGCTAGCACGGGCAGGGGAAGTCCTGGAAGACCATGTGGGTCAGGTGTCACACTTAGAGAGGGTTTGGGATCCAGCCTTTCGACATTATCTCCAAACGAAGTTGCACATACAACCACAGAGATCACTCACAGAACTGAAGAAGGATGCGGCTCACTGTTCATCTTTGAATTTCACATTTGTGTCTAACTGCCAGACCACACTACCTGGAGTGCACTTTGAATTAATATTTGATATGTTTATAAAAGCCTCATCTTGTAAATAGCACAATTATGTTTGTTGCCCCTTTTTCTGTTAAAGCTGTCAATTTTGGAAATATTGGTAGTCATCATGTAGTTTTCACTCATTCAGTAAACATTTATTGAGCAACTACTATACACCAGTTGGAAATAGAAAGATGAATAAAACAAAATTCACAGTCCAGTTGAGGGAGGGACCAGCCAGACCTAGCAATAAATAATAAAAGGAAACACCATCAGGGGCACCCAGAGAGTGTCAGAGAGTGAGCCCCTGGGGGGAATCAGAGAAAACTCTCTGTTGGGGTTCCCCTGAAGTGAGTCCCTAAAATATGAGTAGATTTTGCCAAAAATTACATTTAGTCAGTTCCAATGGCCTTATTTCAGGTAAATGTGTGGTTTCTACTAGACTTTTTGAATTATTAAAAAAAAAATAGGACCTCCTCTTTTCTTTCCTTGAGAAGCCCAGGAAGGCAGGCATTGTTTCAGCAGAGGCGATCATGGCGGGTGGGAGTGAATCTTGGAAGATGGAGAGTTGGGCAAAGGAAAGGTTTACCATGTTCATCCAAGAGGATGTTCTGCTCAGCCAACTTTTACCAACTGCTTGGCAGGTGCAGGGGGAGCTTTGCCGGCAGAGGACATTGCCAGAGCCCTGGGAGGTGTACATTTCCTTCTTTTCTTTTTAAAAAACTTTATAGCAAACAAACCACCTACTGATGGTGATTTGGTTTCCTGCTGGTAAAAGTGTAAGCTGACCTATCAATTCTATCAGTCCAGTTAATTTTGCATTTCCAATCATCCACCCAAATTAATAACTAAGGTTTCTCTTTTTATCAGTGTATCTTGTAGGTTTGAGTCCCCGTCACCAGATCATCCTGCCATGAATTGGCAAAAGTGGGAGGACCCTGGTGTGGATCCAGACTGAAACGACCTGTCTTCTTCACTTTGCTCCCAACAGTGAAGTCTCTACTTACGTCCGAGCTTTCTTGTATTATATTAATCTGATCCAACATGTGTTTCATCCATACTCTGAGGCCTCTCAAATTTATGTCACTAGCCGGATCTCTCCTCCCAACTCCAGACTCTAAAAATTAAAAATAGAATTACCATATGATCCAGCAATTCCACATCATGGTATATATTTGAAAGAATCCAAAACAAGATCCCACATGCCCATCGACACACGGATAAAGAAAATGCGGTGTATACAGACAGCGGAACTTTTTTAGGAGGGGCACAGAGAGCACTTTATTTGGTGAATGCTGACAGTGAACATCATCCAAGAGAGACAAGGTAGGAAAGGTGCTGTGGGCAGAGAGCCTGGGAAGCCCTCAGGCTAGACACAGTCTCACGGGGAAGGGCACCAGGCTCTGGGTCCTCAGCCACTCGGCACTGTATGGACGAACTCTTCATAGCTGATACGACCAGGGCTGTCCCTGTGCCCCGCCACTGACATCTCTACTTCTTCCTCCATCATCTTCTCACCCAGTGTGACAAGGACGTGCCAGATTTCAGGGCCCTTGTCAAACACCCAAAGGCCTTCAACATGATCCTCGTAAGTGCCCTGGTCCTTGTTCTGGGCTGCAGCCTGCAGCATGGGCAGGACGTGCTCAAAGTCCAGCACTTCCAAATTCATCTCTTCACTCTTGGGTGTCCCCAGGACCTCCAGCACCTCGGTGTCAGTGGGGTTCTGGTCCCACCAGATGTACAGCCACCATGTCCCCACACTGGCTGGACAGGACCTTGCCATCCCGTTTGGTCGCACAGCTGGAAGGCCTCCTGAAATCTGCAGTCTGGCCCTGGGTGAAGTCACACATCACGACTGCTCAGCTCTGTGGGGACTTTTCCTCATACAATGGAATATTAGCCCTAAAAAGGGAGGAAATTCTGACACGTGCTACAACATGGGGAACTTTAAAGACATTATGCTAAGTGAAATAAGCCAGTCTCAAAAAGACAAATACTGATTTCACTTATATGAGGTAAATCAAACTCCTATGAACAGAAAGTAGAACGCTGCTTACTGGGGGGCAGGGGGAGGAGAAATGGATAGTTCTGTATAATGGGTACAGAATTTCAGTTTTTTGAGATGAAAAAGTTCTGAAGATTCACAACAATGTGAATGTATTTATCACTCCTGAACTCTACACTTAGAAATGGTCAAGATAAGGCTGGGCGTGGTGGCTCACGCCTGTAATCCTAGCACTCTGGGAGGCCCAGGCGGGAGGATTGGTTGAGCTCAAGAGTTCCAGACCAGCCTGAGCAAAAGCTAGACCCCCATCTCTACTAAAAAAATAGAAAGAAATTATCTGGACAACTGAAAATATATATAGAAAAAATTAGCTGGGCATGGTGGCACATGCCTGTAGTCCCAGTTCCTCGGGAGTCTGAGGCAGGAGGATCGCTTGAGCCCAGGAGTTTGAGGTTGCTGTGAGCTAGGCTGACGCCACGGCACTCTAGCCCAGGCAACAGAGCGAGACTCTGTCTCAAGTAAAATAAAAAAAAAGAAATGGTCAAGATGGTAAATTTTATATGTATTTTACCGCAATTAAAAACTTAAAAAAATATATAACATTTCTTTTGCTTTATTTGGTTTTTTTCTCTTGGTGCTTGGAAGTGAGCATTGATGTTGCTGGTTGTGAGTAAACAGCTGTGGATTCACCTCTTAATGAAAGTCAAAGGCTTTGCACACGTGAAGGTGATGCGGAGGGAAGAGGAGTCGTGTGGTGCACGCGTGGTGTTACCCTCCTGGGGAAGGAGTATCTTCCCAGGTGTGTCGCACTGTGTGCCACAGACACAAGAAACACAGTGACTGTAGAGGTGCATTTTGAGAAATGAGTTCAACATTAGAACGGGGTACGGGCTGTTAAACCTCTCACTGGGACCTTAACCACTGTGATCTTCTTCTAATGGACCACCCTTCGTGAGGTTTTTAAAATTGGTCAGTTTCTGCAGTACGAGAATATTTTCATTCTAGAATGTAAAAATACCTTCAACAATAATCTAAAGACAGTCCAAATTCCCACAGTGACAAAAAATTCAGTGTTGGATATAAGCCTGGCCATGCTATGGGCGGTGGCCTTCTCTACAGGGACATCTGCTTTGTGTCTACATTTCCAAGCCTTACTTATTTACCTGCCCCACTCATATTCCTTGTACCTAGAAGCAAGTGTAACAAAGATCTGCCCAGATCATTGACCTTCACAAACAAAACTTTGCATGTTGGCCTCCTCTTCAGAGAGAAGTTTGTCCTCCTGCACTAAAGAAGTTTAGAGAACGTGCCAGTGAACATGTGCGTACTCTCACAGGCTTGTGTGCACCTGTATTGACACCCAACAACCAGTCTAATATTTCACTGGGCAAAGAATCAATCAGCACTATTTTTTGTTGAGCCTCTAATATGTGTGAAACCTTTTTGCACTTCAGGATGTGCAGAGCACTGCAGTAGATGGTGAGAACTGTGAGAAACATAAGTCAGAGCGCCCCGGAGGGCGGAGCAGACACGTGGGCCACTTTCAACCTTGGACTTGTTCTGGGGACCAGATATAAGAACCCAGAGAGCAGGAAGAGGCCAGTGGCAACGTTGAAACCGTATCCCTTGCACTGTGAAGGACATAGGAATGTGTGAGTTTCTTCTCTTAGGGAATTGAATCTAGTTGAAGATGAGACATGGCCATGCATTGTTCAACCTCATATCATTGGGATCCTCTAAAAAGGCTGGGAATGTAACAAGAGCTCAATGAATGAATAAACGATTGAGTTAATAAAAGTGTAGTAAGTCCCAAATGGGTGTGGTAACATTTAGTGGGGACAAGTGGTCCAGTGTCTTGGAGCAAAGCTATCATTCTTCGACACAGATTTTAAGGTCTAAGAATGCGGACTTTGCCCTAAAGATGGTATTATCAGATTGCACATTTAGCACAGAATGACAAACTGACAGCAGTGCTGGGAGTGACCTATGCCCAGGGCTTGGCACTGGCGGCAAAACCGTCTTTTAAGAACAGGAAAAAGGAAGGTGAAAGTTTTTTTAAGAAGCACCAGTCTTAGGGGAGACGCTCGGCTGGGTGCGACGTGGAGCTCCAAGCCGGGTGGCCTGGGGAGCTGCGGTCTACACCGACGCCTAAGGCACAGCGAGACGCAGGGACGACGACGATGAAGATGAGGATGGTAACAGTGACGTCAGCTGACATTTCTCGAGCGTGGCAGGCCTCGAGCTGAGCTTTTGCGCGCAGAATCCCGCCGGACACACACGGAGCCCGAGGAGTCGGACGGTTCCGGCCGCCCGGACCACGCGCGCGACCCGGCCCAGCCCGCCGCCCGCCGCCCGCCGCCCGCCAGGCCCCTGCGCGCGTGCGCCAGAGCGCGGGGGCGCGCGCGCGGCGTAGACAAAGGCGGGCGCGCGCACGTCCTGACGCAGCCCGGCGGCCGCGCGGGCGGGAGGCCAGTCAGCGAGGGACCCGCGCCGCGCCGCGCGGCCGGTGAGTAGGCGGCGGCCCTCGTGAAGGGCCGCGGACTCGGGGCCGGGCGGGCCGGGGCCGCGACCTGCGGGCGGGACGCGCTGCCGCGCCGGGAGGCACCGTCGCCGGGGCCGCCGCCGCCGCCGCCGCCGGAACGCACCGCCCCCGCCGCGGGGAGCCGCCGGCCCGCCCCGCGCCCTCCCCGTCCCCGCCCGGCCCCGGCCCGCGCTGTGCGTTCGTCCTCCCCCGCGCCCGCCGCTCTTTGGCTGCGCGGCCGGCCCGAGACCCCCGCCGGCCGCTTCCCTCCCGCCCTCGGGGCCTGCTCCGCGCCGCCCGGCCTGTGCCCGCCGTGCGCGGGCCCGGAGCGGCCTCCGCGACACCCGGAGCCACCGGGAGAGTTTTGTTTCTGTTGGTTCCCCGTCGTCTCGGCTGCGCGGGGAGAACCTGCCCCGGTGTCGCGTCTCGCAGATTCTGCCTCAAGGCGGGAGCGCCGCGGTGGTTCTGAGTCCGGGAGACGGAGCGGTGCCGGCCGGTACTTCGCGGAAAGTGTTTTCCGGGTGTGACTTGCGGTCAGGACCGCGCACGAGCGCGGGGTGCGTGTCCCGGCCCCGCCCGCAGGGCCCGCGTGTCCCCGGGACGGCTCCTCGGTGCGGGTGGGCCCGCGGTTTCGGCAGGAGCTTCGGGTTCGGGATAAGAATCTTAGTGTCGTGTGAAGCCGCAGTACACGCTTCTTGGATCTCAGACTGATTTATAAGTCCTCCTACCAAGGAGCGCGTGATAGAGGGGGAGGGAACCAGAAAGGGTTAAGTGAGCAAGCTGCCGGGAGCAGGTGAAAACAAAAAGCATTTCAGATTTGGATGGGAACTTCCAGATCATCTTGTCCAACTTTTCTTTTTCTTTTTCTTTTCTTTCTTTCTTTTTTTTTTTTTTGAGCCCGCGAGGTCCAGAGAAGTTGAGCGACTTTTGCAGATGCACAGGTAGGAAGAGGCTGAGGGGCTGCAGACGGCCCCCAACCTGCGCCCGGGCGGCTCCCGCCCTACCGCGCTGCTCGCCCGTAGGCCGGTCCCCCCCGGAAGGAGAGTGAGAGGGGTAAACATTCACCCAGTCCCAGAATAATAAAAGTGGGGGATAGGCCTTAAATTAGTTTGAGAACTATTTGGGACAAATGAGAGGTTCTAATCGTAGTTTTTAGGAGACATGGGAAAATTCTGACCTTAGGAGTGAAATAATCAGATTGAGAATAAGAACAAGCTATAAAAGATTTAAATAACATTCACAGCTATTTAATAAAGAGTAACTAAGGGAAACAGGAATGATTTGGAGTGCACCCCTGTTTTACACTTACTGTCTGGGAGAGCAATAGCATCCTGTCAGAAATCCTTTCCTGCCATTAGCAGAGAAGAATCTGGGCTGCTCCAACCATAGGTTAGAATTTTTTTTTTTTTTTTTTTTACAAAACCATGGTATTCATTTCCTAACAAACTTTATGCTATTAAATTTTCTTATCTCAAGAAAAACAGGTAAATTCAGTGCTTGTGCCTCAATTTTCTTCTACTCTTAAAATGGTGATAATTCTGCCTCTTCAAGGAGTGCTGTGAGTGAGTCCTTTGTGTGTGTAGAGTTCTTTGAGTTTGGGTATAAGTTCAGATTATTTTTATGACATGACATAATTGCAAATTTACTTTCAGGATGAATTGTTTTTCTGTGAGTTTGTGACCTAAATGCAGTAGTCGTCATGCACAGCCAGTTGGTGGAAGTACCACTGAAATAACAAGAGTCTGGTCTCTCAGTCACAGTAAACCGTTACCCTTAAAGATGGGTGAGGGGAGAAGCAGCTGGTGTGTCTGTTTTGTGTTCCGTTTCAGGAGTGCTGTGGCTAGTCTGTCAGAATTCTAGCCTAACGTGCTCAGTGGTCTCTGCTAAAGAATAAGCCACTTTTCTCATGTGTGCCTATCACCAAAAGTTACCTTTTATTAAAAAAAAAAAGTGCTTTCTGGAGGTTATTTGGACCTGGTTCAGCTTGAACTGTACTGCAGAGTTGTTTCTTCCAGTAAAACAGAACCCCGTTATGGCATGTCATTTACTTCCTACTGTGTCATTGTGCTCACGGGGAGAACTTGACCAAGTATCACCATCCCATGTTATCACAGAGCCACATCATAGTTTTGTAAGAGAATAGAATTTTAGAGTTAGAAGCAATGTGATAAGTGCTGTGGTTTTCCCCAACTCTTTTAAGGTATTCTTCCTCCTTTAAACTGTGTGGACACGTGCACATGCCGAGCAGTTGCAGGGGCTTGTCTCCTTGTTTGGGGCACTCTGTATTTTTTCTGTATACTCATAGTATGTTTGGATCCCACCTCCAGTTAAGCTGTAAGCTCAAGATCTGCGGTAATAAAAAAATGCTTTGTAAAACACAGGAGCTTAATAACATTTTTGTTGAGTTTTTTGAATAAAAAAAAAAAAGGTCGGGAAACTTAAATCCAGGGAAGCCAAGTGACTTATTCAAGGTTACATAAATCAGATAATAACAGAGTTGAAAATAGAACTTGAGAAGACTCCCGTTTCCAGTTCTAAGCCTTTTTGCACAATACCATTTTCTTAACACCTCAGAGAAATAGGGTAGGAAAAAATAATATATATAGATATTTTTTTCCTTATCAGTTAGTGATATATTATTTTTAGAGTTTCCTTTAAATTTTTTTGATCCGTGCTGTCAAATAAAAATATAAGGCCGGGTGCATTGGCTCCTGCCTGCAGGAGGATCAGTCGGAGCCAGGAGTTTGAGGCCAGCCTGGGCAACATACTGTGACCCCTGTCTCTACGAAAAAGAAAAAAAAATTAGCTGGGTGTGGTGGTGTGTGCTCATAGTCTCAGCTACTCAGGAGGCTGAGATGGGAGGCTGCAGTGAGCTGTGATTACACCACTGCACACTAGCCCAAGCGACAGAGCAAGACCTTATCTCTACCAAAAAAAAAAACGTGTACAGATATATTATATATATATATATATATGAAAAATACAAGCTATGTGTGTAATTTTAAATTTTGTAGTAGTTACTTTAAAAAAATAAAAGTGATATGTTCCATTAGTTTGTTTTAAGCATTCTATAATGTATATATATGTATCAAAACATCACATTGTACTCCATAAATATATACAATTGTCAATTTTTTTGTTTTTTTTTTTAACTGACAAGCCTGAGAAACCTCTGGGGTCCTGCTCCAGGGCATGTCTCTTCTGTTTTTTAATTGATATATAATTATGCATATTTGTGGGATACACGTGATATTTTCATACATGTATACAATGTGTAATGATCAATTCAAAGTATTTAGGATATTCATCACCTCATTTTTGATTTCTTTGTATTGGGAACATTTCAAATCTCTTTTGTTTTGAAATATAAATTATTATTAACTATAGTCACCCTGTTGTGCTATCAAACACTAGAACTCATTCCTTCTACTACCTGTATTTTTGTACCCTTTACCCAACCTCTCTTCATTACCCACCCTCCCCCGTAACTATCATTCTATTCTCCACTCCATAAGATCAACTTTTTTAGCTTCCACATATGAGTAAGTCAATTACTGTAAAATTTTAAACATTTCTTAAAAAGTAAAAACAGGTAAAATAACTGTAGTAATATATTTTATTTAACCCACTTCATCCAGACTATCACTTCAATATGTAATCAACGTTAAAAATCATTAATGAGATCTCTCACTTGCATTTTTTCATAGTAAGTCTTTGAACCCCAGTGTGTATTTTACATTTACAGCACATGTCAAGTGTTCCAGTCACATGTGGTTAGTGGCTGCTCTGTTGAACTGCACAGAGTCACTGTCAGCAGAACACAAAGATGAAGGAGCATTTTATTTTGCTTAGTAATATTCAGTTCTGAGGTTAGAGTTTGTGGTTGTGGTCATTGGTTTTTTTCTCTCATGATGTAGTGATTTTCTTTGCACAAATAGGATTATTTTGAGTTTGTGGAGAGTTGAACAAAAAAGTCTGATGTCACAAATTTTGTGCCTTTGCGATGAAATGCCTTCTCATTTTTTGTCTGGAATCAGTCTCATCTTTTTTTAAAAACCATCTTAACCATTTTTAAGTGTACAGTTCAGTAGTAATGCTTTCTCATTTCAAATAAGACTATTGCGTCACTTGGCAAAAACAGCTTGACTTCTTAAAAATGACCAGTAACAAACACAGTAATAAAATAACCTGATAAAAAGTGGGCAAGAGATTTGGACACTTTACCAAAGAGGATGTGTGGATGGCAAATAAGCACATGAAAAGGTGCTCAGTGCCATTAGTCAGTAGGGAAATGCAAATTGAAACTATCAGATACCACTTTAAATCCATTCGTATATCTAGGATTAAGAAGACCTTAATGAGGATGAAGAGCAAATGGGACTTTTCCATCATGCTCATGGCAATTCAAAATGGTACAGCCAGTTTAGAAAAGTTTCACAAAAAGGTTCTAAACCTAAGTTAGAATTAGTCATTCCACTCCTAGGTAATTACCCAAGAGAAATTAAGTGTATGTGCAAACAAAGACCTACAGATAGCAGCTTTATTGGTAATAGTCCCAAACTGGAACAACCCAAATGTTCATCAGTAGGTGAATAGATAAGAAATTGCGGTATATCCATATAACCGAATGCCGCTCAGCAATGAAAAGAAACAAACTGGGGCAGGCATGGGTGGCTCACGCCTGTGATCTCAACACTTTGGGAAGCTGAGGCAGGAGAATCACTTGAGCCCAGGGGTTCAAGACCAGCATTCATAGTGAGACCTCATCTCTACAAAAAAATTTAAAATTAGCTGGGCATGGTGGTATGCGCCTCCCAGCTCCTTGGGAGACTGAGGCAGGAGGATCAGTTGAGCCCAGGAGTTGGAGGTTGCAGTGAGCTATGATCGCTCCTCTGCACTCCAGCCTAGGCAACAGTGAGACCCTGTCTCAAAAATGACTAAATAAGTAAATCATCAAAAAGGAACAAACTGTTGACATATGCAGCAACATGGGTGGTTTTCAAAATAGCAGTGCTGAATGAAATAAATCAGACAAAAAATTTTTTTAGAAAAGAAAAAGGCCAGGAAGTTGCTTCTAATTGCATATAAAAAACTGAAATATAAAAGCACCAATATTGAAATTGAGCTATCAGAGCAGTGTTTAGGTTGAATAATGAATTGTATTGAGTCTTAGAGACTCAACAAATTGAATTGTCCTTATAAAAATATTCTTTCTCCTTTTTTTTTTTAAGACAGGGTCTCACCCTGACACCCTGGCTAGAGTGCAGTGGCTTGATCGTAGCTCACAGCAACCTCAAACTTCTGGGTTCAAGTGATCCTCCTGCCTCAGCCTCCCGAGTAGCTGGGACTACAGGTGTGCACCACCATGCCTGGCTAATTTTTCTATTTTTTGTGGAGCCGGTGGTCTTGCTATTGTTCAGGCTGGTCTTGAACTCCTGTCCTCAATCAGTCCTCCTACCTTGGCCTCTCAGAGTGCTGGGATTACAGGTGTGAGCCACCACACCTGGTCCTTTTTTAATTTTTTTGCCAGGTTCAAGAGGCTGTTAATGTTGCTTTGGGGTGAACTTGGTATGGTGTTACTTATTATCCAGTTTTAATTCAAGATAGGCCTTTCTAGGCAAGGGGAAAGTTGTCTAGGTCAGAATGACCTTAGATAAGACCAAGGCCCTGAAACTGGCCATATTGTCTTCCTGGTAAGTTGAATCATCCTTGGCCTGGTGCATCCTGGCTTTGTCTGGGACATTTATTTTATCCAGGGTTGATGTCAGCTTTGTGTATTCTTTGTTTTTCCAGCTCTTCAGGTTCACTTCAGCGTAGTGGCTCTAACAGCCACCCCTGTCTCTTTGGAAACATCATACGCTTTTCTTACTAAGCAGCGACATCCTGTTCAGGCAGATTTCTTATGCTCCACTACTGCTGATAGACTTGACATTACATTCAGCCCAACTCTCCTGTCCTTTGTGCCTGTGTGTGCATTTACCATCACGTCAGAATTGGGCCTGTGACGGGTCTGTGTCCCGAGTGAGTAAACTAGGAGAAATGGATGGCTTTTCTCCGAAGTGTAGCCCACCCCAAAGCAAGTGAGCGGTCAGCCTGGGGGACAGAAAGACCACTAGACTCAGACCACTGGATCTAAGTTTTAGTTCTGCTTCTGTTAGAGCCAGTTTTGTAACTTGTGCCAGTTGTTTAATCCTCCCAAGGCTCAATTATTTGAGCCATAAAGTGAAGAGGTTGCATTAGAATTGTCAGTCAACTAATAAAGTTGTGGTTTGTTGTGATTTTATTATTACATTATTGCCTCTGGCTTTTATGGTGATGAATAATAGTAGCAGCCCCTGTTCGTGGAGCAGCTGGTGCCGAGCACTGCACTGGTGGTCGTGTTGGGTCTTCGCAGCGTGCGTGGTGTCCCCAGCGTGCAGCGTGGAAAGTGTCTTCCTGAGGCCACACAGCTAGGAAGTCACGGAGGCTGGTTTTGCATGGAGCTTGTCTGATTCCTTGTATGTTTAACTGTCATGCTTTACTGCTTCCTTGACATTCTGCAATTTTAGGTAAAGACACAAAGACAAAATCTTGTTTTAAGGAAGAAATTTTAGAAGACATCTGCTCTAATCACTGTAATGTGTCTGCCACCCTGCAGAATCCAGGTGGAGTTCCGTGTCTCTAAACAGAACAGCTCAATCTTAGATTCTTTTTTTTTCTTTTCTTTTTTTTTTTATTTCAGCATATTATGGGGGTACAAAAGTTTAGGTTATATATGTTGCCCATGCCCCCCAGCCCCCATGATTCTTTTAAAAATAGCTTTATTAAGATACAATTCACATACTATACAATTTATGTACAGTTCAGTGATTTTTATTACATTCATAGATAAGTGCAACCATCCATAGTCAGTTTTAGAACTTTTCCATCACCTCAGAAGGGAAGCTCAAGCCTTTTGCTGTCACGGCCACATCTTCCTTTCTTGGCCCTGAGCGACCACTAATCTGCCTTCTTCTGTCTCTGTACATTTGCCCGTCATATAAGTGAATCATAAAATACATGGTCTTTTGTGACTGGGTTCCTAGTATGATGTTTTAAAGATTCATCCATGTTGTAGCATGTATCAATACATCATTCCTTTTTATGGCCAAATACTCCATTGTATGGATACACCAAATTTTGCTTATCTGTTCATCAGTTGATAGACATTTTAGTTTCCATCTTTTGGCGATTCTGAATAATGCTGCTATAAGCATTTATGTACAGTTTTTTTGTGTGGACAGTTTTTATTTCTGCTGGGTATGTACCTGGGAGTGGACCTGCTAGGTCGCATGATAAGTCTGTGTTTAGCCACTTTCCCAGCTGCGCTGTCTCTCCTTCCTACCAGTGGAGTGTGAGGGTTGGATTCTTAGTATTGAGCTGAAATTTGCACCCCACAGCTGCCAGCCGTAACACCAATTCTCTGGTCTCGGAGTTTCCAGAGCAAGTCTGCTCTTCTGAGCGTGCCCTGACACTGAGTGGCTTCTACATGTTTTGTGGTGCTATGATGTAGTCTTTAGATGCTCTCACCAACTCTTTGTGAATGTACTTCAAGTTTGTCTATATTCCCTCTCCCTTTTTTTAGAGAACTAGATGCGTTTTCCTTATGGGTAGTTTGTGATCAAGCTGGTTGTTTTCTCAGCCTGCAGTTGTCCTCTCTCAGTTAAGCGGTAAGAACTCTTAACCCAGGAGTTCTCAACTCTGGCCACACATTAGAATCAGTCAGGTCTCTTAAAAACAAACCCAGGTCACACCCGCAGAGATTCTGATTTACTTCATCTGGGCCGAGGCCCACCTGATCCACAGGTGCTTCCTGGGTGGAGAATGGCTCTGGCTCAGTCTTCTGAGGCTGCACTGCCCACACCCTGCCGTGTCTGTGTGGACTTCCACTGTCTGGATCCAGAGCCGCTGAGACAGAGTCTTTCTCTTTGCTGATACATTTGCACAGGGTGCCGACTTTGAGCATGGAGCATTTATCTCCTGATTTCTGCAGAGGTTGTCTTTTGCCCCTTGTGCTCTGCAGATGCTGGCTGTGGCTGTGTTTGCCACCCTGCCAGGCCACATGCACTTTCTGCCTGCGGTTGGCACGCTCCAGCCATTGTAGGGAATTGTAAACACCCTTAGGCAAGGGTGGTCGTTGAAAGCAGATTTCTCATTAGTGCAGCCTCATTCCTTCTTGAATACCTTCCTAGTGACAGGGGCTTAGTAATAATAATAATAGTTCATATATTTTGAGGGTTTACCATGTTCCAGACACTGAAAAGAGCTTTCTGTTTATTACCTTGTAATCTTTTCAGTAGGTATTGTTGAACAGAAGCTTAAAGAGATCCTAAGTAATTTACCCAAAGTCACACTCACATTGCTAATTAAGTAATGAAGCCAGAATTCAAACCTGATGTGTTTCTTATGATTTTTGAACCATGAGACTATTAACTATTCAAAATGATAAGTGGAGTTTTAAAAATACCAGAAGGATAAACAGTGATATCCCCCTCCACTCCTAGAGACAGCTACTATAACCAATGTCTTGTGTGTCTCCCCAGAGATATTCTTAGCAAATGCATATAAACTATGTATATTTTTCCTTTTCCTCCCTTCCTCACAGTTGGTATTTATTGTGAACAGTTATTCTGCATCTAACTGGAAGATTGTTTCTTATCAGTGTATACATTGATGTCTTTTTTTTAACAGATGACTGGTGTTCCATTATGTCCTCTACTGGTGGACATTGTGTTTCTTTTGATATTACAGTCAGTAACCTAGCACGTTACCACTTTGCGCCTCTTCATTTATCAGCCTCAGCACTGTTGACATTTGGGGCTGGATAATTCTTTGTTCTGGAGGCTGTTCTGTGCATCATAGGGTGTGCAACATCATCCCTGCCCTCTGTGCACCAGATGCCAGTAGCACCCCCATCCTGAGCTGTGACAACCAAAAATATCTGCAGACATTGCCACATGTTCCTCAGGAGGGTCAAAGGTCGCCCTTGGTTAAGAACCACTGCTCTAATTTAATTTTTCCTTAGGACAAATTTCTAGAAGTGGAATTGCTGTATCTAAGGTGATGTGTATTCAAAATTTTGTTGGCAATTGCTAAATTGTTCTCCATAGAGGTTGTACCGTTTTACAGTCCAACCAGCAGTGTTTGAGGATATTTCCTCATTCTCACCAGTTCAGTGGTTTATCAAAAACTTTTTGCCATGTCACTGTAGTTTTAATTTGAATGTCTCTGTTTTCCAGCTAACCTCTTTTTTTTTTTTTTTGGAGACAGAGTCTCACTCTGTCACCCGGGCCAGAGTGCCGTGGCGTCAGCCTAGCTCGCGGCAACCTCAAACTCCTGGGCTCAAGCGATCCTCCTGCCTCAGCCTCCCGAGTAGCTGGGACTACAGGCATGTGCCACCATGCCTGGCTAATTTTTTTCTATATATATTTTTAGTTTTCCAGATAATTTCTTTCTATTTTTAGTAGAGATGGGGTCTCGCTCTTGCTCAGGCTGGTCTCGAACTCCTGAGCTCAAGCGATCCTCCCGCCTCGGCCTCCCATAGTGCTGGGATTACAGGTGTGAGCCACCGTGCCCAGCCTGGCTAACCTCCTTAAATGAACACTTAATTGCTTGCTAGGCATGTAGTGTTTTGTGGCTTGTGGATTTTGTGTCACACTTGGTAATGCCTTCCTCTCTATGTCATCTTAAACTTTGGTACCTAGAACCAAAGACAATACTCAGGGTTTCTTCTGATCCTAATGAAATGATAATAAGTACCATTTAATGAGATCTAATATCTGACAGGCATTGTGCTTGGTGCATTTTATAAATGCATGCATCCTTTTGTGGTTTAAGCTTGTATTTTTAATAAGATGGCCTTTCTTTTACCTTTTGAGTTGGTATGGGGCATCTCTGTGTACCTATTGTAGCAGTCATGGTCTCCTGAGTTAGGATGTATCACAGAAAGCTAGCTGAAAAGTATTGATTCTGTAATTAGGAGTCATAATGGCCCCTACCAAATACTTTGTGATTGGGTCAGAATTGGTGTAGATGGCCTGATCAAAATTAAGTTCCCTCTGTTACTTTTCCAGGAGTCTGTTCTTTTACTTGTGAATGGTCATCAAAGTTTGAAGTTTTGACTTTGTGCATGTTTATTTACTAGGCATTTGTCTCTAGGCATATCTGTTCACTGCTAAATATCTAACACCTACCTAGTGCTTGGCACATACTGTGTGCCCAGTGAATATTTGTTGAATGAATGAACTAGTCACTCCAAGAAGTGAAGCCATTTGGGGGCCTAAAGGCCCAGATTTATCATTCAGTGGGTTGAAGAGTTTAGTGATGGGGTCTGGTGCCTTCCTAGGATGAAGCTGTCTTCCTTCCTAAAAGACTCAGAATTAGTTGACTCTTATATTTTTCTCTGGAACATTTGGCTGTTGGGGAACTTTGGTCTAAATGATTTGCAGTGAGGTTGGCTAGAATCACGCTGTGGAAGTTGAAGAGAATGGGCAAATACTCCTGGATTAATGTCTTCTCCTACCTGCACTCTTAAGGGGTCATAATTGTATTTATTTGAGGCAGAGTGATACCTTCTTCTAAATGAACTGTTGTCTACAAATTGTGATTTGACTGAGTTCTGATGTGAGCAATTTTCTGATATTTCCAGACATCAAAGTCTGTGTTAGGGGGGCTTAAGACACCAGTTACCTTTGGCTTTAATGATTTTTCTGTTAATCCAGCAAGATGTTTGGAAACTTTCTTGGTAACTGCGGTTTGCTTGCTGTTTCTTCTCCTTCTAAGAATTTATATGAGGTTTGTGTAGTGTTGGCCGCATAACTTGTTTGGCCAGTTGACTGTTCTCTGTTCTGGAGACTGGCACCTGCAACAGGACCTCAGAGGGTGGGGTGGGACAAGCCAGAGAGAGGTCACTCCCTCCGAGGGGGGGGAGGGGAGAGGAGAGGCTGCTGGCTCATGGGTGGCACGCTGCGTCCTGTTTCTGTAAGGGGCGGGTCAGGGGCTGGAGAGTGGATATTTTGGCTTTGCTGGCTGTGGTCTCTGTCACATATTCGTCTTTGTCTTTTACATCTCTTTAAAGATGTAAAATCATTCCTAGCTGGTTAGCCTTAGAAAAACGGGCCGTTGCCAGAATTGGCCTATGGGCTGGGGTTTGTCAACCCCTGAACTAGGTGAAGAAATTAGTTTATTGCTACATGTGTTTACTTTAATGTTTTGGGGACATGAACCCAGAATAACCTTGAGATTTCTCAGTTGGTTGTGATCCAAAGAAGAGCGATCTAAACTCTGGCATGGAGGTCAAAGTGACCCTTGTGTTGGGCACCTTGGGTCTGTGGAACTCAAGGTAACTTTGGCCAGTGGGACAGAGGGCTCTTGCTGCCTTTTTCCCGTGGGAGGGCTGGCCAAGGGGAGCAGGGAGGCAGGCAGGGAAAAGTGTTGCCCTAGGCAGGTCTGAGGAATATGGTGATTCAGGTGCCCACACCTCTTCTGGAGTGTCGTGAGAAAGCTGGCATGTGCAGTGAGTGTAGCCGGTTTATGAAATTGAAAGAGTAGGTCTGTACCTTGGATTCTGAGAACACCAAATTCTGATGCATGAATCCAGACCCTTGTGGTTTTCTCTAATCACAGGTGGTTCTGTAGAGCTGGCTGGCACGACGGAAGTTACTTGATCTCAAGCTGTGCAGTCTGGGAGATAGGAAGGGGCGGCGGTTACAGAGCAGGGGCTGGCGGGCACACGTGCTCGTCCCGACTCCTGCTCTGCCACCTACTAGCTGTGCAACCGCGTCACTTACTTAACCTTCTCAGGCTCGGCATCCCCACCTGGAAATGGTGCTGCCTTGGAGCTGTGAGAATTAAGTGAGGACAGTGTGTAAAATGCTGTTGGCTCCATGCCTGTCGTGTTGTAAGCATTGCATAAATGTGAGCAATCGCAGTGATAACGTGCAAGTGGAAGAAGTGGGGTACCGGAAACAGCCAGTGTTTGTGACTCAGCGCTGCTGAGCACCGCTTGCGTGGTGAGCCTTTAATTACTAAGCATGTCTGAAGGTAGGGGCCCCACATGGAACTGGGTCTGTGTCTCCCTGCCTTAGGTTCCTGACTTGTAAAATGGAAATCATGCAGGTTGTGGGCCAAGCACGTGAGGTAACATATGAAGGGCCTTAAGTTATCTAAAGCAGTGGACAAAATTTAAGGTGAAGTCAGTACCTGTTTTTGTTCAATTTCTTAAACTTCTAAATGTGTGGAAACAGCCAGAAAGTGACAGGTGTGAAACCAAAATGTTTTGCCAGTGAGACTTGATAGGATGCTCCTAAGTTTAGGATTTGCGTAGGTTACTTGTAATTTGGAAGGAGAGATACAAAATTGAAATACTTTTATAAAATCTTTGAAATAGTGGAATTTAAAAATGAGTGGCCAGTGTGGGGAGATAGGCTGGAGGAGTTTAATCTCTATGTAGAAAATGTGACAATATCTTACAAAATTAAAAATGTATATTTTCTTTCTCCCTACAATTTCATTTGTAGGAATTCATCCTGAAAATATATTTGCCATGTGCATTTTGTACACTAAATCATGTGTGCACCTAGTTATTCATGACAACGTTAGTTATAACAACAAAACAGCGGGAGTATCAGTATCCGGCCTTCAGAGACGGGCAAAGTCAACATGGTGCATTCTTACAGTTGAAAACTGCGCCTGCAGGGAGGGAGCTCTGTATGCACTGGTGGAGCTGGTGGAACATTCTTCAAAGCTATGTTAAGCTAAAAAACAAAACAAAAAGCAAGGTGAAGAACAAAACGCTGCCTGGCCTGGGGCAGAAGTGGAGGGCGGGGAGTACAGATAGTGTTTCCTTCCATGAGCATAGAATATCTTAGGAAGCGTTTGAAGCTGGTAATGTGGCTGCATCTGTGAAGGACTCTGGCTGCCTGGGTACAGGCAGGAGGGAGGTTTACTTTTCATAGCGTACGCTTTATATCTTTTGAAACATGTCTTGGGTATGTACATATACTTGCTATTCAGAAAGTGTGAGTGACCACAGGTCATATTGTTGGGGTTGCAACTGCAAAGCATCTGTGTGTTTTCGTCCACATCTGTGTTGGCCACCTATCGCTTTGCCTGATCCCTTTGACTTTGATGACTTGAGATGCTGGCGCTGCCCGTATGCTTACCCTAAAACAGCCACCCTGTGCTTACTGATGTTTCTCCTCTAGATTTGTGTGACTAATTGTGTTTCTGTTTTCACCCCCAGCTTTGGCAGCATGTAAGCAGCTTTTTGCCAAGAACCCAGGTCACCGCTGAGGAGGGGCCTTTGGGAGAAGAATATCCAGAGGAAACCAATGCCAGAGGCACCTGGAATTACACTTACCGCGGGCAGCATGAGACATTCTGTGCCAGCCTCTCTGTCCTCCTGGCAAAGACCGTAGCTCTCCAGGTAGGAGGGTCCTGGGGGCAGCGAGTGCTGGGAGCCTCACTCGCGGAAGAATGGGGCCACATGTGAACTCTCTACAATGAACACGATTTTCAGCTTATGAAGGAATTTTAAGTAAAATAATTATTTAAGATCCACATATTCAAGTTCAAAAGCCTTCTATGTGAAGTGCCAGCAGTCACCCTCTCCACAGGAGTAATTAGGACTTTTTTGGCACCCAGTTGAACTGTTCTTGGTACTTCTGGCAGTGACAGAGCTGTAAGACAGATTTATCTGCTACGTGCTCTTGGGCAAGGAAAAAAAGTATAACCTCTGGAAGCAGCATCAGGACAGCAGAGCAGAGGCCCTCCTTCGCTGCTCACTTGCACGGAACTCAGCCTGGACTTGGATGCTTTTACTGAAGATCTGTCCTGCCTTGCTCACCACCCAAGTCCATCTGTTTCGGGGAGACCTGGCATTTTCAGCTGCCTCTCACGGTCCTTTTCGCCAGTCATTCTCCTCCCAAGCCTTCTATTCAGGCACCTTGGAATGGAGTTTGTTTTCCCTCGGGGACCCGCTTCCTTACCCAGACTGGTGCTGTCGGAAAGGCCCATCTGAAGGCCGTGGTTTGTTCTCGAGACAGAGGGCACTGGCCTTCCCGGAGTCGTCCACCATGTTCCTGCTGCTGCCTTTTGATAGCCTGATTGTCAACCTCCTGGGCATCTCCCTGACTGTCCTCTTCACCCTCCTTCTCGTTTTCATCATAGTCCCAGC
Source organism: Lemur catta (assembly GCF_020740605.2). NCBI lineage: Eukaryota > Metazoa > Chordata > Mammalia > Primates > Lemuridae > Lemur > Lemur catta. The sequence continues at coordinate 5,975,525 of NC_059149.1, read as the reverse complement.
CATTTTTGGCGTCTCCTTTGGTATCCGAAAGCTCTACATGAAAACTTTGTTAAAAATCTTTGCGGTGAGTTGCACTGTTACAAGAGGTTGCTTCACTGAGGAGGGAGGAAGTGCTCATAGCAGAAAGAATTGTTCTTACCTGGTTCATTGTTATCTCTTTCCTGGGTATGGAGAAAGTTGGGAGAATGGGAAGTGGTATTTTGAGTAAAAAGAGTAACTAGACATGTATTTGGGAAAGCCTCTAGCAGTCGTTCTTACTGCGCTAAGGTACTTGTATGCTTGATTCCTGCCAAACAAAGGGACCTGTTCCATGCCTCTGCAGCTCCTGTGTGTGTCACTCTTTGAAACAGACAGGCGTAGCACTGAGGGAAAGGACCACTGCCAGGCCCGACCTCCTCTTCCCTAGCAGGTGCCCGAGCGCAGGCTGCTGCTGCCGCGTTCCTCATGACAGAGCACAGGAGAGCCTTTTCTCTCCTTCAAGCATTTGTCCTAAGTAGACTCTTGCATTTCAGACAAAAAGAATAAACAGAAAAGCGCATTTGAATAGTTTTGTTTACTTAAAGATAGAGGAGAAGGATAAAAAATTTCTGAACATATGTCAAAACTTAACCTAATTCTGCCATTGAACAGAATTGGTTACGTTGTAAAGGCAGTGGATAAGAAGTGATGTTTTCTGGAAGTTGATCCGTACCACAAGACTGTCAATGTCTCTGTGCAGAGATTGGTAATTTAATTGCAGTGTGTCTGTTTTTAGTAGCCACCAAATCTTTAAGAATTCTCATTGAGATGATGTATAATTTGAGATGTATACTCATAATAGTAAAAAAAAATACATTATTTGTTCATTAGGGTTTGCAGAATAATTTTTTTTCATTTTCTTTTGGTTCCTTATGGTTCTGTGGTGGACAAGGTAAGTGTCTGCATTTCATCAGTGAAGACGGTGACTCAGAACGATTAAGTGAGCTGTGTGAGCTGTTGCAGTGGGAAATATCTTTATGTGTGCCATTAAATCTTGGGTTGTATCTTTTATAGTATTTACTATTCCTATAAGAATATGATTTTTTCACAGTTTAAAAAATTGAGGTGAAATTGACAACATAATATCAACCATTTCGGAGTGAACAATTCAGTGGCATTTAGTATATTCACAGTCCCCACCTCAGTTCAGTTCCACGACATCTTCATCACTCCAAAAGGAAACCCCATGTTGCTTGTAATGATTTCAACAAAACAAAACAAAAACACGGAAGGAAACCTCATATTCATTAAGCATTCAGTCCCCGTCTCTCCCTCCCACAGCCCTCGGCAACCACAAGTCTGTAGCTGTCTCTGTGGATTTACCTATTTTGGACATTTCCTGTGAATGGATTCATGCAAAATGTGCCCTTTTGCGTCTGACTTCTTTCACTTAGCATAACATTCTCCAGGTTCTTCTGCATCATAGCGTGTATCAGTACTTTCGTTTTGTGTGTGTGGCTGAATTATTTTCCTGCGTATCTGTACTGTGATTTGCCTTTCTCTTCAGCCATCGATTCGCATCCATAGGCTGTTTCCACCTTCACTGGCTGTGGCGAACAGTGCTGCTGTGTACTTGTGTGTCCGTGGATTTGTTTGAGTACCTGTTCTCAAGAATAGGATTGTTGAGCACTGCTTAGGATAATTAATCTCCAGGGTTATCTGTACCTGTCCCTTGCTACTCAGAGAACAGTGTGGAGATCGGCAGTATGAGTGTCACCTGGGGGTTGGTTAGAAAGGGAGATCTCAAGCCCACTCCAGACCTACTGAGCTGTCTTTACGTTTGATTGACATGTGTGTTAAAATCTGAGAAGTGGTGGTCCAGACAACCTCTGGCCTGGCTGTTTTACTAATGTATAGTATTTGTTTTAATTAGTCAATCAGGAAATGTAATTTTCATATATTTCAGTCCAAAAAAATCTTGAGTAGTACACAGGATCTCTGTAGAAGAGTATAATTCTCCCCATGCCCTTTTGCCACTGTGAAAAACATCCACCAGGATAGCATTAGTAGAATAGCTGATAAGCTTAGGAGATGGCAGTAAGTGATGTCTGGCTTTAGTTCACATTTATAAACAAGTGATTAATTCATGGACCTATGGAAGTCCTTTTGGTTTTTTGGTTTTTTTTTTTTGAAATAGGGTCTCTCACTATCACCTGGGTTGGAGTGCAGTTACGTCATCCATAGCTCACTGCAACCTCAAACTCCTGGGCTCAAGCGATCCTCCTGCCTCAGCCTCCCGAGTAGCTGGGACTACAGGCATGTGCCACCATGCCCGGCTAACTTTTCTATTTTGTGTAGAGGCTGGTCTCGAACTCCTGCCCTCAAGTGATCCTCCCATCTCGGGCTCCCAAAATGGTGGAATTACAGCTGTGAGCCACCATGGTTGGCCTTGGAAATTGTTACTTTTGAAACATAGAAGTAAGAGTTATGAGCCTAGAGTTCTCTTGGAGTAGTTAAAATAACTTGGATGACTTTGGATGGGACAGGAGGCCTGGAATCCATGTATATTCCTTACTCCATTTTGAAAATGTCCCCCAGAATTAATATTTTAAAGTTCATAGGCAAGTAAGTCCTTCTTATTATGACTATTATTTTTGAAATGTACATTCTTGTGATTTTTAATGTAGATTATAATTATTCAGCAGAAAATTTATTAAATGATTGGCCAAGAATGTGTAGGACATGTAATCTTGAGCCATCAGAGACTATTTGCAGGCTGTATCTTGAAAATCACTGGTTTGGGGCATAGTGATTTAGAAGTAATGGAAGTAGCATGTATCTATTTGTGACCTCAAGATTTAGAATTTCAGAAGCTAGATTTGTACCCCTTCTTCCTGGAGGGGTGTGCCAGACGCTGGAAGGGTTGTGGGTTCCCTGTGGATCCTGTCCTCTTGGGCTTCGTGGACAGTACAGCCCGCTGCGAGCGGCGTCGGGTGACCTAGAGCGGACTGGCGTGTCGCAGCAGGGCCTTGGCACCTTGGAGGTGTGTCGGTCTGTTCCCACACTCCGTTCCTGCTGGGTCCATCTAATGGGCAGTAAGAACGGAATGCTGCTTTTACCAGTGGTAGTGTCGGGTACAAGCTGGACTTGGCCAGGCTGGCTTCAGACCTTGGAATGTTTATGTCTGTGTTTGTGTGCGTACACATCTAAAATACACCTATGCTGTGGGGAGTGTCTCAGTCTGTTTGGTCTGCAATAACAAACTACCATGGACTAGATGGCTCCTAAAAACCAAATTTATTTCTCATAGTTCTGGAGGCCGGGAAGTTCAAGATCAGGGTACCAGCAGATTCAGTGTCCTGGTTCATAGACATCTGACTTCTGTGTCCTCACGTAGCAGAGGAATGAGGGAACTCTCTGGGGTCCCTTTTATAATAAGGGCACTAATCCCGTGCATGAGGGCTCCACCTTTGCCTTATCACCTCCCAAAGGCTTCACCTCCAAATACCATCACCTTGGAGGTTAGGTTTCAACGTGTGAATTGGAAAGGGTCATAGACACTTGGTCTGTAGTAAGGAGAGACCTTTATTTTACTTTTTTTTAGCCCCTTTTTTACCCCTTCTATATTTGGGATAATAATACATAATTTTAGAGCAGGAAGAAAACTCTAGGATCATCTTAATTTTTATGGTTCTCTCTCCTGACTATACATTTTAATCACCTGGGGAAGCATTTTTAAAAATATGTATTTTGGGCTACCAGAATCTGATTTAATTGGTCTGGGTGGGCATTTTTTAAAAGCCCCCTGGATGATTCTGCCATCTGCTGTCAGAAGCTAGAGCCTGACTCCCCGCCTCCAAGTGGGGACTTGGCTTGGGGACTTGTTCCTGGCATATAGGAGCCAGTGGTGGTCCTGACACCGTGTGGTGTGTGCAGCTGGGTGAGAAAAGGCAGGCATGTGCCTGCCCCTGGGAGCCGGTCCCGTGTCGTGGGAAGCCCTGGTGCGGGGAAGTGCCCGGCTCACAGCCAGCACCAGCGTCCCATGCAGGAGTGCACCAGCCCCCCAGGAGTCCTGCCCCCGGCCTCCGGGCCCCCAGCTGAGGCCACACCTGTGCAGTCTGCACATTCATGAGCAACATACATGGTGGTGGTGGTTGAAGCCACAAAGTTTTGAGGTGGTTTGTTATATAGCAAGACATAACCAGACAAATATTAAAGAATTTTAAACATCCATATCCCACAGCTTATGTTACCTTTAAATTTTTTTGCATATTTCCTTCCAGTCTTTGGTAATACTTATCATATTTTATGGTTGTGTTAGTAGCATATACTTACGATTTTGTGTCTGTTTTCGTTTGGCATTTTATCAACCATTTTTGTATCTTAGTACCAGGTAATCTTCGTAAAGATCATTAAAGCTGGATGTCTGTGCCTTTGGCAGAGCCACATGAGCTCTGGCCTAGCAGTTTCCCATGCTTAGTTCACCCAGAGGAACCAGGAAAAAGTATTTGTATGCTTCCAAGAGAGGAGGACTCCAGAGAGGGCATGCATGGGTGGGTCAGTGACGTCTGTCCCCTTTCCGGAAAGACGGAATTCAGTGCAGATCCTGTGGAGGCTGAGTCGCTGAGGATCCGGGCGAGCAGGCAGCAGGTTTCCAGAAGTGTTGTGGTCTGCGTCCTGAGTCCTACGCCGCAGAGGGACCCTCTGCACGGTGGTGATGGTATGTAGAGTGGAATTCCTAGGCGTGGGCTCTCAACTGAGTTGAGAATGACTTGGAAAAGGGGAAGAGAAGAAAGCCCGGCTGTAAAGGAGAGAGATGAAGGTAAATGATATGAAAGGAATTGGTCAGGTCATGGTAGAGAAGGTGGGACAGTTAGAATCTGAGCCGTGTTAAACTCCAGAGCAGAATTTGTTGGTGGAGAGTCATGGAAACCAGTGGTGGTTACGAAGAAGTTGAAGAGACTCTAGCGGTCAGGGGGTTGTGGTGGGGTGGGCATTAGTTTGGGGTCAGGCAGCCCTTACTTGAATACCAGGGCCTTCCTTACGGGCTCTGAAACTGAAGCCGTGGAACTTTCCAGTCTGTTTCTTTATTGAGACAGCGGGAGTCATAGTGAGAAAGATGCTGCTGCTCATGGACATCCTCCCTACCCATTGGGAGGCGTGGTTTTGACATAACCATGAATAGGTTAAAGGTCAGACTGAAAGAGGTGGGAACAATTTGTGGGAGGAAGTAGTTTTAGGTTTTATCCTTTGAGGTCTGTTTTTTCGTAAGAAGACCTTGATGAAGAGAAATACTAGGAGTTAATGAGTTAAATACAGCCCTCAGTGCCTGCCTAGCAAGTGCAAGGCACTGGGTCAGACTGTGCTGGAACCCACGTGTGGGCACGTTCTGGCCCCGCCCCTCCAGGTTCCTGTGGTCTGGTGGGAAAGACAGGTGTGTGCGTACATAATGAATTCAGAATGCGACACCGTGAAATACACAGGCAAAGATTAATTCTGACTGCAGGAATTGGGTAGGTAACATTTCATAAGAGATTTGACATTTGAACTGGATCCTAAAAGGGAAAGGGCTAGATCATTCTAGAAGCCTAGTGGATAAAGATGAAAAAGTACCATCTTGAGTGGAGATGACCCACAGTTCAGTAGAGCGAAACATTGGATATATGGAGGGAATGAGGTGGGTGAAGATGTTGAACACTTCTTTAGGCGTTGAGAAGTCCTTGAAGGGTTTTGAACTAGAAAGTGACAGGGTCAGACTGGCCGCAAATCTCCTTGGACTGGAGGGAGGAAAGGGGAGCAGTTCAGTGGAGTCAGGGAGTGCACAGGTGGCAGTTGGCGAGCATGTCCTCTCAGATGGCCAGGGCCTGATGGCAAAGAGCCTGAAAGCTTTGTGGCCAGAGGGCAGCGAAGGCAGCAGCCAATTGGGAGTGCCACCGAGAGGGGTGGCGGGCTGTCAGGAGGCAGTGTGCTGCCTTTGGTTGGCACGCTGGACAGTGCAGGCCGGACAGCCTGCGCGTTGGAAAGGTGAGGTTGCCACCTCTGCGACGTCCAGGATGAAGATGTAGGGAGATTGGACAGGAGCTGCCAGGATTTGTAGCTGAAGCAGGGAGAGGAGAGAGTTGTTCAAGGCGGGAGGTTTGCACGGGCCGTGGAAGGTGAGCAACGAGAGGAGCCTGATTCTTCAAGGCTCTGGCTCCTTGGCGGTGTCTGGTTAGTTTGTGGGGACATGGAGTAGAGACTGACGGAAAAGGAGGCGGGGAAGGTTTCTGCTGGGATTCATGTTGCCAGGATCGTTAGACCTTACTCGTGTCATTAGTTCCTAAACTGTAGTGTTCAGCAGAATGAGTAACTAGCAAACGTACCATGGAACCGGGTGTGGTGCACCTGTCAAGGGCTCTATTCAGTCAGATGTTACTGAAGTGCAGTGTTGTTAGTACTTTTAAATTGTCTCTTCTCTGGGAGGAGCTAAAAAGGGAATAATTAAGTTTCTGGTACTAAATTGCCTAGTAAATGACATTTCATATCAGGGGAAGGGAGAGGAGTTTTACAGTGAAATAAACTCTGAACCTAGGATTCTTAATTTTGATTAAGAATTTTAGGTATCTGAAAACTTTTTTTTTTTTTTTTTTTTTTTTTTTTTAAGAGACAGAGGTCTTCCTATGCTGCCCAGCTGGCCTCGAACTGCTGGGCTCAAGCCATCCTCCTGCCTCAGCCTCCCAAGTAGCTGGGGCTACAGGTGTGCTGCCATTGCATCCAACTGAAAACTATACTTTTTAAAGTGACAGCTCAGAGAAGCCAGTTGCGTAGTTACCAGACATTGCTATTGTACATTGGCCTGTGGTGTAATATAAAATACACTTGGTCTTTGCCTCTAGTTCCTGCTACAGAGATCCTAAAACCCTAGGGATTTCCTGCATGATGGGAGTGTCTTCTGTTATTCACAGTGAGCCCCTCCATCACACCTGCATCTGTGCTGACAGGTGACCAGGGCCCACTTGTGTGTGTGCTGACGGGTGACCAGGGCCCACCTGCGTGTGTGCTGACGGGTGACCAGGGGCCCACCTGTGTGTGTGCTGATGGGGACTTAGGGCCTACCTGTGTGTGTGCTGATGGGTGACCAGGGCCCACCTGTGTGTGTGCTGACGGGGACTTAGGGGCCCACCTGTGTGTGTGCTGACGGGTGACCAGGTCCCACCTGTGTGTGTGCTGACGGGTGACCAGGGCCCACCTGTGTGTGTGCTGACGGGTGACCAGGGCCCACCTGTGTGTGTGCTGACGGGGACTTAGGGCCCACCTGTGTGTGTGCTGACGGGTGACTTAGGGCCCACCTGTGTGTGTGCTGACGGGTGACCAGGTCCCACCTGTGTGTGTGCTGACCGGTGACCAGGGCCCACCTGTGTGTGTGCTGACGGGTGACCAGGGCCCACCTCTGTGTGTGCTGACGGGTGACTTAGGGCCCACCTCTGTGTGTGCTGACGGGTGACTTAGGGCGGGCCTGTACAGCCTTGGGCTAGGGCTGCGGCCCAGAAAGACCAAGTGCTTAGAGGGTTGGAACTTTCAGACCCCTGCCCCCGGCAAACGACCTGTGGCGAGGTGGGGGCTGGAGACTGAACTCTGTTAAGCTCTGTGAAAACTGTTGAACAACAAGATTTGATGAGCTTCTAGGTGCTGGAGGGCGGTGCCCCAGAAGGGTGTGGAACCTCCCCCATACCTTGCCCTTTGCATCTCTTCCGTCTGGTGCTTCCTGAGCCGTGTCCTTTATAGTAAGTCCATAAACATAGGTAAAGCATTTCCCTGAGTTCTGTCAATCAGTCTAGCAACATATTGAACACCAATTGGTAGCTGGTCAGCCAGAAGTGCACATCGTAATCTGGGACGTCAGCTGGTGTCCGAAGGTGGGGGCAGTCTCGTGGAACTGAGCCCTTAACCTGTGGTGTCTCTCGCGTGCTCCGGGTGGCAGAGTCAGAATTGAATTGGATTAGAGGACACCCAGCTGGCGTCTTGCTGAGGATTTTGCTTGCTGTGGGGACCAGCGCCAGTGTGTCAGAAGTGTGATGTGCGAGTGTATTGGAGAGGACACTGTTTCCCCAGGGCCCTTTCGAGCAGCCTTCGCTGGGGTGTGCAGGGCCCAGGGAAACCTGCCCTGCTGCACTCTGATGGTTCCCTGAAGATTAACTGAGAAAAGGCAGATACATAGAAGAAAAGGCACACTAATTTATTAACATGCACAGGAGTCTAACAGAGATCTCAAAGAAATGGCCAGAGAATTGATGCTTTCATACCATCTTGAGGTTGCAGAAAGAGGGGGCCCAGGGCATGGCCAGAGACGGGTTATGGTGGTAAATCAGTTTAGGGCAGCAGGACGGTCATGGGGGACAGCACAGGAGGCCTGGCCAGCCAAGCTGGTCCTGCAGTGCCGATGACCTCCCTGCCCTCTGAGAGAGAGAATAGATAGTAGAGGTTTCCTTCAGACCTTTAACACATTAACTGCCATGTGAGCTGTATTTAACTCAAGCTAGTTTTGAGCCTGGGGCCTTGTGAAGCATATGTAACTCAAATGTCTCTTCACCTTGTGAGTTACGAGAACTCTTTTCCAAGTTGCATATAACTCATGTACAGAAAACAAAAAATAAATTTTTCATTAAATTAGAAAGGATTGGTTTGCTTTTGGAGCTTTTATTCTGTTTTCATAATAAAACACTGTGGCCCCAGGGAAAATTATTTTTTTTCTAGTGTGGCAGTAAATGTGTTAAAGTGTCAGACCCCCTGTCAGTCTTCTCTGGATCCTGGCAAGAGGTGGGGCAGGGGTGCTTCCGAGAAAGCCTGTCTGCACGTATTGTTTACTTCCCTTTATTTCCTCCACAGATGCCGTCTCTCCCACAAAAGACAGCTTTTCAGCTATTCTTGTATTTCTAGCCCTTCTAGCTGTCTTGAAATATGTCAAAGAAGCATATTTTGGGGTGAAATATTTTGGTTTCCTTCAGGTAAAAAGAATCCAGTTCACTGAGCAGCCATTTTCTTATCTTGTCTTTTTCTTTCTTTTCTTTTCTTCTCCTCTCCTCTCCTCTCCTCTCCTCTCCTCTCCTCTCCTCTCCTCTCCTCTCCTCTCCTCTCCTCTCCCCTCCCCTCCCCTCCCCTCCCCTCATCCTCCCCTTCTCCTCCTTTCTTTTCCTTTCTTTTCTTTCTCTTTTGTGAGACAGGGTTCTCGCTCTGCTGCCCAGGCTAAAGTGCAGTGGCATGATTATAGCTCACAGCAACCTTGAACTCCCCGGGTCAAGCAGTCCTGCTGCCTCTGCCTTCTGAGTAGCTGAGACTACAAGGGCAAGCCACCATGCCTAGCTAACTTTTCTATTTTTTGTAGAGATAGGGTCTCACTATGTTGTTCAGGCTGGTCTTGAACTCCTGGCCTCAAGCGATCCTCCTGACTTGGCCTCCCAGAGTGCTGGGATTATTGATGTGAGCCACCGTGCCCAGCCCGACCAGCCATTTCTTAACAGGCTGTTCTCAGCTAACCAGCCCTCCCCTCTTTTGCCCTGCCCTTGTGACTTTGGGCAATTCTTTCCTAAGCACAGAAGCATTTTGTAATGTTCCTGAAATACTGAAAAACAGGAGGCCAAGGGGATGTTTATTACTGAGCTGTTACAGAGCTAGGAGATGTGGAATCTCAATGAGCAGATGCCTTTCCACTGAAGACAGAAACCCACAGCCATCTGGAATTCTGCATGGCGAAACAGTCTTCAGACAAATTCTCCTCAAGAGCCCTGATCTCCTGTGTTCCCTGTCTGTTGCAGTCTAATCTAAGTATCAGGATTGTCAGCACAGAATCAGGTTTTTCTGTTCTGACTATTCTTGCAACACCAAAACAGAGGCCTGCCCGAAGTGTAAAATGCTTGTTGCAAACTCTCTTGCCCTGTTTCACCTCATCCCTAGTCCAGGAAACCAGATGGAATTTACCTTCTTCCATTTCAGGAATTACTACCATTTCCTTCTGGAAAAGGTCTTCCATGCATAGAACCAAAAGATATCACTGGCCCAATGTCTGAAGTACAGAAAATGGGTTACCGGAGTTTTCTTGCCTTTGAACTTTTTTCGAGTGGGTGACTCTGGGAGCCGCTTTTTTTCTAGACAGTGGAGAGTAAAAGAGTTTCCAGGTGAGATGAGGTCAGGTCACTGATGGAGCTCGGGTTCGGCGCTCGGCTTTGCCACACGGAGCGTCTTGCTGATCCCTCAGGCTCTGCCGGAGCATCCGCGCCAGATGCTTTGGGCCGCGTGCATTTTGCCGTGTCAGGGAATGACAGCATTCTTTCCCACCGTGCATAACTGCAGAAACAGATATTTGGAAAGGTATCTTTTAAAATATCTGTCCTATTTTGTTAACTCATTGTGGACTTAGCTTTTTATTCAGTGATAACATATTCAAGAGGGAAGAAGTAAGCTCATGTTTTTACCTCTCTTTCTTTGATAGTGGAAGAGACCCAGACTCTGGCTTTTTACTTCAATGCAGAGGATTTTTAATTAAGGAAGAGAGTTTTTCCATATCTCTTCCAGAGTTTGTGTATTTCTGTGATAATGAGGACAATTAGGGTGCTTTGCATTTCCCGGGTTCTACCAGACACATGATTTCAGTGGTTCCTAAGTGACCCCATGAAGCAGGAGGTCAAGATAGTATCAGTCCTGTTTCGCAGATAAAGAGACCAGGAGTCAGAGACTTGGCATATTGCTTAAGGAACACAGCTAGTGAGTGTTAAACTTGGGAATTGAATCTGGATTTTTCTTTTCTTTAATCTCTATATAGTGTTCTTTTTTTTAACGCTATTAAGCCACTCCAGGCCTTTCTACGTTACGTTGTGGGATTCTCCCGTTACTGGGCAGTCCAAACACATGCATCTATATATATCCTTGAAAACTGAAATTGTTGCTTTCTTGGATTAATTTGGTGGCGGGAAGTAGTTTACAGGATGCTGGGTGTTCTGGTTTGTGAGTAGCTGCTGTGGGGCAGTGCAGGGGACGGCGAGGTCCGTGTGCCATCAGCATGAGCTCCTGATGTGACCAGGGGACAGAGTCCTGAGCAGCTCACACGAGCTTCGAGCTTCCTGAGTGTCCAGCTGTTGGCTGTATCAGCTGAACTGGGTCCTGGTTATGGGGGTGGGGGTTGAGTTTCCTCGTTGCCCTTTAGAACATGTGCTTCTTGGCTGCATCTGTCTCAGGTGCCTGGGGTTGAGGCTGTCACAGAATGGAGGGGGGTGCTTGCTGACTGGGCAGGGTCTCATTCTTGCCCTGTGTTCTGCGTCCCCGCAGTGGGCCACCTTGAGAATGGAGAGAGGCGCCAAGGAGAAGAACCACCAGCTGTACAAGCCCTACACCAATGGTAAGTGCCACTTGAAAAGTGTGCCCACGTGCTTTTCATTCCACACGCGCTGTTCAGCGTGTAAAATGTAGGATGTGACTCTGGCTGTTTCTCCGTGCTGCCTCCCAGCGTGCTGCTTCACACGTCTGCTCTTCTGCAGGAATCATTGCGAAAGACCCCACTTCGCTAGAAGAAGAGATCAAAGAAATTCGTCGAAGTGGTAGCAGTAAGGCTCTGGATAACACTCCAGAGTTTGAGCTCTCCGACATTTTTTACTTTTGCCGCAAAGGAATGGAGACCATTATGGATGACGAGGTGACAAAGAGATTCTCAGCTGAGGAGCTGGAGTCCTGGAACCTGCTGAGCAGAACCAATTACAACTTCCAGTACATCAGCCTCCGGCTCACCGTGCTGTGGGGCTTGGGAGTGCTGATTCGGTACTGCTTCCTGCTGCCACTCAGGTGAGGGGGGACGGCAGGAACAAGCGGCCGCCGCCCCAGCATGATGCGAGATGGGCCCGCGTGCCTGTCCCTGCTTTGTCTTCCTACTCAGACAGAAGGGTAGTGTGATTCTCCACTGGCCAGGCCGTCTGACTCTTGGAAGGGTGCCCTGGAGATTGTCCTTGAAAGGCCCTTGGATTCTTGCATATCAGACAGAAACAGTTGGGTTTCTTAAAGATAGTCACCTAGGTGGACCCAACGCAGGGACAGGGAACACCTTGTACTTTCTGGTCACTTGGCCCTGGGCACGGCTCGTTCTTCCTGAAGCTTGGGAGCCAGTACAGAGGCAATATTGATCGCTCAGCTCTTGGTGAGCCGTGTGCCCTTCTGGGTATGTCTTGCCAGATGCTGGTACCTTCAGGCTCTGCCTCCCGTGGCTTCACAGAGAAGCTGTGCCAGGGTGTCAGGCCAAGAGGGAGGAGAAGGCAGCGGGGCCTGCAGGCAGAGCAGCCATCTTCAGGGTTTTCTGTCCTTCCAGACGCCCGATGCCTGAGGAGAGGGTGTCAGCCAAGGGCAGCTCCAGAGTGCACTGTCGGTTTGGGATCAGAATGACCTGTGGTTCTCACAGGCCTGTTCGAGTCTCTAGAGGGAACTCCTATCCACATCTTAGGTGATCAGATCTTGGAGGTGTTTTTTGTGATGTTCACTTTCATTTTCACATGTTGGATTCTATACTTGTTGCAAGAATGTGTTTGCTGTATTTTAACTTGTCTTGTTCTTACAGGATAGCTCTTGCGTTCACGGGTATTAGCCTTCTGGTGGTGGGCACAACCGTGGTGGGATACTTGCCAAATGGGAGGTGAGTAGAGTGCAGGAGTTGTGTCTTAGGGCAGTCAGTCCTGGGAACAGTGGCTCCGACACTGAAGGCCAGGCCATGTGTCTGGATACAACCAAATCTATGGGATCTTAGATGCATGAAACAGCCCAGTGGTAACAATGGCACTAGCAGTACAGTTTTTTACTTTTTTTACTTTATCTGTGACTGTTCTTTTTGCCCTCCAGTCGTTATATTTGTCTCATTTTAAAGATAAAAAGGAGAAGCCACAAAGTCCAGGACTCAGATGTTAACAGATTTTACAGCATGTTTAGTTTTGAGCATTCTAATATGTTAATAAATTGGTGAGAGGGTAAGCTTTTAGAAAATGATTTGAAATGTAGGCAGGTTTTGTCTGGGTGGGTTTTTTGGGGGGTTTTGTGGGGCTTTTGTCTTTGTTTTTTCAAGAAAATTTTGTTCCCTTGGGGAAGTTGTGGGGCTAGTAAGCTAGTAAACCTCTCTTCTGCCTGGGCTGGCCAGGAGGCTGCCTATGCCTTTGGCCTGTAGCCTTTGGCCTGCCGCTGGGTGCTAACTGGAGACGTCCTGACCCACCTGTGCTGGAGAGTCTAGGGCTTTGAATTCTCAACGTGTTAACTTAGGTGAATGTAAGCAAGTCTCGTTGTTAAGTCTTTGTTTCCTGATGTGTAAACGTGATGCTAGTTTATTACAGGATTTTATACCACATGTACTAATGTTTATACAAGTACTTTGCACTATAAAGGACTGTTAAATTGTTGGCGCCTGCAACTTTTCCTGTCTTCGTATATGTAAAACAAAACTCAGAATCCTTGCTGTGTTGCAGGTTTAAGGAGTTCCTGAGTAAACATGTTCACTTAATGTGCTACCGGATCTGCGTGCGAGCACTGACAGCCATCATTACCTACCACGACAGGTGAGGGGGCTTTTGCTACAAAGGAGATGGTGCCGGCAGAGACCACCACTCACCTGTCCGGGGCAAAGGGGAGGCTCTCAGGAGGTTTCAGGCAGAGCAGATGAAGCGTGGGAGGAGAGGGACCTGTTCCACATGAACTGTTTCACACTAATTTTTTTGCTTTGCACACGTTTTAACCCCAGGGAAAACAGACCGAGAAACGGTGGCATCTGTGTGGCCAATCATACCTCTCCTATTGACGTGATCATTTTGGCTAGTGATGGCTATTACGCCATGGTAAGGTCTCTAGAGGCAAGACCTCTTCCTTCAGACTGGTCAGGATGGGGAGGCCGTGGGCCCTTTACAGGGCTGTGAACACGCGCTTGCGCACGGGCCCCTGGGACGCTGAGAGGAGACTCTGAGCAGAGCGAGTGTGTGTGTGGCTGCGGGGGATGGGTCAGACGTGGAGGCAGACCCGGGAGCGGGGAGGCCGTGGGCCTTCGAGAATCTGCCCAGGGAGGGGCACTTTGACACGAGGGAGGGCTCAGCTTTATTATTTTGTTGTAGAGTTTTCAGTTATCTTTTTCTTTATGTATCTCTGGTATTACCAATTAAAAGTGAGCAATCTGCAGGTAGCAATCACGTGTCCAAGGTTGCAGAGCTTATTTTGTGGGATCTGGAGCTTGCTCCTTACGGTGGGGGACCGAGTGAGGATGCCGCAGCACTCACGAGTTGTGTTGGGCCAGGTGGGTCAGGTGCACGGGGGACTGATGGGCGTGATCCAGAGAGCCATGGTGAAGGCCTGCCCGCACATCTGGTTCGAGCGCTCCGAGGTGAAGGACCGCCACCTGGTGGCCAAGAGGTAACGGGCACAGCGCTGCTCTTCCGTGTGACCAGCTGGGAAGAATGCAGGAAGCGTTTCAGGGATAGTTGTTCCCCACAGCGCAATTCTAGTATCTTCTACAACGAGCCTATACTGTTTTCATAATAAATTTTTCCTAAAACGTAATATAAGAAGTCTAGAGACCCTAGCGTTATTTACCAAGTTAGTAACGTTTCTTTATTCATCATACCCATATGTAATAAACAAAATACCAGCTTTTACTGTGATGTGAAATCTCAGAATGAATCCATTATCACAAAAACAAGCTTAAGACAGTGGAATAAAGTGCTGCTGTGGCTTTCAAACTTGGAAAACAAGGCAAGTCTGGCACCAGTAACGGAGGGAGGTGTGCAGTGGACAGAGGGACGTGCAGGCGCAGTGGAGACTGTCTTCCGCAGGGACCGGTGAGCCCTCCACTGAGTCCTCTCCGCTGCATCTCAGGGACAGACGCCGAGCCGGGAGCTGGAGGTCCAGCCCAGCGCGGCTGTGCGCAGTCAGGCAGCAGCGTGTACCGAGGGCGCCTTGTGCCAGGCCCTGAGGCACGTGCCCCTTTTAGGGGCCCCAGAGCTGAGCAGTGTCCTCTGCACAGGCGCTAACACCGAGCTGAGCGACTGCATGAACTAGGCAGTGGTCGTCTGACTTTCTCTCCCCTTACAGATTTCTTCTTTATGAGCTTTAGTCGTGGGCTTAAAAAAGGTCAGGTCATATTTGTTAACTTGTTTTTATATATCTAAACTGGCGTCACATAAAAATAGGTTATTTATAAATGCATTTTGACAGTAGTGGGTGTAAGATTGTCTCACCCTTGTTTTTTTCCTTTTCTAAAGACTGACTGAGCACGTGCGAGATAAAAGCAAGCTGCCTATCCTCATCTTCCCAGAAGGTAAGAGGAGCTGACTGCCACCGGCGCTTCGTGGGCGCACGGGAGTGTGACTGTGGCGTTCCCAGGAGCCAGGCCCTCAGCCCGTGCCGGGGTTAGCTGTCTGCACCTTGATTGACTGTAGGACTGGAACTCGGGGCGTTCAGAGCCGGAGCCAGGGTGCACTTTGTGTCGGGGTCCGTCCTGCGCTCCCGCCAGCAGAGCCCTCAGGTCCTTCCCACGGCCACTGAGCGCCTCTGCCCTGGCTGGGCTGGCGTGTGCCACGCAGGGAAGGGGTCCTGGGAAAACAGAACCGAAGCGTTGCCATGTTTTGCCAGTCAGTGTTCGTTCATAAGTTAGGGATGTGACAGATGTATCTTGCGTGAGGCGCCATTAGAAGAATTTTGATTCTTAGGTTTAGTCTTCAGGAAACACCTAGTATCTGGGTAAAGCACTGACAGAAATAGCATTTTACCCTCTCCTGCGTTTTAGGAACCTGCATCAATAATACATCGGTGATGATGTTCAAAAAGGGAAGTTTTGAAATTGGAGCCACGGTTTACCCTGTTGCTATCAAGGTACAAGACCTGTGGGGGTGCATGTTGTCACTGTCACAGCAGCATGAAGGGGATGCAGTGGGAGGGGCGGAGGAAGGCTGCTAGGCAGTCGATCCTCTGGGCCGCGTGGCCCGGGGCTGGGCTGGGTGGGTGGATGGCCAGGGGAGGAGAGCGCTAAAAGCCCTTAAGGGCCCAGGAAGAGTTTGGACGGGGAACAGACACATACCAGCCTACACCCGCCACTGTCATCGGGCAATGGCACACACTTCTCAAGCTTTGTATTTGTCCCTCACTCCTTACCTCTTTTTCCGGGGACCTGGCTGGGACGTGGGCTGCTCTCGGGAGGAGGTGGCTGACTGCAGGGGACGGGTACGGTCGCTGGGCTGGCTTCTGCCTCTGCAGAGAGGGGAGGTGGGCGGGTCCTCGTTCCAGTGGGGTGGAAGAAACAACCCCCCACTACGCAGAGTTACCGCGAACCCCAGCAACGGCTCCTCGCAGTGAAATGCCTCCTGAGAGTGCATCTGATCTGTCCCCACCCTCTGGAACTTGTCCCATCGCCCTTCAAGCTTCCTGGAAAGAGGGCCGTGATTACCCCCTCATCTTCGCTGCTTTCCTCCTCCTCCTCACCACATCACGTCTGTCCGATTTCATGATAGACACGTGTTGTTTCCAGAGGAACCCCGGTCTCATGGCGTTGCTCCTGAAACACACAGGCTGTGTCGGGGTGATTATGGTGCTCAGGCTCGTCTGAGGCAGGCAGCAGGAGCACGCCTGAGTCAGAGCCGTGCCCTGCGAGGGTCTGCGTTGTCTGCAGAGCTGGTTCTCGACGTTCTTTTCGCCTGGTGCAGCTGTGGGGTGAGCTGTTCCTCTTGGTCAGGTACACGCTCACCAGCCGCTGCCCTCCACCACGTAGGCACAGGACCAGGGCAGGTGACAGACAGATACTGGCTGCAGGGGCCTCTGATGGGTGGCTGGGACTCGCCAGGGCCGCTTGCTGAGGGCGGCTGTCTGGGAGCACCGTGCGTTAGCAGCGCCCACGTTGGTGTGGGAGTGGCAGAGGCGTGTGGTGTGCGCGAGTGCCGTCCTGCCTCCTACATCAGTCGGTGGTCGGTGCTCGACGGTGCTCGCGTCACGAGCTGTTGGCGGAAGCCCCCGTTGCTGCCAGCACAGCAGGGCCAGACGCTTCAGCTGCATCAGCATCCCCTGGAGGGATCCTTGAAGTGGCCAGAGTTTCTGAGTTCTCGTTCTAACGTGTTTCTGGGCAGTGTTGGTGGTGCTGGTCTGGGGACCGCTGTGACGCCCACAGTTCGGGAGCCGTGGCTCCTGAGCGCTGCTGGGACGTGGACCCTTGGGAGCGGCGCAGCTTCTCTCCAGAGTAAAACGCATGGACGTCTCACTGTCTGTGCATTCGGTCCCCAGAGCAAAGCCACCTGTGGTTAGGAATGCCCGTGCCTCAGATTCATTCCTCATTTTTGTGAAGCCTGGGTTGGTAACCAAACTTGGATCACCTTGGCAATTTCCAGGCTCTTACTACATTTCCACCAAAATTAAGTCAGCATTTAACTTTGAGGCATTTATTGCTATTTCGAGCTTTTGCCTTCTTTCTCTCTCTGCAGTGTCTGCCCAGCATGGAATAGAGTCAGCCCTAAACAGAGGGCTCTCACCCGCAGATTCTGTCCACGCTGTGCCTTGTGAAGCACAGTGACGGTTCCTTTCTAATTACACATGTAAGCTTAGTTTTTAAAATGTACTCTTTGCTCTTATTTCTTTTTGGTGTTTTGAATCCATTGAGCCTTCTGTAGTGAAATCCAAATGTCTTTCTGTACTGAGGGCTGTGATTTTGGCAAACTTATCCAATTTTTATTCTGAGAATCATAAGACGTGGGCTGGAAAGGCCTGCAAGATCTCACAGTTCAAACCACGCGCTGCCCACGTGTCAGTCTCGCCTGCAGCACCCTCCACTGTTCCCTCTCCATCTCTCCTGAGGAAAGACAGGGTCTCATTCTGTCCCCCAGGCTGGAATGCAGTGGTGTCAGCCAGAAATCTCAAACTCCTGTGCTCAAGTGATCCTCCTGCCTCAGCCTCCCGAGTAGGTGGGACTGCAGCCGTGTACCCCCATGCCCGGCTAACTTTTCTGTCTTGTAGAGATGGGGGCTCCATCTTCCACACGTTGGTGTCAGACTCATGGCCTCATGTGATCCTTCCGGAGTGCTAGGATTACAGGCGTGAGCTGCCACACCCGGTCAAAAGGGCATTTTTGGCATCGGTGGCAGCGTGGTCCTGTGAGATGACTCTCGAAATTGTCTCTTTTGATTTCCCACTTTCTGGTCCTGAGTGTTTGCTCTGTAATTACACAAAGCCTTGTCTGCAGTAGCCCTTCAAGTGTTTGATGACAGCTCCATGGCACCGTGTCTGGCCATTCTGGAGGACTCATGGCTCCTGTTGCTCCCTGTCCAGCTCCCTCCAGCACGTCACCCCGCCTGCCCTCTGTGTGGCGTGTGGCGATGAGTCCCCAGCTGCAGCCGCGTTGTCTGCAACTCGCCCCTGGGGTGTAGCCTTTGCCGCAGTAGAGCTGGCACACGGGAGGACCTGGCGCTCCTGCCTCTTGGTAGGAGGCGCGGGGCCCGCGCGGGAGGCCTGACACTGGTGTGTCACCTGCTCGTGACCAGTGACGCTTCAGTGAGCGCAGCGCCGCCTCCTGAGCAGATAGTTGGCTTGGTTAGAAGTGTAACCACAGAGACATATCATACACTTTCTGATTGTTTCCTCCGTGATCTGGGCACCGGAAATGATACAAAAAAGCAAATGGTTACATAAGAAACTACCTTTATTAGCCGAATGGCAGGATGGTGGGGACAGGCCTCCTGAGAGGGGAGGGGCGGAGGGAACTGTGGGGACGCCGGGGCACGGGTGTGTGGAAGCATGTTTTCCTGGCTCTCTGTTTTTGGGTGCGTGTGGAAATGTGGACACGGAGCACACGCCTGCAAGCGAGACCGGAACCGGCCCCAAGGAGGCTGTCGGGGCATCTTCCCTGGTGCCCCAGCAGAGACCGGCTTGGTCGGGAGACAAGCAGGTGCTTCAGAAGAGCACGCAGGGCCTGGGGTCCCCTTCCACACCCTGACACTGCCCAGGGGGCCTCCATGGAGGTTGCTGCTGGCCCCCACATTGTGAGAACCACTCGCTTCCCACGATGCAGCTCTGCCTTGTCTTTCAGTACGACCCTCAGTTTGGGGACGCCTTCTGGAACAGCAGCAAATATGGGATGGTGACGTACCTGCTGAGAATGATGACCAGCTGGGCCATCGTCTGCAGCGTCTGGTACCTGCCCCCCATGACCAGAGAGGTAGGGCCTGGGCAGAGGCCTTCCCTCGCCTCTGGGTGGCCACGCCTGGCCACGCCACTTCCTTCGCCTGGGCTGAGCGGTCCTGTCCGTGCTTTCTTGCAGGCAGATGAGGATGCCGTCCAGTTTGCGAACAGAGTGAAGTCCGCCATCGCCAGGCAGGGCGGCCTCGTGGACCTGCTGTGGTGAGTGCAGAGCCGGCTGTGAGCCAGGTCTGAGACCTGCATCTCCGGAGCAGGTGCGGAGTCAGCGGCTCCCCGACGTGCAGTGCTCCAGGGTGCGGGATTAACGCGCCAGCTCTAGAGGAGCGTTTGACTCCTTGTCCCTAGTTCCAACTCAGAGGTGCCCTGTGCTGCCTTGACCTCAGAGAACATGGCATCCAGGGTGCCGGGGCTGAAGCCGTTGCTTCTGTGCACCTTTCTGGGGTCGGGCCAGTGTGTCAGGGCACCGAACAGTCCTCGTCTCTAGGTGGGGGTGACCTGGGCTTACCTGAGATCCTCACAGGAGGATGGACCTTCTCTGGTCTCAGTGCATTTGGCAAAACTGGACCATCCTTAGAAAGGCAGACGCTGCCTTCATTGCACTTGGCTTGTTAGCGAATCGAGCAGGAGTTGACGCACTTGCTCTGTAGAGAGTCGGTAGATGTGTGGGGCTCTGTGGACCCTGTGATGCTACTGTCGAGTGACAGCATCCAGAGCCGATGCACACACGTGAGCGTGCAGTGTCCCCACGGAGCTTCAGTGACAGGAACAGGATCCGGCCTGGCTGTGGCCCATGGCCACAGCTGACCAGCCCGTGCACTGGAGTGTGAGGTGGTTGCACCCCAGTGACGGGAGGTGGACGGGGGCGAGTGCTGGTTCAGAGAAGCTTTCCACCCTCTAGGCCCGCAGGTTCACGTGCAAGGACTTAGAGGGATGTTATGAGAAAGAAAGGGTAGAATTTCAAATTTTAAACTGAATCGTGGGTTTTCAGGTCATGGCTCAGCCCTCGCGTTTATTGAGCACGTGTCACATGCCACTGTGTGGCTGGTGCCCCATGCGGTAACTCACTCCGTGCTCATAGCAGCTCCATGAAGGGCAAAGATTTTGTTCCCATCCTGCGGACAAGAGCTGACACTCGGGTTAAGTCACTTTTTTCCAAAGTCATAAAATAAGCACTGGAGCCAGATGCTCAGCCGAGGGCTGACAGGTCTCAGAGCTCAAAAGCTCGGCCTCCACGTCCCGTCTCTGAGGCTGAAGGAAGACCAGGGTGGCTGCTTCTGAGAACGTGCCTTTGCTGTGGATGTCAGAGGGCGTGGTGGCAAGGCTGCAGTGGGCTCAGGTGTCCACAAGCCAGGGGGTGGCCATCGCCCCGGAGCTTGGGCGAGGAGTGGGGTGGCAGGTGGGTGGGCGTGCGCCCCTGAGCAAGCGGCCCCAGCCAGGTGGGTGCGGTGGGCTGTCGCGGAGAAGCCAGGACTCTGAGGGGCAGTCGCAGGAGTGTGAGCGTCTGTCCACTCTGGCACTGTCTCTTGGGCACGGGAGAAAGAACGAGCCTTTCCCCTCGTGTGTGTGCTCAGCATGAATTCGGAGCCTCCCTGGGTCTGAATTATGCAGGTTACATTTTGCAGATCAATTTTACAGATGCATTATGAGCTCAGTATTTCTGAAAGCGTGGCTCCCTTCCATGGTGCCAGAAAACCTCCTCTGTCCTCCGCGTTAAGGTGAAGGTGAGTGTCGGAGCAGAGAGTTTCAAAGGCCTTGGCAGCTTTAAGCAGTTACAAAGAACCTTGGACATGAGGAGTGAATTCTGGCCCCAGGGCAAGAGTGAGCCTTTCGAGGTAGAAAGGTGGCTTGGGGGCTGGGAGCCGGTTTCGGAGGTCGTCCTAAGGAGAGAGCCGTGGAGTGCTCCCGTTTCTGGCAGGCTTTTCTTGAGTTTCCGGCAGCACCGTGCGTCCCCCCTGGTGTGAGGGTGCCGGGAAGCCTTCCTGCCGTCACAGCCGGGCTCTCTGACAGGGACGGCGGCCTGAAGAGGGAGAAGGTGAAGGACACGTTCAAAGAGGAGCAGCAGAAGCTGTACAGCAAGATGATCGTTGGGAACCACGAGGACCGGAGCCGCTCCTGAGCGTGCCGAGTCCCGACCGGGAGCCCGCTGGAGCCGCCGCCACCCCGCTGCTGCCCCTTCCACACTCAGGCTCTCCGGGCTGCGCTGGATCCCAGGACGCAGCCGCTTAGGGCCGCGCCGGGACTCCTGAGCGCCGGGCGGCCAGCCTGCCCTCCGCGGCCTGAGTGCACGCTGCCGGGCGGCGCCACCCAGGACGAGATGCCTTATTTCTTTCGAGGTGGTCGCTGGAGGAATGCCATTAAAGTCAACTCCACCTGTGCACGTTGTGGGGGCTGAGTGGTTGGGAAGCGCCAGCCGCGTGCTTGTGTCAGGGACGGCGGGTGCTAGTCTGTGACGAGTGCCCACGTGCCAGGGACTTTGCGGGGTGGGGCACCCGCGCCTGGGAGAGGCACTGCCGGGGCTTCCACGTGGCCATCACCCCTGCCCTGGAGCTCCGCAGACTTGGTAAAAAGAACAGTGTTGTCCGCAGGGACTTTCAACAAAATGAAGTTTTCAGTTTTGTGCTACTGCTTGTGGAAAGTCCCAGGGGGGTGGAGGGGCCAGGTGGGCCACTGAGTGTCGTGGGGAGACCTGAGAGTCACTCTGGGTTCAAACTCCAGGGCTGAGCCTGAATTCCCCATGTGACTTGCTGTTTGTCTAATGTGTGCCTCAGTTTCCCCATCTGTAACATGGTCAGGAGGGGAAGGGTGGTGACACCTACCTCACAGGGTTGTTGTGGGGATTAAAGTGCTCCTATGAGTGAGGGACATGTGACGTTCAGTGTTACAAGCGCAGGGCCACGACACAGGGCACGACAAGTTCTGAGCCCAGAGCTGCCACACAGGGCTTTGGATTTGCTTTTGTGAGTAAATAAAAGTGGACGGTGAATGAACTTGGGGACTCGTCCCTTCACTCTTGCTCCCGGGCTGCAGCCCCAGCAGCATGTTCCTTGTGACACTTACGTCCTTGTGCTGGAGCACAGCCTGGGGTAGCAGGGTCCCCTCGACTTCTGGGTGAGGAACAGCGCAGTTTAGAAGGAGGTTCGTTAGAGTCCCAGCATCGACATGGTTTCTGCACAGACGGGCTCCGTGCAGTGGCATGTGTGGGTGGGGACGGAAGGCGGGGGCTGTCTGGATGTGAGGACGGGAACCAGGGGGGCACACGGGCCTGTCTGGATGTGAGGATGGGCACCAGGGGGGCACACGGACCTGTCTGGATGTGAGGACGGGCACCAGGGGGGCACACGGGGCTGTCTGGATGTGAGGATGGGCAGCAGGGGGCACACGGGGCTGTCTGGATGTGAGGACGGGCAGCAGGGGGCACACGGGGCTGTCTGGATGTGAGGACGGGGCAGCAGGGGGCACACGGACCTGTCTGGATGTGAGGACGGGCACCATGGGAGCACACGGGGCTGTCTGGATGTGAGGACGGGCAGCAGCGGGCACAGGGGCCTGTCTGGATGTGAGGACGGGCACCAGGGGGGCACACGGGGCTGTCTGGATGTGAGGACGGGCAGCAGGGGGCACACGGGGCTGTCTGGATGTGAGGACGGGCAGCAGGGGGCACACGGGGATGTCTGGATGTGAGGACGGGTAGCAGGGGGGCACACGGGGCTGTCTGGATGTGAGGACGGGCACCAGGGGGGCACACGGGGCTGTCTGGATGTGAGGACGGGCAGCAGGGGGGCACACGGGGCTGTCTGGATGTGAGGATGGGGCAGCAGGGGGGCACACGGGGCTGTCTGGATGTGAGGACGGGCAGCAGGGGGCACACGGGGCTGTCTGGATGTGAGGACGGGCAGCAGGGGGCACACGGGGCTGTCTGGATGTGAGGACGGGCAGCAGGGGGCACACGGGGCTGTCTGGATGTGAGGACGGGGCAGCAGGGGGCACACGGGGCTGTCTGGATGTGAGGACGGGCAGCAGGGGGGCACACGGGACTGGATGTGAGGACGGGCACCAGGGGGGCACATGGGGCTGTCTGGATGTGAGGACGGGCAGCAGGGGGCACACGGGCCTGTCTGGATGTGAGAACGGGCAGCAGGGGACACACGGGGCTGTCTGGATGTGAGGACGGGCAGCAGGGGGCACACGGGGCTGTCTGGATGTGAGGACGGGCACCAGGGGGGTACACGGGGCTGTCTGGATGTGAGGACGGGCAGCAGGGGGCACACGGTCCTGTCTGGATGTGAGGACGGGGCAGCAGGGGGCACACGGGGCTGTCTGGATGTGAGGACGGGCAGCAGGGGGGCACACGGGGCTGTCTGGATGTGAGGACGGGGCAGCAGGGGGCACACGGGCCTGTCTGGATGTGAGGACGGGCACCAGGGGGGCACACAGGGCTGTCTGGATGTGAGGATGGGGCAGCAGGGGGGCACACGGGGCTGTCTGGATGTGAGGACGGGGCAGCAGGGGGGCACACGGGGCTGTCTGGATGTGAGGACGGGCAGCAGGGGGCACACGGGGCTGTCTGGATGTGAGGACGGGCAGCAGGGGGGCACACGGGGCTGTCTGGATGTGAGGACGGGCAGCAGGGGGCACACGGGGCTGTCTGGATGTGAGGACGGGCACCAGGGGGGCACACGGGGCTGTCTGGATGTGAGGACGGGCACCAGGGGGGCACACGGGGCTGTCTGGATGTGAGGACGGGCAGCAGGGGGGCACACGGGGCTGTCTGGATGTGAGGACGGGCAGCAGGGGGGCACACGGGGCTGTCTGGATGTGAGGACGGGCAGCAGGGGGGCACACGGGGCTGTCTGGATGTGAGGACGGGCAGCAGGGGGGCACACGGGGCTGTCTGGATGTGAGGACGGGCACCAGGGGGGCACACGGGGCTGTCTGGATGTGAGGACGGGCAGCAGGGGGGCACAAGGTGCTGTCTGGATGTGAGGACGGGCACCAGGGGGGCACACGGGGCTGTCTGGATGTGAGGACGGGCAGCAGGGGGGCACAAGGTGCTGTCTGGATGTGAGGACGGGCACCAGGGGGGCACACGGGGCTGTCTGGATGTGAGGACGGGCAGCAGGGGGCACACGGGCCTGTCTGGATGTGAGGACGGGCAGCAGGGGGCACACGGGCCTGTCTGGATGTGAGGACGGGGCAGCAGGGGGGCACACGGGGCTGTCTGGATGTGAGGACGGGCACCAAGGGGGCACACGGGGCTGTCTGGATGTGAGGACGGGGCAGCAGGGGCCTCACGGGGCTGTCTGGATGTGAGGACGGGCACCAGGGGGCACACGGGCCTGTCTGGATGTGAGGACGGGCAGCAGGGGGGCACACGGGGCTGTCTGGATGTGAGGACGGGGCAGCAGGGGGCACACGGGACTGTCTGGATGTGAGGACGGGGCAGCAGGGGGCACACGGGGCTGTCTGGATGTGAGGACGGGGCAGCAGGGGGCACACGGGGCTGTCTGGATGTGA
This sequence comes from Lemur catta, assembly GCF_020740605.2. Lineage (NCBI taxonomy): Eukaryota > Metazoa > Chordata > Mammalia > Primates > Lemuridae > Lemur > Lemur catta. The sequence goes on along the minus strand of NC_059149.1, from coordinate 5,950,898 downwards.
GGGCGGGCAGCAGGGGGCACACGGGGCTGTCTGGATGTGAGGACGGGGCAGCAGGGGGGCACACGGGGCTGTCTGGATGTGAGGACGGGCAGCAGGGGGGCACACGGGGCTGTCTGGATGTGAGGACGGGCAGCAGGGGGCACACGGGCCTGTCTGGATGTGAGGACGGGCAGCAGGGGGCACACGGGCCTGTCTGGATGTGAGGACGGGCAGCAGGGGGCACACGGGGCTGTCTGGATGTGAGGACGGGCAGCAGGGGGCACACGGGGCTGTCTGGATGTGAGGACGGGCAGCAGGGGGCACACGGGGCTGTCTGGATGTGAGGACGGGCACCAGGGGGGCACACGGGGCTGTCTGGATGTGAGGACGGGCAGCAGGGGGCACACGGGGCTGTCTGGATGTGAGGACGGGCAGCAGGGGGCACACGGGGCTGTCTGGATGTGAGGACGGGCACCAGGGGGGCACACGGGGCTGTCTGGATGTGAGGACGGGCAGCAGGGGGCACACGGGGCTGTCTGGATGTGAGGATGGGGCAGCAGGGGGCACACGGGGCTGGCGGCGGGGCCCCGGGAGGCTGCTGAGGGCGGGCGCTGTGGAGGCAGAGTTCTTGCTTCTGAGGTCCACCAACTTCAGATCCCCCAGGACAAGTCGCCTCAGGCCCTGCTTCCCACCACAGCGGTGCTGTCAGCCACCTCTGAGGACTTCACACTAGCTGTGGTAAGTGTCACGTCCCCAAGGTCACCCTCTGGCCTGGGGTTTGGGGCTGTGGGGTGAAGCCGTGCCCCGAGGCTGAAAGCCATTTCCTTTGTCCCGAGCGCCCTGCGCTTGGCCCAGCAGTGCCTTCCTGTGACCTCCCCAGACGGCCGCCACCTTGCCCCTGCCCTCCCACTGGCTGGTGGGAAAGTCCCTTTCAAGGGACACCACTGTGACTGTAAGAGTAGCCTTGGGTGACATTCGACAACGCTCTCAGGAATAAGTGGTTTTATAGGCGGTGACGTTTACAGTGTTTGAAGCTAACTGGAATGATGTTTCAAAATTGGTCTTGAAGGTCAAGTTCCTTTTAAAAGTTCCTCTAAAACTTTTATTCATTCTTTATTACCTTTGTTTCATGATCTGTATAGGATTTTTACTTGTGTCTTTTTTGCTTTTAGTGGCCTCACCTTCGTGACGGCAGGTGTTGCAGGCCTGGTGCGGAGTCCCTGCTGCAGGCAGACGTGCCTGTGGGGAGGAGCCGAGCTCTCACCTGCAAAGGGAGACGCTTGCACTTCAGTTCGGTGCCTGCGAAGAGCATTCAGGCCCGTATGGCGGCTGCCTCCCTTGTGACCGGGATCCCACAGGCCTCAGGTCAGCCTTTGGTCAGATGCTCGGCTTGGGCTGAGTGAGCTGGTCTGGTGTGAAGCATGGTGGGCCGTACACGGGCTCTGGGACCCCAGCAGGGATGGGGCTGAGCTGGGAGAGAACCAGGTGGCGCAGTTAGCGGACGGCGCACGCCAGCCTCCGATCCCACTCCAGACGCGCTGCTCCTCGCTGCTCTGACTTTGTTTCTCTGCATCTGTGTCCTGATTCATAACCGGCGACTTGGGCCCGGTGCCCCTGGGAGCCCGTCCACCTCTGAAAGTACTATGGTTTTTCAACCCGTAGTTCAAACTTTGGCTTTGATCTCTAAAGTCTTCAGAGTTTTGAAGTAAGAGAGGAGGTCAGTTTGAATCCTTTGCTGCTTCTAGAACATTAGAGCTAGTGACACTAAACTCCACTGAAGGGTGTCCCCAAGCATTTTAGGCAATTGTGGGGCAGGGTCCACACTTCTCTTGGGCAGAGTGGTTTTGATTGTGGATCTTGGACAGAATTTTTCTTTCTTTTCTTTTTTGTAGAGATGGGGTCTCACTTTGTCACCCAGGCTGGTCTTGAATCCTGACCTCAAGTGGTCCTCTCAGCTCAGCCTCCCAGAGTGCTGGATTACAGGTGTGAGCCACTGCGCCCAGCCTGACTTCCGTCACTCCAACATGAGACTTTATTGCAGCTGGTTAAGAGGGAACGTTCTAATACGGCTATTAACATTCCCTTGACAGAGGAAGCGCAGTAAAATCCGTCAGCCGGGCTGGAGCCCCGAGCGCTAAGCTGGCGGAGGAGTGTGTGCGGACGTCCTCCTGACAGTAGAACTGACTCTGGAACTTGATTCTTCACCGTGTCAGAACCCACCCCTTGGTGCTGCCCTTCACAGATTACAAAAGGCTTGAGGGGTGGTGGGGAGTGCTCCCAAGCCCCAAATGCCCTCAGCAGGCCAGTGACAGGCGTTCTGGGCCACCAGCGTGTCTCAGACCTTCACGGCCGAACCAACAGTGGACACCAACCCTGTTGTCCTCTGGAAATTTCCTGGGTCTGTAAATCTTGCCTTTCTCCTCCTGGAATCGACCAAGAACTTGGACATCTGTGGGATGTCCTCCCACCGTGCCCTGATGCGTGAAAGAGTTCCGTGTCGCAGGCCCCATTGCCTGCTGCGTGGCCCAGGCCGAGGGCTGGAAGGGCAGCCGCACGCACGCTGCCTCGCGGACAGGGCAGGCCGGCCGGGGCCATCCGTCTTCCCTGCACGCACACCCTCTCCCCCAGTCAATACGTCTCTCTCCGATGGGAAAGTTAATAAATTTTGCTCTAGATTAAAAGTATTGATCATTTCATTTGTAAACGATAAATAAAAAGGGGGAACTTTTCATTGCACCAGGGGTGGCGTCTGGTGTATTTTGTGGCTGAGATTGCGCTCGCTGCCGGGGGGGTTCTCATATGCATTGCGGCCGGCCAGCCGCATTGATTTCCTATTAGTCTCCCAGCACCACCCAGTAACACATCATTTCAGTACCTGCTATTAATGGTCTTTTGATAAATAATCACTTGTAAGTCAATAAATTTTTATTAAACAGTGTGGCTCTTTGATTTATTAAAATCCAACCGTGTTTGTCTGGGAGAAAAGGGATGCTGAATTGAAGTGGAGGTTTTCATACATCTTCCTGACGCCGGGCAGTCACTACACACTCCAGAGAAAAACAATTGCATTTTAACAGAAACCACACAGCCAAGTTTGGCGCTTGGACCTCCGTCAGTCTGGGGCTTGCTCTGCAGGGAGCAGCCGCAGGCCTGCGGTTGCCGAGTGCAAGGTGCGGGGCCGGACCCTGCTTGCTGCGTCCTGGGGTGGGCCGATCCCCTCTGCAGGCAGACGTCTGAGGTCCGCACGGCAGGCTGGACAGTGGGGCTTCGGCTCCTTCCTGGCCACGTCGCCACCAGTCATGGGCTGGACGGGTTATTTTTGAAAGTGGGCCAATAGCTGGAAATCAGAAACCTTTTTTGTGAGATTTTCATTGGCATAAAATTTGCTGTAAAGGGGTTCGCGGCTTTTCACTCACTTCACAGCCCCAAGCAGATTGTTTACACAGAGCAACCCAACCGCTGACGGTAGAGCCAGAATTCCCAGGCCAGAGGGAAGTGGTGGGAAAGGGAAAAAATCTGGCTAGTAAATATTTTTGTTAAAACGAACGGTTGGAACTCCTTGACCCTGCCTTTGTCCAGGTGCCGCCGCTGACTTTTTTGCATTCACATTGAGTGTTGCAGGCGGGAACGCGGGAAGGGCCTTTGACAGCGGGGTCACTAGTGGGAAGTCTGGCGGGAGCTCTAGTGTTTTCTCCTGCTGCGAGCTTGCTTTGGATCCATTTTCTCTCCTGGTCTCGGGACCCTGAAGGTGACTAGAGAGCTGGAGGGCAGAAAGCAGACTGGTAGGAGTGTCCCAGAGCAGGTGAGTGTTCCCAGTGCGGTCCAGTCTGTGCCCGTGTGCGGAGGTGGGTCCTTGGGGACCTCAGGGCCTATGCCCAGGGCTGGCTGCAGCCCTCCGTGCCGTGCAGTGGTGTGCCAGGCCAGGGAAGCCGACGGCAGCACGGACACAGCTTTCCAGACACGAGTAATGCTGCGTATCCTGTGCTTTACGTGTACAAACTTCAAGGCCACTGTCCAGATAAAACTGGACACTTCTGAAGTGCATCTCCTGGGGGCCTGCCTCTAGCCTTTGTCCACTGTCCCCACCCTCCTGTCCCACGGCCACTTCCCCTCTGTCAGGAGACTTCAGTGAGGAGGTTGGAGAAGAATCACCTTAGGGTTTCTTGTATTCCATGAGGTCACTTCGGGTGATTTTGAGTCACATACATTAAACCATGGGAAGGGAGCGACTCTTGTTTGGCAGCTGCCATTGTCGCTGCTGGTGAGGGGCGAGGGGTGTGAGTTTGCTCAAAGGAGTGACAAGGGGCATTTGGGCCATCACCTGTTGACCCCACCGGACAGCAGGAAGCCGGGGCAAGGGGGCGGTGGGGCAGCTGTCTCCCTGCGTAAGGGAGGAGGCCCAGAGCTTCTAGAATGGAGCAGCTGGTGCTCCTAGGGGCAGCTGTGGCTGTTTCCCTCCCCAGACCCCACAGGTCCTGAAACGCATTCGCAGCGTGTTTGACGTGTGTGTGGCCGACTCGGCTCTGCGTGGTTGGAAAGGAGCACAGGTTCCTCCCCGAGTCCCAGGCAAAGGCGTCCCGGCTCCCTTTGCCCCTCGCCTGGGTTGGGAGTGTGGACGGCCGCCCTGCGGAGCCGTGGGTGGAGGGCGCTGGCCCTGCTGGCCCGCCAGGCCCAGGGAAGGGCTGCTGCGGCTTGGATTGATCCGCACGTGTGATTTGTCATTTCTCCGAGGCAGCGCTGTTTTCTCTTGCTTCAGAAGGCCCCTTCGACACCTGCTTTATTTTTCTTCCTGCGCTGACGTGACGGGAGACAGGTGTTAAACTACTTAATCACTTTAAAATTGTTTTAATTTTCTGTTTTTTATCGATCTCCCCAGCACCAATTAATCAGCTCACTGGACCAGGCAGTTAGTACATTAAAAATTGTCAGGGAGGCCGTGCATCTTGCAAAATGTCTAAAAAATATTCGGCTAGCAAATTTCGTTTTTCTTTGGCATGCAACAGTGCTTGGCCCATGGAACTCCCACTCGGAGAGGGCCCTGCCTCCGGGCTGCGTGTGGCGAGTGTTCGGGGAGCCCTGGCCGGGGGCTTCCTGAGGGAGACGCCAGGAGCAGGTGCCCCTCAGCGCTGCTCTGCCACCTTCCCTTCTGCTTTTGTTGTTCTCGCACAGCCCTGGGTCTGGTGCCCAAGGACGCAGGAAGCTTTGGAGAAGGCGGCGCTGGCTCTGGGCCCCGTGTCCTGACCCCACAGGGCAGGACTTGACTGTCTGTAACCGCCCTTGTGGCTGCCCGAGCCCACAGCCAGATCTCCCGTCCCGTTGTCCTCCGGCAATGCCAAACCTCCTCCCGTGGGGCGGGGGCCCACTAAGCTTGGTGGCCCTGCCTTCCTGCAGGCAGTGGTGTGTCACACTGCCTCGTCCCTGGCACCCCCGTGATGGGCCTGCAGCCCTTCTACGGAATGTTCTGGAGAGCCCCGCCCACCGCACCCCACCCCCACCCGGTCCTGCGCTGCAAACCTTTGCCACTTGCCTGTTATCGGCCTTCTCGAAATGATTTATTAGCTGCTCGGCTGTACTTTGCGAGAGAAATAAAGCACGGGCGGAATAACCAGCAGCCTCAACATCGCTTCTTGGGGGTGGGAATTTGTTTTCCGCTTTGCCCACTTCCGCCTGGTTTTCTGTCACTTGCCCAGGGCGTGTGAACTGTCAGGCAGCCTGTCCGTGGGGTCTGGGTGGTGGCTCCTTCCCCGCCCCCCACCCAGCATCCCGCAGCCCTTCTTCCTCCAGGCCCCACTGCTGCGGGAATGGGGACCCAGCACCCCCAGAAGGGCCTGGGGAGCCCCACTTTTGGGGGGGCCGGAGGGCGTGGGCTGCGGGGCGGGGCAGGCAGACTTATCTCCCCGCCCCACCCGCTCAGTATTAATTGGTATATGATTGGGCCAGGACGCTTAATCTGGTATTGATTTTCTCTCTGGCCGCCGCCGCTGTTTGCGCACAGCTGCCGGTGTTTGGCCGGGGCGCTGCTCGGAGACGGGAGGGCTTATCGCCTGTTGGCCTCTCTTCCCGGGCACACAGGCACGCACCCCCCTCCCGGGCCTCCGCCCCACAGGGCCGCCCGGCTCAGGACGAGGAACGGCCCAGAAGGGCTTTCTCTCCCCGTGACCCCACGCGCTGTGGCCGGTGGCCCTGCTGGGAGAGTGCGTGACGACTGTCGGGGCCACTCTGGCTGTGCGGTCAGCCCTGGGTTCAGGCCCACCTCCCTGCGTGGCCTTGGGGCCGCTGGATTTCCTGCGCCGTAACTTCCCGTCCGCACCTGACCAACAGTGGACGCCTGCTTTGCAGGATTCCTGGCGACAGTCTGCTGGCAACCGCACACGGCCCGGCGCTCAGCGGCAGCTCAGAAGCAGCTCCTTGGGCAGTCAGGCTGTCCCTTTGGGCCTGTGTGGCTGCAGGGCAGACAGGACGGCAGGCACATACACCAGCCACCCCGTGTGTCTCCAGCGACGGCCTCGGACCCCCAGGCACTGTGGTCACCTCTGCCCTGCACCAGCCACACACACTCTCAGGATGGCCTCTGGGTCACCGGCCCCATCCCCACACAGCCCGGGCCCAGCACTGGGGTGTCTGTTTTCCTCGTTTTCCTGGCCTGTGACTGTGGCCGGGCACTGTGGCCCGTTGCCCTGGGCTTTCTGTAGCGAAGGGAGGGTGGAAAAGCCAGAGGTAAACACCAGTTTCCTATTGACACAGCACTAATGCTCTTGCCTGGACAGGGGAAGGTGCTTTCACTCCCTTTGCAAGGTTAATGGTATTTGTTTGCTAAGAGAGGCCCAATGAGGGGCTTTTGAACACAGGCCTTCTGCACTGGCAGAGGGGAGGAGGCTGCAGCCCGCGTGGGGGAGGGGAGAAGCAGGCTCTCCCCACCACTTCCCTGCGCAGCAGCAGGAGGGGAGAATTACTGGCCAGGAGCGTGAGCTGTGTGTGTTCTGCCCAGGACACCTCGAGAGGTCTGCAGAGGGCTCTGTGGGTCAGCCCACCCCCCACCCAGACGGGGTCCTCCCGCCATGTGCACCCAAAGCCACTGTCACATGTAGGACCAGCCTTGGGTTCCCAGCTCTGAGGGGTGAAAAACAGTATTGGAGCGGATAGGCCAGGGCCTCTGAGGCGGGGCAGCTGGCAGGAGCATCGGGACGACCAAGGATGCCCAAGACGGCAGTGGGGGAGGCCCTGGCCCATGAGTGACGCGATGCCCAGATTGGATCAGAGCAGCTTCTGTCTTGAGGTCTGCGGGTCAGCACAGCGTCCGCAGGGCAAGCCGAGGCCCCAGCCTGGCAGACTGAGGGGGCGTGCGGGGGGCTGCCCCGGTCCAAGGCGTTTCCAGATCCGAGGAGCATCAGGCTCTCCTGAGGACATCCTCGGCTGGGGGGCAGCAGCCGGAGTCAGCCCCCGGGGCAGAGCCGGGCTGGCGCAAGCCCCGCGCTGCTTCCTGTTCCAGAGCACCGCAGCAGTGAGTTAGCAAATTCTGCCAGACAGGGTCTCTTGAGTAGAACTAAATAAAACCTGAAACCCCAAGGGCCAATGGGGGCTTTATCCTATTAGATCATCCACCAGGCCACAGGCTGATGCATGTGGTGGCAGGTGGGACCCCCGCAGGGCTCTGTCACTGCTCATCCCTCCGCAGGGAGAAGACCCTTTGCCGCTTGCTTCTGCCCTGCTGCCTCCCTGCCTTCTGCGGTGTCTGTGTCCCCTGGGGAAGAAGAAAAAGCTACGGAGCTCAGGTCATTTGTGGACAACTCCAGAGTGCGCAGGGGGAGACGAAACGTGGATGAGTTGGGCTTCAACACTCACTCCTCCCAAATCCGTTCCCCCCAGTGCCCTGGTGCACGGGGTCCCCAGGCCCAGCCCAGGGCCGCCCCCCAACCCACACACCTCCCACGGGTCAGAGTGCCCCAGGCGTGTGTGTCTGACGAGTGCTCATCAGGCGCATTTAGGAAGCCGCCGAAATGAACGTTTCTGGCTGTGGTGTGTCTGCGGCAGGCAGCTGCGAAACAGCAGGAACCACTGCAAGAAAAAGGACGTTTGCTGTAAAAATGTACTGAACGTATTTGATCAGTGTGGCTTTGGTTAGAAAGCTTCATCTAGGCCTCTGTGTCCACTGTAGCTTTGGAGCCTCAGGTCTCTCTGCACCTGGGGAGCGGACGCAGCCCTGGAGCTGGAAGGCAGCGTGTCGGCCCCGGTCTCGCGCCTGCTAGAGTTTTGACCTCTGAGACGTCTCAGTGCTCCAAGCCTCAGTTTTCTCATCTGCAAACTGGGAATAAAACCAGATGGCCAGTCTCCCCGGGAATGAAATGAAATGATGATCAAGAATACAATACCTATCAAAATTCCAGTGTCAGTTTTCTAAAATTAGAAAAAACAACCCTAAAATTCACATGGAACCACAGAAAATCCTGAATAGCCAAGGTAATCATGAGCAAAAAGAGCAAAGCTGGAGGCATCACACTTCCTGATTTCAAGCCATACTACAAAGCTACAGTCACTAAAACAGCATGGCATGGGCACAAAAATAGACCCATCCAGCAATGAGTCAGAATGGAGAACCCAGAAGTGAACCCACATACGTATGGCCCATTGCTTTGCGACAAAGACTCCAAGGACACACAATGGTAAGAACATATTTTCTTCGACAAATGGTGCTGGGACAACTGGATATCCACGTGCAGCAGAATGAAACGAGATCCTTCTCTCTCCCCATAGGCAAAAATCAGCTCAAATTGGATTAAAGCTTTGAATGTAAAACCAGAGACTGAAAAACTTCTAGAACAAAACAGGGGGAAAACTACATGACATCGACCTGGGCAATAATTTTTGGATTTGACTCCAAAAGCACAGGCAACAAAAGCAAAAATAGACACAGGATTACATCAAGCTAAAAGCTTCTGCACAGCAAAGGAAACAATTAACAGTGTGAAGAAAAAAACCACAAATTGGGAGAAAATATTTGTAAGCCATATATCTGATATGGAATTAATATTCAAAAAATATATGAAGAACTCAATAACAAGAAAACAAATAATCTAATTTAAAAATGGGCAAGGGACCTGGGCAGACGTTTCTCAAAAGAAGAGACATGCAAATGGCCAGTAGACACGTGGACACTGCTCACCAGTGACAGAAAGTCACCGGGGAGATGCAGGTCAGACCACAGTGAGACACCCCCTCACCCTGCCAGTATGGCTGTCACCGAAGGACAACACGTGCTGGTGAGTAGGTGGATAACGGGAGAGCTTGGCACACTGTTGGTGGGAGTCTAAATTAGTGCAGCCATAATGGAAAACAGCATCGAAGTTCCCCAAAAAACTAAAACTAGAACTGCCGTCTGATCCAACGCTCCTTCTGGACACATATCCAGAGGACTTGGAATCAGGACCTCGAGGAGGGGCCTGCACTGCCGCGCCCGCGGCTGCACGGGTCACAGTCGCCAAGACGCGGAATCCACGCGCGCCCCAGTGGAGGAACAAAGAACGTTTGGTGCGCACACAGCGGAGTACAACTCGGCCTTAAAAAAGAAGGAGATCCTGTCATTTGCAACAACGTGGACGGAACTGGAAAACATGCTCAGCGAAATAAACCAGTCGCGGACAAACACTGCATGTTCTCACTCTCAGACAATGCAACGCGTTGAAGCAGAGAGAGGAACAGGGGCTGCAGACGCTGGGGCAGGGGCCGGGGGTGATGGTCAGAGATTCGAAATCAGACAAGAGGAACGAGCTGTCTTTTGAGATCTATTGCACCGTGTAGTGAACATAGTTAATGACAGCGTATCGTACGTTTCAAAATTGCAAAGAGAGTAAATGTCAAATGTCTTCACCACAGAAAATAAGTATTTGAGGTGATGGGTATGCTAATTAGCCTGATTTAATTATTCTACCTTGTATTCATAGATCGTAACATCACTTTGTACTCCCAAAATATACACAATTATGAATTCTTAATTTATCATAAGGTAAAAAATTTAATAAAGCAAAAAAGAAATAATGTACGAGGAAGGGTCTTGAAAAACTGAGGCAGGTGGTAGTGAGTACAGTAATGTTAGAAGTGGGGACTTGGTCACTGCTGTCACATGCTGTATAGCCTTGTTCAAACTCCATAAATTCCAAATTGTAGGTGACATAGAAACAGTGACTCTTACTGACACGGTCACCTTTATTTCCGTGCTCATTCTTATGCATTGAAGGATGTGATGCTTTTGCTGAGAAATGGCGTTGTGTGGGTCAGCCGTGAGTCACGCTGTTGTTAGGACGCATTAATTAATATTCTCTCTGATTCTGAGCACTGCGTCCCCCTGCAGGTCCCTCTGCTCCCGGTGAGGACGTCCCTCCGGGCAGCAGGGCAGAGAGCGCGTCCTGTGCCTGCACCCCCAGCTCTCAGCGCAGAGCCGGCCACAGACGGTCCTCAAATGCTGATTGCATGGATTTTCATTTATAACGCCTGTAACCCAGTTTCCTTTCAAAACAGTTCGCAGCCCAGCCGTAATTCAAACGGGCCTTCTCTCCTCCCTTTGATGGTGTTTCGTGGAGGTTAAGCTCCCAACAGCTGAGCTCCAGAGTCTGCCTGAGTTACGCTGTGTGACCCGGGGCAAGCTGCTTAATGTCTCTGTGCCCAGTGTCTCTGGCTAGAAAGTGAGTAAAATAATAGTGCCTATTTCATGTGGATTTCTGACAATTACAAGAGGTGAGTAAAGCTCCTGGAAGGTGCACAGCACACAGTGGGTGTTTATCGACGCCCGCAGAGCACAGCAGCTGCCGTGTAGCAGGGGTGGCTGGGAGGGGCGGAATCGCGGCTGGCGGAGGCTGGCCACGGCCCGGGTGCGACAGTCCGTTCCTCAGCGTCTTTGTCTGGGAGCGGGGCTGCTGGCCCCACACAGCCGCTGAAAGATGCGCGAGTGGTGTGAGGAGGGCCTGTGCCAGGAAGGTGCCGGGGTCTCCCTGCACCCTGGGCCACCCCCTTGCGGGGAACGGCGCCCGCGGGGTCCTGCCAGGCTCGGGGCCTCCCAGGGGGTGGGGAACCCTTTCAGCCATCAGTGTGTGCTGGGTCCTCCGTGAACTCCCAGCCCAACCTCGGAACCCCGCTGAAATGGCAGGGTCTGATGAGGGTTACCCAACAGCAGAATGTTTACATATTGGTACCATTTTGTTTATCTGAGCATCATCAGCGAGTGAATTGCTCCAAGCAAGATAATGTTCCAATGAAAATCCTCCTAAAATATTGTGCCGTTCTGGCCGCCTGAGCAGAAGATCCGGGCCTGGGTGGGATCTCCGAGCACCGCGGGGCCCCGTGAGCAGGAGTCCCGGTGCTGTCCTGTGCCTCGGGGCTGGTCCTCAGCCCACCTGGGCCGCCCACCCTGCTGCTAGTGCCTGCCGTCCTGCGTCCCGGCTGGTGGCCCTGACGCGGCTCCAGGCCTCACCCGGAGAGCAGCGTGTGGCCCTGTGGCCACTGCTCTCCTGTCCTTGGAAGCTTTTTCTTATTCTGCTCACAGTCGGGGTCCAGCTGCGTTTTCCATGCTCACGCGCTGTGAATCTACCCACGCCCGGCTATGTCCGTCCAGCAGTTCTCTACTGAGCATCTGATTTGGGCCGTGCCCTGCACCCTGGGAAGAGAGTGCTGTCCACACACAAGCACACGCACACACACGCCTGTGCACACGTGCTCTGGGTCTGCCCACCCTGCAATGTGTGTGTGAACCAGCCGGGCGTCTCATTACCAGGCACACCCTGATTCAGGAGGTCTGCGAAGGGCCTGGGGCTCACGGCACACACACCCCATGAGGCCGTTGCTGTGCCTGGGGCGTGGCTTTGCATGCGAGGCTTAGAGCAGGTGTACAGACGCGAATGCCCGCACGGGCCGGGACAGTGCTGTCGCCGTGCGGAGCCCAGGTGCTGCACTTGGAAAGCGGGCGATCCCTCCCCAGGCCGGCTACAGTTTCCACCAAAGCTCTGCTCCGCCCACAGAGAAACGCACCTGACGCTGAGCCCGGCCCTGCGCCGGGTTCCGAGCCCAGCTCTGCAGTCTCGAATCGCAGGGTTTGGCAGGTGCACCCGCCTGTCACCGGGGCAGTGCTTCCCCAGCCGCCAGACACCAGGCCCCTGCCAGGGCGCAAGCGCGGGGCAGGGTGGCCGCAGCTTTGGCCCTGCTGGTCCCGCTGCTGCGAAGGCCGCGCGGCACTGGCCCTGCACTGACCAGCGCGAGGGGCGTGTGTGTCACCGACAGTGACAGGCACAGTCTGCTCGCCACTCACGGTCTCATTGATCTCATCGTCTGCGGAATCGGCTTGCCCACCTCCTCCTACAGAGGAGGACCCCGGACTAGAGGGGCTGACTGGTCGCGGTGACCCGGCTGCTGCTTGGCTGGGTGGGGATCACACTCAGGCCTGCCAGCCTCCGTGCAGCCCCCGTGCCGCCACGACAAGACACCAGAGACGGGATTATGTATAAATAACAGAAATGTGGTTCTCACAGTTCCAGAGGCTGAAGATCAAGGCACCAGCAGGTGCTGGTATCTGGTGACAGCCCGTTGTCTGCTTTCAAGGTGACACCTTGAACATTGTGTCCCTATGTGGTGGAAGAGCCGGAAGGGCAAAAAACAAAACTGGGCCAAACTCACTCCCTCAAGCCCTTTTATAAGGGCACTAATCCCATCCACGAGGGTGGGGCCTCGTGGCCCAGTCGCCTCTCACAGGCCCCACCTCTTACTGCTCTCGCCTTGGGAGTTACGTCTCAGCAGGTGAATCTTGGAAGGACACACAAACATTCGGACCACGGCAGCCTCCGGCGCCCTCTTGGAATAACTCGGAGCCACTGTCTGGTCTGTGCACGCCGGGCTCACGCATTGCTTCTCATCTCAGACAGCCTGCAGATGTACAATCCTTCCTATTCTACAGATGAGTAAACCGAGGAGGGTAAATAACTCGCCCCAGGATACAGAGAGCAGTGGAGCTAGGCTTTGAGCCCAGTTCTAACACCCCACATTGCCCTGTGCCGTGCGGCGGCGGTGGCTGGTTTCTGGGCTCGGGACCCAGGGCTGGCCTGGGCGTGAGGGCAGGTTCCCGGAGCGGGATTCAGCACGGCGCCTCCTTTCCCCGGGGGCCGTCAGGCCACGGCCGCTCGCGGGCTGGTGAGACTCTGACACCCACCCTCACCCCTGGCTGCTGAGGACAGAGCAGGGTCCTTCTAGCGTCAGAGGCCACGAAGGCAAGAGCTGTGGGGGACTCTGGGCCTGCCCGGGGGCCCGGCGAGCTTGCGCCCAGCGGACTCCGCAGCTGTCGGCGGCGACGCCCTTCACGGCTCTGCAGCGGCCGCGGTGCGGCAGGAGAGGAGCTGCAAGGAGTGTGAATTCCCAGAACAGTTGTTGGTTTTTGCGAGTAGGTTTGTCTGTTTAACTCAAAAGGTACAAGAGGTCCCATTAGGGCCCGGGGTAAAAGCGGGGCTGAGGGCTTACGACTTCTTTACGATGGGCGGCATGCGACGCCTCGCGTTCTCTCCAGCAACACGCGCGCACGCGCTCACCCGCACAGGGCGAGGCTCACTCCGGATCGCCCTCGGGAGTCGCACAACAGCCAGGGACGCGGGAGGCAGCGTCTCTCCCTCGCCGGGCCCTCGGCTCCGGCTGCCTACGGAAGGCAGGAGCGGCGTTCGAGGAAGCTGCCGGAGCTTGGCCCAGGGTTCCAATGGCAGGTGTCCCAGACTTTGAGAGTGGAGGAGGCTTTGTTTAGCTCAGCAAACGTCTCCCAGGAAAAACGTTCCCCAGGCCTGATTTAATCCTGACCCCAAACGACTTGAACCATCCGTGTAATAATTACAGCTCTCACAGAGCAGCTCGGAGTGCAATATGCTCAAGAAAAAAATAAACGGGCACACTTACGTCACCAATGGCTTCCTCCTTACCTGCCTCCCGACCTCGCGCCTGGTTAGGTACCAGCCGCCTCCAGCCTGCAGCGCTCACTGACCGCCCTGCAGAGAGCTTTCGGTTTTGGAGGCTGTGCTGAGTCCCGGGGTCCCCTCCAGCGGATGTTCCCCCTGCTGCGGCCACCACGGGGCCCCTCAGGACGCCCATGCCAGTGAGTGCCCCTCAGGAGGGTTTGTGGCCAGCTCTGGCCTGCTGGGACCTGGAGCACACAGGGGTAGCACTCGAATCCCAGAAGCCACCTTTCTGCCTCCTTCCCGCTTTACAAGGAGGGACACTGACGCCCGGGCGCGGTGTCCTCGCAGACAGGGACAGAGCTTAGCAGCCGTCTGCATCTTCCTGTCACGTGCCCCTGTGCCCTGGGCCCACTAAGGGGATTATGAAAGTTGGGTGCCCCTCCACCCTCCCTCCCTTTGGCCTGGTTCTGGGCTGACAGACGCATTGCGACAGCAGAGGATCAGCTGTTTGCATAGACTGTTGACGCTGGAAGGGTCTGGAAAGCCCTTCTAGTGCCAGCCTCTCATTTTACAGAAAAGGCTTTGAGGGGGTGCCCTTTGCAGCCCGGGAAGTAGACCCGAGGGCCTTGGGACCAGCGCTGGGGTCGCCTCTCCCACTGCTGCGACCTGCTTAGGCACCTTCCGAGCCAGGAAGCTGCTGCCCACTGCCTAGGTTTCTCCCGGGTCCAGCGGGCCAACCCGGCCTTCCGCGGAGAGAGGCCGGCAGCCTCCGGTCAATGTCAGGCCTGGCTCTCGCCATTAGCTTTCCTCTGACACGGATCTTCCACGCACAATCTCCAATCCCCCCAGGCTAGAGAATCCACTCGATGTGTCTCAGGTCCCTTAGCACCCAGGACAGCGCCTGTGTATACAGGCGAGATCGCAAATGCACCAGTGCCCTGCAACCTGTCCGTGGCTGGCCCAGCATGCCACACCTCCTGGGGGACTGGGCACCTGCCATGGGGAAGGCCCCCCACGGCTGCAATGGCCGGGACCCCAAAGCCGGTTTCCTGCCACTCCTTCCTTCCACAGAAGCACAGGAGCCTTGGGGAGGTTTCAGGGACTTTTATTATTACTCTTTATTTTGGTTAAAGCCAGGGAGGATGGGCAGACTCTTGGTCCCTTTTGGGGTGCATTCCTCCAAGGCCAGCCCACCCGCCTCCCCCAGTCCACCCCTCCCACCTGCCAGTAGCTCAGAGTCACCTGGGTGAGGAGACACCACCCCATTGGCCATGGCCCTTGGGCAGCACCAGCGGCAGCGCCAGGCTGCAGGGTTACCCGAGGAGAGGAAGGGCCTGTGTTCCCAGAAGGCTGCTGGGTCAGCAACCCCCCTCTCAGGACCTCTTCCCTGCCCTGAGGGACACCCCCCTGCCTTCCTGCCAGGGGTGCCCCTTGGTGGAGGGAGGCTCTGAGGTCCTCTCCAGCCCTTCCTCCCCTCCCCAGCTGGGACGCTCCCTTCTCTCCAGGGGCCTGTCTTTGCATGGGCACCAAGGACACCAGGGGGGTGGCTCGCAGGTGCAGCCTCTCTGCCTTGCCCTCCTGGCACCCTCCACCTTCCCCAGCCATGGGGTCCTGTGTCTCCCCGTCTCAGGGGCACGCGCCCTCAGGGCAAAGCGGAGGAACGAGGGTTTCTGCAGCTGGGAGGCTGTGACCTTGAGCCTGGCTGTTGGGGCTCCTTCTTCACCCGGCCTTCTCGCTTGCCTCCCTCCCGCCTGGGCTCCGGCCCTGGCAAGTGAGACGCTTCCCGTGCAGCCATCTGAGGAGTGTGTCGGCACCGCTCCTGCACTCAGCCCGCAGCTGGATCACAGTGGCACGTGCGGTACCCCACGGCCATTTCCTGGCTGCAGAGCCTGGCCCTTTTAGTGTCCCTGTGCACCCGTGGCCCCGCAGAGGCACAAGGTGGCAAAGGGGTCTCCGGGTCTCAGGAGGTGTCTGTGTCTCCCTCTTTGCTCCCCCTCCCGTAGCTAGACTGGCCGTCCCCTCCCTGTGCTGCTCCTCCTCCTGCTCCTCCTCCCCACCCCAGCAGCGTGGGGAGGGAGGCTGGCGGCCCGGCTCACACACTGTGCGCGCCCAGGCTGAGCACCGAGAAGGCGGCGCGGTGCTTGCGGAGCAGCAGCCGGATCTTCTCGTCGTCCGAGTCGGGATCCAGTGGCTTGTTGTACTCGTCATCCTCATTCTCCGAGGTGGCCCGGTCCCCGCCCGCCCCCGCGCCGCCAGGGGCCCGTGGCGTGGAGGACGATGGCTCCAGGGCGCTCTTCTTCCGCCACTTGGTCCTCCGGTTCTGGAACCACACCTGGGGTGAGAGCGACAGAGGATCACACACACGCACGTGCACGCATGCACACATGCACACTCGCACACAGCAGGCACACCTGCACACACATACGCACACATGCACACTCGCACACGGCGGGCACACATGCACACACACGCACACAGGTACACTCGCACACAGCAGGCACACATGCACACATGTGCACACAGCTACACTCGCACACAGCAGGCACACATGCACACACATGTGCACACAGGTACACTCGCACACGGCAGGCATACATGCACACACATGTGCACACAGGTACACTTGCACACAGCAGACACACATGCACACACAGGTACACTCGTACACAGCAGGCACACATGTACACATATGTGCGCACAGGTACACTCGCATACAGCAGGCACACATGCACACACAGGTACACTTGCACACGGCAGGCACACATGTACACACATGTGCACACAAGTACACTCGCACACGACGGGCACACATGCACACACGTGTGCACACAGGTACACGCGCACACAGCAGGCTCACATGGACACACATGTGAACACAGATACACTCACACACAGCAGGCACACATGCACACACATGCGCACACATGTACACTCGCACATGGCAGGCACACATGCACACACATGTGCACACAGCTACACACAGCAGGCACACATGCACACACATGTGCACACAGGTACACTCGCACACGGCAGGCACACATGCACACATGTGCACACAGGTACACTCGCACACAGCAGGCACACATGGACACACATGTGCACACAGATACACTCGCACACAGCAGGCACACATGCACACACATGTGCACACAGGTACACTCACGCACGGCAGGCACACATGCACACACATGTACACACAGGTACACTCGCACACAGTAGGCACACATGCACACACATGTGCACACAGGTACACTCGCACACAGCAGGCACACATGCACACACATGTGCACACAGGTACACTCACGCACAGCAGGCACACATGCACACACATGTACACACAGGTACACTCACACACAGTAGGCACACATGCACACACATGTGCACACAGGTACACTCGCACACAGCAGGCACACATGGACACACATGGGCACACAGATACACTCGCACACAGCAGGCACACATGCACACACATGTGCACACAGGTACAGTCGCACACAGCAGGCACACATGCACACACATGTGCACACAGGTAAACTCACACAGCAAGCACACATGCACACACAGGTACACTCGCACAAAGCAGGCACACATGCACACACGTGTGCACACAGGTACACTCGCACTCGGCAGGCACACATGCACACACGTGTGCACACAGGTACACGCGCACACAGAGGGCACGGGGCATCTTGAGGGAGACTCCACACGGAGGCCAGAACTGGAATCCTGGTTTCTGCAGGAAAGTGACTGGCTCAGCAACAGCAGACTATAAGAATCCTCTGTTCCTTCTTGGGAGGAGGCAATGACATAAAATACAGAAACACCGTGAGTGAAGCCCTCCAGCCCCGCTCACCCTCCTGTGGTGGGTCTTCCTCTTCACGGCCACCTGGGCACGGCCACCTGGGTGGAAGATTCTGGAACTCCCGGGGAAGGGGTCCGCCCGGGCTGGGTGGCACCAGTAGGCGCGTACCAGTCGCCCCTCCTCTGTGGGCTTCATAGACCCTCACCGAACGTCATGGATCATTTCGTTAGAAAACAGCCCAGCGTCGCTGCCCGGGGCAGCACCCAAAGGAGACCCCACAGGAGGGGCCGCATCACTCGTCCCGCTCAGGGCCACGGGCTTGCGCCCGGCGGACTGGCTGGTGGCTGGTGAGGGGGCTGGAGAGGTGGGCGGCTCCCTGGAGACACCAGGCCCCTGAGCAGAGCCGGGGCCCAGGGTCCCAACCCACCCCAGCACCTCCTTAAACCTGGCTCCATGCCAGGGGCGGGCAGTTCCAGCACAGCCCCCGCTGAGTCCCTTAGGAGAGGGCCAGTGTCAGAGCGGGGAGTGTGTGGAAGCGGAGGCAGGTTTCCCAGGCCTGTTTGGGGGCAGTCTGGGTCCCGCGGTGGGGACCCAAGGGCACGAGTCCTCCCGCCCTGACCGGGCACGGGGCTGCAGGGCTGCAGATGCCTGGGAGCCCGTCTGGTCCCCGTGAGCAGCAGCAGGAGATGCTGCCTTTGTTTTAAAGACCGGTAAACCGAGCCTGGCGCCTTGCTGGCTCATGGATCAAGCCTGAATCCAGTTCTAGTCTGGCCCAGAAGCTGCTGTCAGTCCTTGGAATTTCTGGCCAAGTCAGTGTTGCAGGGTGCTGGGGAGAGGCATGAGGCTGGAGTCCCGCAAGTCTGGGTGGAGTCCCAACTCTGCCCTCAGCACCCGGCCTACTTGACTGCCGCCTGTGCGCTGGGTGGTAACACCGGGCCCACGTTGCTGAGGATGAAACGAGGCCCTGCATGTAAGGCTCTCAGAACCTGGCTCAGTAACCACAGCCGTGCTTTTTGCTGTGGCAAATTATTTCAGGCTCTAGGGTTAGGTGGGCAGCCGGGACAGCCTCCCCTGGAGGAGCTGGGAGTTGCCGGGAAAGGCTCCTCCCAGCAAGGCAGACTCACCTTGACCTGCGACTCAGTCATGCCCAGCGAGTATGCCAGCCGCGCCCTCTCCGGGCCGGCCAAGTACTTGGTCTGCTCAAAGGTTTTCTCCAGCGCGAAGATCTGGTGCCCCGTGAAGGTGGGCCGGGTGTGCTTCTTCTTGTGGATGCTGTCGCCTAGGGGGTCTGGGGCTGGCGGGAGGAAGGGGGTGCGTGTTAGCAGGAGGCGTGGGACCCGGGACTATCACTGCCTGCCAGGTGCCAGCCTGGCCCTGCCTCTCCCTCCCACGGAGAAGCGACTGAGTTGCCAGGGCATCGTGACACTGTTCCCCTGAGCTGCCTGCCTGACATTCAGACAGCAGTGACTTTGGCTTTGGCGGTGTCTGGGTGGGCAGGGGCCCTGGGAGGGCAGCTGCCCCAGTGTGTAAATATTTACGGTCTCATGACTCTGTCTGAAGTTCTCACTACTCAGTGATGCTGCCTTCCCCTGAGGGGCCGTGGGAGCTTCCTCTCTGTCCCCTCTTCAGGTCACCTCTACCTACAATCAGGGCCCCCAGGGCCACCTCTTTGCTCCTGGACCCTGCCTTCCCAGGTCTCCAGGAAAACCAGGGAAGGGCAAGCCTCAAGCCCCAGGTTGCCACTTCCCTATGTCACCCGGCCTGGAAGTCACGTGGCTTCACCAACACTGGGAGTCAGGGCACGGAGGCCGGAGGCCGGAGGCCCCCAGCCCGGCCAGGGCAGCCTGCTGGGGAGGAGCTGCAGGCAGTGGGCTCAGGGCAAGCAGAACCCTCGCGTGCTCTGTGCAGTCTGACAGCTCATGTGACAGGAGGGGAAACTGAGGCACAGGGAGCGGAAGAGACCTTCTGAGAGGCCGTCTTCTTCCTCCCTTTGCTTTAATTCAGCCGCTTTCTTAGACATGTTCCTGGTGAGCACGCGCAGTCGGGACTGACCGAAGAGTGGGAGGGTGTGGAGAGGGGGTGTGGGGGGGCGAGATGGAGTAAGAGAGAGCCAGCTTGAGGCTTAAAGCACCTCCAAACCAGGCCATACGTTTCCAGGAGAGGGGGTCTGAACCCCGCCTGGAACTCCCGGGTTTCTGGTTAAGCCAGGGGGACTGCCTGGGCGGCGCGGCAGACGTGGGGCAGCTGTGCTTTGGGGGCTTCCTTGGCTGGCCCCAACCCCCTATTACAGTGGGGGGGCCCAGAGATCGGCCAGAAGTGGAGGCTCCCTCCACCCCTGCCCCCACCCCCCAGCCCCGGTCTGGGCAGGGCCTCGGTGGCACAGGGACGGCTTCCCGAAGCTGCTCTCACCTCCCTGTGCACATCTTGCCACCTCCCCCAGCCCCCTGGCTGGCAGGCGGGACCCGGAGGGGTTGGGGTGTGTTCTGCCTCCCGGGATGGGGCCAGGGCTCTTTGGGAAGGTGAGGCTGGCCAGGCTTCCTCGCCGGGGGTTAGCATTTGCCTGCTCTGGGTGCACAAGGGGTGGCGTGGGCTCTGGGCAGGAGAAGTGAGGTCAGCTGCCAGCTGGGCCCTGCACAGGGCAGGTGTGGCTGTGGGGCCTTCTCTGGGCTGGACCTCCCCGGTGCCCTGCGAGGGCAGCTGAGGGGGCGCCTGCGTCCAAGCACGGCTGGGTGGGAACGGGGAGAGGGTGGGATTCTGCCCTGCGCCACACTGAGGACACGAGTGTAGCTGTCTGAGTGGGGCTGTCTGATGGCGGCCACGGGGAGGGTCCCCTCCCGGCCCCCTGTCCCAGCCTGGGCGCAGGGTGGTGGGCTGTGGAGGCTGCCCGGTACTCACCGTTGCTGCACGGCCGCCCGCCGCGCCAGTCCGGGCCCGTGTCTGCCCAGCAGTTCCGGGTCCGGGTGGGGTACTCGTTCCCAGCCTTGGAAAAATTTCCCACCTGGGGGCCGTAATAGACCCCCTGGGAGCCGAGTCCGCTGAAGCCGGCCACGTGGGGGTAGCTGGAGAGGAGGCTGCTGTTCGGGGTGGCCACGGGCCTGCTCAGGATGTCGGTGATGCCGTGGGGGGTCCCGGCGGCCAGCTGGGGGCCCAGCCCCGGGGGGCTGAGCTTGTAGAAGGAGTTCTGCACGGAGTACTGGCACACGGGGGCCTTCATCTCCGAGAACTGAGCCAGTGGTGTGTTGTTCAGAAGGAAGGTCCCCTGCAGGTTGGACTCCATGATCCCCGGGTCAGGGGGAAGGAAAGTGAGAGGTCGCGGCTCAGGCCCCTAAACCCTGAGACCCCACGCCCTGGCCCAGAATCTCATGGCAGGACGGCAGGGTCAGGCCCGCCGAGCCCCTGACCACCTGTCCCCCATGGCATGTGGCCGGCCAGGCCAGGGACCCACAGGTCAGCTGCTCCGAAGTCAGGTGCTCCGGGCAGGTGGGAGCCGCCCCAAGGCTCCCGCTCCCTGCCCCGGCCTGGCGAGGGTGGCTCCCCACGCCTCAGCTCAGACCCCCGTTCTGCCTCGGAGCCTGGGGACCCTCCATGAGAAGTTTTCAGTCCAGAGAAGGCACGTTTCCCTGATAAAGACCCGGCCCATTAGAATACGGCCCCACACTGGCTGAGCCGCGCCAGCCGCGTCCCCATTGGTCGCAGCACACACGGGCTCACATTGGCTTTTCCTAGACAAATTGCACTTTGAAAGATTGACTGTAAAATCAGCCAGGGTGTGTGTGTGTGTGTGTGTGTGTGTGTGTGTGACACACACAGAGAGAGAGAGAGAGCGCGAGGGGGGAGAATTCGTTCCAGAACCGCTGTTCGTCAAAAGGTCCACCTGCCTCCAAGTCCAAGTCCAGCTTCTAGGGAAAGGTGAGTGTCTGGGGGCCCCTGAGGCTCCCAGGGCAGCTGGAAGTCCCAGTTCTGCAGCTGCTCCCCTGAAAAAGAGGAGGCCGGGCTCAGAGGTCACTGTCCCGAGCTGCTCCGGCCCCTTTGTGTGCAGATGCCCAGGCTCGGTGGGCGGACCGGCTGCCTCCCCGTGCTGCTGGATGGGGTGAGTGGGAGCTGGGCGCCACCTGCTTCCTGGGGCTCCACGGGCTAACTGGGGAGCCTGCTGGGCAGGCAGCGCCAGGGCCGGGCAGTGGGCAGCTCTGATGGTGGTGGGGTGTTCATCTTCCCGCCCAGCGCGGCTGAAGAGCGGGCGGCTTTGCGTGCCTGTCCTCTCCTCCACCACCAGGCAGCCTGCCCTGAGCTCCCCGTCGGAGTCCCTTCTGCATCTGCGCCTCTGCTGGAGCAACGGCTGCGTGGGCTTGGGGCCTGGGCTTGAAACTCTGATGGCCCCAGGGGGCTGCCCTGAGCCGGGCCGCTGGTCGGTGCTCAGTTAATGTTTGATGCATGGGACTGGATTGACTCCCAGAGCACCCATATGCTCTTTTTTCCTCTAACGAATTTTTATAAAGCACAAGGCTCTACTGGGGCAATGCCTCATTTTACCAACAGGGAAACCGAGCCACAAAGGAGTCAGAGCCCAATTTCCAGGTACTTGGGTTATTTTTATATTGGGCAGCATTCTTTCCTGGAGTTTTTCTTTCTTTCTTTTTTTTTTTTGAGACAGAGTCTCGCTCTGTTGCCCTGGCTAGAGTGAGTGCCGTGGAGTCAGCCTAGCTCACAGCAACCTCAAACTCCTGGGCTCAGGCAATCCTCCTGCCTCGGCCTCCTGAGTAGCTGGGACTACAGGCATGTGTCACCATGCCCGGCTAATTTTTTCTATATATTTTTAGCTGTCCAGATCATTTCTTTTTATTTTTAGTAGAGATGGGGTCTCGCTTGGGCTGGTCTTGAACTCCCGACCTTGAGCAATCCTCCCCCCTCGGCCTCCCAGAGTGCTAGGATTACAGGCGTGAGCCACCGTGCCCGGCCTGGAGTTTTTCTTTAAAAATGGAAACTAGCATGCCACTGGTCTGAACAAGCAAAATGTTGTAAAAAGTAGTGACTGTCAGACAGATGGACTTCCGTCCCCTCCGCCCCCCAGGTGGCCCCAAAGCCCTTCCTGCCTGGCCTCAGCTCTGCAGGGCTGGCTCTCCCAGCTCTTACCACCACAGTCTGTGCCTCGGCAGGTGCGGGGCAGAGGCTGCACTTGGCCGGCCTTCTCTTTGGCCCCGAGCCCAAGTGGTTTCCCATGGGGTCCAGGCTTGGGGCTCAGGGAGGTCCTCCTCCTCCTCCTCACGCAGACCCGGACCCTGAGCCGCGCTCTCTGGAGCAGGGCGATTTGGGTTCATGCAAGGAGGACCTCACAAAGGGTGTGGACATGATTTTCTACAAGTTTGCGTCACAAACAAGCAAAAAAGCTGCTTCTTCATCAGAGTTGGCTTTGCTACCGGGCTGCTCACCACAACCATCTGGGGACTTAACTCTGACTCCCAGTGTGGCCACCCAACCCCACCCAGGCAACTGTGACTCTGAACCTGTGTTTTAAAAAGCCCCCCGGGTGACTCAGCAGTGTTTGGGCCACAGGCCTGAGTGGCCTTGTGGATTCCAACAGAGAGGTGTGGATTGGGATGGGGCTGAGAGTCCTCTGGGGACCTTGGAACTGTGACTTGGTCACCCCTCATGGGGATTTATAAGGCAGAAAATTTAGCCAGTGATTTGATTCTTAAGTAATGCCACACCTGACAAAGGTGTTGGTGTCTGGGAACCCCAGGATGACAAACTGAAGTGACTTTTGCAGCCACTAAATCCATTCCCCTGCTTGCAGACGTGGAAACTGAAGCCAGCTTGGTGACCAGCCTCACAAGAAATGACAGGAAAGGGCCATTTTCTCTCTACAGAAAGAGCAAGTTCTTGAACTTTGAATGGCGTTGAATACAGGGGCCAGATGCCTTCACAGGGAGTGTTCGGGGTCCCCCGTCACTGTATGCGGTGGGGGCCTGGCCAAGTACCCTGGTGGGCCGAGGCGTCCCCTCCCCCACCCCCCAACTTCCCCCCTCCCAACTTCCCCCCTATCCCGTGGTAGCCAGTAGAGGGGACAGGATTCTGCTCTGCCACCTCTCTGGGGGCCTCTCCTAGGGTGAGTGGTCTAATTAAGGGGTCGTCCAGGCTTCCAGGAGGAGCCCCCCCCCCCCCGACAGATTCCACCTGCGGACTCCGGCCCCCACCCCAGGCTCTGCCCGCCCGCACCTCAAGCCCCAGCGACGGGCAGGAAGGAGAGACGGAGCCCGCGGCGAGTCAGTTTCTTTATTAACTTTGACACTGGTTCAGCTGGTGTAGGGAGAACGGTCTATACATCGGAGTGGGGCGGGGGTTCTCTCCCGGCAACAGAGCATGGGGGAGAGTCAAGAAAAGGTTCGTTTCCATAACAATTAAAAAAATCAAGGTAATTTCAAAACTTCTAAAAAGCGTCTAATGTGCAGACTGCAGCATTCTCTAGGCATGGCGCGGCCCCCAGCAGCTCCTACTAGCGGGCGGGCGTGCAGCCGGGCAGCCAAGCCGAGCGGAGCCCAAGCGGCGCCGGCCAGGGCCGCGGGCGGGCGCGGTGGCGCCGGGCGGGACGTGCGGGTGGAGCGGGAGGCCAGCCCTGCGCCGTCTTCGGGCGTCGCCGCCCCGGTGCCACCGCGCGGCCCCCCCGCCCCCGCGGGTCGCCTCTGCTCCCTCGGGGGAGGCCGCGGCTCCTCCGCGCGGGACACGGAAGCCCGAGTGGGGACCTGCTGTCCCTGCGCCCCGCGAGGAGGCAGAGGCGGCCCGGGCAGGGAGGGGCGTCTGTGCTACTTGGAAGGTTTAAGTGTCCCGAGGACACCTCCGCCAGCGCGGGCGGAGGGCGGCGCCCTGGGCAGCGGGAAGAGCCGCCCCTCCGGCCCGTCGCGCGGCGGATTGTGCTGATTCGGCCGGAGGCTCTGGTGGCCTGTAAGGCTCTTCCCTGACGGCACCACGGCGAGGAACGGCCAGCTGGCTCCTTCCTGCCTGGACCAGAGCCCGGCCTGGGGGGCCTCCTTCCTGGCCCCGGGTCTCTCGGTGGCCAGCAGGCCGTCCCGGGCTCCGCTCCACCCCGCGCGTGGTCGGGAGGGTCCCCTCACTCCGCCTGGCCGAGGGGGACCGGCTCAGTCAGTGCGCAGGCGCCGAGGCCGGGCAGACTAGACCCTGCGCCTGCCCCCGGGACCCCTGCCTGCCCGCTGCCCGGACTTAGAGCACCAAGTTGGCTCCGGGAGACCTCGAGTGGCCCTGGCTCTACGCACTGGCCCTACTCCCTTCCTTCCTGTTCCACTGAAAGGCCGTAGCTCCTTCTCCCGCAGCCCGGAGAAGTGCTAGGAGCCGAGCTGTTAGTGCTTTGTACATACTGAAGTGTTTCTATTGGTTTGCATAGTATTTATTGTTTCTCATATACACAAGGCTGATGCTGTACAGGTTACACTTTGGACACGGACTATGATATATGCCTGGAGATGGAGGGAACCTCGTCTCTACTGAACATGCTGGTGCGATCCCGGGACAGCCACCGCCAGTGCCCACCCGAGCCGGGAGACCCTTGCAGCTGAGGCACCGGCTCCCTCTAGCCCTAAAGCAAGCCTGGGGGTCCTCGCCTCAGATGCTTACGTCCCTAGCATGAGGAACCCCAAATGCACTCTAAAGATAGTGATTTTCCACTGGAAGATGATTAATACTGAAATTGGCAGAGACACAACATAAAAAAAATTCCAGTTTATCCACAGGAGATTCTTACAGCATCGATGTCACAGTAGAATCTGCGTGGACTGAGCGGAGGGGAGAGGTGCGTGCGTGTGTGTGTCCTGAATGTCATGTGGGGTGCGCTGGGCGGAGCATCCACCGGGGAGTGGAGGGACTGTCACAACAGAATGGCCACGCAGGGAGGGGAGGCTGGCGGGTGGGACAGGGGATTAAAGTGTGGATACCTCCAAACTGATTTCGCGCCTAGTTTTCTTTTCTTTTCTTTTTTTTTTTTTTTTCAGGAAGCCCACATAGATTTCTGACAGATGAAGTTGAAAAAACAGTACCCTGTACGAAGTCAAAATTAAAACAATTTAAAAAAAAACCCAAAAACAAAAACCATCCCTAGCCATAAAAAAGCCCTTATTCACTTTTGTGGCCCACGCTCTCACGCTGGTTTCTCTCTCTCCCCTTCTCGCCGCGTCTGTCCTGCGCCCGACAGATCCTGTGTTGTTACTAGAGGCGGGATTGAAGCCTGTAGGTCATGCGTGTCCAGTCAGTCGCTCATGCGGACAGGGGGCTGGAGGAAGTCCCTTACGGAGGTCATGCCGGCAGCCTAGAGGAACAGGTGCACCGCTTCCGTCACCGCGGGTCCAGCTCTCCTCAGTGTGCGTGGCGGAGTGTGGAGGTCAGGGGTTGGGTGTCGAGGTGTGATCCTGAGGGACACAGGAGACGAGATCACTCAGCATGCACAGATGCGACTCCCAGCAAAACCCAAGCGCAGAGTCCGAGGCAGCTGCAGAGGCGAGGCTGGGTCGGGAAAAGCAGTCTCCCACGCGAGGCGATGTGCTGAAGGGTGTGGCGCCTGCAGGTGCTGCCCTTGCTGAGATGCCACCCTCCTCCCCTGCCCCCGTGGCCGCCAGGGGAGAAACCCCTAAGGCTTGTCCCTGAAATCCCTAAAGAAGGCTCTCAGGAGCCGCGGCCTGTGCAGCTGGGTTCCACCAACACGCACTGGGTCTGCTGTGCCAGCCCTGGAAGCCCCCAGGGGTGACAGCGCCCCTCGGCTCCCATCCCCGGCTCTTCCCGACGGGCGCCTCTGGCTCCCCTCCCCATGCCCCTTGGACAGACGGCCGGCTGGCCGGCCTGTTGTGGCAGGGAGGGGGGACAAGCAGCGGGTTCCTCCCCAGACAGCTCTGCCTGTGGAGCCTGTCCACATTCTGCAGCTGCAACCCACAGTGACACACTCTCCTGCCCCCAAGCTGGGCTGAAAACGCCCTCGAGTTCTGTCTGCAGGGGCCTTGGGACCGATGGGGACAGGAGGGTGCTTCAGTGAGGAGGTGATGACAGCCTCCTGGGTTGGGTGGGAAGTGACAGGGGGGCAGGAGCTCCTTTGGAGGCAGAGCTGTCCCTAGAGGCTGAGCCCTCCTGGGTCCTCCAGGGACAGGGCTGGGGAGGGGTGGCAGAGGTCGTGACCCAGGAGAACGCAGCTCTCCTGTGGCTCTGCAGGGACAGGCTGCTGTAAAGCTGTAAGACCAGGAACTGCTGCTGCCACCTGGCTGCACAGAGCCATCCCCTGACGGGGAGGACCTCCCTCCTGATGGCCGTCCCCTCCAAGCCCTGCCCTCTGTCAGGGCCGCCTTCCACTCTCTGTGTGCAAGTCCCCCCTGCCACCCTGCTCCACTCTGGGAGGTCTCCTTTCCTGCCACTGCCTTTTGTTTAAGGAGAGCAGAGTCCAGGGGATGACACGAACTCTGGAGCCAGACTGCCTGGGTCAAGCCCGTGCCACCTGACCTTGGCCAAAGAACTTACCCGTTCCGTGACTCAGTTTCCTCTGCTGTAAAGTGAGGGCAATAATAGCACCCGCCTCATTGCTAGTTGTGATGTTTAACAGAACTAAACATACAAAGAGTGTGGGACAGGACATGTCACGTGAATGGGACTGATTGCTGGGCTCTCTGGAAGTGCTCCTGTCTCTGCATGTCTGTCCTTTTTACACCTGCACCTCTCCGCGGCTGGGTTACACACGCTCGGAGGTCGTGCACAGCCTCTGCATGGCCCCGAGCCCAGCCCGAGCTCAGCGCTCCTGCAGTAAAGGACCGTTCTGGGACCTTGAGCCTCGCACAGACAGGCCAAGGTCTCCTGCCCACTGCTGCCCGGCACAGAGTGGAAGAGAAAGCTCAAACCCTAGCAATCACGCTGGCGGGACAGCTCCCGTCACCTCTGGGGAAACTGAGACTCGAGGGAGTGGTGTCGGGGCAGGAAGGCTCTCTGGGGACTCCTGTGCTTCGTGGTGACTCTTCCCTGGGTCCCCTTTGAGAAAGGGCTCACCCTTTAAAATGCTCAGAAACTCTCAGTGGCTGTGCTGGCCGGGTTCCCTTCCTCAGTTCCTCTCTCTCCACTGTTGTACCTGTTCCCACCCTGCTGGTGCTCACAGCCTGTTCCTGCCCCACCCAGCTCTGATGCGAGCAGGTGTCTGGGGACAGACGGTCGACTCAGTCCGCACGGCACCTTGTCCCCTGCCCCCATGGACATGATGGATTAGTTTGGAAACGGATTAAAAGTGTTGGCCGGGCGCGGTGGCTCACGCCTGTAATCCTGGCACTCTGGGAGGCCGAGGCGGGTGGATCGCTCGAGGTCAGGAGTTCGAGACCAGCCTGAGCGAGACCCCGTCTCTACTAAAAATAGAAAGAAATTATCTGGGCAACTAAAATATATATAGAAAAAATTAGCCGGGCATGGTGGCGCATGCCTGTAGTCCCAGCTACTCGGGAGGCCGAGGCAGGAGGATCGCTTGAGCCCAGGAGTTTGAGGTTGTTGTGAGTTAGGCTGACGCCACGGCACTCACTCTAGCCCGGGCAACAAATCTGTCTCAAAAAAAAGAAAAAAGTGTCCACTGTCAGGGTGAGTGCCAGTGACGGGACCACAGTGTCTGAATGGAGAGCATCTCTTACAAAGGGAGGCAGAAGAGCAGCGGCTTTTCAACCCGCAGCTTGCCAGAGCGGCCAGAGGCCTGGGTGCGGGGGCGGGGGCGGGCCGAGAGCAGGGCCTTGCCCAGGCTCGGCGTGAGGCAGGGGGCCACAGGGCGGCCTGCTCCTGGCCCTCCCAGCTGCCTCCCCACACACTGTCCTCAGCAGCGATGACACCCTCGGACTTGCACCCTCCTGCCTGGGCGCAAAGCAAAACCCACCACCTGCCACCTGCTACCGCGTGCCCCACACAAGCACACTTCGACGGAGCGGCAGCTTTCCAGCACCTTCAACGCGACTTCCCTCGCCGGGCCTCGAGCCCAGAACCCTTCCCAGTGCTGGAGTGACGGTGGGCTCTGCAGAACGGGCCTCGCCTGGGGGGCTGTGCTGCCCTTGCGGGAGTTCCACGTCGTTAAACAAACTAACCCTCGTTCTTTCAGGCCATGTTTTAGATAGAAAGTCTCCAACTGAGCCACGTCACTGCTAGCGGTTTGGGAGGAGAATCAAAGTGAGGCGTGACAACTCCATCTTGCACACGTGTAAAACTCAGCCGAGGAGTTTGCGGCAGAGTCTCGAATTCCAGAACTGTGACTTGGTAGGTCGGGGCAGGGACTGGCAGTCTGCATTTTAAGGGACATGGTCACAAGACTGTGATGCAGGGATGCAGACAGCCCTTTGAGAAACGGCCTGCGAGGACTTAACCAGCCACACAGCCCTCACCACGACTGTCCCAGGGCAGTGGTGGCAGGATTGCTCCTTTGTGCACAAGGAACCCGGGGCTGGGGAAGGTCGGTCAGCTTGCCCGAGTCACGTCACAAACGAGGTCTGTGAGTGCTTGCGTGCCAAGGACACGCGTTCTTGTTTACTCTTCACAACAGCTCTCCCAGGTACCATGCCTTTTTTTTTTGGAGACAGAGTCTCACCCTGTCGCCCCAGCTAGAGTGCAGTAGCGTCATGGTAGCTCACTGCAGCCTCAAACTCTGGGCTCAAGCCATCCTCCTGCCTCGGCCTCCCAGAGTGCTGGGATCACAGGTGTGAGCCACCAAGCCTGGCTGGCCATTATTCTTTTTACACTTTGTTGAAGTGTAACACATCCAGGAGGGACTATTTTCATCCTCCCTGGAGGAGGCTGAAGCTAAGGGCAGTTAAATGACTTGTGTAAGGTCACCCAACCTAGAAACAGGAGGGGGCAGGCCTTGAATCTAGACTCCCCAGCCTCAGCTCTCACTCTCGGAAGACAAACAGTCGATTCTCATTATTTGAGGTGGTTATCTTCCTTAACATCACCGTGAACACTGAATTGGCGAGCATGGAACAACTGCTCCTAAGGGAAACGCAAGGTCAGGTTCCTTTGAGCTTCGGGTCACAGTACTTTTATCAACTGATGAATACATAACTTTGCTTTATGTGTGTTTCTGTTTAACACATTAACCGCCGTGTGAGTTGTATTTCACTCACACTAGTTTTGAGCCCGGGGCCTCGTGAAACGAAACCCTGCCGTTGGTTCGTGAAAGTCTTACTTGCTGATGTTCTTATTCTTACAATTCATATTGACAATTTAACTCTAAAAATGTGGATTGTGCTGCATCTAATTAACACACAGAAACTAAAACTAACCAATTAGAAAGGATCGTTTTAAGAAACCACTATGGCCCCAAGGAAAGTTGTTTTCTAGTGTGGCCGTCAGTGTGTTCCAGACACATTATTTAATCTATCTGACTAATCGACCTCTCCACCGTGACACAACTCGTGCCTAAACAAAGCTGACCTAACCCACGTATTCCCGCCCTAAGGCGCAGCCTTCCTGCCTTAGGAAGGCCAGACAGCACTTCAGCCCCACCCTCCCGGGCCATTTTAAACAATCAACAAAACACCAACAAAAAGCACAAAAATACAAAAACTTTGACCCTAAACAGACCACAAGAAGGACACCTGCTTACAGCACCAGAGCCGACGCAAGCAGGCAGACTGTCGACGACCACCTTGTTCAAACTCAGCGGGAATGTCCACACTGGGCGACTCAAATTTCCCGCCGCTGTGTGCGTGTCTGTGAATGACGGCAACAGCGTGGTGACTGGCGGCTGTGGGGTCACAGATACATTTTAGCAACGAGGATCAACCACACATGACTGTGAGTGGGTGGGGTCAGTAGGCCCCAAGGGGCTGCAGCCCTCCCCTGCGTTTCTGCAGCCTGTGCTCCGGCCGGGAGGAGATAGCGCCTCACCAGCCCCCCGTCGCTCCCTCCCAGCCACGTACTTCCCCTGCCTGTTCCTGGCAGAGAGCCCAGCCCTGTGGTCTGGTCCCTAATCGCCTGCGGGGGCTTCAGCTACTTTGCAGATCATCTACAGCAAGTACAAAAATCCCAGCTCCCCTCCTTCCCCCACGGCTGGGCTTCTGGGACGCCCCCTCCCGTCCTGGCACATTGCGGACGCTGAGCTAGGCAGGCTCCAGGCACCAGAGCAGAGCTGCGCCTCGGTGGCCATGAGGAAGTAGGGCGGGCGAGCGCCCCTCTCTCTCCCTCTCTGCTTTTTAAAATCAATTGCACCTTGCGAGTATTTCTAAGACCGAACTGCAGCCAATCACCACCTTCGCAAGCAGCACCCTGGTGGACCCTTGGCAGTGCCAGGGTTAACGCTGTGACCTCCTTAAGCTGCTGAAGAGTCAGGTCTAATTTTATCCTGTAACTGGAGCCGCCAGTCCCCTTTTTGCCCAAGTGCTGAGATATGTCAGGAAGCCCAGAGTCAGCACTTTGGCGGCTCAGGGGGTGGCTGCCCGGCCCTGCTTTCTGCCCAGTGTGCGAAGCCAGAGCCTGGGCGCGATGGCCCCAGAGCGGGCCCTGGGGTCTGAACGGCGGCACCCTGGGTCGTGCCGGCTGGGCCACGAGGCTTCCTCGCTTCCGCTCACTCCCACCCCGACGCACCCTGTACTGAGCTGCCCCGAGCTGGGCGCAATGGAGGCCTCGGGGCAGCTCAGTACAGGACCCTTCAGGGAGGACAGGATCAGAGCTGGCCGCCAAAGCCCCAGCACCCGCACCAGCACCGCACAGGCCTGCTGGGCACCGTCCCCGCAGTGTCTTCGCAACCCTCCCTCGGGACACAGCACGGCACGCCCCTGCTCCTGCTCACATGCGACATGCACCGTGGCCTGGGCCCCAACCCCGATGGTCCTGCCGACTTGCGGGGAGAATGCCACCCACCCCTGGGGCTGGTAACTTCGTCCTTTCCTAGAAAGCAAGGGAGCAACGTGTCTCACGAAACACCAAGAAGAATCTCAGGCTGGGGCTGGTCTGGGCCACAGGAGGGTTCCAGGTTCGAGAGCCCGTCCAGCCCTGAGTCTTGGAGCTCTTCCTGGGCACTTCTGTGAGAATGTCACAGGCTAGACAGACCCCTCCACCCTCTCCCAGGCCCTGCCCACAGGCCCTCCGGGTCCCCACTGCTTGCTTTCCAAGATGACATCACCAGGCAGATTTACAGGGTGCGTTTACGCATCTAAAAGCATCTTTCCAAAACTGTGTTTGTGCACTCCCTGAGAAGTGGATATTACTGACTGTTTTCTTAATGAGGAAGTCGGGGCTCAGAGACGCAGTTAGTAGGTTGGGAAGTGACAATCTAAGCCTCCAGACCACAGACCAGGCTGTTCGTCCTCAACATGCTGGGCGCACGTGGCAGGGACCGGCTGAGACAGTGAGCAGCCAGCAGCTGCTCCCCCGGCGAGCAGGCCATGCAGCAAGGACGGAAGGGCGGCGTTACCTCCCAAGGGGCTATTCCAAGGAGAGAGGCTGGGTCACTGCTTCCCCCTTTTCAGGCTGGCCCGCTTCACTATCTGAGCCCCCTTCCTGCCCTCTGTGAGGTCCGGCTGCAGGCCACTCCCTCTCAGCTCCACCTGGAGACACAGCGGAGACAGAACGCAGGACAGTTGCACAGACAGGCGGGCAGAATGCAGGCAAGAGACTGAGAGGAGATGGCAGGGAGGTGGCGGGGAGGTGGCGGGAACACTGCCCGCCGGGGAGGAGGAGGCTCGAGGGAGAGCCTGGAAAGAGCGGAGTGGGTGGGGGCGCTGGGCAGAGCCGGCGGCAGGGGCGGCGCTGGCAGCTCGGAGGAGCAAGGCCCCTTGGTACCTTGGCGTGTTTCATAAAGTAGTCGATATCGGCCTCCAGCTCACTGGGGTCCTCCGGGGGGCCCTGCATAATCACCTCCTCGTGCTCCAGGGCGTCATCGGCACCGGATGAGTCTATCTGTCGGACGACCTTGCGAGTGATCTGGAAAAGAGCGGAAAGAGGACAGGGCTGGTCAAACCATCGAGACAGAGCTTGAGGACAGCAAGTCCTGGGCATGGGATCCGAGGGAGGTGGCCTTTGTCCCAAGGGGCCCAGCCCTGAGAGGCCAAGAACAGGGACCGACCTTCCCTTCAGTGCCTTATGGCAAAACCTCAGAGGGGCTGAATTTCTGGATGGGTCTCGGCAGGTTTCATTTAATGGCCCAGGTGTGGCTCTAGCTCGAGCCCACAGCACCTCCTTCTTCCCTGGCACCGTGGCCGTTTGTGCCGTCTTCCCCACTCTGCTTCTGCCAGCTTGAGGGCAGAGGGCATTTCTTTCTCACCTACGGTAACCTGATTCGATTCTCATCCAAATATTCAAACAACCCTTTCCTCTCCACTTGCCGAGTGCTCGGAGCAAGACATGGTCCCTGCTGCAAGCGGCTCAAGGGGAGGGACAGACACATGGGTCTTGCCGTGCGGGGCGAGCGGTGGCCCAGCACCTGCGAGGTCCCCTGCTCCTTCGCCCTCTGTCCGTGCCTAGCACAGTGCCTGACGCTTGAATCACTGTCTCAGGGAATTCCTGCACCCTTTGTATTTGAGGCGGCTTGTGGTGGGCCAGGGACAATCACGCTGCTCTCTTAGCAGCTGTTTGCAGGGCAGCCATCATGCAACTGGGTGTGGGACACTTCGCAGGGGCTGGTCCTCCTGGGTCAGAGTAGCAGGAGCTATTCAGCGTGACTCGGACAAGGCCACGAGGACGCCACGTCTGGATCGCAGGTGACCAAAAGCCCCTGAGCCACCCCTGCCGAGCAGTGCAGGTGACGGCCCTCACCCCACTGTCGGGGTGCCAGGGAGAAGCTGGGGTTCAGTTCTAACACCTTATAGCTGCTGGCCCACTTGCCTCTCGCCAGCCCAGGGGGCCCCTCACCCACCTTCTTGGTAACAAAGTTGCCCTGCTCATCTGTGAACTGTTCTTCTGTCACCTGCTCCCCAGGAATATTCTGAAGCTCATTCCCCTGGAAGGAGAGAAAGGGGGAGCACTCAGGTGGGTGCACAGGCGTCCGGGAGAAAGGACTGGAGCACAAGGAGAGAAAACAGCAGCCGCGAAGGCCACGGTGCAGTGACCCCACGCGGGACTCCAACTCCTCGGGAGCTGTGCCCCGGGGCCACGGGCCCTGAGGATGGACGGCCCAGGACTTCCTGCGCTGGATTCTCACGAGAGCCCTGGGAACAGCGAAACGGGGGCGATGCTACAAGCTTGACAGGAGGCCCTGAGAGGGCGAAGGAGGCCCCTGTTTTACATTTTTACAGCACTTCACAGCTTAGAAAGGCCTTCCCCAGACAGCGTCACCTGGAACGTGACCTGCCCGGATTCCCAGAGCCAGCAGGTGACAGAAGCGGGACAAGAGCAGTGCCACCCCGAGTGGGAGCTGCACACGGCTCCGGCTCCCGGGGCAGGACCTGATCCCCAGGGGCCGCCCCGGCACGGCACGCACACACCAGTGTCCGTCGGCCCGGCCTCGGCCTCCCAGCTCCGGCCACCTGCCGCCTGCCTGCGGTACCTTCAGGAAGACGCGCCGCCGGACCACCCTGCTGGAGATGGTCTCCTCGTCGTCGCTCAGCCCCTCGCCCTCCCCCAGCTCCTTGTCCAGCTCCTGGTGGGCGTGCTTCAGCACGAAGCGCAGCGAGCCCCGGACGATGTGCATCACGTTCTGGCAGCTGACCAGGAAGAAGCCCAGGAGCACCAGGGTGACCAGCAGCTGCGTGATGAAGGTCCACATCCTCACGCCCTGCTCACCAGCCCGGCCCTCCGGGGAGCAGCGGAGCCAGGGGCCTGGCTGCGGCGAGGGTCCAGCCCCTCATTCTCCTCCTGAACTCCAGAGTCCCCGGGGGACGCCTCCCATTCTCTCTCTCTGTCTGCTCCGCTCTCTCGGTCTCTCACTTTCTGCTCTGGGCAGGACACCGAATGGGCCTCTCCAGAATGGCACAGCCCGACCCGAGTGCCCTGCCCCCTGGGTGACATCAGGCGTCTATAATTTTAGCTCCCACACCAGCTGCCGGAGCTGTCCAGCTGGCCTAGAAGGAAGCCGGCAGGTGCCCATGCCAGAGTCACTGCTCGAGCGACACTCGCCGCAGCCCTGCCCTTCCCGCCTGCCTGTCCCTGTGGGAACTGCAGGCCGTCCTGGCTGGGAGAGTTTCTCGTTCAGGGACTCCAGAAAATAAGAGCTTCTGAGAATGTGGCTACTTGTGTGTCTTCCTGGGGGGCTACTGCAGGGACCAGAATGCTGTTCTTGGCGCCGCAGGGGTCAGACCAGCTAATACCGAGACAGTTAAGGGCTCGTTTCAAAAATAGCCGCAAGGGCGCTACATTGGCAGGCCCAGCCCAGGGAGCACAGCGGGGCCCAGTGCGGCTGCGGGGGCCCCCGGGCCCCATCTGTAAATCCTGCCAGCCCCACAGGCCCTCAGTCCCTTCCTTTACAGGCACAGCAACTCTCAACTTGACCGTGGAGCTAGCATGTCTATTTAAGGCCTCTCCCGAAGGGCTCTTCCCGTGCCAGGCTCTCCACGCCCACGGAGCGGGAGCCATGCGCGTTAGGCGGCAGGGCTGCGGCTGGAAGGAATTGCACTTTTGGGTCAGGCTCTTCCTCTGCGAGCGGCAGCCCCGCACGGCAGAAAGAACAGAGATCTGGACACGGCAAACCGACCCCACAACCCGCCTCCTGCGGGGGTTTGGGGAGGTGGCCCCTGCTCTGTGCCTCGGTTTCCCCAGCCATAGAACAGGGACTACAGTGCTCTCTGTACCCCTTCTTGAGACTGCTGCGAAAACCTCACAGTCTGTGAATACGACCAGGCGCTGAACGAGGGCGGCACAGGCTTCCGACAGTGCGCTGCTGTGCGCGTACTTCACAGTGACTCCGCTGGCTTCACCACGGGCCTGCCCTTGGGTCTGTCACTTTCCCAGCGGCCAAGCATCTCGCCCAGGTGAAAGAGTCGCACTGACACTCTCCTCACTCCACAGAGCCACCTCGCCTCAGCGGCAAGCCCTGAACAACAGCGAGCGCCGGGGAAGCATCGTGGTCCGGGCTCAGCCAAGCAGTCTGACCTCAGAGATTCCCACCCAGACCCCGGGGGACGCGTCTGGGCTGCAGCCACTGTCCGTTCACTGTTACAATCACGGCCACCTCGAGCCCCAACCACAGGCACCTCCCTATCTCCCCACCACTGTTTTCAGAGATTCAGTGGAAATACGAGCAGATGGGCGCTCTGCAGACCATCACCTTCGATGGCGTCAGTGTCCCCCCCAGGGGCTGTGAGATGACCCCTGGCAAGGCCACCCGGCATGGGGGCTCCGTCTCAAGGCTGGGCGCAGGGCCCTGCACACGCCACGGCCCGACGCAGGCTCACCGTGTGACCCTGGAGGAAGCCTGGCCTCCCTGGGCCTCAGTCTCCTCATTTGTCACCGAGGTGTTGGACCGCAGGATCTAGAAGTGTCCCCTGTGACCGCCTGGGCTGCCCTACTTGCTGCCCATGCTGCCCCCCCTCGCTGCGGTGTGACCGTGGGGGGCAGCGGCTCCTTCCCCTGCCCCAGGCATCTGCAGAGCACACCGAGGAAGACCCAGCGCTGTGGGGCAGCAGGAGCGGGGCCCGGGGGCCGCTGGGAAGAGCACACGGGGCAGGCTGCGTGACAAGCACACGCGCAGGGGACGCGTTCTAAATAAAGCTCTGCCGAGTCCCCGGAGGCTCCTTGCAGCCAGCAGCCCAGGCCCCTCCTAGAGCTGACCGAGTCCTGGTGCCCTGCGAGGGCAGAGGTGTGGGGACAAAGGAACAGAGGGGAGGAGAGGAGAGAACAGGGGACACGTCAAAAACACATCCGCACAGGACAACAAAGCGGGTTTTGTAAGAACGCAAATAGAAGTGACGCCCGTTAATAAGATGTCTGGGATTTGCGTCAAAATAATGGCGGGGGAGCAGGTGGAGGTGGGTAGCTGCGGCCGGACAGGGGGTGGGACTCAGGGAATAAACAAGACAAATCTGAAACCAAAGGAGGCCGGAGAGCAGGGACAAGGCTGGGGGTCAGCCGGGCAGGGCAGCGTTGCCGCCCCCAGCACCCCACCACCGCCTGTCCCTCCTGCCCCCAGCCGGAGGCCACCAGAGCCACAGGATCCCAGAGCCAGATGAACTGCAGTGACATTCCAGTCACCCCAGTTACCGAAGAGGAACTGAGGTGCCAAGAGCAGAGGGTCACACAGACCCCCAAGGACCAGAGTCACCCAACGCCCAGTCCTCTTGGTTCTGACCCCTTTCTAAAACGTGACGGAACAAGAAAACAAAAACCGTGGCTTTGCCCCGGCCAGACAGACAGCGCACACTGCGGCCTAGGGCACATCGCCGCCCCCTGGGGATGAGGCCAGCTGCGGTGGCTGTGGGGACGGGGACAGCTCTGCCACACGAGCCCCTCCCAGAAAGGTGGACCACGCCCTTGGATCCTGACTTCCAGAGACAGGGAGGTCACCGCTGGTTTTTAGAGCAGGGCCACACGCTTGGCTCGGGGCTCGAGGGCATGAGACCCGCCCTGCCCCCGGCCCATGCAGGAAAAGAGCAGGCTGTGCCCGCGGGCTCTCACCTGTGCCACCCAGGGGCTCCCGGCCTCCTCGGACGGCAGGGATCCGCTGGGCTCCAGCGCGTGGGTGGTGGGAATTGTCCTCTGGAACGAGTGTGGGCCAGGCGGGGCCTCCTCTTGCCAGGAGCCTTGTGCAGCATCGTGCAGGTACGAGGCAATGGAGCCTTCCTCGTCCCAGTCCTGCAGTCTGGGGCCCAGGAGCGGGCGCAGCCAGGGGGAGAGAAAGGACGCCTGGTCACCCTTCGCCTCCTCCGTCCAGGACCACCTGCACGGCCCCAGGTGAGGGGAGCCTGGGCATGTCACCTGGCTCCCGCCCTGTCCGTGCGGTCCAGGTGTAAGGGCCTCGGGCCCCTCCCTGCAGGCGGGCGGCTCCCCGGGGCTCCAGGGCCCCTCTGCCCACCCTGCTGGCCCAGGCACTGGGGCCCCCACCCTCTTCCCATGTGGTCAGACTTCTCAGCCTGCCCTGCCGCCAGGCCACCCCCCCCCACTCCACCCCCATCTGACACGTGTCACTCGTGCCCCTTGGTTCCTGGAACCCCACGCTGGCCTGGTCCCCTCCCTCTCTGGCCACTCCTCAGTGTCCTGCTGGCTCCCCCGAGGTCCCTGACTTCTGGCTCGGGGCTCAGACCTCGCGGCTGTCTGCACAGCGCTGCGCCCTGCATCCGCTCCCCGAGTGAGCCGCTCCTGGGCTCCAGACCCGCCCGCCGCCCACGCCACCTCCCGCCTCAGCTACGGGCGTGTGCACCCCACAGCCTCATCCACAGCCCCATCCCTCGGCGGCACCCACAGCCTGCGTGGTGGAACCCCCGCTTCAGATCTCCCCACACCTGTTCCGCCAGGTCCTGCCCCGGCAGCTCCCGGCACCGCCCCCTGCGGTGGGGGTCAGGGCACCCGCGCCCCGCCGGGCCCTCGGCCCCTCACACCCACAGCGCAGCCGTCGGCAATGGCTTCTGGCCCAGCTCTCAGAATGCACCCGAACCATGCAGCTCTCAGCCCTGCCCCCCGGCTCTGGCCTCCTGAGGTTTCCCTGCTTCTGCTGGGCACCCGCGACCCTCAGGGCGGCTGCCGGCCTCACCACGCTCTGGCAGCCCCCAAGGGCTCCCTGCCCGGCCAGCAACGCCAGGGGCTCTCCGGGGCCTCCAGGGCTGGCTCGGGTGGCCCTGTGCCCTCCCCCTCACTGCTCTGCCCCGCCACTGCCCCAGGGAGGAGTGTGCCAGGCTCGCTTTGCCCCGGCCTGAGCACTCGCTGGGCCTTCCCCTCCGTCTCCCCCTCACCCGCAGTCCTTCAAGTCACTCAAAGGCCACTTGCTCAGGCCTCCCTGACCCTCGATTCCAGCCGCCCCTTCTCTCCACACACTCACCCGCCTCCTAGCACCTTCCTGCCTTCGTTTTTCTTTTTAGCACCAATTATCTGGAATTACACTAATTTCATTTACTTTATCTTGTGTCCTGTCAGTCTCCGCCTGGACGACACGCCGCTTCCAGGTGGAGGCGTCTGTCTGTTTTGCTCAGTGCCGCACCCCAGCATACCCCGGCAATTCTCACAGGGTGGCACGCCGTAGGTGCTCAATAACTGCTGAGCGCGTGAGTGATGGAAATGCAGCTGTCTCCCCTGGAGGGCTGACCAAGGTCATGGAGCCAAGAAGTGACCCAACTAGGCCTAGAATCCAGGCCTGTGGGTCCCCATGCAGTGGCTCTGCTGTTCTAATGGCCCAGGGCCAGCACGCAATAAACGCCCGCTGAAGGAACGGCCATCGCAGAAAAGATGAGCTCTCTTGCAGGAAGGTCCGTATTTCACCTTGAACCCTCCTAGGCTCAGTCTGTCCGATCCTCCCCACTAGCCCACAGACTTGTGTAGGAAACAACACGAATTCTTCGCTGTCTCATCTGCTAAATGCCCCCGGGGAACGGCCACCAGCCTGGGCCTCTGAGGGGTGTACCCATGGGGCGGCGCTGGGGTGGGGTGAGCACAGCTTCCCTGTGCCCTGGCCAGCCCTGGGCCTGAGCTGGGCGGGTGGCCACAGCCTCCAGGGGGCAGGTGAACTGTCTCCTTGCTTTACGAAAGCTACCGAAGCAGGCAGTATGGGGAGAGCAGGGCCCTGTCACCGGCTTCATATGCCAGCCCAGGGGGGCCGAAGGGAGCCCCGTCACTTGTCCGTCTCATCTCCCTCTGCACCCGTGGGCGCCCGGGTGGTGTTGGAGCCCTCGCCCGCACTCAGCAAGGCTCTGGGCACGGCAGGTGACCGTGGCCGGGAGGCCCAGAGGGCTGGGAGGCCGCCCCGGCCCTGGCCCCACAGACTCTCAGCGTCTGAGCAGGGCCCTGTGGCACCACACCCTCCCAGCACGGGACACTCAGGGAGGGGACCCCACTGCTCCGCGGCTGAAAGCTCTGCCCAGCCAAGATAAGCCCACTGCACTTCCAGCAGGGACAGGAGACGAGGCACTGCCATCAGCTCTACCACACGCAGGCTGTGACTGCATGCAAGCCACTCCTCTGGGGCCTGGCACTTCCAGGTTTCTAAATATAGTCGTCAGCGGGAAGCTGCCGCGGTGGGGAGTCCAAGCACCCGGCTCAGCAGGGCTGCGGGCCGCACCGTCCCCAGTCTTGTGATGGCTCTCCTAAGTGCCTCCCCAGTCCCCACACCCCTGGCGTGGCTTCTGCTGGCCACACCCAGGCAGTGCGGCCCTCGCCGACCACAGCTGCACGCCTGCCCCAGGAGGCCTCCCAGGCAAGCTGCAGCCACACAGAACTTACTTGCTTCGGGGCATTTGTAACTCGGGGGCAGGGTGACGTCAGCACCCAAGAATTCCCTGTGACGCGCCACTGGGCACAGTCTTACCCAGGAGCCCAGAAGACTAGAGGGCCCCGCGGCCGCGGCCACGCCCTTACCTGTCCTGGGTCCTGTGCATCACCCGACTCACGGTGGGCGAGGCTGTGACTCGGGCTCGCACCCGCTGCTGGCCTGAAACAAGAGACACCTCACTCTCTGCGTCCCGCCCTGCATGTGGCCAGTCATCCTGCCTCCTATGACCTGGCAGCTTCTCTTCTGACCTCTGACCTTCCTCCTGGTCAAGCAAATCGATAAGGCCATTTGTGGCATCTGAATCCACTGTGTCGTCCTCCACAAGGTCCAGAGAGCCCAGCTCGGGGCCCCGCGGGTCCTCCGCGGGCACCCCCTCCAACTTCCACTCGCGGCCCGTGGCGTCAGAGTCCTCGGCCTTGCTGCACTCCAGAGAGGAGTCCTCAGCAGTGACCAGGGAGGGCGTGAGGCCCGCGGACCACACCTGCATGTCAGACATCTCCAGCATGGCATCATGCTCCGTGGCGGCCAGGGGCATGGCGTCTATGACGGCCACCTCGTTCCAGTACTGGTCTGCACGCAGCGGAGAGGGAAGGGCATAGTGCAGAGAGGCGGGGGACAGCAGCTCGTCCTGCAGCGAGGAGTAACCTGGATGGGCAGACAGAGGGCGACATGCTCCAGAAGCGACCCTTGTCACACACGCATGCAGGCCGCACACACACACGCACACGCAGGCACAGCCACAGAGGACATGCACATTCAGGTGAGGGGCTCTCCAAGCTCAAGGTCCAGTGCTCAGGCCTTGTGGCTGCTGCCCGGGGCGCCCAGGCAAGAGAAGCAAGGCTCCGAGTTGGACGGGGCGCCGGGGCAGCTAGGGCACGGGGCTCCTTCGCTGGACGGCAAAGAGATTGGGATTGTTTCTTATCCAGTACCGAGCACTGGATAAAGAAGCCTTCACCCAAGGAGCCTGTGCTCCAATCTCTGGCCCCACGAAAGCCCCACTCTCCACGGCTGGGCACAAACAGATGTTGCTCTTTCTTGGCTCAAAACTTCACTTTAGCTCAGTCCTTAGGGTCTCGGTTCGGAATGTACCTCAAAGGGAGGCAAGAGTCTGCCGGGACCCGGGGCTGGCAACCAGGCTGCCTTTGAGGGGCCTAACGGCCACACTGAGCACCCACAGAGCTCCGCGCAGTGGCCAAACGGGGAACAGGCTCTGGTTTGCTGGGACATAACTTTTCCTCAAGTGGCATATTGGGTCCAGAAATGCTGAATGATCTATGGTGTCACAGGTGAGGGGGTCTCAGGGCTTAAAGGGGGCAAGGTCAGAGGGCACCATGAGGCGCCAGGTGCATCTGCCCAAAGCCCTGCATCCGCGGGCCCTGAGCGGTTCCCCCAGCAACGACCGGCTTTGCACGGGCTCCCTGACGCTCAGAGGCGGCTAGGCACCTGAGCAGCCCGCACACACGCGGCGAACTTCGGTGCGTGGGGGATGTCAGTGCTCCATCCAGCCAGGAGTGGGGACCCTGCAGCAGGGAAGGATGGCCTTGCCCTCTGGAGCAGGTGCCCGTCCGTGGGCGGGAGCAGGCCCATGTGCCTGGCACGCGTCCTCTCGCCCCACCTTCCAGGCTTCTCCCGACTGAGCCCTGCGAGTCAATGTGGCTCCAGGTCCCAAAATTAGTGGAGGAGGAAGGGACCCCAAAGATGGGGTGGTGGGTGGGGACAGGGCTGTGCAGTGGCAGAGACAAAAGGAAACCCCTTTCAGCTCTGGCCACACTAGGAGGAGGGAGGGAGAGAGCAGCAGAAGCGGGTGGGCCACAGCTCACACCCCAGGGACTGGGCAAGGGGGTGGCGGCCTTCACAGACGCCTCCCCGGACTCACGCCCCAGGACACGTTAGAGTCCGGCGACTGCGATTTTCCTATCACTCTCGCAAGCAT
Organism: Lemur catta; assembly: GCF_020740605.2. Classification (NCBI taxonomy): domain Eukaryota; kingdom Metazoa; phylum Chordata; class Mammalia; order Primates; family Lemuridae; genus Lemur; species Lemur catta. The sequence goes on along the minus strand of NC_059149.1, from coordinate 5,908,929 downwards.
TATATTATCTGCATCACTGACTGGGCATATATTTGGCACAAAATGTATCTAACATGTTATGTTTGATTGTCACAACAATCCTACAAGGAAAATAATAATAATAACATTCCTACTTTGTAAATTAGGAAACTAGAGGTTTGGCCACTTGCTTAAGGTTGCACAGCTAGTAAATTTGGTCTTTTCACTGGATTCTGCCATTAATGTCTCTTTAAAATAGCTTTGCTGAGGAATAGGTGGCATGTAACAAATGCACGTATTTAAAGTAGACAATTTGATAAGTTCTGGCACGTGTGTACCCCATGAAGCCATCGCCATAATGAATAGGGGGGACACTGATCACCCCTGAAAGGCTCCTCGCGCTTTCTTGTAATCTCTTCCGCCCCTCCCCACTCACCCCAGCCACTCCCTGGCCACCGCTGATCTGCTTTCTGTCCCTAGACGTGAGTTTGCATTTCCTAGTATTTTATAGAAAAGGAAGCACAGTATGTTCTCCATTTTGGCGGGGGGTCTGGGTGCTCGTGCTGAACCTAATTGTGAGGGTTCACCCACGCTGCTGCACGTACCGATCATTCCGCCACTTCTGCTGTTGTGCCATGTCCCACTGGATGGATGTGCCACAGTCTGTTTACCCACGAAGGGACACCTGGTAGCCTCCAGTTTGGGGCTATTGCAGATGCAGCCGCGAGTCTGTGTGGATTCAGCCTTCTCTTCTCCACCAGGGAGCGCAATGGCTGGATCCTGTGGTAGGTGTGTCTCTGACTTTGTAAGAAAGGACCCACTGGCTGTGCCGCTTCGCACTCCCACCGGCAGCGGCAGCGTGGGTGACACTGGGTGTGGCCGGTCTTCGCGATGTCAGCCGCTCTTGAGCGCACAGCGGCACCTCCCTTGGTGTGCATGTCCCGAATGACCAGCGATGTTGAGCTCTACTTTCATGTGCTTATTTGCCACCTGTGTATATTCTGAGTTAAGTGTGTGTTCAAATCTTTTGTCTATTCTAAAAACTGGGTTGTTTTCTTATTATTGTTTTGAGAGTTTGTTAGTAATATATTCTGATGCTATAGCAGATGATTATTTGCCAAGATTTCCTCCTAGTCTGCAACTGTCTTTTCATTTTCCTAACAGTGTATATATATATATATATATATATATTTTTTTTTTTAAGACAGAGTCTCGCTCTGTTGCCCAGCTAGAGTGAGTGCCGTGGCGTCAGCCTAGCTCACAGCAACCTCAAACTCCTGGACTTAAGCGATCCTCCTGCCTCAGCCTCCCGAGTAGCTGGGACTACAGGCATGCGCCACTATGCCTGGCCAGTTTTTTTTTCTATACATATTTTTAGTTGGCCAGATAATTTCTTTCTATTTTTAGTAGAGACGGGGTCTCGCTCTTGCTCAGGCTGGTCTCGAACTCCTGACTTTGAGCGAGCCTCCTGCCTCAGCCTCCCAGAGTGCCAGGATTACAGGCGTGAGCCACCGTACCTGGCCCTAACAGTGTATTTTGAAGAGCAGAAGTTTTGATTGTGACCCTGTTCAACTTAGCAATTTGTTCTTTTATGGATTCTATTTTTGGTATCATAGCTAAGAATCTTTGCCTTGCCCGAGATCTCTAAGACTTTTTCTTACGTTGTCTTCTGGAGGTTTTATAGTTTCAGGCTTTACATTTAATCTCTTGTTCATTTTGAGTTAATTTTTGTATCCAATGCAAGGTATGAATCCAAGTTCATTTTAGCTTATATTTTTTTGCATAAATGTTCATGAAGGACATTGGTCTGTAGTTTTTTTTTTCCTTGTAATGCCCTTTTTATCAGTATCAGGACAATGCTGGTCTCACTGAATTAGTTGGGAAGTATTATATCCTTTTCAATTTTCTAAATGAGTTATTTCTTCTTTAAATGTTTGGTAGAATTCACCAGTGAAACCATTTGAATTTGGAGTTTTCTTTGTGGGAATGTTTTAAACTATAAATTTAGTATCTTTCTTTTACATAGGGCTATTTAAGGTTATGTCTTTCTTCCTAAGTAAGGTTTAACAGTTTGTGTCTTTTAAGGAATTTGTCAATATCTTCTATGTTTTCAAATTTATTGGAATAAATTGTCATTCTCCCATTATCCTTTTACTGCCCATAGAATCTGTAATGATGACTTTGCTCTTATTCTTGATGTTGGTGATTTTTGTCTTCTGGTTTTTCTTGTGATCAGTCTGGCTGGAGATTTGTCAATTTTATTGATTTTTGATTTTTTCTAGTGTTTTTCTGCCTTCAATTTCATTAATTTCCACTCTGATCTTTACTGTTTCCTTTCTTCTACGTAACTTCGAGCTTAATTTGTTCTTCTTTTTCTAATCTCTTAAGGTAGAAGCTGAGGTCCTTGATTTGAGAACTTTATTCTTTTCTAATGCAGACAGATTAGTGCTTTAAATTTTCCCCTAAAGCACTGTTTTAGTGATATCCCCAAATTTTGTTATCTTGTGTTCTTATTTTTATTCAGTTCAAAATATTTTCTGATTTCTCTTTTGTTTTATTCTTTGCCTCATGGGTTATTGAGAAGTATATTATTTAGTTTCTAAATTTTTGGGATTTTCCTGATAACATTATTTTATTGATTTCTAACTTAATTGCATTGTAGTCAGAGAATATACTTTGTATGACTTAAATCCTTTTAGATTTATCGAGACTTGGATCTATTTTGATGGGTTATTAGCTATAACTATTAAGCTTTAGAGTTTGCAGGAAACATACGTAACCAATCAGTCTACCCTGAAGTGAGTTTATGCCACCGGGCATACGGAATGAGACCCTTGCAATGGTTCACACTTCCATCTTTCCCTCCTGACTTTTATGCTGCCGTTGTTACATATTTTACTTTTATGTGTTATAAACCCAATATTACATTGTTATTATTTTTATTTAAATAGTCAGTTATCCTTTAGAGATTTAAATAGTGAGAAAATAAATCTTATTAATATATATTTATCCTTGTAGTTTTCATTTTTTGTTTGTAGTAAGCATTTTGGTTTTTTGTTTGTTTCTTTTTTAAGAAACAGGGTCTTGCTCTGTCACCCAGGTTGGAGTGCAGTGGCTCCACCATAGCTCACTGCAGCCTTGAACTCCTGAGCTGCAACAATCCTCCTGCCTCAGCCTCCCAAGTAGCTAGGACTACAGGCTCACACCACCATGCCTGGCTAATTTTTTTATTTTTTGTAGAGATGGAATCTTGCTCTGTTGCCCAGGCTAATCTTGAACTCCTGGCCTCAAGCAACCCTCCGACCTCAGCCACCCAAAGTGCTAAGATTACAGACATGAGCCCATCCCAGTGAGCATTTCTGGCAATGTTCATTCCTTCTTGTAGATCCGTATTTCTGTCTGGTATCATTTTCCTTTGGCCTGAGGACTTTAAAAAAAAAAATCATTACTGGTGATGATTTACAGCATGGTGATGAATTGCTTGCTCATGGTGACGAGTTCTTCCATCTTTTGTATGTCTGAAAAGTCTATTTTGCCTTCATTTCTGAAAGTTGTTTTTGCTGAGTATAGAAGTCTAGATTATTTTATTTTTAGTTTACTTTTTTCCCATTTCCTGGTGTGAGATAGGTCATTTTAGAGATGTTGTTTTGTTCTTCTTTATTGGCCCACCATCTTCTGGCTTATCCTATTTCCAATAAGAAATATGATGTTCTCATTCTGTTCCCTTGTACATAACACATCTCTTTATCTCTGGCCGCTTTTGAGACGTTCTCTTTCCTACTGGTTTGACCAGTGTGTTATCACATGCCTGGTGCAGGTACTCAATTACTTCCTGCGCATGGAGTTCATCCAACTTGTTGAATCTATGTATTTATAATTTCCATCAAATTTGGGAAATTTTTGGCTTTTTTTTTACTTATCCATAAATGGTCATTGCAGTTCTGTTCATAGTAGCCCCAAACTTGAAATACCCCAAATATCCATCAACTGGTTAATGGATAAACAAACTTTGGCACATCTAAGCAATACATAGGAATGAAAATTTCAAAAATATTATTGTGAACAAAAGAAACTAGATACAAAATAATAAATACTATATCATTGGCCGGGCGCAGTGGCTCACGCCTGTAATCCTAGCACTCTGGGAGGCTGAGGCGGGTGGATCGCTCAGGGTCAGGAGTTCGAGACCAGCTTGAGCAAGAGTGAGACCCCGTCTCTACCAGAAATAGAGATGAATTAGCTGGCCAACTAAAATATATATAGAAAAAATTAGCCGGGCATGGTGGCACATGCCTGTAGTCCCAGCTACTCGGGAGGCTGAGGCAGGAGGATCGCTTAAGCCCAGGAGTTTGAGGTTGCTGTGAGCTAGGCTGACGCCACAGCACTCACTCTAGCCAGGGCAACAAAGTGACACTCTGTCTCAAAATAAATAAATAAATAAATAAATAAATAAATACTATATCATTACATTTATATGAAATTCTTTTAAAAATGAATCTCAAATATATTAATTAAAAATAGATCAGTGGCTGCCTGGGGCTGGAGGTGGGAAGACGATGGAAATAAATGTTTTACGTCTTGACAGTGATGCCAATGGCGTCATTTGTCAAAAGTCAGAACTGCACCCTCAAAATCGGTGAACTTTATTGTATGCAAATTCTACCTAATGAAAACTGAAAATAAAACAAAATTAACACTTAAAGTACTTCTGCCCCTGAAATTTCAGCACTCTAGGGCCAGCCTCCAGCCTCCTGAACTGACCTGCTGCGGCCACGCCACAGCCCTGCCAGGAGCCGGTTCCACGGAAGCTCTCTGCTCCCTTTTCCATCTCTGCTTGTATCTGGCCTCTAGTGAGAGAATCTTTGTCCCAGTCCTTTGATTACGTTTAAAAAATGTGGAATACCTTTAAAGATGTTGTTCCTGAATGATGGTGGGGAGTGCTGATTTCAGGCTATGTGCATTCCCGAGGCTACTGGGCCAGTTGCGAAGGACCTGTTGGAGCCTGAGCAGCGGAACAGACGGCTTGTGTGACGTCACTCTCGGTTTCCCCAGATCTCTGGCTTCTACTTCTCAGCCTGTGGCACTGATGCTGCTGTCTCTCTGGGCTGGCTGTGTCTCCTCTCCCTCTGCCACCTTCTGTCCACGTCCCTGAGCAATCACATCGAGTCCCTGGCCATTATTTCTTCTAATACTTTTTCTGCCCTTCTGCTCTGGTGGGCACTCTAATTTCTAGGTCACTTGAATTGCCCTGTAGTTCAATGATGCTTTAAAAATTTTTCTTTTCTATCTGTATTTCATTTTGGAGAGTTTCTATTGCTAGGTCATGAAATTCACTAATCTTTTCTGCTGCAATTCTAATATCGAATCCCATCCGATGTATTTTTTATCCTATACATTCTAGTTTCATCTGTAGAAGATCAGCCTGGGTCTTTTAAAAATATCGTCCATATCTCTACTTAACTTTCTGAACATCTGAAACACAGTCCAAATAACTTTTTGCCGTCCTTGCCTGCTCATTCCAACCCTGGTGTCGGTCCTGGGTCAGTTTCAATGGATTGATTTTTCTCCTCATAGGGTCCCGTTCTCCTGCCTTTGTGTGTCTGCTCATCTTTAATTGGGTGCTGGACATCGTGCATTTTACCTTGTTGGGTGCTGGATATTTCTGTATTCCTATACATTCTTGAGCTTTGTTTTGTTACGCAGTTAAGGGACTTGGAAGACTTGATTCCTTTACATTTTGCTTTTGAAATTTCTTAGACAGGACTGAGGCCTGGGGGTCGATCAGTCCCCATTTCTGAGGCAAGATCCTCTGAACCACCGCTGTGCACAACCAGTCTGGTTGCTGGGAACAGCTGCTTAACACTCGGCTGAAACTCATGGGGGACCCTCTGCAGGTCTCCAGATTTTTCTGTCTGTGTAACTATCTCCTCTCTGGGCCTCTATCTTGGAAACTGAAGCTGCCTTGGTCTCCCTGGACTCCCAGCAACTTCTCTTCAACTCAGGGAGTCTACCTGGGCTTCCCTGGAAACTCTTTCAAGGCAGCAAACTGGGCAATCGTAGGGCTCACGTCACTTGTTTCTCACGCCTCAGGGATCACCGTCTTTCGCTGTCCAACATGCACAGCCTTGGGAACTGCTGTGTCGTATATATTGTCCATATTTTGGTTGTTTCAATCAGGCAGATACATCCAGTCCGTTACCCCAGCTTGGTCAGTGGTGGCATGTGTCTTACACAGCTGCTCAGACACCACCAGAGAACATTCTGGCACCTTGACATTTGCATGGCATTTATTTTGGCAGAGTTTTCCCCAGACAAAGGTGTGTGGGTGAAGAGAGTACAGGCACGAGCCCTGCCAGGGACTCCCTGTTTGTCTTTGCCCTGGGCCACCCGCCCTGGTGACGGTGCTGAGGGAGCAGGCTGGGCCCTTCCCTCCCGGTCTCCAGAGGACCCTGCCCCGCACAGGCTCGGCTCTGGGGCTGCAGGGCCAGGCCTGCCGCTGGTGGAGTGATGCTCCCCGAGAGCCAGGCGCAGCTGGCGTGATCTGGGTGGACCGGACCACGGTGCGAACCACCGAATCCCCGCTGAGTCTCAGAGCTTCTGTCTGCAGGGGGCTCGTGCGGCCCTGCCACCCGGCTCACCAGCCACCCCTCAGCCAGGGGCTCCCCTTTGGGGTGACGTGTTGGAGGAATCTGGTGAAAGGCAACCAGATGTCTGGCCCGGGGCGCAGTGTGGCCAGGGCCCCTGCTCATCTCGACTGTAACAGACGTCCTACTAGTAAACGCTGGCAGAAAGCAGATGAAAGGGGCTGACAGACAGCCTGGCCGCAGACAGGAGGCTGCTGTCACTAAGAGCTGATAGGAAAAAGCACATTTCGCTTCCAAGCAGACGGTGGTATGTGTCCAGTTCATCAGACTAAACGGCGCTGACATGGGTGTGAGATGCCCGTTTTCCCCTTTCTCACGAGAAATCTGTTTTATTTTTGCTGGTTTGTTTTATAGGCCATGTTTTCTTTTGCTTATTCCAGGGCCTGGGGCAGTTCCCTCCTTTACAGGAGGAGCAAACTGGCCCTGTGACCGTAACCCCTCTGCTCTGGCCAGTCCCAGTGCTGGTGGCCAGAAGAGCCGGAGGAAAGAGAGACACCTCAGGCTTCTGCTGCCCCAGCTGTCTCAGGCTCACGGACACAGCCACCATCGCTGCCTGGGTCCCTGGGCTTCGGGAGGAGGCTCAGACACGCAGAGAAACAAACAGGGCAAAGCACACGGGAGCCCAGGCTGGGCTGGCCCCGCTCAGGCTGTCACGTGCCCTGCCCCAGAGAGAGCCCGGGGAACTGCAGCGCCTGCCGCCTCCCCTCCCTGAGACCTCTGGCCCACCTGCCGCCTTCTCTCCAGGCCTGCAGGCACCCAGACGACGGGCAGTCTGCTGCGGACGGGGAGGGGCGCAGGAAAACCCCACGGAAGTCAATTCCAGACCAAGCCGGCAACAGTCCCTGTGTGTCCGCTGGGGCAGTGGGGAGGGGGTGTCCGCTGAGCTCTCGGCCCGCGGACCCGCTGAAGGAGGCTCAGAGGGGCTGCAGAGGCTGGACGGAGCTGCCAGGACCAGGACATACAGGGGGATTTGGCTGTGGCCATCTGAAATCTCCCAAGCAAGGAGAGGACCCTGCTTTTGCCAAAGCTCTCTGACGGCTTCCCACCACCTCCTGCCAAGGCAGACCGAGCGTCCTCACGGCAGGCCATAGCCTGGGCCTCCGGCCACCCTCCTTCCCTCTGCCGAGCCCTGGCCCCTCGTGTCCTGTGGACACACCAGGCATGGCCCCTCAGAGCTCTGCGTTCTGGAATGCTCCCCTCTGACCTTGCACACGGCTCCTTCAAACCTGCTCAAACGCCACCCACTCCCGCTGCACCATCCACGCCCCATCCCCCACGCCAAGCGCGGAACCCGCCGGCACGTGGCAGAACTCCCTCCCGCATTACGTGACCTTTGGCTCTCCTAACAGGAGGCAAGCTCTGTGGAGACAGAGTTTTGTTTTGTTTTGGGCTGCTTGAGAACAGATTTCTCTCTCCTGCCTCGAACAGCACCTGGCATGCAATGACGCCTGAGAAACACCTGCCAAACGGGCTGCCCGACTGACACAGCACCGCACGGACTCGGACGCGGACGCGGACGCGGAGCCCGGGCCCACGCGGGATGCAGGCCTGACGGCTGGCAGCTCTGCGGCCAGGGGGGACGGTCATGACCACCCGGGCCCGCACCGTCAGTCACACACGTGCAATCCTGACGGCTCGCTGTCCCGCATACGTGGGACACAAAGAAACAAATCGTGCTGACACGACTCTACGGAATCCGCAGGTGGGCACTAAAGAAGGGGCCACACAGGAGGGGAGGAGGGCTTTGCCACCGGGGTTTCCTCGGTTTGTAGCTGCCCTCAACGGGCCGACTTCGCAGCCCTCACAGTGCTATGGCCAGGTCCCCTGCGGGGTGAGGACGATGTCCCCACAGGGTGGACCTGGAGTGACCAGAGCACACGCAGTAGGCAGCACCACACAGTGACACACACAACACCCCGTGCACACACGCACGCACACACGTGCCCAGAGACAGCCAGGAGACGCGGGGGGGGATGGGGGTCCAACGACATGCTCTGTGGGGGCTGCTGGCTCGCGTGCACCTGGCGAAGGTGGGCACAGTGGGGACAGCAGTGTGAGAAAATGAGCCAACCAGAGGTCACGATGAGGTCAGAGGCAGAAGAGAAAGGCGACAGGACGTGGTCAGATGAGCCCTGCACCCCGGGGCACTAGATGGCACATTTCAGGTGAGAGGGGACAGAGGACAGGGAGGGTTCAGCAGGCACAGGCCCTGCCCGGAACACACCCTCAGCCACAACCCCGTCAGGGTGCCACTGAAACTAGAGCTTGGGGCGCGGTCCAGGGTGACATTCCAGGCACCGGAGGAAGATGTGTCATAGAACTGGGTTTTTTTTAAGTCTTAAGAAATCTTAGGGATCTAATGCAACTTGCTGATTTCAAAGAGGAGGAGCCGGCTCAGGCCCGCAGGGCGCTGCCGCACTGGGCCCGGGCAGATGAGAGGGGGGCCGGTGCCCCAGCTGCCCCAGCAAGCCGCTGGCCCTTCCTGGAGGACAGTGGTCCTCACGGAGTGGCTGCAGGTGCTGCGGACAAGGGTCAGGGCCTCCCTCCTTGGGCCGGGCACACCAGGGCTCCCTGCCACGTCAGGAGAGGATGAGGGGAAAGAGCTGGGATGAGAGGAAATGGGAGGGAGGGCAGGAGAGAGGCTGGGCCCCAGACGTGGCCATGGTGGGGTCTGTCAACCATCAGTTCACCCGCACGAGACCCGGCGAGAGCCTCCGTGCCGCTGCTGCTGAGACAATGACTGTGTCACGGCAGGGACGCTGCGCCCACAGCGGCCCCCGCCGTGCGAAGACACACGGGAAGTCTGCGGCCGGGTGGGGGCCAGAGTCAGGCCGGTGCCTCCCAGCCTCGGCTCTTTCCCGCTATACCAGGCCCCGCGGGGACCCCAGCCCTGACGACAAGGTGCAGGGCCCGGCAGGGGACGCACGTGCAGGGCAGCCTGTCTCTCTCGCTCACCTCTGCTCCCCGGGGAAGAGGAGGACACGGTTTTGGGGGCCGGAACACCGTGGGAAGCGGCCATCAGTGCCCCGCCTCTCCAGGACACACTCACCATTCATCTGCGAGGGCGACAGCGAGTAGTCGCGGTCCGCGTGCCGCCGGTCTGGCCTCAGGTTGCGGCTCTGCCTGCCAGAGCCCTCCAACATGTTCACGATCTCGCTCCGGTCGATGTTCCGCAGGGCCGCATACAGGTTCTCCACTGTCGGGGAAACAGAGCTGCTTGAGATTCGAGGGCGGCCAGGGAGTGTCTGGCGGCTCTGAAATTGGGGCCGGGAGGAAAAAGGGAGGAGGGAGATGATGGATTTTTTAGAAGGTGGAGACACCTTTTTGTCAGAATCAGAACAAGCTGCCTCTCTGGCGAATACTGTTTTATATTCAACAGATCTCCCCCAAATGCTAACAGTGGCAGTTTAAAAGCCTGGCCAGACAGGAGGTGCTCTGTTGGCCCACGGGAACACGACAGGCAGCTGAGGGTGGTAACTACTGGGCTCTGTCCTCGCGGAGCTCTGCACCCTGGCGGTTGCCTTGAGGCGCCAACGTCCCTGCGTCCGCGCGATTCGCTGGAGGAGCAGCGGAAGGCAGGGAGGACTCTCCCCTGCAGGCTGGGGGACTGAGAACACTTCCCACTGGGACTCAGCCCTGCGGCTGAGCAATTCCACAGGAGACTCCACAGACCAGAGTCATGCACCCTGTGTGCCCGAGTCACCCAGGTCTTGTCTTATTCCAAGGCTACAAAATCCTGGGCCACAGTTCTCTGCCAACGTCTTCTGGCAGGGCTGGGTGGAAGGCGGATGGGCCGCAGGGGTTGTGGGGGACAGACAGACACAAAGGGGCCGATGCCAAAGGCCGACAGCGCGCCCAGAGCGGAAGGAGCGCCGTGGTGGGGCAGGTCCCAGCATAGCTCTGGGACGAGGAGGCTCCGGGCCCAATACTGACTCTTTGCGTCTCTGCCTTCGCGCAGGACCCAGAGGTTCAGCAGGGCCGCACTCTGCTCCAGCAGGGAGTTGGGGTTCTCCACACGGATCCTGCTGACGTCCTCCACGCTGAACTGCAGCTCCCGCGCCAGCTCTGCAAGCAAAGCGCGCCGTGAGCCCGGCGCCAGCTCCCGCTCGGGCTGCGCGGGCAGGCACGGCGCCACCGCGCTCGGATTCGGTATTTCTTCTCGCCAACGGGCACCTATGCCCCCAGGAACCAGGGAGGGCGAGAGCGGGCTGCTGGGGCACAGCAACTGGCTGGCTGCCTGAAGGAGCGGACCAGTGCCCCCTTTCTTTCTCGACTTCAAACATGACATGACGAGAACAAGCCTCTCAGCAAGGTCGGCAACTTCCCCAAGGTCACAGAGCCAGTGAGTCCTGGGCCAGGAGGGAGCGGCACCTGCAGGTCCCTGCCCCAGTGCCACCTGCACCGCACCAGGATGCCACCCACGTGCCACCCAGGATCAGTTACTACAGAAACCCATTTCTGTATTGACGTTTCTTCAGGGAGAGGCATTATTTACATACAAAATGAAAATGCCAGTTCTAGCTACATGCCAGGCACCATCACAGGGCCTGAGCGTCTTCCCGTCAGCTTTACTGCTATTTCTCACAGGCGCTGTAGGAGGGAGGACGGCTTTAGAGTCTCATTTCGAGGATGAGGAAGACCAGGGAGAAAGAGATAGAGTCAGAGATGTATGTACAACACACACACGCACATGCATGCACCCACATACACATGCACACATATACACACACCTGAATATGCAGAACACACATACACACGCACCCCTGCACACACATGCACACACACACGCACCCCCCACACATACACATGCACCTGCACATACACGCACCCGTGCACACACATACATATGCACACACATGCACCATGCACACATGCACACTGCATGCACACATACACATGCACACACATGCACATGCACATACCCCTGCACACATATAAACACACCTACACACACATATGCACCTGCGCACCCCTGCACACACATACACACGCACCTGCACACATGCACCCCTACACACACATACACACACATGCACCCCTGCACACACATACTCGCACCCGCACACACACGCACCCTGCACACACACCTCTGCACACACATACACATGCACCTGCACACATGCACTCCTGCACACACATACACACACATGCACCCCTGCACACACATACACGCACCCGCACACACACGCACCCTGCACACACACACACCTCTGCACACACACACACATGCACCTGCACACATGCACCCCTGCACACACATACACGCACCCGCACACACACGCACTCTGCACACACACACACCTCTGCACACACATACACATGCACCTGCACACCTCGGCACCCCTGCACATACACATGCACCTGCACACATGCACCCCTGCACACACATACACATGCACACACATGCACCCCTGCACACCCATACACGCACCCGCACACACACGCACCCTGCATGCACGCATGTGCACAGACACACACACACCTCTGCACACACATACACATGCACCTGCACACACAAACACGCACCTACACACACATGCACCTGCACACACACATACCCCTGTGTGCACACATGCACATGCACACACACACCCCTGCACAAACACACATGCACCCCTGCACACACATACACATGCACCTGCACACATCTCCATACACAGGGATACACATACACCCCTAAGTATGCACAATACACACACCTGCATACACACACACTTGTATACATACACACACTGCTGCATACACACGCATACACATACACACACACACCTTCACACACACCCCAAGCAGCAGCACACATGGCTTAAAGAGTGCACAGTCCCTGAATGTCTGAGCTTTTGTCACACTGCCTTCCAGGAAGTTCCTCAGGTTTCTGAGTGTGCTGACTGTCCTCTGCAGGGTCCATGCATAGAAGAGCCAACACAAGGAAGGGGAGGGAGGAGAGGGCTGCAGGGGCTGTGGCTGAGGAAAGCACATTTGAGCTTTTGCTGCATGGGCCTGCCTGCTGCACTTCAAGTAAGACCCACCCTTACGCAGCAGGGCCTCTGGGAGACTCCAGCTGTAGCAGAGATTTCAGATGCAACAGGCTGAGATGCCCTTTCTTCCCTCCTCTTCCTCCACAAAGCCGCAACGTGCAGAGTGCACGAAGCAGTGGCAGGCAGGCGGGAGGCATACCGTTTGCTCATACGTTCGTTTCATTTGTTTGTTTGTTTTTCTAGGTTCTGTCACTAACTAGCTACACAACGAAGTCACTCTATTTGGCCAGATCTCAGTTTTCACATCTGTAAAATGGTTGAACTAGACAAATTCTAAGGTCTCCTATCACGTCAAAAGTTGATTCTTAGGAAGGAAACTGGACAGAGTGGAGGACAGAGGGAGCCCCCCTTCCCCTGGCGCCGACGGCGTCGCGTGGATGACAGAACCACCCGAGACGCACCAGTCGGACGCGCCACGGACGGGGCGAGGAGGGTGAGAAGCTCCCCAGCTGCCCGTGAAGGGAGGAGGGAGCAGCAAGACCCCCGCGTCTCTGCCCCCCGTCGCCCCACTCACCCGCCCAGCTGAGGCCGAGGTGCTCGGAGATGACGGCCATCTTCATATCCGCATGGTCCGTCCCGCTGAGCAAACCTGGGGAGAGGCAGGAGATGTCACTTCGCAGCCCGGCCCGGAGCTGACGGGCCGGAGGAGGAGGAGGAGGTGTCCCACGGGCGCTCGGGCCCCAGGGCCACCGTGGACACGGGGCTGACTGCCACTCTGCCAGGGCCAGGGGCCAGAAGCGCAGACTCCTGCTGCCGCACAGAGTGGGCTAGGCACGGGGCTCTGCGGCCCAGCCCCTGCAGGGGAGGGGTGAGCTCGCTCGCGGGAGCGAGCGCGCATGGTGCAAAGGGGTCTGTACCCAGTGTGGACTCGCTGAGGGCGCTGTATCTCAGGGCCAGGGGCGTCAGGGTCCTCCTCCGGTCTTCAGCGCCGCTGCCCTGCGGAACACAGACGGGGAGGGTGCTCTGGGCTGGGCCCTCAGAGAGGGCGGCCTGAGCCCTTTGCTGCAGGGGTGGGGAGGGCCGTCCTGTGGGCACCGAGCAGGGGCGTGGGGCGAGGTGGGAGCAGAAGGATGCTGATGGAGCTCACGGGCCTTACTCTTCACCACCATCACCGTGGCGATGGCGCGCTCACATCACCCTTACCACGTGCAAGGCCCTGTTTAATGTCACAACCTATGAGATAGGTACTATGTTACTCCCATTTCATTGACGAGGAAACTGAGGCACAGAGAGGTTAAGTGACTTGCCCAAGGTCACCCAGCTAATAAGCAGTGGAGCTGCCATGTGAACTTAAAACTAAGTTTTTCTTTCTAGATTCCTTTCTGCCCCAAACACCTGTTTCTGGTACGGGCCCGAGGCTTCGCGCCGTGGCCCTGTGCAGAAGTGTGCGGACGCCTGCACGAGGCTGCAGCCAGGCCTCTCGTGAAAGAGAAGCCAGTTCACCCTCACCCCCAAAAGGAGACGGAGCCACAGATGTGTGAATGTAACCTGGCTTCCTTTCTAGCTTAGCATGGAAGGCTAATGATTAAAAAAACAGCAACAAGAGCAAAATAACACTCACAAAAACCACGGTGACGTTATGGAGACACACGTCACTCCCCAGCCCCTAGCACAGGTGGTGACTGTGACACGCTCCCAGGTAGTGACAGAAGAACATACTTGCTCAGGACTCCGTGGCTGAGCTAGAAACACTGGTGTTTGCCACGGCTGAGGAGCAGGGCTCTCCTTTGCAGCCTCGCGCCCGGGGAAGAGGGCGAGTGGACAGAGCCTGCTCAGTGCATCTGGGGACCCTCAGCAGCGCCGTGCACAGCACGAAGCCCGAGAGAGGGGAGCTGGGGGGACACCTCTGTGGGTCTCCTGACCTCTGCACCCAGACAGCTCAGGGCCCACGGCGTGAACATGCCCGTCACAGTCTGACGCTGACATTCGTTCCTCGTGCCATGTGACCAGAGCTGGAGCGAGCTTTGCAGAAAGGGCCAGGGCACGCCTACCCTGCCACGCCACCAAGCAAACGTCCTTCGTGTCCTCAGGGACTCAAAGGCAGCGTTTCAACAGGAAGAAGCCCCTTGGCAGTGCTGGACCTCGGGTCTACTTGGGACCCTCCTTTGGGGAGCCCGTCCCTGCCATGGGTCCCCGTCAGGGGCCGCTCACCTTGGTGCAGGGGGGCATGGTGATGTTCAGGTGGCAGAGGATGTGCTGGGTGTCCTCATACTTCCTCGCCTTGCGCAGAAAGGACAGGGACCCTCCTGGCTCTCGACTACTGTCCCTCACCTAAGCCAATCACACAAAAGGAGGATTCAGGGCTGCTTCCCTAGGCCGGCTGTGCCGGATTCCTGCCTCTCAGGCTTTCCAGGCCGGGGAGAGGCCCGCACGAGCAGCACCTTCACGGGGATGGCCAGGCGGTTCTCCCGAAACGACTGGAAGAGGAAGCTCCGCTGCTGGGCGGCTTTTTTGACAGGTACCAGGTTTCCAGAGAGTTCTGCAAAGAGGGCCATTCCTTCCAAGACCTGCAAGAGAGGAGAGGCAGACACAGCTTGTCAGGCGGAAACGCCCCGACACCCTGCCTGCCAGCCCCGCCTGTCCCCCCGAGACAGCCCTGCTGCAGCAGCAGGCACCGGCTGCCCTGAGAAACCCCCGCGTGCCGTGGAGAAAGCTGTGTCCAGGGCGGTGGTGGACGCGGCACCGGGTTCCAGGGCAGGAGGGGCCTGCAGACGCCCCGTGAGGTGGATCTGGACTGCCAGCGAGTACTCCGCAACTCCACCAGGGCACCGCAACACGGCTTCTGGAAGAAGCCCTGGACCCGTTTTTACGTATGTCCAAAGCTGGTTTGTGCGTGAGAAGCGCGGAAAGCTGGTGCTATACTTCCGTGACAGTGATCCCCACTGTGTGTATGTGCTGCTTTCAACAGAGACGGCGTCACGAGCCCACTGGACAGGTGAAGACACCGAGTCCAGGGCAAATATCTGCTCTGCCTGGTGCCTGGAGGGGCAGAACCAGGGCTCCAGAGTCCCCGCCCTGTGCGCATTCACGGAGCCTACAGCCCTTCCCGGGAGGACAGCCCCGACTCCGAGGCAGGCTCTCCGCTAGCTCCCCGGGGCAGGGCCCGTGGCATCAGCAGTAGGTTTGACTCTAGTGGCCACAGCTTCACTCCTCCACCTCCCGGCGGGGGGCTCCGGAAACCCTGGCTCTGGGGTCAGGCGACCCGGACAATCCCTATCTGCACCCTTCACTTGGCTGTGTGACCCTGGGCAAGCTCCTTAACCTCTCTCAGCCCTAGCTTCCTAGCATGTAACTCAGAGATAAAAACAAACACAGTTATGAGAATTAAATGAAACTATGCAAGAAAAGGCCCTTCTAATAGTACCTAGTGCATGAGAACTGCCACAAATGCCAACCCCGTCACAGACCATGCAGCCAAAGTCCACTGCTCCCCAAGGTGTGCACAGCGAGCTCCGCACCTGGCTGGAGCGTCCCTAAGTGCTTCTCGAGAGGGGTTGAGAGACACAAGGTCACAGCCCGGGCGCCTCCGCTGCAGGGGCCGTGCTCCTGCCACCTGGGCTCGGGTGCCCAAGAAAATAGAGGTGAGCGCGTGGCTCCGGAGGTGCCCCTGCGGGAGGCGAGGGGGGCCCACAGGTGCCGGGGTAGACGGCTGGAGCCGTACCTCTATGTCTCTGCTCCGGGCCACCTCCACGAAGTTCTCGTGCTGCTCCAGGGTCTTGTCCAGCTTATCATCTGTCATGCAGTAGCAGCGCAGGCGTCCTTCCCGGGGGTCATTCATCTTGGCGAAAATGACAAACTTGGCCATGTAGGGCACTGCCGTGAGCTCTTCGTACAGCAGAGTGGCAAAACTCACAGCCTCAGCGGTCCGAGGACAGTCTGACAGCCAGAACCTACAGACAGGGCAAGTTCTAAGCACGTTCCCAAACGCCCGATGGAGAGCGTCACTTCCCTCTGGGGGGAGCACCCCGTGAGCCACGCGCTGGCCGCTCTGCCACCACTGGGGCTCAGGGGACGTCTACGTGGAGGGGCAGCGCCGGGCCCCACGGAGCTGGGGGGGGCTCGTCTCACCTGGCGGAGACGTTGGTGGTGAAGTTGGCGCAGTCGTTGGCATACACGAGCTTGGTGGTTCCTGTTATATCTTCCCACTGGGCTTGTTCTGTTCCTCCTGCAACAGCAGCAGAAACAGGGCTGGGGACAGTGTCTGGGAGGCGGCACGGAGCTCAGCAGAATGCTCAGGCGCTGGCGTGCAGGGCAGAGGCAGCAGGGCTGGGCGAGGCCTGCCTGCTTGTGGCCCTGAGCACACCTGTCCCCTCTCCCCGCGCCGCTCCTGCTGGAGGCCTGTACTCCCTCCCCCTGGGGCGCGGAGGCCCCTCAGGGTGTGGGCTTCTCCTCACTGTTACTCAGATGCACCCCACTCCGTCACCCCGCGGAGGGCACGGCTGGCTTCACCTCCCCCGGCTGGCCCCCAGCCCGTCCCAGCGGGAGCCGCTGCGGCCCAGAAGAGGAGCCTGAGGGGCCTCACCAACGACGCTGCACAGCAGACGCAGGCTGGTGGTGTCCCCCTCCCCGCTGTCCCTCGGGCTGTCGGTCCATGAAGGGGGGAGCGGGATCCGGAGCCCGATGGGGCGGTGGAACTTCCGGCGCCTTGGCTCCACGGTGACAATGGGGCTGAAGGTGGCCTGGTTGCCCAGGAGTTTGGTGACTAGCTCATCCGGGACAGGCTGGGCCTGCGAAATGCCAAAGGCAGGACACTCAGGCCCGGCAGGCGAGGGCGGCCGGAGCAGGGCCTGCCCGCGAGGTGCTCTTTCCGGCCTTCTCCTGCCTCCTCCGCGTGGCTCCCAGGCGGGCCGCGTGAACTCCCTCGCGCCGAGCGCACCAGGCCGCGAGGCTGAGGTGATCTGGGGCGTCCCACAACGTGGGGAGCAGCTGCCTCACCCCTGCCTGCCCGCCCTCCTCTGAGCTCCAGGGTCAGTCTCTGCTGCGTGTTCCAGGCACCACACGAGCACGTGGGGCTGTCCCAGGAAGGCGGTGGGCAGCCGAGGGCCCTGAGCTCTGCGTGCCCACCCAGCAGGGACGAGGGCCGCCTCACCTGCAGAGCCAGCTTCACCCTCTTCGTGACGGCATTTTCCGGGAATGTCGCCTGCACCAGGGGCACCAGCCTGCTCTTCAGCAAGCCCCCCTCGGGGCCGACGGTGTCGTAGTCCTGGCAGAGCCGAGACATGATCACGAAGTACAGGGGGAAGTCGGTGGTGATGATGCGGCAGACCCTCTTCTTCTCCAACTCCTCCAGGCTCCCCAGCTCTGGAAGCACACGCGGCCGCCACCCTGTCACACCGAGCGCAGGCCCGGCAGCTCCCGGGCCCTGTGTGTGCCCTCCCAGGGGCCAGGCAGGGGCTGGCGCCCACGTGCCCGTCCTGGGACCCGGGGCTCGACCGCTGTCGGGCCTCCCGACTCCAAGGGCCCTGCCGGCCCCACCACAGGGGCAGCCACGAAGCCCCCGTCAGGAAGGAGGGCACGCTCACCTTCGTCCATGCCGCCGACGATCTGCTCCAGGTAGCTTTCTCCGTAGCGGCTCTTATGCTCCTTCCATACAGAGCCGTTTTCACTCCTCAGAACCACGAGCTCACGATCCCCCCGGCCGTGGGAGGCAAAGTGGGGGATCTCCACAATCACGGGGCTGGGGAGCAGAGCAGACGGGGCGGGGGTCACGTGGGCAGATGGCTGGGCCGGGGCGGAAGGGCAGCCAGTTCCCGCCTGCGCAGAGGGGTCCCACCTGCGGTGGGTCAGACCTGGCTGGGCCGCCCGCCGCCCCAGGCCAGGAGCGCGGGGCAGGGCAGGGCTCAGTCTCACCTCCCAGAGCCCTCGAGACAGGGCTGCACACCTTGGCCGGACGAGCTGCCCTTGGACCCGACTCCCAGAACCCGTGTGACAGCCCCAGACGGGGGACCCAACCTCCCTGAGCCTCAGCCTCCGCGAGTGTCAAACGGCCACAACGGCGTTCCCTTCGGAGGGGGCTTCGAGGACTCATTTAGAGACAATCAAGGAGAAAGCACAGGGCAGGCAGACGGCAGTGACCGCTCAGCGTGGGGACAGGGCACGGACAGAGGTGGGAAGCAAGGCAGGGCCCCCTGGCCCAGGCCCCCGACACCCCCGGAGCCTGAGGGGCAGCAAAGCTCCAGGCAGAACCCAGGCTGCTGCAGAAGGCGGTGGGCTGTGAGGCCGGCTGCCCTGTCATCCCTGGGGGCAACGCTCGGGGGGCCCTCCCAGGGCAAGCGTCTCAGTGCTTAGTGGTTAAACCTCGGGGCGCCCAAGGGAGCAGGAGCAGGGAGCCTCGGGGGCCCCGTCTCCTCCGTCCCCTCCTCTCATGTCACAGCATGACTTCAGAGCTTGGAGCTGCCTGGGTCTACAGACACTGTGGTGTCGGGAAAAGGCAGAGAAAGGGGACTGAGGCTGCCGTTATGTCCCGTCAGGACACAGGAAGGACGGCGCGGGCTCTGCCCCGTGGTGGGGGGTGTTCCTGGGCCGCCGCCAGGGCCGGGTCAGGACGGGGCAGCCTCGCGGGCCGCCTCTCACCTCAAGAACTGCGCCCCCGTGGGCCCCAGGGCGATGACCCTGCTGGCCAGGCCCTCCTCCTCGGCCAGCGGGGGCGGGGTGCTCAGCTTCTGGGGCTTGACCAGGCGGCAGGTGATGCGCGTGGGCGCCGCGCACGTCCGTGGCGGGATCACCACCCGCAGGCCGTTGTGGCGGCTCCCTCGCATGGAGCCTCCGCGGGCGTCGACCATGAAGCTCACCAGAAACCTGGGGGCAGGGCAGACCCGCGTTGGGCTTCTGCGCCCCTTCGTGGGCTGGGTGGGGTGGGGGCCCCAGACGCCTGCGTCGCTCACCCTGTGTGGACCGGGCTGGCCACGGGGCTGATGTTGTCAGAGGTCTCCGTGGCCGGGCTGCTGGGCACGAGCGAGTCTTCATCGTACTCCTTGGACGCCTGAGGGTGACAGCAAAGGCCTTCTTGTCCCACTGCCTCCCCCGGGCAGCCACGCGCAGTGCCGTGGAGGAAGTGCCCCCCAGGCTCGCCACAGACCCTTCCAGACCTCGCGGGCTGCCGTCCAGCGGGAGACACGGGCTTCTTCCCTCCACGGCCTCCCTGTGTCTCCAGACCCCGGGGCAGAGGCCCGGCAGGGACGTGGTGGGCTCTCACTCTCTGGCCCCGGCCCTGCGCCCCCTGCCCGCGCTGTGGACCCCCACCCACCTCAGCTGTGCCCCACGGGGGAGCCCTGCCCTTGGCAGGCTGTGGGGACCCTGTGCCATCACCCAGCTGCCTGGCCGTGCCGGCTGTCACCCTGCAGGTGCCCCAGGTGAACACAGCAGGCCCTCGGCCCCACAGCTTCCTCCTGCCTTGCTGTGAAACGGGGACGGTCCTTCGGTGGCAACCACAGGGACAGGGGCTGCCTGGGGGCAGGGCCCGGCCTGTCTTGAGGACTCGCAGCTGCCAGCAGGCCCTGACCCGCCTCCACTCTGCCTTGAGCTTGCTCTTCCCGGGCAGAACCTCCTGTCCCCTCCTCTGCTCACCCAGCCCTGCCCACTTTCCACATGCCACCCTGCCACCGACTCTTGTCTCCCTCTCTGCGCTCTGGGATAAGGCACTGACGCCACAGTGAGCGCCTCACGCCCACCCTCCGGGCTCTGTGCGCTGCTGCGGCCGCGCCCACTGCTCCGGGCTGACCTCAGCGCCCCGGGAGGCAGGTGCTCACCGACCCCCACCGGCCGCCCGGGGCGCACGGCAGGAGTGCAGGGGCCACCTGCCGCCTGGAGTTCCTGACTGCAGCAAAGCGTTGAGGGAATGGGTTGGTCATGGGACAGCAGGACGCAGGGCCACTCACTGCTGTCTGTGGCAGCACCAGGGAACATGCCATGGCAGACAAAGGGCCATACTGGACCACCCACTGCCCTCAGACTCCACCCAAGGTCGCAGCCTCTGAAACCTGGCTCGCAAGGCTGGTGGCACCGCAGCGTGGCTGGTGTATCCCTGGGGGCCACTTTTGGGCCCAGGGCGTCAGCTGCCGCCTGCAGACACCCCCCTCACGGGGTGCAAGGAGACAGCAGTCGGGGCCAGGAGCAGCCAGGCGCAGCCTCAAGCACTGGGCTGCTTTCCTTTCTCCCTAGAAAATTCCCTCACTCTGGGAAAAAAGTGCCAAATGGCACAAATTAAACTAAGGGGAATTAGGTGGTTTTAAACCATCTCCTTCGCTTTTTCTTGACAAGGTCAGGTGGCCCCTGGGAAGTCAGGGCTCTGTAACGAGTCACACCTGCCCGGGAGTGGCTCTCTGGCCCCTCTTCCTCCTGACACTCCGTTGACGAGAGGGACACAAAGTGCCTCCTTTCTTAGGGACGCAAAAGCAAAGGGGACAGAGCTGTCCTTGCCGAAGCTCTGAGGCCATTGTGGGCTGTACCACCTGCCGCAGGGGGCGGTTCCTCTGCAGCCCGGGACCCGCTGTCCCCATGAGCACGGAGCGCGTGTGCTCAGGGCTTTGGGGCCGGAAGTGCAGGCTTCAGCTCTCGGCTCACGCATCTCTGGACTGGGTCACGGTGCCACACACCCGAGCCCAGAGCCTCGTGCCAGTGATGTTGGGGTGACACGGGCGCCCACGCACTGCGCTGCCAGGGACACACGGAGTCGCAGCTCTGAAGGGCCCTGGCAGCGCCACAAGCTCTCCGGCTGTGGGTCCCCGGGCACTACCGCCGTCTCGCCATCACCGTGCTGGGTGCGCTGCACGCGGGGGGTGTGGGGGAAATGGTTCTCTCACCTGCTCTGGCTCTTCCGGTCTGATCACCACCGTCTCGGGGGTGACGCAGGGGATCCTGGGGATGGCTGGAGACTCCACCCTGTGCACCGAGAACACGGTGCCATCAGAGGCTGAGCCCTCAGTGAAGGACCTCCGCACCCCGTGACGACCCCCACCACCCCAGCCTGCACCCCGCGCCCACACGCAGTGCGACTGTCCCCTCCACACAGGGACGGCCTCCGCCTCGCCTCGGGCCTCTCCCTCCCACCTTCCCCTCCGGAGCCCGACCGGCCTTCACAGCCTGACGGAAGGACCTGCCTCCGCCGAGGCCCTTCCCCCGCGACAGCCCCACGTGCGTCACCCCTTTCTGCGGCTTAGAGCCCCTGTCCACAGAACCCTCCCCCCGGCCTTAACCACCCGCCATTCTGCGTCGCCGTGAGCACTGGCGTGGGCTCCACTCCCACTGAATGACTGCAAGTGTCTCGTGGCCAGGGCTGGACGCTGTGCTCCTTCCGACAGACATTGCGTCACCTTGTGTGGCTGCCCAGCCCTGCAGTGCCCTCTCCCGTGTGCTCTGCTGCCCGGCCACGCACGAGCCAGAAAACACCTCGGCTCAGGCTCTCTCAATGCCGACTGCAGGTTATTAGCAAAACACCCGTGCGTACGAACGCACTCACAGCGCAGTGACTCACAGCAGTCACAGGGAGACACGAGAACACGGTCCCAGGCACACCTGGGCCCCCGTGGATCCCACCTAGCGCCTCATGGCAGAGGCAGGAGGTCAGTGCCAGACCTTAGCCTGGGAGCGGTTTCTAGGGGGGACCTTCCTCAGTGGAGCCTCCTGGTGAGAACTGAGTGTGAGGGGAGGGGGAGGGGCGCGAGGCTGCGAGCGAGGGAGGGAGGAAAGCTGGGAGGCAGGGATGCCGGGGAGGAGGCGCCACGCCACACGGGAGGCCTGTGTGTGCCCTCCTGGCGGCCAAGGTGCAGAGCCAGCTTGTCCTAAGGCCCTGGCCCACGGTCCGGCTGACCAGCACTCCGGCGCGCTGCAGGCCTGGCCTGCCTGCCCCTGCCCTGCTCTGGCATCCTCCTCCGCGGTGCAGGGCTGCCCGCGGCCGTCCACACCTGGCCCCGCCAGGAGCACTGCTTACACTTGGTCTAGCTTTGGCACAAAATCCAACAGCTCCTTCTCTTCGTCGACATCCCTGGAGTCTCGCCTCTCAGCCTTGGGGCCGGTAAGTTCTTCCCCTGAAACGACACGGGCTCGAGTGAGTGACGGGGGCGGGAGGGAAGATGCGCTTTCTTTTCACAAAGTGCTTTTCCTGCTCTGCCTCTCAGGGCTTGCTCCGCGGAGCGGGGAGGCGCCTGCTGCTCCCAGGGGGCCAGGAGCAACGTTGTGCCCAGTCCTGCTCCTCCAGCCCTGGGACCCAGAGCAGGGCAGCCACCTCCTGACATCGGAGTCTGCACCAGGCTGTGCAGATGGGCAAAAACACAGCCAGAAAGAACTTCCTTCGCTTGACAAGGTCCACTTCAAAACAGCCCCTGTAGGGTGTGCAGTGACACCAGACACGGCATGCCGCGGCCCTGCTGTCTGCACAGCGGGGTGAGCTGCAGTGGAGCTGAGGCTGCTGTGGTGAAGGGCGGCAGGACTCTGTAACCACAGTGGTTGAAACCTCATTCTTTCCAAAGCTCATTACAGAGGCTCAAACTGCAGGTGAAGCGGCTGCCCACACCCAGATGCTGCTTCTGCGCTCTCGCCTCGCCTGAACGGGGGCTCAGCCCAGGCCCTCAGCCTCGAGCTGCCACTGGCTTGTGACCCGGAGCTGACGGGATGGAACGACAGGACTCATGCAGTGATGATCACAAACATGGCGGCATGGGCACAGACATGGGGATGGACGGGCGGGAGCTGCCCGCTGGCGAGAGCGTCTCAGGGGTGCAGAACCTGTTGGAGCCGAGCCCCCGGCTCTGGACTGCGAGCCCCCAGAGCAGGATGGGAAGCGGGAATGGATGAGTGAGGGTTCGGGCTGCTGAGGGTGAAATGCACTCTGGTGAGAGAAGACCACAGAACAGAAAGTATTTCATACCCATTATAGTTACATGAGCAGTTCCTGGAAAGCAAAGAAGAGCCACGTTGAAGGAAGGACTGAAGTCAGGCAAAGTGAGAAGCACACGCAGTACCAGGGTCGCGGACAGCGCTGCACACCCAGCTGACAGCATCACAGGACCCCAACGCCCGACGGGAGGGCGGCAGAGCCAGTCCAGCCCGCCCGGCTGCGCTGCATCACCAGAGCTCCCGTCTCACCCAAGTGGGAGCAACGGCCCATCTGGGGCAGGGGACACACTGGGACTGCTCTGTGGTTCAC
Source organism: Lemur catta (assembly GCF_020740605.2). Taxonomy (NCBI): domain Eukaryota; kingdom Metazoa; phylum Chordata; class Mammalia; order Primates; family Lemuridae; genus Lemur; species Lemur catta. The sequence continues at coordinate 5,885,149 of NC_059149.1, read as the reverse complement.
GCAAGTTGAGACGAGGAATTTCGCAATCACGGGTATAACCCTGAACCTACCGACCCATTCTGTGCTCAGACCCACTACGTACGCAGCTTATTAAAAGGCATTTGTGCAGATTTTAAATAAGCCACTTAACATTTGTTCAACGCACAAAGCAAGCACCAGGCAGAATTTTATCACAGTCCCTCATGGCTCCAAGAAGGATCCTGCTCCAATCTGATGCACGTGAGTGATCTGTGCAGACACACACGCGTTTATGAACCTTCATGGGATTTTAAATTTTAGTCTCTGGGATGCCAATTTTCCTTCACCTAAGGTTATGTTAAAGGAGTACTTTGGTAATAGACACCACCTGTGGGAGAGCGGGTCTCCCGGCTTTGCTGCCCGTCTGCAGTGCTCGGGGTGTGGGGGGCACAGCCTGGCAGGTGGCAGTGGCAGGAAGCCACCACGGGTGCTCGGAGCCCTCTGTCCCCCGAGTCTGAGCGCAGGGCCCGGACCTCACCTTCGTCTTCGGAGACATCCAGGATCTCATCCACTGTCTCAGGGAAGCTCAGCCGGTGCTTGTCGCTGACTGACTAAGATGAAAGAAAGCAGAGGATTCAACCCAAAGTAGAGCCATGCACCCTTTTGCCCGTCCAGCGGCTGGCTGGTCATGCCAGTGGAAGGGAGGCGTGTCCCACAGGGAGGTCATGCCTGTGGGAGGGAGGCGTGTCCCACAGGGAGGCCATGCCTGTGGGAGGGAGGCGTGTCCCACAGGAACACGACAGAGCCCGGACGCAGCCTGGAAGTGATGCCCACGGCGCCCAGGGCAGGAGAAACAGCCCCGACCCCTCTGGCCACTAGGTGGCAGCACGACCCCGCCGGGCGGGGAGAACACGCGGCCACCCCAGGTCCGGCACCCCCTGGGCGCCCTGCCTGTCGGGCACGGTGTCTGGGGCGGGTGCAGGGGAGAAGCAGACCTACCACGGCACTGGTTTCGTCGGTGACGACCTTGAGCACGTCTGTTACGGAAATGTAGCCCAAACGCCTGGCGATGGCCAGAGGTGTGGTTCCGTTCTGGAACGGCAGCAGGACAGAGCACTCAGGCACGGGACGCCGCCGGGGGAAGGTCCACCCCGCTGACCCCCCACCAAGTTCAGAAGGGCCTAAGTGCACGGATGCCACCTTGGAGCCCAGAAGCTCCCTGCATGGGTGCGAACCCAGCGGAGTGCCAGCGACAAGCCACAAAGACCCAGGCGCAGCAGTACTGCCAGTCTGTGGCGTTGATGGGGGCTGGAGGGCACCAGACGTGACCTTACGCTGCTCACGACTCCAAAGTCCGCTCCTCGGGTGTCAGTGACTGAGCACTAAAACTTTCAGTTAAAGTAATCCATGTACTTGGGTTAACTTCAGTCGCCAGAAACAGGGCGGGGGCACGTTTCCTGCTCTGACTGAGAGGAAGAGCCGAGGGACAATCCACCGACTTCCCTGAAACTCTCCACTTCTGGGACCTGCCCTGGGCTCCGGACAGAGTCAGCCCCACCTGCAGCTACAGACGTGGCAACCACCCACAGCCGGGGGTCCACACCCCCGCAGGGCGGAGCGGCCCTGGGGACACTGGCGGGAAACCTCCACGCGGCTGGACCAGGAGGTTCACACCGAACGGTGATCCCTGACGTCGCCAAGGTAACTCCAAGGCGCCGAAAGATCAGGAACCCCCCAATACGTTTCACTCTGTTCACTCACACCACCCGAAAGGGGCTTCGTGTGTTTCACAAAGCGTTTCAACAGTATTTTAAGAAACATAAAAGGGGAGGCTAAATGGTGCCTAAGAGGAAAACCTTCAGTTCACCAGGAGGAGCTGGTCACAGGGCCACGTCCCTTGGGGACCCAGCGTGGCCGAGACTTTCACCTGCCACAGGCCCGTCCGGCCCCACGCGTGCGCGTCAACCTCTCCAGTCAAGGGCGGCTGCCCAGGCCTGGCGCCCGGAGACCAGCTTTTCCAGAGCAGGAGGGGTGGTACTCACCGAGCTGACCTCGTTTGCGGAAGCACCGTTTTTCAGAAGCAGAGTCACGATGTCTGTGTGTCCTTGCTGGGCTGCCTGGTGCAAGGGGCTGTATCCTAGCTGCAAAGCGAGGCAGACATCGCGGCAGGATTAGTGGGCTGCTCGAGAAAGACCTGCCTGCGTGCTACAGCACTTGTCCGTCCCCTAGTGCAACGTTAAAAAAATGCATTTCCCCGTTTCCTCCCTTGGGCTCAAAGCTGAAAGCTGCGGCAGGGCCCCAGGCACACCCAGAGCTGCCCCAGCTGCAGCCTGATTTGGCGCCTGAGCCGCGTCCACGCAGGAGGCAGGTCTAGGGCGCCCCTGTACCTTGGTCTTGGCGTTGACATCTGCCTGGTGCTGCAGCAGGAACTTCACCAGCTTGATGTTTCCGTAATGACTGGCCACGTGGAGCGGGGTGTACCCCATCTGAAAAGCAGGAGACGAGCGTGGCTGACCAGCGCGGCTTCTGGGCAGACCAAGGGCCTTCCGGAGCTGGGTGTCTACGGAATCTTTACAGAAGCAGCTGGTGGACAGAGACCACGGACAGCGGGGCCCCGTGGAAGGCTGAGAGCTGCCGGGCACCGCCGGCCGGGCAGGAGCAGGGCTCAGCTTCAGACAAGCCAAGGCCGAGGTGCCTGTGGCGACCCGAGGGGGACGTCAAGTGGGCACTTGGGAAACTGACCCCGAGCCCTCAAGGCTACAGTGGGGTCACCAGCACATGGGAGAGTCAGCAGCCCTGCAGACGAGACGGTCCCCAGGATATGGTGGACAAGGGGGACCCGAGGAGGCAGGACTCAGAGGCAAAGGCAGAAAGGGAGGAGGGAGACCGGAGAGAGCGCGGTGACAGGACCCAGGAAGGGTCCTCTCGGGAAGGAGGGGACAGCTGTCAGCCCCACTGCTGAGAAGGGCCCAGATGTGGAATTGTGCTTCACCCTGGTGGGAGCAGACTTATTTCTGCTAGAAAGGTGAAATCCATCATAAAACCCCCAAAATGCTGTCCGGGTTACTATGATAGTTGCAGTGTAATGGAATTGATGGGAACTGGCCATTGCTTGAAAGGAGTGAGTGGGTCTGGATGTTTATGCACGTGCGTTTGGGCTTTGGGGGGACAATTTTCCAGGACTCTGTCCTGCCGAGTGTGACACGCCCAGCCCGCAGGGCGCGGGTTCAAGACGCTGGGCGTGCAGACTGGCAGGCTGGACCTTTGTGTAACGGGAGGTCTGTGGCCCTCGAGGCAGTGCCGGCCCACAGTGCAGGTCCCTCGGGGCGGGACCCGAAGACAAACCTGGGTGAGCAAGAGAAGCCTCAAAGACCCAGAACATTCTTGGGTTCTAGCAGATTCCTGTGGATGCTGCAGGCAGTTGGGGATAAAGCAGTTTCTAGACCTTTCTTGGGATGACTTCAGCACAACACTGCTGCCCGGAGTTGCCGTGGTACTCTGGAGGGGCGGGGCTGGAGTGCCACTCTGTCCCTTCCTTTTAATCCAGTTGCCTTATGTGGAAAGAGGCGAAGACGCCCCCTCTTCCCGCCCACTGCAAACAGCCTCCCCCAGGTGCTCAGGCCCCTCCTGCCTCTGGCAGTCACGCCAGGCTGAGCTGCAGACGCCTCGAGGGCAGGTCCCACTCACACAGCTCCTTGCACACAGACCAGAAAGCTCAGCGGAATTTAACCAAATTCTGCAAAAAAAGGGGCTAAACTTCGGAGTGCATCCAGGGAAGCCTGACATTTTGTTTTCTCACTACAGAGGCTCAAAGGTCGAGCAAACTTTTTAAAATTCCCACCTGGAAAGTGAGATAATTAGGACTGGTGTCTTCAAACCCACTGCCAGCCCTAGAAAGTGGCAGAGAACGGCCCCCCGGGTGCTCGGGGCTTCAAAGGTCTAAGGAAGAGCTGGATCTGAAGTGTGGGGGCACCTGCCGGGCAGGCCTGTCAAAGCACTAGGGGGTCGGCAGGGGGAGCCCACGAGGCCCGAGGCACGGGGTGCCTGCCTTACCCGAGTGGTGGCATCCACTGCAACACCGTGTTGGATCAGCACGCCTGCCACTGGAGCGTGGCCTTCTTGTGCTACCAGGTGGAGGGGAGTGAGTCCACTCTGCAAAGAAGAAGATGTTCATCACGTTCTAGCACGTACAGACTTCTGACCACAATGACAGCGCCCTGAGGTCTGGGAGCTCAACCTGGCTCTGCTGCCACCGACAGCTATGTGATCCTGGGCAAACCTCTTCCTGTTCTAGGCCTCAGTATCCTTATCTAAAAACAAGGTGGTCAGACTAGATCAGGGGTTGGCAACTTTTTCTGTTACTGGCCAGATCACTGATATTTTAGACCGTGTCTCTGTAGTAACTACCCAACTCTGCCAGTTGTGGTAACAAAGTGGCCATGGCCAACACATAAGGGAATGGGCTTGGCTGTGTTCCAATAAAACTTTATTTACACAAACAAGTGGTGGGCCGGATTTGGCCTACAGGCCATAGTTTGCTGACCTCTGACATGGGTGAACTTTATAGTACCTTCCCATTATAGGGAACCCCTTATTTCCACGGTAAATTTCAGAGTTGTGGTTTCCTAATGTAGACAACAGAGATTATCACTGATCTGTCACAAGGTCAACAGGGGGACCACCTGAGGAAGCACACGGTGCCATGTAAATGCAGCACATTATCACATCGCAGCCAGTGCTGCACCGCAGAAGGTGGAGGATCCCGCGGGGAGGGAACACACCGTGTTCCGGTGATAAACAGCTTTCTCATGAGGGTGAACGCATCAGAGATGCTGTCCGGTCTGTGGGCACTCACACAAAAATGTCAAGAGTACTCTCTCCCCTGTCCCTTGCCTCAGTACCCTGTGCTAACTGGGACAACAGCGCTCCGACTCCTTCACGCTCACAGGCAGTGTCCCCTCTACAGGGACCCCACAGGGACCCCCTGCCTTTTGCACGTCCCCGAGCTGACCAGAGGCTCTGAGCAGTGACCCTGCTGGCTGTAGTGAGCAAGCCGGCCATTCCTGCTTGCCACGGCGGTCAGGGCTGGCTCCAGGGAGAATGGCCCACAATGGAGTGGTCACTGTGTCACCCGAAGGCTCCTTGCTTGGGCTCTCTGCCCAATTCTTGGGATGGCACCAATGACCTCCTGGTGAGGGTGGTGTGTGAACGGGACAGTCACCGTCATCACTACTGTCTCCTCGCTTGAATGAAACAACGAAGAACCCAGACACCACGCAGTAACAGTCCTGCTGTACAGTCGCCTTGCTGGGGCCTGTGTCACGTGACTTGACCATCTAAAGAAGCGGTTCTTCATGTTGCATGATTCCATTTACACGCAATGTCCAGAATAGGCAAATGCACTGAGACACAAAGTAGATTCGTGGTTTCCACAGACTGGGGGTTTGGGGGCACGGCCAGTGGCTGTTAATGGGTGTGGGGTCTCCTGCTGGGGTGACGGAGATGTCCTGAAGGTAGGTAGTGGCGATGGCTGCCCAGTTCTGCGAATATGCTAAAAACCACTGACTGGTACAGTTCAAATGGGTAAATTTTATGTCAATTATATTTCAATAAGATTGTTATTAAAAAAAGAACTTAGTATTTCTTGGGTCATGCATTCCTTTGAGCAGCTAAGAAACACTATGAACACCTCACCCAGAAAACACGCATGTGCCCTTCCTCCCCAAATGCCCTGTCCGGCTGTAGAAGGCTTTGCATGCACACACCTATTGCCCCTGGATTCAGAACTTCTAATGCACAGGTATTTTAAAAACACCTTCCCCCCTAGAAAATGAAAATTTAGTACCAAATTAGTTAATAGACTCCTGAACGTAGACGCTGGCCTATATCTGGGAGAGGTGCTATGGATGTTACGGGGAAGTTTCTGCGGATCCTACAGTCGATGACATTTAGAGAGATGACGGCACAGCGTAGTAGAATCAGCAAGGGCTTTGGCATCAGACAGGCTCCGAGTCCCGCAACCTTGGGAGCACGTGACCTTCTGACCCTGAGTATTCACTCGGGAAACTAAGGTCAAACTTGGGGCCGTTGTGAGGATGACACGCCGCCCCCCACGGCGGAACCCCGGCACACAGCAGGGGCTGCCTATGCAGACACCAGGCCCAGTGAGAAGCCACTGGTGCGCTGCTGCAACTAAGGGCACACCCCAAGGCGCCGTGCCCACCTTGTTCCCCAGGTTGCCGTTGGCTTGTTTGGAGAGGAGCAAAGCCACCATCTCTGCGTGACCCTCCTGTGCGGCCAGGTGAAGGGGAGTCACGCCCTGCACGGACTCGGCGTTCGCAGACGCCCCGTACTGCAGCAGACTGCGGGCCACCTCCAGCTGGTTCTGCTTGGCAGCGATGTGCAGAGGGGTGTAGCCATTCTGAAACGGAAGAAGCCGCCTGGTTATAGGAACGCTGAGTTGACAATACCGGCGCAGGAGGGAGGGCTGGGCCTGGTTCTCAGCCAGCTGGACAGGGCTGGGCTGGTATCACCCCAAGAGCAATTCAAGCAAACAAACAAACAAAACCCATTTGATTTGGAGACAGCGCGTCAGGCTCCTGTAGCCAGCAAATGTCTGCCCCTTTTCCACCATCTATTTCCCGTGATCGTGCTGACAAACTGCTGGCAGGAAACGCTGTCACCAGGAGAAGCTAGGAGTCATCGGGCAGCCACAGCACCACTGCAAGGCCAGGGAAGTGAGAGACCCAGGTTCTCGCTTCCTCCCTCCAGCAGGGAGGGCCACAAGCCCCGCAACAGCAGCTCTTTCTCTCCCTGTGCAGCTAAACAAACACCGCCCTCTGGGCCTGCTGGCACCAGGCACGTGGCACTGGGGACATGTGCTGGGCAAGGGACTTGTGGACGTGGGAGCCAGGCTTCCTCCTGCTCTTAACTATCCGTGTGATCCAGAGCAAACGTCCAGCGACCTAGACGTCCTTCGGTTGTTCTAAGTGGATAAGAACAGCCACTGCGTTTGTTTTTCGAAGTTGTTGGGTGGATCGAACACGGTAACACACGTGAGGGTGTTTTCCGAAACTGCGGTGAGAGGGCACACACCTGCGTTCCACCGGCTCCAAAGAGCTCGGCCCCAAGTACACCAAACTGCGCCACTGTGCGCTGTTCGTTCAGCTGACTTTGTATTTTTACCGTTATTATTTCGACAGCAAGACTCTCCCGACGGAGGAGGCAGGGCGAGGCGTGGCTTGTGGCACTCGCTGGCCCGCCGCACATGGGGGGCGCCTGTGGTCACCACGGTTAGAAACCACTTTCACCTCAGTCGTCTTTTCTGAGCTTCACCACCACCACGGAAGGCGAGTAAAGCAGGCATTTTTATTATTGTCCCATTTTGTAGATAAAGAAGCCAGTTCTCTGAGAGGTTATCATATGTCACATAGTAAGTGGAACAGATAACCCAACTCTGACCTCTGACTCCACAGCCAGGTCATTTTGGCTAGAACAACGCTTGTCAAACTCTGATGCGCACACAAAGCACTTGGGACTGGTATACACGGAGATTCTGATCAAAGGTCTGGGAGGGCCCGAGATCCTGCGAGTCTACGCAGCTCCTGGGCGCAACTGGTGCTGCTGGTCCGGGGACGACACTTTGAGCAGCAAGGCCCGGGGCGCAGGGCTGAGGGGCTGCCAGACTGCAGGACTCGCGGCTGCAGGACACATGCCCGCCCAGGCCACGGCAGATGGGACCTGTGTGTCTGTCCCAGGGCGTGGGAGTCGCCCTCCAGCCGTCCCCGAGGACTGAGTCCCCCCGTGCCAGCCACCGTCTTGGTGTGGAAACTGAGGTCTCTGATTCTGCCAGGATGGCCGGCCAGGGAAGAGCCCCAGGGGACAGGGAAAAGGATGCGGAGGCCAGGCTGTAAAGTGGCCTTCATGGGCGAAATGAAAAGTTGTGATTTACCCAAATAATTAAATTAAATCAAAAAAGCATCTCGCCGACGAATTATATAATTCTTTCTAGTATTTCTCTTTTTTAATTTGATTACGTTAGGAGTGCACATTAAATTGCGCCTTGCAGGTTGTGTTCATGTAACAAGATTGACATTTTGGTAATAGTAAAATCAGTGAAACAAAATGATTTTTGTACTGTATCAAGAGGGCGAAGAAAGGAGATGTGACTCCACGGATGAAGCCTGCGGTGTGGAGCCCGTCACCTGTAAGGTGGGTGTCGCGGAATGTCTACGCCCAGGCGCTGCTGTCGGGGAGAAGCGGGACGAGGCCGAGCCCCCACCCAGCGGCCGCCTGGCCCAGGCAGGCGTTCGCCACAGGAAAGCACGACGACCAGGACTTCTTCCCACACACGGGCAGTCCCTTGAGCAATCCGAAGTAGATTCGTGGATGCATCATCGGGACCCCCAGGCCACTTGGGCAGCCGTGGGTGCCCACCGCGGCAGGGGAGCACCCTGTCCTGGCAAAGGCAAGCCCGCCCTGGAGCTGGCACAGGCTGCCAGGTAGCCCCTGGCTAAAACCGGGACGCAAGAGCCACCTCATGGGCTCGGATCATGGACTGCCCCTCTGGGGTTCCCCCAAACTAGGACTTAAAAAAAAACCAGGAATGGCCTCCTGCTGGGCTGGAGGGTCAGGGGAGGTCAGGGAGGGATGTGTGCCCTTAAAAGGCTCCTCTCTCCCAAGGAAATGAGATCATCCAAAGGAATGCAGGCAGGAGAGAGCTGGCCTAAATGTTAACACAACATTAGCATCAAAATTAGAAAGGGAGGGTTTGGTTTGGGTGCAGAGAGATTTGCATGTGAAATTCTACAAAATTGCCAGACTACTTGGAAACTATTTTTGCCATGGAAACAAAGCCCATCTGTACAGGGTCTGTGCTTGGATTTAGCTCTCTTTAAATATCATGAACCTGGCTCTGGTTCCTTTTATATAAGGAGGAGAGTGAGGAGGAGGAAGGGAGTCCAGCTTTTTATTTTTAGAGGCAGGAGTAAGCCGGCAGCTCGGCAGGGCTGCATGCTCCTGCTGCACGGTGACAGTGACGTGGGCTCCCTACAGCAGCAGCAGGGGGGTCTGGGCGGTGCTGCGTCCCCAGGAGGGCGGAGCTGCAGGACGCAGGTGCAGGACGGAGGTGAGCATCCGCGCCAGGGGAAACACAGCGAGCCTCCCAGCCTGGGGGCTGCCCCAAGCCAGCAGGTGTCGGCTGGAATCGGGACGACCCACCTGGCTCCCTTCTCTGCAGCAATTGGACTCCCGCCATGACTGCGACCAGGCCTTGCTCCCCGATAAATTACCCGCTAAGTGCTTGCCACAGCCTGGCTGCCCCCACCTGTCCTCTGCACCTCCAGCCCTCCTGTCCCTCCTCCTTCCCCTCCCCTGCCACTTGGGCCACCAGCCGCACAGCGCACCCCCTTGCAGACACAAGCCCCACGTGGCCCTCACCTTCCCATGGGGGCGGGGGCAGCCTGTTCCCAGAACGATCCTTCAGGGTCAGGCTCTGTCCTTGTACCACCAATGCCCCCAGCGTCGTCTTCCCGCTGCCCACCCTGTTCCCGTCACTCTGGTTCCCCAGAGGCTCACGGAACCTGCTGCCCTCAGCAGCTCATTTCAGAGGCTGGCGTGAGGCTGGCACCTGGACGTCTGTCCAGCGTGTGGCGAGTGTAGGTGTGCCTCCTTATAAGAAAAGCCTGATCTCAGGGAGAACTCAGTTTGGGGGTGATCACTTCCATTCAAAAGGGGCTCCTTGCTCCCAGGGCCCAGAAGCTCACCCCCAGCCCTGAATATTCTCAACGTGTGGTCAGTGTGCCCCCCGCATCTGAGCCACGGGGGAGCAGGCTACAGACAGGGCTTCTGGGCTGGACCACGCAGCCCGCCCAGCCGGAACGTCCGGGAACAAGGCTCCCCACTGCGCGGACAGTCTCGTCCGTGATGACCTTTGCCAGCCAGTCTACAAAACAGCCGGCTCGCAGCTGCGTGGGGACCACACTTGTTGTAAAATGAATTCCACCTCTGCGCGTGACCTGTGTGTCACCCACAGCCATCCCACGCCGGCCCGACAGCAGAGCTGTACTGCAGGTGACATTCGTGAAAGTGAGGTGAGATTGCAGAGGTCAAGGTAACAACAAAACACAAACCCCTGTGCTGTGTTCCAGACACCCTCCCTGAAGGACGGGGCCGCGCAGGCGGGAGGGCCTGTCGGGCAGGGCCTTACCCAGGCCGGGCTGTGCGGGGAGCCGCCCCGGGGAAGCAGCAGCCTGACAATGTCCAGGTTGTTGTGGTGAACGGCCACGTGCAGGGGCGTCAAGCCGTTCTGCAGGGAGACAGAAGAGACAAAGGGAGCGGCCTTCACTCCAGAGCAGTCTCTACTAGGGATCCCTTTAGATGCAGGACTCATTTTTGGACCCAAAGCACTTATTTATTTATTTATATATTTTTTAAGACAGGGTATTGCTCTGTAGCCCAGGCTGGAGTATGGTGGCATCATCACAGCTCACTACAGCCTGCAACTCCTGGGCTCAAGCAATCCTCCTGCCTCAGCCTCCCGAGTAGCTGGGACTACAGGCACCACCACTATACTCGGCTAATTAAAAAAACTTTTTTTATAGAGATGGGATCTTGCTATGTTGCCCAGGCTGGTCTCAAACTCCTGGGCTCAAGCGATCCTCCCACCTCAGCCTCCCACAGTGCTGGGATTATAGGCGTGGGCCACTACGCCCGGCCCAGAGCCCTTGTTTCACACAGGTAAAATCTAGTCATGAATCCTTGCAAAGCCAGTCCTGACTTGGTGTCACTACAGCATGTAACCACAGGACCCAGGGCCGTCTCCTCATTCCTGTGAGGAGGACAAGGCTGTGACAGAAGGCTCATCTCTCCAAAGGCCACTCTCCCTCAGTGGCCACCCTTCCCCCTTGCTGTCTCCTCTGGCCCAAGGCAGGTCCCAGCGCACCTTCCCGGCGGCGTTCGGGTGGGCGTCCCGCTCCAGCAGCAGCTCCGCCACCCGCACCTTCCCGTACTTGGCTGCCACGTGGAGGGGGGTAAATCCTTTCTGAGGAGAAACACAGGCCGTTAGGACCGTGGGCGCCAGGCTGTCCTCCACGGCACGGCAGACTGCCACCTTCGCGGGCATGGAGGTGAGGCCCTCCGGCCACGGCTGAGCCGTCCACGAGGCCCAAGTCCTCAGGAAGCGCAGGCTTCCTCGGCCCTCGCCTCTGGCCCTGCCCCGGGGAGAGGGAGGGCGGGACACCACGGTTCACCGCCCTGTCTGGGGAAGGACGAAGACACGTCAGGCTGGCAGACGGCGGCCAGCCCTGGGAGCCGACCTCCCAGCCGCTCACAGGGCCACCGAGGCAGGCAGGGGTCGGGCGGGATGCCCCTCGGAGCCCCGGGCCCAGCGGGACTAACCTGCCGCTTCTTCAGAGCAGCAGGAAGGCTGTACCTTGGTCATGCAGGCCTGGGATGCCTCCTTTTCCAGAAGGGCCAAGGCCGTTTCCACGTGGCCCTCACGGGCTGTGACGTGCAGGGGCGTGTGCCCGGCAGTGGTGGCCAGGTTCGGGTTGGCGCCGTTCTCCAGCAGGAGCGTCACCATGTCCGCGTGGCCAATGCGAGCTGCACAGTGAAGTGGGGTCTGGTCATCCTGCACCCAAAGGGAAAACAAAGAACAGGAAACGTGGAAGGGGAGGCCCAGAGAGGTTAAGTGACTTTCTCAAGATCACACAGCTAAGATGAAGAGCTGGGATCTGAACCAAGCCTCTGAGTCACAGAAACCAGTATGTTTTACCTTATTCCATCCTTACAGCGACCTTGCAAGTTAGTTGTTATTTCTACTCAACTGTCCAAAGGCTCAGCCTTCCCCTCGGTGAACTGGGAATAATATCATCTGCCTCCTTGGGTTAGGGTGGGATCTAGCACATAACGTGCAGACTTCCACGACGTTTGATGCATAAGGGCACTCCACACACTGCGGTCACGGACACGTCTCCCGAGTCCTTTCTCAGTGGCTACGCTTATCTTTTCTATTTGATTTTCTTTCTATTCTGATTTTCTATACACCAGGTGAGAGTCTAACTACTGGCCAGGAAAGGTGACGTTTCCAACGACCCTGCCTTCCTGTTTCTGGCTGGTGCTGACAGCGCCATGGGCAACGTCTCTGTGCCGCAGGGCCCTGCTGCAGGCACCGGTCACGTGGCCCAGACACTACCCACAGTCCTAACGCCAAGGGAGCCCCTGCCTCAGCTGGCCAGCTCTACAGCCATTCCACTGTCCGCTCAGCCAATCAAAATGCAAAATGCGTTTACAACAAGGGGGAATCCTGCGATTTTAGATCAAGTGGTTCCTGGCTGGTTTCCACTGGCAACACCTTCTTTAAAAAGTTGCCTCCTTCTTACACCACAACTGTCACCAGTGGCCTGATGCACACTGCAGCCAGCCACACTCCTTGGGCTTTCATTCTTTTAAAGAAATGTAGCTCTGACACAGAAGTATCGTGTCTTCTCAAACCTGCTCCCCCACCCCCACCCCCAACACAGAATCTGGGCGTCCAGTGCGACCTCCACGAGAATGACAAGTGGTTCTTGGGCCACAAGCACTGCAGCCTGGCCTCAAACTGGGACAGATGCAGGACCCTTCCCTTCCCACCTCCAGAACTCACCTTGGCCTTGGCGTTGACTTTGGCTTTGTTCTGGAGTAAATATCTGGCCACTTCCGTGTGCCCTGCTCTGGCTGCCATGTGTAGTGGGGTCTCCACTTTCTGTAAAAGGAAAACATTGCAGAACAGTTAATACACGCTGGCTTTGCACAGAGCTCCAACATGCCAACCTGCAGTGGCTTGGTGGGTTTTTGTCCAAGAGGTGGAGCTGTCCTAGCAAGTAGCTCTTTAACCTGGCATGTGTGCGAGAGCGTGCATGTGTGTGCGTGTGTGCGTGAACGCATGTGTATTCTAGGTATGCATAAAAGTAAACCCAGAGCTAATGAATATTCAAAAATGTAAATGTATTCCCAGTTAACACTTACAGACATTCCAAAATTATCATCCAAAAGAAAGCCCCCAAGATTTACAGATGTGACATGCTTGGTGGGGAAAGCGTCATTCAGAGGGGCATTTTTCCCACGTCTGTAGCCATCCGTCTTCTGAGGACTCCCCCCGTCCCCAGAGCGGAGGCCTTGCAGCCCCAGCAAAGCTCCCTCTGCGCTCCTGGCCCAGAGCAGCAGCGCTGGCGCTGCCCCAGAGCTAACTTACCACGTTGGAGACGTTGGGCGACACCCCCCGCTGCAGGAGGTTCTTCACGATGGGCAGGTGCCCCATGAAGGCGGCCACGTGGAGCGGCGTCAGCCCAGACTGGAACAGAGAGGGGCAGAGTGAGATCCCCGCTCCCCCAGGGAAGAGAGCGCCGGCCGGCAGCTAGCGCTTTCACGAATGGTTTCCAGGAAAAGGGAGTGAAATGAGGTACGTTTGCTTCCAAGGAAAGGGCTGGAGAAAAAGACAAACCCCCACGGCACAAGTTCTGCCTATTTTACAACTTGCAAATCTTGAGTCTGATCCTGGAAGCTCCCTGAGACTGGACACATGTCCCCTCGTCTTAGTCACTCCTGGTTCATCCCTTCCAGTAGCGCAGCGCGCACACACAGCCGGCAGCCTGGAGCCGGCGGGGGTGGGGGGGAGCCCTCCGACTGGCCTGCGGGGTCTCCTACCTCAGTGACCGCATCCATGGAGGCCCCCGTCTTCAGCAGCAGCTCCATGACCCGGATGTGGTTCTTCTTGCAGGCGATGTGTAAGGGCGTGAAGCCGTTCTGCAGCCGCACAGAGGAGGGGAGACAGGCAGGTGCTTACACACTGCCCAGGAGCGTCCGGAAGACCCCCTCGCTGCTCTAAAAAGCAGCCTCTGCCCAGCCCGTCAGCAAGTGCCCATAGACTCATCAATGAATTGGTGTCAACTGATTAATCTTGTAATGTCAATTAACGCAAATCACGTAAGAGACAGGTGGCTCTCACTTTATGCACCAGACATATTCTTAAACGCGGTGCTTATAAACTTTCAAAAAAAATTTTAATCATATTTTTGGATGCACTACAAGAGCCTGCAGTTTAAAGCTCCCTTACGGGCAAATGCACAACGAAGAATACTCCTGTGCACAAATCATGTTCCCTCTGCCCTGAAACCACTGCCGGTCCCAGGGAGGGGCTGTCTGCTCTGCAGCACACCAGAGGGGCTCTGGGGGGCGGGGCTGTCTTCCCTTCAGGCAGCGGCTCTCAAACTAGGGGAGGCAGTGGGGGGGTAAGGTTTGCACCCCCCTACACATGTGGCAATCTCTGGGGACATTTTTGATTGTCACAATTAGGAGAGGAGAGCTATTAGCACCTAGGGTGGAGAGGCCAGAGATGCTGCTAAATGCCTACAAGGCACAGGACCACAATTATCGGCTCCCAGTGTCAACAAGCCGGAGGCTGCGAAACCCCAGCTGCCCTAGGACAGCAAGTGGCCCGTGGGCAGTGCTCGGTGAAGGCTTTTGTGAGTGAGGGATTGAACGAATGAACGAATGAGCCATCCTCTGCCATCTCCGCAGCCTCTCTTCTGCTCCTCTGGAGTGGGCAGCCGGGAGACGGTGGTGTCGGGTGTGCTCGGTGCAAACCTGCGGCCCCACCAGATCCCTGGACAGCCCTGGGGGCCCCTAGCCTGGGTGAGCGGGGAGAGGGACTGAGGCCACAGCAGGAATCTGCTTGCTGCACGAGCGCCATGGAAACTGTAAGCTCCTCTGCAGACGAGGGATGCTCAGCTCAGGCCGTCTTACCCACAAAGCAGGTCAAAACGCCAGGTGCCCCTCAGCCCCCGTACCTGCCACAGACACTGCTTCCCGAGTCAGGGCCCTGGGCCCAAGCCCTGCCCTGACTTCGGCCTGGTCACCAGAAGCTGGAGGAGCAGTGGGGGTGCAGGACAGGTGCACACCAGGTCCCCGCCTGCCTGTGCACCGTCACAACCTGCTGCTCAGGCCCTGGGCCCAGGGGCACCCCAGGCCCCTGCTGCCCTGCCCTGGGCCCAGCCACGCAGCCCTGGTCCTGCCCCTGCCCCTCTGGCACCTTCTCCAGTGGCCTCCTACTCACCAGGGCTCTGGAGTTGGGTTTGGCTCCTTTATCCAAGAGGACCTTGGCCACCCTGTGGTGGCCGCAGTGGGCAGCCACATGGAGTGGGGTCAGGTGGTCCAGGGTGATGTCGTCAATCTCTGCGTCGTACTGCAGCAGGAGTCGGACACAGTCGAGGTGGTCTCCCTGAGCCGCCATGTGGATTGGGGACAGGCCGTTCTGGGTGAAGAGGAAAACACAAGCAATCACAGAGCCTTCTGGGGACAGAGCGCGGAGATTCAGGACAATGATTCCCGTGTCACTGCCTACTTCTCCCCTGCATGATGTGTCCACGCGGCTCGGGAGGGAGCTTGGTTCACACCAGCCTCCACGCTCCCGCTGGTCTCTGACCGCAAACACCTTCCCCTGGCCAAACCCTCAAAGCCACGTCCAACAGGTCGACCTCTCCTCAGAAGCCGCCCGACCACCCACGACTCCTGCGGGCTCTCCTCACCACACCCTGCGTCAGACCCCACTCTCACACCTGCTGAGTCACACTCGAGTCAGCTATTCAGGGCGGGACCTTTTCTCTGAGCTGACATGCTTCTTAGGATCGGCGACTGTGCCTGGCATTTCTGGAATGCCCCAGTGCCCAGTACGAGCATGTCACACTCATGGTGCTCCTTAACTACGTGACGCTGACCGAATGAATGATAAAGTAGGCCTTGCAGCTAAATCCTCTGTGCTTTGCCCCTAACAAATGCACCTGAGTTTAAAAAAAAAATTCTGTTAAGGATTCTCACTGTTTCCCTGACACCAGTTTATTTTAAAAACATGAAAACCTGAGGAGACTCATCCATTTGCTCAGACGTTAAGTCAACAAATGTGCAGCGATGGCCTGGGCGGAGCTCTGGGGGAAGAGAAGGGAGCAGGCGCGGCCGGAGGAAGCTCGGACAGACACGCCGTGCTGCCCCGCGCTGTGAGGGGCGTGGGTTGAGCAAAGGACGGGACTGTGCGCAGATGATGAGCCCCCGAGGAGGGAGGGAGAGGCGGCTTCCTGGAGAAGGTGGCCCCTGAGCTAGGACCTGACAGGAGGCGAATGAGTCCACCAGGAAGAGTCCCCCAGCAGAGGGTGCCACTCGCAGGCAGCTCCCCCAGGGCAGTTTGGGGACCCCCACGCAGGGACTGAGCAGGAGAGCAAAGTGCGCGGGAAGGGAGCACAGGGCCGGGCTGAAGTCCGGGAGGCTGGCGCTGAGGGCCTGGAACTGCCACTTTCAGAAAGAGGATTTTCAGCACGGGAGGAGCACAGTCAGGTGGAACTGAATTGCTTCTCCCTCCAAATGCACGCGTTCAAGACCCAACCCCCAGGAACTCAGGATGTGACCTTATTTGGAAACAGGGTCTTTGGAGCTGTAATGAGCTAAAATGAGGTCACCAACGTGGGTCCTAATCCAATGACTGGTATCCTTAGAAATGGGAAATTTGGACACAGACACGCACACGGAGGGAAAATGCCACTTGAAGATGAAGGCAGAGATTGGGGTGATGCTTCTACAAGCCGTTTGTGATTTCAGGCCAGGAGCGGGGGGGGGGGGGGGGGGGGGCCTTGGAACAGATTCTCTCTCACAGCGTCGGAAGGACCAACCCTCCAGACACGCCAGCTCGGCCTCCGAACGGTGACTCGGTACATTTCTGTGGTTTGAGCGCCGGTGCCTGGCTCTTGGCTATGGCAGCCCAAGTGGACACAGTTACACTTACTGCAGTTTAGAAAGGTCGGACCATGGAAATTCTCAGTAAAGAGTTTTCATAATTAGCCCTATTCAAATAACCTGCATAACTTATGAGTGTTTATATAAGTTTAAATACAGGCCTTCTGTGGAAAAATGCTAAGAATTTCCTGACCTAATAATATAACTGGTAGTAGCAATTCTACTTTTGTTTCTCTGAGGTTTTTTACCTTTACATGTACTTTCAAAGACTTTATCTCATGTGATCGTACCAACAATCCTAGGAGAGAGGGCTGGAGCCCTCTGGATGGGAAACTGAAGCACAGAGAGGGTGAGAGACATGCCCGAAGTTACACAGCAAATCGGCCATGGAAACTTCCTGAGTGGCTGTGAACAGGCCTGGATTCTACCTTGTTCTGCTTCAACACACCTTCTAGAACTCACAGGCCGAGGGCCTGGAGAAGGTACAGGCAGCACTGTGTGGCCGACAGCTTTAGCCCCTCACACTAGAACTAAGGGATGGGCCTTTGCTTTGGTCTCTAATGGAACCTGAGAAGAACTGTTTTGTTTTCGTAACTTCACTCTGGCCCAGCCCCTGAGGACCTCGGAGCACTCGGTTGCTGTCTTTTCTGGAGCTACGATGAAAGAGATGGGGATTGATCTAGAGCAACAGTAGGAGAACTGCAGCCTGTGGGCCAAATCTGGCCTGCCCGCTGTGTTTGTAAATAAAGTTTTATTGGAACACAGCCCCTACTTTGCATATTGCCTCCGGCTGCTTACGGCTGCTTTTCTGCTACATATCAGCAGGGCTGAATCACTGCAACAGAGACCATGGCCTGCAAAGCCTAAAAGTATTTAATACCTTTACGTGAAAAGTTTGCTGACTCTGATCCAGAGCTATACTGAGTGCCTCCGATGTGACAGGCCTGTGGTGACTGCCACATGCACTATCCCACTGGGTGGTATTAGCACCTCTATCTTGCAGAAATGGGATTTGATCCTCAGTCTGTCTGACCTGGAGCCCTGCCTGAGACGCCACACACAGGAAGGAGACACACCGCACCTTGGTTTTGGCTTGGATGGGTGCCCCGTGGTCCAAGAGGATCTCTGAGATTCGCACGTGCCCGTTCCGAGCTGCACAGTGGAGAGGTGTCAATTCGTCCTTTAAAAGACAGAGTCAAAAACAAAAGAAGAAGCCCAAAAGGCAGCTGTCAGAGGCCGTCTGGAGAGAAGCATGCCTGCAACATCCTTCCTGGCTGCAGAAGTGCTGGGGTTTCCTTAAGCAGTTTTACAGCAACCCCGGCTGGGCTGCGCGCTGCTCCGGGAGGCTCCCGGGGCGGAACTCCCTCCCGGGCCTGGCCGCTGGCACCCACCTTGGTCCTTGTTTCTATCTGGGCTCCCCGGTCCAGCAGGAGCCGCACCATGATCACGTTGCCCCTGCGGGAGGCAATGTGCAGGGGCGTGATGCCGTTCTGGAGGGGAGGAAGCAGGGCACAGTCAGGGCACGGCATCCTGCCCTTATTCAGCCGCCGCGCACCCCACTCCCCTCCACGGCAATGGCAACAGTACAAGCAGCACAATGCCCACCGTTAGGGCATTTCTGGCCTACAAAAGATTTTGAAAGCCAGTGAGACCTGCCAACAAGGCCAGCCAAGCCCATGCCTCCCACGGGCAGCACCTCGGACTGCAGGAATCGTCCCCCGCCCTCCAGGCGTCCCACCTCAAGAATGGGCCAACGGGCTTTCGAGTCTTCTCGAGACAAAAGGTGGGGACTGAGGGGCGGGTGACCAGAGCCAGCCAGCAGGGAGCCTTCTAGACCGTGGCAGGCCGGCCCGCGGGCATCTGTGCGCCCGATGAACCCCCGGTGCCAAGGGAGAGGCAGCAGCGCCTGGGTTCCACCGGCCCCGACCCCGCACAGTGAGAGCACCTGCCAGAGAGGTCACCTGTGGCGTGAAGTTGACGCTGGCTCCCCTGTTGAGGAGCAGCTGGGCCACGTTGAGGTTCTCGTAGTGAGCTGCGATGTGCAGGGGGGTGAATCCCGTCTGGGGCACAACAGAGGGAAGAAACTGTCAGGCCCCATGTACCGCCATTCCCACCTGAGTCAGCCGGGACGCTGGGACGGGGGTCAGGGGGCCGCTGCACGAAGCAGACTTGGACAGGCGTGTCATCTCTCAAGGGGTCAAGAGACGCTCTGCGGGGAGCTCTACCAGGAGCGCACCCGCTGCGCGCTCACGGGGACAAACCTCAGACCACGGGCCACTCGGTGAATGATCACACTTGATTCCCAAACAGAATCGTCACAGGGGCCACAGCCCTACC
The DNA here is from genome assembly GCF_020740605.2 of Lemur catta. Classification (NCBI taxonomy): domain Eukaryota; kingdom Metazoa; phylum Chordata; class Mammalia; order Primates; family Lemuridae; genus Lemur; species Lemur catta. Next base: position 5,866,096 of record NC_059149.1, on the reverse strand, counting down.
TCTCGGGCTTGTTGCAGTGACCCCTCCGGGCAGGCCTGGCGACCCAGCCGGCCGAAGGCACGCTCTGACCCCTGGCAGGCCCAGGGCCATCGCTCCATTCCGGACCTCAGGCCGTTGTCAAGGCCTGTCCTGCCCGGCCTGCACACTTTTCTGGGAGGCTTCGAGCAACAAGAGCCACGCCCAGAACATGTTCCCTGACGTCCCCCGGGGACTGTGGCTGGGCTGTCCACCTCGGCCCTTGACGTTCTGGGAGCGGGTGCTCTGTGCGCACAGGCTGGGCTCACTCCCAGGAAACTCCTGGGCAGGGAGGTGCCCCTGTGACCTGCAGGCCCCGAGGTCCGGGCTGCCCTCACCTTGGAAAGCACGTCGGGGTTGGGGTCGTTCTGCAGAAGCACCGCGGCCGTGCGGGTGTCGTCATTGCGGGCCGCGATGTGCAGGGCCGGGAGGCGCACCTTGCCCTTCGTCCCGTAGTTGATGAGGTGTGCCACCACGTTCTCGTGGCCCTGCTGCAACGCCACGGCGAGGGGTGTGAAGCCGTCCTGGGGGGGGAGGAGAGGCGGCTTTGCTCGCACTCCACGCGCCACGTGCTGTCCTCGAGACGGGGCCCACCTCAGGGACCTTCCTCCGAGTTCTGCTCTTCAAGCCCCTTTATCCCCCATGCCCAGCGTGAAGGTGCTTCCTCCCTGAAGCCCCCCTGGGCCCCACTCCCTGTCCCGCACGCTCACAGAGCCCACAGTCACTGTTCCTCAGCACTCGCTTAACTTTCCTTCAGAACACAGTCCCTGCCTGTCAGAGGGCTGGGAAACTTCCCACTGCTGATTCTCTGCCTCCCCCCTCCCACCCCATCTGCTGGTGCCAGGACGGTGCCTTGGACATGGCAGAACGTCACTGCACAGCTCCCAGATGCTGGAATCCATGCCAGCCACAAGGATTCAACTGTGATCTACTATTATTAACCCCCTCGGCTGTGCACTGAGGAGCACAGAACCTGGTGACCTGGGCAAGCAGGTGATAACAAAATCATGTCACTGCTGAACACCCTGAGTCAAGAGAGGCCTTAGCTCTGTCATTTCACCAATGACCGGACTCAGGATCTCAGCCAACAGGACTCGTCTGGGGTGGACAGTGGGCTCCCGGCAAGAGCTTCACCCATCAAGGCCAAGGCCGGTTCCCACGGAAGCCACAGGTCAGCCCACCCCACCCGGTCCAGCCGTACGCTGGGGCACAGTGGGAATGCCACCCTGAAGCCTGCCGTCACTTCTCAGCACACGTCTGGGTACTGCTCGAGACGAAGACTTGGTCTCTTTCTCCCTTGCAGAGCCCGGCAGCGGCCGGAGGCGTGGAGCAGTCAGCAACACTTCGCAGGGGTCAAGGCACTGCATGCCCCTCCAGCCACGTCCCAGGAAGGTACAGCCTGGCAAAACGTCCCACACCCAGAGACTTCCGGCTGTGAGGATGTTTCCCCAAGACACTTACTTCTGTGGCTACGTTCTGGTTAGCTCCATTCTCCAGTAAAAACTTCACCACTTCCAGGTGGTTCTCCTGCGCCGCCATGTACAGGGGGGTAAAGCCCTTCTGCAAAGCGAGAAGCAGCGTCAGAATCCGCGCACGGTGGGGAGAGACGCTAACACGAGCACAGGTCCTCTGAACTCGAGGACAGCTCTCCTTCGTCCTGTTTTCTCCCACCCCTGGGGCAACACCCCCATCTAGGTCCCCACCAAAGACAGCTCACTGTCACTTTGAACTGGCATAGTGGGATGTTACACAAGCCACAAGGTGGGGACAACTGTCGGCAGAGTCTGTGCCTGGCCTCTGCCCTGCACACCCGCCTCTACCCCCACTCCCCCGAGCCCCCGTGTCTGTCTCTGCACGAGCCATCACTAAACACACGATCTGGCCGGTTCACTGAACAGAGGTGGGGTCCACGCCCACCCACCCCATCCTTGGAACGCGCGGTCTGACCGTGAAAAAACAGTAACAGACACGCCTTTGCCACCCCTTGGAGACTGTCATAAATCTAGACTCCACTACTCAGTGTGAGTGTTAACGCGGCAGCCGACGCATCCACCACGGAACAGGAGAGAGGGGCCGAGTGAGGAAGAAGGGCGACGCCCGCCAGGCCAGGGGCACAGCGCCACTACCTGCGACTGGGCGTTGACGTTGGCGCCATAGTTGACCAGCTCCCGGACCACCTCGTCCTGCCCGGCCAGCGCGGCAATGTGCAGAGCCGTGTTCCCTTTCTGCAACACACAGGGGACGGGGGAACAGAGGGGTTTCCCACTGGGCCTGCGTGTGTGACCGTGAGCAGTCTGTGAACAGGTGCTGGTTGGGGGGCCCAGTGGGCTTTCTTTTCGGCCATCAGAGCTAGAGGACACATGTGTGTGCTTAATGCAACACACACCTTGAAAGAGCACTCCAAGTACAAGGGGGAAAATTCTCCCTGTTCTCCATAATGAATAACGCTGAAAGCAGACACACACACACACACACACACACACACACACACACACACACACACACGCTTCTCAACAGCGATCTGCTGCATGCGGTACAGCGAGTTTGCGTCGCTGAGGACACGCTCGTTCTTTTCAACCTGTGAGTCCGCGGGGCAGCGCCGAGCCCTCAGCCGGGCCTGGGCGCTCTGGGGGCAGGAGGCTGGCACAGGCCTCAGGCTCAGCACCCTTGATGCTGGCAACGCACACAGCAGACCGTGGGCCCGAGCAGACAGAGGGAAGAGAGGCAGGAGAGTGAACAGAGCATCATGTGGAAAAGGAGAGGGTAAGATGGATTCCATAACGTATGTAGAAAAGAAAAACATGGAAATAGTGCCGGTCGTGACGTGTGCCTGTGGTCCCAGCTACTCGGGAGGCTGAGGCAGGAGGATCCCTTGAGCCCAGGAGTTGGAGGCTGCAGTGAGCTGTGATGACACCACTGTGCTCTACCCCAGGTGACAGAGCGAGACTCTGTCTGAAAGGAAAGGAAAGGAAAGGAAGAAAGAAAATGAAAACAAAAAGGGGGAACTATTAGAATAAAATCAAGGAAAATATAAAAAAAAACAATATTCAGAATATTAGCAAGTAAAATACAACGGAGTGAGTTTCACCAAGTGAGAGAGGAGAGGAAGGCCAGAATGGATAAGCACTGGAAGGAAGTGAGGCACATGACTGTTTTCAACTTTGTACAAGGTAAGAACCAGCAAGAGACCAAGAAACGAGGCAGTTCTGAGGATGGGAGTTTAACGTCAGCTTTTCCAGTCTGGATTCATCCTGGATTTTAACAACAATTCATAGATGAGGCTCAGGACCAGCTCCCAGGACACAGATGGCCTCCCAGTCCCCCCTGGGGGTCCTGGGGCCCCACACAGACAACCCCATTCAGGGGGCCAGGGGGCCAGGGTCCATGAGACACTTCTACCAAATAGGGCGAGGGAATGAAATGGCACCTCACTGGACCCATCTGTCACTGCGCTAGTTAGGGAGCCAAGATCTCGAACCGTCTCATTTTTATAGTTCAAACCCTAAGTGGTTTTTTACTAACTACATAAACACTGACTGGTCCATTTCAGGAAACTTAAGACGTGACAAGCAGGGACTTCAGACCCAGCCCTGCGCCCACCTGTCACCTGGAAGGAAGCTTCCTCACGAGGTGGGACTGAGGCCCCAGCCCCGCAGTTGCCCCCAGCACTGCTGACCCTGTGGGGGGGCAGCCCCGCAGGGCACTGGTGGCCGCAAGCAGCTCAGGTCTTTGTTCTGGTTGCTGGCGCTCCGTCTGGTCATTCATGTATCAAAGCCTGCATCGGGCGGGCATCTCCTGTCTGCTGCCTCTCGAAGTCATCCTTGGATTTCCCCTAAAGTTCCATTTGATGAACAAAGGGATTCTTCCTCAAATACCCACCAGAGAATAAATGCCAGATAGGAAAGGATGGATGCTAACTAACAACTGTCCATAAAAGTACAAAGAGCCTACATCTAGAGACTCTGGCACTTGCTGTACCAAGTGGAGCAGGGCTGTCGGCACCAGAAGCTTCTCTAGAAACCAGGACTGAGAGTTCCAAGGGGAGTGCTCCTGTCTCCCACGGAGGAGGACGAGGCACACCAAGTCCACTCACATTCAGTGGTGCACACGCCGGGCATGTGTGTGCCAGGCTTGGCCCACGGAGGTCAGGGGCCACTGAGACTCAGGTCCCTCGAACACAAGAGGCTTACATTAAATATTTCTTTCCATCTGACCCTTCTTGTCTGAAATCAAACAGTATCAGAGCTTTCCTTACACCCACGAGAGGGGGACGGCCCCCTCTGATGCGGGGAGCTGGTCAGACGTGGAACTCTGTTCATGCCACCTGGGCTGAGGGTGGTACTGTCGAGGAATAAGATCAGTGGGGAGACCCTGGGAAGTGGCCCCCCTTGCCCTGCCACCTGCACACACGCATCGCTGGCCTCGATAAGGCGGCCCCTGGCCCCGGGTCTGGGAGTCCCAGGGAAAGAGGCTGTGAGCCTCTGTTTTCTCTGCCCCTCCCCCAGCATAAAGGAGCAAAAATTACTTAGCTACATTTTGATCCACAAATACGTAATTTCCCCATTTCAGAAACTGGTGAAGCTCACGGAAGGGAGGATGGTTGAACAGGTGCTGAGCGAATGCAGGCGGCGGGCGGGCGAGGCCCAGGCTTTCTGCGAGGGAGGGGAAACCTCTGCTCCAGCACTGGGCTCGGCTCAGGGTGGAGCGGGGAGGATGGGGGAGATCATTTTACACGTTTATTTTATGCTCTTAAAATTTCTAAGTACCGTTTAGGAACCTATATTGGTTTTTGGCTCGCTACTCTTTTTTATTTTGGTCTTTCTCCTGCTTGGGAGGCCCGTCACAATTCCCCAGTCTGTTATGACTCTTCCTCAGCCCACGGTTTCAGTTCCACCTTTTTTTTCCTCTCTCTGTGCGGCATTCCAAAACCATGTTGGCTTATAAAATTTCTAAAAATAAAAAAGACACACCAAGTGTTCACTTGCAAAATAACAATCAAAGAAGGAAATTCGGAAAGTGTGAAAGTGCTGAGGCCTCGTGTTTCCACAGCTCTTGGGGGCACGCCAGCGGGGGCGGGGAGCCGCTCTGGCGCACGCAGAGCCGGTCAGATGGCACAGTGCTTGCAGCCAGGTACGCCGGGGCATCCAGGGAAAAGTAATTGCATCCCTTCATCCACAGAAGCAGCAGGGTGGAAACAATCGGTATTTGCCATGAGTTAGGGGAAAATGCCCCATATACAGTCGCAAAGAGCAACTCAGTGTATTGCACCCCCACTCCCCGTGGTCCCCCTTCCCCATGAGACATGCCTTGGTTGTCATTTCCAGATCAGAATCTAGATTTCTTCACATTTGGGAAATGACAGGAAAATTACAGAATTTTACCTCCAGAAATGATTCTGCTTCATAATATTTTGGTAGTTCACTTCCTAACCATAAATTATATCTGCTCTCTACATATTGTTCTTCTGTGTTCTCAGCCTGAGAGGCAGCAAAATGTTTACTGCGTGGAACTGAACCTGAGGCTGGGCGTGAGACCATGTTTAACAAATAACAAACGGAAAATAAGAGGCTGGGAGAAAAAGCTCTGGCAGGAAAACCTGGGAAAGTAACAGGAGAGAGGAGAGAAAACAAGAATGGAGGAAACAGTATTTGAGTCAGTAAATGGAGATGATTTTTGTTTAGTTTGGTTTTTAAATGCTGGCTTCATCCTGTTTGATAAATAAGACGCATATAAGAAAGAAATAAAACTTATTTTGCGATCTGCAGATACATCAGTTTCACAATGCTGGGATTTCTGAACACAAGTCACAGGCGTATCATCTACTGCAACGGGGATTAATGTATTGCAGTGGGGCCTCGCACCTGCCCACGCCAAAGGCCTTCTCATGAGAGGGTCATGAGTAGGGACTGGAAATGCGTTTGGGGCTGAACAAGGAAGACTTGCTGGAGTAGGAGAAATCACTGGGATGTGGACTGTCTCCTACAACCCTCAACAACAACATAGTCACGAGTGTGTATTCGTTCCTTTCTGTACGCTGGGCACTTTGTGTACACCATCTCCCTTAGTTTCGTATCACTCCTGTGACTAAGTACTACAATCCCCATTTCACAGATGAGGACACTAAGGCTTAGCTGTGGCTGAGTAACTTGTCTGCGGGCACAGAGCAGGAAGTCTGTCTGCGGGATTTGCAACTCCAGGCACCCAAGTGTGGAGCTTCCAGGGCTCTGGCCCCCGTATTAGACTTGGGGACCCTGAGAAAGCATGAAGCCACCGGGAAAAGGGTTATATTTTTAGAGTTATGATCTCATGATGAAGATAAAGTAAAGGCCCACTGAATCCTGGAAACAGGGTCCCGTGTTTTCAGGCGGCGCCAGGGACTCAGGGCACTAGGAAGCGCTTGGAAGGGCGGAGAAGCCCAGACGAGCGGGGGTCTCTCCTGGAGGGCTGGTTTCTGCGCCAGGGTCTGGGGCAACACAGGAGGGACCCGCACACCTGAAGTTTCAATGAAAAGCTCCCCCCTCCCCTGTGAGACATACCTTGGTTGTCGTTTCTAGAATGATTTCTTTGTGCAGAAGTTCAACCACCATTTTCACGTGGCCTTCTTTAGAGGCCAGATGCAAGCCGTTCAAGCCATTCTGTAAGGAGCAGAGAGGCGGGGGCGTGGTTAGTAGGCGAGGGCGTGGTCGGTAGGCGGGAGGGCGTGGTTAGGAGGGAGGGGCCGGGCTGGTAGGCGGCAGGGGCGTGGTCGGTAGGCTGGAGGGCGTGGTCGGTGGGCAGCAGGGGCGTGGCCGGTAGGTGGGAGGGCGTGGTTAGGAGGGAGGGGAGGGGCCGGGCTGATGGGCGGGAGGGGCGTGGCTAGCTGTGCCCACCGAGGCCCCTGCCCAGCCCAGGAGTGTGCGGCGCCGGAAGGAGGAGCGGGCGCAGCGCAGGACCACCCAGCCTCCCTCAGTGCCTGGTGTGGGGGTGTCAGGTCGCAGGAGCGCAGGGTAAGAAAGAAAGCGTGGGGACAGAACCGCCACCCCTGCGTGTGAATTACGTGTGGGAAGCGCTCATAAAACCCATGGGTGACCTCCAAGTTCAGGTCTTGGCTGGGCTTTAGGCTTCCCACTTAATTGAAAGGAAGAGCTTCAACCCCCTGCTTAACTTTCACAGCAGAGACCAGAAAAAGCAGAGAGGTGATACCAGTACATCCTAAACATTTGCTGAGATGGACATAATTAGTGAGATGATAAATTTTGAAATAAGGTCATGTGGGAACTGAATACCACCAACTACCCAGCTGTAAGATTCCCCCAATAGAAAAAAACAGTATTAAGGCTGGGCGAGGTGGCTTACGCCTGTAATCCCAGCACTTTGGGAGGCTGAGGCGAGAGGATCACTTGAGCCCAGGAGATTGAGACCAGCCTGGGCAACATAGAGTTGATGAGGATCTCTACAAAAAAAATTTTGTTTTAATTAGCCAGGTGTGGTGGTGCATATCTGTAGTCCAGCTACTCAGGAGGCCGAGGCAGGAGGATCACTTGAGCCCAGGAGTAGGAGGCCACAGTGAGCTATGATCGCACCATTGCACTCCAGCCTGGGCGACAGTAAGAAAAATCAATATTCAAATGCTATCCCGCCATTTCAAATGTGGTGAAAGACACCTATCTGACAGTTAAGTTTTAGGAAAAACAAAAGAAAACAAAACACATTTTCCATGTCCATCAGCCCACGATAGCATAACCTGTTGAAGTTTAAGCAATTAAGGTTCCAGCCACATCTGGTGAAACCACAACTGTGCTCTGTGGAAAGCAGTTCAAGTTTTAATCAGTGTCATACTTCCTGGTCTTCTGATCCTTGCACTTAAAAGTCTTGAAACCTTCTGGCAAGAGCTGACATCAAAGAGTGCTATCAAGAGCCACCAATAATTCCAGCATGAAGGAACGGACTCCCAGTTCCAAGAGATGAGATCTGGGCTCCACACAGAGAATGGTTTTACTCAGTGAGCAACCTCTGTCCCCGGCTTTTCTGTTTTGTTCCTGTTCTCCTTCCCTGCCAACAGTTCTCTCCTCCCCTCCCACTCCTCACATTTTGATCAACTCTGTTCCAGCACATTCTTTCCAGAGGGGGCTTCCGAGCCACTGCAGACTCTTCATTATCACAAAGACTCTCACCACCAAGCTGCATGGGCCTGGCAGCTGTGGGTGTAATAAGGGGGTCCCTGGCTCACCTGCCCCCGAGGATCTCCACAGCCCCACCCTGAGTTCCTGAAATTCCAACTCTCCCTTTGTGTCAGGGCATCACTTTCAGGAGATTCCTGTTGAAACACAAATACTCTACCCTGGAGTACTCATGTATTAACCCCTTAACAAATTAGCCCTATTGTTTTGCTATAACCAGCAGAGAAGATTCACCTGGAAGGTATACAGAATCCCTTTATGTAGAGGACTGGACAGGGCAAGTATAACAGGTGCCCTGGGTGTCAGGGCAGAGAGAGGGGCTGCAAAGGCGACTTTGCCTACCTCCTATTTAGGTCTGGCTGTGCAGCTGGCCACATCTTTGCCTGTGGGCACAGCCAACCTTGGGGGGGGTGTCCACCAAATATTTCCTCCTGCAGATGCCTGAAAACTGCCTTTAGATTTCCTCCTCTTGCAGGTTTTTGTACACCATTCACTGTAAGATCCCAGGCTGTGTGAATTCCTCACACCCCGGTGTGAATGAGTTGATCAGATCAAAGCTAGGTCAGAGCCCGTTTCAGTAACAGAAAGGGAGAAAGTCTGTGGCAACAGGAATCTGGGGTTGGGAAGAGCACAGGCAGACAGAAACCAATTCCTGTCAACTCAATTTGCAAAACACAAAGTCACTGGAAGCTATTTGTCAAGTGACTGGTGCTGGGAGCCGGAACCACTCCCCGAAGCTCTGCATCTGGAACCGCCTCCCTGGGGTGGCTGTGCACGGGAGGGGTCCCTGCTCCCCCAGGAGCACGGCTATCTTTATCGGGGCACACACAGCGCCTCTGCGAGCCCCTCTTCAGACCCAGCCGCTGCCTCATCTAGAAGGTTCCCAGTACTGTGAGGGAACTGGGTGGTGTGTGCGCTGCAGGACAGGCGTAGCAGCTGCTGTAGGCTGCGCACTGCACCCCCCCCCTCCCCCCGGCAGTGGCCACAACCAACGTGGACTGGCCGTGGTGCTGACTGCAGGGGTTTAGTGCTTGCCTGGGCAGCAAGTCACTCTGATGAGCATTCGCTGGTGCCGAATGTCGGCAAGCCTGGAAGGAAAACAGCTAATGTTCACTGCTGATGCTCGGGGTGGCTGGTCCCTGCTCTTTGGAGCCGCGTCAGGATCTCGGTCCAGAGGGATTCTGGATACACTGGCCGGAGAGTGCTGTACTCAGAGGGATACTAGGGAGCCCTGAGCCTGCCCTTTCATCTCCAGCTGAGGAAACTAAGGTCCAGAGTAGTCAAGTGCTTAGCTGAGGTCACACAGTCCTTCTACGGCTCAGACACACAGAGCCAATGTGAATTTCCCAGGAAAGAAAGGTTTGGTTCCCGCCCCCCCCAGGAACTAGTGTGTTTCTTTTTATCAGATAATGAAAACATGGTTTCCCTTTTTTGATTACCAGGAAGCTTAGAGCTAACGCTCACTCAGGATAATCATCCACCTGGGTCTGGTCATGACCTCTGCAATTGATCTCCAGGGTTTTACTCGCTGCCCTGGTCCACAGAAAGCCCCTTTGCCTCCCTCCCTGGGCCCCAGGCCTTCCTCTCGAAGCTGCACTCCCGGCAGAAGGGAAGGAACTTCAACAGGGAAGGGCCTGTCTGCATCGCTCACAGTTGCTCGCCCTCCACCCAGATCCTAGTTCAATGATCTCTTTCTTCTTCATGATTTAAAGGTTTTTTTCTCACTTGATTAATTTGTTTTCAATATAGTAACCCTAAGTAACTTCCAAGTCTATTACTGTGATGATCTGAACCCACTGTCCACAGCAGAGCCACCAAATCAAAGCCCTCGGCGCGGCTCGTCAGAGGCATGCAAGAAGGCGCAGGGACTGAATGCCCAACGCCATCGCACATGGAAAGGACTGTCACAAACATGTGTCTCAACTGCAGTTATGGACACTGCTGCCACCTAACGCTGTGCAGTTACTTAATCCAATTCAATAAACATTTATTGAGAACCTATTCTTTTCTAGAAATGAATAAAACACAAATCCCTTCCCTTGAAGAATTCCGTTTTGCAGGGAAAACTGGCGCATAAAAAATAAATGCAAAATCATGTGAAAAACCCAAAATGGCATGTATAGGATTAGATGCAGCACAGAGGAGAAGGGAGTTACTCTGCCAAGAAGGTCCAGAAAGCTTCACAGAGCAAGTGTGCACAAAGCCAGGGCTGCAAGTTCATTAACAGCAGCAAGATGAGAAGCCGGGTCTGAGTTTAGGCTCTAAACCCATAAGCTAAAATACGCTCCCAGCCCTTCTCACCAAGTGCTCTCTTCCTCCTTTCATGAAACATGTGAACACAAGAGATGCACAAGCACCCAGACCCCCAGCAGCAAGTCTTCAGCAACTGGTCTCACTCAGTGCCTGGGCAGCCAGCAGCTCCATCTGGCACTAGGACTGCTGAATGCCTGGAAACTGATCTCTTGTACATACGCGCTAAGGAGCTCGTACAGTCAACTTACTAAGTGCACAACAGTCCATGCAGGAGACTGCTTCCAATAACCAAAAAAGAGAGTTCTGAGGGTAAGTGCCATATTTAATACTTACTTTTTATTTAAGCAGATTTTTTTATTGCTCAAATGAGAAGGGGGAAGAGGAGTGCAAATCCTGTGTGCTATTTGTTCTTAGCTGTAACTAAGGACAGAGATGAACTATAATTTACCACCTCTTCAAAATAGGGAATCGCGTGTTTTATTTTAGATAACTCAAATTTAAGTTGGTTGCTAAAAGCTACCCTATCTCACCATCATTCACAGCCACTGCTCTTGTGCCAAACAGCAGACAGCTGTGGAAGAGAATGGAGTTGGGATAAATCACATATTTCTTCCCTCAAATAACAGGAGGTAGAAGATAAGCAAGAAGGAAGTGGGAGAATATAACAGTAAATGCTTCAGCTAAATTAGAAATTGGGGAGCAAAGCAATAACGACTTTTGGCTACTTTTTAATCACATGGCTTTCCCTTGGGGGAAACTGCTGCTTGCTAGATTCCTCTTCCCACAGACACGTCCTTCTGGGACTCCAACTGCACATGTGGTAAATCAGTTGATGTTGCCCCCCCCCCCCAGCTCTTGGTGCTCTGTTTTGTTTTTCTTTCTCTACTCTTTTTGTCTCTTTTGTTTCAATTTGATTAATTTCTCTTGACTTATCTTCAAGTTCTTGATTCTCTCCTCAGCTGTGTCTAGTCTACTGACAAGGCTACTGAAGAAATTCTTCATTGCTAAGAAAGTGTTTTTTAATTCTAGCATTTCATTTGACTTTCTTACAGTTTCCATCTCCCTGCTGAAATTCTGTATCTTCTCATGAATGTCATCCACTTTCCCCACCAGATCCTTTAACACATTAATTGTAGTTAGTTTGAAGTCCACCTAATAGTTCCCGTATCTTGGTCATCTCTGAGTCTGGTTCTCTTGATTGCTTTTTCTCTTGACAATGCTTCTTCTTCTTCTTCTTTTTTTTTTTTTTTTTTTGTTCTGTTTTCTCTACTTTGCTGTGTATGAGATGATTTTTAAGTGAATGCCAGACGTCATATGTAGGAGAGCAGGAGAGCAGGGACTGAGGTAAATAGTACTTATGGCTGGAAATGGACATGCCTCTTCTTCTGTGACGTTGTCAGTGTTGAGGTGGGGAGGCTGAGTCGGTCTGGTCAGGGTTGGCCTGGGTTTGGGTTTTATTGGTATCTTCAGTGCACCCCAGCCTGAATATTCCTCTAGAGCTTGGCTGCCATCATCTTGAGCTGTGAGTTGGCTCTGGGGTGCCAGAGGTTTTGCTGAGTTCCTGACCCCCCAGCTTCCAGCCCCTGCTGCATGCCAGGGCCTCCCACAGCAGTGGCCTGCTCGTCCCTGTCACAGAATGCAGGGCTGGTGGGAACACACAAGTTCTCTTTGGCCTTGGTCCAGCTTTGGTCTTAGGCAGGCTCTGTGAACCTGGTCCTCAAAGGTGGGATTTTTTTTCAATTTTAAAATTTGTTTAGCATTCCTTCCCTCTCCTCTGTGGCAGCAAAACCTGCCTCATCTGTGTTGGTCTGGGGTGGGAGTTTCTCGCCCCTCGCCCAGCAGCCACGGACCTCTGCTTGTGATTGGCGTGGGATCCTGGGCCCAAGACAGGTCCCTGCCCCTCTCCTGGAGTGCAGGGGGGCTGCCTCTACCTTCCTGCGGCAGCATGAACCTTTGGCAGGAATGTTGCCCACCCTGCCCCCACAGGCGGAGGCGGTTTGTTTCTGTTCCTCCCCTGCGTCTACGGCCTGAAGGTGAGAGGGTTTGATCTGAGGGAAGAGTCTGGGGAGCAGCAAGGCTGTGTGTCTGTTCCCTCCGCCCCTGCAGCCGCAGCCACCAGTCACCTCCCCACCTGTGCCGAGGGGCCTCCCGCTCGTCTCCTGCCACATCCCAGGATTTCTCAGGAGCAGCCACGGAGGCCTGTGGAGAAAAGCTCACTCCAGACACACCGGCCACGTCAGGCCTTAAGCAGTTGTTAAGATTTCGGTTTGCTCGGTGGCTCTTCCTCCTGTCCTCTGCCAAAGCCGCAGGGCCCTGCCCTCTTCGGAGTTCAGTGCGCTTGGCTGCCTTGCTACCGCGGCCCTGTGACGGGCTCCGGAAAGATCCTCACCGTGCAGACTGCGGCGCACTTTCTCGGGGTGAGGGGAGAGCGCTGTTGCTCACAGCCGCCCGCCCCGCCCCACGCTGAGCCTCCGAGGCCAGCGGGCCCCGTCCGAGCTCGCTCCACGTGGCCCTAAAACAGCAGATAACTCTTGTAGGCTCTTTTTGGCAAAAATATTCATGCCAAGCACACACACCTGGAGTTTTCCTATTTGCCTTTGCTCTTTTTCAGGTAAAATGTCAATTTAGAGGCTTTTTCTGAAAAGCAATCTGTCTGACGGGAGGGGAAGGAGATCTCAGCCAGGCTGTGTTTCTTTTTAACATTTGTAAGAAGACAAAAAAAAGTCACATTCAGCCTGAATGATTTAATTTGGAGTATTTTCTTATACCAACTGTGAGAAATTCCACTGGCAAAATACAAGATTCCAGACATTTGTTCTCAGTAAATTACTCCTCTGTTTAGCTCCTCTGTTTGCCCCAGTTGCACTAACTGATTTCCAAACGCACGAATGCAGCAGACATGTCACAGGAATTTAACTCTTATCCTGCAAGAGCTGAGGAAGGGCTCTAAATAGAAAGGTCTTGGTGTCCTGAAATCCTACATCTCTCTGAAAATTGCAAGAACAGCTCGGAAGCTGCTGCTGGCATCCTCACGAGCACAGCCCGCCCGCCTCGTGGCTCACAGCTGGCCCTGCCTCCAGAGAGCAGGCAGGCTCAGGCCAGCTCCCGTGACTGAGGACCGCCAGGCCCCTGGCCCCTCGCCACCCCACACCTCCCGAAACTCACTGCTTCAACCCCCAAGTCCCTTCCTTGAGCTAAGCAGTGTTTCCAGAGGACTTAGGTTGTATCCAGGAAGCATGACCTCTCCCCTCGTCAACACCTGCCACCTCGTTATTACTGCGTCTCATCAGATGAGCTCCCGGCCATCTAGCCAGGCCCAGAGGCAATGGGATGGGGCCAGGGGAAGCTCTGGGGAGGAAAGGACTGAAGTCCTGGGAAGAATAAGCCCAGTCACAGGGCAGAGAGACCAAGAGGTCTGAGGCTCCCAGAGTGGACAAAAAGAGAGGTGGGGAGAGAAATGTCTAGATGATTCTACCCCGGCATGACACTGGAGATCCAGTTGGAAGATCTGGCCTCTGATAAGGACATAGAGGATTTTTATATTTAATACCCCACGTTCCTATTCAACCTGGATTCTCTATTGAGTTTGTCATACCTGTCTAGAGAAGGTAAGTATTACACTCGATGTTACAGAAGTGTAATTCCCCGAATAGCAACCAGCTGCGCATCCATGACCTTGGCTCTCCTACTGCGTGGAGCCAGACCACGCCACAGAGTATCTGCAGGTCTGCAGGGCTGTGCGGAGGATGGAGAGGACTGAAGTGACTGCCATCCCTACGCCAGATCCTGACGCCGGTGGGAAAGAGAGAGGGAGTGGGGAGAGCGGAAGGCAAAGACCGTGGAAGCCAAAGGAGGCAGAGGCGATGGCGGGACGGAAGGAGGACAGCGCCTTGACTACGGTGCGCCTGCAGGAGACACGAGCGCAGAAACGGGCGTGGAGAAAAGTTCCAGAGCAGCACGGACCTTGACTCCTTTCCTCTGATCGCCTGCATGACGTTCTCAGCCCACACAGAAATGAAATCAAAGGTGAACAAGCACCACTGCACCGTCCTTCCCGTCCTTCCTCTCCTCTCCTGCCCTCCCTGCCTGGGGCATGTGGGCCTCTGGGCACCAGGGCGGGCGCAGAAGGGACGGCCTGCGGGGACGGGTGGCAGTGCACCTGGGGTCTGGGAGGCAGGGGTGACTGGGGTGGTCGGGAGGTTGTCGTGTTGAGCAAGTAAGTAACCAGGTTGAAGACAACAGGGGCAGCGGCAGTCCGGCTTCCCACTCTCTGAGGGTTTACAGCAAGGAGGAGAGGAAAGGCCAGGGAGAGCCCCGGGAGCTGGACTAGAACAGGAAGTGCCGATATGCCCTCACTGATTCTGGAAACAGACATACACAGATAGATGTAGAAACGGCTCCACAGCTGCATACGCGCACACAGACATGCCACCACCAGGAGCAGTGGGCACACGAGTGAGGTGGTTTCGGTGTCTAAGCACCACCCTCCCCTAACAGAAACCAGCGGTCCCTGGAGAATCGACTGACCCAAGGCTGGGTGGAAAGAGCACAGCTTGGGGCAGAAAGTAAGAAAATGCTCAGAGAACAGCGCGACATGTCAAAGGTCAAAGAAGCCAACCTACTGAAAGGGCTGCTATTGAACTAATGCAGATTTGAACATTAACATAAATCGCGAGAGTATCAGGTGAAAGCCCACCCAACAGGAGTCCACGAGTCCAAACAGGTGTAGACGCATAGGAAAAGGTCAGTCAGTGGGGGAGAAGGAAAAGCGTATCCTTCAGGGGAACGCCAGCTCATCTGTGTGGGAGAAAGGTCAGAAATGGAGAGTCCTGCTTTGGAACCGTTGTGGCAGAGGCGACACAGGCAGAAGTCTGGACGCCCGGCTGGGGGCTGGCAGGCTGATGAGCAACAGAGATTGGCACAGATCACGGTATTTCCCTCCCCCCGTACAAAGGGAACATTGATGATTTTGCCATAGGAAAACGTGGCAGGCACTAACTTTACCTGGTGACGAAGATTAATGTCACCAGGGGTGGGAGGGGTGTTCCTGCCAACGCTACGCCTCAGTCTGGCCACGAGGAAGCGTGGGACAGACAGCTGAGTTGCAACTACAGACGGAAACAGCCGAAAGCACGCGTCAGGCAGAGACAGGGGCCATTCCAGACCGAGGTGACTGACGAGACATGACAACTAAGTACAAAGGATGTTCCTGGGAAGACTTCTGAAACAGAGGGAAAGAGAGAAAAACGGTGGAAAGGGGGAGGGATGAAGACAGTGATGGCGGGAGGGGACTGCGGGGGGCCACGCTGACTTAAGCGCCCTCACTTTCGTGCTGTGCGCACTGGTCTGCCGGGCGGGCGGAGAACGCACCCTGTGTTACAGACAGGGGACGGGGAGACACACCCCAGGGCAGTGACAGTCACAGGGACCGGGCGAGGAAGGTGAGGAATTCTTTGTACTGCTCTCGCAACCCTTCTATAGGTTCCCAACTGTTAAACAAACCTTTCCGACGGGAGGGAGGGGAGCGGTGCTGGGAGCCGCAGAGGCTGCTGGGAGGGAAAGGCAGCCATGGGGTAGCTCTGGGCTCCTACGGTGTCCACACACCAGGGACTCAGAGCCAAGGGGAAGGTCCGACCGCATTCGCCTGTCCTATTTCTTTGGTGGTTTTTTTTACTTTTTATTTTTAGAGACAGGGTCTTGCTATGTGGCCCCGGCTGGCGTGCAGCGGCTCGTCACAGGAGGCGCTGTCATGGCGCACTGTAGCCTCGAACTCCTGCTCAGGCGATCCTCCTGCCTCAGTCTCCCGAGTAGCTGGGCGGCCGTCCTATCTTTAAAAGGCCCAGGGGGCGTGACCTTTACTAGGGCTCCCATATGACTGCAGGAGGGAAACCCCGGAGCGCCGCCAAACCACGCGGAGGAGCCAGCCCTCAGCCCGCGCGGAGGCCGCGGACGGGGCGCGTCTTCTGGAGGGCAGGCGTCGTTCTGCGGGGCCTGGCCCCACCTGCAGCCTCTCTCCAACCCACATCGTTTGTGGCTCCCCAGGGACTGCTTGGAGGGAAAGGTCTGCTAAAAATATACGATCCTGGCCTCTAATCAATCAGAAGCCAGACTGAGCCGAGGCAACCACCATAACCCTGGCGGAAAACCACCCCGTATGTCCTTTGCAGACCTGTCTCTTGTCTAGGGACAGGAAAGACAAACACGAGAGGAAACTGGGAGGGAAGCGCGCTCAGAAGGAGGTGGTGCAGAGGAGGCCGCAGCGCTGGCATCCTCCCGGCTTGCTTCACTGCAACCTGCACCCGCAGCTGCTCAGACTCAGCTTACTAGGTTCTCAGGAGGAGGAAAACCATTCTCAGCCTTTTCATTATTATTTTATTTTTTTTAAAAGAGCCCATAATTATTTCAGAGCTCTGCAAGGAAATGAATCCACCTCAGATCGCCTCCTTTCTACTCTGACGGTGCAGCTGCAGCCCTGCGCACTGAGAACCTCTGTCCCTCGGCCGCAAAGCAGCTGCAGAAGTTGCCGGGCCCTGGGGGGCACAGAGGAAAGTGTGGCTCAAGCTAATGAGAGAACAGGACTCCGAAATTAAGCTCAGCAGCTAAGAATATCTCCTGTGGACTAGAAAGAG